>NW_026087521.1:14489957-15838290 GCF_022539395.1 Myiozetetes cayanensis
GCGAAGGATGGGTGGAGGTTTGTGAGTTTTCCTTGCTAAAAGCAAAACTGGCATAGGCTTGATTTGGTTGACAGTTATTATAATTCTTGTTTACATATAAAGTGGTCAAACTGTATACTGGAATGGAACTTCAATAATCGGTTCTTGCCAAAATAGATCCATACTGCTTTCACTTAAGCTTAATATTTACGTATGACTTTACTAAACTTTAAAGTGGAAGAGCAATAAATATTCATCAAAATCTTTGAATGATTGTCATGATGTTTATGAAAGTAGCTTGCCTTTTGCATTTAGAATAATTACATGCTGATTATTCAAAGGGCAAATTTCCAGTAAGTATGATGCTGTATGTGCTAAATAGAGGTGAATTTCAAATATTCTGAATCTGAGCAGTAGTAATCTAATCAGAATTGAAGTAATGAATATTGTAGCATAACTTTATAGTTAAAAGTTTATGTTATAGGATAATATGAATCTCTTTTACTCTACTTTATGGAGTAGTATGTTCTTCGTGTAGACATCTCTAAGTGTTTCCGGACTGCAGTCTTATACCTACTGTCTTTGTAGTGATGTGTCATTTGAGAGAGATGACAAATTTCTGTGGCTCAGTATTTCACTTACAGAGCTGACTTGGGTAAAACAATTAAAAGAAATGTGTAGGAGGAATAACTTGTACTATACATTCCAACTCTTGGAAACTTATGCTTAATTATATGTGCTTTTCTTCTGAAACACTCTTGGGAAAGGGACACATGTTGTTGTTGTAGGGCCTTAGATTTCTGTTGCCACAGCTTGGAATCATTTTACTATTGGAACATTGTAGTTTGAAGGATCCTCTCCCTATCCCCAAAAAACTTGAAACGTAATATGTTTATGTTTTTCTGACTCTAAAAGAAGCTGAATAGCGACTTCTAGGTGTGCTGATGTTTGAGGTTTAAGTTAGGAACAATTCAACTGGCACCAGGTACATAGAAGAACTTAGAAGCTGATGTTTTCATAGTGTATAAATAAATACACACCAAAAAAATTAATGTTTTCTTAATGAATTTATGCATTAATTTGTGTGCGACTGAAGGTTCAAGAAGTTTGAGATTTTTACTTTTTGTCCATTTGGTTGTTTCCTTTATATTGTTTGTAAAAAGGTATCACATTTTGACCTTAAGAAAAAGATTACTTCATGCCGATTTTGTTTAATTCTAATTGAATTTTAGGTTTTAGCTTTGCTTTGTGCATTCTGGGTACTATATAGCTCAAATGAAAATAGCATTTTGCATTTTACGTGAAATTCTTGATGACCTTTTCATTATAATGCAGCTGCATTCTCTGGCAGACTGTATGTCCACTTATGGAGAATTGACAAACAGCCTTCACTGAAAGAAGAACTTAGTTTCATAGACTTACAAATCCCTTTTTGCAGTTAAAGAATTACACTCAGTTTTGAGAAAAGTTACTGGCATGCAGTAATGCATTTCTAAGTGAAATACAAACTGAATTATTTGATCCTTGATGCCAGTTATGTAGTAGTTGCTTTATTATTTTAAATAAACTTAATCGTAATAATTTGCTAATGTAATGGCTCCCTGTTCATGTGGCTGGGTGGGAGAAACAGAAGAGCAAAGATATTTATTTAGAAATGAAGCTCTGAGTCACAGTTACTGTTAGAGGCATTGTGTACTTTCTGGTCAGGCAGATTTTTGAGTTCAGGTTACCTCAGTGGTCAGGGATTCAGCTGGAGGAAGCTTTTGTGGATATGTCTGGTTTTTTTCCTCATTAGTGCCCTGACATTTGGGAGGTGAGGATGTGGTTTTAATCTGTGTGTTTCGGTATGTTTCAGCATATTGAAAGGAAAAATACAAACAAACAAAATATCTGACAAGTACTGGTCTTACTGGAACTGTGTTTTTTGCTTAGTTGTTCAGGTAAACTGAGATAGATTCCCTAGCTCAGAAGCAGAGTGCTAGGCTGCTTCGGAAAAGATCAGTCCTAGAGCCACTGTTTTGATATAGAACGTGTCAGATGTTTCCAAATCAAGCAGTGACACAAGGAAGTTACCATGTTACTTTGTAAATGTATTTAATTAACATGGAAGCTGGGTGGAAGGTAATAATCATTGTCAAATGCAGATTTTATCTTTTTGGAAAACACTGTTTTTGTATGCCATTATACCTTAAATAGAAATGAGGCCCTCACCAACTGAAATGCTGCACAACTATTCTGAGAACTTCTGCATTGGTGTAACTTATTCTTCTGTTTGGAACTAAAAAACCCTGATCTGCTATACTTCAGGCCTTTTAACCTCTCTGAACTGAGAAAATTAAAAGTTAAACCTAGAACCTGTGGATTGAGTAAGAGTGGAAGTTTGGGTATTTAATCAGATCAGTGTGAGATGCTGAGTATTGAAAATCTCCAGTGATGGTCATTTTCATTTTGCAAGACACCTTGTTTAGGTACTCAGTCACTCTTAATGGGAAGAATTGTTTTCCCTCATCTTCAATCTGAATTGTCCATGTTGCAACTTGTGACTGTTGACTCTTGTCCTTTTACAGGGTACATTTGAGAAAGTGTCTCCTTCTGTGTGAGCTTCCTTTTAGTTATGAAACATGCAATTAGGTCTCCACTTGATCATCTCTTTTCTGGGTAACACACACCCAGTTCTCTCAGCCTCTTATTTTATGTCACACTCTCCAGATACACAACCATCTTGGTGATCCATTGCTATTCCTGGTTTGTAGCTTTCTCTCATGTTGGTGGTCCCCATTCTCCAGGCTCAGCACCGTGTGCTGAGTAGAGAGGAGCAATTGTTTCTGCATCTGCTGGCACGTGCTGGATAACTTTTACTAAGGTAGTAATGCTGTGTTTTATGTATGTGCCAAGTACTGCTCTGCTGGATGGAATGAAGTCTGACTGTTGTCAATGCATTGTGCAGAAATAGGCTACCACCTCAGTGCTGAGGTATCCCGGTATTCTCAGCTGCAAGGCTGGAGCTGTTTATTGGGGACAGTGTACTTGTCTGTCCTCAGCTAGTTTATTGCAAGCTAAGGCTGGTCAGGGAAGAGTACAAATGGTCTGTAACCTGGAAAGAGTGGTCAGCAAACTCACGGAGAGAATTCACAAATGTTCCCTCCTGAGTCATTACATATAGGAAGAAAAATTACAGCAATTACTGTATCTCTTTGTGACTGAATGGCTAAGTATTGGAGTGCTGCAGAAAAACAATAAGGAGCTTTACTTTTTCTTGGCTCTTGTTCTTGGAAATGCTGGATATTAAATTAAAAATAAACCAAAGAAAACAAATATTTAACCTGACCCTTATGTCAGATTTGCTTTATAAACTCTGCTAATGCCATCTTAATAGTATTGCAGCAGTATGTCAGAGAAGAAGAAATGTTACAGCAGACTTATTAAATTTCATGCTGGATTTTTTTGGGTCTGCTAGACATCTGGCTTCGAACGCAAAGTCTTGTACTCTGTATAGGAAAGAACTATATTAGATTTCTGGAAGCTGGCTCACTGCATGAAATGTCTAAAATTGCCTGCTTTTACTCTAAATTGGTTATATCAAAATGGCTTGATCTGTAAATTGCTTCAGCTCTTGAACTTGCAATGGATGTACACTCTCAATGTTTTCCTTTTGGCCTGCTCCTTCTCCTCAACTTTGACCAGAAGTTTGTGTATTGGAAACTAACTTTAGTGGGGGAGCACTTTCTGTACATTTCTTTTTTATCTTGCCTGTGATAAACAATCCAATAGAGTCCAACTGATAGCTTTAACAGCCTTGGATCAAGCTTTCAGGAGTCTCAATTGATTTTGCCTCCTAAGGTGATTGCAGGTACCCAGCTGCTTACTTCTAGAGGCTCTGCTGCATGTAAGGGACTCTGAATCAGAGTTTTGTAGGAGCAGAAATTGAGTAATATGAGTCTAAAGGACTAACTCTGTTTACGTAGATGCATTAAAACATACTTTTGCTTCCAGTTTGACGGAATACAGCAATGGTGTCCTTAATCTCTATGGGTTTGTTTTACTCTTCATTTGAAACAGAAAAGGCTTTCTAAATGCCACTCCAATGAAGATATTGAATATACAATTTGGTGAGCTTCAGTGGTGTATGTGTACAGGTAATTCTGTATACAGCTTCCAAAATGTTTGTGGAGAGAGAAGAGCTTAGAAAGAAATGAGGACATTAATGAATGAGAACAGTAGTGAATGAGGCATGAGAAAATTAGTGAATTAGTGACACAGATATGTTGGCTGAAGACTACTCAACTAATAAGCCTTCCACAAGCTTTATGTTTTTAATTTATTTTCTTCCTTATCCTTTGCTTTTTTTAACTGATGATGAGCTGTACCCTTCTTAGAGTGTTACAAAAAAAGAGAGTTGCTTACAGAGCTCTTTCTAGAGCAAGATTTGCTTATATGACTTTCAGAAATTTTGGCTGGATTTAAGAAGGACTTGAGGATTTAGCTTGGGGGTGGGAAGACTGACCTGGCATGCACATCATCCTGGGATGGCTATCCTCTTTGCATTGCCTTTTGGGTGTTCTTTTCACCATTCTCCAATTTTCTGCCAGTTGTACTGCCCACATTTTTCTTTGGTAAACCCACAAATGCCTCTAAGAAAGTATTTTTCCATTTTCACTCAAAATGCATTTGGACTTGACAAATACATTTGCTTCGTGGCCCCAAAACAGGGTTTTCAGTAATGGTTGTGCTTTCTTTCTTACTCTATCAGCAATCTCATTTCATAGCATACTTTATAAAAACATCCAGGTGAGAGACTGCTGATTCACCTGTGTGCAAACATGTATCCTGGGGTATGAAGAGAGGAGCTAGAGGAGAGATTAGCAAATCTCCTTAATCTCCTGACTGATGTCGAGGTGTGAACCTGTTTATGAGTGCAGGCTATCTCAGTATTCAGAGGGGCTGGTTTCTCAAGGTGTTTTGATGGTTCTACCTACAGATGTGAAAGAATGTACAGGTGACACCAGCTCTGTTTAAATTCCTTAATGTAAGTGAAAAGAATCTCAGTGAAGTGTAAATGGGAAAATGTCAGATTTAAAAAGCAGAACAAAATTATACATTGTTTCACAATTCTTATTATCTTGTTATCTGAAAAGAAAATTGTTATCTTTTCACAATTCTTGTTATCTTGTAGACTTCTATTGAAGGAATATAAAAACGTGGAGTGTATAGACCAGAACCACCCATGAAAATTGGTGGTATGCTTGTTTTCACACTCTTATCTCACTTTAAAAGGATTGAATAATGGTGTCCCTGGGTGTTGTCACAGGTGTCAGTGCTTATCCTTCGAAGTATAACTCTGCAACCAGTGGAAATTCTTTGTTGAGTAGAGAACTAGCCTTAAGGCTGTAAATAGTAACCCCCTGGGCATCTAAAATACAACTTTGATTTAAAACCTAACATTGCATCTGAGTGATGATTTAAAAGCAGACTCTAGAAGATCTGGTGTAAATTGCTCTGTTGGTGAAATTGTCTTTTTTCAGTGTTACGCTTATAGTCAGAAATTTTCAAAAATAAAATGACCACGTGTATTACTGACCATATTATGCATTTGTGGTTTTTGTCTGGTTTTGAGGTTTGTTTTTTGCACATGTCTGTGAAACAATTCGCTGGATTTCAGTCTTGTTTTTGACATCAACAATACCCATTTTTTCTCTGTGCATTTGCTTTCTCTTTCTGTTGATTATGTTCACTGAAAGGTTTATCAGTTTCTAAACTAGTGAAATTTCAGGGTTTTCATTTAGTCTGACTTAGTGTCCTCAGGACTAGTGACCATAGGGTCAGTGGTGGCAGAATAGTCAACATGTCCATCAGATTTCCCGGAAATGAAAGAAAGGGTTGTATTTTCTAAAATACTTGCAGAATATATGATTCTTGCCCCCTTAACTTACAGTGAGGAAGAATATGAAGAGAGGAGGGTTTGATCTGTAAACTGCAGTTTTAGTAGCTGCTTATAGCATGTTTTTGTAGGCAAATAATAGACATTTATGTATTTGCTTATTTATTTCCAGGTACATGCTGGGCCTGTCGGCTGTTCCAGCAGTTATACAGTTCCTTGGATTCCTGTTTCTGCCTGAAAGTCCCCGCTGGCTCATTCAGAAAGGCCAGACTCAGAGAGCACGGAGAATTCTGTCTCAAATGCGTGGCAACCAGGCCATCGATGAGGAGTATGACAGTATCAAAAACAACATTGAAGAAGAAGAAAAAGAAGTTGGAGCAGGTATGCTGAGTGTTTGCTGACTTCTCTATCAATAAGGAGATAAAAATCAGAAGAAATGTTGAAGCTGTAGCCTGTGGGAACTTGATATTTTGCTTTTTCTTGTCTGTTTTGCTGTTTAAGTATTCCATGTACCGGTAGCTTCAAAAATGAATAGGTATTTCTATGATCCTATAGTTTTAAATTAGGTTCTGATTTCTTAAGTGAGGAAAAAGTAAAGTTGTGCAGCATTCTAAGTTTATAATACCTACACTTATGTGATATTATACAAAAAAAAATTCAGTTTAGGAATGCACATCTCAAAGAGTGAAAATAAATAAATAAAGTTAGGTTTCTTTCATCAGTGGAAAAGGACAAACAGACACTAGGGAGGTCAAAATGCACTGTACATGCCTGAATTATCCAGAGGCCCCTTCCTAGCCAACAGTATTCTAGTCAAGAAGCCTTTGAAAGATGTACAAAACTAGGCCTGTAATACAGAGATTCTGTTTCAGTAAAGGCAACTTTTGAAAGTCCTTTTGATCTGCTGCCAAAAGAACAGCATCTAAATCAAATCCTTTTTTTCATTCTTTTGTATCCTTATACCATATTTGCTCAAAACTTTATTTACTTATGAAACAAGATTACCATTTGATTGACTTTCTGTACTCCACGTGTTTTTTCTTTGCTTTCTGCTGAAAGTGTTAAGTTGGGAATCTCAAGTAAGGCTCTTAGGTAAAACCATCTTAATTCTTGCTTCCTTAATCATTGATAGGAAAATACTCTAACTTCTCAGAGAGGGTGGAAAGAAAAATCAAAGTTGCTTTGCATCTGTGTACATTGAGACTCAACATCTTGTAATACCTATTCTCATTGCCTCATTGAGTTTAAACCTTGTAATAAATAATTACATGTCTGCAAAAAATTATTTGACACATAATTGAAAGGATTTTCAAAATTTTCATTACTAGTGTGAAACAGGGCTGGATTTTTCCCCTCCCATTATGTTTTTGAGGCTTTGGATACTTTTTTCTCCTGAGTTCTTTGAGGGGTGGAAAATGAAGTTCACTGAAGCTAATTTGATAAAAATGACAAAGTGGATATTCATAGAATAGCTTGGGCTTAAGAGTCCTGTGCTAAGGTTCTCCATCCTAATTAAGGCTTGGACTGTTCAGTTCTGTGTTTTAGTGCTTCGTAGAAGTAAAAGGAACAGGCATTTGGCCCACCCAGTTCCCTTATTTTCCATCACTGGGCTATAGGGTATGACCTTTTTTCTCTAAATCTTTCGTCATGATGCTTTGTTATAATTGTGAACTAAATGTGGTGTTGCTGGTAGGACTGACTTGGTTATTAAATCAGTCCTCTATACATTTGTAACTTGGACTGGCAACTAATTACGAGGTTGTTTTCTGGGATGTGCAAGTCTCTTGTTTTCCCCTGCACTCTCTCCCAAAAACTTATTTTATTTCTGGAGTTTGGTTAAATCAAACACATTCCTAGGAGGAAGCTTGGTTACAGAAAAAGTGTATGCTGTCTTGTTGGTTATATTGCTTAGCAGACAGCCTTTAGATAGCTATGGTCACTCTTGGTTTTGATTATAACTTCATTATAATTGCACTTCATCTCATTTAACCCAAGTTCTTCTTTGTTATAAAGAGGTATGTTTTGTGTCAGCATCAAGACATACATTGTTTTTGTTACCTTTCTGTGACTTACAGGTGGTATTTACGAGTGGTGTTAAATTGTAATTGCTTTCATGTCTTGAGGAACTGTCCAGATCCTCAGTATTGAATTTTGCAAATGTAGTGCAAAAGCAGCTTGCTGTTCATGGTTTCATTTCCAGGTTTTCAGGTATTCACAACTTAAATGTGTGCTTCTGCAAAGACTTTGCTTTTCATTTTACTATGGATATTTTAGTTGCAGGGTTTTTTTGTTTGTTTGGAATTTTTTATATGTATTGCTCTAATACTTTCTTTTATTCAATTCTCCTATTTTTGGCAGACAATGTTTTTAAAACGCTAGTTAATAGCAATGACAAATGAATGTAGTAATTCCTGTCAGACACTGCGAACATCATTCCAGTTTCACAAAAAACTTTAATGACCCTAAACTGACAGAGTGTGTTTGTGACATTCAAGGAGAGATGACTTTGCAAATTGAAAATAATCTGACTTACTTTTAGGTAAAAGTGCCTTTTCCTTTCTTATCTTCTTCTTTCTTGGAAAAGAACAGATGTTCTTTTTCACTGATTGATACACAAACATCTTTGCCAGCTCCTTAGGGCATCAGTTTCTAAGTGAAACTAAGCCTGTGTTTGATTCCTTTTCTGCAAGGGAGTAACAGAACGTGGCCGTAACATATTCTCCAGTCCCAGACTGAAAAACTGTAATGCCTTTTCTAACTGTTTCATCAACTATTCCTGTCACGGAAGAATGAATCGAAGGGAAACTTCATCTGCGTTGTTTAAACTACCTTAAAGTTTGTGTTTAATGTGTGTCCTAAATCCATAGAAATTTATTGCATTTTTCACATGGTCATCAAGTAGCTTCTGTCTTCAAAATAACAAAAAGGCCTTCTGCAACCAACTTTTGCTTCAGAAGTCTTTTGTACTGGTATGGGATACCTGTTAAGTGAATGATTCACATTTCTTTATCCTTTCCAATACATGCAGTCAAATCAGCGCTGCTGGTGCCGCTTAGCAGCTTGTATTTTTAGCATTTTCAGGTTGGTATCAGGAAAATAATGTGTCTTTTTGACAGACACTTTCCCCATGACTAGTTATGCAAATGACGTTTTTTCTGGCAGTCATGGATACTGCTTTTGTGGGCTCTATTCTGTACTCACAGTGTGACTTTTGGTTTTGTAACCTTGCATTTTGAGAAGCGAAGGGGAGGGCATTGCATTCTCCAGTAACATTGTGAGCCAAGTCAAATCTTGGTCAAGTCCAGCTCGGCATCATCTGCTAATGTCATTGCCCTCCCAGAGGGTGGGGCTGTAGTGCAAAAGCGAGACAGGAAAATTAGAAGGACTAATGAGGAAGATTTTAGAAAAAGCAATGCAGGTAAGCACTGACACAGGAGCTTAATAGCAATCAGAGAATGGTTAGGGCTGGAAGGGACCTTAAAGGTGATCTAGTTCCAACCCCCCCTTCCAAGGGCAGGCAACCTTCTACTTTACGAGGCTATTCAGAGCCCCATTCTATCTGGTCTTGAACAGCTTCAGGGATGAGGCAACTACAACCTCTCCGGGCAACCTATTCCAGTGCCTCCTCACCCTCAGAGTAAAGAATGTCTTCTCAAACTCTAATCTAAACCGTCCTCCTTCAGCTTAAGACCTTTCTCCCCTATCCTGTCCTTAGATGCCCTTGTAACAAGTCCCCCTCCAGCCTTCTTGTAGCCCCTTTTACATATTGGAAGGCTGCTGCTCTAAGTTTCCTCCAGTGTCTTCACTTCTCCAGGCTGAACAGCCCCAAGTCTTTCAGTCTGTCTTTGTAGGAGAGGTGCTCCAGCCATGTGATAAACTTAGTAACCCTTCTCTGGACTCATTTCAACAGGTTGACATCCTTCATGTGGGCCCCAGAGCTGGATGCAGTACTCCACGTGGGGTGTCACAAGAGCAGAGGAGAGAGGGAGAGTCACCTCCCTTGACCCGCTGGTCAAATCTCCTTTGATGGAGCGCAGGATACCACTGGCTTTCTGGGCTACAAGCATACACTGTTGGTTCATGTCCAGTTTTTTGTCCACCAGCACCCCCAAGTACTCCCCAGGGCCGCTCTCAATCCATTCTCCACCCAGCCTGTATTTGTACCTGAGATTGCCCAGACCAAGTTCAGGACCTTGCACTTGGCCTTGTTAAACTTCATGAGGTTCACACAGGTCCATCTCTCAAACCTGTCGAGGTCCCTCTGGATGCCATCCCTTCCCTCCTGTGTCTTGATTGCACCACAGAGCTCAGTGTGATCAGCAGACTTGCTGAGGATGCACTCAATCCCACTGTCCGTGTCGCCAACAAAGGTGTCCCAAAACTGCCCCCTGAGGAGTGTCATTCATCACTTCACTTGGACATCGAGCCATTGATCGCAAATCTTTGAGCGTGACCATCCAGCCAGTTTTTTTATCCTCCAAGTGGTCCATCCATCAAATACACGTCTCTCCAGTTTAGAGACAAGGATGTTGTGTTGGACAGACACTTTGCACAAGTCCAGGTATGTGGCTTGTGTTGCACTTCCCTCATCCATCATTGCTGTAACCCCATCACAGAAGTCCACCACATTTGTCAGGCCACGTGTATAGATGAAGTAGCTTGTGCTCCTAAGTAAATTAAAGGGTGGGATTTGTGATGTTAATTCTAAAGCAAGTACTTGGGAGTGAATTTAATGTAGTCATTTGTGCATAACAATAAAGCTGTCTACCTAGCACACTTTTTGTAAAATTTTTACTAGCTACCAGTATAGTGATAATTTCTGACTGGAAAGAAATCATTATAGCATCCAATGGAGACATTTTAAATAGATCATTGATTTCCCCTATGTTTGACAAGACTACAATGATCAGTGCAAATCATAGAAAGGTATCAGTTTTTACTGTCTTTCTGGGTGAAAGTGTCTGCAAACTGCATGGCTTTTCCTCACACCCCTCTGTGTAGCTGTACTGAGCTCTGGTGTGCCAGGATACGTGGTATTTCACACGAAATCAGTAGTGATGAGTATAGTACTAACTTAGCATCTTGATGAAATGAACATCATTTGCATTAAGACTAGACATTTATTTTTGTGTAGATGAAGGATGTGTAACTATGAATCATGATTACGGTAGGGGAGCAGTGTCATCTCCCCCAGTCCTATTTATCCCACATTTCTCTAACCCGTGAATTAGTGCTGAAATTCTTGACCTTATCTGCTATGTTTGTGGACTTTTGCCTTTTATTTGTAGTTATCCATGTACACGTGTCAGCTTCTGATCATGAAGATGTCTTCTTTGCGCACGTTATGTTTACTAATTCTGGCTGTGTAAAACTGCTGGAGCTCAGTGGTGCATGGAACTGTTCTGCTTCTGTGAAATTCACCAAATCATTTATAAAATTGATCATTACAATGTAATATTGTTTAACCTGTCGTTTTGTGTCTGTACCAGAATGTTATGTAATGGGCACTGCTTCTAGATGAGACATTTTGTTTTGTTTTCATTATTTTAATTCTTTTTTTTTTTAAATAGCCAGGGGGTTTTGTGACAGCAATAAAAATGTATTCATACCACTCTTTCACTCCTGTAGGCTTGACTCACTTAACTTGTTTTTCTGTATTTCCTATTGGATCAGTGAGTCTGTCTCCTTTTATATGTTTGTATTTCCCTGTTGGAGATAAATTTGTTATGATATAAAGGTAAAACCACGTCATTGCTTTTAGGTTTCAACTCATAATTTTACCCAGTTTACTGTCACTTAAAATAGGACATTATTAGGCAGGAGATTGGGACCCTCAGTTCTTCCTGGTTCCAGTGTATTTCTTGCACCTTTTCTTTATAAGTAATATTTTAACCTGTCAGTATTCTTGGCTAGGACTAAAAAGCTTACAGTGTTTTCATTCTTAATCATAATTCTCTCCTCATATCTGGGAGTCATTTTTATCCTAAGGCCATTGCCCAGCATGCTTGGTGTTGAAAAAGAGAGAGACATGCTTATTATTATTGAACATCAGCTGGAATCTGATTTAATGAAACTTGGTAATACGATGATGCTCTGGTAGGACTGTGCAGATCTCTGAATGATGCCACTTCCACTAAAATCCTTATGTGAAGTTAATTCTTCTTTTATGATAAGTGGCTTTTGTTAGCTGTAACCATGAAATTAGATGGAAGACTTTGGGCAAAAGGAAACAAAGGATTTATTGAAGAAATTCCCAAATCAAGTATGGTTGGTAGTGATGTCAGCCTGAAATTCTTACTTGTGACAAAACAAATGCCAGGGTCACTTCCAGGTGGGTTTTGCCTCTAGATTTTGTGGGAAATGTGGCCAATGCAGGAGGTACTTGAAAGTGATGTCTAAGTTTTGTTCCTGTATTTTAGCAGTTTAACATATTGAAGTATTATTTGTCTGTTCCCTTAAGAACAAAAATTCTTCCTGTGCATGTTTCCATTGGAATTTATTTAGAGTTGAACCCATAAAAAAAAGTACTTCTCTGGATAATTTAAAATCCATGCAATGCAGACAAATAAAACACGGAGATCTTGAGAACATTTGATCTTGAGAAAGTGTACTAATTAAATTTAATGTATGATCTGATAACAAGAAAAAGTGTTCTACAAAACTTGGCAAGGAGTATTGAAAGTATGAATTACTGTGTAAAACAACTGATAAAAAGAGATAAGATTTTTGGTTCTCTTCCATCCTTAAAGTCTTTTAAAAGGCCGACTTATTCTTGCAAATATGACCTTTGAGAAATATAATGTATAAAAAACATTATTGTTTTTTGCCTTGTATAGAAATATGACTGCTATATTTTAAAAATAATAGTTTGTTTCTAGTATCTTAGAACTCTGGTTATACTTCAAGGATCCTGCTGTCAGTGTGTTTACCTGGCAGGGTGTTTCGAATCAGTCTTGCTCCAGTGGCTTATGACCAAAACGAATCCCTTAATCTTCCACCTCGGTTTTCAATGCAGTGACATAAAATGAATGTTTATCTGGAAATGGTGCTTAATTGCCCATCTGAAGAGCACTTTCTTCCAGTTAGATCGATTCAGCTGTATGGTTTGGAACAAACTCTTCTTTGCCTCAAGTCCAGACTGATTTCGTGTGTGGTAGTCCTAAAGGGCAGGAAAAGTAAAACTTGGTAAAACTTCCTCTAAGTATAGAGAAGCACTGAAAGGTGGGACAGTTCGTTTCAGTTTTGTGTCTTTTCCCCGCCTTTAGATTTACCATGAATTTTCTGGAAGTAGAGTTAGCTTTCCACTGACAGTTTTATTAGCTTTTTATTAGTTCACAGCTTCTTAAGCCTACAGAAAATTCAACCTACAGGTCTGGAAAATAAAATGAAAAAGACTTCATTTCTTATCCATTCAACAATAAATTTAGGTTTCAGAGTGGAAAAAGTGTTTGAAGAGTTTGCAGACTAGTGATTGACATCCCTTCATGAGAGAATGTGATTCTTCTGAATCAAAAACTGTCTAAAATAAAGACCACGAGTAAAAATTCAGTCATGTCCAGGGGAATAGGAATTTGTAACTTGTGCTTGAAAAACAAACAAATCTCTGTGCTCCCCCCCCTCCAATTTTAACTATGGTAGTTTATTTTTATTTCTTAATATGAGCAGCTAAAATTAGATATTTTTGGCTGGCTGTCATGTATTATGATTATCTCTGTTTCATGTTTATTGTCTGTAGGGATGGCTGCAGTACTTAAAATTTATATAAAAGTATCTATATATATTAACACAAATATGTTTGTATTGTATTTGTTTTTGTATTTAAATAAGGTAGTCCAACTGACTTGGACTAGATGAGTTTCTAGAAGCTAATGGCCTTTGACCCCAATTTCTATGCCTTCTCAGGGCTCAGTTCAGCTCTGGAAAGCAATAAGCTAGACACATTTCTGGGATTTTCCAGAAGTAATGCTTAGCTGTATAACTTGGCCTGTTATTAAAAATCTTCTGTATAATAGCACAAACTTTAACCAGCATTTTTTACTTTATGCATTTACAGTAGTTTCTTCTCAGCAAGTCAGGGGAAAAACCCAAAAATAGTGTACCATGTGATGAGATTTTGGGAACACTGGACAAAAGATTCCTGGCAGAAGTGAACTTGAAGGGCTTGGGGGGAATAATTTTGGTCAACAAAACCAAAATGTGCATGACATAAGTAATAGTAAA
This sequence comes from Myiozetetes cayanensis, assembly GCF_022539395.1. Lineage (NCBI taxonomy): Eukaryota > Metazoa > Chordata > Aves > Passeriformes > Tyrannidae > Myiozetetes > Myiozetetes cayanensis. The sequence continues at coordinate 14,504,035 of NW_026087521.1, forward strand.
GGAAACAGAAAAGATGAAAAGGGGAAAAAACCCCAAAAAATCGCTGAAGTAGGTGGGTTTTGCATTGTTGGGAGGCAAACCTATTCTCATTCCTTACTCAGTACAGAAATGGGAGGTACAGTGAGAGGGGGGAGACACCTGTTTATTGTCCATAACATACATGGTGTGTTACATGGGGAAGGGAGCCCTTGAAAGCAAACTGGGCCTGGGGGAGAGAGAAACCTGTGTTGGTAAAAGCTAATGGTAGGATTTTAATGCTGGGAATAGGAATAAAAGGGCAGAATACATCTACCTAAGGGAAAGTTACAACATTTAGCTTGGCTTAACATGGCTTGAGGTGTCTGGCCACATGCCAGCCTTGCCAGTGATGGCAGCCCGATAACCTCTTCCAGATTTTGGCCTGAGGGCTTGTTGCTGCTGCTGTGCTCACCAGGCTCACCACTTTGGTTTGAGAGGGCCAAACCAAGACTCTGAGTCTTGGAGTCAGTGTGCTGGACAGCAGATTTGGCTTGAGGTGGGGTTCCTACGGCATGGTAGCTTGGTTGTGTTAGAAATGGGAGATGTGAGTTTGAATTCCCTGCATTCTCTTGGGTGAGAGATGGGCACACACTTGCCTTCACAGCAGCATTTGCTCTTTGGGGCTTTGTTTTCTGGTGTACTTGTTTCTCATCCAAAATTGTGGATCTACTTTTTCTTAAGGAGTGATAAAATTACAGCACCTCTAGAGCTGCTAATGGTATTCAAGAGCTCCGTTAATTAGAAAAGGAAAAAAAGAAGAAAAAGAAAGGAAAGCCTGGTTCTTCATCATTTCCCTGCTGGATCCAGCTTCTGCACCGAATACACAATTCTAAGCTGAATGCTCCCACTTGAGCTGCCTGTTTACATGCAAGAGGGATTCAGACAAAATGTACAGTGTTGTGTGAAAATGTTAATGGGTATGGGGGAAAGTTTTTTATAGACTACTGAGGAATAATTATAACACTTTGCTAAGCTTAGTAATATGAGTCTATGAGTTAGCTCTTAGATCAGGTTCTGTGGCAAAAATTGGAGATAATCTTGCAGCTTCTTTGCTCTCCGACCTTGTGAAGATGAGTAGAAACTCAAAAATGGATTTAAGTTTTTTAATAACAATATTTATATGTAAATGTTGCAGATAGGTAGCTGAGCTGTCTTATCCTATTGATCCCATTTTAGCCTTTTCAACATAATCATTAAAATCAAAAAGCTTGCTTTTTTTTTTTTTTTACTAATCTTGTTTTGCAGTCTTGTGTTAATGCAGAGGAACCACATCAGTGCAGAGCTAACTCTTCGTCTGCAGCCTTCTATGTGACAGCTTTGCACAAGGGCAGGACTTGGTCCAGCCAGCAGATGTTAATGATTCTTCAACAGCAGTAGTTTTTCTTTGATTCTGTAGTCAAATGAACACAGTGTTTATACAGCCTGTTTAAATTGAAGTATTTTGATAATAGAGAGGAAAATGGGTTATAAACAGTGTTTGCACTTACTTGTTTTACAGGAGACCATGTTCTTTTGCTACAATCTAGTCAGGCTTTATTCTTTCTGAAAGCCTTCACCAGGGTATTGACTGACTAATTTTTGTCAATCTTCATCTTTTTCTCTTGCCTTCTAAAATAACAGCATTAGGGTTTTTTTATCTCTTCTCCTTTCCAGACCCTTTGTTTTTCTAGCAAACCTGAGGGTTCGGTTCACAATAAGCAGCTGTCCTTGCACACCGCCTGATAGTTAATCTGAAGTATTCACATACTGAACATTTCAGTGAATCTTGTCAACCAACGTGACATCTGTCATAACTGGCATGCTGCCATGTGTGGATGTTTTGTTTGACTTAAGATGGATTTTGAAAAAAAACCTCACAAAACCCCAAACCAAAAATGTTAGTAATTTGTTGCTGTGTTGCTGCTGTGTCTCCCAAGCAATCCGTGCTCCCTTACAGAACTATTTCTGAGCTTTCCCTATGTGTTAAGAAAGCAAGTTGTAAGAAATAAGTGAGAAATGGTGTAGTACTTCCATGTTGACTATTTGAGTAGAATATGTATTTAGGTCTAGTGCTTTTATCTAAGAGATAAGAAATAGATTATTTCTTCACATTAATTCTGTTTCACTGGAGTTTTTACAAGTGGTGAACTGGTTCAGAATTGTGTTTCATTCATAATTTTTTGGACAGGAAAAAGTTAGAATTCTGCTTTGCTTTTTGGTTGTGGGTTGGTTTCTTTTTTTAATAGTATCCCCTAAGGCATTTTGATGCACAGTACCTGTGTAGTAGCGTGCTAGTCTTGCTATAGAACCAAACCCCTAGGAAAGAGCTTTCACCTTGTGTTATTTCACTCGAGAACAGGAAGGGTGAGCACCATCTTTTCCTTTTATCATCTGAATCATAGAATTATAGAATCATAGAATGAGCCAGGTTGGAATGGACCTCTGAGATCATCAAGTCCAACCCTTGATCCACTATGAATGTGTCTGTGGGCTTACTCTTTTCTTGTGGTGTTTCTGTAAGTGAAATACTTTCTAGGAAATTTTTTACACTATGTTGTATTCTGAAATACCACTGGTCTCCTGGAAAACGTCCATGTACAGTAGAGGGGGTTTATATAGCTGAAGTGTTTGTGTGTGTGAGATAACTAATGCTGCATGAATAAGTCACAGTGAATAATTTTATCATTAATTTAGACTTCCTTTCTTCCTGGGAAGACTTCTGGGGAAACTGCAGTTTCTTTAGATATGTTTATTTTGAAAGTGTTAAAGTACTTTGGAATTTTTCTATGTGAAACTGTAACAAATGCATTGCAAACTTGAAATTTTACTGTAAACTCTTTAGAAATTGTGGCTTCACAAGTATTAAACAGCATTTCAATTGTGTTCGAGAAACACCTGCACAAAAAAACCTCTGATTAGTTCAATTAACAAAACAAGAAAATTTTAAAAGGGTCAGTTAGACTGGTCCCTTTCTACCTGTTTTAAGGCTTTTCTTTTGCTGAAAAAAACCAAACCAACTTCCTCCCAATCAATTAAAAAACCCTACCATCAACAATTCCTTCATGAAAAACCATTTATTATTTTCAGCACTATTTTTTTTCCCCCTCAGGAAACCACTATTCTGTTTAACGTCTTTTTTGTGTGAGGAAAGGATCACTGCACTGTTCCTGTAATGGTCAGTTTGTGTATGGGGTTTTTTCTGTGAATAGTCAGAGGACTTGATGAGCCTCATGGATCCCTTCCATCTCAGCATATTCTGTGATTCTCTGTAAATACTGCTACATTTATGAATAATGGTGATTTTGAATTTTTTTTTTTTGTGATTCTGCACATACTTGAGTATTTCTATTTCTGTTGAATAAGAAATAATGCTTTCTAAGCCAGTATAGTTCAATGTCTATGGATATTCAAATGTTTACCAAAAGTCTTATGGAAAATGTTGTTATCTAGTCAAAGTAAGTTATCTCACAGTGCAGCCATGGTGATTTATGAATGAAGAAATAATTTTTTTTTCTTCAAAATTGTGAGTTATATTTAGAATTGTTCTGTAACTAAATGTTGTGGGAGCTTGAAAAATTTCTCCCTTTGCCTGCCATACATAGTGAGTATCCAATTCCTCCCTTAAAGAGTGAGCCTCAGGCCAGAATTTAACATTGGTAAACCTAACACATTGATATTTTTCTCCATGTTTGTTGTAAGGAGCACGTAGAATTGCTAAGAAATTACCAAGAGTTCAAGATACTGTATTGCCTGTGGCTGCTTAAGTATGTTTAATTGTACATTTTGCATGTTTATTCTGCCTTTTCTAGTGAAACCACTGGTTCTGCTGTTATTTTTAATGTAGATTGCAAACCAGGCATCTGCTCTAACACACAGTAGCCTCATTCTGTTGGCTGGTCTGCAGGGGAGGGCTGGTGGCTGTGAGGACTGCCAGCCACTGCCTTGCCTTGTAGAACCGTACTTTAGTACTCCACAGAAACACTGTAGATATTTCCTCTGCTACTAAAAATGCATGAATATATTTGGGTTTTTATCAACTCTGAACATTTTTTGGTTTTTTACGTGCATTCTCCTTGGGGTCAGTGGCTTTAAAGAGAACAAAATACTGTTTTCTTCCATGTGTTCTGATCTGTTTCCCATTACTTACTGAACGTGGAAAGGTTTAATTACAATTATTTAATAAAATGGTGCATGACTGCTCTAAACATTACATTACTATTGAAGCAAAAGTATACTTGAAATTCTATTGATTCAAGAGCATAAATAATTTTAAAGTAGCTCTGTCCTTTTGTGTTTTAATGGAGTAGATTGCACTATTTTCTTTTCATTGAAACATAAATGTTGTATAAATATCTTATATAACACAAACCGCATGTGATTTTTCATAGTATCTGAGGTGGATGTTGCTCACATAAGAGTATGCAAGGATGGATATATAAATGAATAAATTATGTCTACTGTAGTGTATGGTATAGAAAGATGATTGACTCTGAGCCAGAAGACTCCCTTTTTAGTTAAAGCAAACATACGTTTCTATGGCAATAAAAGCAAATTTAAAATGTAGGTGGTTCTGACTGTTGCTAGTCTAAAATAAAGGTAACAGTTCCAGAATAGTTCATTTCATAGCCAAGAAACCCAGAAGATTTTTATTAAAGAAAAATACCTCTATGTTGACCCATACTTAATTTTTAACATTTTTGAATTATGAACTCTTTCTGATATATGTATTTCTCGCCTTCTTTAATTCCTCATTCTTTTTTTTTTCACTGTATGTAACAAAAACAGGAGTCTGCATATAAATGCAATGCAAATCTTTTGTTATTATCAAGCAGATTTAAGCTTTAATGGTGATTCTTACTACCTTTGCATCTTTCGTAATTTGCTGGGACTTAAGATTTTTAATGTTTGTTAAGTGATGATTATTTTTAGTAGTACTCGAGAGACAAGACATAAGAGTCTTGTAACAGAAGATAAATTAAAGCAGTATTTACTGAAGAACACTGAATTGGTGGGGTGGGCAGGGGATAACAAGTTGCAAATAAATAGGGTGGAACGTAATCAGAAGTGTTTATCCTGCTTTAATTAAAGTGCAAGGTAACAATTGAAGAGGTCTGAGACACACTTTCCTTCAAGATTGGATTGTTCAGAGCTTCACGTTTCATTGAAGCGGACTCCCAGAAGAACAATACATTATAGAATATCCAAATACCACCTACTCCTGAGTGAGTGGCCTCAAATTAATCATCCTGCCCTTGTATCTCATAGCATTCAAGCTGTTTACTTTTTTTGATCTCCAGATCTTCCCCAAATAAGCAGGATGGGCTAGAGAATCCAGGATTATCTATGGAATTTGGTTTTTTTGAGAAGGGGAGTATGGGCAACCTAATTCATATGTAAGATTATGTTTTGCAGCCAAAATTTGTTGTTAAAATTTAAGCATAGTGTGTGCATATGTAGAAACCAAATGATATCTTTTTGGTCACTCACAAATTTTGATTTTTTGCCATACCTTGACAGCGACAGAACTTGTCAGGAACCCAAATTGTTCATGTTCATTTAGCAGGATAGGAACATGTGGTACTAGTCCAAGGTTGAAATGGGATCTTTCAGCTGATATTAATGTCAGATATCATTAAATCTTTTGCAGCAACAGACAAGATTTTCTTAAGGTTTTAGCCTGACAATATTTAATGTGAAAATATCAACCTAAATTTGCAGATTCTTGTATTATCCATGAGATACTCATTTCCCTCATCACAGTAAGTCCTCACTTGACTGTCCTTGATAATTCGGATAATTGGTGTTAAGTACTCAGTGTCAAAGACAGCAGATGAAATACCTTGAAAAGACATACAGTTTGTGCCAGCTGGTTTTATATGATATAAATCTGTCAATAGATGCACCAAACTGTGGTTGATGAACGATTTTGTAAGTGTAGAAGTAATGCAAGGCTACGTAATGATAATATTTTGATTTAAAATATTTCCCGATATGCAGTATTAGATGTAAATCCTTGAAATAAACAGAGAGACACATTTTTAAATGTAGCTTCATTTTTTCTGTATTTGAATGCAACTGTAGTGTAACCCAACAGCATTATACAGGGGGTAGAATTTATTTTTTTATTATTTAGTTATTTTGAGGCAAATTTTTTGTATTTTACAAATTTGAGAAGTTATCACTCAGTTTAGTGTTCTGTTCTCATCCGAGAAACATTCCTTACCATCTGCAGTCTGTTGTCTGTTGTGCTGTGTGAGCCTGGCTCCAAATATAAAATATCATCTGGTCTGTATAACATGGTCTTTGACAACTCTTCCCAAATGTGACTGATGGAGGCCAAGATATTCTTTGTTCAGGTGCAGGCAGATCCATTAGAAACATGAATTCTGATAAATATTCATAGGTCTTTCATGGATGTAGATGCATTTTATGAGACCGCAGTTTATAATGGGTATGTTAAGAGATGCTGCATCACAAAAATATATTAAAATAAAGTCTTCTAATATGCTTTGAGTTTATAATTTTTTGCTTCTTATCAGCTGAAACTGGTTTTCACATTCAACTGAGAGTTGTTTTGAAATATAGATTTAATAAACTCTCATACTTCTACCCTGCTGATAAACTTCTTTTCTTCCTCAACTTCAGTAAAGAAATTAATCTGTGAAACCTGTTATATACCTTTTCCTACCTGTATTTTGGAACCTAATGAATCTGAAGAGCAGTGTTTAATTTTAGCTCAGCAGTTTAAAAGCAGATTTCTTTTATTATGACTTGAATAATTTCAAACAGTCCTCTTTTCCTCCTCTGGTTCTTCTTAAATGTATTCATTTTATTTGGTGATAAAATTTCCCCTCTATGTTCTTAATGTTCTTGCAAATTTGAATATTGTTTTATGCTGAAATCGGTATTAAAAACCAATTTTTGTTATATTTTGTAATAATGATATTGAGACCTTAATGTTATATGAAACAAAATTAGGGAGTTCCAATTGTAAGACATAAAGATTGATAACTCTTCATCAATTTTGTATAAATCCTATATGATACTATACTCAAAAGTGTAATATTTTGTTGCCATGGTGATAAGCAGAGTAGTTTTTTTACAGGATTTTTTTGTAGCAGCTTATAATAGTTGAAGTAGCTGCAAAGGGAGAAGTATCATCCACGATTTGAGTTCCATTGAGAATATAAGCCTTGAATGACAAAACTTTTTATAATAGAAGTTACCTTTAGGGTCTGAGTTGTGGTAATGCATTATACCTAAACTTTACCTGTAGAATAAACTTGGATTTAACATTTAAATTAGTTCAAAAAGGTTTTAAATGTATTTGTTTGATTGGGAGAAAAAAATTGCAAATTATTTACTTAAAAGATTTAATTAGATGAAGTATAGACTCTTGTTTTTCTTTAGGGAGTGTCTGTGTGGGTTTTTTCCAGTGATTCATTTTTCTGTGTAGTCAGAGCAGATAATGTTGGGTGTAGCCTGTAAGGGCTGTGTATATTTTTCCCATGTAATATTTCTTAGTAAAAATGTGTCAGAACATCTATTACTACAGCAACTGAACCACTGCTGTGATAATACATCAGCAAACCTTTTGTGTTTGGTGAAGTAGCCCATAATTGTGGGCTAGTAGTGAGCCTGAAAACAAGATAATTTTGCCCTTTCTTCTCTTTTAAAAAAAAACATTTCTTGCTGAACTCTAAAAATTGCACTGTATTGGTGAACTGCTTGGAAACCCAGCATGGAAGCAAACTCCTTAATAGCTCAAGCAAACCACTTTCTCCTATTTTTCCTCCATTTGGAGTGTTTTGGACGGGCTTTAGTTCCTCTTATAGCTCTTCCACTGGTACTGGATAGCCTATAGTTAGTGGTTCTTACATGGCTTCATTGATGAGAGATCAGCGTGTTATATTACAGAAAAAGTAGTTGTGGTGGTGTGATTTCATTTCTGGTAGAACTGAGAATAGACTCAAGGTATCAAGTGCTTTGTCTACAGTACTTTTCTGAGACACAATGTAGTTCACATACTGTAGGTATCACCTAAGAAATGTGCCTACACCATTTGCTATTCACTGTTACATAGAATCTTCTAGTGGTAATAAATCTGCTGCTAAATAATTGTTCCTATCTCATTTACTAAAGCTGATGCAGGGACTCAAGTGACTGCAGGCAGACAGTTGCACATTTGGGGTTTTTTAATTAACATAATGCACGTGTGGGTAGCACCAAAAGAGCATTCAGAGGTTATGTTAGAAGGACATGCAGAAGCAAGGAGAGGCATTCACATTTCTGTGGAAATTAAGTAATTAATTGCCTATAATTCTGTTTATTTGTTTGCCTATGTAGTCCTATTAGTCAAGTCTTGATTCAGCAATAGTCAACAGCAAGTGTCTAGGAAAGAGTAGAAGAACTTGAGCATGTAGGATATTTTACCAAAGTAAAGTATCATAGAATATATGTACACCCAGGAAACTTCCAGTTTCTGAGGATTTTGGATCTATTATCCATGAAACTCCCTGATCAAGTGTACACTTTTAGTATATTATGCTTACTTAAGCTTTAACCATAGGTTAACTACAGTGTGGAACGTAAGTGTTTAATTCTGTAACCTCTTTTTTTTTTTTTTAATCTGAGGTATTTTTCATCTTTTCAGGTGTTCTTGTGCCTTTAGACTTGTTGGGTTTTTTTTAAGGTAATAACTAAGTTTACCAAGTTTACATCAACTAAGTTGGGTTTTTTTGAACTGATTTTTTTGGTAGAATTTGTCTCCTGTTAACAAATTTCTTCAGTCTTCTTCGGGCAAAGTATTTGTTGGTTTGCAATATGACTAGAAAATGCCTGTATATAAAAAGTGTGCACTTCTGGATTTCTGAGTGACTGTATTTTCAAAATCTGTGATGCGATGAAGTCCCACTAATAGCACTGTACAGACAGGGAGCAGACAAGGGCTTTGCACCAAAAGAAGTTTCCAAGGTTTGCCTGAGGCTTGTGGTGGGATTCCCACAACTACCCCTGCCATTACTAGACCATTCTCAAACTTGTGAGCTGAAGTGCACGAGCACGTGTATGCACCCGGAGGGGAGGGCAGCGGGCGTGGGGCACCTGAGGGTGGAAGCTCTTCAGAAGCTCCAAGCATGGATGTTGACAAAGCTGGCTTAGCACTGACTCTTATGTCAAAGGTGGCCAAATGGGTTTTGCTAAGCTAGGCAAGTGTTCGTGCTGTTATTCCGTGGCTTAAGCACCTTGGTCCTTGAATACAGCCCCACTTTATTTGGGGTGACATTCTCTTGTGCATCCTTGTTCGGAGGCTTGTCTGGGTAGTTTCCGTGCAGGTGAAACAACAACCAATAGTCACCATGTTGTGGTTGGATTGTAGATGCCTGTGGGGAGGATTTCTGTCTGGTCTATAAGTCTCACACAGGTCTGAAACAATTTGATAGTGTGGGACAGGGGCTGTCACAGACATCTGCCTCAGCTGCTGTTACTGTTGTATTTGGAGCCTGGTGCTTGACTCGCATCTCTCTCAAGCTTAGAGTGCTGCGATGCTTTCCTAAAGTATTTTAGAAACCCAGCATCATCAGTGGAGCCTGTTCCTGTGCTCTCTGTGTGTGAGCTGAGCTGCCAAGCACAGACACAGTAACGTTTACAGTCTCTTTAAAAATGAATACTAAACAAGACAAAGAAAAAACTTATGAAACAATCACCAAAAATTGCATTAGATAACTAACTAGGTCAATGCCTCCCCAAAGACAGATATAGACAGACAATCCACATGCATTACATCTTGACTGGTTCCAAGGTAAAGCGTAATTTGTATAAAAGGCTTTCTAGTCAAAACATGAGTCACAAATTAATTCCTGATGCGTGTTTGAAGTACAGACCTCTTGAATGATGAACTCTGGGGAATGCTTGTTACTCTATCACTTTTAGTTAGTTGGTTCAGGTTTTCTTTGTTTCTTTAGCCTGTTTTTATTACTTCTTGAGATCTACCATTAGCTTTTGATTTCTTTAATTCCTGTGATACTTTATCAGGATAGGTACTGCTTGTTTCTTCTATTGTTTCAGTAACAATGACTAATGAATTGGTATCTGCAAGGCATGCCTAGAAAAATTAAACTGAGCCTTGCTGCTTGCAGCTGCAGGTTTTGCTGTACTTCAGGGAAATCAGAACTTGAAATTTTGCCCATGCTTTTGGTTTGTATCTGTCATGTCAGCCTACCTTAAATGAATTTTCTTTTCTTTTATAGCTTGTTTCCTAAGGATGTCACATCAAAATGTTACAGGATCTTGTGCATTAGTCATTGGGAATGATGTCTTAAACTTTACCTATTTGTTAGGAGGAAGTAGTGATCACCTCTGCATTTAGGCTGGTTGTTTGCTGCTTTCTGGGATAGCTTTATGCCCTCAGGTAACATTTTCAGTGAAACAGTTTCAGTAATCAGGTGTGAACAACCAGACTGAAAAAGAGCAGAAATAAGGGAAGGACTTTCTCACTTGTTGAAAGTGTAGTTTTAATGATGCTGTTTTTCTTCCCTCTTCATAAGAAGCCCCTCTCAAATCTTCGTTGGTGAAACCTAGCCATGATGATGATGATAAGGATAAGTTATTTGATGAATCTTTCTGTTCAAATCTTTTTTTGGGCTATCCATCTGGAGAAAGATTTATCACTTCTGGGACTAGCAAGGCCATCAGACACTCTTCTTTGGTATACCTGGAAGGGATGGCCTACATGTTAGTTCTGAGTACATATTTGTGTACATTTACAGGTAAAATTTAATTTTCTTTAATTCTTGAAAATAAATATACCCATTAAATGAAAGAAAAATACTTTTAAAATACAGTAGATAGATTTTTCCCTCTTTTGTATATAAAATATGAAGTGTACTTCAAAAAGTAACTAAATTATTTGTATAGTTCATTCTAAAAAGTCTTGCATTTATTCACTTTACTTTTTCCTTTGGTGCCAGACCACTGGTCTCATGGTGGTGCTCTTTAAGAAAGCAAGAGCAAGCAAAAAAAAAAAAAAAAGAAACGTTTGTTCTCCTCTTATTAACTAAAAAGCTGCTGTCATGCTGTAATTTATTTTGGATTTTTACTCCTTAGTATCTGCATGTCTTTGAGACGTGCCTTCCATCATAAACCAAATGTGAACAGCCAAAATTTACTGTTCCAGTGACAGATTAATGTGTTCATTATATTCTTAAACATTTCTTTCCATCCTTGTTAAATAACACAAGATGTTGGGTATACAGACGTTAGATCTGTATCACAGTGCTTGAGATTGGAATAATTTACATTGTTTTTTGGTGTAAAGACTTCTCTTGTTCTAGTTATATGATGCGTTTGTAGAGAATTTACAGTCTATACAATCTTTCCAGTTGGTCCTTGTAGCATAATGTCACAGGGAGTTAGAGTCATTGATGAACTTTGAGACTATAAAGAAAATATCTGGCCTTTGGGAGGAGTAAAGTGTAAGTAGAGTGTGGTGTTAAGAAGGGTGTTGAGACCTGGTTTATGTAATGAAATTGGGTATCAAATGCTGAGTTGGGAGACTGTTCTCCTACAGTAACATATTAGCAGAACTTGATGGGCTGCCGTGTCAGGATGGTTCAGTGTCACCTTGTGCAAAAGAAAGGGCAGGCCAGCAGCCTGAAATGGCTGCTTAAATGTTGATGTTTCTTTTCTAGACAGAACTGTATGGTTTTGCTCTTGTTACGTCTCATCAACCACTTTTGAGAGCTTCTCTCTACCTGAGGTCTGGGCAGAAGTGTGTCACATAGGTGACATTTGTGATCATTGTCCACTGAGAATAGAAAAGCCTCCTGTTTTAAACCAATGGCATTGCAATGACATGAATGGTGAAGTGAAATACTGCTCTTCTCAATCACTGAATTGAGTTGCTGTCCTTTACTGAGAAAGGTCACTTGTTTAAAATCTGAATTCTTTTATTGTAGCACAGTGGGATGACATTAGTTTAATTTCTTCTACCTGTATGCTCACAGGTTAGTTTACAGAGTGAATTATCTGGAAGAATCAATGTAAAAAAATACTCAGCCTTTCTTCTCATATAAACAGCATCATGTATCACATCTTTGGATGCTCTGTAAAATACTATTTCTCTGTAGCTGGTGGACGATTTGAGCACACGTGAGTGAGCCATATGGCAGAGGGTTGTTGGGTGGTTTTGAGGTAAACACTTGGCTTGGCAGCAGCATAGGATGGCACTCTCACTGCAGGCCATCTGTAGAAAGCACAGAGGAAAGAGCAGTCGCCTGACTCAGCTACAAAGCTTCCGAATGCCGGAGCCAGATCTACCCTCCTGTGTCCTTTTCCAGTAAGGGCAACATGTGCTGATCTCCTTTGCTGGTATTTGTGTGGGATTATGCATCTGGATCCATTCCTCTCCCACAAGCTGCTGCCTCCTCAGCTCCTTTTGTAGAGGCTGTTGTTGGTTTTATGAATTTTAGGTGTTTCTTGCTGATAGAAATGTTACCGGATCCCACATCTTTCATGTGTCACTCATTGTCCGTTGTGGGTGGTGACAGCCTAGCCTCAGTATTTCTTATGGGAAACTTGTGTGCTTTTCTTTAATTATAAGTGGTATTGGACCACTTCCATTTTCATGTGCTATTTTAAAGATGTAGAATGTAGTGTGTTCTTCCAAAATGCTCCATTCAGTCACACGGGTTTCACTGTCACCTGGATCACCTTGTCACCCACCTGCTGCCCCCAGTGCAGAGTGACCCAAGCTGCTGGTTGATGCTACCTCATCTGGTCTGGAAGTGAAAGAGCCAGTATTTCCTCTTCAAAGGTCTGCAGCACACCTGGAAGTGCCGGCTGTAAATGCCCTGATGTACCTTGAGCCAATGTGGGAGGATCAGTTGTATTTTTGCGGCTCAAAATCGTTTTCTTCAAAACTAGCTCTGGAGAAGTTTGGTGGTTTTTTTCTTACAGTACATTACAGCTAGACTCACAACCACAGGCTTCTGCTTTCTTTTGTCCCAGTTAAGTCTTTCTCAGTTTCCTTAGAAGTGTTGTGGGTTTTTCTTAATACTGCTGAGGATGATTTGCAATATGGAAAAACTTAAAAGAATGTCATCTTCAGTTAGTTGCTGTCAACTGAGGTCATCATTAGCTAAAGCCAATGCAGGATCCCCTTTCCTGGGGTGTTTCTAAGCACCAGCTGGGGAGGGAAACATGAGGTGCACAGGAGCTGAGACTGCATCAAGTGCTGTGAAATGTCCAGTGGCATGAGTAGGGTGGAGCTGGGAAAGGAGGAGGTGAACTGGGATGCTGCAGGGGACTGCAAGGGTGGGACACCTGCCTTGAGACTTGCATTTGTATGATCAGAAGGCATATACAAGTCAAACTGAAGGAAGCTAGTGCTGTCAGTGAGAAGGAGAAAGTGAAATAATTTGTATTTGATATGAAGGCTTATAAACTATTAAATTTAAATGCACTAAAGTAGTAGTCTTCCGTGGAGCTGGGACTGTGGAGACACATTGCAGTAATATGTTAATCTCTTCTGTGTTCACATTCCTGTTGGCTTTGTAACAATAATGCCTACCTAAATGTGTTCCCAGTGGAAGAGATTTGTTTGGATTTTTTTCAATTGAATGCATACTTTTGGTTTCCAATAACTTCCAGTAGCAACATGGTAAACACTTCTTTAAACCGATTTCAAAAAGTGAAAGACAACTTATTCAGTCTTGCCATACCTCTTCTGAGGAATCTATCCTAAAATTAAAAACAATTTTTTTCCTAGTTAGATGTTGGTTGTCCCTGAATATCCAGGATGAATGAAGAGGACATAGAACATAAACAGCTCTCAGAACTTGACTTTATTTTACCCCTGTTGCTCCTTCAACCCCTATCTTTTCTATCACTATTTACCACACTTGTTTAAAAAGATGTACAGCCCTAGTACAGGGATTAGGACCTTACAATTCTCTAGAGAAAAAAATTACTCTGCAGAAAAAAATTTACCTTCTGGTTTTTGTCAAAAGCTAGCAACATTCATGGTGGAGGGCCTGAGGTGACTGTCAGGTTTTAGGCTGAACTTGCAAAACTGATAATAAGTAGGGGATTAAAAAGAGACAGGAAAAAGAATAAAACTCAGACCCCCAGGGAGCTGCTGCACGATTGAATACATCGTGCTAACTTTACAAAATACTGAATTAATTTTGTCCTATATTTCTTCTAAATTACTTTTAATTAAAATGTGATAGTTCATACAAGCAGATTATAATGGCTTTTTTCCTAGTGTGGTTTGTACAGAATCACTGCAGCTGCTGTCAGTAAAGATGCATTGGCTGCATCTGCATTAGCATTTTGGCTCTGAACATCAGCCTAGCACTGCAGTGACTCTCTTTGTCATCACCCCCACGTCCTGTTTGATCAGATCACAAAGTGTTTAGTGCCTGTGGTGTAAATTCCTTCAGGGAAAATGAAACCAGAGGTCTCGTCCAGGAATGCATTCAATGTGCTCAGACTCTTTTGGAGATGTGAAGGTTTAAATCAGTGATAGAGTCTCAGGGCAGCTTCTAACAGCCTATGGTAATGTTCTGTGTGGGGGACTGGGCTTAAATCTGGTCAGACATAAAACCTGCAAGTGACATGTCATGTACAGCCAGGGACCTCGGCTTCAAACGACTTGGACCTGGTGATCCCTGCCTACTGCACTGCCTTCCTCGCTGAGATGCACACGGTCTTACTGCTTCCTAAACTTGTATTGCTCAGAGGAATTAATTCTCTACACAAATGAGTGATCCTCTGTGTTAAAATACATTGTGCAGTTTAGTTCACAGGCATATTGTTAAACTAAAGATAATTGGGCAGGGGGATTACCTCTGTCCTTCCCTTACGCTAGTCCGAGTTAGTATTTGTCCAAGGACAGGAGGATTTCTTAGTATTTTCTGTTCTTAAGGAAACCACTTTCCTTTGTGGTGGAATTGATCTCCAAGTTACCATGCAATGGCCAGACTTTTCTTGTAACTTGCTTGTAGTTTAGTGTGTCAGATGCAGAGACCAAGTTAGATGGCTGCTGCATCTTAGCATTACTCTGCAATTTTTACTGTATTTAATATTAAACATGTACCATTCCCTTTAGATGAATGTCAATTCATGAATGATGATTCCTGCATGCATTTGTAGGCTGGTAGTTATCTCTGGCAAAACAGTTATCTCTTGCAGAAACCAGTTTGTGACTGTGGGCATATTTTGCTTTTTCCTTATCTATCAGTGTTTCTATGAAAAATTATCACTGTCTAGCATGTGTTGCCTTAGTGCTGTCCACCATGGAAAACTACTCTCTTTGTGTGGATGCCCAAAGTCATCCTGAGAGTGTGAACTCAGCAAAAGAGGTTGAATTTCTTTGTTGTAGACTTGATTTTTATATCTGCCTTTTTTTTTTTTTTACTGTGTGCTGTGGAGAGGCAAGTCATTCTTACATCCACTTTGCTCCTTCCACACTTGTCTGCTGGTGTCGTCATCCTCTGTGTAAGTGCACAGTGCATACATGTGTATACAGCTAGAGAATGTGTAAAGAAACTTGTGTGTCGGTGAAGAATGGGACTGAACTGGCTTCTCAGATTAGCGTCAGAGCCTGCATGATCAGCAGTAGTGATTTCTCTCAGTGATTAAGTGGCAGCTCAGAGAAAACCAGCAAATACAAGGTCAGTGAATGAAGATGTTTGGAAATTCACCCTAAAACGTAGGTGGCCTAAACAACTCAGTTTTCTTCCAGCTTTGCACTCCCTCTGTTTTTGTTTACAACTTTCCACCAGACTTGCTGCCCAAGAATTCCTTTTAGCCTGAATGACAGCTGGCAGAAGGCACAGTTGGGCAGTGATGCTTTTACTGAGAAACAGGAAAATATTCTCCTGGATTCCATAAAAAGATGCAGATGCTTCTTATATCTGACACTGAAAATTAACTTTCTTTGTTTCCTGACCCAATCCAATGCCAACCAGACTGTTGTAACTCATTGATGGTATGAAGCAGTTTTGCTGATGCCTTCAGGTTCATCAGTCTCTGCAGCCTGACCAATTCTTAATGGAGTAATTACCCCCTCTCTTTTTTTGTAAAACAGGAGATAGAACTTCATATTTTTTTCTCTTCTCTTTAGTGCTTATCCTTTAAACATCTGTTTTTCATAATAAGTTGGCTTTCCTCTGGAAAGTAGGGCTGTACATTAGAGAGGATGTGCAGATCTGGGTAAAATTCTCTTCCCTTTCTGTGCCACAGCCAGTCTTTCTGGCTGATTGTGGGTGGCAAATCTGCAATTTGCCCTGAAACCAAAAGGTTACCTGAAATAACAGCTATGCTAGTGGTATGTTTTGCCCTCAAATCTAAGAAAACCAGGAACTTTTGGGGAAACTGAATGCTATTTGGTAGCCACTAGTTACTAACCACATAGTTCCACTGAGATGTTGAACAGTGCTGTGTGAAGTTTGTGTTGCATCATGTTTGACCTCAGGTAGTGTCCTTTTATATTCCCTTTGATAAGAGTATAAAAGCATCATAAAAATCTTCACTGGAAGTCTGAGGAAATGTCTGAGAATTCATGTATCTTCTTGGAAAATGGGTTTCAGGTGTCTTAATAATTTAATACAATCTTTATGATCTTCCTTTCTATCTGCTAGATCTGTGAGGATGCAGAGAAGCAATGAAAAGGCCCTTGTCCTGCATGCTTCTATCTTGTAGTGCCTATTTACTGTGGGGAAAGATATCAAGAGTTATCTTACACTCTGATGGATTTTCAGCAGCTTTTTAAAGAACTACCTTTTAAACTATATTTTTAAAGAAACTGCTAATAAACATGGCATTTAGGCAATACCATTCTATCTTCATTATGTTGAAAATGGTGAGAAGGCTCTCCACTTCATGTAAGACTGTTTGTCTTGCAGATTGCTTGCAGATTTATTGCATGGTACATGAGAGACCTCAAACTGTCCAGTATTGAGTATTAATTATATTTTCCCTAAAACCAGCACCATGTGGGAAGATGCCTTTTGCCTGTTGTTTTGTGAGGCATTATAGTATTATTTTTTGAAACTTCATTTTATCTAGGAGCTTTTTTTCACCAGGTTACTCACAGCTGATGATACGGGACATCTGTGTGACAGGTTCAAAAATTTAAAAAAAAAAAAGAAAAAATTTAATGAAAACAAGACCCACAGTATGTTCTCCTATTAATCAGTGGGCAAAAAGTATTTCACCTGTCCAAACAATTGTACATAGATCCAGCTACTTACTGTCAGTCTCCCTGACACTAGCAAGAATTACTCTTGAGGAGCTCTCTGAAGTTTATGCAAAAGCTATCTGTCTCTTATTCATAGAAACTAATAAGACTTTCCTTCATGGTGAAGGTACATTAAAACCAGTCTGTGCAGCTTGCTGGAGGAACTTGGTTGCTAACACTGACAGCATTACAGAATAAATCAGAAAAGAGGTTACTAATCTGATTGTCCCTAGGCTTTCTTCTTTGTGCAAATAGCAATAAACTGATTCCATGCTGGTTTTGCATTGATGCTAATGCTTATATCTGATGCAAAATTGGGAAGAAGCATGGTTTATTGTGAAGTACTTTCTAACATTGGAAACTCCAGAGTGGCTGGATCATGAAAATTCATGTAGGCTGTATGCAAGTCCTCCAGGAAGTGGAAAATTTGAAAACTGTATGAACATCACCTTTTCATAATAATCAGTTCTCGTGAAGAAGTTCTCTCTTTTTAGGATCACAGACCAAGATATTATCATGTTCGCTGCCTGATTATATTTCAAATTATCACTAGTTCAGCCAGCAATAGTACTTAAGCAGGTGTTTGATTTGGAATCACTGCTCCAGCAAGATATAATCTACGGTAGCAAAACTTTGGCCCTTTGTTCCTGTCTTATGGACCATAGACAAAACCATACACCCACTGCATTGTGGATTTTTCACACTTTGATGGAAATGGCCATGCTTTGTCAGACAAAGTCTGTCTCACTGCTATTTTGACTTGTTAGTGGGCAGCACATGATGCACCATAATTAAGATTTTTGTTTTCCATCTGACATTGTATACAGTCCCTTTCCCTGTCTGATCTTGAAACAACCGTGCTCTCTATTCACCTTCATTGTGCCCCTTCTGATTTTACAAAGCTTTTGTTGTAATCACAGCTCCTAATCTTTTTTTCCTCCAGCTTTAAGGATAGTATACTTGATTTGTTACTTTCATCTGTAGCTAAAGCAGAAGCCTAGTATGCTAATGAAGGCAGAATCACACTAAACAGACTTACTATTTAGTGTATTGTGAATCCAGAAGTGTGATGATACTGTATCTTAGTACCCAGGGGTCTAGTAAAAAAGTCTGAGTACTGATATATGTTGAAACCATTGCATTAATTTGCTCTTTTTGCCTTTTTCTTGATGTTACTCCATTTGTACAATATTCCTCTTTTTGAGATGAGGGTGAGAAAGCAAAGGGGACCAGAACTCTGTGCAGCACTTAACAATCATAGAATGGTTTGAGTTGGAAGGGACCTTTAGGGATAGTAGAGTTCCAAACCCCCTACCATAAACAGGGACACCTTCTACAAGGCCAGGTTGTTCAAACCCCCATCCAGCCTGGTCTTGAACACTTCCAGGGATGGGTTATCCAGAGCTTCCCTGGGCAACCTGTTCTAGTGCCTCACCACCCTCACAGTAAAGCATTTATCTCTTATATCCAAACTAATGCACCCCCTTTTAGGTTAAAACCATTACCTCTTGTCCTTTCACTACAGGCCCTGGTAAAATGTCTCTCCCTATGTAACTCATAAGCCCCCTTTATATATTGAAAGGATGAAATAATCTCTCCTTTATTGCTTTGTCATATTTCATACCAGTTATGGAAGTTGTCAGTTTAGTATTCTACACTTGCTGTTTTCAATATTGATTTGTGTTCTCTGCAGAGGTTATAAATTCAGGTACTAGCTGCTGGTCGAGTGTGACTGACAGGTTCTTGATTAATGAAGCCTAGTACTGAAACTGCAGAAAGGGGTGGATCAGCTGTTGGTGGTATGGAGGTGGCTGAGTTTTACAGGACCTGTATGTAAGGGTGCTTTTCAGTCACTGTTGTTTATAGTAACTGTGAAAATAGTATTACTAATACATACTGGAAAGCCAAGAAGATTTCAATAGACGTAGAATGAATTGCATTATCATGCAGTGTTGTGATAGTCTGTTAATTCCAGATATTCAGGTTGATTTTTTTTTTCATGTGCTGTGAAGTACCAAACTTGTTTTTTCATCAGTACCAGTTGTAATAACTAGTACCATCACAGCTCTTAGAATGATGTACATTTCATGTAAGAATCTTGTGGATGACCTCTGAAGGCTGTCTAATTTAATTCCTAATCAAAGCAGAATAAATTAGACCAGTTTGCTCAGCAACTTTTGCAATGAAGTTTTGACCATGACCAGTTTGCATATCTTTTTCTGTGTTTGACCACTGCCATGATACAAAATAAACAGACTACACATTCTGGCCCAAATTTTATGCATTTCAACTTACCTATTGCCTTCTGTCCTACCCTTGCACACCTCTGAGGAGCCTGGGCCTATTTTCTCCTTGCCCCTCCACCAGGTATCTGTAGATAGCAGAGCCTTTTCCCTTTCCCTTCTCTTTTAAAGCGGAACAATTCCAGTTGATTGAGCATCTGCTTGTGTGTCATGTGCTCCAGACCCATCCACTGTGGTGGTTCTTCTCCAGACTCAGGCAGCACTGTGTTGTGCTGCTGCAGCTGTGGGGCTCACAACTGCTGTGTACAGAGGAAGAAACGCTTCCTTGACCTGCTGGCAATGCTCCTGCCCCTGCTCCCAGCATGTGTTTGGCCCTCTCTGCTGAAAAACGTGCTGTTATTGAGTGGCAATGGTTACCTTGGAGCCCTTTGTGTTTCTGATAGAAGATGGTTAATACTAAAATGTAGTAAATTAGCTAGTAGTCGTAGATAAGGTATGATCTTAGGCTGCAGTTCAGGGAAATATTGAAGTGCATATCCATCATTCTGTCTTCAGTGGAACTCAACTTTGTACTCAAGTTCAAATGCTTCACTTCAAAAAAAAAAAAAAGTAAAATGTTGAAGCAGTTTCTTATGACATTATTTTTAGCTAAAAGACTTATTTTTAGGTTTGCTGTGCTGTCTGTCAACTATGTATCCATTGATGGAGCTGTCCTGTTCTTAAGAAGCCAAAGTTAGAATACTGTGATTTTAGCCTTCAGTGACTTTTCGATTTTTCTCCTCTGTGGTAGTTTTGGAATCCAGCTGAGCTGTGCTAAAATTATTGATTCCAAGCAGGTCTTTATAATCTTTTTAAATGTGGACCTCATCTCTAATTTAACTTTTTTAAATTTTATTTTTAATGAAGGTCTTATGCTAATGGCATCCAAATTTTAAAAAGTGAGAAGAGCTTTTCAGGCCCTTAGATAAATGGGGGTTTTTTTAAACATTTTTAGGGAAATGGTATAAGCTAAACATTCTGTGAATAAGGTGGACAAAAAAATTGTGAATGTGAAACAGATTGTATTCATAAATTTCTTTGGTGACTTTCTTTGACCTCCAGGATCTTTTTTCATTTCTATTAAATTTTTCTTTTTTTCCCTTCCCTCCTGGGAATGTGTCCCTGTGTCTCATTCTTTTGAAGGGCAAGAAATAGAAATCTACTTGTTCTGTTAAACTACTGGCTTAGGGCAGAAATTAAGATATTCCATTTGGAAACAAGGGATAGAGGGGGGAAAATAATGTCACTAAACTAAGGGTTTTTTTGCAGAAACAAATTGCAGAAAATGTAAGGCTTGAAGTGTGTTGTCCAGGAAATAAAATACAGTATCTATTTAATAAGAGTAACTAATACACTAACAGCTGGGAAGATCAGCTTGAGACTAAACCACGAACTTGGTTGGAGGGAACTCTGAGCATTTTTGGTGCTCTTTTAATTGATGAATAACGGCAACAGCGACACACACACTCAACATAGCATTCCTGAAACTGCCCTGACGCAGTTTTCTGTTTAGTGACTTCCCTAAAACAAAAGAAAAAAAGCTTTCTAATTCCAGATTGCTAAATGCTCTGCACTTCACTGCTTCATGAGAGAGCAGAGTGGGAAGCTCTTCAGGCTGTTACAACACTTGGCTTATTTTGGTTGTGCCTGCGTAATGCTAGCTACATAATCTTATCTTTCCTCCTCTGCTTTCTCCAGCCTTAAGTGAGGGTGACATAACTGTTTTCTGTGTAAGGCAGTTCTGGAGCAGACTGGGAAAAGAAATGTTGATTTGCAGGCAGTAGGTATGCACAAGTCTGCTCTAAGGTACTTTCCCCAGCTAGAAGGAAACCACAATATGATCCTTGCTTTTCTCTGCCCCTACCCCAGTTTTCCAATCAGTGAAGCAGGTAAACCTCCCTCTCCCTCCTTTCCCCATTCCATCGGGTCTGACAGTGCCGCACTGGGATCCCTCCTCCACCTGCACAGGTTCTCCTTGGTTGTTGTGGCCGCTTCTCCCAACTCCCGCTGGCATCATGTCGTTGGCCACTCCTCTTTGTTTGCTGTCTGTTTTGTCATGGTTTCTTCAGTTTTAAAGGACCTCATTACAGAAGGTTTTCTATATAGAGCATATCATACAGAGCCAAAATGCACTCTTTTTTTTTGGCGTCCCTATTTCCACTGCTTCTTGTCCTATTCAAAGGTGTTCTTAACTGCTACCGCCTTTGTGCAAGCACTCAGTCATATAGATTTTCTGTCACCAGAGCTTTATATCAAAGAACGTGGTATCAAAGAAAAGATTTTTTTCCTTTTACAGATAAAAGAAAATGTCTTTGTTTTCAGAACTTCAAAGACCGACTCAACTTGCTGTCAAAACAAAACAAAAAAATCTATATTAGGCTTTCTGTTCTCAATATGTGGATTAAAAAGAACATTTAGAGAGACCATTTATTTGAAATCTAGGTTTCTTGAGCAAACAAAAAACCCTTTTCAGTTCATCTAGGCATGGAAAATCTCCCTTCACTATTTAATTCTCTAGAATCAAAGTGGTTATGTCTAATTAGCTTTTATTTGCTTTTGGAGCAGGCTGTCTTGTTAGCGTAGAATCATAGAATGGTTTGAGTTGGAAAGGACCTTAAAGATCATTTAGTTCCAACCACCCTACCGCAGGCAGAGAATCCTCCATTAGACCAGGTTACTCAAAGCCTCATCCACCTCAGCCTTGCACACTTCCAGGGGTGGGGAATCCACAGCTTCTCTGGGCAACATGTTCCAGTGTCTCACCACCCTCACAGTGAAGTATATCTTAATAATATCTAATCTAAATCTCTCCCCTTTTAGTTTAAAACCATTCCTCTTTGTCCTATTACTATCTGTTCATGTAAAAAGTCCCTCTCCATCTTTTTTATAAGCCCCCTTTAGGTACTAAAGAGTTATAATAACCCCAGAGCCATCTCTTCTCCAGGCTGAACAGCCCCAGCTCTCTCAGCCTGTCTTCATAGGAGAAGTTCTCCAGCTCTCTGAGCATCTTGTGCAGCTGAGCATCTCTGGACTCCCTTCAGCAGGTCCACATCTGTCTTGTGTTGGGAACCCCAGAGCTGGATGCAGCACTCCATGTGGGATCTCACAAGGGCAGAAAAGAGGGGCAGAATCACCTCCCTCGACATGAAGGCCGCGCTGTTTTCAATGCAGCCCAGGATACAGGTGGTTTTCTGGGCTGTGAGCGCACACTGTTGGCTCATGCCCAGCTTTTCATCCAGGAGAACCCCCAAGTCCATTTCAGCAGGGCTGCTCCCAGTGACTTCTTCTTCCAGTCTGTGCTCATAGCAGTGGATGTTTTTGCTGTGGAAAGCTGAAAAATACTAAGACTCAGTGATTAGGCAAACTGATGCTCTTTTGTCCTTCTTGGCTGATAGGGAACCACACTGTAAAGAAGAAAAGAAAAAACCTCAAGCAAACTTTCTCAAAGGATTAGTGAACTACATGAGGGAGGAAGTTTCTTCTAGTGCTGGGAGTGGTTCTTTCAACATTACTGGAAACAATATAAGACAGTGGGAAAGAGCATGGTACTTAAGTAAAATTAATTTGCATCTTCTCAGCATAATTAGTGCAGTTTTGATCTTAAAGCTATTTATCTTATGATTTGTTAAATTTTAAAGAAAGGAAAAATGAATGAAATTTATACTTTTAGAAAATAATCGCATAATAGACGAGGAGAGGAAAAAGGTTTTTACTTAGTATATCATGCACACAGAAAATAATAGGTAGGTCTAAGTGCTTTAGAGGAGGAGTCTTAGGTGAAGTAAGATTCTGCAGGAAGGTTCTGCAGATGATACAGAGAAAGCTGGACTGGAAGCTGTCATTTTGTAAGGGAAGTTAAAACAGAGAAATGGTTCCCATGTTTGTCCTCTGTTACTGAGATCAGAAACCCAAACTTTCTTTTCTTTGATCCCTTATTTTTAACTGTAGATCAATTCCTTGAAGATTTATCGAGGTGGAAGAGAGGGTATTGACTGGTATTAGAACAAGAAAAGGTCCAGAAAGCAAATCTGAATCTTGAGCTTAATTGATGCTAAACTGATGAGTGACTGTGCTGTTGCTTGGCTAAGTCTGCTTTTTTGGAAACAACCCTCTACAGAGCATGAAATGCTGGCAGGAGCCCTACATAGTTTTAGGCTGTTGCTACAAGCTGTTACCTAGATTAGCTGGCAAATAAATGTTTGAACCTGCAAATGATTTTGGCAGAGCCCAGTCTCTAACCATAGTTTCCTGGCTGTGGAATTTTGGTAGGTATTCTTCTAATAATTTGAGGGATGGGGAATCACAGGGTTTCCAAGCACCGGATGTCTGCCTGCATTTGCTGTGGGATTTTATCCTACAATATTTTTATTCCCCTGGAAGAGAATGCAGTACATTTTCACACAGAGATGCTAAGATGTCATTAATACCCATTCTTCTGCTTTCATTATATAATGTCCTTTTAGAACTAGGGTTTTTGTTGTGTTGCCTTTGAAAATTATGTCTGTCTTTTAGTTGGCAGTGGATCGCACCCAAGCTCCTATGATTGCCATACACTTCATTTTATCTGCAGAGGAAGATCAAAGTGCCTTACCAGGGGATTTGAAATTTCCAAACATAACTTGTGGGTTATGCCTAGTAACAAGGATAACAACTAAAATATAGGAAGATGCCATTAAATTGTGATGTTTGGAAAGCATCACTCACTTTCAGAAGTAATGGTTTGACAAGAACAGCTTCTCTTCCCCTATTCAACTCAGTGTAATCTAATAAGGTTTTTTTGGATGTGAAGCTAAACTTCCAAATCCTATTTTTTACATTTTGCTTATAAAGATGAATGTCTAGTTTGGTGGACAGTTGGGATCAAGCTATGAAATATCCACTTGAATCACAGCAATCCACTTCATGTATCACTTCAAGCAATGTCACCTTCTACAGCAGCATTATCCGTGTTTTTCCATTGCTCTTTATCTCATGCTGCCATTTTGGACTCTCATTAGAGCAAGCTGTAGTATGTTTTGAACTTTTGTAAACATTATGTGTTAAAGAAATTTACTTCACCTAAAGGAATTATCTGAAACCACAGGACAAAAACCCCAACCAAATCAAGTCTAAATGGCATTAGGCAAGTCTCAATCATGGCATTAGGAGGTCTTATCCTTCTGACTTAATTTTTATTCATAGATTAGAAGAAGGAAAACAAACATCTTGGTGCTTTCTCAAATTCAAATGAAGTGGTTCCGATGCAGGAATGTGTCTAAATCTAGCTGAAAAGAAAACAACAGCAATTAAGGCAGAAGTATCACAAACAGACAAAAAAATAATATAACTTTTTGGAGACAAACATCTATTTTTTCCTTTGTAAAAATTGCCAAATGTTTAAATTTTTTTCTATGATTTATTTTTAAATCATCTGTGTCCCTCTAGTTCTATGAGCAGCTAAGTTGCTCCATTTTTTGAAAGATGTAATGATTTTATTTTTTTTACCATTTTAATGTATTGTCATAACTGACTGCATATTTAAGGGTTATCAGAAACTACTGAAGTACAGTTTTGGTTTTCAGAAGACTGATTTTCAGAAGAAAAATGTATTTAATTCTGAAAACTTGTTTTGTTTTTAATTTTTTTACTTTAGACTTGTGTTCTGCCTAGAGTTGTTTATTTTTAAGAACTCAGCAATATGGATGGAAGGATTGACGATAGGAAAATGCAAATACAATATAGCTAGTTTCAGAGCTAGATAATTTTAATAAAAAGTTTCACACTTGTTTTCTGTTTTAAAAACCACTCACCTCACAATCAAAGTCCTTTGGGCTTTTTCATTGAGTTGATAAAGCTCCTTTAATACAGAGATTAGCAGTTTCTTTTATTTCTTTCGTTCCATTTATTATTTTGTAAACCTGAAGGCTGTGAGTTTTATGAAAGAAAATCCTTTAATTTTGTGTATGCCTATTTATATGTGGCAGTTACCATGGTACAGATTTGGAGTGAATCTTTTGAAACGCTGTCTTGAATGACTATGATAATTTTTATCATCATTTTTGTGATACAATTAATCAGAAGTCTGAAAAAGTACTTACTGAACTTAGCTGACTGGATGTTCTAAAAGTCTGAAGTGTGAAACTCTAATGTAAAGGTCCAAACTTTAGTGCATGTACTCTATTGCAAAATTTCTGCAGGGCCCCCCTTCAAGTGCTCAAACTGGTTTGTGTGATGGAGTTTTGTTGAGAGTTCATGACTCCCTCTGAGTTGCAAACCATTGTCTGAGAACAGCTGCTTTAATTTCTAGCTATTCATTTTAGTGCCTCCTTTGTGATTGTTTTGTACAATGGGTCATTGTGAACAGAATTTTATATAACTTCCATCAAATAGCTGAGTGGATCAGGAATTGTTAAAAACTTCCTTGGGACATTTCTGCCGTCTCTCCTGACAGCCCCTGCTGTAGAGTTCCAGCTTATTCAATGAGCATGACATTGATGATGGACTGTAAGATGTAGGTTGGCTAGAAGGTCCCCTGAGGATAAGGATAGATTTTGAACTCAGTTAAGGCCCTTATAGGAAGTTTTTGAAGAACAGAAGATCTCAACAGCCTGGATTTAGAACAGATGCTGCAGAATCAGTTGCCGGATAAGGATTTTAAGGCCCAAAGCCTCCATGCTCGGGTGTGATGCCAGGTGTGAGAACCTGAGGACTGTCACTGGTGAATTAAAGTTCATAGGTACATTGGTTAGTAAATCTTTTTTCTCTGTGAAACTTGGAGTTGAGGAGAAATCCCAGAGTATGTCTGAGCTCTGGACTGCTCCTGGCTAGCAGTGAGTGCCAGCTTTGTTGTTTTTCCACCGAGGAAATGCTGCTTTGACTATGGAACCCTTTGATGTACTTGTTGGCCCAGTGATGTCACGTATCTTGCTTGAGAATATCTTATGAGATCTATGGATTGACTCTATTTATCTGTCACCCGATTTACCTGTCACTTGATTTTGCTTGAAGACATTTTGAGGTAATGGTGTGACTAAATGGCAGGACATGTGGGACTGTGTACTGTCCAGATCTTAATGTTACTTGGAAACCAGCTAGGAAATTCATCAGGCTGTATTCTGCTATTAATATTAAGGAAGCAAAGTTAAATGATGATACAATTGAGCTATGAATTATAAATACCATCATTTTAAATGAAAATAAATTTTTCTTAGGCAGGTGGGATTATCTTTCAATGAAGAAAATATTATCTAAACCCCCTGCTTGAGTCCTACTCTTGAAACTGTTCAAAGATTGTCAGCTTTCTGAAACTGGAATTCTGCATGTAAACTCTTCACTAACAGACCCATGTAGGGTTTTTTACTGAACCAATACTTTTAATATTTTCTGTGTTTTTAGGAAAGACTTTGAAAATATAAAATTGTAGATCCTTTTCCACCTCCCTTTTTTCTTTTTTTTGGATGGCAGCTATTTTGGCCTATTCATATTGTGATTAGATGTTCTGAATGGGTATACTAGATGTGATAAGATGTGGAAAACATAGAATTTTTCAGCAAACTATACTGGTGAAAAAGCACTACTCTGTGCAGAAAGAAATTAATGTAAATACTGGAGTCAGGGATTTAAATTTTTTTCCTATTCTTCCATAGCTTTCTGTACTACTTTTTTTTTTTCTCCCATAAATAGTTTTAAACTTTCTCTTTTAGCCAGAAATTTTGGGGTTTTTTCTTCATTAAGAAACTGTTTTCTGCATTTTGAACGCAGCCTCATACCATTTCTACCAAAAGTATGGAAAAAATGTAATTAATTTCTACTCTCTCTGCTGGCCTGTAGAGCTGTGCAGAATAGATCTATCCTGTACCTTCAAAGTACCCAAACTTGCAACTGCTTTGTGGAAATTGGGTCTTTTAGGGACTAGGGAGAACACTTCATCTCCAAAATCCAGATCTTAGCAGTGAGTATTGGCATTTCTGAAACAACCTCTCAATAACAGTGGAAGCTTTTAGAAAAGAAACAACAGTAATATTTTGTGATAGCTCCTGAGTACGCTCAGTCGCAGCAGATGTGCCATCTGTTAGTATGATATGGGAGAGCTGTACATTTGACATCAGTAGTAGACCCTGCGTACAAAAATTGTTTCATTTTTTTGCTTGGGCTTCCTGAAAAATCATCTTTGTAGTACAGTGCAGAACAGCAGAACTGAAATGACCTAACTGTTCAAGAATAATTGAAATAATCCAAGTTTGTTTGAAACTAAGGTGCAAAGCCAAGCCTGCTATGCCTGGCAACAATGTCTTGATAGCGATCACTTAAGAACTGTTATGTATTCTTTTGTTGTTGTCTTGTTTTTTTAAGCTGGACCTGTGATCTGCAGAATGCTAACATACCC
This sequence comes from Myiozetetes cayanensis, assembly GCF_022539395.1. NCBI lineage: Eukaryota > Metazoa > Chordata > Aves > Passeriformes > Tyrannidae > Myiozetetes > Myiozetetes cayanensis. Next base: position 14,531,921 of record NW_026087521.1, read on the forward strand.
TCCAACTCGAAGAGCCTTAATTGTGGGTTGTGGTCTGCAGATGTTTCAACAACTGTCAGGGATTAACACCGTCATGTATGTATTTCCTACTTGCTTCTCTTTATAAAGAATTAGAATTAGTCAATTAGACCAGTAGCAGTTGCACATGGTCTTCTGGACAAAATCTGAAATGTGAAAAATTGAGTGTGAGAGATGGAATGCTGATTGGATAATCCAGATGTTGATGTATTTGACATGGCAGAGAACTGGTACAAGAGAATGTTAGTATGAGGGCAAACGTTTATATAGACACAACAATGCAAGCTGCTCGGGGAGATGCATTATTCTGTGTTAGGGTTTATGGTCAAAGCTGTGTTTGTTTAGACAGGAAAGCACATTTATGGTTTGAATTTGTGTGCAGATAGAGCAAGAGAGGGTAAGAGTTACACTGGCCATGTTAATGAGATGGAACATTCCTATGAAATGCTTTAGGAGGTAAGATGCTGAGGGAAGAACCATTTCCTGTTATTACATGGTTCTGCTGTGTGTATAAAGACTCAGTAAATGTGGAAGGGAAGGATGATGATGTGGGTTTTCTGGTAAGCTGTCAGCTCACAAGAGCTCTTGACAAATGTACAATGCACAAGACCTTGTTTTAGATAAAATTGCTGTTGGGCTACCCTAGAAGAGTAACCATAATGAATATGTTTGCCGTGTTGTTTTAAGAGGGAGTGTAAAATATGTTGCTGTAACATCTTACAGAGAGAACTGTGCCTAAGGGAGCACACGTCTCAGGAAATTGTTAAAAAGAACAGCTAGAAGGATAAGGCTTTTACTGGTGTCAAGAGCTACTATATTAAATGTTAGATTAAACATCTGCCATCTGTCATAAGGGAGAGAAAAGACCCCAAATTCAGTATTATTGAACTGCAAAGGACGAAAATCTCTAACAGGTAAAGAGACTTCAAAAAGTAGAAATTGTAACCAAATGTGGGAAACACTTGGATGCAAAACTGGTGAGTTATGTGTGAAAACCAGAAGACAGGCACAGAAAGAGCTTTGAAAAATTCTTCAGTCACGTCAGAAACAAGAGACCTAGTAGTTTCCAGGCCCAGTAGGAATCAAGACATTGTGAGAACACTAGCAGAAGATAAATATTTAGCACCCAGATCTCACAAAGATTCCTTTTGCATTTGTGTTAGTTATAGAGGACATATGGAGCTTTTTGCACTGGAGCTTACTTAAGATGCCTCAGGTGGTCTTTTCCAAACTAAAGTATTGGGGAAGAATATTGAGATCAAGCTGATTAAAATGAAAAATAACAGGTCTGGAGTAATTTGAACACATAATGACTGAATTTGGAAATGTAGCATAATTTACATTAATTTACAGCCCAGAATGCTTTATTTCTGTCTTTATCAAAATTAATTAAAACTTCATAGTCAAATGGGAAGATATGCATTTGTAAATATGAAAATGAACATGTACATGTAGAGTAAAAAGTAACAAAAAAGAGCCAATATGATTGCTGTGACAGATCATAGCTTAGTTGGATGTGAGTTCATGGTCATGTTAGAACTGTATATCCCATATGAATTAACCGTCCTAGTCCATCATAGATTCTGGCAAAGCTTCTTTCTTGGAGAAATCAGATAGTCACAAAAGTGTGGGAGAAGTTCTTTCTGGTTAATTATTATTTAAGATAGGGAAAAAAGAATGAGAATAGAGGATGAGTTATCACAAGCCAAGAGTAGACTCCTACAGGGATCTATATGAAGATCTTTGCTGCTTTAATAAGTCTGTGAAAGGAGCTAAACAACAAAAAACCAGCTTGTACTCATACACCATTCACGATATTAAGATCCCCCAAATCTGTGAACAGTTGTGGGAAGATTGGCAAGTGCATTAACTGTACAATATTATATAATAATGCTTGCAGGAGGGAACTGGCTAACTATCATGCATAGCAGTCTACACTGTTACTATTCAAAAAAGAGAGCTTGAAGTTGCATTATCGTTCTATACAAACATCATGACAACATCCGTGACCGATCTGAAACAGTACTAACAGTTGCAGATGTCCTTTCTTTTATTAAGAATAAACCGGGTTATGTGTGGGGAAAGAGATACCTGTACAGGGTGATTAGGACTCTGCAACTTGGAAATTAGGTCAGAAGAAATGCAAGAGGTATATAAAGCTGCTAATGTTCTGGAGAGGATGGGGAGATCATGATTATTCATCATTTCTGATGACACGTTTTTGATGACTCTTAGCTCTTACCCAGCAGTAGGTTTAAAATAAGCGATTTTTCATGCAACACATAATTACATATTGGAACTCATTGCACAGGATGTTACAGATGCCAAATGTAGAAGTAAGTTTAGAAGTTAATTAGGGAAACTTACATAATAAACATTATTAAAATGTTATGAAATACGATATGCATACAACCTCTGGCCAAGGACAATCATTTTCACAATTTGGTTCTTTCTACTTTAGGATGCCTTATTAGGCTAGAACAAAAAATAGACAGTTCACAAGCTTTATGACACTGGTAGGTTAACTTTGTTTATTTTAAACTTAGTATGTTTTAAAATCTCAAACTCCTTTCGATGCAGGAAGCTTTACAAATAGTTTGAAATTGACCAAATTTGCTTGTGGATGTGTAGGAGGACAGAATTACAACTGTAAACAGTAGTGGAACCTTAGCTTTAAAATAATAAAATGCCTATGATAAACACACGAAGGCACTGTTGTTAAAGGGCTGGATTGTAAACTTGCAATATCCAGTGTTTTTTAATAATCCGGTTTAACTAAATTTTTAGTTATCAGGTGTGCAAGAAACACATTCTCCCATGAAAGCAGATATTTCAAATACAAGTAAACAGCTGTCTATTGATGGTTTGCTTACATAGAAATTGATGATTGCCTTCTAATGCTCTGATTAAATGGTACCTTAAGGAACTGTCAGATTGTATTAAACCTCTATACACTAGTTTCCCCTTCATAATGTTTAGCTGTGTCATTCTGGGATTGCTGTTCTCTTGGAGCAGGAAAGCAGGCACTCATTATGGTTGGAGAATCTAGGGTTGTGTGCACTTTCCTTCAGAGGTTTTGCTAATGTGTTTACTAAAAACAGTAATGAAAAATATTTTAAGGGTTGGTGTTCACTGTACTGTTGGTGCTGCTGTAAATCCTGGTATCCCTTTCTGTAGGCCATAGAAGAATAGGCTGATGACCCCAGTTTGCTGTTGCCTGGCTTTCCCTGACAGGGAATTCAGCCTCTGGTTACCCCCTTTCTCCTTATGTATTTCCATGGCACTCTTCTACACTGTGACCACTTAATGTGGCAGCATCCATGACGGGCCCTGATTTAGTCTAATAGTCTGGCTTGAGACTTTTCGCTATTTCTGATATAAAAGAATTTGTTAAATCTTGTATTTTACTGTAAGAAAGTGAGCCCATTGGGCTGAGTTTGTATGTGTATCAAAAACTCATTTAAACCCCCATAATCAAATCACAAAGAGAAATGAAAATATGAAGAAGAGCGCAATTGTTGAATGATTTAATACTTCCCCAATTTGTATATGCTTTACTGAGTAACTCTTCAATTTTAGAAAGGAAAAGCTTGAATCAAAAAGTATGGGTGTTAGAGGAATTTTGCAGGGATCTAAAAATAGTCACTGAGTTTACCCAGTAGTAGAAGAGATCCTAAAAAGCAAAAAAATATCTACAGGAAACACATGGGGACAACAACAAAAATCTAGACCTTCCATGGTTAAGTGTTGAGAAATCTGGTATAAATTTTCTGCTTAAAGATTGGTTATCAGTACTGAAGCCAACGAGAGCAATGAAATCCATGTGTAGTTGTAATTCTCTTGAGGATAAGGAGAGGAAAACCAGAATCGCTGTAAGAATTGTTGAGGACTGTGCTCAGTCCTTCTCATTGTGCAATAAACTGATCTAGTTTTTGCACGGAAATAGTTTTGTATCATATTTGAAGAATCAACCACGTACGTGCATAACATCCAGCCGAGAGCAACCAGGAACTCTCATCACGAACAGGATGTTACTGAATTGGTGAGAACAGTATGTGGAACAACCTCTGCATTGAGGAGGTGGATCTAAAAGAGAAGCAAAATGTAAAAATAGGCTAAGGAGATTGTGACTCTCACAGGAACAAATTCTAGCATGATAAATTTAGTCGGTAGAAGAATAAAGCTCAGTGACCTATTGCTTTGATTCCTTTTTTTTCCCCCTAAGAGCAAGGGTTCACTGCTGTTTGATAAAGTACCTGATGTAGAAAATATTCTTCCTTTTTGTTATGGCTCTTGCCAGCTTAACTGACCTGTAAAAGATAAAGTCACACAATTTTAGACAAGCATCTCTCACGCTGGTGTGAGCAGGTCTGAAATGGTTTAACTTTTAAGTTTCTTATCGTTCTAGTATTTTCTCATTTTGAAAATGAAAACTCACAGTTTCAGGCCTGGAGTCCCAAACCTGGCTGCCAGGAGACTGAGAAAGGCCCTGTGAAGAAGGTTATATTCCAGAGGAGCAGCTACTACAGATTAGCTTTATAATAGTAACATATCCCAGAATTTTGTTAGAACACGGGTGCTCAGATATTTTCAAGTACACAGTCACCCATAGTTAAAACCTGGGGGAAGACAACCATCTTAAGGTAAAACTTGAAACTAATTTTTCCCATCAGTTTTTTATTTAAGAAAAAAAACAAATTAAGGAAGAAATTGTGGTTTTGGGGGGTGAGAGGAGGAGGGGGCTTGAAGGATTTAACTATTTCAAATTGTTTGGTCAAAACCATCACTAGAGTACCAGGATGTTTTATTTATATGCTCATGTTCCTGCAGGACTATGACTTCTGAAGACATTTCTGGTACTGCACAACCTCATTGCAGTAAAAACATGGAGAAGAAAACTTTTGGAAAAAATCCCAAGTTGTCTTGAATACTAGTCAGTAATATAGCTGTAACTGGAGGGAGTTCAGTACTGTACGTGTCGTGTCAGAACTGTACGTAGGTAGTGTGGCCTGGCTGGAGTTTCTGCTGCTCTTTTGGAGGCTTGCTGTCTGTTCCCACAGACTGCTTGTGCCCTCAAGACTATAAATCTAGATAAGATTGAAGAGACAGCTGTATCATCTTGATTACTCTTACTCTCCCACAACTTTAAGTGGACTTGATGAAAGCCAAAGAAAATACTTTGTTCTGCAGTTGAAACACTAGGCTTGATGTGATGCTAATTTAGTAATTTGCCATTATCTTTTCACATTGTGTCAGAAAAGCTTTCTGCAACAGAAAAGTGGTGTAATGTGTCAACAGGGAGAGCTTATGGTCTTCAGTATTTTTGTTAAGCTGTTTGCTGGTGTATATGATGTGTTATTCCTATTTAATAAAATGTTATTTTATTTCTAAGATATCCTTACATCCCCTAAAAGTTAAGTGAATCCACATATAAAATGTATTGGTGTTTGGATTTGGTCCACAGATGCTTTTGAGTTCTAACTGTCTTGCTTTTTTAATGTGTGCAAGCAAACGAAAAGAGAGAAAAAAAAAGATGATAAAAAGAAACATCTTTTTTTCAACTGGCAAGAAATAAGGAGTGCAAGAAAGTACTATAGGGAGAAGAAAAAAGCTTAGAATAATAAGAGTGGAAAAAATCTGGATAAAGGAAGTAAAATACAAAAGAGGACAAGAAGAGGTTATGTAACAAATGGAAATTGAAGGTTTGAAGATAAGTTAAGAATATTAAAACAATTAACATGAAAAGTGAACAAATACCGTACTGAATGTAAATGAGAGAATGAAAGAGAGCAGGAGTGGGACTGGAAAGAAATCAGAATACTTTTGGAGTTTTAATAGAGGCTAGAGAGGAGTTTAATGGAAGCAAAGCACATTTCCTGACAGGTTTAATCACCAGGTCTATTGTGCAGCAGCTGCAGAGCTGAAACCAGGGAGGAGCAGAGGGCAGAGTGCACCTCGCTGTAGCCTTAGGACTGAGCCGAGCTTGGGCTTTCTGCTCATCGTGGATGTGCAGCTGAATCCCCAGGGGAATGGTGAAAGTCAAGACTGAGAAACTTGCCTTTAAATTCCAATTTTTAAAAAATGAAATGCTGAATAGGTAACATTGGACAGTGACTGCAAATAAACCATTAATTTTTTTGTTGAAGATCATTGGATAAATACCTTGTTTTGTGAATTACAGCACAAGCAGTAGCAACTCTGTCTACTCTTTTGGCATCATTTATTAATGACTGAATGTATTTACAAGTTATGACAGACTTATAATGAATAAGCTGGTCATTGAAATGAGGTTTTGCTGGAATATTGGCTGTTGATTTGGATATTGGAAAATAGTTGTTGAGGTCTATAAACAGATCTACTGGCAAAAAGTAGTGGTGGTTCATATTTTTCTTGTGCTTTGTACTCAAGCATTGATTGTTAAAGTTGTATAGGTTTCTATTGTGTTCCCTGGCTCTGCATTTTAAAACAAAACCCAGAAAGTAGCATAAAAAACAAACAAGCAAACCCACAACAAACAAAGCAAAGCCCCAAGCTGACACAACGCTAAAATGTCATCCAAGTTGCCCAGCAGTTACTGAAGAACAATGTATCTTCTATTGTAGACATGACTTAAAATTCAAATTGGGCAGAGTAGTATGCCATGTGGCATTTAATTTTGGATGGCCAGTAACTTGTCACCTGAGTTGTTCTTGAGTACTCTCAGACCCAACTGTGCTTCAAGTCTGACTGAAGGAGGGACAATTACATTGGCAATTGTAATGTTGTCAGGATAATTGAGAAGATTTGGTAATTGGCAAGTCTAATTTTCTCTGATGACTCCATGACATTAAGGCTGCTGCCTGCTTAGGTTTTTATCCTTCAATATTTTTTGTGACTAAACTGTCCAATTTATATATTTCTTTTAAATTATGCATTTTCCCCTTATGCTTTAGGAGATTTTTAATAAAACCAAAAAGAAACTCTGTGTTTTGTGTCCAATTGCTTTTCAGGTAATAATCCATTAGGGTTTTTATAGGTTTTCATACATCTTTCCAATAACATCTTTTGGAGAAGTGATCCCTCATTTTAACATATTATCCTTCCTTTTTATCACACCATGTTTTAGGTAGTAGTGTGTGCAAACTCATCATGTAAACAACTTTAGTGTTCTGTTTTCACAGCTGAGCTTGTTTATTATAAAGCAAAGAGTGCATTAAAAATAAAACCCCCAAATTTCAAACTGTTCACTTAAGTTTGTAAAATTATCACACAGCCTATAGAGAGAAGTGGTGGCTTTGGAACTGTAGCTAAGAACAAACTCCAATTTGAAGGTGAAAGTGTTGCTTGAAGTACAATGTCTTAGGCTGACCAGAAGCAATTCACAGGTCAGCAGCTGGGATGCTGGTGGGGTAGGTAATAAAAATGCTGAACTCCCTTTCCTGAAATGCTGTCAGTAGGATCCATGGGCAGTATTTACAGCACTTGGGAAATGGCCATTTTGGCAGAGGCAATCCTTTCCATTCCCTCTTTGTTTGCCTTCATCCTTCAGTGCAGGTCAGGGAGGAGCCTGACCATAGTTTCTCCAGACCCTGCTCTGGTGTTGTTTCTTCTTCTCAGTTATTAGTAAATATAGATGTGAGAGGGGAATACTACCTGGTAAGAGAAAATCTGCTAGGAAGTGGCTGAAACATAAATGTGTTGCTGACAGGATGCAAACAGCTATATCCATTAAGTAAAACCAAACAAGACCTTAGCTGGTTAAGGAAAACTGCAGCAAGTCTGAGTGAAAAAGACAAACCAACTCTTTGTTCCACAGGGAGGATGCAAGCTGGGGATGATTGTGACTTGGTATTCGTAGTCATGGAGAGAGATGGGAAGAGAAAATAGGTGACACTTCTGGATATCTTACCTGGCTCTGTACCTGTCAAGAACTATGAGGAGTACTTAGGCCTTAGCCTTCATTTTGGTTTTGTACTTAGCCAAGTGTACTTAGTTTGTACTTACTTTTTACTTGAGGCACGAGAAGGCAGTCTGGTAAACTTGAACGTTTTTAAGGCAGTTCCAATATTGCTGAAGTTTATGTATCATTTTAAAGATATGTATTTTAAAGATACCTCCCATGCTTTAGAATTTTTGTTTAAAGAGTGAAATGTTTTTCACAAATATTCTTGTGTGTGCTTGTTGGATGGCCTACAAAACCCTGAAGAGCATTAATGAGTTAGCTCCAAAGGCTGTAATTTATCAGTTGAAATAATTGTGAGAGAGTGTTTAGGATACAAGTGAGAGACTGTATTAAAAACAAGTCACCCATGTGTCAGCATTGCTAGCTAAACCTACACTATGCTAAGGTTCCACTTAAAAGCAAAGAGAAAGAAAAGCTTTCTTCTCCTGCTGTGCTGACCTTGTGTGATGGCCAGTTTAAAAGTTAATTTTTCTGAGTCAGTTTAAAAATATGGATTTGTATTTCACTGTAAAACAAACAAAACCTGCAGCTTGGGTTATTTGGGCAATGCCATGCATCAATCTTCAGGATTGCCTCTCAGACTGAGGCTTCTCACTTCTAGTGCCAGTTCTCTGTGCATTTCATGTTCTTATTCCTTTTGAAATAGAAAAGGAAAATCACAGCTTTAGGCCACTTAAAAAAAAAAAAGACAAAACAAACCAGAGAATCCAGATGGAGTTGTTAACTAGATCAAAGCTGTAAAATGTACATCTGATTTAAACTGCTTGCTTTGTCAATCTAACTAGCCAGAGTTATTGGCAGGTAGCTGTTACAGGTACATCTTGTCCTAACTATTGGAGATCAAAGGATAGATAACTCAGATATAAAAGTTTGGAAGCCTTGAGTATCAGGAAGATGAGGGAAGTAGTTCAAGATGTTATATAATGGGATGAAATTAATAAAATCTGAAATTATTATCAGAACATAATTTAGTGCTCAGAGATATTAGATTGAGTGTCTCAAGGGAAGTAGGAAACACTCATGATTTTTAATTGCTTATACTGTTACAACAACTGAGAATACATTAGAAAGAACATATTTGGGGTTTTTTTTGTGATGGAATAGTAGACGTAATAGAAGATTAATGTAAGTTTAAAAGTAAAGGCTACTTTCCTTTAAAATTTTATATCCCATCTCTTCTGATAATTCTCATAATCTATCCATTTATTGTTAAAAAAATAGAACAAAACCAAACACCTAAAACCTTGGCAAACTTAAAAAATCCTAGACTGCCAAACACATTAAATGATATTGAGGTGGATGTTTATTTGCATTATAATTTTCATCAGGTGTAAAAATAAAAAACAAAAAACCTGAAAGTGCAGAGAAGGCAGGTTCAGGGTGCTGATGTGAGGTATTGTAATGGGCACTTAACTCTCATTCTGTTTTGAAGCACTGGATTTTTTTCCATTTCACAAATCTTTAAACTTAGTGTTTTCCTTATTTGTCTGGTGCTGAACACCTGTTTTGTTGTGGGGGTTTTGTGTTGGTTGGGGTTTTTTGCTGGTTTTTTTTTTCCCAAACTTGAACCCTTTACTCAATGAGTTGAAGAATGACCACATGAACTATTTTTTAATATTTTTTTTTTGAGTTCTGTCTTGAGTTATTGGCTGAAAGAATATATATTGAAGAATGGAATAGCATGAGTAAAAGCAAATCTCATGTTGTGACGACTTCAATGATTTGCAGCAGCCTGGACCCATCTACTATAAGGTCAGCCTGATGGTTTGGTTAGTTATTTTTAAAATGTTGCAGCTGTGTTAAAAAGGAGTCTTCTGTGTATTAGATGACACTTCAATTAAAAAAAAAAATAATTCAAAACCTCAACAAAACCCAAAGTCAAATGTCTTTATTAAACTGGCATTTTTAAGTGTAATGCTTTCACACAAGTAAATTCCTTTTAAGTTTTGTGTTGAATGTTATTGACACAAATGCTTGTAATATCTTCATTTGGAAATTAATGTTTGTTTTATAACCTGTTCCAAAAAACATACAAAGAATTGTATAGCAGTTAACATACCAAGGTATTTTAAAAGAAATTCTGCTGTCTGTCTTCTCATTTGGAACATATTTTATTTTTAATGAAGTCTAATCAGTAGGGAACATGTGCACAAGTGCACAATTTTACCCCCGGTTTTCCGTACAAATTAATGTAATCTTCAGTGGAAAAACAGCCAAAAAGTTGGACACTTGTGTTAAAACATCGAGAAAGAACTAACAGTCCTGCTGATTGTACTTTTTGTTTTACCTTAATGTGATTTTCTTATTGGTAGGTGATAAAATCTATTCCTATTGTTCTTCAGGCTGTGAAAGCATATTTAAAGAAGGACTGTCACTTTAGAGAAAGCTTAAAAACAATTTATTTAAAGAAGGATTTTATTTGAACCAGTATTTTCTAACATTTCATTTGATTTTATTGAAGGATTTGTATTTTTAATAGAATTTTTCCCCAGTTTTTCTGCCTTTGGTTTCTACTCTGCCTTTTGCCTGTAGTGAAATCATAACACTGTTGGATTTCTATCTGTTGCCTTGGCAATAACTTTCAGGTCACCAATCCAGTGTTAATTTCGCTGCAGGGCCATGCAGGAGGAATTGTGTGAAAAGATCTTTGCCTTAGATCCAGTATATACAGAGTGCACCTGTTGGTCACTTAAATTCATCTCATTCAGTTTGTTTGTATGTAAAGCCAAGTAACGGAACGAAGTCAGAGCAGTGATGCTGTTTGTAAATCATTCATGAATGATTGCTGGAGGAAGTGCCCTAAATAGCAATACCGGTTTGTTTATTAATTTTAATGTATTATTTATCTAGACAGCTCCTGGAGCACAGTTTGGTCTCAACAGTTTCTCTTGTGTTACACATTTTCTAATAATATTGTAAAAGTTCCTTTTTTTTATGCAACTGTTAAAGTTTAATAGCCATCATTCTGTTGAACTGTACATTTTTGTTGTCTAGCATTTTTTTTGAGACCTATCAGGAAATCAGATACCAATCAATGACCAATTTAATTTTTTTTTCTGTAAGGTACAGGAGAGTAGTAAGGGGAGAGGGGTTTGTTTGTGTCGTAGGTTTGCTCTCTTGTGAAAACCTAGAGGGCACATATTATTCAAATATTGGACTATATTCTTAACAATAAGGAAGTGTCATCTTCTTAAATGAAAAACAAAGAATATAGAAATGTGAAACTATTCAAAGCTTGCAATGTAACCAGTCTTGAAAAGACACAAAATTAACGTATAAAAGGTCACCTGGCTAGATGCTGCCTGATACAGCAACATGAGCAACCTCAGTGGAATATATTACTGATCCCGTTCAAACACAGAGTAAGAGATATGATGCCCTTTAGATCTGTTTACTCACCTTTATTTTAAGGGCATAGGAACTGGTTCTGTAAATTGGATTCTTTGGAGTCTGTCAACAAGAGTTAAGCTGCCACAGGCTAGTCAATGTGCCTTGTGCCACAGAGCTGGAGAGACACACACACAGAAAAGGTTGAAAGTTTATGTGCAATGCAAAGATTTGCTGTAAATTAAAATAGTCCAGAAACGAATCGTGAATAAAACGTGGTGGCATCTAAAGGCTAATCCAGAATTTGGTTTTGTGAGAAGTTTGCAAAACAAAGAGATTGCTGTTGTCAAAATAGGCCACATGGAAGGTTTGGTAATGGAGTACAGTCACCAAATTGAAAGAAAAGAAGAAATCACCGTTGAGACTCTTAATTCCTCAGTGCTCTCAGAAAGAACTGTCTGTAAGGCCAGTGAGGAGGAGAGTCCAGGGAGGCAGTGGGATATCAGGATGGGGAAACTAAACAACACCTGATAGTGTAATATGCTACTACAAACAGCTGATGTGGCAAGGAGATTAAACAATGAGGAGGGAAACTTAAAAAAATGAAGTACACAAAGAGAGAAGAAAATCACATTAGCTGGGATGGACAGTGCTTTAAAATGTACTGTAAAACTACTGTTGGAAAAAGAAATTAATTCCATGGTTAGAAGCTTGTATGACTTACTTGCCCTTCCTCTCAACAGAATCCAAGAGCCACATCTAGGTTTTTGCCTTTTGAAAACTGGAAAGTAGGCCTTGGTTGTCTGTGACACTTGAGTACTCATTCCTGCTGTGTCTTGTTAAGAAAGAAAAAGAATGTAAAAGAAAAGATGATATATGAATTTCTTTCTTTTGCAGATTGCTCTAAAAGCTGTGCTTGTTCTGTTGACCATATAGAAAAAGAAAATATTTTCTTGTTTTTCTGAAGGAAAGTTATTCCTGAAACTTACTCAGCTGAGGGACACATGAAACCAGTAGGTTGCTGCAAAGAACACATTATCTTACCTCCAGTCCTTCTTACAGGGACTTTCAGACACTGCACTATATGTTTGCAAGAAACTTTAGGCACATTTTCTAACTTAGGCACACCATTTACTGCCCTTAAGTGACACATTTTAGCTTCCTGTGGTGTGTTTGTAGTGTGCATATTACAATAGTATTCACCCAGCAATACGATTTCGTACTTTCGAATTTCTCTGACTCACACAGGAGACTCGTTTGGCCTATTAGCTTGGAAGAAAATTGTAGTTCAGCTCCTGTACACCTCTTGATCTCCCTGAGTCTTTTAGTGTTCAGAGTGGTATGTGCAGGGTCATGCAGAGTGGCTCAAGCTGTATGACTGTCATTGGCTTGGGCAGCTCCAAGGTCTGTCTTTCATCTTCTCTTGCAGTATCAAAGGTGATCTTTTCAGTAAATCAACTTTTGGCTTTTTCTGACAACATAATCTTGCAGCAATTCCATGCTTGCTGCCCAGTAAACCGTGATGTACAGAAGCATTGAAGTATATTTCCCATACATACTTGAACATTTTTATTGTTGTAATCATGTCTTAGGCTCTGTGCATTAGCTTATTACTTTTTATTCTCTCTAAATATAGTTAAGAAGAGGTTATAAGCAACTACTGTTTATGATATCTTTCTAAGCTAGATGTTCTCTATAGAGAACTCGTTTGGGGATTTATTCTGGTTTCATAAAAGACATTTTCCTTTCCCAACAGCAAAATTCTCCGTCTGGAACGAATTAACTGCCATTCAAGGACTAATCTCTTCCTCCATGGCAGAAATTTCTTCCTCTGTGGTACTGCTCTTCAGACTGACTGCTGCAGTCACTGTCACAGACAGTCCCCAGAGGTTTCAGACCAGAATCACATCTGTTGCTCTGAGTCACAACTTCATCCTATCTGGTGGGGTTTCAGTGTTCATTAAACTAATTAATGATTAAATACAGCAATATGACATGGCTTGGCTGTTTTTGTCGTGTCAGTAAGCTTTCTCAAAAATTTGAGGTATTGGCTGTTTCTACATCTAAATGAATGTTTGGTTATGTGCAAGATTTTAAGGAGGCAGCTTTTTCATGTTGGCATTAAAGTCAGAAGAAGTACACTGCTGCCTGGATTTCTTGAGCTACAGAGATATCTAAACCCAGAAAAAACTGTATTTGGAGAAGGCAAAGGCCAGGCAGAAACAACTCTGTGAGGACGATCTTTACCTATGCAAAATTAGAGGTATTACTAGGGGACAGAGGAACAGAAGAGGGAAGATGGGAGCAAAACATAATGCCAAAATTCACTTGCTTTCCTCAGTAAAACAGAACAACACATAGCACTGAATCTGTTGTTGCTTCATTATGGCCCTGTGGTTTTCCCCCATAACAGACTCCCCACCTAAGCTTAGACACCTGTATAGTTTTTCCAGGTTTTTGAGGGAAGGTGCTGAGATAGTCACCTTGTAATCCTCTCAGGATAACAATACCTAATTATATTGTGTACATAAGTAACTATTGTTTATATGTGTTATGAATCTAACAACTGATAACTGATGTGGATGGAGGGACTGAGTTCTCAGATGATACCAAGTTGGGTGGGTGTGTTGATTTGCTTTTGTAGAAACAAACATGTAAAACATTCCTATCTTACATATTACTGATATTGATGGTGTTTTGTGTGTTTAACTCCCTGCAGTGTTTCCAAATAAAATTATTTACAAAATATGTGTTAGATGCAGTAAACAGTACTCTTAGTGACCACTATATGTCTTAGCCAAACTGAACCGGTTGATGGTAGTGTGGCATGGTCTTCGTTGAAGAAATTGGGGAGATCAGTGATGAGTGATATGAAGGGCAGAGATTTACTACCTTTTGGAAAAGATTGAACAATGTGTGATCAGGTGGTAAGAAGGCATTAGAGCAAGTATGTATCTACCCACCGCTCTTCAAGGGCTTTGATGCTGCAGTCTTCTAAACCCGTGTTTTCTGTCCACCGTGCTTGAAGTCTGACTTGAGTGGGAGAGCAGGACCATTGCTTCAGGAGATGCCACCTTACCTGTGGGAGCAGATTTCCCCAGTAGCATTAAAGAAGGCTTGGTTTCAGCTGTGAAAGGGCATTGTGTGAAATAAGAGTAACCTTTATTACTCGCCCAACAAGGTAAACTAATTTTTCTGTGAATTATGCAGTAATTCATTTGTTCTTCTTGTGACACAGCTATTGAGGAAACTTTCTTCCATGACATATCTGCAGATATCTGTGAAGAGCAATGAAGGGAGGCATACTCTAATGCTGCAGGGCACAGTTATTTGCTGTATACATAGTACTATTCAATATATTTTTAAATACTGTGAAATTTTTGAACTTTGCAACCTACATAGACAGGTCTGCCAGATAAGTATTTTTTAAGATTTTTTCAATGTATTTTTCACATATATTGTCTCTGATTGTTTTCTGTGCCTCCCCATATCAGAGCATGACTAGCAAAAACTAACATTCTGTCAGTGTTCTTTATTCAGAAACTGTCTTTGTATCATACATTTTTGCTTCTACTCAAAATGATCCTGAGTTGTCTCTAGTCTTTTATTATGTGGCACTCTTTATGCCTGTAATGAATGTTGACAACTCCCAGCTCAACAGTTATTTCCATCAAATGCAGACTGTTACATCACTCAGATTTCTGAGTGCCAGCCTGAGATAAGGACTTGAATGAAAAGGCAGCTGGCTTAAGGTTTGTGTCTGGAGAAAATGTTACTGCGTCTGGTAAGGGGGTGGCAAGAGCAGCATGTCAGCCTTAACCTTCAGGGGATGCCCAAATCTCCAGCATTCATGGACAGAGCACATATTCTTTTGGCTTCTCTCAGAAGTATTGCTGATAAAAATTGTTATGAGATGTTGAGAGGTGATGCTTGCTTCTTTCCAACATGATGACGCCACGATGATCCAAGCTTTCAGCACTCTGAATTCAGCTGCTCCAGCGTATTTTGATTAAGAGCAATATGTTGAGCTTTGGCTTATTCAACACACAGGGCTCTGCCAGCTAGATATGTCCCTGTGGGCAGGACAGCTTTCTGTAGCCACTGGACTAGGTGTAAAGAGCTTAACAGATTTTTTTTTTTTTTTTTTACTTTGTTTGTTCTTCTTGAAGGGCAGAGTTGGCAGATAGATACACTGTGCAGTTGACCACTCAGGAAAATTCTCTGCTGTACCAATCTTGTATTTCCCAAGTCCAGGCGTCTCACCTGTGTTATCTGCTGTAAGCTGCTGACCTTTAATTTCCTTTTTCCTTGCAATACAAGTTTTCAGAAAAGGCAACCTTCTCAAAGCAGAATCTCCATGAGCAGGAGAGGTTCATGGTGTCAGTGTACTGACACGGTCGCGAGTCAGGGATTAATGGTGCTTCCTCATTATCTCATCTCTCTCCATCTGTCAGCATCCATTTGGTTTTTTGCCTTGTGTTTGTATTGCAAGCTTTTGGGAGAGGTCATTTAATTGTTCTGTATTTGAACAGTACTTAGCACGCCGAGTTCTTCCCAGTGGCGGAGACAGATATTTCAGCAATGCAGTCAACCTTTAGGAGTGAGGCTATGTGATGTTTGGCGGTGTAATTTTGCCGACAGTTCTCTTTTAAGTAATTGTTTTATCCCAGTGTGGAATCTAATGACCTGATTTCTCCCTTCCCCCCAGTGCCTACCTATGGAAAGCTTGCTCTATCCTTACCCAGGCTTTTCTTCCAGAAGGAAGGTCGTAGTCTTGCACTGCTGAATGTCACAGACAACACTTTCTGCACTGGCCATAAGCATCTCTAACAAAGGCCATTTCTCTAACAAAGGTAGTCTTTCCATTTTAAAAGGAAAAAAATCCAAACACATAGATAACCCTTTCTATTTGTTGCAATGAGAGAAAGGAGCTTTACTGATGACATATGACAACGTTTTCAATAAATGAAGCTGAAGGTTTTAATTCTGTATGAGAAATGTATAGGTGTCACCCTTTTTTTGCCAGTGAAAGTACAGTCTGGCAGTTGCAATGTCAGTGTGGTTGTTTGAGGGTACAATAATTATCAGAACTTATCTTAACTTTCTAACCCCAGAATATTTGTATTTTATATTGCAGCATGCTGTATCTTACAGTGAAATATTTGTCTTCTGCAAAGAGTGCCAGGCTCTCCCTGGTCAGGAGCCATGGGTCTGCTGAAGCCCCAGTGGTCATGAAGATGACAATAACAAGACCAAGTTTTGCATGCTGTAGAGGGGTGTGGAGAGTCCAAGGCTGAGGCTTGAGGTCAGACTGAGAGGAAAAGGTAAAATTTTCAGCAAAAGAACACACATTTAGTATATGTACTGTAGAACTAGAAAATAAAATAGCAAGTTAGGTTTAAGAGATAACTGTTGTGGTAGTTTTATTTCAAGAAGTGTGTTAACTTCTCTGCACATTAAAATACAGAAATAAATTATGTTGTTGCAGGTACGTGATTTTATTTAAAACAAGTTAGGAGGAACAGTGAATATGTGTAGTGGAGTCCTGCTACTGCATATGGACACATTTTTCTTGTCTTGACAAGGATCCCCAAACAAGCTTCTGTTTGAGAGAAGCAGTGTCTCTCTCTTAGACACAGCTTTCTTGAGTTGATCCCAGATGTGTTTCCTGATGCATTGAATAGATCCAGGGATGGAAGTAAGCCCAAATAAAAATCCAAGAAGAGTGAAAACAAAGGCAGCAGTCAGGAGGGAAAACCAGACAGAAACAAAAGCAAAAGTTCAGATAAATAGTGGAGTTTTAGCATGCTGATGTATCTGTTAATTTCTGTTATATCCACATGGGAAATATTCAGAACAAGTTAGATTGTATTTTATTAAATGTTTCTTTATATCAGATATTAATAGACCATTGAATTGTTGTGGGATTGTTTTTATTCTACATTTTTTAGCTCTTTTATTGTCAACCAGTCACTATTTGGCTAACCTTGTGTTTGACTAATCCGTTGCCATCCATCAGATTGTACATTTTAAAATCTTGTGGACCCTTCCAAATCACAATATGTAGGATATGACAAAACAGCAGCATTCAGATTGAATGGCTGGGAATACAGAGATAACAAAAAGACCCAGATTTCCCACATGCAGAAATGCTTTGCTCAGACTGGGAATGAGCAGAACAAAGGCAGCATCATCCTACTAGCCATTCACAGTCACCTGCTGACAAATGTGGCTCTGTCTGACCTTAAAAAAAGAGAGAGGATAAAAGTAGATGAGAAGCTAAATTATTTGAATGCTAGTTCATAAAATAAATCTTTTAGCTCTTAAATAAATAAATATTGTATTAAATATGTGGATGTACATAATGAATAATTTCATAAGTTGTTTGCTCCAAACATTTATGCCATATCTGAGGAAGTTAGTAGGGCCAGAACAATCAGTGTAAAATGTGGAAACACTCTCCCAGCACATGTGGATTACCTTCAGTGAGGGTTTTTCCCTCAAAAAGAGGAAAAGCCTATTTGTGAACAGCTTTGCTTGAGGAGATTTTTACTTGTCCTTTGCCCCATAAGAGAAGTGTGTCTGCAGAGTGAACTTTTGCTGCTTCATATTTTTGTAGATCTCCATCTTCCATTTGCTTTTTGGTTCTCCTCTTGTAAATGAAATCTTGCTCTCAAGACTGCTGATTGGAATGTCCTCAGGCAAGAAGACCTTTCTTTTGTGCCAGCAAAACTCATATAAATTTCATTTGTATGATGGGTTTTCTTCTCTTGATTTCACTGTTCCTGCACCTCTGGGATTAATTTATCTTGGCCACTCTGAGAAGAAAAGGACTTTTATTGCAGTGTTATTTCTGGAGTCCTCCTTAGGAGACCAACAGAACTTGTGCAGTGGGAATTCATAGTCGCAGTCCTCAACTGCCTGATGGAGAATACTTTGTGAAACAGTAAATCATTTGTCTTGCACACGGGGAGGCAGTTGTCTTCCATCAGCGGACTGTCAGGTCGAGATGCTACTTGTAGCTAAGGTTGCCATTTCTGAAAGGATCTTTGGGAAGAGTTGACTTTGGATGAAAGCTGGCACCTGTTGCCCTGTAATTGCTACTTCATTAAAACATTTCAGTTCAAGTTCTTGTATGCTCCTAAGTTCTCTAGATACCAGTTATGGAAATTTTCAAATGTGAAGTAAATTTTTGTTCAATGTGACATTTTAGAGCAAATTCCCAGTTGCAGGATTTGAATTAAAGTTGTCAAGAAGACTGGCTTTCTCTAGAGACCTTAGTAAGGCACCTGATAACAGAATTTCATGCATATTCTCACTTGAGTTTTCGTACAGTTCTATTCTTTTATCTTAATGCAACGTTCATTCTGATTTCCAAGTAACCTGTCTAATCAAAAATGCTAAGTGTTCACCAGATAATCAGTTCAGTAGAACCTACTGGATGAACTTTGAATATAAACCAAAAGAAGTTAACAAACATTGCATTCTGCAAACAGTGCACACACCATCACCATCATCATCAAAGAAAGAAAATCCAGAAGAAAAAATCAAAGTTATCCTATGCATTTCTGATAATACATTTTTGCTGTACATTTTCTTAGATTATACTCAAAACTAGGTAGAGTAATTACTCTTCTGAATCTCCTTAGAGCTGAATTACCTTTGCCTCAGGCAACTTTATGCTGTTTTCTATTTACTGCAGTATTCACATAAACCCCAGAAGATTGTTCTAAACAAACCTTATATTGGTTGCCATTTGTTTTTACCTGCTGAGTGTGGTTGAGGTTGAAAAATGTGTATAAAAACAATTTCTGTGTAAAACACAATTCGTCTCATGAATAAGGTGATGGCATAGTCAGCTTTGGTTTTTGTTACTCACACTGTGCTGATAGGACTTTTTTCCTCTTTTCTGATTCCATGAATTTGAATGTTTGACTTCTCTGGCTCTCTGCATACATTGTGCTGTATTTAACACACTCACTATTGTTAAAAAAAAAAAAAAAAAGAAAAAATAACAATAACTTGTGTGTCATAGAAGTCTTGAAAGTCTACTTTTTTCTTCCCTAATCCAGTAATATATGAATCATAGGAAGTTTCAGAAAGAGAGTACATTATATCCATTTACAACCAGCATTACTATTGACCTATGCATACAGGAAAGCATAGAAATGTTTAATTAAATAGTGGGAAAACCAGACAATTTTGTGGTAGTCAGCCTAATACAATGTATGTGTTACTATTGCATTTTAAAGGCTTATTTGTGGAGCAGGACAGTGCTGTGCTAAGTGGTGTAGAAACACAGAGCAAAACAGCTCTTTTTTTCAAGAGATTACAGTTAGAAATTACTGAGTACAGAAGGAATGAAAGTAATTAAAGAAAAATTAATTAAAGTGTGAAGAATAATTGGATATGGTAAAATGGGATAAATAAGATACAGTGCATTGATTTAACAAAATAAAATCAAGCTGTGGAACAACCAGATATTTATTCTTTGAATAAGTAAGTGGTTTTGCTCAGAAATTTCATTTATCTGGGAAGTTTTGATTTTTTTTCAAATGAAAAATTTCGAGTTTAGCTTTAGTTCAAGAATAGCTGATGCTGCTCAAGAACTGTAAGATAAGTAAAGATCTAAGCAAAGATGTGACATAAGGTTGTGAGGAAAAAGGTACTGTACTGGAAAGACTAATTAATCTTGACTTACTTAGTATTCTTGTTACATACCTTAGGTTTCCTTTTGCTAATAAATTTGAAATAATGTTAGAATTCATTGCCACTGGTGAGCTTAAAATCAGAGGACAGTTCCTAACTGCTGGAAGAGGCTGGTTGTGGAGCATAATGCAAGGTGGAGCTTAAGTGATTTTATGAACTGAATTGTGGTTTCCCACAGTAGTGCAGGATTGATTTGGGAGTTCCATTCTCATTTTTAATTTTAGAAGAATCTCAGGAAAGTTAGAAATGGTCTTCACATTTCTTAAATATTTTTGAAGAGGACTGAGCCTTTGGCTGCTGAGTTTACATCCAGTGAGTAAGTTAGGAGGAACCTTAAGAGATCATTTGGTCCACCTTGCTGATCCAAGCTGAGCTGCCTTCACGGTTAGATGGGGTTACTCAGGGCTTTAGCCAGTTGAGATTTAAAAATCTCTAAGGATGAATTTTTTCCCTTATTTTCAGGTGGAATTTCATTTGGAACTTGTGATGATTCTGACTGAGACTGGCTCTGTTAGTCTGGCTTAGGTTGTGGAAAACACCTGTAGTGTGTTCCAGACTACACAAACCCATCTCCCTCAACCTCTTATTCCTTTCAGTGTCCTGTCTGGTACTCTCACCTAGTTTGATACTATCAAAAATCAGGTCTTTCATGTTTTAAAATGATGGTAGAACTCAAAGTGGGTAACTTCCTGCAATAATATGCAGCAGACTACCTGCATTTTAAAGTTTTTATTTTCAGCACCGTTAAATCTTGGTTCTGTTGTAAATATACGTCTGATATAGTGAAGCAGAAGTAACATGGGAAATCCCAGGGCCCTGTCATCATACTAAAGTATGTGTAATAAATCTTTATTTCAGCAGCATATTCTGCTTAACTCCCACTAAGGCAGTTTGTTCTGTACCTGGCTGAGAATTATATAAACCAAGGTGTTACTGTTTGGTACATAAAATTGATTTCCAGTAAGAGAGTACATTGATGGATATAAAATAGATTCTGTATTTGGGTTATGATTAGATTAATTTTTCATTACATTGTGTCATTAATACACAACTAAAAAATGTGATTTTTCTTCCTCATACCTTTCCTCCATTTCTTTAATTAAAAAAGAATACCTTAGTTTTGATTCACTTTGCTTTTGTGATTAGTGTTTGCCAAATGCAGGGCTTAGTGCTGATGCTGTTGCTGTAGCCTTCTGAAGTGTTTTTCAAGTACTCCTCACTTGAGCACATCAGTGCTGATATTTTGTTGAGGATTGTTGTGTGTTATCTTCAAAGCAGAGCCAGTCCCTCCAGTAATCTTTTGCAGAAGAGGATCCTCATATGGAGAGGAAGATGACCTTGACAGCACTTTCTTATCAGAGTCTGAAAGGTAGCAAAAGGTATTTTTAGCTTCTTAACACTTCAAGAGAAAGATCTGGATTTCATTTTCATAGCCCTGAAGAACAACCTGACTCTTTATCTCCTCCCTTTTTGATATTTCCCCCACTCAACATATTCCTAAACTGTAACTCAGACCTCCATGGTGTACTTGTGGTGAGCACTAGGAGAACTGATCAACACCCACCTTTGTTTCCCTTCTCTTTTCCAGTTGTTTTCAAGTATTAACCACATACAAATCTCCTCATGAGAAGTGTGGAAATGGTATTTAGAGCTTTGCAGAGGAGAAACAAATATGAAGAAATGATATTTCATCTCCAAGGTTACAAATTCATAGAACTGAGATTAAAGTTTAGATTTTTGGTCTCTGCGTTGAGCTCACATGATGAACTTTGAAGGACAGAGAATATAATTCTATCTGGTAAAGCTGTCCCTACATATAGAATAATTGGTCTGAACTGTATAAGCTGCCAGGGATTTAAAACTTGGCAGCTTAATTAGTTCCAATAAGGAAATGATAAACATGAAAGCGATCTTTGCCCGGAGGTAACACAGGAAGACAGACTGTGGATGGGGAAAGTATTTGCTTGAAGCAGTAAAACACAAAACCCTCAAAGACTGTTCTGTATCTGTCCTTTACGAGGCATTGACTAGTAGCAGTGACTTATTTCAGAGAGAAGGTAAAATGTCGTTTTAAAAGGGACTCCTAAAAATATCTAGCATAGGATCTTTTGAGCTGTTTATTGACTTTGTGTTAGAAATTTTCATGCAATTTTATCTTAAACTTAGTTTTATATGTATTTTCTAGCAGCTTCACTGAATTTTAAATGCAAAGTATATGTAAATATTATATGTAACATATAGTGGCAGTTAGTTCCCTCCTATGTGGTTATGTCATATGTAAGAACACTTTAAAATTGTCTATATAAAGTTAGAACAGAATTTCCCTGTCAAATAGAAGTGTACAGCATGTAACGCGCTCCAGGGATTATCAAACAAATCTGTTTTCTAACATATGGTTCATAGATTAAAAGGCTACTGTTCTGCACTGTGGAGAATCTAACTCTTATTACATTAGCCTTTAGGTCTGTGTTACATTAGTCTTCACAGTGCTTTATATAGCTCTAATAATTCTGATGTGGTGCTTAATTGCTACATTCCGTATTGAAGAAAAGAGCAATGTGTTTGTCCCTTTCAGTAGGTAGCACATTCACAACACGTTGTGCTGCTTCCATTGTGCAGGCTGTGGTGAAACATACATTCCCAAAATAACCATTCAGTGCTTTTCTAAGAATGAGGTTATTTTTCACAGTACATTAGAAATGTTTTGTAGCCCTTTGCTAGAGGTCTGTTTGGTAGCTGCTTTAACTTTCTCATTGTTTCCAAAGAGTGACAATAATTCTAATTCCCATTTACGGAATGACAACTGGTGCGTGAGTCACAAACTTTGCAGCAGTGGCAGAACATAGTTGCATCCACTTAGCAATTTAGAAAGTGCAAGCAAAAACCTAATCCACAGAGGAGTGAGTAACTTCAGTTTCCTCAGGTAAAATTTCAGAGGTCTTCAAATAGAATAGGGGTGGACCAGGGTATCTGTAAAGGGAATGCGCAGAGGTGAGCAGCCCGTCCAGAGGACCAGCAAGCTGTGCTGAAGGAGGTGGCGAGGGGAGAAGTAACTCCTGGAGCAGGGCAGTACCTGCCTCCTCTGGCACAGAGGGCAGTGCCTGACCCAGGGTAGGTCTCTTTCTCAGCAGAAGTCAGAAAGGGTGCTTTAAGGTGCAGTAGGGCTTGGTGATTGCAGTATCCAGTGCACCATGGGGCACTCTTGTTGAAAGAAGCTCAGCTTCTGCAGATTCTTCTCTAGCTTTGGTACTGAAAGCCGATGGTGTTACATTTTTGTATTAGATTTTGTATAAAATTTTTTGAACTGGGAATTATAGTCCAGATCTTACCTTTGCTGTAAGCAGAGTGTGTCCACAAAGCACAGTCAGGTCCCAGAGTGAAACAGTGTGGGTAGGAAAAGTCCAGTGAGATTCTCAGGTTAGGGAATCAGAGCTTGAGACTGATGCTTTGTTTTGTTTATTGGCAGAAAAGCAGAAATGCATAGTTGGGATGCTTGCAGATTAATTTTTAGTAAGCGAGATGTAAAGAACTAGGCTCTTCTTGCAATTTTTACTGTTGAAAGGTAAGAGGGAATTTTAAAAGCAGCAGCTAGATGCTGCATTCGGGTAGATTAATCATTCAAACATCAGAAATTAAATACTTTTGGTTTCTTGATAATCATTTATATGCCATGTTAACATTGCTTGTATGTTTTTACCCATCCTGAAAATGAAATGAAAAATCTGTTTACATTGGGGATATCACCGCAAGAAGTCTTTTGGATCTGCCATGACATTTTTCCTTACTCAAATGAAACAGATGGGACAAAAGACAACAAAAAAAGACTGTGTGATAGAAGCAGACACTGCTGAATTAATATTCGCACTGCACTCATTTAGGTTTCCTGTGCAATTACTTTTGTTTTCTAAGGAAAGAGAATATACAAGTCTGTTGAGATCTAACCTATGTGCAGTGTATGTCTGAAATATATCACAAGGGTAATATTTGATTATATGAATATTAAAACCTGAGATTGGATTTAGAAATCTCAGTTAAAGCACCACAAGTGAGTGGCATGGATTTGAAAGATGCTGAACACCTGCCATTTGTTAGGATTTGGTGCCAGAAAAAAAATCTAAAAATATGAATTCCTGAATGCAGATTTAGGATGGTCAGTTGAAGTTGTCAACTGGCAATATTTTTTGCCAAAACCAGTACTCTAAAAACGGATCTCATCTGCCACCACAAATAATGAGCTCAGATGGTGTCACTCCAGAATTACCCTTTTGGGTTTGTTTTTTAAACAGTCCTGAAATGACTTTTGGCAATAAGGGTACATCTGTGCACTTGAGCCCAGGGAAGACTTTTGTGCCAGTTATTTCCCAGAACAATTTTTTTTTTTTCCTACATGGGACATATGCTTGAAATTGTTACTAGTGAGGGCACTGTGCCCGGTAGTGACTGCAGCTATGGTGTGTTCATACGCACATATGCGTGCTGTTGTTCCTCATTGCTCATCACGGAGTTTTCCCGGAATGCCTGTGGGATTGGTGCCAATAGCTTTTTAAAATATTTTTTGTGTGTTTCTGGTGCTGTAATAGGCTAATTAAGAATGAGAAGAAAGTTTATATTTCATGTGACATTGTTAAAGAAGGCTTCCACCAGTTATTCCAGTGTCATTGTGTGTATGTGTGAGGTTTGTCACAGCGACTTTAAGTGCTCCTCCTCAACAACAGAGCAATGCTGGAGGCTGCTGTGGCACAGCAGGGGCTGGGCTGTTCTGTCTTTGGGTGCTTCCATCCTGCACCATGTGCCAGAGCCTTTCTCAACCTCACTTTCCTTGCAGATGAGTTTTTCCTCACTGAGTCATTAACTGTTGGCTTTCTTATTTCTGCTGTCCTTTGTCCAACCCCATGTCCCCAGCAACAGAATCTGCTGTTAATTATATCTTCTTCCATTTCTTTTCTTTTCATTGCTGTCTCCCTTGACACTTGGTCATCTCAGCAGCCTTCCATGTGGTTAAATTAGTTTTGTCTTTTGTCAATGCTCTTGCCTTTCCAGAAGTGTGGCTGGTTCTCTGGCCTGATGCTTCCTTTTCTTGAGGGACCAGGATGTTGTGTTCAAGTATTGGAAACCTGATCCAAAAAAACCCCAAAGCTGTTAAGACCATAGAGGAGTTTCTCTTGGTTTTGAGCTGTCTTGATGCTCCATTCTTAAGAGCAGTGTTGTCCCTGGCCACTTGGTTTTGATAATTATGACACTGGGACAAGTAGGAGGGGAGTTGAGGGGCAGTTGCGGACTTTCCTTGTTTTAAAATTGACACTAACATCCAGTTCAGTGACCGAAGAAAGGAGGTAATGATTCAGCAGGTAATTATTGTTTCCTACAAAATAGGCAAGACTTGGATTTAAAAGTTCTTAGGAAATACGCATTAGAAAGTCAGTCAGGATCCTAAATAAATATATAAATTGGTAGCCACAAAGGCTTTATGATGTCTATGCTAATTTTTTCTTGATGATCAAAAGATACTACAGTGACACATTCATTATTATAGACCAATTTTATGGATTCTTAGGAAGGATTCAGTTGAATAATTTTTGTGGGTTGAGTTCTGAATGTGTTAAACTGTGCAAGATAAATTAATAAAATAATTATTAATACAACATCATCTAATTAAAATTGAAAAGGATGGAGTCATAGAATAGTTTGGGTTGAAAGGGACCTTATATAGATCATCTCATTCCGCCCCCCTGCTGTTTGCAGGGACACCTTCCAGTAGATCAGGCTGCTCAAAGCCCCATCCAACCTGGCCTTGAACACTGCCAGGGATGGGGCAGCCACAGCTTCTCTGGGCAACCTGTTCCAGTGACTTACCACACTCACAGGAAAGAATTTCATCCTAATATCTAATCTACTTTTCTCATAACCTTTCAAGATCACATTACTCCAAGCTTCTGCCTCCTGGCTCTTGCATAAGACTGTTGTGTGTATAGTCCTGCTGTTTGCTCCTGGCCTTGGTTTAAACACATGGGCTAGCTTGGTTGTTTGGTTTTTTTTTTAATACTTCGTACATTTTGCAAGTCTGCTGATTTTAATGAGGACTAATTTCATTTTTTAGGATCCCAGACAGCTTATGGCAGGCACTAGAATACCCTGGAATATTAAACATAATTTAAATTAAACTGAGATTGTCAGAATAAATGAATAATTGAATGAGGTATGTTTTGTGGAACACCTGGGGGATTTTCTTTTCCTGCTTTTATACTTATTAATTTGCAGAGAGCACTTATCTGCAGTGGGACTCTGGAGTGTCATTATTCTGCTGCAGGTGGTACTGGTGGATAACTGCAAATAGTTATCAGTCTTCCTCCTCTTCCCAAAAGCCTCAGTGGTCTTTATTTATAAAATAGGAATGGTAGTGATTTTCTTTTGTAAAGATTCTGTTGAAGAGTTAGGCTCTTATAGATTGAGTAGAGGCACTAAAGACAAGGTGAAAAAGTTGACATTACTTGGGTTTTTTTGCAGTTAAAAACATACAGGTGTTACGGACTCCAACCTGTTTGTTCTGTGCTGGAAACTGCATCTCTGTTTTGGGAAGAGGATGATAAGGACTTTGTTCCTTCCAGTGCTTTCATTTAATTTCCAACTCTGCCTTATACCCTTCAGTTTAACTCTCCAGTGAATTCGACCAACCTCTTCAATGGATTTAACTACAGGGTTCTGTCTGCCAATTTACAGAACACTTTGTTGCAGACTTATATAGAGGTTTGGTATTATTTTTCTGTCTGCTTTTTCATTTCTTCTAATTATTGGATCTAACACTTCTTTGTATTTTACCATTTTTCTATTATGAACAAGAAAACAATTTTCCTCCCCCACAGTTTCAGGCCAGACCTCTGAAGGACCCACATAAACAGGTGATGTGACTGAACATGAAAAGCACTCTGGCTGTTGGCAAAGGTGTATTCTGTGCAGAGCAAATAAGTAAAGAAAAGAAGACTAGGAATTTTTCTCTAATCTCACAGCAGACACTGCCACAGCATTTTCAAATGACCCAATATGTGTGTGACAGTACCCCATTACCTTAGGGAAGGTAATTCCTTTGTGTATCTTGGTGATCTTAATCCTTTAAAGGTATTTTTAATCTCTGAAAAACAATGGTGCACTTACTTTGCTTAATAACTATAGAGTTTAGTCTGTTTGTACACTAAAAAAATCTTAACATAATTATATGGTAATTCTTAAATCCTTTTCATGCACTTTGCACATGGATACCATGCTGAATCAGAGAACCTATTGGATGTATATAGTTATCTGTCAAAGAGTATTAAATGCTGAGTGTTTTTATTATCAGAATATACTAATTGTAATAAGTGTCATTCATGATGTCATTTCAGTCTGTGCTAAAAGCATTTATAACACAATCCATCATTACTGCTAAATGGGGAATTTGAAGGTATAATTACAGTAGGTAAGTGTAGAGTGGCAGTCCCTCAGGTTGCCTCCCAGGCACTGATTTTGAATAATCCATTATAGAGTTTGAGATGATACAGCAGCCTTTTCCTTGGAGAGCTCCTCAGGACTTCAAAAGTAGAAGTACAGGAAAGAATATTCAACTCTTGATCTTAAATTGGAGTCCTATCTGCTATGAATTGGCAGGCTTCACTAAGATTTCAGGATCTACTGCATAGATATTTTACCTTGTTAACCTGAAAGTAGAGGCATGTGTACCCAAATAGACCTGTCTTATATCTAAAGTTGGGTTGCTTTAGGAACTAATGAGCTGGAAGAGTCTTACTGGCATCCAATGGATAGAGGATAAAAGAATTTTTGTTTGTACATTGTCATAAAGGCACATCTCACCTCTGTTGTGAGAGGTGCAGCTGATGTGCACAAACAGCAGCGTCTTACAATTGATTAAAATTATTGTTAAAGTCTCTTGGAACATAACAGTAGATACGACAAAGTGTCCTCTGCTGCCCTGCTGAAACCATTCATCAGGTGGAGTAAAACAAGATGAATTGTGTTTAACAGAGTGATATTAGCCACAAAGTTTGTGTATGTTTATGTCTGTCACTATATGGGCTGTCAGAAAGTGGCTGAGATTGTTCAATAGTCCCTTATATGTCCTTTATAATTGAGCATGAAGTTGTTTATTTAAATACACTTTTTGTGTGTGTGTGAATCACATTCTCTGTGATTTTTAAATGCAGAAGATGGAACCAGGCTTACTAATATTTGTGAAACATAATAGCTATTACAGTTTTAGAGAACAACAGAGTGTCCTGCCAAAGGGACTGACACTGAAACAGTCCTGTGCAGAGGAGAACCTTGAGACAAGGTAATAAAGTTGATTTGTGTGCTGCCAGTCTGCAGTATGGCACATAACCTAAGTGTAGGTTATGTGGTAAGTTTTCCAAATATGAATTAAAGGAAGGTGGTATATGTGCTAAAGGGGAAATAATCAGGTCATACAATTTTAAACAAGAGTCTGCATAATTTTAAAAAGTTAGTGAATAGACAATTAAAAAGTTACAATCAAGTTGGATCAGAGCAGAGATTGTGAGGATGGCACAAGACCTGACAGAACTAGTTTGGCTGGACAGGTTTGCCCCATCTGTCACTATGGGGCTTTCAGAGGGTGGCTGAGATAGTTTGATTCTCCCTTTTTCAACTTAACAGGTGATATTTTAAGATTTTAATTTTTAAGGAATCTAAAGGCTCTAAACTGACTATTGTGATAGTCCTGAGACTGATGCTGATTCATAGTGGTGAAATGGATTTTTACAGCTTTTGTGATTAACTTCTCTAATGTCAAAGGTAAGGTTTCTTCTTATCCTTACTGTGGCTTTCCCTTTTCATTATCCATAGGTAATGGAGATTCAGCATCCACAAAGTTTTTTCCAGCAAAAGCAATTCCCTTTGAAAAGTAGGTCTATGCCTTGGTATTTCATAATATCAGTGCTACAGTTAATATTGCTATTTTGTATTATGGCAGTTCAGAAAGGTGGTGATTGAATTTGTGTTTCAGAGAATCACAGGTTGGTTAAGGTTGGAAGGGACGTCTGAAGGTCATTTGGGCCAATCTAGCTGCTTTAACAGGAGGGTAAAAAACAAGGTAAGAGATTAGGCAGATGTGATTAGAGATGTAGACAGGGAAGCAGCAGAGTTTCAATAAATGCCCAGGTCTCCAGACTGACATCCATGGTTGCTCTGAATGCAGCTTCTGACAGTGGAAACTGCAGAGTGTAACTCTTCCTTCTGACCATTGTGTGTAGTATATGAAGCTGGGAAGTTGAACCACATTATCCAACACTGATTATATGGTCCGATGCTGCTACATCGCTCTGCAGTTTTTATTTCAAACAAGTCTAACTTTGCTGCTTCTACAGTACCTTCCACTGTACCCGTTTCCCTTCCCTGGGCTTCATGTAGTGCTTAGCAGGGCCATAGCATTCCTCCTGCCAGACAGCCTCCACACCTGGATCATCTGCTGTCTTTGGCTTATTCCAGGTATATCAGCGTCTTCCTATTTTCTTTTCATTTTCACTACTTTGACATCTAATTCCCCATATGCTGCTCTTGCTTTCTCCTGCTGTTTCTGTGGTTTCATCTACACAGATGAGTTACCGCAGTTTAATGTATCATTGAATCCATGGAAATTCCGCAGGACCTTAGTGATGAAAGTGTCAATTTAAACTTTCTTGATTAAATCTCTTCCTTAACATTGGTGTGGATGTGTAGGACAGGCAGAAGCAAGCCTGCTTTGTCTGCAAGCCTGCTTTGCTCTAGGTGTTCTCAAGCTTGTGTAGTCCATCTTTCAGTAAACTGCAATTACTCGATGTGCCTGGCCTCTTTCCAGCAGTGCTAATACCAGTGGGAGTTCCTTGGCTTGTGTTTCTTGTTTCTTCAGTGCCTGTGAGTTTTCAGAAATGCCAGACACAGTACAGTTGTTGAGTTCAAGCTGCGAAGAAAGGACTAAGGTGTGTACATCTGCAGATTAAAAACAGTTAATAACAACAGTACTATGACACAAATTCACTTTCAGTTCTCTGTAAAGGCAGCTTTAGATTTACTCATTAATTTCACAAGAATTACAAAGTCTGTTGAAAAAGGCTGACATCAGACAGAAACTTTGTTGGAGTGGACTAGGTATGACAGTTGGGTTGGAGCAGCCCTTTGTGAAAAATGGGCACTCAGAACTCTGATGACACCTTATCAACAGACCATTTTTTTTTATTTTTTAATGAGAGCTACAAAGCCTGGCATGGTGGGCTGCTTCTCTTTTGCTGAAGGAGCTAAGCTGGGAACCTGATGCATCCAGAATTGTCTATAACACCTGCTTGAAGGGGGAAAATTATGGTAATCTTTAAACACTGGATATTGTTGCAAAAAACCACAACACCTCACTGTAAAAGAGAAGAGGGGGGAAAAGTGTTTTCAGGTGCTTAATTTCCTTCATTCACTGTGCATTTTCAGTATATAATCAAAGGATTAGTCTGAGGATTCTTGAATTTGTGAAAATGTCTCCAGTTGTTGGGTTTTTTTATGTATACCAACTCTTGATAGAACAACTTCATAATTTTGTTTCTGTATATACCCAACTGTGGTGGGTTGACCTTGGCTGCACACCAGGTACCCACCCAGCTACTCTATCACTGCTTTTTCCAGGCAGACAGGGGAGAGAGTAAGATGGAAAACAACTTGTGGGTTGGGATAAGGCAGTTTATTAAAGCAGAAGCAAAGCAGAAACCTGTGCATGCAAAAGTGAAGTGAAAGATAGCAGGGTTTGTTCTCTACATCCCCTAAGCAGCAATGGTTGAGAAGCAGGGCTTCAGCACACGTGACAGTTCCTCAGCAGGCAGCCACTGGAGACAGTGATTTCCCCTCTTCCTGCTCCTTGCCTTAGCTCTTACATCTGAGCTGACATCATATGGTATGGAACATCCCTTTGGTCAGTTTGGGTCAGCTGGCCCTCTTGGGTCCCCTCCCCAAATCTTGCCCTCGACTGAGGAAGGAATGTTACAGCACTGATGCTGTGCTGCCCTGCTCAGCAGCAGCCAAAACACTGGTGTGTTGTCAACACCCTTCTAGCTACCAATGCAAAGCACAGCACTGTGAGGGGTTCTGTGGGGAAATGAACTCCAGCTCAGCCATGCCCAATGCACCAACACAGTTACTTTGTGTGGCTTTGTAATTGCCTATATTTACTTGCTTTCTAAGATACAGTACTTTCT
This sequence comes from Myiozetetes cayanensis, assembly GCF_022539395.1. Lineage (NCBI taxonomy): Eukaryota > Metazoa > Chordata > Aves > Passeriformes > Tyrannidae > Myiozetetes > Myiozetetes cayanensis. The sequence continues at coordinate 14,563,133 of NW_026087521.1, forward strand.
TAAAAATTCCAATTGCTTTTGTAATTTTTGTTATGTTTTAGAAAATAAGCTAGGACTGCACAATTTTGTCACTGAAATTGCGTTCCCTGCAGGACCTGCAGTATTCATTGTGATTGTAAAACATCACAACTTAAATTTTTTCTACCAAGACAGGTTTTTTACCTTGTCAGGAGGAACTTGAAAAGACTGATGTCTTGTTATTTAGATATGCAGATAGGGCTACACAGGTTGGTATAAAAGATGGGAATACTAAAATAAATAAACATAAGCAAATTGATTTAGTAGTTATCATAGTCTATGCAAGTGCCCTTTGAAATTTTTGAAGTTAGGTTCCTATGCCATGAACATCATTACCCAGCACCCAGGCTTTGGTAGCTTGGTATTTGGATTTGCAGAATCTAAATTTCCCTGCTTTGTTTTCCGTAGAAATTAAAACACATTGTTTATTTATGGATAAACAATAAGCTTCCAGTTGAGGATATATAACCTATGAGTGCAATAAACAACCAGAAGGAATGTTGCTGGCAGACAGTGCCTGTATGGATTAGGCAGTAGACATCTGCATGCTTTTATGTGATTCTTTATTCTTTGCTTTTTTTTGACTGTATAGACAGTACATTACACATTGCTGCTGACAACTGGCAATTTCTGACTTCCCTGTAGAATTGGATTTTGAGAAGATTTGGATGTGTGGAATTAAACGTGGCTTTCTGAAGCCTTGTCTGGTGGAAGTAAATAGAAGTTTCATAGTAGGTGTCAGCAGGCCAAGACTTGACATTTATTGTTATTTTCCTACTCTTGAGAAGAAAAAGGAAGGTGTATTGGGAGATCAGAGACGGAATCATTTTGGCCACTGAAACAGTGCAGCATGATGTAAGTTTTGATGGGCAGTTAGCAATTTAATTTAGAGCACTTTAAGAAGTGAGGACACATTAATGCTGGCGTTTTGATGTCTATCCTTCATGAATCTTCCTCTCTCCAGGAATCACACCCTTGCTGGGATCTCAGAGTGTGCAGCTGAGATGAGCCTAGATGAGGTGTTGCAGTCACTGACAGGCAGGCAGATCACAGAGCGTGACTCAAACCCATGTGGACTCAGACACGGGGTCCTCCATCCCAACAGTTTCACTCTGCAGGTCCTCTCCTGCTGCTCCACGAGTTGGTTGTGTAGCCATTGCCTCAAACAATTGTACTAGGGAGGAGGAGCTGAGGAAGGGAGCTGGCAGTCTCTAAATGCCCTGTCTTAGCCAACAGGCAAGAGGGTAACATCCAGCCATAGGCACGGTCATTTGTGGCTGGTAGTGTCTTAAATGGCATCTGAGCATAGTGCCCATCATGGATTATTGATTTGAAATAAAAAGCGGATTATGTTTAGAATAGAAAAATGAGAACCACTAGAATTTCTGAGACTGGCACATCTGGGCATTAAGACAACAAGAAGACATTAAAGTAATTTGACCAGAAAAAAAAAATGAGCTTTGACATTCTTGATGGTTATTACTGTGTGATAGCCTGTCGGCTGTGAGGTGTTTGAGGACTTATGCAGTATTTCAAGTCAGCATAAATTAATAGAATAAGACGAAACATGCTTCTAGAGCATCAACAAAAGTATTCATGTGTTTTCTTGAGGGTTTGTTTAGTTCTCCCTGAGAACATGGGCACAGTATCTGTGTTCATTTGATCTCTGTGAAAAATGGTAGAAGGCTTCCTTTCTCCTCCCTTTTCATTTTCTTCAGTTGAATTTTTTATGAGTTATTGTTTATATGGAAGAATTGACTCCTTTTAGAGAGAAGTAGAACATTCTGTCAGATTCTCCTGTTGGATGCAGATTCACATCCCTGCAGCACGGTGCTAAGGCACTTCAGAGCAATCATATTCTGCTTAGACAAAAGTAATGCCACAGAGAGTTTCGTGTGCTTTGGTGGCACTGAAATAAAACTACAAAACACAAAATCAGGAGGTTGCAAGTGTCACTTGCAGCATGTTGGATGCTATAGATTAATTCCATATGACCTTTAATGGGAGTGAAAATCTATTTGATTTTGAGCTCCCTTTCCCTAGACAATACACAGAGTGCTAAAATCCCATGTTTTGGCAGAAAAATAGATAGAGCACAAAGAAGTGGCTGGATTTGAAATTAAAAATGCAAACCCCATTTCTAGCAGAGTGTGATTGACCATTGAAAATACAAACAGCCAAGAGAATGACAGTTCATCTGTTGATGTCCTCCAGTCAAAACTTCAGTCAGGTGTAAGTTATGCCTTGGTTATGCCTGATTTCCCAGGGTAATTTGGTGTCAGTCTGCAGCTGCATTATGCAGGAGGTCACACTTGATATTTCTTACAATCTTTTTCAGTTTAAAATCAGAAACTATAACATGAGCCAAATTGAAATAAATGGTGTTCATATTTGTCTCTCCCTCCCCTCATAGGTACTACAGTGCTACCATTCTGCAGATGTCAGGAGTGGAAGATGACAGGCTTGCAATCTGGCTGGCTGCACTGACAGCATTTATAAACTTCATTTTTACTCTTGTGGGAGTCTGGCTTGTTGAAAGAATGGGTCGCCGGAAACTTACACTTGGTAGTTTAACAGGTGAGTGTTGCATTAGTGTTTAGTATTTTCCTCATAATTATTAATGAAAGGAAAATAAAATTTCAAGTGCAATTTTTTTCAAAGTAGTCCTTTTTAAAATTACAGTGTTGTTGCCATCTTCTCCCTGAAATCCTTTGGCTTTTCAAGATTAGCAGTATAGTACCACAGCTAAAGGCTAATTTAAAAATGACAGCATGTTATTTTTTTAGGTGAGTTTCTCCTTCAGGCCATGTTTAACAATGTTTTTATCTAGCTTTAGATTTTTTTTCCAGTTTAAGGAATCAAATGCTTGGAACTTCACAGCTGGTTACTTTTTTAAATCTCCTATGTAATTCCTGGCTGATAAACTGGAATTCAGAACGATCTGATGAAGACGTAGCAGAGAAAGCATATTGCATTAGCCATTGCAGCACTTCTTAAAAAGTAATACTGTTTTTGCATAATTACCTCAGATACAATACAGTAAACACTTTACATACATTAATGTTATTTTAATTCATCTCCTGTATGAGATACTAAAGGGCAGAATTCTGGATTTGTACATTTCATCCAAATATTCAAACACTGTAACTCGTCACACACAGTCTTCTCTTGGAAGCAGGAAGAGGCAGATCGAGCATCCTCCCTGTGTTCAGGGTGTCCTGCCATTAACCTGGTAATTCCCTGCTTATTCCTGCATCGTGGGCTCATTCTGGCTGAAGTGATCTGTGACCGATACCTGCCTCTGGCTGAATGTCTGGAAGGTTCAGACATTTCCAAGAACAGGGTTTTGAAAAGAGAAACAGCTCCTGCTCCTCTTGAAATAGTGTTCAGAAGTGTTTGACTGGGAAGGTTTAATGTCTCCATGTTTTGTTCTGTTGTTGCTGTCAAGGATCCAAACTTCTAGTTAGTGCAACACAGCAGAGAGTGGGACCAGCTGCCGTGTCATTGGCCATGTGCAGTTGCCAGCTCTCAGTTGAGTTAATTTACACTCGAGTATTTAAATGTGTTTGTATAAGCAGAACAGTCACAACCCAGTGACATGTCTGGGTACACAGGCATGGTTGGTACACAGTTACTCAAATCCTTAAACTAAAACATGCAGTTTGGAGGCAATTTGGTGTTCCAAGTTGCAATAAATGTGGATTTGCTTGGTTATAATTTTGATTTGGAGTCAAGAAGCCTGAAGTGTTTTTCACAATCCAAGTTCAGAAATGAGGTCATGACAGAGGAGATTGTAAAAGCACGTTACTCAAGTCTTAAAAGATATCAACAAAAATCTAAAGTTGATACTTTTATCACAGTCCACATCCAGATCTATTAAAATATATCTCCCCTAGGAGTTCTTTGATTCCTCCAACCAGTCTGTTTTCTTGTCTTTCTGTGAAGCAGATTTCTCCAGGCCCTGCACTGACACTTCTGGTGCTTGGGTGCTGCCTCTCCTTTGTACTGTCTTGGAATAGAGTATATATTTATTTGTTGATTTGGCCCCAATAATCTCAAATGTCAGGCTAGCCCCTCAGGAGTTTATTGCTTATCTGGACCCAGCTCTATAGCTGTGATTCCCACATGGACTTTTCATATGATCAGAGCTCTTTGCTTTTTGGCTCTGGTTAACATATTCAAAGGCTGTACGTTTGAAATGTAGATATAAATGTCTCTTACAAAGCATTTTAGTCGTGGAACAGAGGAGGATATAGAAATAAAACACAGAATTAACAATGCATTAAAAGATTTTTTGCTAATGATGTGTGGACACAAAGTAATTGTTTTGTAAAAATGGCCTTGTTTTTGTGGTCGGTTGCTGGCGCTCAGTCTGCAGCATCACTTGAGCCCGGCTGCAGTGCTTGCTGTGGCTTTTATTATGCAGCCCCTCCTTAAGGAAAATACAAATAATGACAAAAATAAAATCATATGCCATCTCTCTGTACCATTTAGAATTTTTTTATGTAACATTTGGCGATTTAGGTAGTGATCTGTTTTTCCTTAGCGCGAGTGCTGTGTAATAGAAAGATAATTACTGAATCTGCTGATGGATTTGTTTTCCACATTGAGTTTTCTCATGAGGTAAACATTTTTTTTACTGCTCTACTTTCCAAAGACATTAACTTTTAGAATGAGTTATTGCAGGCAGCTTGTCTGGTCTTTGGGGAAGCTGGGTATGCCCCAGTCTCCCACTGCACAAAATGAAAACAAAACTACTATTTCTGCCTACTGCTGCACAGCTGTGGGGTTTTGTTTTATTGATAAAGGCTAATTTATTAGATGTTTATTAGAGGAAAACCTGCAAGAATAATCAGAAGAGAGATAGTAACATTAATATTTTGATTAAACCCCAATATACTATAATTTCATTTTGTAAACTTATGTGCTTTTCCTGCTTTCTGAAAACTTTGAGAGCTATTTTACATTTCATTTAATATATCTTTGTAATTTTCAAAATATTAGAAAATGTTGAAAAATTGAGCCTTTCAATAGCGTTAAGAAAATTTTAGGAAACTGCTACTGAAAAAAAAGTCCGGCCTTTTTCTTTCTCTTTACTATAGTTACTGATTCATCTTAGTTTCACATTCATTTTATATCTTATAATATTTTATCTTTCTTCTTTTTCTTTAGTTAATTTCTTTCTTCAGGGCTGTTAATTGGGAAACATGCAGGAATTCTGACAAGTGTGTTATCCATTTTATTTGTGTTTTCCTTTTTCCCCTTCAGAACTTGTCAATTTGAAAGCAGGATGGTACTTGGGCATTGGACAATTTGTATCTTTTTAAAACAGAGGGGATCTAAAACATCTCCAGGATATTTCTGGCATTTTTTTCCCATCTCAGCTAATGATGTGCTGTAATTGATTGGTTTTGTTCATCGTAGCACAACTTCCCACAGAATGAAAACCTATTAAACTTCATTTGCCAAGGTTTACATATTAAGTACTTTTCCAAATAAATAAAACATTTACAGAGGTACTGGAAGTGAATGTTAGTGTATTTGGTTTACTTGAAAGACAGACAAGGCATATTTAAAATGAATATGAGTAAGATTATAAGCCCTGTCTAAAGATATTTTCTGTCTGGTTTATGGCATTTTGAAAGTACAGTAAATCTTAGTGCAATATCCAGGCTGCCCAGAATAGTGGTATTATTAGCATACCTACCAGCCATAGCAATACAAGGCCAAGTATGGAATAAACTGAAATATCTCACAGTGAGAAGGTTCTTTCTCCACACACAGTTTGTGATTGAGTTTAATGTCTTAGTTGCCTCGGTTCAAGTAAATGTGTCGTTCAGCCTTCTGCACTTCATGCACATTCCTTCCTGTTAGCCATAACTGCTGCACAGGCACATTCATGGATAACTTTATTACACATCTTTGTACTTAAGATATTATTTATCTCTCAGGAAAAGGTTTCCACATACTTGGTGAGTTTGCCAGCTGGGAAACTCTTGCTTTTCTCTTTAAATAAACGTTCAAACCCACCCCCAAAACTGCCAATACATCCCTTCTGCTCTCTGCCCAGCAAAAATACTTTAAACTTCAAAATAAAGACCAGATAATGCATAATTTCTCAGAGATTACCAGACTGACATGTTGAGGGTTTAAGTATAATGGCATTTTTAAAAGTTCACCCAAATGCTTTACTGAGAAAATTACTTACTTACTTTTAACATACAGAGCAGAGATGTTGAGGAGTATTTGGAGTTTAATACAGTGTCTTTCATTTGCCTTTAATCATTAAGCTATATCACTGCACACTTATAAATGTGTGCTACCTTCCTGCTGGGATGTGCTTCAGTGGTTCGTGACTCTGGTTTTCTGCAGCAAGGATGATGCTACTGTGTAATCAGTCACTAACTCACAAGTAATGGTATTACTAATTTTCTCCTCCTGTTACTAGATCAGGCCATACATGTCGTATATGACCTCTCAAATAAAACATGCCACATAAATAGTGAGTATTTAATACAGGGTATTTTATACAATGTACATCTCGATGCCTCATTGAGTAGCAGGATGTAAAGGTTTTATTAGATCTGAGGTTGAGCCACTTGCAGTAGTATCATGAGTGGTCAGGTATGGCAGTTTTCATTAAAATGATACAGTATATTGCATCTGTGTGACAAATAAGGTAGGCAAACTATGAGTTCTGTTCTAGTAATGGCCTATTGCACAAAGTATGAACCTATTTTGTCATCTTGCTCTTCTCATTTTGCCCAGCTCATGCACAAGGAATTTGTTGGGGGAGACAGGAGCAAACAGATGGAAGGAGAGTTTTTCCTAGCAGATGTTATGTGTGCTCTTTGAAACTAGATCAGCAATTGATGTTGGACTTTTTGATGGTGTTTTTATTAAAAGTCAAATTTCTCACATTTCACAAAGGGAAGTAGAGTCAACGAAATAGCTGATACTATTTTCTTTTTTACAGGAAAGTCTGCAAGTCTGGGTGTGGGAGTGGGAAGAAGTGTGGTGATTTCAAAGTCACTGTTAAATTTTGCCTTTACATCATTTTCGACACCAAAACTAGTATTATCCATTCATTCATGCATTGACAATTCCACATATTAGAAAAGTCTCAACGTATTAATTTAATATCTGAACATTAAACCTGATGGACTCGACTTTAACATTTAACCTAATTCACAACTCCTTAGTGAATTCTGTGTGCGTAGTGATGGGGTGCCTTACTTTTCCAAGCAGAGTTCAGTTCAATAGAGAATTATATCATGTGCTCTAGAGAAAATTATCACATTGTTCTTTATCTGTGTTTTTAGGTACTGCTGTAGCACTCATTATCCTAGCTTCGGGATTTTTGCTATCAGCTCAGGTCTCGCCAAGAATCACACTTAATCCACCAGATCCTTCACATCAAAACTCTACCTGCACAAAATACAGGTGAGATTTCATGATCATTCATCCAATCTTCTGGAAGATTGTTTCCAATTAATTCAGTTTTACAACTCGGTGGAGTAATAGACAGTTATTCACAAAGCCTGCTACAAGGAACTAAACTAAATAGCTAAAGTTGAAATCCTAATTTCCCTCTGTAGAGACTATTAGAGCCTGAATAAATTCTCTGAATAATCCTTTGGAGTTTCTTGGACTAAATGAGGTGGTTAAGTGGCAAATTCCACATTTACCTCCTCAAATATTTCACTAGTGCTGCAAGTTATAGTGTACACAGAGTCAGGAATATTTCACAAGGAATTTGTAAAAATGCTTGCCGTTGTTCATTTGCTTGTAGATCTGTCATGCATAAGAGCTGTAAATTCTTCAAGAATATGGTTTTCCTGAGTGGAAAAAAATAATCTTCAGGTGTAGTTTTCTATATTTTGTGGGTTTCATTCACATGTGAGTGCTCTTTTGTTCATTTAGCTGGCAGGCTAGAAATTTCCCTATTCAGAGAAGACAAGTTCAATGGCTGAAGGAATTCCTACTTATGTTCAAAATGTGTTTTACACATGTTTGTAATAGAAATAAATGCCAAGAAAGGAGAGCTGCGCTTCTGGTTTCCTAGCAATATTAGCTGGTTCATGACTTTTCCTATGCTAGAGCAATGTCTTAGGTGAAAGATTCTGGGGATCTGGAGAGTAATATCTGAGTGTAAATAGATACTAAAAACTGCAATATGAGATTAATACCAGATACAAGGATTTCTACATGCAAAAACTTGTATTTTTACTTGGTTTTTCCTGTGGAGTCAGCTATATTTTGCAATTTTTTAGGTAGACCTGTCTACAAACGGTGAGTAGTCTTGTTAAAAGATGTAAAGGGGGAAGAGCTTCCAAATGTTTTCCTTTTGCAATAAGATTAAAAGAAGAATGTTAGAAGGATTTGTCTAGGACTTCAGTTAACTGTGTGGAAAGGATGTCTGGAGAGGGTTTGCAGAACTTATGATTTGTTATTTAATAAAGCTAGATGATTATATAACCTGAAACAGTATAAAATCTGCATGGAATAAATAGGGCTTGTCCACCTTAAAAAACAGTGAAAAACTATTCGACAGAGTTTTCATGTTCCAGTCAACCACAACCAGCCAGGAAAGAAATGTAGACCCACTGCAGTTTGTGTGGCTTGCACTTCTGGGCAAAAGCATGAAAAATTAAAGCAGGTAGTTCTAGTAAAGGCATCTTGTTTCATGAATTATTTGAATACTTGTAACCTGTTGTGATTTCTGTTTCTGACGTGAAGTGAGCAAAAGCAGATATGATACAAATTCAGAGAGTCTGGAAAGGGAGCAATAAAAGAATTGAAATATTTTCATTTGAGAGTATTTTGAAATAGAAGGAGCTCTCTTTGTTTAAAGATAAAAGTGAATGAGGGGGGTGGAAATAATGAGCAACATATGAGAAAGCTTTAGGTGTTTCTATTTTCATCTTATGCCATACTTTAGTAGAAAGACACAAAAGCCAGGAGAGTTGAAACTAATAAATGGATGCAGTTGCCCACAAATCACAGAATTAGGCTGCAGCACCCCATATTTAAAAGAATTTAAAAAATTAGGCATTTATATGCTTAATAACAACTTTCACACTTGGACGTCTGAAACTGTATAAATTTTCATGCTTCAAAATATCACCTACACATGATCCTGGTAGAGTTAAAGGAAGAATATTCCTTCAGCATCCCAAATGTTAGCGTTCATTATTTCTGGAGGGTATGACATACAAACAAACATTATATTTGACTTGGAAAAGTGTCTGTTTAAGAACCCAAGTATGCCTGCTTTCTGTCCACATTGTCAATAAGCTGAGTGAAATTTTTTTAATTGTTTTAGTCATGAGAAAGTAGATGGTATTTTCACCATTCCACTTGGGTTAGAAGAAGTTCAGCATAACATGCATAGTCTTGGAAGGAAGAAGTGGAGACTGCAAACCCAAGTAAAGCTAAAGGCTGGGTTTTATGCCATGTGGCTCACCTCTCCCTCCTTTTTGGCCTTGGGCATATTCCCTATGGCAATTATGGAGTTGAATCAAAGAGATTCTCAAACCAGAGGATTTGTAAATAGAAGTCTACTCTGCATAATGCCAGTCTTTCATATTTTCTTTCCTACTCTACTATACTGTACAGAAAGCCTCCATGTAGGGCAGCAAGTGTTGCTGTAGAGATAGTTACAAGCAGGATATCCAATCAAAGTGAAAGGAGGTAACTTAATGGCAGTGGTCTCTTGCTGTTTAACCCATATTTTAGCTTGCTCCACTGTAACTGCTGGTATCTCAGATTGTTTAGCATTATATCTTGCAAGCCTTCAAGAGGTCTCAGAAAGTTTGGGAATAGCAAAAGGCAGCAGGACTTCAGAAGATGGACACATAATGCCATCTCCCTGTAACTGCTTTTGAATATGTGTGCCTACATAAATGCAGCTCACACTCTTCTTCATCTAATGGTGGCACAGTACTTCTCTGAGGTGAGCTGTCCTTAGAGTATAAACCTGTTTGCAGCTTGAGCATTTCAGAGTATGGGGGTGTTTCCTAAATATAATTTGCATTTGTCTTTGCCAAAATGTATTTGTAAGTTATGAAAACTTCAGTTATTTTGCTGATAGAAGTTTTACTGATACTGTGCAGAGCAAAAATGCTTTTTATGTTCGCAAATCCACTGAGTTTGAGTAAGTGGGGGTGTCCTTTAAGAAACCCTTGGAGCTACCTCAAACAGTATGTTTACATGTTGTTCCTTCAGGTCCATATTCCTCTGCACAGATTAATTCCTGCTGTTAAAATAACAATGAAGATAGAACAGAGTAGCCAATAAAGAGCACAGTCATTGTCCTAATTCAAAAATGCACCTCGGGCTTGAACACTGTGTTCTGAAAGAGCTGTGCCATGCAAACAGAGTAATAAGATACCTGTACATGGTTACAGAAAACAAACCAGCAAGATATGCTGTGAATATCAAACAAAAGATTTTCATTTGGTGTAGAGATGTACAATATCATAGTCAAACAGACAAAAAATAATCCATGAATCTGTGAAACAAAATTTGAATCATGGAAATAATGCAAATTCAGCAAGGCACTCCAAACACTAAAATCTGTTTTGCCTCCTCACAGGTGGAAGTGGGCGTGTGTCTCACTGAGGAGGGGCAAGGTGAATACTCTCTCTGAGCCATCCTTAAATCAAACTTCATTTGCACACTCAGCTGTGTAAGGTTATGTAGATAATTTGCAGTGTGGTCACCTGCTTTATTTGATCTTAATCTCCTCAGCAGCTGTGATCTGTTATATATCGTCAAGGCCACAGAGAAGCTCAGAGGTAAATTTAAGGATACAAACCAACACCATCCCAAAATTTGTCACCTTAGAAATTGAAATATGAACTAGCCAGTCCTATTCTGACTACCAAAACTCTATGGACATGTTCCTATTTTTACTGGGAACTTACCTGGTTCTGGAAGGGGGTTGAGATTAGGACATTAGGTAACTAAGAGTGACCCTCCCACCTTTTCCCAGTCTTTAAAGAATCAATGGTGTGACTGTTTGGGACGTGGGGCCATTTCTGTAAAATGACTGTTGTCCTGCTGCCTTGTATTCTTGGTCCTTTTGTCTCCTTTCATTCATGTGTCCATCTCTCTCACTGCACTTCTTGACACTTGTTCAGCTGTGGAAGACATAACGTGAACTTGTTCTGCTTAAGCAAAATTTTTCATCTCAGTTACTGTATGAAAATGGTAAATATTGTGTCAAGCTTAGGTTAACCTTCATATCTTAAGGAAATAATACCTGTGCACAAGAAGTTTCTCAGGATCTTTCCTGAACAGATTGTCTTCAGGCTGCTTAGAATAATACGGGCAGTGCCAGCTGTGCTGAGCACACAAGGACTCTGTTGTTCAGCTTTGAATTAGTCACCCTCACATGGTTAATGTTCCTAAGCTTGTTGTACAAATGCACACCACCAAGATAGAGGCACCAATATTTAGTACTCTAACATAACCACTTTAAAAGATAGCTAATGGACAGAAATATGTATTTCCTTTATGAAAGTAGCAAGAGTATATAATTGTGATCAGTCCTTAAAAACTCAGCTAACCTAGTAACTGAAGCTGGTTTTATTGTATTTAATAGCCTTAGGATGGATATAGTAAGTGTATTAGCTATTGTACTGTATTTTATTGACATAACTCATGGACAATCTAACTTATCAGCAAACTAGGCGTTGGTACTCTGCATATATTCTGCATGATACTCTGTCACTGTATCATGGAACCAGCATTTTTTAAACTGTGATTCTCATTTTCTGTTTCTGATGTCAAAGAGCTTGAGCTACTGGCCTTTCTGACAACTGAGAATTGCAGCAATAAATATAGTAATGTGGTTTGGCCATTAAGGTCAAAAAATTATGAATATGTGAAGAGGTAAACATGTTTGAGAATACTTTTGCCAGCTCTTATGAAGTGTAATTAAAATTCTGATACTTTATGTTGTAGAACTGTGAAATGACCTCAACATAGTCTTGGAATTTATTAAGTAAATAATATAAGGTTATATTGCTTGGTAATAATTTTCTTTTTGCTGGCATGTTGCTCCTATCAATCAAAACTTGTAATTTAATTTTAAATTATAAAGAATAGGAAGGAATATGTCAGTCCATGTAGTAAGCATCTTTAATGGGAGTGAGGAAAAAAATCCTCTCTTCAATTTAAACACAAAGATCTGAAAAGTGACTTACCTGAACTATAATATCTGTGAGTGCAATGCCGTCCTTGTAACTGTTGTTAACATTTACACATACTTTGACTCAAACTCTGCACTTGTGAGGAAACAAGGTCTTGTTATTCATAGAGTAACCTACTAGCACTTCAGATCTCTGCCAATATTTCTAAGACTTTGCTGTTTAACAAAAACTGAAACAATGCTTAGGGGAATTTTTTTCTTAGTTTTCCAAAGTGATGGTGTTATACTTTATATGATCTGCAGGTTTTAGTCACACAAGGGTGATTTTAATCAAGTTTGAGCAAGGCTTCTATCTGATCTACCTGGAAGCTGGGAGTATAGTATCTGTGTGCAGGGTCTCTTTGGAAGAGTAGTTTTAAACACAAAGTGTGCTACAGAGACTGGCATCACATCCAAAATAAAGGTACATAGAAGTCAGTTGTATTTGTTCCTTATTATCTGTGTTGCTCAGTTCCAGGAATAAATCAGGAAGCTCTTGTAGTGCTCAGGGCTATGTACTCTCTCTCACTCTCAGGAGTGCTGGGGGCTATATAAATTCAGACAAAAATACCATCAAAGACAAGAAACAACTGATTCCTATGAGCAAGTTGATCAGGGCGCTTTTCATGACTGTCAGCATTCCAACAGTTTGCTGCCAAGGTGTTATAGCAGTAGTGGTGTAGCCATGAGGACCTAAGGACTAGGCAAGGTTTGTAAAGAGTGATTTCCTTTGTAGGACTGTGATAGGTGGGAAGAATAGATGAGCCTTTGGGGTCCTCACGAGATCTAAAGCAGAAGTAGCAAACACCAAGAGGCCAGAAACAGTTGCTCTGAGGTTGTATAAATTATGTGGCAGAGTTGAGGCATGTGAGCTTTTGTGAAGAAGGTTTAAGGAACATCTGAAGAAAGCTAATGTGCTTTTATGTGGCTGGTGTACCAGGAAGGATAAGGATTCAGTTCTGGTCTGGAACCTTAGGGAGGACACCAAAGAATAGTCTCAGTGGACTAGATGGAGCAGGAGCCTGATTTGAAGATGAGAAAGGCTTTATCATACTTGAACGTAACTGTGATTGAGAGCTGTTGGAGTGTCCGTGTGGTAAATTACAGGACTGCAGCCAGCATATGAGTACTGAGATTATAAATTATAAATTATAGCTTCTCCTTATGGACATCAGTGAGTGCATACATGTGTGGTATCACATGTGGATACACACCTGACAGAGTGCTGGTAGACCTTACTGTCATTTGGTCTCTGATAATAGCAGGAAAGTGCTCTTGAAGTCCAAGTGGGCTTTTCTCGTTCTTTGTTAAATATTGTATTTCCTGTGTCCTAGATATGACAGCTGGAAGTGGTATCAGGCAGTTAGCACACATTTTAACTCCTTAAAGCATCCCCTATGTTCTTGTCCAGTTATATTTAATCTAAATCTATTGCTTCACTTTTGGAAACAACACAGGAATCATCAGAAGTGTAAAGAAGGGCTTGATTTCATTCCTGAGGTGGGGTGAAGCATGTGCAAGCAGCACAAGACCTCAAAGACAAGCATCAACCAGTTTTAAACATGGTTCTAAAACCTAACTGAAATGAGTTTTTGTATAAAAATGAAGTGAGCTATTTACCAAAAAAACCTTAAGTTTCCTAGTTTTGTAGGTGGCTGAAAGCATTGGTATCCTGACATGTGAACAGAGCTGATACTGCAGTACTTGTCCAAACTTCCCTATTTTTTTTTTTGTTGAATTAAATACCTTGGCTGTTTGGATTCATCAGTTGCCCATGTCCCTTGCTGAGTCCAGCTGAGTAGACACGTCCTGACCAGTGATACTCAGCTCATGTATCTTGGGCAGTTTCTTTCAGCTGGGGCTGGAAGAAGAGACATTGCCTGGTTTTAGACAGGAGAATGCAAGCACAGAGGCAAGGAAGTGTGTTGTTGTTTTATAAGGAGCTGGAAAGCAACTACAGTGTACACTAAGGGAGGCAGAAGACTGTGTGTATAACCAATCTTGAGAGCAAAGATTAAATCTGAGGGCATGCTAGGTAGAATGAAAGATCTACCTGGCCTGGGATCATGCTTCCACTGTGGCAAACAGCAAGCTGGAAAGAGTAGAAAATGGGGGACAGTCAAAGTGACATTCCTTCCAGCCTGCAGTGCTTTTCTGCTTCTTCTGTTCTCTCTGGGAGGGATTTGCTAATCCTCAGTAGATACTGCAAGACCCTGCCATCCCTACACTGAGCCTTTCCTGAAATGGTTTTTATTGTTCCTGCAGTTCTATGAGTAAAACCTTCTACAGGAATATGAATATCTGCCTCATACAGAGCAGGAGCAGTGTGTTCAGCAAGCCCACAGCAGTGGAATTTACTCTCTGGAGAACACAGGACATGAACAAAATGTCCTGCATAAATATCTCAAGTTGGAAGAGACCCTTAAGGATCATCAGGTCCTACTTGTATGTTGTGGATGTATCAGGTTTTCACGTATAAATCCTTCTTCACATACTCGGGCTGCTCGTGCAGCATGTGCTCAGTGTGAGTGATGAATCCAAAAGAAGAGGAAAGAGTCTGTCCCAAAAAACATCTGTATTTGGGGACATTTTGATACTCTTGAGTGGGTGTTCACGCATACTGACATGGTAGAATATTATGAAATCAGGTGTTACATTCTGTCAAGGAGCTACACAATCCACAATATATTATCAGGTTCTGTTTGCATTTCTGTAACAGAACAATAGGAACTTACTGGTACATTTTGTAATTGGATAACAGAACATAGAAGGCAATGTTGAAAGTTCCTTAAAATGTGGCAAAAATTAAAATCAATGAAATGTTTTGAAATGAATAATTCAGAAATGAGATTCAGCTTGAAAAAGACAAAATAGTGTGACAACAAGAGAAATGGCACTTGCAGAGCAAGGGCACTGGGCAAAGGTCTTTTTAGTGCTAAATCACTCAACAAAAAGTGGCAAGGTATAACTTGCAGCTCACATTATGAGACTGCTGAGAATTGTAGGAAAGTCGTTACTTACAAGGTTATTTTGCAAATTTAAAGCACAAAATGTAATGACAAACCAAGCATAAGCAGTGAGGGAAAAGCAATTGTGAACCTTTTACTGTCATCTGGAGGGTCGCAGGCCAGAGATTTTATTCAGTATTTTTAGAGACTGTACTAAAGGCTAGTAAACTACACTGTTAGGAAGAAAGAAAATAGTAATTTTGGTATCAAGAAAAATGTCCACATCTAGTCAATTAATAATTCATCCACACACTGTAAGATCTCTGTGAAAGAGGATGGTACTGTGAACTTTATGATCAACCTGTAACTTAAGGAACAGATCAGGCAGAGCATTCTGAAAGCTGCTGATGCTCAGGCTGGCAAGAAATTACTATTGAGGAACCTAAAAGTTAGTGCTGTCCACCTTTCTAGATGTGAGTTTTTCCTGTTTGGTCAGATAAAGAGGACGTGTTGACTGTGTTGGCTGAATCAGAGGGAGGAATGGCAGGTTTGGGGATATATATTCTAATAGTCCAGCTCAGTAAACATGCTGTGACGATGAAGCAGGAACCCAGAAATTCCATTCCATGGCAGCTCCCCATAAACTGAAAGGTCAAGCTACTGAGACTTTTGTGCTATTGAGTTCATGCCACACTGATCTGCAAAGAAGTTGGGTGTCTTTGAACTTCTGGAGCCTCACATTCCTGGTTGTTGTTATTCTGCTACACAGGCTGAAGCATCTGAAGTCTAGACACTTGCCTTCATGTTGGGTTGCCTAGGAGCCCAGCTGGTAAGCAGGGAAGGAAACAGGCACTTTGTAAAACCTTTCTGCTGTAATGCTGCCTGGTTTCATCAAAATCAAATAATCTCTCTCAGGTAATTCAATATTGAATTGTCAGTCTGGTAGAGAACCATCCTGCCTGGGAATTTTCAACTGGCTCTTCACAGGTGAACCTGTTTTCAAGACACTAGATCATGAACTTAGCACAAATATAAATGTTTCATAATAAAGTAAAGGAAACATGTCTCCCATTTATAATTTGATGCAAATTTTCTTTCCTACCTAGGCATCCTGGAGTATTCTTGTACAGAACTTTCGAGACTATAACTGATCGGTGGTGTAGATTTGAAGAATTATTAGTATATTTATAGATTTATCCTCTGACATATATTTGGATATATATGGGTAGGGTCAATAAGAAGGTACACTTGAGGACAGAAAGGAGCTCTGTAGTACAGTTACATGTCAGTAAGTTTTGTGTTGTGCATTTCTTTTCCTGATATGTTTTATGTCCTATATTATTTACATTACTATGAGCTGGTATGTCAGAATATGTGCTCAATTTCAAATTGTTTAAATAGTTTTGTTTAGCAAACAGCAATGGGGCTGGAGTGAAGAAGAACATAAGCCTGAAACTACTATATATTTTATTTCTAGAGTAAACAGCCCCAGCACATGATATCTTTGTTTGTTTTTTATTGCTTCTTTGAAAAACAGTCTTCCTTGCTTATTTCATGCTGCGTCTTCTGTGATCATTAGACTTTATTAACTGATACAGATTTCTTTACTGAGTTATGAAACAGTTGTAATGTGTATATTTTGGGATTTGGGGAGGAAAAAACAGTGGTCTTCATCGTATCAAAGACAACATAAAATTTTGTGTCAGTGATAAAACAGTACACAGAAGAATGTTAAATGTTTTGAACAGCAACTGCCTACCCTAAGTCTGCTGGGAGTTAGATTTGACATGGCTTTAAGTCTTGTGTATTGAATTTCTGTGTTTGGTCTGACATAAATTGGTCTTGTCTCTAAATCCTAAAGTCGAAACCTGATTGTATGAACTCACTATATAGCTAATGACAGGAAATCCTAAGCTAAAGGCTTGTGAATAGTTATTTAACTGTTCAATCTGAAAGACAAGCTTTGGAAAAGCTGTGGAAAATGATAATTTTAAATTATTTAAATTCTTATATGAAACTATAACCTCTGACATTTGGCATGACATGAAACCCAGCATCCCTTATTATGTTGAATGCCAACTGGAAGACCAGTAGGCTTTATGATGTTAAAGGTCCTTTCCAACCTAAATTATTCTGTGATATCCAATAAAGTCAGAGGATCTGGCTGATCACCTGAACTAACAGCCATATAGACAGACACTGGAATCAATAATCAAATCTCTTGGGGTTTTTTCTAGATGGGAGGGAGAAATAAATATCTTCTGCTTCCTCCTTGACTGGTTACTGATGCCCAGCACCAAATGAGGTTATGTTACGTTGCATTATCCATAGAGTGAGCCCAGCAGGACAGAACAGACAGAGCACAGCTCAGCTCTGTGGTTCATCTCTGCATTGATTCTGTTGAGGACACTGAGGAAAATGATGAGGTGTCCAGTCCCCTTCCTGTCCTCTGCTGGCAGCATCATAAAGATGACAATCATTGCTGTGTCTCATTGTCTGTCTCTGCATTCCTGTGTCTTGCTGATGTTCTGGCTGGCCTCTGGTGTTTGGCTGCTTAATGTGAAACCTCAAAAGAATAAATCTAGAGAAACCTTGAATCCTGAAATAATCTGAAGAGAGCTGTTGCCTAAAGACCACTTTAATCTGTGTTTAATGATGTTTACACTGAATATAATTTGCATACAGTTGACTTAAAAACCCACTTCTTCACTTGATAGCATGTAGTATTTGGAAACAGCAGCTTTCTATGCCAGGGTGCCATGCTGGATGTGCTGGCACCCTGCTTCTTATAAATTCATATTGTTAACAGGTACTTTG
Source organism: Myiozetetes cayanensis (assembly GCF_022539395.1). Classification (NCBI taxonomy): domain Eukaryota; kingdom Metazoa; phylum Chordata; class Aves; order Passeriformes; family Tyrannidae; genus Myiozetetes; species Myiozetetes cayanensis. The sequence goes on from NW_026087521.1 coordinate 14,581,112, forward strand.
ATAACATCATTTGAGTAGACAATATTCTACATTTGAAAAGCATACATCAGGATCCTGTTTGATATCATGAGATTCTTATCAATATGTGAAGACATTATAGTTTTATACATTTTTTTAGTATTGTTATTGCATACTTGAATACATTTGGGATTTATAAAAGTGGTTTTATTCACCTACTGTCTTCTGTTCCTGTCAGCTCTTGGTTGCTGCCCATTGCTGTACTGATATCAATGTAACAAAATGTAACTCAGTCTTGCTGCTGTAATATTGGTATTGTCCTTTCCTTTGAAAATTGATAATTGTAGAATTACAATTTTCTCATTTATCTTTGCTAGAGAGGAAATGTCTACTACAGTTAGATAATATGATTGACTTTTATCTGAAATTTTTGTTTCATCTCCATTGTAAAAATATTTTCTGCAGTTACAATCTAAATTAAGAGCTGATATAATGCAGCTTTCCTATTTAAAAAAATAAAAAAGCTGTTAAAACCTGAATTTGACCTGTCAGTTAAGCAAGAGGAAGGTATCTTTAAAGTAGATTGATATTCTAAATGTAGACAACATGGAAATTCTGCTGTAATTTCATAATTTAGAAAGAACACAATAGCAAAGAGCACAAATTTCTGAAACTTGGGAGAAGTAGGAAAATACAAAAAAATACACTTTTTAAAACTTAGTCCCAACCCTCTCTTTTTGCCACCTACCATATGAATTGACCTTCTTATAATTCTTTTAGAAACATCTTAGTAAGAAGAGTTTGAATAACTAGATTTTAAGCATATACTTTCAGACTTTTTAAATCCATATAATCTGCTTTACTGTTTTAGTTTCTTGAGACTTTGTTATGCAGTTTCTTTTACTTTATCTCATAATGGTATAGTAGATTAAGCAGATTATTTCTTCATTCACAAAGTCATTGTTGTGATAAAGATACACGCTCAGAAAAGATTATTTCCTTGATTTTGTTATTACAGGAGTATATGTTAAAGCTATTTTGGTCACTGTAATTGTACATTTAGAGATGTTACCTTTCAATTTTAATTTTATTTTCAGATTTCCACACTTACCCTATGTTTTACAGTTGCTCATTCTCCTATTTTTAACTCGTAAAGTTGTTCTTTAGAATATATCAGGGGCTTCACTGATGAAAATGTATGCCTGAATCTGAGATGGCTTCCAAGGAAGACAAATACCTGCATAGTTTAATCACAGGAGCAATGAGTGAGTGTTTGCAAGACCTGGAGAAACTTGTGCTAGAGGCTTTCAGATAACTTGCACTGTGTGGAGAGCTTTGGAATGCTGTTGTAGCTCACACATCTACATCCCACTCAGTTTGATCTCAGGGACAGGTTTCACACTGACACCTGAGGGAAGTATCTGTGGAGCCCTTGGTGTCCAGGCTCCCAGTAGAGGCAGTGGAGATGTGGTCAGTGCAACCAGTGGTATCTAGAGAACAGTTTTGCTTCCAGTCACTTGAACAGCTTACAAGAGGGAAATCAGAGACATCTGCACAGAGCTGGGCAAGTGCAATGCACAGGAATGATCTGCAAGAGCACTGTACACTCTGCACTGACAGGTAAAGGGCACTTGGAATACTTTTGGGCACTAGATGCCTATATGTGAATTGGCTCCATTGACATTTTGACTCCTTCCATCAAATGTTATGTGAACTTGGGTGCTGAGTTTCCACATGGAGGCACGTGGTATTGTGATCTCAGACTGACTCTCATATCTGTACATGCCCAAATTCTGGTTTCATTTTTAGGTACCATGTATGATAAGACAAGGGGAAATAGCTTCAAACTGAAGCAGGGCAGGTTTAGATTAGACTTTAAGAAGACATTCATTACTGTGAGGGTGGTGAGTCCCTGGAACAGGTTACCTAGAGAAGTCATGGATGCCCCATCCCTGGAAGTGTTCAAGACCAGGCTGGATAGGACTCTGAACAACCTCATCTAGTGGCAGTGGGGTTGGAACTAGATGATCTTTAGGGTCTCTTCCAACACAACCATTCTATGATTCTATTATGACTCTTCCTCTGAAACCCCAATCTGTCTTTTTTTAATGAAAGTTCATTCTATGAGTGAGTTCTCCTAGACCCTCGTCAGGTGTCACTGGGACATTTGCAATTGGACCCCTAAATATGTTACAGAAAATGGTGAAAGCAATATGTGATAGTTTTTTTGAGAAGTTCTGTTGTCTTGTCTTCAGCACTGACAATTGAACTACGTGCATTACAAGACAGGCTAGGAGATACTGTTGTTTCTGACACGTGCAAATGAATAAAGTGTTGTTTAAGTATTTATTTCTTTCTCTTTCAGTTATTGTAATGGATGTATGTTAGATCCAGACTGTGGTCTCTGCTACAAATTGAATAAATCAAGTGTTGTTGAGTCCTCATGCATTCCTGTTGATAGAGATTCTACGATGAAAGCAGCTTGGGGCAGGTATGTCACTTTTCAAGATTTTTTGGTCTTGTGCTCTACAGAAAGTGTATTTCATGGTATTGATAACAACTTTGCTTTTACATAAAAAATTACTATTAGGATGTTGTGGAAGAAAAAATTAGTTTGGCATTGTCAAAAATGGATGATTACTTTCTAACTGTTCTAAATAAAAGCCTTGGCACTGATGCGTGCAGCCAGTTTGGTGTAACCTGTCACTTAGGAATTATGGCAAAAGTACACTAACAATTAGGTAAATTACCTTTCCTTAATGTTTTCATTTCTTTGAGGTGTCATATTCCCTAGATATATACTTAAAGCCCTCTGAATTAGTCTTCTTTTAAAATTCTTTAATTAAACCACACTTTTAGTCTTGGCCAACTAAAGAAACCAGTCAGCTCAGCTGAATAAACTAAAATGATCAAAATCTGAAAAGTTCAAATTGTCAGAAGCATGGGTTTTGGCCACAGATTTCAGTGTTTCTGTGCTTAAAAGCATTGTCATGCCATATGTTACACTTGGGCTGTGAAAACATGGGCATTCATAGGTAAGTCAAAATGCAACTGCAAAATACATCCCACCTCTTTCTTAAGCAGCACAGAGATTCCCTGTGAAGTCACAGCAGTCTTCAAGTTTTCTGAAGTACTGACTGTTCTTAAGGAATGGCTTTATGTCTTGGAACACTGTCTTGTAAAGGCTTTATGAATACTTTAATAATGATTTGGGCTTGGGTTAGAGTTTAGAATGGTTCAGAGCCACAAGAGAATTAGGTAATTACTTCTGATAAAACTGCCTCACCATAATTCATCTCAGCCACCCACACACCATGAACATACTTGGGAAATAGGCAAAGGTTCATCTGGTGGTTTGGGTTTGGGGTGTTTTTGGTTTTTTTTTAACTTTCATATGTATTTCTCAGACGTTAAAACCAAATGCCTTAGTGGCAGTGAGTCATATTGGACAAAGGTTGAAAGGTATGAAAATACCTACTAATTGTAGAATCATTAATTTAAAATTAGTCTAAAATTACCCTCCTTTTGATTTCAGTACCATTAGAATCTTATGCCTATTAATTCATTCCAGGTGCAGAAAAAAGAAGCTTACATTTTTTGTCATCCTAACATAAAAGCACTGTGATCATTTTGGGGCTATTACAGTTGATAAATAACGATGAATACTACAAAATCTCATCCATCTTACTTGTTCTGTGACTAATTTCAAGGGTGCATTATGCAACAAACCTTGCATACTGCCTGATATCCCAGTATACTCTGCAGCAATTGGACTCTCATATTTGTAAGGTAACAGATGTCTCTTTGTATTCCAAGTAAACATTCATTTCCTATATGCTGTAGTTTGAAGTAACGTGTTCATAATTGGCAAAGTCATACTAGCACACAGGAAGACATACATGGAAACAAAAACTTGTTATAAATAGTTGATAGATAAAATCAAACTTTATTTAATTAGGCAGTGTTGCTGTATAACATAGAAAATGTGCTGATCGGCAGTGCTTTCATGTTCATGATTCACTCTCACAAAGCACTCTTTGCTAGACAACCTGTTGAGGTAAACTAGATAAGAAAGAAAAAATATTTTCTTTCAATAACGCAAAATGCAATATTTCCATGTTGTGTAAGAATTTCGTGGCATGGGGATGCTGCTTAAAAATCTTGCAAGAGAAAATGAAACAACTTTAAATTTGTTATATTGGTTGCCACAGGAGGGAAAGTCCTGCCTTAAGACAGAAAACCAATAAAATATCCACATTTCTTTTTTCAAATATTCATCCCCATTTCTAGTTTTTATTTCATTGATTTCTATCTTGCCTCCACCTGGTCTCTGTAATCAGGCAGTTTTCATAAAGCTGATCCTTCAAGCTGTGAAATGTCAGGTGGCTCCTTCTGTGCCCTCCAAGCCCTGTAGAAGAGAGAAGCGTTTTGCCTCCTCAACTACTTCTGCTCCTCCTCCTCCCAGACACCTGTATTTCTGCACACTAGCCCAGAGGGAATCGCCATAGGTTTTGGTTTCCAAGGGTTCACATTCACACACCACCCCCCAGCTCCATTTCCTCAAATCCTGAGTCTGCTTTAAAGAAAAATCAGTCCTGCAGAGCCATAGGATTTCCCTGCCAAGGAAGGAGATTGCTGCAGGGAAAATAGCATAGTTACATCCCCAGTTGTGTCTCACAGCAGCTGGAGTCACCTGGGTTTCGCTGGTAGCATAGGGAGAACAAGTGCCTGAGACAAACTAGCACTGGTGAAGGAAATTGCAGCCCTTCCTTTCACAAAGTTACTTTGTCACGAACTAGGCATACAGGGCAGTTATTTTATATACATGGCATTTTTACGATCAGAAAGCGGTTCAGTAACTTGAAAGATGATTTTGTGATCTGTGGACAGCTGATAACCGTAACTATTACATGCAACCTCTTTGTAAGTCATGTGTATTCTGCTGGCTTGATGCCATTCAGTATTAGATGGATGAGTTTAAATGGCTTAAAACCTCCAGAGTTATGCTGATCTTGTATGGCAAATTTATTTTGCCATTAATGATGCTCAGGAGAGAAGAAAGACCTGAGCCGTTTGTTGGACCTCAGATGTCTGAGCATAGTCAGAAGCAGCAGCTCTCACCAGCCTGATGTGGGAGTTCAGAGAAACAACTTCTCCTGGACTCGGGCTGCCAGTGCTGTGCAGGGCATTTCTGCTGCTGTGATCTCATTTTGTTTATGATTTCCTGCTGGAAAGCTGGGAGCTGCAGCCACGGAGAGGTGCCTACAGTCCCACCATACGATGTGTGTGCACCCACACAGCTCTGCAGCTGTCTGAACCTCGACTCTCCTGACACTCGCTCAGGGGCTTATCTATTCCTGATATGTAACCTACCAGCAAGGTGAGTGGTGCTCAGGGGCACCAACAAACAGAGAAGACCTTGTTATATATTTTTAAAGCTCTCTGCAGCCATGCAAGCTTACATAGAAAGCTCCTGTTTATAAATTGATAGCTTTGCACTGTTTTTCACAGTTGGTCCCAAGGTACTTCAGATGTAGCAGGCAATGTTTTGACTGTTATCATAAAATACTGTAATGTATTTTTATTTGCAAGATGTTTCCCCAGTGCCAGACAGGTGTACTCAGAACCACCTCTATGTTTATTGGTAATCGTATTTATTTGGTTACAGTAAGTTCTATGTTGAGAAGTTCAGGGGAGGGGAGGGAAGGGAAGAGAGCAGAGATTTCAGTCTCCTGTGGCTGCCAGCAAGGCTGTTTATGTTGCTGTGGTTGTCATAGAAACCCAGGAAGACAATTAAAGCATCCACATATTTTTCAAGAGGAATATAGCGTTTGGGTGCTTTTGAATATGGGCATCTCAGTGGCTGCCAGAGGCCCTGGGGGAGGGAGACTGCATAAGAATAAATCAGACCGAGTCCAAGTCAGACCCTAAGCAGCCTGGGTGATGTGAACAGCTGCACTTATAAGATCATACATGTAAGACAAGCAATAGAGATTTATTTTTTATTATTTAATCAGTTACATAAGCCTGACTGGTATTAGAGTAACAGAGAGAGGAGCGTCTTGCCCAGGGCACCAGCACAGGCAGGTGCTTTCCTGCCCTTGTTCTTACTGAACCAGTTAACATAACAGCTGTTGACATGCAAACCTTGCTGTCTCCAGCGCTGCCCAGGGACACATAAAGGATGATTTCAAGACTGTGAGCAAAAATATTCTTAAATTATTCACTTTGTAGTAAAACCAAAAGAGCTGTGTCTTCTCTCTCAATGTGGTCTGGGGGTTCTGTGTTGGGAATCTGTTCTCCAAGATTTAGGGAAGTTTTGCACTTAGCAGTAACACAGAAAGGCTTGCAGTTCTGTTCTCTTAATGAAGATTGAATTGTAAAATCCCCATGAACTTAATAAAAAACATTATCTCACTTTTACAGATGGGGATGCAATGGGAAGGTTCCAGTATGAAGCTCAGGTGACACAACAGAGATCATGGGCTGATTCCCTCTCTCAGGCAGGTTGGAATGTGGAGGTGATTGCTTTCAGTCCTGTGCTTTCAGAGCACAAACCAAAATCTAGGGTTTTTTTCTGCACAATTACAATTACTCCCACAGTACTCTCAGAATCCTTGAAACTTCTGTCCATGTAATTGGAATAACCCTAAAGGTCAGCCAAGAAACTTTAAATTTCATTAATATTCTTACAGTTGAAAGAATAACTGCTCAAGGAGAGGAGGTACTAACAGTGCCTTGACATGGCATTAACCTTGACATAAATGTGTTGTCAAGACAACAGCAGGCCCACAACTGCGAGCTAAAAGGCTCTCATGAGTAACTCTGAGCAATCTTCCTCTGGAGAGAAGGATGTTGATTTTATACAGTAAACAATTATGAAGAAATAATAACATCATCTAGAGATCAGAGACAAGCCTAGAAGCCATCCTGTCCACAAAATTAGCTGGCAGGTCTCCATAGTCCCTGAAGGAGGACAATTTGAAACAGAAATCTATAAAGGGAGAGGAGCTGAGTGATTTGCTTTCTTCAGCCATTTTTATTAACTTTGTTAGAAGAACATCTCCCTGCCACGGGAGTTTAATGCTTCATGGAGAATCCTGCTTTTGTCAATATAAAGAATCATTCCCCTCTGTCAGGGCAGTCAGTGCGAAGGCAAGAGTGCAAGAAGAGCTCTGTGTTTGGGAAGCTCTTTGTTTTCCTCTGGCCAGTGCTCTTCCTTCCATGTAAAATTAATGGCATGCTTACAGACATTCAGTAACACTGCTGTGTGTCACTGTGTGCCTGTTGCTCATATCTGTCCGTTTGCTGAGGAATTCAGCTGTATCTTGGAAACCTGTTTTGGGGGAAAGTGGGTTTAAATTGCCTGGGCAATGAGAGGAAGCCGGTCAGGCAGGCAGTCAAACCCTGTTTCCCAGCTTTGGAATAGTTTTCACCTCAGGAATGTGTCTAATGACCTTGGCATTCAAGCCTGGATGCTAACTAGATTCCATTGGCTAAAAAAAAGTCAAGTCATGGCAGTTCAGTAGCTGGATTCTCAGACAACAGCCTGGTTTATGTCCAGTGGGGGACGTGCCAGTATCTGTCACAGCCTCAGGAGTATTCTGGGGAGCTTTACATTCATGCAGTGCTGCCTGTTGTCTAATGCACAGCAGATGAGATAGTTCATGTTAAAATTATTAGAATACTTTTTCTTTGTAAGAATATTAGATTTTTCCGGAAATGTCAGGTTACTTTTCCTGCTTGTAAATAAAGACAGGCATAAATAAGTTTATTACACTTGTTTTGCTAGTCACAGCATTATAAAGATGTTTTTGCAATGTGACAAGTACATTTGTAAAAGTTGCTGTGACTGCTTTACTAATGCCAAAAGAATGTATGTGCATATTCACACATTTAAAGACTGAGAATCTATTGTCAGTACGTCATGGAGAATAGCATTACAGACCTTTACTGTTACCATGGAAAGACTAACACTAGAGCAACCTTGCAAGAATTAAATACTCCTCTGTCTGTTGGTAGACTTAAGTTGTTTTGTCATGCAGGAAGTATTGGTACAAGATTTTATTACTGAAATGATCAATCTTTCTAGAAGGATCTGCATTGAAAAATGCTGCTAATTCGGCAGCAATTAGAGGAGAAACCAGTATTTCTCTTGCTAAGTCTTCAGATCAATAGATGAAGATTATACATAAGATTATAGTGCCCACATTTGCCAAATAAAAAGGTAGTAGAGGGAGTAAATGATTCAGGAAAGTAGCAGGATCAGTAGAATATTTATATCTGCATGTATATTGGCAGAACTCAGCTGTTATTATGACCAGTAGTCTTAGAGAAATCTCTTGATGGACAATATGCTAAATGTTGACTAAATTGCAATATTCATCACTTCAATAGGAACCACAACATAGAATGCCCCCTCTTTGCTCCATCATTGTTTAGGAAAGAAAACCAAAACATTCACAGTTTCAAATAGAATCAAATTCTGATTATCTTCCCCATGGCTAGTAAGTATGGAAACCTGGAGAAGCAGGACAGTCCTATTCATCCTGTTTGATTAGGAGTCTGTTCTTCAGCACAATACTATCTAATATGTATTAGTGAGGTGTGCGAAAACAGAAATGAAAAAAAGATGTGAAGCTGATTACGGTCTTTGTCAGCCCAAACTCTAAGGCACAAGGTCTTTTCTGGGAGGAGGCTATTACACAGTATAATCACAGTCTAATAGTGGCATATACCGGTGTGATTCATAAAAGCTGGGAAGGTGGAAGAGTAACTTAAAAATATCTAATTGTCTTATGCATATTTTAATGCCATCTCTGTTAACTGGTAAAAGTGAATAGGAAGAATAGAAGGATAAAGTAGTGCAGAAAATTGTGTCCTTAATCATAGATGAGCTTGTGGTTTTGGTGATGCAGGAGTAGGTAGCAAAATAAGTGCAATTTTAGTATTGTATCTGCATTTTAGGTCTAAAATTATGAGCAGAGCGACGTGATAATCCAAACTGAAACTGTTTGCATTCCTTTTGGGTAATTACTTAGGAATTACTATTAATAGCTCTATCTCAGTACACCTACTCAACCAGTGACAAATTCTGGATGCTTGAAAGGAAGGACAAATATACTCCTCATGAGTCCTGTTATGAAGTGAATGTATTCTGACTGTGAAATGCCTAGTTTACATGCTGAAGACAGAATTTATTTGTTAGGGACAGCCGGCACAAAACAGGATTTTAAATCAGGACTGGTTTGTTTGAAACATTGCTTGTACATCTGTTCTCTACCTGTTCATTTTTATTGCACTTTGCTGCTAAACTCTGCTTCTGGATCTTACTCCAAGTTACTATTTAAAAGGCATTCTGGTAGGGGATGGTGAGGAGACAGATGCTGAGAGCCATTTCAGTAACTGGTTACAACAACTACTTCGGATGCTGTAACATTGAGGTAAATGGAATATAAAAGCTTAAGTGGACTTTGAGCTAAAACATTTTCAAATGGTGTTTTGTGTCTGGGAAAACTGTGTTGTTTAAATGGAAAAATGGTTGAGTCAGTGGTTTTCATTTTAAACGTGATAGGCAAATGTGATTGGCCTATCTTCACAAGAAGATAATATGGTGTTTAAAGTGTGCATTTACATCCTGTTGAGGAAGCAGCTTTCTACTCATTTCAGTCATTCTCTGGTCAGCTGAAAGGGAACTAGAAGGAAAATTCTCTTGTTTCCTGTTTAAAAAACATGTTTGCTTCAAGTTGACAAAGGAGATAGATAGGAAAGTGAAGGGGAAAAATGCCAGTGTGTATGAGAGAATTGTCAGTTTCTTATCAGTGTGCAGATAATTCCTGCAGCTTTTCTCACTCTCTTTGTTATGAAATGTACATTAGAGAGTCTTAATTGCCCATAGGAGCCTGCTGCTAATTAGCTTCTTCAGCTGCTCATCTTTTTAGGGGCAGATTGAAAGATGTCTGTGCCTCACCAGGGGGGTTCTCTTGGGGCGATGTTTCAGCCAGGGCAGAGCCCGGCCCTGGCGCTCTGCTCATCTGAGGGGATCGGAGAGAGGGGCAGGAGAGTGTGAACATGCAGGGAGCTACTGCTGGGGATTTCCCCTTCTGCCTTGGAGCCAAACCAGAGGGAACCGACTCATGTTTGGGAGCATGTGGAGATTTTTCTGAGGGGAGAATTTCTGATAGTTTTTTTCGTATTTATTCAGTTATAGACTCTGAAGTTTGGATTTAAATAAAAATCTTTAGTGAAAACTGTCTCAGTAGATTCCTTTAGGCTTTTATGCTATGAAATGGATTCACTAAAATGAAATTTTCTCTGTTTGGAGGTTGGAAAATATTTTTGAAAGATGCATATGGTTAGGAAGTTTTATTGATAAAGAACATTCAACAGGGTTGAACTCAGACCTCCATACAGCAGCTTGTATCTTAAACAGCATCCCTAATCCAAATCTTACATAGCTTTATTCCATAATAAGCAATTCTTCAATAATCACATCATCTGATGCAGTAAAATTGTGATATCTTACCTTCTTAAAGAATTAAGTTTTTAGAGTATTGTTTTCTCTTGGAGGGAAAATAAATCAGCACATTTCTGCATTAGCACTGTTCGATTCATTTGATGAGTTTAATTCATAGAAATTGTTATTTGTGTTGTCTGCATGTGTGGTTCATTTCCTTGAGAATGGAGGCAGTAACATCAATCCCTCACTGGCACAAGATGAGCTGGAATTATTGATTCATTTGATTTAATGTTGTGACCTTATTTTAACTCAGCTTGCTGGCAAGTACGGGCCAGGAAATGGGCAGTCCGTTAGATGGCAGGTCGTATTTCTCAACAGCAGCACTTTGGGCATTTCTGCTTGCTTGTAGGATGTATAGACCTTCTTTTGTCCCATACCTTTCCACAGCTGCCACGTTAGCTTTGCACAGATAATAGTAAAAGTCAAGTTTGAGGTTTTGCATGATTATTTAGTTCTTCAGACCTGTGATTCAGATGATCCATATTACCATTTATCATACTGTCTTGGCAAAATAACTGCTGTTAAAAAGCACTTATCTATGTAAAACTTTTAGATGTCAGAGTCCATGCAAGGTAGATGATTCGTTTGATTTCTGATGAGTTCTTCTACTGTCAGATCCCAAACTTTGAGTTGCTTGTAACAATAAAGTCTTTGGTACCGAATTTTAAATACTCGAGATAATGTTACCACTTATCATTTCTATATTTTATGAAATTCGTTAGATTTGGCATATGTATTGCACCTGCATGCACAAATCGAAGCAGAGTGACTCTCTGTGCTAAGTGCTCGCTCTCACAAATCAGGCATGAAATAATTATCTTGTTATAAGTGGTCTTAGAGCCTTGGGGCTCTATTTTCGGTTACAACATTAATGATTTCCAGTGAATTTTAGGGCTGACAGCAAAGGAATCATTCTTTGGATAGCTCTGTTGGATGATTTAATTCAGAGCCTCCCCAGTGCAGAAGGGATTAACGGGGATGCGATGCTTCGTTCCCCTTCTGAAACACCAGTTTCTCTGAGATTTTTGGGGCAGAGCTATTGCCACCTACTGGAATCAGGGAAAATTCTTTATAAAAAATACTGTTCCATGGTCTATTTAAAACAATGAATGCAAGATCTCAAGTATAGTCTGGTTAGATTTCAGTTGTGATGGCAGACTGTTGCTGGCAGTAGTTAAAATGTAATATTTATATCTAAATTGCTGTTACAGAGAATGAATGTAACAGTTCAGTACTCAGATGGAAGGTTAAGTTGGTCAAAATGTTATTGTTAGAAATATTGAAACATAAACTTTATATGTATGTCAATAATTAGAAATTATTTAGAGCAGGAAAGTGCTAAAAATACATGCTGATCCATGTAATATTGATCTCTTTTTTTAAACTCCTTGTCCTTATGGGTTGTTTTTGTCTCAGATTCAACAACAACAAAAAAAAATTAAGAAAATTATTTCCCCCCCACTCCTTTCCTTTTCTTTCAGTAAAAATTTCCAGAGGATTGATACTCTATTCTCTCTTCCCTTCCCATTGAAGTATGTGGTTGAGTGAGATTTTAAGGTTTTAACAGCTCTGTGGAAAACCATTTCTGCACAGTGATGGTTTGGCAGGCTCTGTGAGGCACAGGGTCTGCTGCCTGGAATAAGCAATAAACTATCTGTAAAGCCTCAGCAGTGCCTGCAATCACAAAGCCTGACTGGGCCTGGGCTGTAATTGTGTCACCATATGTGGTTTGATTTTGGGGTTTGGGTGGGATTTGCTTTGTTTTTCTGAATTGAACTATAAAATCTCACCATTCTGCACTGCTTCATGTACCAACTTCCAACATGAAGGTACAGTTTTACAATACCTTTGTATGCCTAAAATTTTGGGGTAATTAAAAGCAATACATTTTTTTATCTTTCTTTATTGTTTTCTGAAGTGTTTGGAAGCATTCAGAAAAAAAAGATGGTAACACTGAAATAGAGCTTATTTCATTTGGAGGGTGAATTTCCAGTGAATATTTCTGCTAAGTTACTTTCATATTAAGTTACATCTTAAGTTACAATCTTGCTTTCTATGTCTTTGGTCTTTTTTTAACATGATCTTAGAAATACTTTTGGCAACTGTAACTCAAGTGATGCTTTTGAGATGCTGATGACATTCCTTTGACACTACTACTGACACATGGTGAACAGCACAAGTGTCAATAAAGGTTACTTGTTAGCGTAAGTAAGAACAGGAAGTTTGGATGGAATTTGTCTAATCAACTTCAGATGTCCAGAATGTTGACCTTGAGCTGTCTTGTAGTTCCTTGACTAATGGAGTGAAAGATGCTTCATTTTGTTCATCCATTTTGCAGCTGGTCTTTGCCTGTGGTTTACAGAATAGCCTTTCTTATGTCATGCCAGCAATTCTTGCATGCTGTTCTGTTAATAATTCTTTCATTAATATTAAGATATTATACTTATTATAATTGAACCCTACACTCGGCGCTTTCCACCAGTATTTATTGAGCTGATCTGTCTTTATACATCACATGAAAGAGGTGTCTCCTAGGGGAATGGATACTTCTACAATAAATAGGCAGCTGGTTGATATTCCTGTTATAACCAAAAGCACTTTAGAAATTATAATTATTAAGTAAATGAAATGTAAAATCAGGTGAAAAATCAAATGAGATTAAACATCAGGTAGAGATTTATTTTATGATAAACCTGCATGAAATTCTAAAATGCTGCATTTGACAGACCAGTTTATTTCAGTAATTCAATTACTGGGTATTCATGCTGCAAGGAGATACAATCAGAGAGACTAAATGCTTTTAAATCTGGAAAGAGAAGATAGAAATTCTTCAATTTGATTGCCCCAGTTCTGTCAGTAATTTGATTGCAGTCTGGTGCTCCATCCATAAGCTCCTAAACATGTCAGAGTAGGGATGACCCAGAACTTCCACCAAAAACCCCAGGAGCAGCAGAACCACTGCAGTTCAAAGACCAGGAGTGCTGAGATAAAGAGAGGGGTTTGAACACAAATGGAATAGTTTATATGCTGGTCTGTCACGGATGTTCCATGCCAGTCTGTCTTTAAAAAAAATACATGAGTGCATTTTTGTCCTGAAAGAGCTCAAACAGAACGAGTCCTGCCTTGCCTGCAGGCTGTAATAGAGAGTGACCAAATCTGTCTGGTTTTTGCTGGAAAGCCTCGTGCAGCACAAGTGAGCTCTGGGAGCCCCCAGGGTGACTGACAACCACTTTCCAGTTAGCACTCAGCACTGAGATTCCCCAAAGGTTTGTCTGCCAGAAGAAATGCCCAAATCACTAATGAGCACTCCCTCCTTTCAGAGAAATGAGGGAAGCCAGCAATGACTGGATGAAGCCAGACTGGATGCACATGCTCACTGCTGCTACTGGTTGTTCCAGATTTTCCAAATGTTCTGTGGTTATTTCTGTATAACCACAGAAAAGCCACTAAACAATCTCTAAGGCACATTCTGGGGTCACAGGAAGTCCACACGTCTTTCTCAACCGTGATGGCTGCCAGGAGAGAAATAATAACTCATTCTGTTTCCAGATTACCTCTGCCCTACCTTTTTGCTGGTTGTCATGTGGAGAGAGCTTTGTGCTCGTGTTGTTTAAAATTTGTGAAATGGCATCTATTTCTCCAGCAATTAAATATTCCCAGATGTTGCTTCATGCGAGGGTTTGCCGTGTGCCTGTGCCCATGCTGCGGCACGAGATGGTTCTTTTCAGTTTGTACTTGATTGCTTTGAACATGATTAAATGGAGGATTTGTGGCAGCTGCCAAGGCAGTGGGAGCAGAAATTCTCATATGTCACTGACCACTGTGCATGCAAGTTACATCTCTGAGGCACAGCCCCATCACACACATCATGTCTCCACCCAGAACCCAGACCTGCATGTGAATACATGAAACTGTTGTAGCACCCAAGTTGCGGGTCTTGCCCTCTACCACATCGTGGCTTTTTTCCCCACTCCATCTGGTAGAATGCAGTGGGTTTCTTATTTTTTTTTTATACTACTTTCATACTAAAATATCTATTGATCATGAAAAGGCTTCAAAATGCTGGACAGTATCACCTCCATTATATTTACTCAAGTTTCTAAACATTCTTAAGTTCTTCAGGAGTTAACAATACTTGAAAGAAAGAAATAGTGAGAACTGCAGCATTTAACTGAAATTTTTCAATAAGAGAAGTAGGACTGAACTAACTATTTCTCCATCTCCTACTGGATCTTGCTTTTTGCAAGGATTGGCTGAGACTTTTTAAATACAGCACTGGAATCTGGGGGGCTTCCTGACTTGCTGAGGGCACTCCTCTGGAGCTCACCTCTTTATAAAACATTTATAAAGTGGTTGGAGTTCTCATGCACATCAGTAGTTTGGAAGCTGCAAGAAATAGTAAAATTTCTCTTGAAAGAGGAACAAAAGAGGTAAAAGATTTAGGGTCAGTAAAGTTGTTCAGGGACATGAACAAAGTTTTGTGGTAAGAGGTGAAGGTTCAGTGCACCACTGGACTCAAACACTTGTAGAAGCACAAACTTTAACAACAGGATGTGCTGAACAGACAAACCTAAGATTTATATAGAGTATAGCTTACTAAGAGTATTTCAATAAGGACTGTCAGATAGTTTAGCTCTTGTGAAACACTCTGTGGTTATTTTTAATTTTTTGAGATCAGGGTTTCTATTCTGCAGATGAAAAAGCAGGAAAAGGTCTTAGTCTTCAAAGTACACAGATCTAACTTGTCTGTAAACCACTGGAGTTTGTCCTTGAGGGGGAAAAAGTGCAGAAATCTTATGTTGCCTGTTGTTGCCTTCTGAGCCTTACCTGAAATGATTCACTCTTTCACTGCTACTTTTGCATACACTTTCTTAGCTTGTAAATGCACGGAATAATCTTCAAAGTTGCAAAAATATATTCCTGTGTTTTCTCATGAAAACATTTAGCCATTGTGGGCTTTGCTTCTCCTTTAACATTACCTTGCTGTAACTTTAACCTTGTATGATGTCTAGTTCCAGTGAAGCTTTCTCTGATTGTTGAGAAATATTTTTTGCCACTAAATAACAACATATCAAGCTAATAAGTGAGTCATACTTTAATTTGAAGGGGAAAAAAAAAATCACTGTCTCTACTAAAAAGTGGTACCTTTAAACTATTTACTCAGATTCATGAAGAACCTCTCCAGAAATAATTACCAGATTGTACTCTTGTTTATTTATTGTATACACTGGTATTTGGTTCTCCATCTTGTAATTATTGTTCACTGCTGTTGGTGTCGCTGAATTTTATAGTTAGAAACCTTAAAGTAGTCTTCTGGGTATACATAATAAACACTTTTTTTTCATGGCTTCTTAGCTGGAGAATACCTCATTTTTACAGTTATGATTTCAACCTGTCAGCCCCTTAGCTGGCGTTAACCAAATTATCTTCTGCCAGCTGTTTGTTCAGTATAGTCTTAGATTTGGATATAAATGGATACAGATGGGACCTCTGTGCACTCAGCTTGTGCAGTAATGTATTTAGATATTTGAGGATTTGATTGAACTTACTTTATAAGGAACTAATTTTGTTTAAATATATACATAAAAATATTTTGAAATCCTTTCCCAGAAAACAATGCAAAAAGATATTTTTTTAACAAAACCAAACCAGAATATTTATGATCTTTCTGTTCCTTTCTTTTTGTCTTCTGTTTCATCTATTGAAAATTGGAGCAGATTTGATGTATTTCTCTAAAAAATTAAAGAAATAAGCCATATTCCTTCTTTTGTTTTCCCTCAGCTGAACAGCTAATTTTGTGTCTTAAAGTGTCCAATGTTGAAAAGAAACAAAAAATACCATATTTTGAAACTGTGACCTGTTATCTAGTGATTGAAGTAGCTAAAATGTAGTTAAAATGATCTTAGGCAGAAATGCTTGAAGGACAGTGACATTCAGCTAAGATGCTTATGCTGAAAACTAATTAAGACTTTGCATTTTGATCAGGTTTTAATTTGAATTCTGCCCATTAAAATTCTGTACGTATGACTGCTAGGTATTTGTTAAGTGAACAGTTGATTATGTTTCATAGTTGTATGACCTTTCACAAGTTTATGCACTATTATTATAATACTTGAATTATTTATTATTATTAATTCATACAATTTAATTATTATTAGTTAATCTTAATTTATACTGGGGCAAACCAAGTATGTCCAGTTAGGATCAGAATTAGGACTAGAAAAGGGCATTCTGTAGAGCACAGAGACATCAGATGTTTCCTAGCACTTCTATTACCATCTGATACTTTGGAAGAGTAGGAAAAAGCTTGGAAAGAAAGATAAGTCAATCTCTGTGTAATGTGACTAAGGTAATTGCGTCTCCTATAACAAAAAACACGTATATATTTATTTCTGCTCCCAGTTTTTAAGTGTGCTGTAGCTGGGATTAGGGGGTGTGTGTATCTAATGGGTGCTGTCAGCTGCTGTGAAATCTGAGCTGGTTGGGCTCTAACACTAGGGAGACAAGAGAGACAAATCTCTGCATTTTCCTGTTCGAGTACATTTCTCAGCATCGGGAGCGCATGGAAGACGATGAGAGAAACCTGCTGGATGGTGTTCTGACGGTAGCAGAGATTTGTCTCTCTCCCCTCCTTGTAGATATGATGAAAAATTAAGTTTGAAATGCGGGGAGTGTGACAGCAAAGCGGGAAATTGTAGCCCGTGGCCTGGAGGTGGCCATTTCCAAGCAGGACTTGGAAGGCACCAGTACAGGTGTCCACCCTTCAGAATCCACTAATACGTGGTCACAAAAGTACTGAAATATCCAGATCAGCAAACAGTTGAGAACCCCTTTGATGTGATTAATTTTGGAGAACTATTTGTCTTGGGGGAAAAATTGCTCCTGTTTTTAGTCTGTTTCTCAGTTTGTTCAGATTGAATAACAGCTCCAGCATCTTTTCATTGGGCAAATTCAGATGCAGTTGAAAAGCTGAAATTTCTCAGCTTGGGAAGATGCAAGTGTTTGAATTCAAACTTTCTGAAGATTTTTAGCTAAATAAATAATATAGAAAATTTATGTTCATCTGTGACCAGGTGCCTGGAACAGACATAAACCAGAACAGCGTATTAAGTCTCGTGCAGGTGTGTGTTCTGACATAGCTGAAATCACGGAGTCATTTAAGTTGGAAAAGACCCTTTAGATCCTCGAGTCTGTAGTTATAACAGATAGATCCTGTAGCAAGGGGCATCAGTGTGATAAAGACTGTTTTTCATCTGCTGAGGTGCAATTTGTGTTCTTGCTGTGAACCAAACTATTTTTCCAAGTTTTTGAAGCATATGCTAGTATTTTAAAAATTCTTTGCCAGCTATAGCAAAAAGCTTCAATGCGTGTCCAAAACTCTGCTGGTATTTTTATGCAATGAAGGTTAAGCAGTGTTAAGCTGAATCCCATGAAATTTTATGGCAGTGGTTTTTCAAGGCTGCATCTGTTTGTTCTCTTCTCTTTTCTTGTTTGGTTTTTTTTTTTCAATTGCCATCATCTGGTGTAAGAAGCCTCATCTGCATATTTTTAGCAACATCTGGTTTAATGGATGAATTATTTCTCTGCGTAAACTACAGAGTCAGAGTGATAAATGCAAACTTCTCCAGAGATGCGTGGAGCTTCTGAGGCACGGAAGCCAGTATCTAGGGAACTGTGAAAAAGCTTAGGAATTATTGATTCAGACATTAATCAGGTTTAAATTAATCTGTTCACCTTAAGGTCAAGAGTTGCAGTTCACTTGATTCTTTAGATAGCATCTTACCATATGTATATATGAAAATTAGACATTTAAAAGAAGCAGGGATTTTTCTTTAAAACAGAATATGCTGATTTATAGTGAAACTATACCTTATGGTTTCACTGCTTTCTATGGGTTGTGTTACTGTAACTATTTTGGATGTATATGGGTGGATTAGAGAGGCCACTTGATGGACAGGGTAGAGGCGGTTTCCAAAGTTCTCCTTAGTTACGTGTCTGACTAGCACTAAGTTATTATACAGTTCATCTGGTTCCTCTCTAAATTCTGTCCTCTAAGTATTTTAAAGATAGTTGGAGGTTTGTTCAGGCAACTAAACGTCTTTAGCAGAAGAGGGACTTGAAGTTATGAGACCTAACCCAAATGCTGAGGTCCTGATTCTTCCACAGGATGCGTAATTGTTTGTGGATAAATAACCTTAGTTGTTCCCACTTCTACAGAAACCTTCCTCAGTCCAAACAGCAGCTACTCGAAATTATGTCTCTTTCGGTCCTCTGTCCTATCCATGACAGATGTCAGATGAAAACATGAGTCAATGAACTTGGCATAAATTTATACTGTTCAGTGAATTGGCATAATATAAAAGTCAGCACTGCACACAGGGGTCTTTAAAAATCTCTTTAAAGGAGTTCTTTTTTCTAAATCTAATACACTGGAGAATAAGTTGGCAAGTTGTAGGTTACCATCATCTTGATAACCCAGGCACAAAAGTCTGGCATAAGAGCAGTCCTTGAGTAGTTTTACTCATCAGAACAAAGAGATGAGGGATTAGTGAAAATGTGAATTAGCTCTCAAATCTTTAAGTGCCATCAGCACCTGATGTCAAAGTTTATCCCAGAGCAGAATGTGTAATTTTGAATTATGCGTGTTTTAACAAGCATTTTAGGGAGATGAATGATCACATTAGTGATTTTCTTCAGAAGTAATTTCCTTAGCCTGACTTGATTTGAATTTTGACCTTTTAAGACTTTTGATCTAAATCCATTTAAGATGCTTCTGAAGGGCTGAAAAGGCAACGAGAAGTCAACAGCTTTCATATTAAAAATATGTGAACTGTTCAGAGAGAAACATTTAATTCTCACAAAAGCCGTATCTTTAGGGCTACACAGTCCTCACTCTACAGCAAAGCAAAAATTAATGGAAATTGGAGAGAAAAATCAAATTGGTCTCTGTCTTGTGCCTGTGCTCTGTCATGCATAGCCATTTCCCATGCTGTGGTTCCCAGTGTTTCACTTCAGAATTATTGTACAACCAAATTGGCTCAAGTATTAGGAAAATTTATATTGATTATCAAGGAAATTACCCAGCATGTCGTATATACAAACTCTGCACTGGTACCTGACTGCATCATTTCACTTGTAAGCTGTTTACAGGGAATTGGCAGAATGATTGCACTCAAAGTATTGCAGTCACCAACTTAATGACCAAGTGAACACCAGTGACAAGTAACATTCCCTAGGGGTCAGCACTGGAACTGGTACTCTTTAAGATCTTTGTTGGCAACATGGAAAGTGGGATTGAGTGCTCCTTCAGCAAGATTGCTGGCAACGCCAAGCTGTGTGGTGCTGTCAACACATTGGAGGGAAGGAACGCATCCAGAGGGACCTTGACAGGCCTGAGGGATGGGCCCATGTGTTTAACAAAGCCAAGTGCAAGGTCCTGCATGTGAGTCAGGGTGATCCCAAGCACAAATACAGGCAGGGCAGAGAAAGAATCAAGAGCAGCCCTGAGGAGAAGGTGTTGTGGGTACTGATTCTCGAGGAGCTCAATGTGACTTAGCAATGTGCACTCACAGCCCAGAAAGCCAACCATGTCCTGGGCTGCATCAAAAGAAGTGTGACTGGCAGGTCAAGGGAGGGGATTCTGCCCCTCTGCTCTGCTCTCGTGAGACCCCACTTGGAGTGCTGTGTCCAGCTCTGGGGCCCCCAGCACAAGAAAGATGTGGACCTGCTGGAGCAAGCCCAGAGAAGGCCACAAAGATGATCTGAAGGCTGGAGCACCTCTCCTATGAAGATAAGCTTGAGAGAGTTGGAGTTGTTCAGTCTGGACAAAACAAGGCTCCAGGGAGACCATAGACAGATTTCCAGTACCTAAAGGGGACCTACAAGAAAGCTGGAGAGGGACTTTTTACAAGGTCCTGTAAGGACAAGAGGGAATGGCCTTAAGGCAAAGGATTCCATGTTAGAAAGAAGTGCTTTACTATGAGGGTCGTGAGGCACTGGAACAGGTTCCACGGAGAAGTTGTGGCTGCTGCATCCTGGGAAGTGTTCAAGGCCGAGTTGGATGGAGCTTTGAGCAACCTGGTCTAGTGGAAGGTGTCCCTGCCTATGGCAGAAGGGGTTGGAACTAGATGATTTTTAAGGTCCCTTACAACCCACACCATTCTATGATTCTATGATTTTCTTCTGTGTGTTTAAGCTCATGAAGTGATGGGTAGTTGCTTATCTGCTTCCATCATATATGCTCTCTTCATGCTGGACAAAATTCAGAATTTTATCTGATAGTAATTATACACTAATTATTAATATATTCTTCAGCAAAATAATAAGTCTTGTAGAAATAGTAGTATAGCAGTAGAATTAGCACAGTAGCAGAGCTTGAACAAATCTCCAGCCTTGAAGGAGTGTTATTTTTGAATATATCCAGCACTGCAAGATGCTGGAAAATGCAGATGTCTTGGCTTTTATTCTGTGTACCATGCTGGTTTACTGCTGAAGGCTGAGCAAAGCACAGTTCATTACAGCAAGGTTTCTATTAAATCTAGTCTCCGGTGCTGTTTTTCCTCTTTCATTGCACTGAATCTGCTTTCTTGCAAAAAAATTTCCTCTCAGTTATGGGCAGACAGCAGAGAATAGATGAGTGGCTTCAGCCATAGGAGGCTTTAGAGACATCTGTTTTTCCCTTGTATCATTTGTGTTCCATTCTGTCAAAAGTAGGACACACCTGGGGGAAGATGGCAGGAGAAGGAAACATGCTGACCTGCCTGCAGTTGGGTCTGTATGAATCAGCAGGTTGGTTTGTGCTCATGGAGATGGATGCAAGATAATAAACCAAGTATGTCTTTGTTTACAGCAGTGTTTGAGAGAAAGCGTGAGCCTTCTCTGAGGAGCTGCCAATCTGGCTGGGCAGAATGGAGAAGCCCATCTCAGCATCAAGATGTTTTAAAATGCTCATCATCTTGTATTCATTACAAACACCTGCAAATGAAATTAGAGTAACAGCAAATGAAGCAAAAGTGATGATGTTAAAACTGTGAAACTGAGCACTCCTTTCATCTTGCAGTGGGGCAGACACAGAGGGATCAGCTACGCAGGGCTGAGCAGGAGGTCACGACGGGATCACTGAGTGTTCAGTAATTAATCTTTTAAACATCATTTCCTTAACACATGAGAAATTCACAGTTTAAACATGGATTGTTCTCCAGCACAGTTCAATCTTCTGTACCTGGGACACAG
The DNA here is from genome assembly GCF_022539395.1 of Myiozetetes cayanensis. Lineage (NCBI taxonomy): Eukaryota > Metazoa > Chordata > Aves > Passeriformes > Tyrannidae > Myiozetetes > Myiozetetes cayanensis. The sequence continues at coordinate 14,602,821 of NW_026087521.1, forward strand.
CTCAAACCTGATTTAACCTAAATGCAGTGAGGGGTATATATAGTGGTAGGGAAACATCAGTGTGGACACTAACAGGGAATGAGCCATGTCTCACACTCATAACATAGAAAGAGGTGCTGAGCTGAGCCGTGAAAGAGCAAAGTGACAGAAGAAGGAACCTGGAAGCAAGGTGAAGAAGTAGCAAGGAGGGAAGCTGTACCTTTGGCTGAGAAAAGGTGAAAAGCTTCTGTCACAGAAGTTGCTGGTGTCTTAGGCTGATGGGTGCTCCAGTGGCCAGGTAGCATCTGCGGCCATGAGCCTGCCATATCCAGGCACAAAGGACATATCTTTGAGAGGGATGTTCAGTTGACCTGTTTTCTATTTGTTTTTCACATCAAGACTGAAAGTGAATCAGTGCTCTGGATGAGATGGCCTTTCCAGGGGAGCTCAGCAAGGCAGAGCTGTGGAAGGGTGGAAAGGTGCACACTGGCACTGGCTGCGTTGCTGACAGCTCATCATGGCTCAACATTTCTCCAGTTGGTCAGGTGCTGCTCAAGTGCAAGATGGACCTGCAAATCTTACAGCTTACTGCCATTAAGACAGCATTAGGGTTTGCCTGGGGTTTCTCACATGCATTTTTCCAGTGTTTGTTGGGTTAACCTCTCTCTTTTAAATGTATTTGAACTTTGGATTTCCAGCTGTCCTGAAATTGGATCTGGGACTTCACAGTGATATCTCGCTTTAAAAGGTGCCCTTTTGATACGTCAGTGATGACATAAGGAACGTTTCTGCCCCAGGAGTGGTGGTGGGTTGGCTGTTGGTGCTTAGCACATTCCCTGTTCAACCTGGTTGTTTCCTGACAGAAAAGTTAGAGGAGATGTGTTTTGTTGGAATTTGCTTTTGAAAGTCAACTGCAATGGTAATAGGTCCTCTGAAGCATTTCAGGGTGTCTGGTGCTCTACCATCTCACCACCTGTTGCCAAACTATCACCCATTGCAGGCATCTTCATTCTGGTTTCGCTACTGTCAAGAGGGTCATATCCTTCACATAAGTGCTCAGCTGATCTGGAAATCATAACCCAGGCAGATGTTCAGCTCTCTGTGATTTCTTCTTTTCAAGTAAATAACATTGTTTGCATATGAAAGAGTAGTATCTGCTTAAGTCTTCTCTCCCAAAAGTACATAGATTTTTGTCTGTAGCAATTGATGTGGTTGCAGCTGAAAAGTTTCTCTAGTTGCATTGATGATTTGTCTCTTTTAAAAAATGCTAATTAAAAAAAGATTGTAACAAAAAATAAAGTCACCAACGTTCCCTTAAAATATATTATATTGTTGGCAGTCAGATGGAAATACCTGATTTTATACCTATTCCTCAAAATGTGTAATTTCCACATAGTCCTTGGAATGGAGACACTTTTTTTTAGTAGTTAATTAGAAATGGTGTTTTCTTCTTAACTATTTCACTGTGTAGGAAAGAAAATACGTACCTCTTTTCCTTATAACTTTAGTTGACCTTGGCACACTCTGTAATCAGTAATGTCTACACACAGAGTGTGCATACAGTTAGTTCTTCCAGGCTGTAAGGACTAACTGCCATCTGACCTTAAACCCTTGGATGGAGCGTCTTTAGCTCAAAGTCCTGCTGCTGCAGCTCTTTTTGCACTGTGTGATATTCCTGTGAATGGTCTTGTTGGTTTTGGGATCACCACTTGCATAGTAAAGACTTGTTGTTGGATGTAGATCTGTAAATACAAGGCAAGTGTGTAAATTCAGGAATGTTTTGCTGATTACTCTTCCTAAGACCAGGCTTGAATTAAAAACACGTTTCTGAATTTAGAACTTTCCTCAAAGATCTTGGTAAAATAGTAGGGATGAAGCTTTTTTATTTAATTGTACATTTGTCAGCTTTTCCTAAGATGTTACTTGCCATGTTTATATTGAGATGTCACCAATTTCCTTGAAAATTCTTCAATACAAAGGTTTTTTGTTCTTTTTCAGATGCTCAAATGAAACAGTGTTCAGAAAGGAAGATTTGTTTTGGGCATATAATTTCTGCCCCACTCCATACTCTTGGACAGCACTTCTGGGCCTTATTTTGTACTTGGTTTTCTTTGCACCTGGTAAGCAAACATTCGTTTTCACATGTAAGTTATAAAATTGTAAAATGTCAAATAGTGAGGCTACATGTTAAATCTACTTTTGAGTCCAGCTATTAAACTGAGATTGACCTTTTTCCCCAATTCTTAGGGATGGGTCCTATGCCCTGGACTGTCAATTCTGAAATTTATCCTCTTTGGGCTAGAAGTACAGGAAATGCATGTTCTTCTGGAGTCAACTGGGTTTTCAATGTACTCGTGTCACTGACATTTCTGCATACAGCTGAATATCTGACATACTATGGTAAGTAACAGTATGTGATCACGTGTGCAGTACTGCCACTGGCACAGAGATTTTCTACAGATTTTGGGTTCCTCAGTTGGTTTTACTATGAAATGTCAACTCTGAATGCAGTGTTCTCAACCCACTGTGGTTCAGTAAGACTGGAGATCTGATACAACCTGCCTGGATTACAGACTTTGGTCCAGATTTCATAAAGAACATTTATTTCTGTCTTTAACTGAGAACCTGGACAGTTGGTTAAAACAGAGAAACTGGAAAAAATCCCTCTTCTGACTTAGTGAAATATGCTGATTCCCACAGCATCTGCAGTTTTGCAGTTTGTGGTGGCATCCAAGGCCAATTTCAGATGGTCCTTGCAGAAATACGGATGTTGATTAAGTCTTGTCTGCGGGAGCTTGTGGAGCGTTTGTCAGGTTACTGCTCAGCCACTCCAGTGCAAGTCATTTAAATTACATTAAGCTGCCAGGGAGCTGATGTGACCTTCACATCATTACTAGCACAGAGCCTTTCAGCTCTACTTATTATTCCTTTGAGTCATCCGTCTAGCAGCACATGGCAGGTAAATGTTTGTTGGTCCTTTGGTACCTTCTCTGCCCCTCTAGGTAAAGTGGATCGTGGGTGGGTGGGGACTTTTAAATTATAATTAGGTGTAAGAGTTGCAAGTGGTACTTTAATCCTGACTCATTCTTTTGCTAGATTTTCTCATTTTGAGGACTCGTCTTAATGTGTCCTTCACTGACAAGATAAACTAAGAAAGCTCTTGCCTTTATTTGGGCATGTGATTGTCTAATTGCTGTTTATTTTAACAGCAGAGTGACTTGCCCAGAGAAGATGTGCATTATTATCTTTGGCATGAATTGAAAATTTCTTTTTTAATTTACTTTACTGCAGAATGGTGCAATAAAGTGTCCTGCTCCTACACTCACAGCCCTGCAGCTCATTGTTATAACCGTGCCCCTCCAACCTTTGCTTTTTACACACTCTTCAATTCCCAGCCTGCTGCTTCTGTTGCTCCCTCTGCTCAGGCACAGAGGAAGGATGGGAATCTCTGTCACTGACTGTGCCAATTGTTTTACGTTGCAGGAGCCTTCTTCCTCTATGCGGGGTTTGCTGCCTTGGGACTAATCTTCATCTACGGCTGCCTTCCCGAGACTAAAGGGAAAAAACTAGAGGAAATTGAATCTTTGTTTGAAAACAGGCTATGTACATGTGGTATGTCAGATTCTGATGAAGGGAGGTATATCGAGTATATTCGGGTGAAGGGAAGTAATTACCATCTTTCTGACAATGATGCTTCTGATGTGGAATAATTTTCAGCTGCTGATGTATTTAATCATTTAAAAGCCTTCTGGGGGGGAAGCAGCTCTCTGATGACCTCACTGCCCTGCTTCTGGTCTGGTTCTCCTTTCTACTGTGCAGTTAAAAATGCCTTCATGTTCAAAAATGCTCCATTTGGGAGGAAATTCAATATGCTAGTGTTTTCTTGATAACTAAAAGCAATGGCTTCCAAAAGAGGTTGAATTCCACAGTTACGTGACTTTACCGAGCGTGCGCGACACTGCGCCGTCCCCAGGTATTCAGTAGGGTGCCCGTACCAGATGAATACAGGAGGCTATCCCAGATGGTCCGGGGCTGTCTTTATCTTCAATCCTGACAAGGTAAAATAATTGAGTGGCTAATCAGAAAGCAGCTGACAGCTGTTAGATCCCCGTCCCATTGCAGCCTAGGAAGTAGCTCTGCTGTGCAGTACAACCAAGGATGAGTGCATAAGTTGCTGTAACAGTAACCATTTCAAAGGGTTAACCAACTGGGAAAATACAAATATCTGTTATATCCATCAGAGGCGACATTTCCTGAATTTGCCCGAAGTGAATTTCCGTTGTTTTTGTTTGAGGTAACAAGTAGAGAGCCATATTCACCCGGATGGAGGTTCAGTAGGGCGGCATGTGTCCGTGCTACACCGGGCTGTGGACCCACTGCTGCTCTTGAGTACACACTATGGTCAGGAGTTTGTGAGAGAAACTGCCAAAATTAACTACTGACAGCAGGAAAACAGAGCTCAGTATGTGGCCACACGTACAAATGAACTGGTATATGTTGCTAGGTACAACACAGAGGCTTCAGTTAGAAAAAAATTGTGTCTGTTTTCCTTTTTTGTGTTTAAACATATTAATTTGTGCCTAGTTTTGAACACAAAATATTGTTAGCTAAAGGAAAGAGAAGGAGGGGGGAGGGTTTGTGCTGGTAAATGCACAGTGGTCATCCCTCCTGCGCCTTCTGCTTGTGAATAAATATTGCCTTCGGTTTATCTCCATATGTGCAGAGTAAATGACTCCCAGCACATTTTTCCTTCAAATGTCCTTAGTCAACCAGTGTCTTGGTGGATCTAAAGAGAAATATTAGCAATGGGCAGAAGCCTATATGTCATATTAATTGCCTTACCAAAGCATTGCAAACTTGTCAAGAAAATGTCAGGCACAAAAATCAACTTGCTTGCTTTTAGCATGGTAATGAAAATGTGAATGGTATTTTATTCGCCTGCCATGATTGCTTGCCTTGGAAAATTGAATTTTATGCAGCTACATAAAAATATTATGTCATTTTTTTTCCTTGTCCTGTCCTCACTGCTCTAAGTCTTCAAAGAAAGGAGTTTGAAAGCATCAACAATTCAAATTCTTATCTTTGAAACATTTGCTTCATGAAAGAATGTGGAAAAAATTCCTCTGCCTGTGGGCTGCTGCCCATTTATTTGGTAAAAATACATTTATTTTTCATTGTGTAAAGATTAAAGAAGTCGTTGGGTTCATTAGCTTTTATAGATTTGGTTTGTGGGGTTTTCTTGAGTTGAAAAATATTTTAAATGTAGTATTACTATCAAGACCAAGCCTGGACATTTGTTACTGAATTATTTTTATTGGATAACATGGGGTTTTGTTGTTGTAAAGGAGTCTGACTTTATGTTATCTAATCTTCTATGGGAGAGTTCTTATTCTACAATTATTGACCTTCAGGGATTGGGTGTATTTTGTTTTATTTTCTTTTTTACTTCATTAATGAAAGAAATATTTTTTGAAAGAAAACATTTTAAAGCACCTTTCTGTGACTTGTCTGGGACTAAAAGAGGAAAACAGTGGACAAAGGGAATTTCAAACGAATCATTGCAAAGAGCAGCTCGACCTTGGACATCTCCTGTGCGGTGAGAGGGCTGGATTCTCACACCTTCCATCTTGCCTCCCTTTTAAGCGCACAATATTTTTATGCTTGAAGGCATCAGCTGTTGAAAATGCTCAGATCTCCAGCCCTAGCCATTGAAAATGCTCAGGTCCTCAGACCTATCTGCAAATGCCCCCGCAGCAGGATGGCTTTGTTAGGCTGTCACCTCTCTGAAACCTTCACTGAAGGTGCAGCACCTGAAAGGAGAAAAAGGGGTCCTTGGCACAGACAAGAACAAACTCATTTTAAAGACAAATTAGTTTCTTTCTGAAACCAAGGAAAAAAAAATGTGTTTGAAGACCCTTAATTGGGGCAGTTTTCTTACCTAGAACAGTGTGTGAATAGGTGTATAACAGCCAGCCTGGGCTAGGGCTGTTGATAGGTTTAAGTGGGTATTTATTTACTGGCTTTTGAGGATAGGGACAAGCACGAGGCCATGCTCACTGTACACCTGTGAGTGTGTCCTTGCTTGGGGTGTTCTGCTGGAGCGGGTGCGAGGCGGGACCCGGCGGCGGCCTCGAGTCAGCGCTGCCCTCGTGCTGTGCCCACAGGGAGAGGAAACCACTGCACTTACTGGGCATTGCTAAAACAAAGTCACTGGAAAGATTGCTGTCACAAGGTCAGCCTCTTCTGTTTTGCAGGCAGTGCTGCGGCTTTTTAGCAGCAGAAGACCGTCTGTCTCTGCCAGCCTTGTTTCACGGATGTTTTCAGAAGTGGCGCTCAGCTGCACACAGCACTGGGCTCACTTTCTCACACGAGTTTGATCTTACTGAAAACAGCTTTCTGAAGGTTTGTATCCCATGCCCTTCTTCATGAGGCATAACAATTGAAACGTGAAAAATATATTGGCTTCATTGTGCCTCCCCCTTTCGTGCCCACAGGGAGCTGGGTTTAAGTCTTCCTTTTAGGGTTGCTTTACACCAAGACAGCATTCCATACTTCAAGAAACACTGAACCTAGTACCAAGCATCATGTGTAATAAAAATGAGATCAGACACTTCAAATTAATCTTACACGGTTAGGGTTTTATTTTTAGAATCTGTGAACATTTACAGTTTATGAAGAAAATTAGATAAATGTTTCTATTTTGCAGATTTTTTTATATTTATGCGTATTTTAAGTTTTAAGAGATTTTTGCTAAAGGTAGACTTAGTAACATTCCAGATAAAAGAATAAAAATACAATGTAACTGAGTAATTTCTTATTGTAAGATTTTAATTTATGAAGTAGCATAAATAATATGTCTAAGCACAAAATTCTTTTATTGAAAGCTTTCTGCAGAAGATGTGAGATTGTTTCTTCACAAAGACTGCACACTTAATTCAGGTATTCAGGGGCATCAGGAGAGCTAGAATAATACTGCTGGTAGAGTTGGGCGTATTGATTATACACAACAATTTGAGATATTTTAATTCTGGTTAATCTACCAATTCTACATGTTGTAAGCTAACAAGAAGTGCAAAAGAAACTAGTCCTGATGCATTTTTAATATTTTTTAATTTAATTCATGTTAATTCACATATAGTAGTTAATTCATCATGCTGAAATTAAAAAGTGTTGGAGGATGAGGTAATTTGCCACTTGTTTCTTCCCCCCGTCTCTTTGTTGATCAAAATAGTCTTTTAACAAGAGAACCAAAACTATTTTGAAAATAAATGTAGAATCAGAGCAGACCCAGGACTTGTTTGGAGGGCTGAAGTTGCATTGCTGTGCAGACACCTTGGAGAGGTCACTCTGGTAGATGTTGCTACCTTGTGAGTTGCAGTGACAACCCTGGCAGAAATTGTCCCGGAACTCCTGGGAAAAGAAAGGGTACATCACAAGGACCATTGTTCCAATGCCAACTGATTTTTGCATGAATTGATAATGCAGCATTTCATTCATGTAGGAGTTAGGGCTGGGAGGAGAGAAGAAAGAAATGATGCATGAAAAGCCCCACAAAGTCGTGTTTCAGTGGATGGATGTGACGTAGCCAACAGGAGCAGTCTGATTTGTCGTGATTTATCTGTGTGGGATAAGGATGTTGGGGCCAAGGGACTGTGCTTGGTTCAGTGGACAGGAGTGGTGGGGCTCTCAGGCTAAGGGGGAAGAAGCACACAAGTGCTCCTCTCCCACGCCTACACGGAGGTGAGGACATGGCAATGGACTTGGCAAAGCTGGTACTTTTTTCCTTGGTGAAATCTCCTCTGCTTCTTTAGTCACTCAGGCTGAGCACTGGGGTGAAGTTTTGAACTTCAGGGGCTGCTACAGGCTCTGAGCAAGGGTCTTCCCTTAGGCCATGGGGATATTGGCTGCAGTCCCACAGACAGTGAGTGGGCTGATAAAAAATAGACCCTGCACTTCTCAGCTTTATACCCAGCTTTCAACTTCTCACCGTCAATGCTCTTCTAACATGGTCTTCTTGAAATTTTGCTTGTGCTTGCACAAGGGGCTTTGTTAGCTGAACATCACTACTGCAAAAGAGGCAGAGTCTTCACAGGATAGAGAGGTCTTGGGGTAGAAATCCAGGCAGAAGAGACAGTTCTGCAAAGCACTTTAAAGAGTAAGATATGTGTGCACTTTTTTCTGAGAGAGTCAAACTAACCCAAACCCATTCCTGTGCATTGGGAAGAAAATCAAGCTTTGTGTACCAGGCCAGAAGCAGATAATGCCACAATATGTGCTTTATGGCAAATGTGTTTTTATTGCGGGTAACATTTACAGCTTACATGTAGCTGCTGCCTATAAAGTGACTCAATTGTTCTCTGGATTTTAACAAGTCATATTTTTGTGCAAAAATCTTAGTGGTTTTCTATTGATCTTCATCACCTTGTGTACAGCACAGTTAAGCATAATCCACAAGTGGTCTAGATTGTGGCAGTGTTGCAAATGTCAGCACAGTAAAACTCTAGGTGAACATTGTTAAAGAAATATTGTTGTTTGTGATACTGGGGTTTAAAACTCCTCAAAGGCAACTATATATAGATTTTAAAAGTCTGAAAAAAATGGCAGTTCTTATCTATTTTGTGTATGTTTTCATATAGAGAAGGAGTTTTTTATGTGCCAATAACCATCACTGTAGTGTTTTGTAAATGGGTGTTAAAAGTGTTGAAGAGTTCTGTATATGAGAATATACTTTAGCCACAATGACCTGTTAGTGTGAACCAGTGGCATGTTTTTAATCTTACTCACACCTCCCATCAGAGGTGCTCACTCATTGGCTTTAGTAGAGCTCACTCATGCCAGGGGAAGTTTGACGAGCGTCAGGCCTCAAGAATACAGACTTCATCTAAATCCCCACTTATTCACATTGTCCCTAGACAGTATGTTACATGTGAATGATCTGGCACATGTAATTTTAAAGCTGCAACTCTGGTTCAGTTACACTCCTCGCTTTTGTTGAGAAACATCTTGTCAAAATTTGGTTTGGCCTTTCATTGCATTTGTATCAATAAGGAGCGCGCTGATTAAGTATGAATATCATCCACCTATTTCTAAAGGAACCATCTGTTTCTGAAGTGTTAAAATAAAGGCAAATTTCTCTTGCTGCCTTAAACGTTACACAGACTTTTGGGAGGACTGAATGTATGACCATCATCGTGACTTCTGCAGGAGAAACTTCATGGATCCCCAGCAGGTTTGAAACGAGATGGTTTCATGGTGCTGAGATGCTGCGTTACACTGCAGGCCCTGCCTAGTGCACTCCTGCCATCTGTTTGATTTAAAGTGTTTGAGTAGTCCCCATGAAATTGACAGGATTATTCACATGCTTGATATTGTCCATGTGCTCCGTGTCCTGCTGGTCCGGGACATCGCTGGGAAGTGGCACAAGTCATGTCCCTGCTTTCCATTGTGAATCTCACTCCTCTACAAAATGGTTAACCGGATCTTTTTGTGACAAATGCCATGTAGAATATTTGAGACGTTATTGGAGACCAAATTGATAGTAGTAATTCCATGCTGAATAATAACACGCACATGGTGCCGTCAGGCACGCTGTAATCCCTGGGCACGTCTTTCGGTATTCAGTACAAAACAGGTTTTGGCAAAACTAATTGCTGGGTTGTCCAAGTCATTTCTTAACCATGTCAGACATGTGCCATTTCCATTTCCAACCAGTCAAGCCTATAATGTATGAAAGTGTTGTACATTTTCTGAAACCTAAGTGATGTAAAATTATTTAATTGACTTCTGTTCTGATTGCTTTAATGAAGTTTGGTCTTTACATGAAAATAAATATCTTCAAAGAATTGTCAGTGCCAGAAGTGTAAATGAACAAAATAAAAGGTGAGATACTTAATTACAGAATCTTTGTCAAGATTTCCTTTGTTTGGGTATTCGGGTCACCTTTTAGAGATGCAGCATTGCATTGCTCGACAAAAGGAGCTCAAATAGGCCATGGGCTTACCTGAAATAAGTGAAAGGTAAGAATAACTTTGAATATGATCTTAATAGGAGCAGTTCTGTGGTGGTGGGTACACCAGGCAAGTACTCCTTCCTTTCCAGAGGATTTGTTTGAAGAGCTGCATGCAGCTATGCAGAGCTGCCAGCTGTCCCAATATCCCCCTCTGGAGTTTTGATGTTCCCTGCCCAAACAGACCAGTTTCCTGACGGCAGTTTATACCATCAGACTTGATAATTGACTGGGAAAAGGGCAGGAGTTGCTATTTTCTAATGGGAAAATGTCCTAACCCTGTGTTTTATTCAGAATCGGTTTGATGATTAGTCAAGAGCAGCCTGACTGTAGCCGTGCTGCGCTGGAGCTGCCCTGGCTGCGCTCCCCAGTGTGGCCAAGAAACAGCACCCACTGCACCAAGTGCAAATTGGATCTGCTACCTCCACCTGCCACAGACACCACGATCGAATCCTTGCGAGATCCAGAGTTGGCTCTGACAGAGCTGTAGCCTTTTGGTCCAGGATGCAGAGACATCACAGCCAAGAGGAGATGCTGGCAGCAGGAGACTGCTCAGCAGTCCGGTATCTGTGGTGGCGTTATCTGCAGGAGGTGAGCAAGGAAGCCTGTCACTGTGCACTGACAGCTTCTGTTTTTAGGTTTCTGGCTGATAGTGCTTATAAAGGTGATGATAATACTTGTCACCAAAACGACATGGCAGCTTTGTGGGATAATGAAAATCTGGTGGCTCTGCTGTCAAACACTCCATTTTTTTACCTTCTGCCATTTCCCTCTGCTCTAGTTACTATCACAAAACAACTACTGATGGACTGATTTTTGCCAAATGCATTCTGCCATCTGTAGAACTGAACTTCAGGCAGAAACAGTACTTGCTCCAAACCTTTGTGATAATTTTCAGGATCAGACCCCCAGACATCAGGGTTGGGTGGTGCTGCATCCGAACTAAAGTCACCCATACAGTGTTGCACAGCCTTTGCTTTCTGCGTGGCGTGAGGTGCTTGCTTTCAAGGCTGCTACAGTTTGTAGGAAGTAGGTGAGGAACCTAAAGGTAAGTGTCTCAGTTTAATGTAACCCTCCTTTTTATCCAATCTCAGGGGTCGCCTGCTGAGTTGTTCTGGGCTGGTGGAAGAGACCTGCCACTGATCATCCCCTGAGCTGGTGTCCCTCCAGTCAGACCTCCCTGTACGAACGTACTCAGGTGCTTCAGCTGCTGCAGTTTCACTTCCAGCACATTCACTTGACCCAGAATGAATGGCATCTCAGCTCTTCCTGATGGAGAGACTAACACATTCAACCCATCAGGCAACCAGCTGAAGTCTGTGGGGAAACAGTCATGCACATTTGCCATAAGCAGTTCCACCAGTCACATCCTGGGGCTGTTTGTTAACTGGTCTCCCTGGCAGGTTTTCACTCGTTTGTTTAGTACATGTGACCTACCTGGTTACCCCTGTGTGTGTGTGTGTGTGTGTGTGTGTATGTGTGTGTGATTAATTGAGAAGCTCTGCACAGACCTGAAGTTTGGAAAGCTTTTGCCTTTTGAGAGTTAACTGCAGAACTACTAGAAGTATTTTCTGCATCTTAATTTTGACAGGAAAGTCTCAAGGGAAGTGTGGGCTTAGTTTGGTTAAATACTTTTATAGGAGATTTTGGGGTGTGGGTTTCAGGAGGATACAAGGATCCATCTGTTCTTCTGATGTGTGAGACCTTTGCCTTAGCTAGCACACTCTGGTTTTGGGTCCTGTGATATCCTGTCAAAGTTCAAATAGACTCCATAATGCCAAAAAGAAAAGCAGAGTCTTACATGGAGCGGTAAAATGTATATTGTACGAAGGAATGAAGAAAGAGGATCAAACATCCAAAATGACCTGCCTGCAGTCTTTAAACACATTAACCCAGTCACCACACAGCAAGGGGCTTAGGTGTGTTTTACTGTAGGTAGAAAAGGGGGCAGGGAAATGAAAGACTTCCAAGCAAGCTGTGTGCTGTGGATCACTCTTCAGAAGATGGATTTGAATAAACAGATCCTCACAAGGGTGCAGGAGCTGTGCACAGTGTAAGGGGTGTAGACGCTGCAGCACAGCAGTGCCGGGGAGCACATCCCTTTTGGTGGGGCTCAGGTGTGAGGAGGAAAAATAAAGTCCCTCCACTTTCAGAAAAGCAGTGAATACTGTATCCATCCCCATTGGAAAGAGAGTTATTTAAATACCATTAAAGGTGGAGAAAGGGGGTTGAAGAGGTGGGGAAGGTCCATGCCTGAAGGAGCAGTGAGGGTTTGGAGGCCCATCCGGGAGGTGGAGGTACATGAGCACTTTTAGGGCAGAGAGGGTTGGAGTAGCTTAACTTCATAATGAAGGTGATATGTGGAACTGAGACTGGATCAGGTTGCCAAGGCAACATGGGCAGAAAGAGCAAGGAGCAAATCCTGAGGAGGGGCTGGAGGAAGTAAACAAGGCATAAGGTTTGGAGGATGGTTAGTGGAGTGTGAATGTGGGGATGTGGTGCCTCTGCCACACCACCATGTGATGATGGGAGTGTCAAGCTGTCCTGGGTGGAGGGAAGCAAAGTCAGAAGGTGGCACTGGGCTGAGGATGCAGCAGATTGAATGGTTTAAATCTCTACAAGGTGGGGTTTTTTTCCAGGTCTCAGATTCGTAGGCTTAGTGTTCAATTTTGTGGCTTTTTTTTTTTTTTACATTTCTTGGTTGCTGCACTGCACTTTGTTCACTGCTTAATCTATCAAGAAGACATACATAGAGAGAATTAGCTCTGATTCTCATGGCCAGCTCTCTGTTCCTGGCTGCATTTACCAGTCTGTGCATGGTGCAGGAACAGGGTGAGCCAAGCCCTGCTCTGCTGGCACATCCTGCCCTTTCCTTAAAGGGCATCCTCATGCTTAAGGGCATTGCAGCACATTTTGTTTAAATGTGGGTTTTTGTTTGTTTGTTTAAATGCTGTTTTTTTGTTTGTAGTATCTGCCAGCGTTGCTCCTCACTGAGTTTGTGTTGCCTGGCATGGTTCATCACTGCCCAGATTCCTGATGAAAGGATCCCCAGTCTCCTGAGGAAGAGGTGCCCACCAGGAGCCCCGAGCTGCAGTGGCCATGTGTGCCCTGAGGGAGCAGCACAGTGAACCTCCTGGAGTGTGGAGCAGCTTCCTGGCAGAGTCACACAAGCCCCCAGCATGGCCAAAAACCCGGGAGAGAGGTGTGGTCTGGGCTAGTTCAGACTCCATCAGGCAAAGCAGGAGGTGTGGGTTTTGAACAGGCAGCCGGAGCACAGCTGACCTGCTTTTGGTTTAGTGCCATTCCCCAGAATTAGGGGGAGGGTTTGTATTACAGTGCTCAGGGCTGATGCTGCCCCACCTGACTTGTTGGACACGTGTCTCTGGTTCCCTTGGACAGTGCTGTGGCATTTTCAGCCTTCCCAGCCCCGCAGTTTTTCCCTCTCAAAGCCATTTCCACAGCTGAGGCTGATGAGACCCCATGTCCCCAGCCAGCTGTCACCAAATCCCGTGTACAGATTTTCTACCTGAAGCCATCACTCAGGGTCACTTAGCATAGCTGTAGTTGCAAAGGGGAGCTTGTTGGCAGTCAGGTAACGTGCCATCCTGCAGATGCCAGATGACTTCTCTATCCCTAAAGTGGCAGTTGTGGCCTGCAGCAGGTGGCCAGGTCCCCACTGGGAAGTGGTGCCTTGGAATAAGCATTGCTGTGAAATTGGTTCTTATTTTAATATATGGTGAGATGGCATCAAACCCTGTCTTACTGCTCCCAGGGAGCTGCTTCATGTCCAGGATGTCTCATGTGAGCGTGCCCTGTAGGACTGTCACAAGATGTGACTGCAGTCAGAGTCAGTCTGATGTTATGTGGGTTCCCCCGTGCTCTCCCTGGTGTTTGGGGTACCCACGACCCCCACATTGGCTGGGGAGAGGCAGCTTCCCCTTGCAGTATTGGAACTAAGTTGAGGCTGGTGTCCCCACTGCTCTCTTCTCGTGGGCTGCTAAAAATGATGGTTAAAAAATTGAGAGCAACCAAAATTTTTGTAAGCTGAGTGAAGGCTGACTGCCAGCCCCAGCCCGGTACCAGATGAGATAGCTTGTGTAGCCTCTCTGTGTGTTAAGTTCCCTTGTGGTGGGTGGGATTCACAGGGAGATGCTGAGGGCATTGGGGCCCCCTTAGTCCCTGGTGGGAGAGCAATCAGTGCCTGTTGTTAGTGCAGCCCCAAGGCTGCTGAGCGAGGCACTGCAGCTTTGGCACTCAGGGACAGGCTGGTGTTGGGGTGCAACACTGCTGCTCTTCACTGCTGCAGGGAAATGTGGGTGAGTAGAGGCAGAAGAGGCAGGAGTTGTGGTCCAAGAACGCAGGGCAGGGCAGGGCAGCGCCCAGCCTTGCTCCTCACATGTCTACAGCTCCCCTTCCTCCAGCCCCAGGGTCCTGCCTTGCTCACAGCACAGGCAGGCACTCAGGCAGTGGCTGCCTCCATCTGCAAGCAGCTTCTGTGAGCAGGCACAGCTTCCTTGGGGTCTCCTATCTGGCATGGCTTATTCCCCCAGCCTGGGTGTCTGGTGATAGCAGCTGGCCATGGCCCAAGGTATCCTGCTCCAGCTGGCCCTGCTCCCAGTGGTGCTTGCACTGGGCGAGCTCAGGGATCCCCGCCAGCTTCAGCTGGTCTGGGGTTCTCCAAAAATTCATCTGTTTGGAGGGCATGCAGTTTCTCTGGAGAGCAAACCTCCTTACTGGCCTCCTGTTTCCCATTAATGACTCCAGCCTGGGGAACAAAGTAAATCTTCTGCAACATGTTGGTTTGTGCTATGATCAACCACAGCTCTGGGTCCTTGGGCCAGGCCAGCGCCCGTGTGCTTAGCGTGACACGGCGGCACTAAATCACAGCCTTCTCTCTGCAAATGTGCACAGATGGTGGATTTGGACACGTTTTCTCTCAGCTCTATTAAATAATACAACAGCCTCCTGCCTTACCTTCACTCACTCTCCACCCCTCTGTCTCTTGGCCCCACATTCCCCATCACCTCACACCCAGCTGGTGTATCCTCTGCATCACCTGCGTGCTGTGCAGGAGCTCAGGGCAAGCTGGTCCCGTTGGCTTCACATCCAGAGGGCTGTGGCTCCCAGACCAGGCACCACAAGGGTGCGGAGTCACCACAGTGTGGCTGGGCGAGAGGGTGAGTGTTTAGTGCTCAGGTCACAGAGTCAGGAGACCTGGCTGGAGTTCGACATCACCAGCCTTGGAGAAGCAAGTCCTGATTTGGGTGACTGGGACTGTCACCTCTAACCCATCAGAGGCTGTCAGCGAGAAACCTCATTCTTCCTCAATCTGCTATCTGCTAAAACCCTTAAAAGCCAACTCACAAGCAGTTTCTGCCAGAGAAACAATCACTTGTATGAAGACTTAAGCCTCTCATTTCCCATAATCCTTCATGAAAATTAAATCAGAATTTCTGCAAAGCCTCTGTGGAGGCTCTTGGCATAACATCGAGCAACAAACTGCCCATTAATGAAACAAACTTCGGTCAGTGCTTGAGCAGAAGCCTCACCTTGCAGGTTACTGTAATTAGAGTTGATTTTAGAGGGGAAAAAAAGTTAACAGCTGCATATTAGAACTGATTCTGACTGAAGCTTATGGTAACACTTCCATAAGAGAGTCTTTCTTTCAATCTGTATTTAGAAGCATTTGAGCGCCACTAATAAAAAAGTGCTTCTGGTTTTTGGTTAATTACAGGTACCCTTCTGTCCTTTTCCCCAAAAAGAATACTCTACTTATAACTGATGCTTACCAAACACAGTTAACAACAGGTATATTTCCATGGCCTCCCTGGAGGCTTAGCACACTACCAGGAAGAATAACGTGGATGAAAAAGGACCATCTCTGCCCATGCTACTGCCTCAGAGAAGGCTGGTGGTGCCAGAGTGCATATGGTGAGATGATGGTCATTACTGTAGGTCACAAATATTGGTGAATTGATAGCATCAGATGAAGAAAGCATGATTTGAGACTACTACTTCCTATTAAATCAAGCTTGGCTCTTCCCAGAAAAGGGAATTCCAAAAAAATTAGGGGAAAGAAAGCACCTGAGCAGAGGGGGGACACTGATGCTGAGCTAAGGAGAAAGCAGGAGTTACCTTTTAACACAATAATAGTAATATAAATATTTTAAAATACTTCTCTAGTAGCTAAAAAGAGTACACTGCCTTACTTGTCGTCATTACCAGCACACAAACCACTTACAAAGATAGTTTTCTTCTTCTGATTGCTTTGCAATTACAGGTAAAAATTGTAGGGTAATTGAATTTCATAGAGTCTCATCCAAAGACTTTGAAACATGGTTATCTGTGGTGATTGATGTATCACCACATGGTCTTACATACAGCCAGTCAGGAGGTGTGTGTCTGGCTCGAGCAGCAGAATTTCAGTCCTTACCAGGAAATGGTGTGATCTTGGCTGGAATCTGGCTGGAACTGGATGGATTGTGGGAGCTTCTATACTAGTGGCTACAGTGAAAATAAGCAATACCCACGAAAAGGCTCTAAGTGATGATAAATATGAGAGGTAACCCAATAAAGAGCATTTGAAACCCCACACACATACATCCGTAATGTGCCACCGGCTCTCTTCTCCCAGTTCCAACCTGCATTCTTTGTTCTGTAGGTTCACTGGAGCAGACTGGGAATGTGTCTGCTCAGAGGCCAGTTCTGCAGATCAGGGTTATCTGCCTGAACTTGGGTAGCTCGCTCCAGTGTAAAACAAACCACAATTTAGAAGTCCCAACAAAAATGCTACAGAAATCAGGAGCGTAACTTCCATTGCAAGTTATAGCCAGTTCACCTCCGTTTGGGTCACGTCAGTACCTCACTGACACAGACGCCAAAGACCTCTCTGGCCATGAGGCAATTTTACATCTGCTGAGATAATAAACACCCTCAAGTTTAAAGCACACAGAGCTGTAGCTTTCAGCTGTAACGTGCCACCCACTGGCCTGTGCCACAGTCTATTGCAGGAGGCTGTCAGGCCAAGGGCGTGGGAGCAGCATCAACCACGGGGGAGGCTGTGACATCGGACAGGCACCACTGGAAAGGCTGGCAGGTACACACCGGGGATGGGGCACTGCTGGGAAAGCAGGGATGTCCTAATTTGAACCAGCATGGGCCACTGCTGGTGTGGCATAATCTGAACTGGCTTTGTCACACTGAGTGAACAACTGTGCCTAAGAAACCACTGGTAATGGCTGAGCTTTCAGCAAATCACAGCTGTTACTCAAATAAATTATAGCTCCTGTGGAGATGAATATTGCAACTTAAAAAATAAATACTAGGGAGCTTACTTTGACATTAAATTGAAGCAACCTAAAAAAGAAAACCTGCCTATGCCAAGCCTTAGGAAGTGGGCAGTGAATTGGCTAAACAATAGTTACATGTTTCAGAAGCTGGGCTGTGCAAATCGCTTCCCATGTATGCCATTTATACGTACAGAAGACAATGCTATGTTCCTCCAAGTACAGAAAAGTCCACAGAAATTTCTGAGGTGCTATTTTTAAAACAGCATAGCTATAAACCTCAAGCTGTTGAGCAATGCAGACCTTCTTTTTAAAATGGCTCTGAGCTTCAAAAATAAAACCCAGCAGCAAATACAACCACTAGTTCGATGATGAGAGCAGGGACAAAGGATGGTGACGAGTCTCATCCAGGCTGGGTGACAAACACCCCTTCTACAAAATGGAGAAATAAAGAAAAACTACCTGGTGGGAATAAGGGCAATGAATCTTCTAACAGCAGACTCCAAGGAGAAAGCACAATACATTAATCTTATAGAAGCAAAACTCTGCTCTGTTTCAGGAACAGTCTCCAGCACAGTTTTTCCCTAAGCCCAGTTTGTAAGGAAGAGGATCCCTGCACACAGAGAGCTGGATAATGCCAGGGCATACACACACACACACACACACACACACACACACAGAGTTTTTTGTACATCTACGTACACACACATAGATGAGATATATATAGAGAGATCTCTACAGAAGCAAAGGTGTATGGATCTATAAGTAGATGTCAGTGACAGAATGAGTCACCCTGCCACCTTGACTAGGAACTTTTTAGAAGGAAAAACTATAACCTGGAAGCAATATTATCAGAAACTTTTATTTTGTTGTGATTTGCAGCTTCACATAAATACTGAAATGAAGAGGAAAGTAGTTCAAATTTTCAATTTGCAGACAGAATACAGAAACACATGAAAGATTTGTTAGTATTAACAGACAAGAGAGTGAATCAATAGATTTGTGGAATAAAAAGTGAACCTTTTTTTCCAAAATAATAAATTAGCTCTTTTTAAATTACATTCTATTCTATGTGTGCAGATGTATATTTCCTGTTGTTTCCCATTTTTTCATTTCGTATAAACACATGGAAAAAGTGAGTTTGTATGTTAAAATGGGTAAGAACTAGACAATAGCTCTGAACTGAGACTCACATCAAAAATGTTTCGAAGTGAAACAGCACCTTTCCACTACCTTAAAAGAAGGAAAGTCAATCCCAAACTACAGAATCCTATGGATATATGGTGAGGAAGCCAAACTAATTCCTAATGCTTATATTTACTAGGGTATTGTAAAATCCTGTGTTAACAGTTAGATATTTCTAGAAACCCACACTTAGAGATAGCAGTAGTTAGACAGAAATCCATAGGTATTAATAGTTTAAAGCAAACAAACAGCAAAAATATCTTTTGTCTAACCAGGCAAGAAAAATCAAAATATGGCAAGTGAATGAAACACACCGAGAACAGAACAAAACTTCTGTGTTCCCCACATGCCATTCTAGCTGGTCACTGCTTCTCTCTCTCCTTCATTTTATCAATGTAGTTCAGCACTTCCAGAGTCCTTTTGCCAGCCAAACTCAGGTACTCAGCTTCAGAAGGAAGGGCAGCAATCCCGGGCTGCGGCAGCTCCTGCACTGGTTCATCTTCTCCCGCGGTGCCGGCGGTGCAGGGAGGAGGGACCCCCACAGGGCTGCGGGTAGCGGGCAGGAAGCCCCCGCAGCTGCACACCCGCAGGGTGCCACACTGGGTGGCCACATCCACCTTCTCCACTTCTGTCACAGAGCGCTCAGTCTGCGACCAAACATCACACCTGGTGCTGCGGGTGACGTACTCTCTCTTAAGGGCTCGGCATGATGAGCTGCCCTCAGATGGAGTAGTGAGGTTTTTATTTTCCTCCTCTGTGGCACAAAAAATAGAGCCTTTCTCCTGAACAATGTTTTCTTCTTCTCTAGTCAAACTCCTGCTGGGCTGGAGAGGCACAGTTCTGGTGTGGAAGCTCTTGGGGGCCTCTCTGCTTGCTGAGAGGTTGGCATCATGTGTCTTCAAGGACTGCTCATTCAGATATTCCTTTTTGGCTGTGTCTTCCTCTTCACACTGTTTGAATAGAATTATGCAATTGCAACTGTTTGAATAGTTCAATAACTAAGTTAGTGACTAACTAATAATTTAGTGATATAAACAGAAAGGCCAGAGCTGTTTGGTTTAGGTTGTTTGTGGGTTTTTTCATTCTTTCCTCAAGGATGCACTCCTGGCTTTTGGTGGCCAAGGTAGACCTTCCCGCTCACATTCAATTTATACTCACACACCGTGACACTTTTGTGTTCAAGAATGGCTGAAAACACAGTGTGTCAAAGGCATGTAATGTAAGGCAGCTATACACAAAGGAAGAGCACAGAAGCTTGCTTAGCATCTTCCCACTGTCATGCTACTGTAATTCCACATGGCCAGGCATCCTCAAGAGAACAGACCACATGTCTGTTGAACCACTTTGGAAAATTTACAACTAAAAATTTCTTGTCCTCCTCACATATGAATTTGCCTTAGATGCCCTCAGGCATGGACATATGATTTGAACGGAGCCCTGCCAACCCTCAAAGGTTGTGGGGTGTACTCACTGTGTCAGGACTACAGCTCAAAGAGCTCTCGGTCTGCCTTGGAGAGTAACTGTAAGACTGGCTGCTGAGTGGTGACTCCACACCTTCAAAAATAGATGAAAAAGAAAGGTTACTCACCAAAAACTCCCCCAAGATCCAACTTTCAAGCACAGCATGTAGAACTAAGCATTACTATTTCTGATGCAGTTTTAAGATACTGTTTAAAGAATAAAATGTTAGCAAGTTCAGTCTGGGCTATCTAAGGCAATAGCCAGTTTTTCTCCTCTCAGGAAAATACATCTTAACAGAGATGGTGAGACAGGTGGTCCAAAGCTTCGGCTGTGCTGTTAATCAGCAGCTGCACCAGCAGCAGAACTGAGCTACCGAAAGGAAGAAGGATTCTGCAGAGCAAGGGCTGTGAGAGAACACAGCAGACTCCATGTACACACCAGCTCCCTACAGCTACTGAGGGAGCAGAAAAGACATAGGATTGCCTTGCAGGCTCCCCTCCCTCTGTCCACATGTGGAATTACAGCATATATCCTAATGGAAGAGAATATCTCTTCAAGGAAAAGCAAACACAGTTCTTAGTTACCTGGTAATGCTGGTTGCCTTTTTACAGTGCTGTATGTATCAGAAACACAAGCCCTCAACAAACGTAACATCCCCAAAAGATCATTCTCCCTGGCCTTAAAAGTAATTGTTTCAATTTCACACGTAGAGAAAAAACCTAAATAATAACACATAAACGGTACTAACTTCTCTCCATCTCATGAAGATTTGAACTTGCTCCAAATTTAGACTCTTTCCCTTGTGCTGTTGTAAACTGTAAAAAATAATGAAGTGTCAACAGTGAGGGTTCAGTTGGATCAGCATCTTGGGTTAAGAGAAACATTCAGTTTCTGTATTACTTAAAGGAGCCACTGCATTGTACCACAAATTATTTTAAGAGGTATTTGTACCCCTGAGCAGTACCATATATACCTGGGTGACTTCTGGAGGCAAAACATCTAAAAGACTTTTTTATGTATACTGGCACAGAGCTCCTTTACAATACTGAAGCATCCTGCATAAAGTGTCTGGGCACTGCTGGCAGAATCTGATCCTAAGGGTTGATGGTTAACTTAGTGTATTTCAGGCAGTCAGCTGAGTTGTGAATTAAAGCACGTGAACTGTGGGCCTGAAAGGTCTGTCTATCAAACCACTTCATTAGAAGCAGTTCTTTCTGAATTCCTTTTATAAACCATGATGGCAAAGAAGCTTCCACAGAAGTCAATTCAGTGAAGCTATATGCAGTTTCTAACTGTTGTAGGTATTTCTTCTCCACCTCGAATGGTGCAAGCAGTAGCTTTGACAAAAAATATTTCACTTAAAAAAGTTACCTCTTCAAATCCAAAGAGCTGGTTCTGTCTCCAGGCTGCTTCTTTCACAGACTCATCATCACTGAGAATGCAAACACAAAGTTCTCTGGTAAGTGATTTTTCCCTCCTGAATTTTTATTTTCTTTCTGAGTTAAAGTCCTCACTGGTGCCTTTTCTGACTTCAATTTTTATTTTGTCTTCAGTAACCATAAAATGCTTTCCACTATTAAGATCACTGAACTTGTTTCTGAATCTGAGATTTAACACCCAGAATCTGTGTTTCATAAACTTTGTTTCTGTTGAAATGCAAAATGGAGTTGGAGAGATGGCAGAAGATAGTGCTGTTTTGTAAAACTGAAGATATTATGGATTGGAGGCTTTGAAAAACATATGGTTTGTAAAATATGGGGCACTCACAAATGCTTAGGTTAGCCCAGGGAACACACTAACTTCCTCTGCAGGCAGTGGAAGGAGACAGAGTCTTTTAGAGGGCAAGCCAAAGCAAGGTCTTAATTTCAGGAACTCAAAACTGTCCCATGAAGCTGTATTTCTCTGTACTTATTATAGGTAGATGAGCAAAGGTATAAAGTTATCAACAGTTAATAGTTTGATAATTTCCATGGTACTCGCCTTTTTTTTCTTGAATAATTCTGCACATTCTCCTTTAAGTTAATCTGCTGATCATGGTGATAAGCAAATGTCTCTAAAATAAATTAAAAAAGTAAACCTTGAGTTTAAAATTAAATACAATAAATGCAATTTGAAAATAAAGCTTTCTGTCCAGTTTTTAAAATAAATAATTGGATTTAAAATTAAGCAATTGTATTCAGAAAATTCACGGTACGTTTTCACATAGGGCATATACACCTCTGGTTATAAGAATATATGTCTTTAAAAGGAGAATAAAATCCAGAATATATGTCCTTTAAATCTTAATACGCACCAGTTTTTTCAAGGTTTGCATGGTTTTCTTTCTTTTCACAGCGTATGAAGTAGTGCTGTCCCTCATTAAAGTTCTGTTGGTGGGTTTTATGAAGTCCAGTGGTCTCCTTGTAGCTTGCACTTGAGACATTGTTAGTTTTAAGGAAAACCAGTTCTGGAGCTGTGAAAATGCCTTCAAGGTGCCTGTCTACAGAACTTTTTTTTTGATTGATTGCAGGATAAGCCTTTCTAGAGCTGTAAGGATAATTTCTGTCGGTCGTTTGATTTTTAACATCAGAATGTATGAAAAAAATGTCAGTACTGCTTTGGTTAACAAAAAGATTGAAGTGCTTTGTGGAAGGCTTATTATGGATTGGTTGGCTCTCATCTTCAAACAGTGCCAGAAAGGAACAACTACTTCCAACTTGGGGAGCTTTCAGTTCTGCAGTTTCTTTCCCAACATCAAACACTGGTGCTTTTATTCCGTCACAGTTTTCTGATTCGTTACTTGTCATTACGACTTGATTTTTCCTGGCAGAATTCATATGATCTTGCCTGGGGGTGGGGGGTGAGGTGGAGTGGGGGTAGAAAAGAAAAAAATCATTTTGCTTAGTACGCAAAGAAGCAAAATACTGACTGTTAACACAACACTTTATGACTGATAACTTGAGGATAAAAATCTCACAGAATTCACTACTCATCACACGTGGTTTTGTGCTAAATGAGCATTATCTCAACTTAAAAAAATATGTATTTTATTGCGTTTAGTTTTTATTTTATACCAAGATGGGTATAAAAGGGAGTCTGCTTCACAGTATCTCCAAATATACCAAGCCGTGGAGCACATCCTCCTGGGTGTGATTTATAAAAGCAGCCACAGTATGTCACTGCTGCTCCACCAGCTGACCAAAGGCTGCCACTCTAAGGCGGGGGAAAAAAAAAAAAAAAAAAAAGAAAAAAAAGAGGAAGATAGTTTCCTCTATTCATAACAGTAGTTTGTTCTTCAAGACTACAGTTCTCTTGTTTACTGAAAAGCCTAATAAGCTCTGTGTACTGCTTTATTCCTGGTCTCTCTAGCAAGTGACTTCCATTTGTACTTGAGATCAGTAATCCTGATTCAGCACAGAACTCTTCTATTCCACTGTCAGGAGTCCAGTCAGACATTTTATTTTGCCCAGACTTCCCTTCCCCACTTCTGAGTAGTGGTTTTGAAGATGTTATCATGCAAACATCAGGGGCATGAAAGTTATCACGCTTTCACTTACTGGCTCTTAATCTAACATTTTTACTGTATTTTTTCCAGGCTGGGTCTGCTGACTGACCTTTGAGAAACTCTGAGCAAAAAGTTGAGAGTCTTCAGAAGCACAGAGAAATGGCAAAGAAGGACATTCAAAAAGTGACCTTTCTTTAAAAAGTTTTGAGCAATGCTATCAATGGAACTTGAAAACTGAAATGTAGCACAGAAAACTTCTGTGGTGTTCTGTTCAGCAAATACTTGGAACTGGATAAAGATTCTATAGAGCTTCAATGAAGTAGTTTCCTCTGCTTACAGAAGCCTCCCCAGAACAGTTTTAAAAGGCTAATGACACTAGAGTTTGTTCCTGGAGAAGCTTGGACAGATATATGTGAGGAAGGTAAAACTGTTTTGTGAAGCAATTCAGAGGGTGCTTCTTAATTCCAGTTGAACACTGCATAATGCAAAGGAAAAGTTAAGAGTAGATGAGGAAATAAGACATAGGAAAAGTGAATTCAGGAACACTATCATGTTTGTGACATTGAAAAAAAATAGATCATGGTTCCAAGTGCGTAGCCAAAATTCAGATTTTGCTGCCTTTCTGCAAATTTAAATAACTTTGTATGTTTAGTCTTTCCATTTGATTTCAATTTCTATTTGAAAAAGCACTAAAAATCAGTGAAAAAGACAAGTAGCAATAAGTTTCAGATAATCTTAGTATTTTTCATAATTAAACTTGATTGTTGTTTCCCTCTTTAGTGTAAAATCAATGCCTACCTATGAAATGGTTCAAACAGTTCCTGAAGCACTGTATCAGACTTCCCAAAAATACACTGGCTCGGAGGTTTTGTATTCCAAGAGTCTTGATCAAAACTATTTCCTGGCTGAGAAAACAGTAGAAGCTGTCAAAGTCTGAATATACATAATGGTTACAGTCTTTAAAAATTTAAACTTGAGTTTGTAAACAATATATGTGTTTTCCTACCATTTTCGCTTCTTTTTATCTTTACAGTAGAAGCCCAAACCTGCTAACAGCCTGAGTTCTGTATTACTCACACTTTTCCAAATTTGCATACCGATGTTAATATACAAAATGTCCTTTTAGCACCCCATCCTCCCATAGCATGAACAAGCTTGATAGACTGTAACAAGCTGAAGATGACAGAATCAGAAAACCTTGTCTGGAAGGGACCTCAAGAGTCATCTAGTCCAACCTGCTCAAAACAGGGCCAGCTTTAAGGTTAGGCCAGGTTGCTCAGTACTGCTCAGGACAACCACCCACTGGATGGCCTTGTCTGTGCTTAGCCAGTTTCGTGGGTATGTTTTTTCCTGTACAAACAGAATTTCCGTTCTTGAAATGTGTGACTTTTACTTCTTGCCATTTCACTGTGTACCTCTGGCTCTGCCCTGTCTGTAGCTCTGCTTAGAAGACACTGGTTAGTTCACCCCATACCCAGGTCTTTCCCAGGCAGTGAAAGCCCTCTTTGTTTGCTCTCTTCATAATCACCACTCGCTCCAACCCCCTAACAATTTATGTGGCTCTTCATTGGTCTTGCAACATTTTGATAATTTTTCTCTTGTACTGGGGGGTCCCAAAACTGAACACAGTATCTTAGAGATGTTCTCACATATGCTGCTCAGAGGGAAAGAATCCCTTGCCTTTGACTGCTGGGTGTGCTCATTGTAGCAGCACGTCAAGGGAGGTGATTCCACCCCTCTGCTCTGCCACCTGGAGCACTGTATCCAGACCTGGGGCCTCCAGCAGAGGAAGGACATGGACCTGTTGGAGTGGGTCCAGAAAAGGACCACAGAGATGATTAAAGGGCTGGAGAACCTCTCCTATGAAGACAGATTGAGACAGTTGGGGTTCTTCAGCCTGCAGAAGTCTCTAGGGAGACCTTACAGCAACTTTCCAGTACCTAAAGGGAATACAAGAGAGCCGGAGATGGACTTCTTACAAGGGCAGGTAGTGGTAGAACAAGGTGTAATGTCTTTGAAAGCCTGTAGGTTTAGATGAGATATTAAAAAAAATCCTTTACTGTGAGGTGGTCAGAAACAGGTTGCCCAGAAAAGCTCTGGATGGCCCATCCCTGGAAGTGTTCAAGGCCAGGATGGGTCTTTGAGCAACCTGGTCTAGTGAAAAGTGTCCCTGCCCATGGCAGAGGGATTGGAACTGGCTGATTTTTAAAGTCCCTTCCAACCCAGACCATTCTCTGATTATTGACTTATTGCCAGTAGACTTTAATCAACAGACAACTATTTTGAGTATGATGGCAACAAACAGTTTTTTACTCATCTTATTGTCCATTCATCGGATTCATACCTCCCCATTTTGTTACTAGGATCCCATGGGAGACCTTGTCGAAAGCCTTCCTCAAGTCAAGGCAAATAATGCCTGCTGTTCTCCCAAATTCACTGAGCTACTAATTCCAT
Source organism: Myiozetetes cayanensis (assembly GCF_022539395.1). Taxonomy (NCBI): domain Eukaryota; kingdom Metazoa; phylum Chordata; class Aves; order Passeriformes; family Tyrannidae; genus Myiozetetes; species Myiozetetes cayanensis. The sequence continues at coordinate 14,628,676 of NW_026087521.1, forward strand.
CCCAGAAAGCAATTGGGTCTACCAGGCACAGTATGACCTTGGGAAAACTGATGGCTGTTCCCAGACACATTCTTGTTCTTCATGTACCTTGGAATTGCCTCTGGGAGCTTAGCTCCCTAATCCTTCCAGAGGCAAAGGTAAGACAATACCTCCCCAGATTATGCTTACACTTTTGCAGATGGACATAACACATTTCTTGTCATTGGGAAGCTTTCCTGATCACCACAGTCTTACAAAGATGATGATATCTTCCCTGCAGTGATGTCATCCAGCTGCCTCAATATACTTGGATAGACTCTGTCCAGTCTCATGTATTTCTTTATGTCCAGTGTTACTATGGATTCTCTAACCTGCTCTTTCACTACTGTTCTGCACCACTCACCCCCAACTCAAGAATGAGGTTAAAGATGAGCCAGAGAGCAGAACTTGTCTGAAAACCCTGAAGAAAAGTAGGTTTTGAGTGCTTCAGACTTTTCCATGTCCTTTGTCATTACATCTCATCTCTATTTAGCATTTTCCTTGGTTTTCTTTCTTCGATGAAACATCTGGAGAAGTCCTCCCTACTGCCCTTCTCACTAATTGTGATTTTCATCTCTGACCTTCCTAATGGCATCCCCTCAAGCTCAGGGGGTGCTTCTGTGTTCTTCCTGGGTTGCCCATCCCTCCTTCTACACTTCCTCTTTGCATTTGAGCTCAGTCAGGAGTTCCCTGATTCAGCCAAACTGGCCTCCAGGACCTACTCATTCTCTTGCACATTGAGGTACACTGTCCTTGTGTTTTGAAAACGTCTTTCTTGGGCTCCTTTGTTCTTCAGGTCAGGTTCTTCTGGGTTTCTGCCTACTCATTCTCTGAACAACCCAACATCTCCCCTTCTGAGGCCCTTGAAGTATTTCTTCCTCACTTACCTCAAGACTTTATAATACCACTGGTGATACACATAGTTTGTTTTATTATTTCCAGTTAATAGTATATTTTCTAAAAAATAAAGGATATTGTATTTGCTAATACTTTTCTAAGGATGACTGTTTTAAGAATCCTGAAGTTAACAAAAAGAAAAAAATAGTGACATGTATCAGAACAAATAACTCAATTGTTACTTAAATGTAATGAGTTAAAGAGCAGGCTTTTCCTTTTAGAGCACTGAGAAAACTGTAAGAACTATGTTACTCACACTGCAAGATTAAAAATTAGGTCATGGGGTCACCTGGGATCATACGACACCCAGTTACACTAACTGTGTGTTTAGGAAAGCTGTGTTTACAACTATAATACACTTCAGCTTTTTTAACTAATTTTACAAGCCAGAAACAAAAGAAAGCCAGCACTATGTGACTAATTCTCTTTCTGCAGATATCAGCAATACTGAGAGCTCAGTGTTAAGCTCAAGTTAATTTTATTTCAGAACAATAAAACAAATATATTTGTATATACGGACTATCGTTGCCACGAGCCTACAAGAGATGTTGATCATTCATAATTATATTCACAGTTTACACTCTATCTACATACCAAATAAATGAAAGTTTGAAATAATTCTGTGGAGGTAAAATATTAAGCAAACCTGGTTTTGCAGCTTCTCTTCACAGGTCTGTTCCCAAATGTTGCCCATTAGGTTTGTGTCGAAATTTTCTTCTGGAAGCTGAGTACAGTTAGAGGACTGAAAACCCTAAGAAGACAGTGAACAAGCAATAAAAGCCCTTGCTCAGCTGTCTTCCTGTTCCATACTAGAGCCAACATACACTAATTCTGTTGCTTGTGACAACTAGACAAAACATAGTAAAGAGACATTTTATCAAAAACCATATTGATTTAAGCATAAAGTGCAAAGTAATCAAGTCTTTCTATATCTTTTATATCTCTGCACATATACCACAAGGAAGAGAAAATCTTCATGTATTTGAAAGTCATTATATGATTTTTTCACGAAAGACATAAGGCTCTAAGGGCTTATTTCAGGGAAATACATAAGTACCTACTTAATTTGAAGCATGCACACAAATGTTATCCTGCAGAGACACAGGTATAAATAAATTTTTAGCACTACATATATAGGTAAATGATCTGCTGAATTGGTTCTGAGACTTGCACTTAAGTTCCTTTTAAAGACTCACTTTTGTTTATGCTTCTCACATTTCATCATTTCACATTTCTGCATATTTTTTTAATTTCCCTGCTGTCGGCCTCAGTCCCTTTCCCATAAGCTCTGTTCTTAATGACCAGCTTAGAGCATAGATATTCTAATTTGGAAAATGCCTAAAACAAGATGAGCCTTTCCAGACATATGTAAGCAATAGCAGGAACAAATATAAAATGTGACTGCAAAATAATATACCAAAACAGTCTTAAAGAGGAAGACTTCACATATTTCAGTATCAATGAGATTTGGTCACTGTTGTAAAAATCACTTAAAAATACAGCAATTGCTGAACATTTTTAGTTTTATATCATAAGTAAAATAAACCTACATTATGCTGGTATTTTACTCTCTCTGAGAGATGCTGCCTTCTGTTGTCCAATACTTGCTTTTCTAACCTTGTAAAATGAATAAAAACAGCCTATGAAATACAAGATGCAAGATCTATAAGATTAAAATATTCTGAGTATTAATTTCAAAATAATTTAGGAATATTTTCCCACACATCTTACAAAGGTCTGATTCTTAAGCAGTTGTGAGCAGTCTGTGTGTGTGATTTGGTCAGTTCAGGGTTTGAAGCTGGATGGGAAAGCAGTATAAGTGGATAACGCTGTTTGAATAGCCTGCTTCTCGAGATGAAACTAGTGTATGACATGAGTAGTGTATTACCTGATGTGAGTAAAAACACATTACCTTTTTTTAAAAAATCTCTCAGCTTCATGTGCAGTGTTTTATTCAGAATCTATTTATTTACTCTCTCACAGTAGGAGTATCACTGGAATGCCAGGAGTGATTGTGAAATTCCCCGCTTAGAACAGTATGTTTATGGTTTCTTGATACCCCAAATATAAGGCCATCATGAAAAACCTTTTCTAGAACTTCATTTTAGCATAACTACTGCCTATTTTATACAAGTACCTGTTCTGGAGATCATCTAGGTTTGGCTTATGTTGTGTATGTGGCGGTGACATGGGAAGTTCCAAGTTGTGTCTCCCAGGAAGTTTTTTTGCATTTTCAGTGATAGCCACATGGACTGGCTTCCTCACGTTCTCTGCAATGAAAGTATCTGGTATGTCAGAGCAGAGCTTGGAGCAAGTTTTGAGGTTCCTGAATTTTCACTAGGGTATAAAAGCTGTTGTTTTAGACTTCTTAATCCATCTAAAATCATATTTTTTGCTTTCTTTGTTACTAACAATGCAAAAACTCTATTCTAAATGGCACAATAGTATAAAATTATTCACAGTCAGCCACTGTGTGTGGACAGGTTCTGTTGCCCTCCTTGGTCACCTTCCTACTTTTCCTCAGCATAGGAAAACAAATTTTCCACAATCTGGTTTATGAATATGTCACAGAGAATAAGAGTCACAGAGTCATAGAATTGTTTAGGTCTGAGAAGACCTTTAAGATCATGGAGTCCAACCATTAACCCTGCACTGCCAAGTCCACCACTAAACAATGTCTCTCAGTACCCCTCTGCAGGTAAAAGTAGGACTCAAGTTGCAGTGACATTTCTTAAGAAGTTTAATGATGGATTTTAAGAAAGATAACCTGGGTAGAACTGACAAGATTATTTCAAATGCCCAAATGAGAAAGGAAGTGGATTACAAATGCACCCATTCATTGGAAAAGGGAAAAACAAATGGATATAGGGTAAAATTGATGAATGGAAAATGAGGAAGGTGCAAAAGTGTATGTTGCAAACATTAACCCTTTCCTGGCCAGAACCAGGACAGTGTACAAGACTTTAGATGTGATTTAGGCAGTAGCCAAGGTTATTTGATTCATCTTATGCCCTGACTTTTTCTTCAGTCATAATTTTTGTATTTAGTTACATTTTTTTTTATTTTAAAAATAAAACAGCACTTATTTGAGCATTAAATCACAAGTAGAAGAACAAGAACTAATATAACAGCAGTAATAGATAACTGATTCTGAGAAGTCAGAAAGAAACTCACCAGTGTTGTCTTTTTTGGTTGATATCTGGTTAACCACATACAGGTTAAGAAGATCTAAACTGACTGCTGAACGTTTAGGAGATGACACTTCCAGAAGCTTCATTTTTGATTTAAGTTTCTTTTTTTCAAAGTATTCCTTAAATTTTTAAAGGAGATAATAAGTTTTAATAAGTTTTTGACAGAAGCTTCAGCAACACACCAGGAGTATAGATATTTCTTTTGAGATTAGCAAGTAAGACTTAGTGAACAATTCCTAATAATAAAAGTACATTATTAAGTACCTCTGAATTCTCACATCCTGTTAGCAGTTAATTTATTTTTTATTGCCTTGAAAAAACTGCAAGCATAATTTGGTCATATTCAGAATAAGTCACTGTTATCTTGTTATCTAAAAATCTAGTCCTTAAACACTAATTTCTCAAACTCTGTGTACAATCACTAAAAATATTTCTTTCAAATAAAAGATAAATGTGGCAAGAAGGAAGTCTTTAAAAATTTAAACTTGGACTTTTTAGGCAACTTGTAAAGTAGTAGGTAAATAAATTAGCAAGATTACATACACCAGATGTGCCATCTGTAATGACACAATGTTATTGTTCTCCAAATTTGTCTTTCTTGACAAAGAAAATAGTCTTGTGACAAAAAAAAAAAAAAAGGAAGACAAATCTCTATGATTTAGACTTCAGAAAGACTTTTTGTTGCAAGGAATAAAAAGAGATACAATTGACACTTTGAATACGTCACGCAGATAATTCTGGAAAATTTAGGAAACAAAAACCTTCATTTTGTAGAGACTATTAATAACCGTCCTAAAATCGTTAGAATCAAGTACAGCAGATGAATAATAAAACCAGTAAGATTTATTTTTTTCTAACCACAAGAAGGATATTGAAAACTGAAGGCTATGCCTAAAAAAAAAAAGCACCGGCTTTTCTTCTGAAATTCCTCTCGTGTTTGCAGGTTACATGTAACCAACACACCCAACATGTTCACTGGTAACTAATTACTAGTTTTCAGTATAATTTATTATTATCTTTAGCTTTCTAGGCTAATTTAATCTGTGGAAAATATCTGTTTTTCAGTTAAGAAAATCAACCTGTGTACAAATCAACACTTCAAAATTCATATTACTTTGGGTCCACATGCCTAAAAGATGTATCCACTTCCCTTTAGTGTCCCAGATATTTTATTCCCATCACCTCTAAATTACTAATAACTGTGTTATAGCAATTACAAAATTAGAACTGTGTTTAGTAATTTAGTGTTACATTACTAAGAACAACCCTGACTTGGATCCTTTCCTTATTTCCTTCCTCCACTGAAGCAAATTACATAGTTGTAACATTAATTATGTGTCTTAGACCAGTAATCCCTGAGAAAACAGATATTTTGAGAACTCACAGGCCTCCAGGAGACTGGGAAAGCAATGAGGACAACAAGCTGCTGATTGGTCCCGCATTCCCTTATGTAAAGGTTTTCATTTCAGTGATTGTGTCCATACAGTCAGCCTGTTTCTCCTGCTCCTCTATATGCCTGTGCACCTGCTCTGGGCATTAGGGACACCAGCTTCAGTGGTGGAGATTCCCTGTACTGCCTCTTTCTTCCCTGCTGCTTAGGAGGACACTGACTTCACTCACTATGGTTATAGCCATTTTCTCTTACTGTTTTCTTCCTCTTTCCTGTTTGAAATGTCTTTGGCCAGGGATAAGTTTGATTCTCTTATTTCACTTTCAGATTCAAAATACAAACAAGCTGGCCTACTTTTGCAAATGCCAAATAAAGTACTTCAATGAGCCTAACACCCTTTAATACAGGCCAGAAGAATAGCTGTGCATGTGTGTTAGGCCAGTGGATTATGTGGTTGTCAGTGTGAGGCTTCAAACAATCTCATGCGTCAGCACATACCAACATAATATGGTAACAGAAGTAATTCAGTAAAACTTAAACTGGGCACATTCATTCATTCATTCATGCCTTCTCTGGCTGCCTCCTCTTCCTGCTGGAATTCAGTGTAGTAAACCTAGCACAAGACTTTTGCCCTAAAAGTCAGGTAAAAACATTTCAGCTGTTAAGTTATTGTTTTGAGTCTAAATGCTTTGAAAGTATTACCTAAGGGAACCCACTAAAACATTTATGTAACAATATAAAATCCAAGGTAGCTAAGACTGTTTACCTTTTGTTTTCTCCTTTCCTGCTTTAATATGATTCTGCTCCTAAAAATGCAAAAATTTATTATTTTAATTGCAAAAGTATAATCTTGAGTCATGGCTTGAATTTCTCATAAATGGTACTGAGAATTTAGGACACAAATATGTTATGTTATGTTGTGTTATGCTATGTTGTCTTGTGCTGTGTTCTGCTATGCTATGCTAATGTTATGTTATATGTTATAATGGATCAAATATTCAGGTAGTTAAGTCAATATATCTCTGTTGAAGTCACCTTGACTGATCTTGGTTTATGCAGGCAAGGATAGGACCACATTGTATATTAGGCTACTACACTGAACACGAGAAAGGAAAACAGAAGAAGCTTTTAGTCATTTAACCTGTAATGCAACATTTCATCAATTTGTAATTGCTTAAAACTTAAGAAATCTTTGTCAATATATTATTTTCTGCTAATTTTCTTTGTCAGGTTGCAACATAGTTACAAAAACATATTAGCAAAAAAACTAAAGGAGCGCTATACAAGCTTTTATGTTTTTGGTATAGAATATTGTGGACCTTCCGTAAAAAAGGTAAGAAAAATAGTTTGTCACTACAAGATGCTGTTGTTTGTGCACTCTAGGAGACAGTCATACCTTAAACTATGTATCTGACTTGTAAAGCATAGCCTTAAATGAATTGAAATGGATTGCCTACTGGCCACCGTGCTCAAAATTGGAGGTCATGGTCACTGGGTGAGCACAGCTGCATTCCTCGGGTCAGTAAGATTAGGACTTTTTTTGAGGGCTAGAAATATCTTATATCCCCCTTGGAATGACTTTTTTTTCTTTTCCTGTTCTTAAGGTTAGAACAAACTTTACAAACATGTGCATATAACATCTGCCCTTGCAGTGGGAAGAAGCCCCAGTAATGGGTAGTTTTTCGGACACCTCAAATGCAAATCCCAGACTCACCTAAGGAACCCTGACAGATACTGCCAGCAGCAGCAAGCAGCACATTGATTTGTATTTGCTAAATGCGTGCAATACCACACACTGTGTTTTCCTACAGAGGGTATTTAGGACAGGCATTTAGGACAATGTTGGATTTGGTGTTTTGGTGGTTTTTTTCTTCAAACTGAAGCTCTTCCTTCCCCCTGCTTCACAGAGGCAGCATTCAGAAATCCCATTTTGCTGGGAAAACTTCCAGATGAGTAGGGCATTCTTTTAGTTTGATTCTGCATAGATTCAGGAAGATTACAAAGCTGTATTTAGCAATGCTGCTTCCCAATGGCTGGCAAAATCTGTGGGGTTTACATTTCTAGTAGATGGGCAGATGACAGAGTAAGTAAAGAAACTGATTTTTTTTTTTTTAATGACTACTCAGTTTGTGATATTTTACTATTTCAGTGCATGTCAATACCTGTACATCTTTTTCTCCAAATGGTAACCACTGCTCTTCGCTGAGGGTGGGAGGAAATGCCTCACCCAGCCCCTGCCTGTGGAGAAACACTGGGCCCAAACATGACAGCCCTGCCTGAGGTGGGAGGGCACCTGCACCTCCCCACACAGCCTGGCTTAGCAGGGGGCTCGGGGCTGAAACACACACACTGTGGTGCTACTGGTCTGTGGAGAGACACTGGTTCTGTCACAAACATCATGGCTGTGTCCACCCTGTGACGGACACCAAGGCTGTCACACACACCAAGGCTGTCACACACACCACGGCTGTGCTTGGTTTGTGAGGGGACACCAAGGCTGTCACACACACCATGGCTATGCTTGGTTTGTGAGGGGACACCAAGGCTGTCACACACACCAAGGCTGTGCTTGGTTTGTGAGGGGACACCAAGGCTGTCACACACACCAAGGCTGTGCCTGACTTGTGAGGGGACACCAAGGCTATCACACACACCAAGGCTGTGCTTGGTTTGTGAGGGGACACCAAGGCTGTACACACACCATGGCTGTCACACACACCATGGCTGTCACACACACCATGGCTGTCACACACACCATGGCTGTCACACACACCATGGCTGTCTCGCCACACAAACCGCAGCGCCGCCCAGCTTGTGAGGGGACACTGATACAGCATGGAGATGTTTCTGTCAGCCTTTGAAGAGTTTCACTCACCGACTGCCACCGACCCAGTTCATTTTCTGCTGCTGAGGAGGGAGGGAGGGTTTGAGGTGGGGGCGATGGCCACCACAGAGATGGTTTGCAGCCCCCCAGCAGGGCCACAGGGCCCTCCAGCAGGGCCTCCTCCTCCCTGGGAGCAGCAGGGCAGCTGCTCCCAATGTCCCCAGGCTAGTAGAGAAGAAGGAAAGGGTGGTGCAGGGACAGACAGCCAAAGGGGAAGGATGCAGAAAACCAAGCAAGGCAGCTGATAGGGAGGAAGCGATGCTCCGGTTGCTGCCGCCCTTCCTCTACCCACCACGTTTCCATACAGGCTGCTGCCAGAAGCCATTGCCCTTTTGCAAGGCGGTCATGAACCTCTTGCTGTCCCAAGTCAATTATTTGTCTTTCAGGGTCAGCTTGTCTTTGCTACAACCACAATACTTTTAAGGCAAGAGAGAAGCACCTTCCTCCCCATCCTGTTCTTCCTCAGGTATTTCAGGGGCAACAGGGGAATCAATGAGCATTTTCTACTAGCAGGTGCTGCCCTTGGTCCTGTCTGATGAGCTTTTGTGTGTAAATGTGACAAACCCTCCAGGAGAGACGCAGAGCTGTGGGTGCTCCCTGTGCTCCCAGGGCACCTTTGCAGCAACGCAGCTCCACTCGCTCCCTTCCCTGTGACTCCCTGCCATCACTTCAGCAAGTGAAGGCACCCATTTACAAAACAATCATCACATTTCACATGAATCTTTTCCTGTGGCATTTCTTTACTGAGTTATCTTTAGCCTAATGTTTCTCAGGGTACCAAAGTTTGCTTAGCATTAGTACAACAATGGGAAGGATGCTCAGAGTAGATATTGGGAGCCTAATATTAAAAATGACCCAAGGTTTTTTTCTTTGTAATACTTCTAATTTGACTAGGATGTTTATAGAATCTAATTACTATGCATAATTGTTTATTGTTACAACGCTAGATTAAAATCTTCACAATAATATCGATATTTTAAGTCTATGTGACTCTACAGCTAATATGATAGATGACAAAATGAAAGTTTATTTAACTAGTTTCATCACTTCAAACATTAATTTTTATTTTCAATTCCATCTAATATAAGTGTTTCACATGTTAATACTGTGTCTAACATGAAGTTTCATGCATAACATATTCAAATCCCTTTTACTTTTGTTTTTCATATATATAATATTTTCTGTATCACCATTACCTTTACTTTTCCACAGTATTGTCTACATTTAAAGAAAAAAGTGCAATTTTCTTTATGTTTGATTTATTTAATCTGGTAGTTAGCAGTTTATTGTAGAATTCTGGAAAAGTGACATGGCAGCTTCAATTAATTATTTTTCAACATAAGAAATCTTCTCTTCAAATTATTTTCTGCAGATAAAGACCTTTCAAACATCTATAAAATAAAGAATTGGTTCCTTTTTGAGGACGGCAAAATAAACAATTAAATAAGATCTGAGATGTATATGACTATACTTCCAGTATCTGTATATTATGCCTTGACTGTCAACATTTGAAAAGTTTGAAATAATTGATTTGGATATCTGAGTGACATCATAATTTCAAAGAGTTGAAGGACATTGTTGTTAATTTTTAAAAGGTCGACAAGAATAAGTTTCATGGAGCTTAGCTGATTCTCTGGGAAGTGAAGTAAGTATAGAACAAAGAGACTTTCTTTATGTGTCAGAAACTGAAGTTTAAAGACTTCCCCTTTTTCTGAGAAAACTAAGAAGCCATGAAATAAAAGGGAAGGTCCTGTCACTGATTAAAATGCAAAAGAGAGGGAGGAGAATATTTAGTTCTGGTATTGCTGGACTCAAAGGCTGGGGGCTGATATAGAATAGAGGCTGACAAACTCCTGAGATGGGAAAGTTGCTGGGCGAGGGGACAGTGGGAGAGAGTGAGGAAGAATGAGCTCCATTGTTGAATGCCTCTTCCAGGACAGGCATAGGTGGCCATAAAGTGGAGCTTGTGGGAGTCAGGGTCAAATCAAGATGAAAGGAGGGATTCTTCACATATGATATGGTAGGTCTGAGGAACTGCTTGCCATAGACATTATTATCTATAAAAGAGTTTACATTATTTCAAGAGAGACTGGACAAATACTTTTAAGAGTAGAATATTTAACAGAAAAACCTCTCTCAATCTCACAAAATTATCACAGTTAAAAATGCCCAAAGGTTGGGAGAGTATGAAGCTGCAGCACGGGAGGCAGCATCACATGTGATTGCAATTCTTTTTCCTCCTTGGGTATCTGTTTAGAGCTATTGTTAGAGACACACTCATGTGCTCAGGAGCACTGCCCTGAACCAGTTTGCTGCTTCTTAATATTCAGAAGTCTCCCAAATAAGAGTTAATAAATAAGCTACAGTAGATGATCTTTGTGTTTTCATACCAGTTGCAAACCCTCAAATAAGTTCTTGAGGCATGACAAAAGGATGGCAGCAGATCCCATGTTTGGGATGTATGAGTAGAAGAGATGATTTTCCTGGATTTATTCCTGCCTGCACTTTTACAGAGTAGAACACTGGCTCTGCTGCAGGCAGAGCCAGTAGCACCACTGCTAACAGCTACATGATTTTACCACTTATATCTGTACTATTGCACTTAGCATATAGCTTATTTAAAGTGTTCACAATGCATTTGAGAAAAGGTTTAATAAGGTATCATTAGCATTTTCTTCAGATGATCTGAGAATAGAAACCTTAAACAGAAAGAGATTCAAAGCAAACCCTGAAAAACATATGTAACATATTCAAGACTTCTGAAAGCATAAAAAAGACACATGCTGATTCAGCTGCATTATCTGTATGGAGTAAGAAATAAGCTTAACAAGAGAGAGAAACATGTCTAAAAAAATCCAGATATTTAAGCTTTTAAGTGTAAATACTAAACTTGTAATTCTTTGTCTGAGATCCTAACTTGGCAGTTTACTGTGGTTGGAGCAGCTGACACTGATCTTCTCCATCCTTGGCCTTTTCCCTCCCTCTCTCTTTGTAAAGGGAAAACAACTCATTTACACTTCTTTCTGGAGCTGTATTCTGCTTAGAATCCCACTGTTCTCAGAAGTGAAAACTGTTTATGATTGGTCTGCTATTGACTGTCCCATCAGTCAGATTACTCAAATCCCTTATGGATAAACTATCAGAACCTACAAGTCACACAGGGTTCAAATTTACAGCAGCAAGTGTGCATCTCCCTAAACATAGAGTAAGGGAAAGAGGACTCCTGGTGTGGGAGTGCCCCCCATTTACACCATCTCTGTGATGCCTACACTCAGAAGCCAAACAACAGAGTAGGATCTCCCTACTCTCTCCTCCCTTGTCATAAAACACCTCTGGCTATTCTGAGTACCCTACAGTCTCATTAGGACTAAAAGAGTTGGAATCAACTGCTTGGTAGGATCAGGCCAGTCTCACCACAGTAACACTTTTTCAGCAAGCTTCTACATTTGTGATTTTAAACCTGAAGCTCCTTCCTTGGCTTAGATCTCCAGATTCTAAAGGAATTACAGTGTCTGGATATTCTACTGAGGTACATGAATATAGTCAATAGCTTCTCTAAACTAGGCTGAATAAGCAGGTAATTTCTGCTGATACAAACCTGAAATCAAAGGTCAGGGTATCTTATCACTCTTTTCTGATAAAAACATCAAATTTGTCATTGGTGTGCCTTGACATTGCAAACTCATTCTGTGGGTGTTATTTCTGTACTTATGTAAGTGATGACATTAAAGTAAATAGAAACTTTGGAAGTACTTCAGAGTAAGGTATTTACTTGATTAATGGCTTGTAAGCTCATCCTCTCTTGAATCTGGCTCAAGCTGTGTCCTACTATTCCCACACCACAATGCAAACATACAGCTCAAAATTAAAGAAAAAAACAGATGTTTCCAGCTCACCATATTACAGTACATCACATTTTAGACGTTATTTACAGTTCAGTATTAGTATTTGAAAAGAACAAGCACTGTGTGGATTCATGCTACATGTTTTACACATACTCACCCACACAGAAGCTGCTATGTACCGTATACATGACCTAGCCATATCTAAACGTTAAAGATCATAAATAGCAATGATTCAAAATGCATCATTTATATCTATTTTTCAGTCTCTTTATTTTTTATTTTGTATGTCGTTATGGCACAGTGGATAACTCCATAAGCACCTAGGACATTCCAGTTTACTGCACACTGACATAACAGCTATGGGACCTTCTGTTAGGATCATATAAAACATCGGGTAAAATGCCTTTTGCTTAAAAGAGTGCACATTTCATTTTTTCAAACATTGAATCAAAAGATACAAAAAACGATCATGGAGTAAGGCTGATTGATATCTCTGGCATAATAGCCTGCACATTCCAATTCTACCACCTGCATTGCAACCACAGAGTTGTCAAGGATGAAGTGCTGGTGTGGGAGCCAGTGGGCATAAAACAGAAGAGCAAAAAGAGACATCAGTTGCCATGATTACACTCTAGTTTCTACATATTCAAACATTCATGACTTTAGTCACTCTAATACTCATTGCTGCCATTTCTTTTTCCTCCTCAGTTATTGGTTCCTGCACACAAGTTATTTTAATGCGTTTGGTGACTAAATGACTAAAAAACAATCACTTGACACTAAAAAATGTGTTTTTCCTTAAGAGAGGATAAACCCTCAAACATTCTGGTTCTAATACCAACATCCCTCCAATCCCGCAGCTTCAATTACTCACTGAACACTGCACCACAATTACTGCAGCTTTGGCAATTATTTTTCCAGTAGTATTGGGAACTTTTATTATGACTAAATGTAGTAAAATTGCTGCCTTCAGCACTAAAAAGTATAAAAATCTAACACTTAAGGCCATGCTCTACAAAGAGGAGTTTGTGCATGGATTACTCAGCAGGACTGTGGCAGAGCAAGAACTCTCAAGACAGCAAGAACAGAAGAAAGGGAGTATTTCAAACAACAGTTTAGGCTTTTCTTCATCCTTTCAAAAGAAGGAAATACATTCCTTTTATTGACTGAAACACCGCACGGTCAGATTTGCTTCACTTAAATGTTCCCACAGATCTGACTGTGTGGTGTATGTCTGCAGTAACCACCAAGTCACCAGAAGTTTCAGTCATCCAGGATCTTGCAAAGTGAAAGGTCAGCAGACACGCAGAACCAAAAGAGATCTATGAACTCTCCCCTTCGTAAGAAAACGCTAGAGTAATGGAATATTGCAAATAGCTGTGGTTTGGCAAAATCTGAGAGTATGCTGTGGTACACACAAGCCAGAAAGGGAAGTATGCAACTGGAGATCGTGATTAAAAAAATAACAAAGCCCTAAGTAAAGCAATTTCTTAGCCAGTGTATCCTTGTGCACTGAAAAACTTCTAACTGAATCTTAGCTGTACTGCACTAGGTCAGATTTTGACATTTTCCTAGCTTTGAGTTGTATATTAAAAAAAAAAAAAAAAAAAAAAAAGAGATGGACCTCTATCCAGATCTCTAGCCTATTCTCACTGGTAAAAATATAACAGACTCCAAAATTACCCACATCTTCTCTAAGTAACTGTTCAGCCCATCGTGGACAGAATTTGTGGAACCTCCTAGGAAGACATAAGAAATAAATGTTTCTTGGTCTTTTCCTACTGGTCTTGGCTTATTGGACTTTTTGGAAGGCACCTGGATGTTTTGATAAATGGTGCCTGATTTTTAAAAGCAAAGCTTGCTTGCTCTCAAATCAAAGATATCATTCCTTCATCCTGAAGGCTGTGTTGCTCTCTAAACATCATCACTGCACTCTGCCCAAAGGGGGCTGTTTTATAACAGTAATGTGATTTGATTTAACTCAGCATTTGCTGAGTTACCGAGAGACAGGTGGCCTCACTCTCCATTTCTAGGGAAAGGCTGGGCTGCTCAGCACTCCTATAAATGCCTGATATCACACTCTTAAATTCTGCTTTTATATACACATTCTGAACTAATGCTTTATCACATACCATCTTATACAGCTACCTTACTACTACATTTTCAAGGTGTAAAAGAACCTGAAGTATTTTTAAGTACTCTGATCCTCCTCCTGCAATTTCAAATACAGTACCTTCTCCAAACAAGGGAAGAATTAGAAAGAAGAAATTAGTAAAAGACAAAAATAAAGCTGAAAGACAACTGCCTTTACTGTTGATTCCTTTGTGCGAAATTAGCCGGGTTTTGCTGCAGGGGCCGTGCGACTCGGCCGGGGTTGTTTTGGGCTGCCAGAACACAATACCGGTTTCCTTTCGGCGAGAGGACAGGAAACAAATTACGCGAACTGTGCAGGCGCTGCCCCGGAGACGCCGAACCGCCCGGGTCCCTCCCGCGGCCGCCCGGCCAATTTCCGACTCGGGGCCGCCCGAGGCCACCGGCCCCGGCTGCGCCCGCCCTCGCCCGCGTCGCTCCCGCACCGGGCGCCCCGCCCGCGGCGGCGCTACAGCCCCCCCGCCCCGGGGAGGCTCGGGGTCACCGGGGGTGACGCGCTGCCCGCCAGGGCTGCCGCGGGGAACGGGCTCTCCCCGGTGCCGCCGTCGCCTCCTCCCCCCGTGCCGCTGGCGAGGCCGGGGCTGAGGCCGGGGGCGGAGGCGGCGCCTGCTCCGCAGGGCAGGCGGAAGGAAAAGGCGGACGCAGCCCGGGGCGAACCGGCGCGCTGCAGGGCCGGGCGCCGGGGGACCAGCGGTGCGGCTGGAGCCGAGCGCCGGGAGAGCCGCCGCGAACGCGGGGCGGAGCGCCGGGACACCCGAGCGCTGCTGCCGCTCCCGCTGGTGCGGCCGCGCCCCGAGCTATAGCGGTGCGGCCGGGGCGGCCGTGCGGGGCAGCCGGGCCGCTGCCGGTGCCGCCCCGCGCGGCGCAGCCAATGGTGGTCGGCGGGGCGGGCTGCGCCGCGCAGGGCTGCGTTGTGCAACGCGCCGCGCTTTGAAGGCACCATCACCCCCGGGAGGCAGCGCTCACTCGGCATCTGTCACGGCAGGGCGGCCGGCGGCGGGCCGGGCCCAGCGCCCCGATGAAGACCCGGCGGGACCGGCCTTCGCGCTGGGCATGATCCGCCCGCGGTAGGAGCGGCGCGCAGCGGTGCCCGGCGGGCAGGATGGCCCACATGCTGCATGCGGCGGCCCGGCGGGTGCAGTGGAGCAGGACGGGCGCCGCGAAGAGGGCGGCGTGCCTGCTGGCCGCGGCGTACGGGCTCAAGATCCTCTACCCCATCATCCGCGGGCGCCTGAAGCGGGCGGGCGGCAGAGGCGGCTCCCAGGATGAGGGGGGCCAGGCGGCGCCGCACCGCGCCGGCGGCCGGGGCAGAGCCTCCCCGGCCGTGGACGCGGAATTCTTTAGGCAGCTGCTAGAACTCCGCAAGCTGTTCTTCCCGAAGCTGGTGAGTGCCGAGCTGGGCTTGCTTTGCCTCCACTCGTTCGCTCTGGTGTCCAGGACTTTCCTCTCTATCTATGTGGCCGCCCTCGATGGGAAAATTGTGAAGAGCATCGTGGAAAAACAGCCCAGGAGCTTTATCTTCAAGTTAATCAAATGGCTGATGATTGCGATCCCAGCCACTTTCGTGAACAGCACGATACGGTACTTGGAGTGCAAGCTGGCCCTCGCCTTCCGCACGCGCCTGGTGGATCACGCCTATGAGACCTACTTCGCCAACCAGACTTACTACAAAGTGATCAGCATGGACGGGCGGCTGGCCAACCCCGACCAGTCCCTCACCGAGGACATCATGATGTTCTCGCAGTCCGTGGCACACCTCTACTCCAACCTCACCAAGCCCATCCTGGATGTTGTGCTCACCTCCTACACCCTCATCCGCACAGCGAGGTCCCGGGGGGCCAACCCCATTGGGCCCACGGTCCTGGCTGGGCTCGTCGTCTACGCTACGGCCCGTGTGCTCAAAGCCTGCTCGCCCAAGTTTGGCAAGCTGGTGGCCGAGGAGGCTCACAGGAAGGGCTACCTGCGCTTCATCCATTCGCGCATCATTGCCAACGTGGAAGAGATCGCTTTTTACCGAGGGCACAAGGTAAGTAGGAGAGAAGTTGGAGGGTGTTGTGGTCTCTTCCGCTGTACCGGAGTAGACGCATGCATTCCCTGCTGCCCTCCCTGAGCACTTTGGGTCCCTCTGACATTTAAACCTGTTTACAGCTTAGCACTTCCCATTTCTTAGGAAAATGCCATCACACAAACGGTATCTGGGAGGAGCAGATCACAGTTCCCTTGAGCTCTGACAGTGTTCCGGTTTTGCAGCTGGATCCTATGCTTTTCTAGAAAGCTAATCTCCAGTATTGTTTTTCCCCGACCCCGTCCATTACAGTTACTTTCCCAGGCTTTTTTTTTTTTGCCCACCCGTGTGTATGAACTCTCATATTTAATACTGCAGAAATAGCAACCAGGGTACACCAGAAAGTCTAGGGGAAAACTCTGTGATAGCTCAGAGCACACTACAACCTTTGACACTCTTTTACATAGCTAAGCAAAGATGTAGTCATCAGAGTCTTAAAATAGCTTAAGTACAGTACTTCTGCAATCACAGTTACATAAACTAGTAGCTTGTTTTAAAGCCACCTGATTAAGGAACTCTTCATATTTTTATTAGAAGGGGATTTTGGCCATAATACCTTTCAAACACAAATGGAAAAAAAAGTTGTTTCATGTAAGGTGAAAATGAAAGTTGGAAACCAACCTGAAGTATTACTCTCTGAGTCCAAGCAATTATTATATAATGTAAATGGTTTATTTTTGTAGACACAATTATTCTCAAAAGCTGCCTATAGTAATGTTTTAAGTGTGGCTACATTAAACATTTTTTCAATTCCCACATATACGGGCTTGAGCTGAATACATACCGTATTGACTTGCAACTGTCTTTGACTTGTTAAACCTCTTGGGATAGTTCTCTCTTCTCCCAGACTTCTTGCTTAAACAAGCAGCTTTGCATTTCAGTGATCAGCTCTGCAACTTTAAGTCATTGGAGATAATTGATCCCCAAACGCTGTCCAATGTGAGTTTTAGTTGCTGTGAAACTCTCCAGCTGCAGCTTTATTAGAAGGATGTGGAATCAATCTTATTATGGTTGTTAGAATCAGCTGTTGTGACTGCCTCCTATGTTGTTCTTGTATATATCAGAGATCTTAAAAGAGTTGAAAACCTGCCAGTGTTCTATCGAGGGACGGTTGATGGTTTAATAAGATGGTGTAAATAAGAACCAGGTGCACTGACTTCTGTAAAGCTGTGCACTTTTGCTGTGAGACTGCAGCACAGTGAAAATGAAGTACCACATAGCAGATGTGATTCAGAAGTCACAGCTCTGGGTGCTGGATTATTTCAGGTGCATATGTGAATGTGTCTTGTATGATATGTGCATCTTTGTTGCATTGTATAAGTGTTTTATTTTTTTAACTGTAGGTAGAATTGAAACAGCTGCAAAAAAGCTACAAAGCTTTGACAGATCAAATGAATCTCATTTTGTCCAAACGTTTATGGTACATCATGATAGAGCAGTTCCTGATGAAGTATGTCTGGAGTAGCTGTGGTATGATTATGGTCGCTGTGCCCATCATCACTGCAACGGGATTTGCAGATGGCGGTAATACTTAATTTCTAAATGTTTCTTAAAAGTTATGCCCTCAGAAGATTGTACTTCCCCTGAATGCCACTCATAATGATTTATTTTTCACAGACTTTATTACAACATCCCTGTCTTGTGTGTAACTTTCAAGCATTGCAAGTCAGCTGAGGAAAGAGCAGCACAAATGATCCACCTTTGAGCATAAGCCTGATAAACAGTATGAAGTCAGGACTTAAAGGATCCTTGTGTCACACAAGATTACCATGTTAATTGCCATCCTTTTACACTAGCTACTCTTGCCATGGTAGGCTGATATTTGCAGCATCTCCATTTACAAAATGATACTATGAACTTTCCTAGAGTGCTTATCTCCTCCTTCCATAAACCCCAGTGTAATCAAAGGTAATTATAGGTCATTTTTCTCTTACTGTTGACCTATTAGGAACCCCTGGTTTTCCCTGACTCCATGGGTGAAGAGAAGGTGAAATCCGGATTCCAGACTAGGATGGTATAATTTTTGACATCCTATCACAACTTTCCTGGAAGTGAAACAAGACTCAAGTAGTGTTGTTATTGCAGATGCTATAAAATAAATAAATAAAAATAAAAAAGAGTGAACAGAAAGAAAGGTAATTAAGGAGGAGTAGTGAAAGACAAGTGGATAATTTGGTTCAACAGGCTTCCCTGTGCACAATTAGAACTACAGAATATATTATAATTCCACAGGATTCCTTAAACACAGATCCTACGATTTCTGTGGAAGGATCAGTTCCAAGTTGGATACATTTAATCAGAAAGGAGTGAATTCTGTGCAGTAGTTATATTTATTTCTTGGTAGTTATATTCCACATCAGGGCTGTCCAGCTGGACAGGCTTGATGTGCCCTGTGGGATGACTTTGTGCAGTGCCCACAAGGTTTAGCTCTCTTGCAGTTGTGTTGATACACGGCTGCATGTTCAGCTGTCTGAGCTGCTGCCCATCACATGGCTCAGGAGGGCACTATATCAGGACCCTGGCTGGCATCCTGGGAACAGCTTCAAAAATATCAGCATGTCTTGTTCCAAACAGAAGAGGTTGCACAAAGGCATTTCACCTCACAGTGAAGGTTATCAGCACAACAGAAAAAGTGATAAGAGTCTTTCTGCTAGAATGGGAATGAGTGCAATCGAGAAAAGGAGCGTTTAACCACACGTTGTAAATATCTCCTTGGTATTAGAGCATGAATAAAAAAGGACTTGTATTCATGCTAAACTAAATAACATTCCTGTTACTCATGACTGTTCTTTTGATAAATGCATTTCAAATGTGGGAGAAAAGAAAGACGCAGCAGTGGCTCATTGTAAAGCAGAATATTTGCCACCAGCAACCTGAACTGTTAAAACATGGGTTTTATTATGGAGTCCTGAGGCATACCATGATGGTGGCTTGCAGACATAATACTGACAACATTGTCAAGACCAGTTTAAAGTATTACAGGTATTCAAAGAATCAAGCATTCCTGAAATTACCATTGACCTGCCTGGAAAAACAGTGCTTTGTGCCTCAGCAGATCAGATACAAGTTTGTTCACATCTGAAGGAAGAAATAGTGGGCTTATTACTTCGGGATGTATCAACAGAGTCAGGGATATGCACAAAACTGGTACCATGGCCAGACCTGAGACTACAGTTGTAAAGCAATAGATTTTGTCCACTTCTTCAGGGGAAAAAAAAGTAAAACAAAATTCTTCAATAATAAAAAAAAATAATCTTCTTTGACAGTGATATTTCTGACTGAAATTTTTAAATTTTGTTACATATTTCAGGGAAGAAATCAGCTAGTAAAGCCAAAATTCCCACTTGATAGCACTTTTTGTTCTTCTTGTGTTATACCATTAGTGTTCCAAATGTTGAGTCTCTCATCACATTTTGCAGAGTAACTGTTTTTGGAAGTAAGACTTTGAGTTCTCTAGGCACAGTAAACACTTACCTTTGCTTGTAAAACAAGTATAATATATATATTGGTTACGTAAATGAAGATGAAGATGGAAGTGTTAGTTTCTGTATGAAACAGAGACAGTCTGCCTGCTCTGTTAAAACACAACTCTTTCAAATGAAGCAGGCCAACCATATGGAAAATATTTTGGACAAAAAGTTCAAGAAAAGTGACATCGGGGGTTATGTAATATAGAAGCTTTTGTTTTTGGCGCTGTGAAATGTTCATAAATTCTATATAATTGTAATTTTTCAAATACCCCTAAATTAACTGTTGCAGTGGTTTGTAGAGGTCTCTAAA
Organism: Myiozetetes cayanensis; assembly: GCF_022539395.1. Lineage (NCBI taxonomy): Eukaryota > Metazoa > Chordata > Aves > Passeriformes > Tyrannidae > Myiozetetes > Myiozetetes cayanensis. The sequence goes on from NW_026087521.1 coordinate 14,648,897, forward strand.
CTCCTGCTAGATGAGCTGGCCTGGGTGCTGGAATCAACCATCAGTAAATTCTGCATTTACCTTAAGGAGAAATGCTGCATCAGTGTAGTTAAACCATGCCTAGTGGATAGTACAAAAGAATAGGATGTTTTGCATAGCAAGGTGAATTCCATATGTTCCAGTTATTCTTTGTTACCAAGTTATCTATGGTAGTTACATTCACCATTACATTCAGTCCTTTTTGAAAGGTTGTCTTCATAGAGTTAACGTTTTCTTAATTTAAGAGCTGCTCTACAATAGCTCACATTCTAATCATAATTTAATTTGTAGAGATAATTTTCAGCAGAATATTTTAACAGAAAACCTTTTTTTTTTTTTACTTTTAGAGTTGGAAGATGGCCAGAAACAGGCAATGGTTAGTGAAAGAACAGAAGCTTTTACTACATCACGAAACTTGCTGATCTCTGGAGCAGATGCTATTGAGAGGATTATGTCTTCATACAAAGAGGTACTGTACATCTCTCATACATGAAACAGTAGAGAAAAAAGTAAAACAGAATTTACATTTAACTTAAAATATTAAAAAAGTTGTAAAGTTTTTTACTAAAAATATAAAAAAAAAATTTAAAGGCAAATTCTGTCGCGATTAAATCCATGGAGATCTTTGAACTGGTAGTTTGATCTTTAGAGTTAAGTCAACGAAGAGTCCAAAGTGCACAGCTGCCTGTATGGTGCAACAGGTAGATGTAATTTTTAATACTTGTGTTCAGGTGCCATTAGAGACTGATAGAAGTTCCTGTAATGTGAGTGGTAAAGGTTCAAATTCCTCTTCTGTTTGGAGCAGAGACCTGAGTTCAGGCTATCTGCCTCCAGTGTACTTCTCTTAGAAGTGTCATAAAATCATAGAATAGTTTGATTGGAAGAGTCTTTAGAGGTCTTCTGGTCCAACTCCACCACCATGAGCAGGGACATCTTCAACGATGTCAGTTTGCTCAGAGCCCTGTCCAACCTGACCTTGAATAAGTACTTCCAGGGATGGGGCATCTCCACCTCTAGGCAACCTATTCCAGTCATGTTTTGTATGAAACACAGGGAGAATTGAGTAGTTATTTCCTGTCTACATAAATAGTGAGGCTGTTTTTCAGTGTCTTATGAACCTTTTAAGTTGTAAGTAATTTTGCAAAGTAGAGACATTTTAGCAGGAAAAAATCCACCTTGGGACAGCAAATATTCTAGAAGTACAGGATGTTCATCTGAAAGATTAGAGGTATTGTTTCAGGTCCTTACCCAGATTTCACTAAAGTTGGACTTTCATCTGTGGTCTCTTGGCGATTTCTCAAGGTAGCTAGCTGTTAAACCAAACAAAAGTGAGATGGTGCTGTTATACTCCTCATTTCCTTCTGAATGTTGGTTCTGCATTCATTAATTGGTGTTTGCTTGGCCCTTTGGTGGGAACCCCTTTTCCCAGTGCAGTGTGAGGAGGCACGCGTTAACTAGGCAGCTAATCAAAGACTGTGGATTCTGTTCCTTGGAATCCAGCCATAATAGCTAGAGCTTTGTAAATTGGAGGAGGAGGGGTTATTTGGTGCCTTCAGATACAGACTTTGACAAAGCCAGAGTCTGTGCTGTTTTCAGAAGGAATCCTTCTAATGGCCTATGATTTTTGACCTATGCTTCTTTAGCTGTTCCCCTACTTGGCCTCTGCTCTAAAGATACTGCCAGGTAACTTATTATCCACTAAAGTAATTTCTATTTTATTTTCAACATTTAAGTCATTTATATAATGTACATGAGGACTTAAAAACTCTGTGGGTTTATTTTTTGGAAACAAAAATATCCACAATGTAGTAGAACTGAACAAACTCACTTCTTTTATAACAAGCCTGTTCTATGAATTTCCATCTTAATTTTACGTTTACACTTCTCTTCAAGAGACACTGCAGTGCTTTAACCACATTGTCATTCCCATTCCGTGATTCGGACAGTTTCCAAAGGACAGCACTTCAACCCACCTCAAGTGGTAGTGCAGTTCTAGTTCTTGCTCACCTGATCCACCAGGGCAGCCTCCTTCAAGTCAATGTAATTCAGCGTGCAGAGGAGGTGGGCTCGACTTTTCTTTGCAGTCAGTAGTGCAGGTGGTAGTATTTAGACTTTTGACAAAGTGAGTCTGTAGGGTCATGGTTTAGAAACTTACTACAGGTTATGTTTCTTCTGGGGCGCAGCTGGTACAGGTTTCGTTTGTCACATGCAGGATTCTTTCCTTCACCCTCTGATGGAGTGATGGCCATGTGGCCACAACTAGCACTCACTTCTGAGTCTGGCACAAACAGTGAAGCTTACAAAAGATTGTGTCTTGGAATTATGTATGCTGTAACAGGTGATCTCAGACATGGAGAGTGTTTAACCACAGCAAGCTAAAGATTTTATAATCTTTATCTAATTTTCTTGCTATTCTTGTCTTTTTCTTTGCATTTAGTATAAAAATTAATCCTTTTAAATCCATCTAAGAATACATTTATAATAAGAGGCCTGGGTTTAATTCTTCGCTGCCAGCAGGTGGAGGCAGTTCTTTGGGAGCTCTTGGTAGTGTTGCTGCTGATTAATAGGAAGTTACCAGGTCCAGGGATCTGTTGTTTCTGTCTTCACCAGGTGGAAACTGTGACAAAAGGACCAAAAAAAAAAAAAAATTAGGAAAGCCTTTTAAGAGACCTCACCATCTTAGAAACTCCCAGTTCTAATCCAAGGTCTCAGATTTAGTTCTGGTACTGCAGCATGAAGTTGCCAGAAGAGTCATTTCTGTTTTGTATTATATTTTAAATTAGGATGCCCTAGTGCTGCCTCTTTTACACAGAAAAGCACACTTTTCCCACAGGAAGTTTCAGGAAAAAAAGGAAATGAACATAAATAATTATAGATATCATTTTTCTCAATTTTGTGGACCTGTATTTTTGCTGGAAAACACCGAAATTTTGTTTTTCTCTTGTATGACAGGCTATCTGTTTTTAGATATGTTAGTACCTATTCTCTGTTGGTTGAAGACTCTACTGATCCACAGAAAAGATCAGTCCCTGCAACCTCTTCGTTTATTGGAGCTGTCATAGCTTACAGTGGCTGAAATCAAACTGTCCTTTCTGTTGGTAGCAGCTATGAGTGGCATATGGATTAGCACAGAATCTTGAGGAATGAAAATGGAGAGGTGTTGAAGGACACTTTGTTGATCCTGTTGATCTTTGGCCAAACATTTGGTTAGCAGAATTTGTGAAGTATCAGTGAAATGAGGCATTTGTTGTTTCTCAGGTCACTGAGCTAGCAGGATACACTGCCCGTGTCTACAACATGTTTTCAGTCTTTGATGAGGTGAAGAGAGGCATCTACAAAAGAACTGCCGTTATTCAAGGGTCTGCAAACAACAGCAAGAATGAAGATAAAGCAGAGTTACACATTGATGGGCCCTTAGAAATCAAAGGTAATGAATTCATATTTGTATGTATTCCCAGGGGATGGGAGGGAGGCATGGTGCAGTGGGATAGGAGTGAACAGAGGGCTTTTTTCTACAATTGCTCTGCCTTTCAGCCTTAATGCTGCAGAGACCATGTTACCTCTCATTTTAACCTCCTGCTGTCTTGTAACTCTGTCCTTATGGTATGTATGCCTTTCTTATACACAAAATTGCTCTTTCTTTTTCTGTAAAAACTTCAAATGAAAAAGGCATTTCAACTATACTATTATTGATGGTGGTGATATTATTATTCTTACACAGACAGTGCCTGTTTTCCTCAGACACTTAATTTTTTTCAGAAAGCTGGGACTAACATTTTCATCTTCAAACGTCACATCCTTATTTTGTTTGAAGCAGAAGGGAAGAACAGATTAGTTCAGTAGTTTTTGACAAAAATACTATGTTTTCAACGATTAAAGTTCAGCCCATGCTCATTTTTTCATAATTTAGTGGGAATCTTCAACTGAATAAACAACTTCACCCTTGTCCTCACCTCCCAAATGATCTGATCAATATAAACCTTTTCCTTCCTGTCCCTATCCTTTATCTTTCTGGTGCCACTATCTTTCTGTCCACCCTCCCTGGAGTGTTTACTGTGTACCTCTGTTCCTTGTTGTGCTCCTCTCTCTGCCTCTTGCATCCAGCTTCTGTCTGACGTACTTAAAGGCACTTTTTGCAATGGCTTTATCCTCATTTTCCCAACAGACCATTTCTGCTGCTCTCCCCTGTAATGTTGAAAAGCCTCATTCCCTCTCTTTGGATTTTGAAAACTTAAGCCTCACTAGAGTTAAGGGCCCCAAAGGGCTCTTTATGAAATAACTTCTTGCAGTAATTTCAACAGTGCTGCCCTTCAGCTCAGATTTCTCAAAAGTCCTCTGACAAGGTCCTTCACAACAAAGAGTCTGATGCAGCATGGTGGATAGGTGTAGAAATAGCTGATGTCTAAATCTTATAGATCTTGGTAATATTTGACTGACATGAAAAGAAATGGCATTTTATAACTGTTGCATTTTGTCATGTACATGAGAAAAGGTTTGTAGTTCCTGGAGCAACAAAGTGCTTTGGGGACTCTTTTTAGGTAGCTGTGTTTAAAACGAATCCCAAATGCAATTCAGATATGCAAGCATGCTGTTTGTGTTCCCCCTCGTTTTTTCTCTGCAACCTTTTCCCAAGATTTCATTCCACTACATTTCATCCACTCTGAATTCCTCCTAAGCCATGGTGACTAGCATTTGTTCTTGAGTGGTTGTAGCTCTCAGAGGCAGCTAGCCAAGACCAAGCATTGTGCACAAGGATTTAAAAAGAATTTAGGCCAGATGAATCTAGGCCACAGGCTCCACACTTTTTATGACAAGTCCTGTTGTAATAGTGTTTTTCCTCCTTTGTTTTGGTCTTGATACTTCAGAAAGCCCTGAAGAGTGGGCTTGTGTGTGGATAAAAGTACACGTGCCTGCTTTGTTAGAAAAGAAAAATCTTAATATTCAGTTTCCCCAATGACTCTTTGAACATATAATACTACAAAAATTCCTTTTGAATCATCCAGTATAAGTCTATGTAACTAAGTAATGTCTGTTGTTGTGCCTTGTATTTACTGTTATCAGTAAGAATGTGAAAATATGAACATGATAATAATATTTTTACAGATAATAATTCTGCTTTATAAGGTATCTAATAATTCATAATTTAAAAAACGAAGTCGGATTTTGTACATCTTGTACAGATACTGTCAAATTGTACTTCTGATTACACATAAATATACTTTAAAAGCATACTAAAGTTGCAATCAAATGCTCTGAAGTTAGGATTAGGAAATGAGAATTAAGTGTACTTAATTCTTACTAGCTTACTGTATTTTATCCTAGATTTATTTTAACTACAGTGTCTCCACTGTATCCAAGTAATTTCTTTTATCAGCAAAACACTTTTTTTCCCCAATAATCTCATGCTGGACATGACAGAAATGTTTTAAGTAAAATTTATTATGGGAAAAAAAGAATTCTGGGGCTGCTGCATGGCACAGAAATTTTTACCCAGGTTGTTATAGTTTGGCAAAGTTGTAAGCAGTTGAAAAAAGAGCCTCTATATGGAAAATGTAAAACTAACCTTAACTGAAGGAAATGCTACCAGAGCCTTTTATAATGAACTTAGCTTTGCATTAGTTACATTTTCTTTGTTCAGAATAGTCTAAGTTTTAAATAAATAGCTTTCTAATACAAACAGGAATCTCTTTCCTTTGCATCTCTTCTGTAAAGGTAATTTCTGATATTTGCCTAGGAACCCAACAGGTCGGGTTCTGTTAGAGAAGTCTGTTGACAGGTGACTGAGAAGTTAGAGTTAGAAGTTAAAGTTAGAGGTTTTTTTTACTGTTTCCAGGAGAATTCATTTCAAAGTCCTTGTATTACAGAGTATCCAACTGTCTCATAGAGATTGCATATTTAAATTTACCAGAAATTGAAATACTAAGTGTATTTCAGTGACTGAAACGTTACATGAGCTTCTGCGAATACTTACAAGACACGTTTACAGTGTCTGTGACATCAAAAAGAGGTGGAAGCAAGCCATTAAACCTTTTTTTCTTTTGCTTTTGTTGCTAGAGGAGACTGAAATGTGCTCCAGCTTTCAGGGCTGGTAGTGATTTCTAATTAAATCCTCAAAAGAAGGTTCACTGGTCTGCCTGTGGCTAAGGCTGTCCTTGAACTTTTTTATTGGTTGGTATTAAACAGGTATGTAAAACAGAATACAGTAAATAGAAGTAGAATTTAAATTAACACGTCTTTGTAGTGCATCATGTATTTGTGATGCATCCTGTGCGTTATGTTATGATCACATTTAGGATTCATTGCACATTCTTGGCTGCTACTGACAGTGTCTTTCTGGCTAGCTAAGATTTACTATTCAGATTTTCCACTAGGGGAACCTGGAGCACCTAAAAGAGCTGTTTCAAACACCAGTCCATACTTCTCAGCCGTTCACAGAGACTGTCACAAATCATTGCTTAGTGGAAGGCTTTGCAAACTCTTATTTTTTTTTTTTTTCTTTCTAGGGAAAGTAATTGATGTTGATCAAGGAATTATATGTGAAAATGTTCCTATTATTACTCCGAATGGCGATGTGGTGGTTTCCAGACTAAACTTCAAAGTAAGATGATATGCAAGAATCTTCTGATTGTTGCCATCACATTAACATAAACAGCACAGAATTCATATACCTTATGTTAAGTACTTGGAGGAGCATATGGATAAAAGGGGAAGTCCAGAAAGGTAGGCATAGTAGCTCGATAGAGGCAGACATATGTAGTTTATCCTGCTCAAAGAAAGAGAAGGGAGGATTTCTGGTGCTGTTACCAGGTGAAAAACCAAACTGAGATTTTCAAAGGTGAATATGGCAGTAGGCATCCATCTTTAGTTAACTTCAATGAAATTGGGATGCTTTACTCACATAGGCTCCTTTAAAAGTCAGAGTTCACAGCAACAGTGAAAAAATCGAGTCTGTACTTTCACTTGATCACCACAATGAGCAGTGCTGGCTAATAGCTGACAGTGTAGTTCGCAAGCCCAGCTGGGGAGTATTTACTCAGTAGAAAATTTATTGTTTTTAAAAACCTACTTCAGATACCTCTTGCTACCTGCTCACAATTTTAATGAATGACCTTTACTGAATTACTCCCATATGTATCCTGATCTGATGCTCCAGTGCAGGTGTTACTATTTTTAGAAAGAATTGAAGTTATCAGAACACTAACATGAAGAATTCCAGCAGGTCTTTTAATTTAGGTAAAGCAATGTTCCTTTTACCAGCTCTGTGGTGTAGGAATTATAAACGAGGCAAAAAGGGTCCTAGCTATAGCAAAACTTGCAATAACTTCAATGTAGGAATGTCAGATTTGTAAAATAATGGCTTTATGGTCAAGCAGACATTTATATTCATTCAGTTGGTTCAAGAGACAGAAACAAAGAAAATATAACAGTCAACATATTTCTGTAAAGCATAGACAATAACATTGTGATTATGCCTAAATATACATTCGTATATATTCAGGGTAATACTCAACTGAGTAAAAGAAAAGTGTATCATAGCCAAACTAACACAGGTAATTAAGTGGGAAAAGGCAATGTGAAGTCAATTTTCTGAATAATTTGACAGGCCTGCCATAGCTGCAGTTAATATCACAGGTAGGCATCTGCTGCTCGGTGCTCTGTTAACACCCGTGGACCTAGTGTACATTAGAATAGTTGATTCTAATTGTGGTGTATTGACACTGTAATATAATCAGTGTAGTTTATAGAGATACTCAGACATAACAGAAATTATATCTCATTATCTCAGCCCACATATTATATCTAATGCCACTGTTTCCAGTATAGTTGCATGAATATGTGCAGGTAATCAATGAAATGGGTTGATAATTTGATATAAATGCTCATTTAACTCCCTCTTAGGGGTCTTAGACTGTCTTGTGCCACGTATACTGCATAGTAACATCTTCGTGTTTTCATCTCCTTTACAGGTTGAGGAGGGCATGAATCTTTTAATCACTGGACCCAATGGCTGTGGAAAGAGTTCGCTCTTCAGAATTTTAAGTGGTTTGTGGCCTGTGTATGAAGGAGTTCTCTACAAACCTCCTCCACAGCACATGTTTTATATACCACAAAGGTACGTGTCACAAAGGTGATACCTTTTATCTGGTTACGTGAATTTTGACCCTGCTTCTCTTACTTTTAATCTGTGATCTGTACAGCCAAGTTAAAAGGCTGTAAGCACAACCTCAGCTCTATGGAGTGTGCTTAAAAAAAGAGATCCCTTCTTGTTGGTGATGCAGCATTGTTGGTCACTGGAAAGAACTCACATACATTTGTGTTGGAGTCTGTGTTCCGCTGATGGGTAATGTCCTGGATGATTGGAATCATGGGAGCAGACCAGAGTCTGAAAGAAATTTGAAATAGACCTCACATATCTCCATTCTGATTTCACTTTAAAACCAAAGATCAAAATAAATGAGTGTTTTGGTTCCTAAGTGTTGAAATAATATTCAGAACTTTCACACTACAAGACCAGAATCCAATCCAATAGTAGCTGCAGATTGCCTTTTTAATAATATGGGCTCATTTCACTAAGGAGTGTGTCTTTTTTGTGCTTCTTTTGTATTCTGACATGCTGTTTGACTCTCAGTGCATATTTTAATGGAATTGATTCTGGAATATCTCCTTAGAGACTTCTAACTACATTGTTTTGCAAAAGCAAAATCAAACACAGAATCTTTTACTTTTGTAGTTCGTTTCTTCCCGTAGGCAAAAGAAGTATTCATGGTACAGTTTGTAGTCTTGTTTAAAAAGTACAAGCTACTAAGTTCAATGGAAAATATTAACTGATTAGTAGATTTTCCTTGCTGGAGGTAAAGGTAGCAAAGAACACTGCTCTGTAATTTTTTCAAATGTCTCTATAATTTATCACTAGCCATTGTCATTTTTCTGATCCACTCAAGGGTTTTAATCAGGAATTTGGAGCAAAATGCTTTATTAAATGTTTTTCAAAACAATATTTCAGAATACCCATTGTGCAGGACATTCTTTAAACCAGTTTTATTCTTACACAGAACAAAAGCTATTCTGAATTTTTTTTTTGCAGAAAATTTTGAATTTCGGCCACTTCCGCCCTCTGTGTGATCCCAACCCCTACTCATATCAACACCTGTGGCTGGCTTGCCTACAGCCCTTCCTCTTTACTCAATGTCCCCTTTATTCTGTGAATGCAAACAAACTCACCTTGCATTCAGGCAGATTTAGCAAGGTGATGGTTGAGTGGATTGAATCCATCTGCTGTGTTTTCATTTCCATAAGCATGTTCCTTTGTTAGCTGCTTCCTCTAACTTTGTCCAGTAGACCCCTTCTTTGAAACATTTCCTAAGTTTTGGCCAGAATTCACCCAACGTCTTTGCAGCCCTCTGTTACCTAAGCCATGTAGGGATTGGCATAAGTATCACTCACGCAGTCCATCCTAATAGCATCCTCCAGGAGGATGTGCTGCTGTGGCGTCTTTGGGGCATCCAAGGGACTTTGCCATAGCTCAGCTCTGTCGCTCTTTGTGAGCTCTGTGCTTCTGGGTGGGTTTTAGGCAGTACAGGGGTATTCCCTTCCCTGGGGAGCAAAGCAGTGTCTGGGTAAATGGGGCAACAGTGAGTGACAGAGAAGGCTCTTCTGCAGAAGTGCTACGCGTTGGCTGTGGCTGAAGATTCTGAAGTCTACTTTGGGGGACAGTTCAGCTGTGTTGGTGTGAGTTCTGGTGGCTCAGAAGTGTGGCCTGTCACTCATCAGTGTCTTGTATTTGGAAAGGAACTGAGGCTGAATCTTGTAGGGGTTTGTGGGTGAATGTGGCTGAAGGGATTGATAACAACAGCAGTTTGTTAGGATGTCCTTGAGGATCCCAAGTTGCTTTTTTTTATGTTCTTTGGGCATGCAGAGTCTTCAATGAATATCTGAGACACTAAAAATTACTTGGAGCATATTCAGTTTTACATCAGTGTTTGTAGTTTTCTGGGCAAGATTTGCAGCAGATCTGCTGGAGTTTTAGGCCATTTGTGTAGATTGCCTTATGTGATCCAGACATTTTTTCTGCCTTTAATCACACTTCTGAGTGTTTTAACAGTTCATTTATTTATGGTCTAAATAAATTACACATTCATTTGGGGGTTTCTGTCTGTCCCTGGCTCTAGTATACACTTAGAATTTCTGTAGTGGTTTGTGAACTGTTCTGAAGTCCACAAATTAAAGAGGCTTGTTTTGTAAGGTCCTGCTGGTGCAACCATTTTGCTTATTAACCCTGTGCAAATTGCTGCTTGATCAGGATTATGTTCTGTTTATTTTTTTCTAGACACAATCCTGTGAATTATAGACTAAAAATGCAGTGCCCTGCCTACATTTCATGATGTATATATTTCAGCATAACTTCAGGGAAAATTGTTCCTGCCAGTCTGGCAGATGTTCTGGACTGACAGGATCTGGGAGTTGGTAGGTTGGTGTCAACCTGGCTTCAGCCCACCTCACTCCTTCGTTTTGGGGGTAGGTGAAAACTGTGGTGTAGCAGAAAGCTCTTGGATTGGTGGATGTCCATGAGAGCAGCAGGTTAGGATGACATCACTGTGTTTCAGTGAATACATTATGACTCTGGTCTGAGAGCATGGCAGGTGGCTTCCCACGAGTGGACAGTTAGCATTGAGCCTGGTAAGAGCTCATGTCTGCATGCCTGTGGCTGAGTCTAATTCTGCATCAGCCCTTTTTGAGTCAAATGTGGGAAACCTCATCTGCACATGTGAGTGGTGGAGAATACAGTGACTACTGAGTAACAAAATACTCCACAGTAAATAGGAGCTCACTGAAAGGATTATTTTTTCATCTCTATTTGTAATGTTCCAGCATAGTATTCCAGAAATGTGTGGGAAATCACGTGTCTTTGTTGAGATCAAAAGCTACACACAAAAGTATGGTTTATTAAAAAGTGAATTAGCTCATTGTATACTCCAAATTTCATCAGCCCTTCAAGGACTTTGTAGTTAGCATTACTTACTGGTATGTAGGCTTTAAAACAAAGCCTTAAGAGTCCTGTCTTTTTGGGATGTTTAGATTGCCTAGCATCATTATACTGCCTTTTTTATATTTTACTGTGAATCAGTGAGGATTTTTTTTTCCTCCCCTTACATAGTCCTTGCAGAATTTGTCTTTAACCAGTCACAGTTCTGGGGGAGTTTGATGCACAAACTGCCCTTTTTGGGGGGCAGGGTGAGAGAAGCCCAGGGATTTCAGCAGCTTTGCCACTGTCTGTGACAGGCCTGTACAAGAGGAGGATGGGCAGAAGGGAGGGAGACCAGAAGAGAGGTTTGATGAGGCTTTAAGCAGTCCAGCATTATTTGGTGCCAGAATAAGCTTGTTGGATCAGTGCTAGGAACTGATCAGAGCTCAACAAGTTGTCAGATCTCATTGGAGCCTCAGTAACTGGCAGAATGTGTGTTCTTATCCCTTCTTTTACTTGTCTCTCCCTTTTTTTACAAAGTAAGATTTGTTTGTGTTAACCACCTCTTTGCGTTTCTCTTTTAATGAACTGGCCAAGAAGGTAGCATGAATCAAAAGAGAAATTCTTGGGGCACTCTAGCTGATAATGAATCAGGATTCAAATCAGAATTCAGAAACATCATGTTAAATAATACATAATTAGCAAAAGTATGTAGTGGTTAATATGGGTGCTGGTGCTAAAGATATAACCATAAGATCTATCTGTAGCACTTGGGGAATTAATGAAGCAGTCAAGCCTTTCACAGCATAGCAGCAGTTTATCTGAAAGTAGCTTATTTCTCCAGACTGTGCCATGTTTCTACTCTATTGGTCTTAAACATGAGAGAAAACTCCATCTCCCTGGAATTAGTGTGCACACAGTTCCTCCTAGCATTTACCCCAGTGTTACTTGCTCTCCACTTAAAGTCTCAGCTTTTTCAGTGTAGGGAAATGCAGATTCTGCACATGTTGGCTCTCATTTCCTTAGTTCTCCATTGTTTGATATAAACACCAACAGAATTGCATACCTCAATACTTGCAGGTTACCTTGACAACACCACAGAATATTCCTCACTATCTCTGCACTGTAAAGCTGCAGTAAAGCTCTAATTAAGCACTGGGTTATTGATATAAATTGTTAATCATTATCTGCCTGCTGTGTCTTATTGTCTTATTTGCATTTGGAGGAATGTCTCTTACGATCTCTCTTGATTCCGTAAGCTTTGATCACAACTCTCAAGTCTTCGTAGCACAGCACATATCTAAAATGTCCACCAGCATTTTTTCCATCTTTTGTTTCACGTTTGTAGAGCCTGGAGTAATTCTTAATCCATACTTCTTTCTCCTCATCTATTGTCACTGTTTTTTCTCTCCAGCTTGCTTCAGCTGTAATTGTGGTATTTTTGTGAGAGGTGTGTTTCTTCAGTAGCATACATAGTTTCTCTATTATTCTGTGTGCCATTCTAGTAGACCAACCCACTTTCTCAGTGGTCACAGTGATGGTCCAATTCTGTATTCTCTCTCTCCTTCTACTGCTCATTCAAGCAGGTCTCTTAAATTTCTTTCTTTCAACACCCGGCTTATCAGATGCTAAAATGGAGGCAACCAAAGATGAACTAGTATCAAGTGTTGTTTGTTCTTTGTAATTTAAAATTTATATACCTATATCTTTCTACCTTCTCATTAATGCTAGGACAGTATGGAAGGTAAGAGTTTAAAGATTTATATGGCCCTCCTAAGCTGTTTGGTTTTGCATACATCTGCTCTATTTCTGGTGTGTTTATCTGGGGTTCCTTTACAAGTCTTTTCCTGTCTGGCGTTTTTCCTTCTGTATTCTAAAAATATCCTTGGCTACTAAACAAAATTGCATCAGCTACAGAGATATATTTCTTCTCCTTAGCTCTAATGAGTAATCCAAATGTCTGATGTGATTTGCCTGAGGTAGTCCAAGGATACTCATCATGTGGATGAAACCAAGCAAGAATGTTTGAGTTCAAAGCGATAAAATAAAAGTAATTTTTACATTATAAGCACATGAAAATGTGAAGATTATAGTGTGATTCAAATGTTATCTTAATCAGTTAGTTAGGTAGTTAGTAGTGGCACTGTCATCCTAAGACAGTTCTTGATTATGTAAATAATTTAATCTTGCAGAATTGTTGTGTTTCACTTTCAGATATCCTATATGGCATATGAAAGCTTGTGCAATATGGAGTACATGTATAGTTATATATATGGTTCTTCTGTGTCAAACTACTATCTCGTTAGCTGTGGTCTGTTACAGAAGTGGCCTGAGTGATGTGCTGTGCAAATATGCCTGTGTTAGTTCTGTTGCCTCATCTCGTTTAGATTGTCTCAGATTTCTCTGTGCTGTGTCGTATTTTGCACATCCTAATTTCTTGTCAACTCCTCCTGCTCTGCCTTTAACTATGATCCTTTTAATTGAGTCAGCTGGAGTTAAACTGTACTTTGGCTGCACATACCAACTCTGCACAAGACACTGTCATTGCCCTTTAGCATTTTGTTGACAGTACACCACCACATCGACTTGGTCTTTTGGTACTTTTCCATCAGTTCATGTCATGCTGTATAGATACCTATTCCCTGGCACACTGGATCTATCTGTTATACTTGCTGTTATCAAGTTCATGGTGCTCCTTTTCAATGTGTTTGTTTCCAAAGTTCACCACTTATCTGACAGATGAGAAAAAGGGTCTATGGTAGAGGAACGTTAACACGAAACATAACACAACACACTTCATTTTGCATACTATTGATACAGATTTGCTTTAACAAATTGCTTGCTACTTTTTACCTTCTTTTTTTTTTTTTTTTGAGACGAATCATTTCAAGACAGCTTGTGGCTTTGCCTCTGAGAGGGCTGTTAGGCTCTTCCCTCAGCCAGGGCACAGCTTTTCCCATTTCATCTTTCTGGCATTCATACAGAAATGCTTGCACTTCTCCTTCCTGATTGAAGAAGGTCCTGTCTTGCCTCCTTTAGAACAGGAAAAGTTCTTGCCTTGCTGCCCTGTAGGTTGGCTGAAGCTTTGCCTACCGGGATCTCTGCAAAACCTGACTAAATACCATGATGTGTATGCAACTAAAAGGTGAAATCCATTTTTATAAACAAGGCACTATCCCTCCCATTTTGAGTATTGCTTTAGTACTAAGCACATATATCTTATTTTGGCTCCTGCACAAGAGTGGATGTCACTAATATGTAGAGCATCCTTCATTTAAGTTCTTTTGAGATGTTTTCCTCAATGTTACAGAAGAGCTAAATTTTTGTTTGTGAGGATGCAAGTTGCAGGAATTTTTTTACTAGTGTCTCTGACAATCAGCTGCTCTGCGTTTCATAATGTATTTTGGACACCATGTTCTTGCCAGCATGAGCATGCAATGCCTCCTCCTCCCCCACTTGGTCCTTTTGATAGAGTTTTGAGTATGGAAAGTCCTCATTCAGCACCAATAGTTACCTGTACTACCTGTACCACGACATCCATGTATGTGCCAGACTGTTTATGGAACTTCATTTAACAGCTGGGAAAACTAAACTTTTAACTTTTTTTAAAGTACATTTTCAGGTTAAACTTGACAAGCATTTTATAAATACAAAGTCATCAATAGATTATAGGAACTGACGACATGGCTGGTATTTATAGGACCTATCCCACAAAACAATTGCAATCTATTTAATCTGTGTTAAATTCATTTTGCGGATACAGACAGCTCAGAGAATCATAGCATGCCTTGGGTTGGAAGGGACCCTAAAGGTGATGTAGTTCCACCCCCACCCCCTCCCGCCATGGGCAGGGACACCTTCCATTAAACCAGGTTGCTCAGAGATCCATCCAGCCTGGCTTTGGGCATTTACAGGGATGGGGCATCCCTGGCTTCTCTTGCCTTTAAAATTTAGTTTTGATAGCAGTGCCAGGGGAACGAAGTCACCTACACGTTAACTGAGAACTCTGTGTAACTTAGCAGTGGTACAGACAAACTTGCATGTTAGGGAGTAATCTGGGGGTTGCATTTACATGACCTAGTTTTTGCAGAGAAATGCCATTTCTGTGTCTGGCTTGAGCAGTTACTTCCACCTTTCTGCTCTAAGTTGCAGCTGTAAAACAAAGGATCTTTGACAGATGTACAGAATGGCAAGTGTTGACTATTTCAATAACATTTAACCTAGGAATGTCAAAAACATGCTTCAGATGCATTCGGTGTATCAAATTATGAGAAGCAGTTTGGTTACATAATACTGGGAAACACTGGGGAACACAAACTACAAAATCTGCTTGACATAAAAAGCTTGATATAAAAAGACTGAAAGGATGCTGGGTTTTGTGAGGGAAGGACAGCTGAAAGCTCTAATAACAAGTCTATCAGGTTCCCTGGGAAGTCCTTTCTCTTTTGTGCTATAGTTTTCAACCAGGAACTCCATTACAGTGCCCTATGCTTTTAAAAATCCAGATAATAGACATAGCCAACACCTTCCTTTTGAGGAGAAGGTAGTAATTCTTCCCATGCTCTGTAGGCTTTGCCTTTTGCCTGCCCCTGTGTCCTGGGCTTCAGGACTGTGTCCCAGCTCCAAGGTAATTCACTTTTCCCAGCCTCTCCATGGTCTACTCACTCAGACACATTCTTAGGCTCTAGTTCCATGTTTGCCTGCCTTCAGGCTGATGATTTCACTCTCTGTCCCTCCTCCAACTCGCTGTGGTTTCCAAGGTAAATATGGGTTTGATTTAGCACAGTGATTCTGTTTTGCATTTCTTGGACACAAATCCATTTTCCTCAGTAGCTTCCCACCCTCCAGAGAAAAGACCATTAGTCATTTTTATATAGAGGTGTTCAACCCCTATCCCCAGCAAGTTAAAGCAATAAACTGTCAACTCATACACCAAAGGTAGAATTTGTCCATGTTCGTTTAGACAGCTAAAAGTTAGACATTCTTCTGTGAGCTTTATCATGAGTGAACTGTCTACCTCTGGAAGGTGATTTGCTGTTGCAGTGCACCAATGAAAGCGTGCATTGTTCATGCCAGTGAGAAAGGTATACATACTCTAAAGCATTAATTAAAATAGCTTTTATTAGAGATAAGGAATAAGTTGATAGCATAGATAATCACAAAATTACAGAATGTTGAAGTTGGGAGGGACGTCTGAAGGTCATCTGATCTACCCTTGTGCTTGAATAGGGCCATCTAAAGTTGTTTACCCATGACTATGTTAGATGGCTTTTGAATATCTCCAAGGATAGAGACCCTCCAGCCTCTCTGGGAAACCTGCTCTAATGCTTGATCACACTCACAGTGAAGAACTGCCTCCAGATGCTCATATGACATTTCCTATTTCAGTTTGTGCCCATTAGCTCTGATCCTGTCACTGGGCACCACATAGAAGAGCCCAGCTCTGTCCTCTTTGCACCCTCCCTTCAGGTATTTATATACATGCTGAGATCCCCCTGAGCCTTCTCTTCTCCAGGCTGAACAGTCTTTCCTCATAGGAGGGATGCTCTGGTCCTTTCATCAGCTCTGTGGTACTTGCATCCCATCGGATGCCAAGAACCCAGCATTTTGCAGCATCAGAGCGCTAGTCACAGCATAGCATGCTACACTTGGTCCCATCCATGCTAAGGTTCCTCAGCATTGTAGTCTTTAGCACTTCGGTAGGATTTTCTTAGAGGTAAACAATGCCATTTGTCACTTCTACTGTCAAACCAAAAGATGTCACCATGAGAACATGGCTGCTTCGTTTCGACATAAAGATGAGGATGCACAGGTGGTGTAATTGCTGGTGCCAGGTGGGAGCTGCTTGCCTGCTCCTCCATAGTGATTAGTTGACAAGGTTTATCCTGCACCCAGGAGATAAGTGCAGCACAGCACAGGCATGAAGGCCAAGCTGTATGTGCAGCACAACTCAACACAGTGCAACTAAGTATAGCACAAGCCTACGGCCAGTCAGGTCAACTGTTCCGTAGATCACTGACTCCTTAATACACCACAGCCTTCCCACTGGGATCACTGCAGCTGGCTGTCCGGTGTTCTAGGACCAGTTCACTAGAGGACACCGTAGACTACAGAGGGAGCCTCGGACTAACTCAGACTTGTGTGAGTAACTTCTAGGTGAGATGAGTCTCTTATGCAAACAATGCTGAGTAGTCTCCAGAACTCTGGGTTTTCAGTTCATTGTTCTTGAGTCATTAATTATATCATGGTCTCATGGGAACAGGTAGCAGGTGGGTTTTTTTCTGCAGCTCAGCATGCGTGCACCTGCCTCGCTTAGATGGCAGTGTGTCTTTCCCAAAAGGGAAGACTTTTTCAGGCTTGTTTATCTGCCTAACATTTTGCATTAATTATACTCTATCCGTTTTAGTTTCTGCTAGAGATAACTACGGCTCCCTTGTGGAGCCATGTCAGGTACCAGTAATACTTACAACAACATATCCATATGCACGACGTGTCTCTGTATTCTGTCCGTCATGTTCTATCCTGTGTAATGCAGTGTTTCACAGCAGATAAGAGAAGAAAGTCAATGCAGTGTGTGACTTCTCATTTGTTGGCAGGGTATTTCACTGCAGACACACTATTGCTCTTGTACGACTTGTGTATTCATATTGCAGTGCATGGAAAAACTATGCCATGGGAAACTAAGCATTGCAGAAACCCAGAGCAAAAGCACCCTCTGCTCTAGAGGCTTCACTGTGTACACTTCCTCTTCTCTGTGAAATAAGGTGTCACTTCTCATCAACCAAACCATTTGGGATCTTCTCAAAAGAGAACTGCCTTGATCATTGTGTTATATTGCTGTGATAAAAACATAAACACCTCTTACGCTGGGGTGTGCCTGGTGGGACTGGTAGGCTAGAATCTTGTCCAGAACAGCTCACTTCTTTCTTCAGACCATTGGTCTTTATGATCATCCATCCAAATAATCAGCACTGCCAGATGTACGAAAAGACTGGGCTTAAACATACGTAAACACTGTATGTTTAAGAAGAGGAGCGTATTTTTCCTTGGTCACAGCACCAAGGTTGACAGAGCTCGAGGAGCATTTGGCACATGGTGTGACTCTTGGGGATGGTCCTGTGCAGGGCTAAGGGTTGGGCTCGGCAATCCGTGTGGGTCCCTTCCAACTCGGCGTGTTCTGTGATTCTGTGATTTGAATGATTCACTGCAGGAGGTATAATTATTTCAGAATGCACTAGCTGCTTGTATTTTGTAGAATTTGTTTGGAGTTTGATTTTAATTATACGTGTGTTTTGTCACAGGATACAAACAGACTGAACTGGATAATTATGTGAATTGTTCACCTTAAACACGTTTTGACATCTGATCAGTTCTAGTAATATTGTACGTGATCTTGGTAATGGTGAATAATCATGAGATGATACCTGAGCATGAATAGCACTATAATTTAAAGGCTTATTTTACCTCTTTGCTTATTATTTCCTCTCAGATTGTTTTCTTGCAGACATGTGCACAGCTTCTTTGCAAAAAAAGCCACAGTGTGATTAGTGTGATTTTTTTTCAGTCTCTCATATCAGATTCTAATTGTATGCATTGAGAATTCAATCTTTCATACTGTGCATTTAATTTCCTGTTAACTATGTTAGTGGCCATAAACTGATCACATTCCACTGAGGTAACTGTCTATCTGAAATATTTAGAGGATGTTCATGGCTAGTTCTGTATGAGTGGAGAGCAAAGTTCAGTGAAGGCTATCTTAAAGAGAGATCAATTATGTTTAGAATATCAATATGTTTAGAAGGGTTGCTCAAAATTTAGCTGGCCCTAAAATCCCTTGAACTAGACACAGTGCAACAAATTCACCCTGTTGAGGTTTTTTAAATTTTGATAAATATTGCCTGTTATTTTTTAACTTTTTGGTAATACCACCTTCTGTTTGATAGTAGTGGATACTTATAAAGAACTTAAATCACATTCATTCAAGACGTTTTATTTTCTCTAAGTTGTAGTGGTGGTGCCATCGATTACATTTTTTTGCTGTTTATTTTATTAATGTCATCAAAGATCTATTAAGAATTCAGTTCACTTTAATTAGTGGAGACTATTTGTTCTTGAGCATCACTGTTGATCAAGCTTTGATGATGTTGGAAACTGGAGTTTTTACTATTGATCTAAGTCAGGAGCATTGCAAGAACTGGAGTTTTGCTGAGGTGATTGCAAACAAAGTATAACAGCTCCTAAAAATTAGGATCTTGACAAGCAAGGTGATGGAATGTTCAAATAAGTGTGGGTTCCCAAGATGATCAGGGAGAGATTTTGAGCTTTTGGAAAATGATTCAAAATATATATGTAGTAGGTAAAGGGAGCCACCTAGAGTTAACCTATAGGAATCTCTAGATGTAAATCTATGTCTGATCTTCTGCCTCTTCCTGCAGTTCAGGTGCCAAACTGAGAGCTAAACGTTAAACCCATTTATCTCTAGCAAGCCCTCTCCTGAGAACAGGCACCAAAATAAGATTATAATCCCCTTTAATATGTTTTTACAATGCTACTGAAGGATTAGTATAGTTGCTGCATGTTATATTAAAGAGTGTTGGGAGAAAAAAGATTGATACTAAAATCTCCCTCCTTCCAGTTGAGGACTCTGACTGGTATAGTATATAATTAGGCTCTTTCCAGTAACTCTTTGGACATGTGGTTCCTGCCTCTTAACAGTAGTTTCCTTGCTTCAGTGGGAAGATTGGAAGGTGCCCTCCCTTTGACTCCTCTTTAGCTGGGATGGTAGCCTAGAAAAATAGCAATCTGATGTCCTGCGAGCTGAGAAGACCTTAGCCTGAAACCAGTCCTTGGAAGAGATTTGCTAACTGTAAACTTGTCATACAGCCCCTCCTCTTGCATCTCTAGTAGCTGCAGCGTTTTGTGCTGGACTTAAAACTGTTGCTCTCATATTCCATGCTGTGCTGGACCTTTGAGAAATTATACAACATTTGGTTTTCTGGACTGGAGATTCTTCAGTGCAAGGACTGACTCCTTAAGATCTTCCAAGTTTCCTAGGAAGATACTTCTCTGGTTGGGGCTTGGGCTCCAGTATCATCTTCTTAAGTAGAGGTGCCTAAATTTGGAATACATTTTATTTTAGTTGTCAAAGCAAACATTCTGAATTGCACTCTGAAGCCATCCCAATCTCCTTTGAAAATCCGAGCTGCAATTTATCTGAAAAGGAGAATCCCAGTGTAGTGTTCCCCTTTTTCTCTCCCACTTGGGTGTATCAGACAGGCATCTTGTCAGCCAGAAACAGAAGCTTATAAAATGGGTCAGTCAAGTGTTTATAGTTGCATTGCACATAATTTTCCCACATATCTTTGCATATCTATGAGAATAATAGTGCAGTCATTACTGCAAACACACTTGGACAGCAAATGGCAAATCAGGTGTGGATTGCGTGGTTGGGGCCATGCCGATGGGTCTCAGAGTCACGAGCCACATGTTTTTAGACTTACCTTCCATGGTGGAAGTGTTAACCACAGCCTGTGCCAAGGAAGGCGAGGTGAGCTTTAGACTGTACCTGGAAGCAGTTCCTTGGGCACTTATATTGGACTCAAGTCCTTTAACTTCTGATGCCAGACACTTAATTAAGGTTTATTTTTGGTCCCTTTCTTATTCCAGGATGCTTGGAGTTAAGACTGACCATTCAGATTGCTTCAGAGGCTCTCAAAATCCATATTGATTAGTTGCTGTTATTCTTTAAAATAAAATTATGGATGTCAGAACAGATTATAATTTCTATCAGCACAGTTTATTCTGCATGGAAAATGAAAACACCTTTGAGTACATTCAGGAAGTATTTGTAAATATTTCAAGTGGATATGGCTTGTTTTGATTTTGGAACAGAAATTTCTTGGCCTCTAAGCAAGTCATTTTCCTTAACTTGCTACCCAAAAGTGTGAAGTCCACTGCTCTTCAAGACATCAGAGCATTACTGGATGTTAGTAGAGCCTGTCTACTGTGTGCCTGTATATCTACAGGCCCTTAGAATTTGCGTTATACCTTTTTCTCTGTGCCTAACAGCTCCAGCATGCAAGTCCTCTCGCTGGAAAGACAAGTGACTGGTATGTACTGTACTGGGTTTTGTAGCACCTGCCCCCTTCTTCCTTCCCAAAGCAATTGCAACAAAGAGACCATACCATTGGCAACACTTGCTCTTCCTCCCCTATGATTTCTCTATTATTTTGCCAGCATTGTGCACAATGTCATGTGTCAGTAGGGCCCTGGGGAATTGTCCATACCACAGGCTTCAGATTGCAGCATGTCTTGATACTATCTTTCTTTAAAAGAAAAAGTGTTTCCCATGCACTGCAAGGGAGAAGCCGTAAAACCCTAGGGATGATTCCTTATTTCTAGGAGAATTACAACAAGTTCTAGCAGTATTACGAGAAGTTTCAATGCTACAAGGTGAAGTGCTAAGCGCACCAAACTAAAATTGGTGATGTAATAAAGCCATCAAACTCACTGAAAGAGAATCAGTTTATGAGAACTGAAAGTGTCTCTTCCAGTAAATGCCTTGATATTCCAGAAAACTGGGCAAGAATGATGCCAAAGCTTTAAAAAAGGATTACTGATCTTAAATCCTGTATCTCAAAAGCAGCGTAGAAATCCTTTTTCAGAAAGCAGAGAAAGAAAGAAAACAATTGCAGATCTATTACTGTCAAAGACATGACCTCAGCACAGCAGAGGAGTTTCTTTTGGAGTCTGTAAGAGTGCTTTCTTTGAGACTGGAACCCAGACATTGTGGCTGAAAGGAAAAACTCCATCAGAAATCAATTAAGTCCAGTTAAACTCGAGTATTACTTTGGGACAAAAAGACTGTTTTTGTTGCTTGAACTGCTAAAAATTAACAAAAACAGTATTTTAACAAGGAGCTTATTGGCAAAGCCAAAATTTCACTGTAGCTGTAACTAGTACTTCTTACTGTTTAATGTCTATCATACACGTGTAACCTCAATTATAATAACATCTGATGTTTGACAGGTTTTAGTGCATTTAACTTTGTGGCACCCATGCTACATAAGGAGGTTATTGTCTTCAAGCTAAAGCTAGAGAATTCTGGTTTAGTATGAGATTATGAAAGTATGAGTTAGTTGAGATCTCATCTAACTTGAGCAGTTTAGAGGTTAATTATCTGAGTTGTCTGGGCTATGGCCCACATTGAGGGAGAAGACCCCCCCAGGTAGCAATCCATCCCCACCCTTAAATGAATGAGATTAACCAACCACAGAGGTGCTTTTCTTTGTTGTCAAGGGTTGGAGCACAAAACAAGAAATCTCATGCCAAGGAAGGTGAAGTGTCCCCTGAGGGACACAAGTGGCTTCCTATGGGATGGGGGAAGCAGAACGTTCTCTCCCACCTCCCAGGGCAGACCTGTAATCATAAACCATTCTCTTTCTCTGATAGTTAGTAACTGATGGGATTTGTTGCTCCACTGCAGACTGGGCTTTTCTTTAATTTTTACAAACTAAGTGGGGAGAGGCAGGCTTGGTAGTACTGGTGTGTTTAGATGGGAGGCCACAAGGAAAATCCAGCTGTACCAGGAAGCAGTGCTGGTGACTCAGTAAACAGCATGGCACCAAGTGTCCTGGCACGGTGCTTTTGAGCATTGCCTTCCTGGTTGTCCCATAGGTAAAATCTCAGAGCTGCTAGTCATTACAGGATCATACTTCACAAGAGTAAGGTATTAAATCCCAGACAAATTATATGATAACTCTGCCCTCCTTGCCTTTACCTGCAGCTTCACCTAAATTACAGTCTTACCCACAACCTGATTTAAACCTTTCTGAGTACAGGTGGAGCTGCTGTCTTCTGTCCCAGAGGTGGCAGCAGTCTGGAGCAAGTGAAGTGCTTTCTACATATGCAAGAAGTAAAGCCCTTTGGGATTTTAAATGAGAGCACTATGGAAATGTAATATATCATTACTTCATGAAGTTACTTAATATTTAGAGTTGAAATTTTGCAATATCCCAGTAAATGCAGTTTGTGCTAGCGTTCATGCAGCAGCCCAGAGCAGCACTCTCCCCACAATAAGCAGAGCAGAACAATGAGCAAAGAGGAGCAGCAGTGCTTGTGTTTGACTTGCGGTTCTGGTTTTGCTCCATGTGGGTGCTTGCCACAAAAGGGAGATGACCAAATATTTGCAAGCAGTTCAGAGCTCCTGCCCTTCCCACCCTCACTCAGCTAGTTGTGAAAGTAGTTGAACTACAGGCAGGTACAGACAGTTCACCATGGATGTTTGCAGCACTAAACCCAACGCAGCTGATACCAGCTTGCATTTGACTTTAAGTTCATATTGCAGCTTTAGTTCCGTAATTCTTCCTTTATTGCGTTGTGAATTCCTTTTCATTACTCTGTGGTGTATTTTAGAGACTTCAGAATAGCAACAGGTAAATCCGCCCCATCTGCAGATCCCTTCAAGGGAAGGGAAGAAATCTGCCCTGGTATTACACATGTCTGCCAGGCAAAGCCTCTGGATGGCTGAGACCTTCCCACCACACAGGTCCAGAGCACTTTAGGGAAGAAAACTGACCTCTTGTCAATCCCCTGTGAAGTTGTTGGAAGCAGTTCTTGGTGGCAAGAGCAGGCTGCCTGAAAGCCTCCTCATTGCTGGCCCAGTTTTGATTGCTCCTCTCTATCATCCCCTGGCACCACAGCTTTAATAAGACCAGCATTGTTTTAGCAGATGAACCCAGAGGGAGTTAGTGGAACTCTTGGCACAGAAAACAAGACAGAGTCTGGAGGCTGACTGTTCTTTGGCTCTGGCCTTCCCTTCCAAACTCGGAATCTCACAGACTGTCCCTGGAGTGTTTTTAGCTTCCAGGAGCTATCAGCAGTATCTGTGGGACAGGATGGAGATTTGTCCTTCACAAGAAATCCTTAGAAAAGGAGCAAAAAAAGAAATGGTCAAATAGATGTGTCTTAGTTTGCCTTTGCTATCCTAGCCTGGATGGTGTAATGGTGTGATATCTTTTAGAAAGCTGTGAAGCTGTTCTTTCAGCTTACTGTATATGAGACTAGGAGGATTTTTGGGGCCTGGGCTGGGCGTAGGTCATGACGTTGTGGAAACCATCCATAGCCATTCAAGAGACACAACCATGAGTGAGAACTCTGGCTTCAAATTGGAGGCAGCTTGTTTTAGTAAGACAGATGGTATTACCTGGTCTGGAAACATGGTGATTCAGAAGCTGCTTCACATACAGCACAGCCTTGTGCTTGGCAAAGGGAGACTGGTGCTGGGAGGTTTAAGGTGATCAGCCTCTCTAATGTATGCTGTTTTGCAATTCAGAAGTGTTACACAGGCTTCTAGGGCCCGCTAAGTTACGCCTGGTCACAATTCTGCAATTCGGAATAGTAGTGTGCAAAGGAGGCTTTCAGTGCCTGACTCGGGTGTCTCCTGCTGCACCATGGAATTCTTTCCCGGTTTGAGCTGCAATGTTTTTGTTGCAACTTGTTTTTGACATGTGAGTCTTGAAATCAATTTCTAAATCTCTTAGAGTATCAAACCTTGAATACAGCACAATTTCACTGATTCCAAGTGAAGGCTTTCAGAATGGACTATAAAACGTGGATATTTATTCTTCTTGATCTGTCATTGTGTTTCCATGCTAGCACTACCCCTGTTGCTACCCAGTAATCAACTGTTATGGAAACAATACATTGTCCCTAGGGTAAGGTTACAAAAACGTTCAACCACAATGCACCCACTGGATAAATCCAGTTTTAGCAACATGGTGTTTAAAGCATTTTACTCTGCTCATAGAGCATCAGCAAGATGTGCTTCCTTGAAGACAGCCTCACATTACCAGTTTCTCTGTATTTTTTCTCAGACCCTACATGTCCATTGGAACGCTGCGTGATCAAGTCATCTATCCAGACTCAGTGGACGACATGCATGAGAAAGGCTACCAAGACCAAGATCTGGAGTCTATTCTGCAGATGGTTCATCTGTACCACATAGTTCAAAGAGAGGGAGGTAAACTGCATGTTTTTGTAAACAGCTTTACAAAATCCTTTCCCCTCACGTGTAGCTTAGTGTGACTGACCTTTGCTAACTGAACTGGCAAAACTGGATTCTGACCTTTTGTGGTTTTGGGAGCTGCACGGCCACAAGGTTGTTGCTAACTGATGCTAACGGAGGGAGAAGAGCTGAGTGCTTCTCTCCTCCCCTCCCCAGTAAATCCATGCCCAAGCTAAACATCACATCCTTGTTCTCCTGTAATGGCCAGTCTTTTCCTGGTATTGGGAGATCACTGACCTTCCTTAATTTTCTTAGAAAATGTAACCTGTCTTAAAATCTTGTAATGTCACTGACTACATCAACTTGAAAGCAAGTGAATGAAGAGAGAGTCAGATCTGCTTTCACCTCCCTGGTTTGTGAGATCAGCAGGAGTATGTGCCATGAGAAGGAGTGTCAGATACCACCCCACCAGAGTGAGCAAGTTAAAAATAACCAAACTACACTGACTGGCAGTAGAGTGTTGCCATCTACTGCTTGCTATTTAAGTTGCCCTGTGTTCTCAGCATTGTTTGTTTTCAGAGTAGGGGACAGAGTAAATACAATGGCACTATAAATGTCAAGATGTTAAAGGTTTCTTTTGTGTCTAAGTAACTGGAGCATTTCATGGCTTTTTTTCCCAAGCATAGCAATAACTTTTGTCCTTCTTTTCCTACCAGCCACTAATCTCTAGTTTTAATTTCCTCCCTATCATTATGCTTTTAAAACAGGCACAGGACAAAGATGGTAACATTTAGAGAAAAGAAAAAGGATCTTTAAACCACTCTAAAGGGCTGATTTGGGAGTGCTGAATGTACCCTGCCTCTCTCTGCCAGCTGTCAGTGCTCCTTTTTGAGCAGGTGCTTTGGGTGCATTGCCTTGTAATGTGTGTGCTTGGTTACTCTCAGAACCATTCTGACAATAGAGAGTGGTGCTTCAGCCACTGGGAATCCAAGACAATATCTAAATTCCGATTTCTGGATTGCAGCCTGTTGCTCTGTTCAAAAGGCAGAAGGTGTCTTTTGTTTTTGAAGTATGCAAAGTGTCTTTTCTGCACGTTTTAGAGTGGGGAGTTGTAATTGTTTGCAGCAGCAATTGTATACCTCACCTTGCAATCCTGTTGTTAAACTCTTATCTCTTATTTTGGCTTAATGCTTTTTTGCTAAGAATATGATAAATGACTGTTGGTCCTCAAGTTGCAATAGAAAATAAGAATCTGCCATCATTCTGATTCTTATTCAGATCTGATCCTATGACACAAGAATTGAAAAAGTGGGCAGAGAGCTAAACTCAGTGATTGGAATAATTGCAGATAAGGCCTCTACTCCCTGCAATGACATTATAACTATTCCTGTTAGTATTCCTGAGAGTTGGTGAAGTGCCCAGATTGCAGAAGAACAAGCAGAAGTGTTGGGGAGCTGGAAAAGGAGGAGCAGTTAAATTGTCAGTGGCAAGAAGTTACTGTGGAGTATGCATTCATTGTGTGCTGGTACTTGTAGATGCACTGAACAACACATAACTCTCAGCAGCCAAAACCATTCCCCAGCAGTCTCTGAATGTTCATCATTGTGGTTTCTGACCCTGCAGCTGGAGCATGGAACTGATGGTGGGGCAGTTACTGTGCTCCACGTACAAGAGCCTTGGCTGGAGTCACTGATCTGTATTGCCAAGCTGAAACCCCAAGTTTGGATCAGTCTCACTCTGCTTTCTCTGCCCAAGAAAGTATTTGTTGCTGACCCCATTCTTGCTTTTCTGCCTGTCTGACTGCACATGCACAGCACCCACAATCTATTAAAAAGTCTGGAGGACACTGTTAATGTTCGCTGGTGCTCTACTGAAGCTCAGGGTAGGGGCACAGTGTGCAAAAGTTCACACAGACGTTGAAAAAAGCGCGTCTTAGGTACTTTGTGATCTAAAGTGACAGAAATGGGCAAAGCTGGAAAACAGGAAGAGAGATTATCACATACCAGAAGTTTTTAGGACCATAATATACTTACTTGTTCCCTTTTTTCTTGAACATTTGCAGGAGACAAGTGCCAAGGTAGGAGCAGAGAGGAAATCCGTGACATATGATTTGACACGTTACTCGAGTTTCATATGCTTACGTGTTTTTTAAAGCTGCCCTTGTCTGGAACAAAGACTTATATTCTGGTTTTTCTGAACTAGCAGGACAGAGAAATACTTGTTGAAAGTGAACAATTGAAATTTTTTGTTTATACACAGATTAATATTTTTAATGCCAGTTTTTATTTTATTCTTTTACTTAAAATATTACTTTTAAACTAAAATTATTTTTATTAAAAATGGAACTTTATTCTTGGTGAAATAGTGAAAAATCCCATATAAAGCTTGTAGAACAAAGGATTTGCCCCAAACCATCTTTGTCCTTTCTGCAGACTGCTTTGATGCTTGACAAACACTGGCATTTTACAATAGAAAAACTTTTTGTTGAAAAATTCCCAGCAAATTTCTATTTATATATTATATACACTTTTGGAAAATGTACTACATCTAAAAAAAAAAAAAGAAACCATTCTTAGTTACTCAGATCCATGTGGTTATATGGGATATGTCCATACTATTTTGAACCATTTCCTTAACTGTTCTAAGAATGGAGCTAAATATCTGTCAATCATTAAGTTATAGAAATGTAATATAATTCTGCAATATTTATTTCTCTTCTCCCTCAGAGCCTTACCTCTGTCTTTTCCCTTTTCTCTTATACCCTGCAGCATTAAGCCTCAAGCAGGCAACAGGCTCCTTAGGGCATGACCCTCTAGTGCTTTAATTGACCACAAAAGTCATGTGTGTATAATCTGATGCTTTGCAGTTTTGTGTTCTGCTCTTTGTGGGCAGTTATGGAAAAGCCAGATGGAGCCAGAAGTACAGAACTCTGACTCAAATTATTTGTCCTGGCATGACTTTATTGTCTTTAGCTGAATTACTTCCACATTGCATCAGGACAAGGGTCACCAGATTCCAAGCATAAAGTAGCCAACAAGAGCCTGACGTTGTCCTTGTTGCAGCCAAGGACAGAAATGCCTCATTTTCTATCAATATATGTTTGACCCAGTTAGAAGTAAATAGAATGGTTACAAGAATTAATAGCCCAGTTTTTGGCATTTAGCTTCTATGTTACCCTCATGAAACTTTTTTCAGTTAGTTTCAACAGAATACACCAAATCCACCAAAACAATAATCTTCCTCTCCACCACCACTGTTGTGGATGTCACTGAGCCAAAGCCCTTTAAGAAGCCAGTGCAGTGGCTGTTGACAGTACCTCCTTTGCTGCTGGAGGCAGAGTTCCTTTCCTCCTGAGGCCCACACTAATGTTTTTCTCACCTGCTGGATATTAGAGGAATGTTGTTTTGTTACTTAGCTTTATATTATGAGTAAGGAGCCCCCTCAACACTTGCAAAGTTGCTAGCTCTACCAGAACCATAATTTCATACAAAATGAGGTAGCAAAGAAACTTTTATTTGGTGCGGGTGGTGAAAAAGCATGTCCAGAAATCAGGGGTAATATCATGGAGATGTACTGTAGATAAACCTAAGGTGGTTCCTTTTGGCCTGCTTTGGAAATCTGTGTATATTTAGCAAGTGTCAGTTGTGATGCAGCCTTAGGCTGCCGACGGCCTGTCACACGAGCAGAGCCTGGAGTACGTGTAGCAGCGCGGTGAACGCGTGACCGGGCCTGTCCGGCTGGGGCTGATGACATTACTGAGCAAGTTCGACCTGTTTATGGTTTCTCAGCACCCCAGATTATAATTATTCCTCATTATTTTGCACATTTGTCATATCTTTGGGTCTTGTCCAGGGAACCTTTGTGCTAGGCCACGTATAAACACACAGACAAGCCCATTTCCTCTCTTTGACATTTTTTCATCTGATTATTTTAGCCCTGGATTTGCTTTTGTTACTGGTACCAGCAGGAACTCTGGAAGAGCTCTGCCAGCTTTTGCAGTGGCTCTGCAATTCAGAGACACAAATCCTTGCAGTGTCACGCTGAGCTGGGGTTCATTCAATTGATGGTCTCTTTGTTCCTTCCTCAGCTCTGGGTTGCCCTTGCATATTCATCTTGCACAGCACCCGGGCTCTCTTCCATTTTGACAAGTGCTCGGAACATACACTGTGCAAGAGGCTTCCATGCCTAAAAAATTCACCAGAGGTGGACTCTCTGGCTGTGTTAGCCTTTCTTCTGTCAGGTGATGCTCCAATCCATGTCTGATAAGGCACATTGGAATGGAAATCTGGACAAAGGAACTTTTAAGCATATCTTTTCATGGCAGCTGAATGCTCTGTCTTGCATGAAATCCTTGTATTCAGAAGGATGAAGGATACAGAGGGTACAGATTCCAGGTGTAACCTTTTTTTTGTTGCGAAATATAGCTTGTGTTTTCCTTCAGAAAACTGAGATTAAAGGAATTATAAAAGAAACCATGCAAGAAAATGAGATGCTGCTATCATGAGGCTATCACTGGTTTCTGCAGGCAGCTGTATGTATTTCTCTTGCTGTTAGTGTGCCCCAGCACATTATACATGCTCTTTATCTTACTGGCTGCAAAAGGCATTTCTGTGACATCCAGTGTTCATCACATCTACATCAAGGCTGTGTGTAAGAAGAAGCTGGGCAAGGAATTTGGACTCTGAAAGCCGTGATTGTGTTTGCACCTACTGAGAGGTTTGTGCTGGGTTCATGGGTGAGCCATTTCATTTCTTCATTTGGGAAGTGGATGTAGCTATGGGTGACCTAAGCCACTGACTTGGCTGATATTTCCAGAATGCTAATGACTTTCACTGACCTATGCCATGTCAGCAGGAAGAAACAGGACACAAGTAGGTGCACTGTTGTTCATGCACAGTAGGGAGTCTGTTTAGTGTGAGTTACAATGCCTAAGTGTTCAGAGGAAATTGTTCAGATTTTAGAAAATAATTTTTAAAAGGGTAATATAAAAATACACACTTCCGTATCTGTTGTTTGAGGCGTTCCAAGTGGGAAATGGAAAAGTTCAGGGAGGGAGCTAGGGAAGAAGAGACAAGATGCACGTCTCATGTTCAGTTAGAACATAGGTTGAAATGACCACAGAGATGACCATTGTGGCCTGGTAAACAGAGGCTAAATCTTACATCTTTAGAGAAAATAATAGAATTATTTTGCTGACAGGGGAATGCTTCTTCATGCTGCACCATGTACTCTTAAGGTACGTGGTGTGACTCTTGGGAATGGCCCTGTGCAGGCCTAAGAGTTGGACTCGATGATCCTTGTGTGTCCCTTCCAACTCAGCATATTCTTTGGTTCTGTGATTAGTCTTGAACTTCTTTTCCTTTTTGTCTTTTAATAAGCCTTTATAAACCAGCTGATCAGGAAGAAACTGTATGAACACAGGCACTGCTTCCACAGGTACATGTGCACACATGCACACCCACCCACACCCTAGCTCAGATCCACATCCCCGGAGCTCGTCTGTATTCTCAGCTTAAAAATAACAGAACATAAGCAGCAGCTTGAATGTTGTATTTAGAAACATAGTTGTTTCTATGGCTTTCATGAAGGACTGTTCCCATCACTTCCTAGAACCCTTTGCCAAAAGGGAGCGCTCCAGGTGTTTTACAGTGTTTTTTGGAAGCTCAGAGTGGCAGTGGGACAGCACTCCAGCTCTCTGTGAGGTCCCAGCACCGGGACTGCTCAGCAATAGCAGCCTCTATATATCTGTTCCCTTTCCCAGAGTATATCCTATTGGTGATTCAGTTATTCATTACTCCATCTTTGCTTGGAGCCTCCTGATAGAAAGCACTGGATGTGCCCCTGGGAGGATACCCACTGGGATCCTGAAACAAGATGGAAGGAAAATAGGGAAAAACTATAGGAACACTAAAGGTGATGCCTTTCTTCCTGTGTGTGTGCCTGGCTTTAAAATCTAACTATATACATGTGTATTTAAAAATCATTGCATTATATTTTCCAATTTTATGTAGAGAAAATTCTTGAAATTTAGTCTGAAGTTATCAGTTCCTGATTTTGGTCACAAAGGCCCTCATCAGATGCTTCACTGAGGTTTGTTTCAGTCCTGCCAAGCCCAAGCACAGGCAGAACAATCCCCAGCCTGTTGCACCTTCACAAGCCCCACTTGTCTCACCTTTGTTCAGGTACCAGAAATGACACAGCACACCTCCTTGCTTTATCTTATTCATAGTCTTTTCTGGCAAATGTTTGTTTTCATTTTGGCAGTGGCAGAAAAGGGGTTTTAACTTTTTAGTTACAGTGTTTCTGGGCTGATTTGGAGAAATGTTCTCTTTCTCTCTCAACCCTGCTCCAGCTGCTTGTCTCATGAGTAGATGATCTGTTGAGAGAAAGGTCTAATCAGATTTTCGCTACATCCACACTCTCCCTTTTTAAAACTCATTTATTTTGCTACTCTATCCATCTGGATTGGTTGACTGAAAACTTATTTTCAGTAGGGTGGTTTGTTATTTGAAGTTTTTCATTAGGGGGAATGAATCATGCCCAGAGTACTCACAGAACACCAGTCTGCCCTAGGATCGTAGATAAAATGCCTCATGCTCCCATTCCATGTATCTGAAAGTGATAAAGAAATAAATCAGTTAGAGACCATGCAGAATATTCAGTAAGGATATCCCCTGTTGTAGCAGTTGTGGGTTATTTCTCAGTACAAGGTAGTGGGAAATTTGTATAGAAGATCCTCCCGTCTCTGTGCAGTTTTGCTGCTTGTCCGTGTCTGCAGCTGTGTTTCTGTTGAGTTTGCTGTCATTTTTCTTTGCCTACCATAGTGAATGCAGTCCAGCACTGCTCTTTGGTGGGTTTTTATTTATTTATTTTAATTTTTTTTTAAATTTCCACTGATAGCGCTAAATTAAAAATAGCAAATTGTTTCATGAAACAAACATGACAGAATAAATTAGTTACAGGTCAAAGAGTTTTTTCAAAGAGACGGTAAGTAAAGTTTTTTGACAATATCTACATGACCAAAAAGGTTAAACTCCACTTTCAAAATTTACATGATATGAGGGACGTTTTTCCAGTTGATTGCCAGTGGAAAAGCATTGAGGTATTTCAGAAGATGTGATCCAGAACCCTGAGCTATCTCTTCTGCAGTGGAATTGCTCTTTATGATTACAGATTGCAGATGTGTTGCAAGTGAAGCTGCATTTCCTTCATAAACTTACATTGCCCTGACTCATTTTATTTGCATTTCTTTTAAAAGGCTGGGATGCCATCATGGATTGGAAGGATGTCTTATCAGGAGGAGAAAAACAAAGGATGGGCATGGCTCGGATGTTTTACCACAAGTAAGTGTTAAGATTCATTCCTTAAGTAGTGTGGAAAATGAGGAAGAGTTTTGCAGGTTTCCTGTTACAGTTTGAGCTGTAGTAGGCTATAATCTGCATGCAATATGCAACACTGCCAGACAGTTGCATAGGACCTGCATAAACCTTGTTGTTTATTCATACAAGCTCTGCCTTTAGTTTGGGCAATGCTTCTTAAGCTTTGCTTTTGGCAACATAACATTATCTTTTCGAGATATTAATTTCTTTAACATCTCAGGCACAAACATCTTCCCTCCTACAAATGTGGCAGAAATCTGATGGACTGTTGCAGAAGCTCTTGGAGTTTGATAGCCAAGCTCCAAAACCTTTTGGTTTTGGTTTTGGAGACTGCAAGCACACAAAGACAGCCCAGTCCACACATGGCAGTCAGTTGAAAGCTGCTGAGTCAGCTGTATCTACTGCCCAACTTGCTGATAGGACAAAATAACCCCAGGTCAAACTAGGACATAGAATTTGGATCACTGTGTACTCAGATGGACCAGGAAATAAACCCCATTTTTCCTGGAAGTTGTCTCTGCACCTGAATAATGCATGGAAACTTTATGTTGTTGCTAGCCAGCCTCCAGCTGTAAATGAGAGACAGCTGTCTGGCAAAAATAGCTCTCTCCTTTCTGTTGTTGTTTCAACTAAACATCATACACAGGAATACTGTCCAAAACCTAGAAGAGTAATGTTCTTTATCTGCTTTTGAAAGGCCAAAATATGCATTGCTGGACGAATGTACAAGTGCTGTAAGCATTGATGTCGAAGGAAAGATATTCCAAGCTGCAAAAGCTGCTGGGATATCCCTACTTTCCATAACACACAGACCTTCTCTTTGGTAAGTATGTTCAGGGCTTTATCATCATCCTTGCTTTCAGCTTTCTGACAGGCAGTGGATTGGCCTTTACTCTTTCTACTAGGGCAGTTTAATCTGTATCTACTTACTGTTTAATCAGTAGCTACTGCACTTTCTAAGATAACTTGTCTACAGCTATAGTGATTTAAATTAATTTAGCATTGATTTTTTTAATTCTTTGAAACTTATTTATTCCTCCCTCTTATTTTTTTAATGTGTTTCAGTTATTAGCATGCAGGTGTCTAAGAGGCAATTAATAAGTCTACACCACAGCCACAGTAGATATCACCAGGTTATTCTGTGAAGGTGACAAGATACATGAGGTGTCCCAGAGAAGTTTAGCAGTGCAGAGAGAAGATGGGACACTTGACAAGTGGTCAAACTATTCTTTGTTCTTCCATAGGAGTAATACATCTGGCTTTTTAACTTCAGTTCTATATTCTCTAACTTCAGCATTTGTGAGCTTTCAAATATGATCATCTATTAAAATAAGAAATATTGGAATTCTGAGAAGCGTCATTCTAGGAGGGAGTACTAAGTTTGGAAGAGTCCCTCCAATGAAATAAATGTAGTTAATGTATAAATGAGACCAAGGAGGTGTAAGCTAGATTTAACAGAGACTGTTTGTTCTGAACTCCTAGATCCTGCTGTCAGACTGTTTGCTATTTTTAAATTGATGGAAAAAAAATCCATTATTAGTATGTTACCTCAAAGGAAAGAAATTTTATCAGTGTCTGCTTCCCTGATAAGGAACAGTTTCCCCAGCATTCCTTCTTCCTCTGTGTAGATGATGAGAGTGGAAATGCATATTTTTGAATCAAGACCTAAATGTTAAGAAAAAATGAGTATTCTGATAGAAAAAATATTCACATGGACTTTTGGTTTTAAAATAATTTAAATTACACTTATAAAGAAAAGAAATATTTAATTTTGTTTAAGTTTGGCGGTTTTGTTAAAACCACTGCTCAAGAAAACAGGTATTTGAGAGCATCTCACCCATAAATGATTATGAGGGGGAAGTTATTCAAAAGATGTTTTGAGAAAGTTCTTTTGGGTTCAGTTTCCTACCAACATTTCTTGTTTCCTAGTATTAGTCCTATATAGTGTTCAGGAAGGCTTGGGATTGCTCTTGTATTCTCCACAGAATTACTGAAATGATCAGAAATCTGGTGATTTGTGTGGTTCTGGAGAAGTAAAGAGAAATGCTGACTATTTAGAAATAGGCATACCTTTAACTTATGTATGCTTTCACAGGGACTGCACTGCAGAGTTAAAAAAATGTGTTTCCCTGCTATTTTCTCCTCCTGAAGATTATACCAGGAAATATTTACTCTTTTAATCAAAATATTGATTAAAACTTTTCTAGACCACAGACACTAGACATCTCAGTCAGCTCTTAGTTTCTTGATTTTTTGGGTTTTGGTGGGGCAAAAATAGAGGGATAGATTAAGCATATGGGGTCACAAAGAACAATATGCAGGAAGTGCTGAATGTAAGGCTAGAGATGAATCTTTTTTTGAGTCCCATGTTATAAGCCATTGAGTTTATTAAATTGTCACATTCCCTGGATGGGATTTATAATCACTGTTTTATGATGCATCTCATCTCTATATAGTGATAAATTACGCAGTCATATTGGTAGCTCTGAGGGAACTCTCTGCTCTTGCTCTTGTACCTCCTGAAAAATGTCTTGTCAGGTCTTGACAAACTTCACATATACACTTTTGAATATTTTCAGTGCACACACCCTGATACTCACTGAAAGATCTGTGACTCCTACACAGACTCTTTTATTTTGGCCCCTTGCAAATCAAACCATGTTTTAGGACTGAAGTTAACTTTAGCCAACCTTATAAAATGCAGGGAACAAACTGAGGTGTAATTTGAACAAACTCAAGTTTTATCAGTAGCAGCAGGTGCACTGTGCCTGCCTCACTGCATTTTCCACTAAGGAGCTAAGAGCTCTCAGAAAGCAGGGTAAATAAAATAAACTGGGACTAGCATTCCTGAGGAGAAGCAGACCGTGTCTGTCGCTGCTGTTCAAGGCCCTGGAGAAAAAGCCATCTGATGCAGTTGAAGTGAAGGCAACTTAGCCACAGACAGTGTTTCCAGGAGGGAGGCCACCACCTAGGCCAGGGACAGCAGATGATGAGGGAGCCACCACTGCAGGTGAGGGCCTCCTTGAGTCCGGCCATGTGGGCAGCAGCTGCCCCACTGGGAGCCCAGAGTGGTGCCGAGAGCTGACAGCAGGCGCCTCGCTGCTGCAGTTCACTGGTTGGCCTAGGGAGGCCCTGGTGACAGACTTTGAAATGCCCAAATCCCTCACGCAAGACTGTCCCGGGATGATGAGTCATTGAAGGAAAGGCCTTACCCAGTGATCCAGGACTGGACACCTCTCAAATTCCTGAGAGGCACCATTGAGAAGAGACAAAAGACATCCAAATTTGTGTGCAAAAATGGACCATCTATTCCCTGAGCCATTACTAATGTTTTAATTTCTACTGCAGGAAGTACCACACTCACTTGCTGCAGTTTGACGGGCAAGGCGGCTGGCGTTTCGAGCAGTTGGACACCGCTATCCGTTTATCACTGAGTGAGGAAAAACAGAGACTGGAATCCCAGCTTGCAGGAATTCCTAAAATGCAGCAGAGACTGAATGAACTGTGTAAAATCCTGGGAGAAGACTCAGTGCTTAAAACAATGGACAAAGAGGAATAAATAATTTATGTTTTATGTTTTTAAAAGTATTTTTTTAGTTAAGAGCATTACAAATTCAGCCGTTATCCTTTGCATGCATTGTGATAGAGGCTTAGAGCATAGCGAAACACAGCCAGCAGAAAATAATGCTCTGAATGCTATGTAAGACTTTAGCATTTTAGTATTAAGGAAGAAAGAGGTTGAACTGTGAAAAGAAAATAAGCAAGTGCACAGAGTGTAAGATTAGTCATTGCAGCTTACGTTAATTCCTAGTGAAAGCCCGATTCACTGCAAGAAATGGCCAACATGCTTAGGTTTTGTAGGTGAATTTTTGCCTGAGACTTGGCCTGCAGAATGTGCTCTTGTACCAGGTTACTGTGCATATGATATGCCTGCTATGCAGAGCAACCAGGCATGAAACTCAGGCATGGAGCACGGCAGAGGCAGTATCTGGGTGAGTATGCAGATGCGTACAAAAATCTCATCTGGGTATAAGAAACGTTCTCTCAGCCCACGTGAAACCAGACTTCTCTTCTACTACTGAATCGTATACACACCCTTACCTGCATTCTTACAGAAATAACGTAATAGGCTGACCAGAAGACAACTGTCTGAGCAACCCACTGCCCCCGTGATGGAGAAGCAGGGATAGAGCTAAATAATGTACTTGTGCTGTACTTTCTGCCACTACGCATAGCTTCAGAGGCTCCTTGCCCTTCATGATGCATCAGTTCCTTTGGGGGATTATCTGTATCCCTTATTCTGTAACCTCTGG
This sequence comes from Myiozetetes cayanensis, assembly GCF_022539395.1. Taxonomy (NCBI): domain Eukaryota; kingdom Metazoa; phylum Chordata; class Aves; order Passeriformes; family Tyrannidae; genus Myiozetetes; species Myiozetetes cayanensis. Next base: position 14,685,575 of record NW_026087521.1, read on the forward strand.
TGGTGTGGATGGAGCACTGGGCCTGGCATCAAGTGACTTAGTTTTCGCTTGACTAAATCATTCATCTGCTCCATGTGTCTGATCCAGACGGTATCCATCTCTGTTCCTCCATTGGCATAATCACAATAGAGGCGCTTGTTTGTTCCATGAGACGCTTTGTGACAGGAAGGACTGTAGGAGAAAGAAAGGTCTGAATTCTCAGGCATGGCTGTCCTGCCTGTTAAAATGCTCAGCATTTATAAAGGTCTGTGAAAAGAGCATTTTGTAACCACTAATTAATATGCCTGCCATATTTTGGTGGAGTGGCTGAACACTGCCCTCACCGTGAGCAAATGCACTGGTTAACAGCTTTACTTTCAGATGCACTCATCGATTGTCCCATCTGCTTTTCAGTGAGTAGGAACATAGTCCCCAGTCAGTCAAAAGGTGCTTTAACAGAATGGCCTGAGACAGTACTGGCTTGCGTGCCTTGCTGGAGGCAAAACTTGGGAGATTTAGATATAAAGATGTGAATGTATTTAAGAGCTCCTGCTCTCTCTGACTGCAAGTACATGGCAAAAGAGCAGCTCAGGAGTGAAGATCAGATGCAGTAAGAGGCTTTGCAGATGGGTAAATGAGCCTTAGCTGAGATGTAGTGATCCTCAAGTTTGTTGGTTCTTTTTTTCCCAGAAATGTGATTCCTTAGAAGGTTTATATCTGTTGCTCTTAGTCTGAGAAAGGCAGTGCATAAGCTGTTAAGCACTGCTAAAGAGAGGAGAAATACTTTAGGGGCATTTACTGAGATGGAAATGCTTGAGCACCCTGAAGTTAATAGAAACTGTTTCCTTATTCTGATTACTTCAGCTACAGGGGGAAGGTGCATTAACTCCATCTGCCAAATCGTAGTCCAGTACACTAATAATTAGCCCATATTCCTTCTCACTGTGTGCTTGGCTTCATGTTTGGTATGGCACTTGCACCAGAAAGTGGAATAAGTCTGCTCCCTCCAGAGTCTATGGCTTGAATGTAACGCTGTAATTTATCCTGGTTACAGCAGTTTGTTCCTTTCATTAGTTCTTGCTGTAATTTTTGCCCCCTGAGACATTCCACTGACATGGAAAGGAATGCTCTTGGGAACCTTTGAAAGGGCTGAAAAATTAAGGTTCAAGAAGTTGTGTAAAAAAACCAAAGAGCAGACTGGAGGTCACTGCTGTGGTGGGTGACATGTACAGGCATTTTAATTTGCAAGTGTCTCTGCTTGTCCCTCTCCCTGAAGGCGAGCTTTCCCCCCTCTCATCTTCAAAGCAAAATTCAGAGCTGCAAAGGAAAAAAAGAAGTCAGCCAAGAATCTGTTCTCAGTGAGCATGAATGAGATGACTGATGAGTGTAAAAAGCTTGCACATCTGTGAGTTATGTTTCTCTAAGATGTGGTGAATCAGGCGCACACCATACACATGCCCTTGTCCCGGCTGCTGCGTATCCTGCTAGCGCAAAACAGCCACCTTTCCCCAGGGGGACCTGCGGTGGAGGAAGGGACAGTATCGCTCCCCACCTCCCCATTAAGCACTTCAATACGTGGCTGGGAGCTGAACCAGGGTTGTCCCCTCCTTCAATGAGTAGGACACTGAAAAGTGCTGAAGAATTGGCCCAGTTTGGTACAGCTCCAGGTATCCCACCAAAGCTCTGCCCTGGCCCTTGACTTGCTGGGAGCCATGATGGACAAATGCAGCATCTGAAACCTGCTGTACACCTCGCGGAGATCAAAGCTGGCCATCCCTCATGGCACAAAGCAGACATCTTTTGAGGAAACCATGTTTAGTAGAAGAAAGTTCGTTTGCTGTTTGTTTGGTTTTTTTTTTTAAATGAGATTATGCATAAAACATACAAAAAATATATATCTTACTGATGAACTTTTGATGAAAACTGAAATAATACCAGGATTGATGTCACAGTATTTTCTTTGAAGTTTGACATATATTTCTTGAATCCAGAAATAGACTTAATCATTCCCATTCAGTAATATAATGTAAAATATTCTAGACTCTCACTCAGCTATTCACATTCTTGTAGGCATGGCAAGAACATTAGAGGCTGGTATGAGAAAAAAAAAACTCCTCTAAATAGGAACTTTCTGAGTGATAATGAGCCAGTTTTAGAAGGATTTTCTATACTGGTGGCTCATTATTTTTAAAGCTAGTTTTGTGGCAGGAAGAGAAACTGCCCTGGAGATATTTTCTGCAAACTTTCTCTGTTGTTCCAAGGGCTAATTGAGACTGGAGTGTCTGTTTCTATTTCTTCAGAGTTTTACAGGGCATAGACCAGCTCCTTTTGTGCTGCTTCAGACCCAGCCGAGCAGAGGTGCATGCTCCCTGCTCAGGAATAACTCAGGGAGACAGTTCTGGAGCTGAGGCATGGGGAGCACGTGGCCCTTGCCAGTGCCAGAGGGTCAGAGCGGGACAGGATGCAGTGGTGGAATGAGAGCTGCTTATCAGTGTTCGTTCCCTTTCTGCCATTCAGGAGCTGTGACTCCCCAGGAGGCCCAGGAAGTGACTTTTTGGTCTTCTCTCTGCCTGTCATATCTAGCTGGAGCTAGCCAGATCCTGCTCGTTGTGTCACAGCATCTGTGCATTCAGGGCAGGATACTGCACAGTGCTGAGCACACCTGGCCCCTGTGAGCACCCTCTCGCACCCCAGGGCTCAGGGCAGACTGGACTTGCCTGGGTCTGCATCCCAGAGGAGTACAGGTGCTGAGCAAAATCCATACCAGCCTCAGGCAGGGAGTAACTGTACAATAAAAACATGAGTTCTCCACATCAGTTCGTTCAGATAATGCAGGAATTTTTTGCAAGAATCTTCAGAATGGGAGGACACGTTATTTGTGCATGAGATTTCAGTATTTTAATGTGGGAGGAGTTTGTTTTTCACTTAGTTTTGGGACCAGACTCATTCCTACTTTGGACTTAGAAGCCCTCCTTCTGCAAGGACAGAAAACCCCACATATCTTTTAAAGGATTTTTGAAAACAGTGGGATTTGTATTTGAGTAGGGAATGAAGGACTGGGTAATCACTTGGGTATTTTAAAGAAAATTGCATTAAAAAATGATCTCCTAAAGCAAATGAACACATCTACAGTCCCCTCAATATGTCTGCAAGGTGACAGTGCATGTCAAAGTCAAATTTATGAGCCAATCGTATAAAGAAATCCCCCCACTGAGCTGTTCGTGAAGCTTAAGAGAACTGAATTGCTAATCGAAATGTCTTTGTTTTGTTTATGTTTGATATTAATGCCTTTTAAGAGCAGACAATTTATAAAGCAATAAAATATGCTTTACAGTTGTAATTTATTCCAACCTCAAATAAAACATGTTGCATTTACTTTGAGTTTGCAGTGTTCCTTATGAGTCACTCCCAAAGCAGTCAGGGCCTGCCTGCATGTGCTCTGGGAGTCCTCTCCCAGCCCTGGTTTCAGTGATGGAGCAGGAAAGTTTGGGATGGATGTTGTGTGTTTTCAAGTTAAAACAAGTGTTCCTAGATCAAGCTGGCGTCAAAGGCTGCTGTGATGTTCTCACATCTTGTGCCCATCCACTTCAGTGTGTACCTGATTGGTGACAGGAAGGTGACAAGAGCTGCCACCCCTCGTGAGGTTGTTTGCAGGGGGACTGGGCACCCAGCAGTGAGCCAGAGGACCATGTCAGCAGTGCAGCTTCAGGTGTCCTCAGCAGCATCAGTCCCAAAGGTTGTTATTGTGGTCTCTGTAAGATACAGTTACGCATAAAGCACCAGTGACACAAATATTAACAAGCAAGTGCCCATGATGGCCTAGCAAAGGAGAGGGTTTTTTCTTGAGGAGCCTGAGGACATGGGCTGACTCCTTAGCTGCCTTGACAGAGCTGGCTGGTGTCTGGCCCCTTCCCAGCTGTGTGGCAGGTGTTGGTGGGGTACTGTATGGTGGCACAGGATCTGGATTATGCAGCTGGGGAGCCAATGATGATGCTGGTCACTTGAGAACTTAAGGTTCTTGAGATTCTTAAGGGTAGCTGAAGGCCAGTCCCCTGTGCCTCCCTTCCAGCTACTGCACCCACTCAGAGACTGGCAGAGAGCAATGTCCAGGACATGAGCCATCAGAAATGCACTTTTGAGGGTCTGTGGGTGGGCTGTAGACCACGCTGGGGCACATGCATCAGACCAGGAGGAGACAGGCTTTATTGCAGTGGGGGAGGTGAGCTGAAAGCTCAGGTTGCACTTGAGTTTCACGTTTTTTTGATGAGAAATGTTGGGGGTTTTTTACACTCCTTGTAGAGCATTCCTGCTTTCTGATCAGGCCATCAGAGGACTGGTGCCATGTGTTTGAAATGCCATAGTCCTGAACCATAGTCCCTGTGTGCTCAAGGGTTAAGTATTCTGAGAAGAGAGGGAACAACAAGACTTGTATTATGGGAGCAAAAAGGACTCAGGAAATATTCAGAGCAAAAATGTTCAAAGACTTCCCACAGGTGAAATTTCCTAGTAAGTGGGGAATATCTGGAAGAACATCTTACACTGCCTCTATAGCTTATTTCTGATTATGGTTCACTCTGCAACACCTGCTTTGTATTTTTTAAATTAGTGTCTTTAACCTCATGCAAGTGAGACTATCTATGAGAGGGTAACAATGACATTTCAAAAATGCTGCACCCACTCAGTATAAGTTTTATGTGTCTGAACAATCTGTTTTTAAACAGGTAATTAAGAAAGGGAGAAAGATTGTGATGGGGGCTAATGCAGGGCTGAGAAGCCGGTTGGGTCCTGGGGCTGAGCCCCCAGTGAGAAACTAGGCTGGGATGAAGTCTGGGAAAAACCAGTCCAAAAGAGCCCATGGGGGAAGCCAGATGTTGGAATAAGAGAATAATGAAACATGTCTTGGACATAAAGTAATTGTGCAATAGCACATTACTTATTATCAAACATACTGAGACAAGCTGTCTCTAACACAGCATTTATAGGATAACACAACAAAAGAAAAATGTTCATTTATTAATCAATTTTAGCATTAAAAATTGTCAAAAAAGTTATTTAGGTTGAAATGTCTTTGAAAGAGTTCGTATTTGTTGTTTTTGAGAACTGCATTTCAAATAGAGAGGATTCATAATGCTTTTCATAAAGATTTGGGTCTTTGGGAATTAGAAATTATTCTTGCCTTAAATGATAAGCAAGATATTGAAGGAAACTCAACTTATTTAATATTTAAAGCAACCAAAAAAAATTGCATTCAGTAAGTTCAGTATTCTTGTTCTCAGTTAAAATGTTCTTCTCCTCAGTTATAGCCACACTGTGCTATAAATACATCAAGTTTATGAGGTATTTCTCTATCAGTTGGTGTTTCCTGTGCTGGTGTGTTTGGAGATCTCTATCTTTATTAGATGGGTTGCACTGGGTCTTCCTTCCCATCCAGGTGCCGGTCTTTGATGGCAAGTGGTGGAAGAGAGGGAGTGGAGTGGTGAGTGCTGTCAAATATATCTGGGGTTTTTTATAGATATAGTCTGCAAACAGTTTTAGGAAAAGTCTTAAGAAATAATGTCTGCACAACTAAAGTAGTAGCTGACAAGGTACTACTCCAAGTAGAGGTGCAACAACTGGTAGTGGTACAGCTGGGCTCTGCTTAAATGCCTGCTCACAAATAACAAGATATTCTTGCACTGAGCAAACACTTCCCAGCATCACTTTATACCTGCCAAGCTAGGGTAGTTTAAAAGTTACACAGCTCATACTTGTGAAAAACAAATAATACTCTTAATCCTAGCCCACAGTTTTCATCAGAGGCCTTTCATAACGTCCTTTGGAGTTTTTCTAGGTAACCCATAAGTGTAATCCATTCTTAAATAAGAACATGCCTTGTCTGAGCTCTGCTATTCAACCAAAATCTCTTTATAGCCAGTCACAGAAGCAAAATTCTGAAATTCCCCATTTTCTTGATAGTGCAAAATGAGCATACAAGGAGGTGCTGTTGCAGTCTTTTATACTGTAATTCAACTAATCGCTCTTTTTCCCTTATGTATGTGCCATGTGGCTCATTGCTGAACATCAGAGGATGAGGACTCTGTTTATGGGACTCTTGCTTGCATTATTATGGGTGAAAAAAAGAGTGATTGATGCATTTCATGCCAAGATGAAAGCGGAGGCAAGGCAATCCGGTCTGGGAGAACGACTGCACTTCCTTTCCAGGGACTTCTGAAGGGAGGTTCAATTCCTCTTTCAAGTCATGGGCTTCTGTCTGACAGAGGGTTTAATTAACAACCAGGAATAAAACTCCAGTGGCAATATTAGTTTTAAAAATATTTTAAAATATCTATTTCTAAAAAAATGAGCCTGCTAGATGTTCCCTTACTCAATCTGATCTGGGTTTGCCGATTTCCTGTGACCCACTCGCCCTGCTCTGACTCTGGACAAGGACAGAGCTGTGCCAGTGAGGGCTGGGCCCCTCATCTCCCTGTGGGACACCACCAAACGTGCCTGCTCCTCTGCCCCTCAGAGTGCCTCTAGGAAACCTGAGGTTATTGTATTGCCATGGGCTCCAACCTTTCCAAGCTCCTCCCCTCCAACCAAGGATTATTTCCTCAAAACCAATCTTCCCACTCTCTTGACTTTAACTCCTATTCTTCCTGTCAAAGATTCCAGGAGAGTCAGGAGTTCTCAGGAGTACCTTAAAGGTAAGCCAGATCAGATGTGCTGAAGCATGTTTTTACATAGGACATCGTGTAGGGCTGTATCACCAAATACCTGCCTAGCCTGCCGTGAGTGTTCCAAGTTTTTGGTTCAGTTTGTTTAAAGCTGGGCAAGGAGATGTGTGTTTACTTTGCTAATTTAGAGCCTTATGCTGCTGCAAGAGGCATAAATGAGATGCAGAAGCTGGAAGTAGAAAAATTCAGACTAATAAAGCCAGGACAGGTTTTACTTCTGATGGGTGCTGGAGTACTGCAGCAGAAAGTGCCTGTTTGGCACAGGGCGTTGTTTGATGGCATCTATGGCTTGTGTTAAGCAGTGCCAAACCAGTCCCTCCTGGCCAGCAGGAAAGTGGGAACTCCAGTGCTGCTGGAGTCAACAGGACTGCACACCCTGTGCTTTCATGGACATTGCAGCCAGCCTGCTGAGCTCTGCTGCACAGAAAAGCTGCTGTGGCCTTGGGAGGAAAGGACTGAAGACCTGGAGCTGTGAAGGACGAGGCTCTCCAGCTCTTTTCCTGCATTTGTAGGAAGCAAGTACAGACAGACCTGAGCTGCCCTGCCCTGGCTCCCATGAAGGCACATTTAGTCAGCATTGCCCACCCTGAAAGGCACTTTCTTCTTCCCACAGGAGCTGCCCTGCATCACCCAGTGCCAGGCATAACACGGTGCATGAAATGCAGTGCTGGGCTGCCTCCAGATCAAAGCAGGCTCCTGCCATGCCAGCTCGGAGCATGGGCAGAAGACCTCTGCTGTCTGCACCCAGCTGCCCAAACAGGTCTTAGACTGGCCATAATCTATACGGCTTTTTGCTTTAATCCTATCTGACTTCAAGTTTTTTTGCGTTTGTTGTGGGTGGAGGCAGAAGAGGCATGGCTACACGCTCTCCTGAAGAATGAGGCGTGTGTGAGCAGAAACTATTTGCTTTGTTGCCCTTGAAGATGAGTCCTCACCCGCAATGGCTCGTGTGAGAACACAGCTCTGTCCCCTGCCATGGAGAGCTTAGGCAGTGAGAGTTTCACTAGAAATCCACTCCCATAAGCATTCAGGAATACTCCAGACCTGGGAGAACTCTTCATCACCGATGTCTTGCTTCATTTACTTCAATCAGTTTCTTCTGCAGTTGGCTGAGCGCCAGATTCAGGCACAAATACTCAAGCTTTTGTGTGCAGGCTCAGAGGCTCAAGTTTCCTGTCCCATGTGTAATACTAAGCCTCGGGAATCCCATTTGAAAGTGCTGCTGGAACTCCAGTCTGGTGGGCTTCTGTCAGGAAAGGAACGTGGTGCTGAGTTGAACACCATGTTGAGCAGCAGAACCAAACTTGTTGCTGGTGAAACAGGGCATGTAAGGGAAATGAAACAAGACAAATGTTTGGACCATGAACCTTGGAGTCCCCAGGCATCCCGAGCTGTTCTTGAAAGGTTTCCTGAATTAATGATGCTGATTAGATTATTAGAGAGGAACTTGAAGAACCCACATCACTGCTGAGTTTGCAGTCTCCTATCAGCATAGCATTGCCAAGGTTGCTCCTGAGCCAGGCTTGCTCCCTTCACAGTAATTTCCTGTAAAGATTATTGATAGTGAGTGAGTTCCTCTGATGGCATGTGCAACTCCTTTTGCTATTAGTAGGCTGAGAAATTGCCATTACTTTCAGGCACAACACATAAAATAGTGACTACATTCATGACCCTTAACAGTATGAAGGCACTTGAGGGTTTGTTTTGTATGAATATGATTTTGAGGTTCTCAGCTGTTCTTGGGAGTGACTGACTATGCAATACACCGTGGAATATTTAATTCCTTTCCAAATTATTTTCCCCGCTGTTTGCATGCTGCATTACTTAATTGGAGCAGATCTGCAGTCTGAGGAGCACTGCTATGGGCAGAGCTCAGCAACCATGGCATTTCCCAAGAGTTTCATGACTTTATCTCTGCCAGGGTGATGTTTTCCTAGCTGAATACTACTCTGCTACACTTAGGAAGCCTTCAGTGAAAGTGATGTAAGCTTTGCAGGTGCAAATCAAAGATGAATTGAATTTGGCCTTTAGTTATTCCTTGTTGGGTAGGACTGACATGACTGATAAGCTGAGGGGCAAAAAAATATTGGAGAAAAAAAATTAAACACATCTCAGTTTTCTTCCAGTCAGTTCCAGCACTCAAACTGGTGCTGTCTGCCTTCACAGAAACCAGTTGTAGTAGGCTGGGAAGTGCTCTCATGTTGCCTAGGGCATAGCTTTGATCAAACAAACTCAGCTTGCCTCTCACAAAGCTTTTTTAATGCACCTGATATGGGATTCTGCCTGAGATAATGAATCATGGTGCATTTAAAAGAAATTAAAGGATTAATGTCAAACTCTGCTTGTAATCCAGACCAGCACCTTAATCATTCTGCCAGTGTGCAGAGTGGTGGGACAGCAACAGTTCTGGGCATCAGCTCATGGGCTGAGCACCCACAAATGTAGGTCACTGCCATCTGAGAGACGGAATCAATATTTCAGGGTGCATTGCTCCCTCTAGCTTGTGAGTTTAATGGAAGGGGTAGGAGAACTAAAGTAAATTTTTAAACAACCTGACTGGAGGGCAAAAGCATCTTAATTAAATCTCATTCAGTCTTCCTCTGATCCTGCCTGCAGATGGTGTGTCCCTCCTGCACTTTGAAGAGGTTAGCCCAGAAAGGCTTGCAGAGACAGCAGATCTGAGACTCTCAGAGTTTACTTTCAGACAAGTTTCCACTGCAGACATCACTGACGCTGTCTGTAGATAGACACAGTATTTGAAGACAGCAGGGAGAGGGACATGCTCCCAACTCTGTCCTTCCATGGTGAAAATAAGGGGGAGGTGTCATACATTTTTAGTTTTTTCCTCTTGTGTTTGTGCTTCTGTTTATTTCCTGAGTTTTGAGCACAACTGTTTACATCCTGGGCTGGCTTTCTCAAGAGGAGGTGCTGGTGAAAGTCCCCAGGACACGGAGCTGCCACACGGTACTGGCAGTACCCACCCAGCACACACACCCATGGCACCGCTTTGCATTTGGCTTTGTCTGTGGTTCATATTTTCAGGCTTTATTCTCTGGCTATTCTATAGCCAGAAATAGATTGCTTTTTATTTATTTTATTAAAAAAAAAAAAGTTCTGTGTGTTTTTCTCCTTTACTTACCTGCATGGAACTGTAATTCCCAGGGCAGGGGGAAATCCAACTGTTAGGAGATTTGTGATAAAAACGGTTGAGAAAACAGCTTAGTTCCCCTGATGTGTTCCAGCTGAAGCGTTCGTTCTGTATTGCAAACAGAGTTGTCAGCCTGGCTTCCCCAAACACCCCGTCCTCCTGGCCCCAGTGAAGGAGTGGGGCAGAAGCCAGCAGCAATACCGGGCTGTCCTGCAGGGCTTCTGGGCAAAGATACCTTGCCAATGCACCCTGCCCCTCTGCCAAAGGCCCCCGACGTGGTGGAAACGAGTGGGGAATACATTAGTCCTGTGGAGAGCTTATCACTCGTGCTGATGAGGTGAGGTTAAAGGCTCGAAGGCTGAAAGGGCAGCTGCACTTTTCCAGAAGAGAGAAAAGCAAGCAGTTCAGTGGAGGAAAGGGAAAGCCGGGGAGGAGGGAAGCCAGGGAATGCTTCCCCTCTGGGGGCAGTAGCAACTTTCTTTTGAAGAGCAGAAGCAGCACATCTTTGAAGTCTGCTTCAAGCTGAGTATATAAGAGCTCTGGGGGTGTTCACAAAACAGAGGTGCCTGGCAATAGTTCCAGGGATTGTGCAAGGGCTGCCATGGAGTCAACCAAGAATGAAAAGAAGGAGCTGCTCTGCAGTTAGAGCAGTGGGATGGGACTGCCAATCAGGGACCCATCCCTCACCATCTGACAGGGTAACATGGAGCAGCTGGAAAACCACTTTTCCCACTGCAGAGAGCCCTCATTCCCACTTCCTGAAGAGCCTGCCCATAGCCAGGGGAGTTGCTGCCCACTTTTAGCAAATCATTAGAGCCAGGCTCCCTTCAACCCTTGGGCCACAGGATGTTAGCCAGCATTATATGGGCCGAAGAAAATTTAAATGCTGCTTTTTTTTAACCCTCTTTAGAACATCTTGAAGCCCCTAGTCCTTATGGGACACCAGATGCCTTCGGGAACCTCTGGCCACATCCAACCATGACCACAGGAAGGCCCTTCTGGCACACTATAGCTTCTCTGTCTGAACACCAGCAGTCCTGTCATGCTGGAAGACACTCATCCCAGGCCACTCACTGGGTCCAGTGATAAGCGTGATGAGCGTGTGGGGCCCAGGGATAGACTGCAAGGGCCACCTAATGTTTTGTGTGTGGCATCTGCTAGCATGAGTGACCAAAGCAGCCAGCTCCTCCATCACCCCAAGGAGTGGTTGTTCTGTGGGTGGGACACAAAGCAGTGCATGAAGGCTGTTGGTGGATCGCCCACCAGCTCGCAGGGATGTGAAATTACTCTTTATTTCCACTATAGTCAAGATTTATAAAAGCTATTAATATGCCTCATGTGGATGCAGCACCACTCAATGTTGCCAGCACTGACTTACACCCCTGAACATCGTTAGGTATGTTTCCTGATGCTTATCAAATGTGTCCTGAACATGATGGCAAGATTGAAATGTTCCTAACCTGCTGGTTGCTGCAGCCTGGGAAATATGTGGGCAAAATGTTATGGTGTTTGTGCCTTTTCTGCATAGTTTTTCATCTGTATCCAGTAGATGCTGCTTTGATATGGCTGTCAAGGCATGCCACGTGTATTGTGTAAATGAATGTGGAAAATAGGTTTTCTGAGGAGTGCTGCCACACGTGCCACAAACAGCTGGACCTGCGAGTTATGGAATGTGGTGAAATGTTTCCACACCTGTTCTCACCTAGAGATATTTCAGTACCATTTCCCTCGTCATTCAAAACCTGTTTCTTCATGCTTCAAAACTGGGTTCTACGTGCTGGGGATGGCTTGCACAATCTGTTTCCAATGGCAGAGTTCAAACATTTCTAATGCTTACATGAAGAAGAACAGAGCAAGGTTTCATGTTTGCTAATGACACACCTCAAGCAGCTTTGTTTAAAAATAGTGATAATTTTACAAAACAACAAATAGTGGATTGTTGTTATCTTAGTGATTCTGATTTCTGAACCTTCAGCATATGGCTAATCTAAATTTTCCTATTTGCTTTGTGAATATGAGTGCTGGTTACCCTCCTATTAATCTGAAAGGATTCTACTCTTGCATAAGTATGGGTGTGCAGAAGTTTGGGCTTTATGGAAAACATCACAGCTTTGAAATTCTCAATAAAAGGACAAGATATAACACAACTCCAAAATTTAAAAAAATCTTTATGTCATCTAACAAATCAAAACAAAAAGATTATTTTATTTTTCTTTTATGTGTATACCTTTCAACTGAGCCAAGCTAGGAAAATTTCAGTCTTCCCAGAAAAGAATTTCACAAGATTTTATGTGTAACTAAAAAGGAGGTTGTATCATAGTACATAAATCACAGTGTTTGCTACCCAAAAACTTGTTGGGTAATAGTAGATAGTTCAGTATTTGGTTGATGACAGTAACACAGGTTAAAGTTCAGATTCATTTCAAAGAACATGACCCACATGTTAAAAGAAATACTGCAAATAGTAGTTCAGTTAGAAAATATACAGAAAAACCTATATCATTAAGGATGCTTGACTGAGCATTCTACAGAAATACATGCAGTTATACTAAAGACTGAATGGTGAATTAGATAGTGAGGAATATTGAGTTTATTAGTACACAGATGGATTCCAGGCTTATGGGCTTTAGACACAGCTCATTGATTATTCTTGTTGCCTCCTAACTTAGGGGTTAGAGGGAAAAGGCAGCACAAAGGCTTTAATAACAAATCTTGTCTTTCTAATGGCAATGCTTCACACATCGCTGCCTGGCCAAGGGCAGGTAGGAATTGTCTCTTAAAAGTGGTGTTACATCTGTTCCTTTGTTTTTTATTTAACTTCAGACCAAACTTTCTGTGGGTCTCAAGTGGGTTTGTCAGGTGAATGAGCTGCCACACTCCATTTGATCCATGTTTGAGTGGTTTAGCTTAATTTGAAAGACAATTCAGGAGCTGTATGGACACATACCTGTGGTGGACAATTATATAAAAATTTGCCCATGGGGTAGTTTGATGTAAACCCAGTTATTCACAATGTGCCTTGGACTTTGGTACATGAAGGGTTTATTTATCACTGGTAATTATCACTGCACAGCAAAGTACAGGCCACCAGCACCACTCCTCTGCTGAACAACCAAGGAGCACCTCGCCAAGGAAAGAAAGATCTTGGTCTCTTCAGAGTATCAGCTGAGGGTTTTGGTCTGAGGATATCTTGTGGCAGGGATGTCACAGATCAGTTGGACGTGTTTCCTGGTCTGCATGTACATCACGTACTTCATGCTTGAGCAAAAGAGAAGAGAGGTAGGACTTTGACCCACAGCAGTAAAATGTGGTCACTGTTTCACCAGGCAAATAGAGTAATTCAGAGCACTAGAAATACTCTGTATACAGCTCTGGGGCTTCTTTGTATCCTGCTGTCGCCATCTACCACCTGAGCTAACCACGGCAGCAGACTGCATTTACTGCATTTTGCTTTGTCAGTGAGGAGCACAAAAAGTACCTGTAATAAATTCTCAGAAAAATTTCTGAATCACTGCTCTATCAACCTACTGGGGAATTAGAATGAGCATGCCTATGTAGAAATAAGTAAACAGGAAGAAACCTGGACTACTGGGAGCTGATAGGGTCCATCTGTCAGAGAAGGGAAAGAGTATCTTTGGTCAAGGGCTTGCCCAGCTGGTGAAGAGGGTTTTAAAGTAACGGTGCCAGGGGAGGGAAACCTCAGTCATTTCAAGTCCTACCAGTTTGATGTCCCCTACTAGGGACAGCAGGAGTTGCCCAGAGCCTGGAGAGTAATCACAGGTCAGCAGGAGTGCACGTGGAGGGCAGCACAAAGAAATTCTAGACACTCCAGCCAGAGAGGCAGCTTCATGGGGACCCAACTTCACTGCCTCTCTATGCAAGTGCACAGAGCACCAGAGATAAACAAGAGGGAGTTAGAGATGAGCACAAGCCTGCAGGGTTGTGATCTTACATCCTGGGATGGCTCCTGTGGCTAGAGTGCTGGAATGGAAGGATACAGATTCTTTAAGAAAAACAACCAGGGAGACAAGGAGGGACGTCACCCTCTTTGTCAATGACCAACTGGAGTGACTGGAGCTCTGTCTGGGGGTGAAAGAGGAGCCAACCAAGAGCTCATAGGTCAGGATTAAAGGAGGGCAGGGACAGATGACATTATAGTGGGGATCTGTGACAACTGCCTGGCCAGGAAGACTGAGCACATGAGGTCCTCTATGGGCAGAGTGGGGTGTTCTCAAATTCAGAAGCCCTGCTCTTCATGGGGGACTTCAACCACCCTGATATCTGTTGGAGAGACAACAAAGTAGAGCATAAATAATCCAGGAGATCCCTGGAGCACTTTATGTTAATTCCTCCAAGTGACAGAGAAGCCAACAAAGACAGGTTCTATGCTGAGCCTTGTTCTCACCAACAAGTAGGGGTTGGTGGAGCATGTGAAGCTCAAGGGCAGCCTGGGCTGTAGTGACCATGAAATGGAGGAGTTCAAGATCCTTGGGGCAGTGAAGAGGGTATATGGCATGCTTGATACCCTGGACTTCAGCAGAGCAGATTTTGGCCTATTCAGGGATCTACTTGGTAGAGTGTCAGGGAGTAAAGCCCTGGAGAGAAGAGGGGTCCAAGAAATATGGTTAATATTCAAGGGGCATCTTCCTCCAAGCTCAGGAGTGATGCATCCTAACAAAGAGGAAGTCAGAGGAACTGGGAGAACGAAGAACTAGGAGAAGATCAGGTTTGACACCATCTAAGGTCATCTGAAGCTGCACAAGTCTATGGGACCTGATGAGATGCATCTGAGTCCTGAGGGAACTGGAGGAGGAAGTGGGTAAGCCAATATCCACCATATGTGAGAAGCCATAACAGTCCAGTGATGTTATCACTGACTGGAAAAGGAGAAACATAATCATCATTTTTAAAAAGGGAAAAAAGGAAGTCCCAAGAAAGTACAGATTAGTGAGTCTCAGCTTGGTGCCCCAGTAGTGTTCAAGGCCAAATAAGAAGGGACCCTGAGCTACCTGATCTAGTGCAAGGTGTCCCTGCCCATGGCAGGAGGCTTGGAACTAGATGATCTTTAAGGTTCCTTCCAACCCAAACTATTCTATGATTCTATAAATAATCTTAGGACGAAACTGAAATATAGTGATGGCTCTCAATATGCAAGATGTGTGCTTTACCCTGCTCAAACATGAAAAGAAGGATTTATTAGACATCTGCCAAAAATGATTGACAGTGAATATCTGTATCTGCATGAATATAATTCTAATCTGTGATCCTTAATCTTTCCATGTTTGCTATAAGGAGGGGTTATGGTTAGTTAATCCAAGAGCTACAGAGTGTCCTGTACATTGCAGGAAGTACAATATATCACTTTTTAAAGTTCTAAAACAAAACAGTTTTCTGCAGAGGCCTCCCAGACCGTAGGTTTGGAAGCTGTGCTTGGGAAACAGCACCTCTCAAGCCATTGCTCAAGCCAATGAGAACCTGCTTGCTCAAGGTGTGCCTTATACACACCCTGTTCTGCTATATAATTCATGGTAATTATATGCTCGCTGAAAACACAGAACAAAACCAAAACTAGGAGCAAACAGACAGTCTGGGAAAAAAAAACAACTTTTGGTCTGTAACATTTTTAAATAGATGCCATTTGTTTGCTTCTGTAAAAGCTGTCATCATAGCACAGCTGGACTCTGGCTTCTTGCCTCCAACTGGCCTCACCTTTGCCGAACTTTCCTGGACATGTAGGCTTGCTGTCAGAGTGTGGGAAAATAGAGAGATTCCCAGAGGAAAACTAACCCTCCCAAATTGGCAATAACACAGGTATATTTTTTTAAGAGGTGGGGGCTTGCTTCCCTTGACCCTGGCAAGATGTCTGGCCTGTGTGTGAAGCAAGCAGGGGAAGGAGGCTTGAACAGCTGCCAGGCACAGCACAACAAGGCTTGCCCTCTCCTCACAGGGCTGTAAAGGTAGTCCAACACCACTCAGTTTGAAGGGTAGAATTGGTGACCTTTGGCTTCCTTCTAAAACAAAAAGCCAAGGTGCCAGGCTGGGGAGGGCAGAGCAGCAGGCCCTCAGTGACATCAAGATCTTACCTACTTCTAGGTGTCATTAATATATGGCTACAGACTCTTCTCCTCCCATGAGGCCATAAACCTGAACTTTATGCAATTGCCAGAGTCTCTTATTGCTCTTGGTTTACTCATAGCAAAGTATAAATTTGCTTTGAATTGGTGGGTTTGGTTTAATTTCTCAGGAGTTTGTTTCCTGAGGAGAAAAAGAATGAACTCATAACTCTCCTAATTAGAAGTACACAGGCTATTTACTTTACTGCAGTTGCAATACCATATTTTTAACAATTAGCCCCTATTAATTAGTTAATTACCCCATCAAAAGTGTAGCTATGAATAGAAGTTCTATTGCTGAGTATGATGACAGAATTAAACCCACATGCAATGAGATAGCACTCGCTACAGACTCTCTCATGCTCCCCACAGTTGTGACTACAGAAAAGATGCAACACCTTTCCAATGTATTTTACATCGTGACCACATTTTAAAATTATGGACATGGACATTGCTGTTGCTTGGACACACCGGAATAGGATGATGTCTTCAGCAATCCCCCAGCCCAGCTGTGGATGTTCAGCTCTGCACAGTTCCTGTATCACTGCAGGATCAGCTCTTGGGAGTCATTTTGCATATCTTGGGTGTGTGCTTGTAGAGGGAGCACTTTATCCTTGGAATATGACACAGCATACCAGACTGGTGGTTCCCATGAATCAGAAACTGATGCAAATAGCTACAGGTGTAAGTCCTGTGTATCCAGGATCAGATGAAGGTGTATCCATGCACTATCATGTTTTTACTTCAGAGCCATGGGATGTTGGTATAAAACGTGTGCCTTTCATATGATAGTATACAAGTATTTTCAAAAGACTGGGAGGAGAAAGTCCATTTGCCTGCTGAGGTCTGTACATGGTGCAGATGAGACTCTAAACCCCAAGACCCAGAGGGCAGAAGATACAGAGCAGTTTTACTTCTCTGCCAATAAGCAGCTGAGACCTGCCCAGTAGGAGGGGAAACCAGCATGGCTACAGATGCCCTGAATCAGGTTTCCCTATCAAACTCCATGTTGGTGTCCATGGAGGCTCCGCGGGAGCCAGGAATGATCCTGCCATGTCTCTAGCAGAGGTGGGCACCTGCAGTCCCCAGACTGCAGCCTTTGCAGCTACAATGGTAGCTGGTTCTGCACTCCTGTAGCTTTAGAGGAACTATAGCCCTGCAGACACGAGGTGTTTGAAACATTAATGCACACCAGCCACACACCACACACAGGCACCGTGGCTGTTTCATGAGTACTCACCTTTGTACTACCCTTATTTAATGGCCTGTGCATATGTGTACTAGAAGGACTATATAGGATAGAAATATAAAGCTCTGTCAGCTAAACTATGTTTTGCAAATCAGAGGATGTGGAAAGAATTTGAATAGCTGAGTTTCATCATCTTCCTGCTGAAATGGTGGTGAATGCTGAATCATTTCAAGGGGAAAAGAAATAATTACATTATTACAGAAATTTAATCTGGCCATGGTAGCATGGTCTCACTGAATATCACAAATTTAGATGGAGTAAGACATTTAAATGGCATTTTACTATAGACATCCATATGTAAATTAACCCACATAACCGATACTACATGTATCTTCAAGTCTGGAACTATTTAAATAATACATAACGATAGCTGATGCAGAATCCTTCTAAGTTGATTTACCTGTTTCTTGCCTTCTTTTGAAATTCTAATTACGTTATGACAGAAAACTCAATGCTGTGATACAAAGTGGAAGGTCTTGAAGACCAAAAATAATAACACTAACATAATGTAGATGGATAACCAGAAGAAAGCAAAGCCAACAGTACTGGATTTTAACCATAAATACTGAAGAAACAATTAAGGTTACATATGATCTATCATCATGATAATGAAGGCAACACTTACATAAAGCAATGTGTTTTTTGAAGACCTCCCTCCTGGATAGTTCAACTCAAACCAGCCAACCAACCAACCAACCCCCAATAAAACAAAATTAAAAAACAAAACCACAACAGGCAAACAAAAAAAAATTGTACAACTTTCACATTTCTAAGAAAATTTGGAATTTTTATGTGAGTGTAGGATCAGACAGTAAGTGTAATGAATGCCCTGTTTTTATAAGTGCAAGCATTAGAAGTTTGTTCTTCTGGTTTCTTAAGCATGTCCTCTATTGATTAATTTTCACTTAAGTGAAAGCAGGGAGACTTATCTGTGGAGCACATAACTCCACTGGGTGAGTAAGGGTGGTAGAATCTGGCCTGAATTAATCAGACAAATAACCATAATTATGTTAACTAGGTGCCTAAGGCATTACCTTAGTGTGCACCAAACTCTGAGGGATGTTGAGCTCTTGATGAATCAGCTACTCTTATTGGGAGCTGGGATGCTCACTGATACTAAGGATTAATTCCTCTCTTGGTGGATAAACTGCAGGAAAACACTGAAATCAAGACATCTAGAATATAGAATATGGAGACACTTCAGCATTAACAAGTAGCATTTAGCACTAGGTGGTGCTCTTTTCTCTACTAAATTACTATTCAGTGATTGTGAGGGAAATGTGGGGGTTTTTTCATGACACTGCCCCATTTTTTGGAGTAGGACTTCACTCAAAGAACACAAAGCTCAAAAGCAAAAGCATAGAGCAAACAAGAATCCTTTCTTGTGTTGATTAGTCATCATCCATAAGCCCAGAGACATAAATTAGGTCATGCAGTACATCTCTGTGATTGTTCACTGCTGTTGCTCCTGGTCCTTTTTTTGCCAGTACTATTTGCAGTGTCCCAGCAGTAAGAGATTTCTTGCTTCCCGAAAAAGATTTTCTTGGATATGTATATAGATCACTTTAATTAAATTTATTCATGAGATCCTCTGTGTTCCCTCTATGTTTATATTCTCAGTCACAACCTGTGTTCCACCATAAGTCATTCTTCATTCATTCCCTCCATATTTTTCTGTTCTTTAGCTATGTGCTCTGTGGTTATTATTTAGCCAGGGATACACACACATGCATAGGTAGTTACTTTAAGTGTTTTCCCTGGTGTCAGTCTATCACATATTACAGGTCTTCCTCATTCATGTTATTTTTCTATAAACATCCTCAGATGTTAATCAAGGTTTTGATTAGCAGAGCCTCATAAGAATTTTTGCTAAGATCTACATTTTCCATGAAAAGCCAGACAGTGGGAAAATAACTTCAATAGTTATGAAAATGTCTAGAAGAATCTCCTAATACAGAATGACTCAGTGATAACAAGTGGTAAATTAAATTAATTAGAGCACAAAGACAGAGGAGAAAATGGTCTTTCATTTTACAGGCTAAACAAAACAATTTCATTATTAAGATATAGGATGAAGATGTTAGATGGTAGATAACGAATGTCAGCTCAGTGCCAGTCAAACAGACAAATATAATCTGAGGACTTGCAAAAGAACTAGGAAAAACTGAGCACATCCTTGTGCTAGGGGAAGAATCCATGGTGCAGCCTAATCTTGAGCGTAACTCCAGTCCAGTCTCCTGATCAGGCTGGAGGTGTCAGAGCTGGAACAGTCCAGAGAAAGGCAATAGAAATACTCAGAAGGATTAATCAAATGGAGTTAGAGCCTTCAGCTGGAAAAAGAGACAGCTGCAAAGTCATGACTAGTTTGACATCCAGTCTTCCTTTCAGTGTCACCACCGGATATCTGTTTTCATGTGCTTTTTGGAGAGTGGGCCCCTTTGATGCTATCCCAAACAATTAGCAAACTCATACTGTATTAACTGAAATTTTTTTCTTCCTCCATCTGTATTTTCCCGAGCCTCAGTGAACGGTTTGTTAAAGCCAGTTCTTTATAACTCTTTTCAACTCCACCATGCTGTTTGCTGGCCTCTTTGGTGCGAGCAGCACCACCTAGGGCTTAACTCATCAAAGCATGAAGAAATGTTCTGCAGGTGCTATTGCAGCCTGTGATGGCGCTGGGGTAGCTGCATGGGTGCTGGCCATGTGCCCTGCTTGAGCCACAGGTTTTGGAGACCCCAGCAGAACCTTCAAGGTCCCCCACATTCCCAGCACAACATTGACTGAGACAGGGCAGGCAGACCCAGAGAGCGAAGCCTGGGGAGTGACAACAGAAGATGTTGTTTAGGGAGAGCACGTGTACCTGGCCTCTTCCTCTGGTCCAGTCTCCTAAGCTCACAGACATTGGAACTGGCTGTTCCTTTTATTATCTGTTAATAGAGGCATTGTTCACAAATCTTGTCTAATCCCTTTTTATGCCTGCTAATAGCCTGTTTTCCCAACCTCCTGTGGCAATGAATTCCGGAAGTTCATTACCCACTGTGCAAAGAAGTGCTCTTTCATTTCAGGAGCAACTATACGCTCCCTGTCCATAAATATAAATTTAAATAAGATTCAGCCTGTCACTGTGGTGATTATCATCCTTTAGCTTTAGTATTTCCAAGTGATATGCACAGAGTAAGTGCTACAAAAATTAATTCAAATTAATATTAAAGAAAACAAGGCTCAGTTTGTTGCATTTTTCCAGGGGAAGGCGAGGAATGGTTGCTTAACTATGGCTACTAACTGGATAAGTGAACATTTCTTCTCCACCTTCATGTAGCCCAGCCCAGAGATGGAAGTACTAGTTTTCTCGTGGGAAGAGGAGGCAAGGTGTAGCCTGCTGCAGAGCTTGGGGCTGCGGCCCTGGCTGCTGCTGTCATGGTACATCATGTGGTCCTTCTGCAAACCTTGTTTGGGAACATCTGCTTCTCACTTCTCCCAGCTTGTTATATCACCATTTCAACTAACCATTTTTTTTCATGAGTCTGTGTGGCAGTGCCAAACCAGGCTGCACATAGAGAGTAAAGCAACCTGTGCCATGTTTAATCTACAGCTGTCATCCCTTAATTTATAAATTCCATGATGCTATCAAAATACAGACTCTCAGTTTTGTCTTGCAAGACCTATTCTTTACCCGCCCAGCCCTCTGTTGTTCAGATGACTCTCCGCCCACTTGCTCTTCCCCAAGCTCCCGTGCTGCCTGTGGCTTGTGGTCCAAGTATTGTCTAGATAATTAGTCATGTCTTCACCCACCTTCCATCCTTATTTTTTTGTTATTAACATTTATTGTTTTAATTGCGGTAATGCCTAAGGATGCCAATTAGGAAATCGGACTTCATTGCAAAAAATTGTACAACAAGCTCTAAACCAAAGAACTCACACCTGGGTCTTAGGCACACCAAGTCTAGTGAATATGTAGAGAAGTGGGAGGAAGCCTGGGAGAACAGCACAGGAAAATAAGGTGTTTACACAGAGTACTCAAAGAATTGGTCAGCAACTAACCTCTGCTAGCAGTCATTAGCAGGCTCTGTAAGGAAACAGAAAATTTCCTGGCCTCATTGGAATTAATTTCATCTGGGTATCTTACCAGAAATAGGGAACTTAACATTGATTTCATCTGAAATATGCTAGGGTTTTGATGTTTGTCATATAAATATGTAATTTTTTTCTCTCTCATGTAGGGTAGATTGGCAAGGCTGCCCAGAGGAGGCTGCCCTGCAACTGCTAATGCTGTCTGTGCTCACAGCACACATACAGAATTCCTGTCATTCAGTACCTTACACAAGGCTGAACCAAAAATTGAAATCATCGTGGTGGAGGGGGAAGTGGGAAGGACAGGGGAAGGATGAGGATAGTATTGGGAGGGACATTATGAAAAATCCATCGTGTTGGGTAATTGTATCCTTAAGGCAAAATTTGTGTTGTGCAACTGTGACACATTCAAGTCTCAACAGCCGGTTAGGGTGAGAGGCAGCAGAAATTAATTTCCCGTGCAGCTTTTGTATTAATAATTCATCTCATTAAGGTGTGGTCTAATAGTATTTGCACAGGCATAAGAGTCAGCCCTAATGCAGTTTTTGACAACCATTTCTTCTACAGGCATCTGCGATTCACGTGTCCCTCTGGCCTCAACTTCTCCATACAGGCTTTGGTTAAGATCTGTGAAACAGCTGGCTACTACTCTGTTACTTTGGAGATATTTTGTAGTCTTTTGCAACAACATGAAGAAAGCATAACATTCAGCCATCCTGATCATGTTGGATTTATTTCAAGGCATTTGTGAATCAGAGCCAAGAATCAGGTTTAGAAGCACAAGATTCTGACCCACAGGACCTGGCTAATCTCGGGAGATATTTAACAACCCAAAAACCCAGTAAGGTTTTGTCCTGCTAAGGCTTGAACTATTCTCTTCTTCATACTCTACTGAGTAGTGCTACCATAAATTATTAAACTAAATTACATTATTGTAAAGGCTACTTGCTGGGTTTTTTTTCCCCTCATCTCCGTTGTTTAGGTTCTTCCTTTAATACCTAAAGAGGCTTCCAGTTGCCAGGGCACATTTGCAAGATTTTACTGCAAAGCAGCTGATCTCAACTTTCAGTTAACCAACAAATCCTTAAAACACAGTGACATAAAAGGCATGTTAATCCTTGGTGATATCCACTGATTTAAGTCATGAGTCTGATTAAGATCACATAGGGGAAGTTTTCTCCAGAGATGTGGTAAGCCCTGTTCTTTTTCATGTGTTTTCTTCTAGTCTAGCAGTGCTTATTCAGTGGGGATCTAATGTATATGTGTGTTACATGGCATATAATACAATGCATATATTCATATCAGCATATTTACCCTGATATGATCATCTGAGTGCAGATAACAGTTACAGTAGTACAAACTACAGCACTCCTCGGGCCCAGAAGAAAGATACATAAATCTATGGGCATAAGCACAGTTTTGTCATATAACACAACCACTCTGGGCTGCCAGGAGCAGAAGAAAATGGTACTGCTTTGTTAACAATTATATAGGTAACACAGTAAAATTTTCATGAGTGAAAAGCATTGGTAAAAAATTAAATTTTCTTTCTTCGTCAAGTATAATAGTGTAGCTAGCAGCTGTATTCACATTGAATCCTCTGCTCAGCTCCAGATATGATCCCCTCCAAATACGATGTGTTTCTTTGCATTATATTTTCTCCTCTACAGTTCATTCTTTTTCTGGAAGGTGCATGGAAAAAACCCTCCTCCTTTCTTCTTGCCTCAGAGGTGTCTGATGCTACTTTTTGTTTTGTGCTGATCAGCTCCAGAAACAAACCTGCAGAGCCATTGCTTGGCTTTGACTCCAGAGATCCCTCTTCCTTCTCCACCCTGTTCTTTCTGGTTTCTCTACCTTCTCTCCACACACATCTGTACTAAACCAGCCTGTTTCATTTCCTTATCTGGTGTTATTCTGATTACATAAACATCACCCTGTACTCCTTTTTTCCTTCTCAACTTTGAGGTTACTTCCCCCCATTCTGTCATGAGCCAAGTGATAATTTCCTTCAGCAGCTTGCTTTCTTTTCCACAGTTATAGGAAGCAGAGGCTCCCCTGTTGCACATTTCAGCCTGCTGGTTTAGAGTAGCTTAACACTTTTGTTTCCTCATTGTTATTTAATCAAAAGTCTCAGTGAGTGATGGGAAGAAAATGGAAAGCATTTGAAATGTCTTTTTAGGCTTGACTGCTTTCCAAGACCTGTAATTTGAAATGAGAAGCCAGTCAGAGAAGAAAAAAACTGCTTCTAGAAAGTTGCTTAAAAATCACGATGTAACAGCTTTTAGAAGTTTAGTTCTGTTTGTAGTGAAGATCTTTTAAAAGATGACTATGGAAACTCCTAAGGTTCTTGAAAGCTCAAGGCATCATACAGAAAATGCAAACAGAAGTTTCACTGCCAAGTAGAAACCTGGAAGCACTGTATACATTAATGTTTATTAGATAAAATGGGGAGATTATTGCTGAAGCATGAATGTTGCTGACTTAATTTCCATAGGCAACAACTCATGAAACCCAGCTGCATAGGAGTCTAGTTACGTTTTCTGTGTCAGAAGATACTGGAATACAAGGAGTTATCAGGTCACAGAGTTCATAGGACAGATGTGGGCAAGCAAAAAGCTGTAGAGAAAATCTGTGGTCACTTATACGAGCCAAAATATCTAAATTTTTCAAACTATCATATGAATGAATATGATATAAATTTCCCCTCATTTTAATGTATATGTTATATCATATTTGCATATATATTTAAGCTTCATGGTGTGCCATTCCAGAAATCACTGAATAAATTGTGGCTTGGCTAAAAACAGTTTATTTAATACATACATTCAAGAAAACAATAGTCACAAATGAGATGGTATGCTAGCTGATTATGTTGTGTGTGTGAATTTGATAAAACAGCATGAACTATGCAGACAATGAGATTTAATGACATTCAGAACAAGACATCAATATTGTTCTTTCATGGCATTTGAATATTTCATGTTGCACTGTCTGTATCTGAAAGAATATCTGCCTTCCATAATGGTGGGTAGGTGCCCAGGTCAGGTGCTTAACTCGTCAAAACCTTGTAATTTTCCTTGAAGCCTTCTAGAAGTCATGGAGCAACTAGTTTATTTGACACAGATTAATAAAAAATTAGTGTTTAATATATTATTACCCATCTCAATGAAACTATGTCACCTCCATTACTCAAGAGAATCTCTTCTCCAAACTAAATGATATATTCAATAGGTCAAAGAAATAAGCAACTAACAAGTCAAATCTTTGACTAAATTGGCTTATTTAGCACTCGTAAATTATCACAGTTAAAAAAAATTGAATGGAAGTGTCTTCTATTTTAAGTGGTCTATTTTAATTAGAGATTTCAAAACCAACTGGTACAGCATACCCACAGCCCATACAACTTGTCTGCAAACGTACATAGGTCAAAGCACAGGGCTCTGACTGAAGTGGATCCACTTGGCTCTCTCAGGTTGTGTACAGCTCAGTGATTTTAGCCAGCTTTTGATGCTTAAAGGAACTCCATGGGCAGCTTCACCATCTGTGCAGTGTGTGCGTGTGTGTCAATCAGAGCACTCACCCTTCCAAACACAGGTTTTTGTTTGGTTGCCCAGTGAAAGAAGCTCATGGTGCTGAGTCATATGGCAGGGGAATGGAGGCGGTGACAGTGTAACAGCCCTCACCAGGGACGGCTGCCAGACAGAGATGTTCTTTGCAGTCCTTTTGTAAGTACAGAGCAGGGACCGGAGCTGTGAACTCCCTCCCTGCTTCCCTGCCTTGCTGTTTGTCCCCTCTCTGTGAACATCTGCAGTTGATCGGGGGGTGACCAGAGGTTGTGTTTACCTGAGGTGTTGGAGCCATAGGAGAGACAGGGTGCTCTACTGCAGGCTCTACCTGTAGGCATGCTAACTGAGGAGTATGAGCAGAGGGAACCTTTTGGAAAACATCATTCATTAGCTGGGAGATTGGACACATCTGCAAATGTTACCCTTTAGCTTATACAGCTTTATATAAAGATAAACAAGACATTGGCAGTTTAGCTACGTACTTGGACAATTATAAAAAGGGAGCTATTGTGCCCTTATTTATTCAAGTTAATCAAACAAGGAGATGAATAGGATGTTGGAGGACTGAGGCCACTCACATTATAAGAAAGGAAAAGCAGATTTGATTTAAGTTTCCCAGTGCAGCCAAGTTAACAGCATAGCACACTGCTTGTTTACCTCGGACAAGTTGGGAAAAACCAAAATAAAAGCTCATTTTGACAGAAGGGTTGTATGCTTTCTGGAAATGGGGAACACAGAAAAAATTGCTGTTAAAGAAACAGGACTATGCTTTCTGCAAATGGAACACAGAGAAAAATTTGCTGTTAAAGAAACAGGACCTCGGTCTTTTATCTGCTTTACATCTTAAGGGATGCAAATGAGGCAATTTGCATAAAGTATGACAAGAAGCGAAATGTTTCTTGCTATATTAGTTTCAGAGAAGTCTGGAATTGGAGTGAAATATTTAAGATAGAAAATATGTATGTAATACTGTAGAACTGAAATAACCATAACCTAGAATAGAATAGTTTTACTATAGCACCAAAATTTATGACTTCCTGTTTAAGCCAAATAAGGATGACAGATCTTTGTCATTAAGGTCTGAAATCTCTGAATACCAACCCATCTATGTACCTAACACTCAATTCAGGGGGATTTCTGCCAGACTTTTTAATCTGCTAACTTCATTTTCATTGTGGAAGAGAGAGGTCTGGATGTAGTCAGGCAGAAGCAAATGTCTGAGGGCACAAGAGGCCAGAACAGAAATGGCCCTGGAAAAGTCTAGAATATGATCCTGGGTTTGAGCATCCTTTGGTTGCTACTCCCCACAGCTCGTGGCAAACTGGAGGCACTGAC
Source organism: Myiozetetes cayanensis (assembly GCF_022539395.1). NCBI lineage: Eukaryota > Metazoa > Chordata > Aves > Passeriformes > Tyrannidae > Myiozetetes > Myiozetetes cayanensis. Next base: position 14,711,752 of record NW_026087521.1, read on the forward strand.
CTAGCAGGATTTTATGGGCATGGGCAACCTGATGTGGATGAGCTTTGCTGTATTGGGGCCCATCCAGAAAAAGATGCTGTGAGAAACAAATGCAGGAGGATGCAGCCAAGGTATAAGTTTGGCTTGAGTAGCTTATTACGTAAACCTTGTAACTGCGTCAGCTGAAAAAAATGCATTGGATACTTTTGGATAAGAAATAGCAACCTTTTCCATAGTTTTAGAAGTTTTATTGTTAGCTTGATTTGTAAATCTGGTGCACATAAATTGTGAGAACCTAATTATGCGATATGATTCCACTCACTGTGAGTGGAATTGTATTTTCAATACAATACCTGCAGATGTATGAGACAGTCATGAGTGTTCAGTCCCTTCTAGCTGGAAATGTCCTGAACTATGAGACTTCTGCCACTTTCATTTCAAGGCTATTTTGTATGAATGCCAACACAATTCACCTGCAGGAGCTTTTCCTTTATTTATCTTGCCCATTCCATAATACATTGAGGCAAAAGGTGGAACAAAGCATCTGGCCTATGGCATTAAATAGAGAATAATGAGTTGAGAAGCCCAAGGAAATGTAGTCTTTACTCTGCCTGTATCAGATTCCCTCAGTGATTTCATACTGAACTATCTGTATCTTCATTTTTCTGTCTTTCGGACAAATATTAGTGTATCTCAGCAATATGGTATGTGGCTTAAGTCCCCCATACTTGCAAATGCTGCTGGAGATTTGTGTATTGATGCTGTGTAATTCAGAAGAAAGCAGAGGATCATCATTTTGTATAGCAACTTCCAGGCAGGTCGTTTTCTAGAAACAATCTAATTTCTAAACAAATAGAGAAAAATAGAACAAGACAGAGAAAATAACTATGAGAAACATGCAGAGTAATAATAATACAATGGGTTTCTGTTGAGAATGGGAGACTTTTGAAAGATTCAGGGGCATGGCTAGAGGGTCCCATCGTGTGGGGAGACCTCACCAGCTCATTTGTGACAGAGACTGGGGCTTGGGCGTGAACAGCCTTTACTAACAGAAGCAAAACAACTTGAACTGCAAGGTTTTTAGCATATCATTACGAATTCAAATCCGGACCTATTCTGATGGAAAATCTTCCCTAGGAATGCGAATTGTTTTGGGCAAAATAGCCGGGCTTGTTTCCTGGCAGGGATACTATTTGCATCAAAAATTAGTGTCATCCGCCCACTCAGTTTCCAGCTAAAACCCAGGCATTTCATTAGCGAAGTGAGAACAGCGATGCCTGGCTGGAGAAGCCAGGGCAAACAAACCCGCCAGCACAGCCAGGAAGGTGGGAGAGCTCAGCGCTCCTGCAGGCAGGGCCAGCACAGGGCCAGGTCTCATTCCTGCCCGGGAGAGGGAAATATGTGGAAGGGCAAACGGCCCAGCCCTGGCAGGGGGGTAAACTCCTCTCTCCCAGGAAGGAGGCCTCGAAAGCTGCGTGCAGGGCCGTGCGAGAGCCGCGCATGCTGACCGTGCGGGTGGAGAGCTGTGTGCAGGCGAGCTGTGCAGTTGTGAGGGAGCGCTGAGTGCGGGCGTGTAAGTGCCACGCGTGTGTCGGTGTGGGCGAGCAGGCACGGGCAAGCCGGGCACCACGGACGGCCCCGTGTGCGCCCACAGCCGCCAGCGCGTGCGAGCACGCTGCGAGCGCACGGTGGGCAAGCACTACACGCGTGTGTGTGTGTGTGTGTGTGCGTGTGTAAACGCAAATGCCAGGAGAGCGTGTCCAAAGAGCAGGTGTGTGCAGGGAGCGCCGTGCGGGTGTGTGTGGGGGCCGTGGCCGTGCGTGTGCGCAGGGCCGGGTGCCCGCGTGTGCCCGGGCCCCGCGCCCGCCGCGGCGGTTGCCCGGGGCGGGGCCGCTGACGCACTGCGGCTGCAGCGGCGGACGAGCTGGAGCCGCCGGGCCGGGCGGCCGCTGACCGGGGCCGCGGCTCGGCCCGCCGCCGGCTGACTGGCAGTGCTCCCCGCCCAGCGACTGGGAGGGCAGGGCCGCTAGGGAGGAGGAGGAGGAGGAGGAGCGGCGGCGCGAACCGCCCTGCAGTGCCGCGGCTCGCACCTATTCATTCAGTCACCTAAAATGGCTGGAGAGAGGAGGTGGCGGAGCAGGAGGAGGAGGTGAGGGGGCAGCTGCAGCGGTGCCCCCACCTCCTCCACGGCCCGGCGGCGCTCCCGACAAGGCCCGCGGCCGCCCCTCGCCCGCGGCACCATGTCGGGCGGCCCGGACGAGAGCTCGGTGCGGGTGGCGGTCAGGTGAGGGCCGGGGTGCGGGTGGCGGTCAGGTGAGGGCCGGGGTGCGGGTGGCGGTCAGGTGAGGGCCGGGGTGCGGGTGGCGGGGGGTGCCCGTGCCCCTGTCCCCGCGGCCGTGCGGGCTCCCCACCCGCGCAGCGGCACCGGCGAGGCACAAATTCCCTGCAGAGAGAGGGCTCGCCTCGCCTTGGCTGCTCCTGCTGAGCCTCTTTTTTTCTCCTCGCAGCAGTGGGAAACAGCCAGAGGAGCGGGGGGAAAGATCCCCACCATTCTGAGGTCTTTCTCACTAATTTTTTCTAATTTTGAGCAGTGACCCTAAAAATATTCCGGGTAATTATAGCCCGGTGCTGCTAGTGCTTACTCATGGAAGCAGGGCAGCCCCTGGACTGTAGCGATGCCGTTTGCATCACGGAGCTTTGCGAGAGTGGATCCTGGCAGACTGATATTTTTAGAAGGATAAAGGGTTTTATCCCGCTGAGGCTGTGTCTGACCTCACACACTATAGGAATGAACTCCCACAGGGCTGCTCACAATGCACAGAAATAGGTATATGTAGAAGTCTTAGTGGGAGGGGAGCTTAAATAATTTTAAAACATCAGTTAATTCAAATTGCTCTTTAATCAGAGATAAAAATCTGCTGTTCCTCGGAGAACTCTTGGCTCTTGTCGGTTTTCTATGTGAAAATACTATTTTATTGTTTGAAGAACTTCCAGATTAGCCCACGGATGTCTTAATTTTCAAGATGTCTTTACATGATTCAAACACGAGGAGAAACATATATGTGTGTGTATATATCTGTGTCTATGTATGTATATATATGTCAATGTTTAGGGCTTAATTGTGATATTGAATGTTGATTTATGTCTTTACTTGAAAAAAGTTTCTTTATGTTATATGCTGGCACACTTGCAATATTATACCACGAGAAATCAGACTTTAGGGGAAGGCCTGTTTCTTCCAATGGATCTTTGGAACCATTTCATACATCTTACCTTAGGGACTTCAAGGGTTGTTCAGGAAGACCAAAGGGTGGTGTGGGTTGGGGTTTTGTTTTGTTTTGTGTTTTTTTGGTTGGTTGGTTGGTTGGTTGGGGGTTTTGTTTGTTTGTTTGGGTTTTTTGTGTTTTTTTTTTTTTTTTTCCCTCCGAAGGATGTAGAAATAAGTGATGTTACTGTGTGCTATGGTTGGTACGTGTGTGTAGGGAGAACGGTGCAGTAACATCTTCAGTAAACAGGGAAACACCGCCCCTGCATGATAACAGGAGTGTATGCTGCAGTTGGTCATTAAAGTCTGATTGCAGTAGCATTTTTCTATGGAGAGAGATGCTTTTGTGAGTAGTATCTGTCGAAGCATTTTTCACATGATGTACAGGGAGGTATGATTCCAAAGCATAATTAGGTTGTATTTTTAAAAAGGAAAATATGAGATAGGTGTGATCCTAAAAACAGGGTGTGTTACAGGTTTACAGACTGCTCTGTTGTTTGAAGAAAATATTAAATATGTTCTGAGCCAAGAGAAATAGTGATGTAGAAGTTAATTTACAAATACAGAGGGTTGTTACAGCCTGGAATTAAAAACCTTCTGGTAGAAATATTTTTATAGTTGTGTGTGATGATTAGAAATAATATATGGCAAACAATTTGTAGAAGTGAGTTAAAATCACCCAGCTGTAAGTCCTGATAACAAATTTCTAATGTCACAAGGTGTATTTCTGCACTATAATAATTGTCTAACTAACATCTTGTGTCTGAGTGCAGTTCACTAGTAATGAAGAATTGCATCTTTCCTCCTGTCTGCTTGCTTTCTTTTGGCAGATTAACTATTCATGCACAAGATTTCCCCCTCTCTGTTTAGCAGTCAATCATGAACAAAATGCACAATTATTTTTTTCCTCTCCCAGTAGCTCTTTGTAGATGGTTTTATTTTTTTTCTGATTGTGTATTTTGTACAGTCCTATAATTCAACTGATTTTGCAGCTCACTATGTATTGGTGCCATGCTGTACCATGCATTATGAATATTATATTATGTTTCCCTGTTGGTTTTGTTATTCAGTTCTTTCTGGCAACTTGAGCTTAGTTCAGTGATGATCTCCACTGTTGTGATGAATTAGTCGTTGTGTTTTGTATGTGTGTTTCCTGAACAAGGCTTACTCTACAGCTGGACCAGCTTTTGGTTTGCAACCCTTGTGGTTGCAAGATACTGCAAAGGCAGATTGCACTGAGTTTAGTATGAAAATGAATTTGCTTAAACTTTAAACATGGGTTATAGAATAGACATCTGAAATTGTTTAGCAAATTATTTTTCCAGAACCTGCTTATCTCACCTAATTGTATACAACAGGATTAAAAAATACTTCATTCTTTCCAATTAGCACCACCTTTAAGCTATCATCTTGTATGCTAATTGCTCCCCATTTTCTTCAGTGTAATGAGTTTGTGACTGATGAGCTAAATACTCCGGTTTAGTGAAGCATGAAAGCTGAAAATAGTTTGGCAGATAATCCAGTAACTAATGTTAAATTCCCCAATTACGAAAACATTTCTTTCTCTATTGTCACCCACCACTGAAAGACATGTGGGCTTAGTTTTGATGATGGTGTGCAACTTCAACAAAGAACTTTGCTCTTTGTGTGACTGTGTAATGTCTGCGTTCAGATACAGAGAGCCCCCATGATAGTTATCTAATCAGATGTTTTCTTTCTTCTAAATGTGAAAAGATACCCTTCTTGTAAATCTAAAATTGCTGTCTTGCTTTTGCAAGTGTCTTCTCAGCATATGAAAAGTAACTTTTGACAAGAAGGCTATGAAATAGTATCAACATCATAGGAAACTGTTTTGAGTTCACAAAAGGATATACATTATAGTTTGTAATTCTTGTGAGTCTTGCCACTTCAGTGATGTCCATAGTGAAAATGCAGCATGTAGGCTGCTGGCATGCTGGGTAGATGAAGTTCTCACCTAAGATTTACATCCCCAGCAGCCAGTGGCCTCTGTCTGTTACTGGGTTTTAGAGTCGTTGGGGAAGGGACTGGATGGGGTCACTGCAGTCAGAGGTGCACTTGCTTTTACCCTTTAACCAACCAGACCTGAGCTGGGTCTCAGGAATTGAAGTGGCTCCAAGAGTTAGTGCCTATCCTTGCCCCATGTGGCTTGGAGCCATGGGGTTAGGATGTCCTAAGGGTGATGATCCAAGAAGACAAGAAAACTGGACTTCAGTCCTTTGGATACATGCTGAACAAGGGAACTTTTGGAGAACAGTAATGTTTGGATAGAGCTAACCACAAGCCTTGCATGGAGCACTACTATCTGATAAAGCATGGCAGTATGTCTGTTATGTCTTCTCCATAACAGGATCCAGATAACAATGTAGAACATTGAGGGAAACTGCCTTCTAGTCCTCTAAAGGTGAAAGATGGCCTTGATCCACGAAGAGCTTTGGCATTGGTTGTGTTCTTGTGAAAGATGGAGCCCAGCTGAAACTGGGCAAAAGAAACAAAGAACCAGGGGAGAGAGAAGTTTTAGGGGATGGTGTTTTATAATCAAGTATGTTTAATTAATTAATCAGTAAAGAACAGTTGTGAAAGTTTCCCCTTTTCATCATCCTTGGTATGTCTGTGTCCGTGCCTTCTTCCCTGCTTTAGCAAGGGTGCTTCACTACTACTGCTTCGTGTTCTTTGTGTTTCATCCCTCAAGCAAGGAAGGGAGTGTTGCTACAGTCCTCACTTGTGTGATCCAGCCACCCAGCTCTGCCTTGAACTGTCTAAGAAGTTCCCTTTTCATACCCACCTGCATGTCTGCCACATGTTGTGACACTGCTTCACAAAGGTGAAATGTTGTTTGCCAAGTGTGGAAATTGTGTGCAAAATATAATGGAATGACTGTTAAATTTTTTTAATAACAGTAGGAGTAACTAGTGCAGCTGATGAATTGAAACCATACAGCCTCTGTTTCTGGTATCCCAAAAGGGAGGTGCAGTATGCTAGGAAAACATATTGATTACTAGTTCAATTTAGGAATGGAGGTTTTTTGGAACTAATCAAGCTGATTGTGGCATGACAGAAGGATACAGTGTTGACTTTTGATTAGGCAAATGGGATATGTTCATCTCTTGTAACCTTAGCTTTCCACTGCAAAGCTTTGTTATGGGAATGCAGAATTTCTTTTCATACCCCCAGTTCTTGAACTATGTGATCGGTTGGGTATATGTAGGTTTGTTTTTTTTTCTCCTCTGCGAGTTTCTATGTGGTTTTTTTTTTCTCCCCATGTGGAATCTGCTGTTTGTTGTTGTCACGTCTCCCTCTACCTTTTAATCTTTTGCATTCCTCTTTTTAAGGATTTTCTTCTAATAGCTTTTATACTGAAGTTTTCCTACGTGTTAGTTCCAACTACTGTTAAATACACTAGGACGGAAGCAGCTGAGTGGAAGAAACCTGTCTTTGACAGGTGTGTTTTAAAGCACTTTGATGGCAGCTGAGATTGATTTTCTTTCTTGGGCTGCTCTTCTGCAAACAGTTACAGCTGTGTTTAAGCTTCCCTCCATGAATGGGTCCTCAAATGTCAGATGAATGAACGTGTATGCTGTGGTGTATATTATAAGCTCTGGAGGGCAGATACTCATTTCATGCTTCCCATACAGCGCTAAGCATTCTCATAAATCATTCTGTAACTAGATAAGCAACAGTAGACTACAGTATTGTCCACTGACTCCTTAAAATGAACCAAAGTTTTCCTTTTAATAGACAGTAATTACTACCTATCTGTAATCGTGTGAAGCCGGGACAGTTTTTTGGGGAAGATATCTCAAAGTAACTGTGTTAAAGAAGTTCAGCAGTCTGTAAGTTTGCAAGCATGCCCCATCAAAGAAAAGAAAATTATCAACAGTATTAAATAGTAAGGTGTTGGAAAACAAGTCTTTTGCCCAGAGTCTCTTAAGGGAAAACTACATAAGAGATCTTGTTTTTGGAAAGCTCGAGTTGCAAATCTTTTTGTTAGTTTTGGTGTTTTTCTTTGCTCCTTGACTTAAACAAACATTCCCTTGTCCTTCACTGAAACTTCACTCTACCCCATCCGTATGTTTTGCATTTTAGCTGAAAAAAAGACACGGCACCATCTGCTGCTGAATTAATTCTGGTTTCATAATATCTGGCTTGATCATCCGTTACTGATATTGCTTGGGGCAGGCTGAAATCTGTGATCTTGCTTTCTAGGAAATAAACTTTCCCTTCCACCACTCCTGTTGTAAACACAAACTCATTCTTTGTTGGACGGGAAATAAATCCTGCTTGGGCCTTGTGTCTTGAATATAGGAAGAAGAAAAAGCAATGAGTGCTGTACATGGGTGGTCTGTTCATGCTTGCAGATGAATTATATTTTTCACTTGCCACTTCCCAAAGTTTGTAGAAGACTTGGGAGTTTACTTTGCTTTGAAAATCCATTGAGTTAGTCACCAATTTCTCTTTAATGGTGTTGTCTTTGCTACTTACTATCTATGAAAAGTTAGGATTTGTATTGTTGGTCTAGACATGCCTTTATTACTGAACTCAAGGCTTCACATTTTCAGGTGTACCGTGTGACTTCTGTAAGTTCTTCTCTAGTAGCTGAATGACCCTTGTGCTTGGGATCAAGGGAGCCTTGCTCCCTCCCTCTGCTTTCCCTTGATTTGCTTTAAGTGTTTTATAGATTGCCCTTGCTGCCGACTCAGAGATGGCTGCTGCAATTCTTGCTTTCATGTTCTGTTGCCTGATTACTGCTGGGGAAATAAAGCCATTTTAGGTGCCCTTTTTTTGAAAGACAATATTCAGTATTCTGCTGTATCTGCGGCTGCCAGAGCAGAAAATTTTTGTTATGGTAATATTATTTCCATGTAAAATACTTGTGAGAAGTTAAGTATCATTTGACCTGGTGAACAAGAAAGTTTAATTAGAAATCAAACCAGATCTGAACAAGTCTAGCAAGAGTAACTACATGAACTATGCCTTTTTCTTTGCTTGTTCTCTTTCTCTTCTCTTAAATTGTTTTTTTGTTCATTTTCTTCCTACCCTTCCTTGTTTTTTGGTAGTTCTCAATGTTTATTTTCAATTTTCCTTGGTGAAATATATCTGCTCCTATGTAACTATGGGGAGAAATGCTGCCTTATTTTTCAAAAATGGTCTTGTTTGATGTATTTACTATAGCAACAGGATACAAATGCAGAATAGTAGAAAGATTTTAAGGTCAGTGTCACATTGAGTTTGATGCATAGAGAAGCAGAATGTTCAACAGGTATTTTAATATGTGAAAAACTGATTATTCAGAGCTTATGATTGATTAGCATAAAATATTTCCTGAATAGACTCTGAATGGAAATAACAAGTGTGTACCATCTGGTCCTTTATTCTAGTTAGCATCCTCAACAGATTTGGCAAAGTTGGTCACTGCTGGAATAATTAATTTTTGTGTAAAGAACTTTTTTCTTTTATAAATCAGCTGACAAATGCTTGGCTTGCTGTTTGGGACAACGCACCCTTTAAACATCTTTACATCTTTAAGTCTGCCTAACAAAGATGAATGACTTATCCTTTCAGCTTGTTTACTCTGGAGCTTCAACACAGAAAACTGAGAGCAACAAGACCTTAGTAAAAGGTTGTTATATGATTGTTCTGTTATACACAGCAATTTATATGCATTCAAGTGGAATAGTGCACTTCCATTATTGGCTTTAAAAATGGATTAAAGGATTTGTTGTTTAGGTAAATCTTAGTGTCTCACTGGTGGTTCTTGCATTCACGCTGCTGTAGGAACTCTGCTCAGTTCTGTTGTTAGCAAGTATCTAACTCTTTGCAGGACATTTTAGATATAATTTTTCCATACCAGCTCTTAAATACTCCAGGTTTCTTGAAATCTTTTCCCTTGTACACTCTAACTTTGAAGGATACTTACTTTCCCTTTCCTTTATGTGAAGTGTAATTGATCTTTTAAAAATATGAATAAAACAGTATTTTCAAGGTGAATAAGAGTTAAAAGATTAGAGCTTGCTATAGCATTACAGTTCAGCTACCAGAGCTGAACACAGGGAATGTTATCAATAATAGGACTAGACAGAAAATGTTTCCCTTTTGTGAGACATCTCAAAGTCTGACACTTATCTTTTCTTCTGTGTTCCCTTTTGATAATGGAAGAATTTGATCAAAGAGGCTCCTCTGTTTATGGGGTCTAATCTCATCTGGGACCTTGGAAAAAGGTATTCCAGATCTTGAGTCAATTGTCCAACCCCTTAGTTATTGTCTTTGAGCTGTGTATTTTTTCATTGACTGTTTTTTCCTTCCATTTATAATCATGTTAGTTGTCTTTTGCTTAATACTGCTAAGACAAATTTAAAGGGACGTATTAAGCTGAAAAGAGACTATATTAATTATGGGACTTGTTAGTAGTGTTGCTTAAGAAATTGTGCAAATCATCAGTAATGGGTTAAAACACAAAAGAGCATCCTCTAGAAATATATTGCAAAAAATGAAATATAGTCTTGCATGATTGTGGGGTCACTGTCAGGATTGCTAAGAAATGTCCCATGTACAGTATAGCCCTTAGCATTGTGTTGAATGGAGAAAGTGGCTTGTCTGGGTTCCTTTGAAGCATCTGGTGACAGGTTGCATGTGAGACTTCTTGGAATAAAGTGATAGGAAGGTAGACTGACTTAAGTAAGATCTGTGTTTATATAATTTATTCAAAATACTGAAAATTAAGAAGTTACTTTTCTAATTAACTTTGTTTTTCCAAGTCAATAATCCTTAGCATTCATTTTCCTGGACATTTCTTTGGCGTGGGGACTAATTGGGAGATGAGTCCTGAGACCTTTTGTGTCATTCCAAGTAGCTCATTATCCCAAGGTCTTAGAGTTGTTAATCTCTCTCTCAGTAGTATTGATTTGCCAGCTGCAGCAGTGCCTCTTAGTTTGTACCTGATTCTGCCATAGGACGCAATCTCTGTGTCCCCATCTCTCCCTTACGAGAATATGAGAGGGGTATGAGTGTGAGCTGTTTTTTTTTTTTAATGTTCTTTTTCTGCTTTTACCTCCCCATGCTCCATTGGTACTTTATTTATTGTCACCTTAGAATTATGTCGTAAGGTCCTCAGGCCAAAGATGTAGCATCAAAGTAAACGCTTATGATATAAATAATATATGATGTAATATCATGAGAAAAGCAACTAAAACCTACTACAACATCTGAGTTAGCCATTGCCTTCACTGTAAAGTCTTACAATTAACAATTCTATATATGGCTTTGTTCCTCCCTCTCTCTATCATTTGTTTCTGTGAAGGGGAAAAGGAATTATGCCTCTACCAGACACTTTGATCTGCAGGAAATAGCTGACTACTCAGTTTTTTTTACCTGCTAAGCAAACATTGGTTTAGTTGTCACTCTGCATAAGTTGTTCAGGTAAGGTTTATTTTACTTACTAGTCTTAAATAAATTCTTTTTGAAGTCTGATCTTTAATTTTAAGTACCTGTGAAATAATTATTTTCAGACTCTGTAATGTGATGCCTTTTGAATTTTTCCTTAAGAGGTATTATCTATACACATTACTTTGCAGGCTAGGGGTGTTGATACCATCTAAACATCTGTATTTTCCTAATTAAAATTATATTGTGCGTGTGAATTACTGGTATATTTGGGAAAGGTTGTGTTGTGAGCAAACTGTTCAAAATGCATTGAAGACCAGAAAAATATTTTCATGTTGGGTTAAGGGCGACTAAATATCTGAATGTATATTTTCTAGATGTGATCAAAAAGAGAAGGATTCTACTTGTAAGTGTTTGAAGAGGCAGTAGATCAGAGCGGAGGCCACCTGTTCAATCTATATCACTTAGAGCACAGCTTATGCTTCTGTCTAATCTGATCAGTCAGTCCATCACTCAGGAACAATGAAATTGCCAGTCTGATCTTCATTTGCAGAACTCTGAGTTCAGCAAAAGTGGATTGGTGTTCAGTAAGCTGAAATGAGATGTGACATAGGACTGAATTGGTATTTGCAAGTAAACTATTTGAGATTTAAACATCAGTATAATTAAATGTCCTTTTTTCTTTTTTTGAACTCCCGAAAGCTTCAGACTTTCAGATTTTAGGGTTTTGTTGGGATTGTCATTGTGGTGTGATGTTTTTTTTTGTTTGTTTGTTTTGGTTGATTGGTTGGTTAGTTCATTGGTTTTATTTTTTGTTGGTGTTTTTCTTTTCATTTGTTTTCTTTATTTCTTTTTCTTCCCCACACAGTCCTCAAAGTGGTCTGCATTGGCTGTTCAACACACTGTCCTGGCTCTGCATTTTCAAATATAGCTGTAGATCTATTTCATTATCATTGTTAGCAAAGCTTTTAGGAACAGGTGGACTTTTCCTTCTTCTCTAAAGATCAACAAATAAAGCTTTGGTAGGCCCCAAAGAGGAATCATAGAATTGTCAAGGCTGGAAAAGACCTCCAAGAAACATTGTACAGTTGAGAGCTTCAAATGAAAGTGCTTTGTTCTGTGCTTGCAGCCCTAAAAACAGTGCTTCTGTTGATTTTTGAACTCTCATGACTGCTGAGTGCAGAGATGACTCTCTGGGAAGAGGAAAATGGTGTTGCATAAAATGGTGTTGACCTACATCTTGGTTGCTACTTGACTGAAAAAAAAGGGCTGGTGCACTCTCTGATGCTGTTGTAGGCAAATGTTCAAGGGATTATGAATAATGTGTAAATATTAAGCATGAAACAGCAGTGTTGTAGCAAAAGAGGAAAATTAGTGTAATGGAAATTGGAGTCCTTACGTAAGGAGCAAAGAAATCCATACCCTTTGGTTAGTACTGCTGATGTCTAGTGTTAGGTTTTGAGTCCTGCTGTTCAAGAAAAATGTGGACTAACTGAGGGGAATTGAAAAGAGAAGGCAAATGACTAGAAAACATGACCCCTCCCATAGTGGGACGTGAGGAGGGAAGATTGGTAAGAGACTCATATTGAAATACATGGAGTAAAATATGGAGTAAAAGGGAATAAAATGTTCTCTGTGCTCAAAGTGAAGTCTATAAAAAGTAGTAGATTTAAATTCTGGTAAGAAAAGTAAAAGGAAGAAAATCTTTTTCTGTTGTAAGAATGGATGTCCTGGAATGATTAGTCTCTGGGGAATTGCCCATATAGGAGACTTCTAAAAGCAATTCAAACTGATAACTGCCAGGAACATTTTGGATCAAGTTGATGGTGCCTTTGTCCAGAAAGGTAGAGTGGGTAAATAAACTCTGACCTTCCAAGATTTTTTTTCCACCTCAATTGTCTGTAATTCTGTGAAGCTGCATGTTGAGGGCCAGGATCTGAATTCAGCACAATCGAATGATCCCATTCAAATGTCAGAGTGTGTTCACAGAGGTGTGATGATGTCCTCATGAACAGTAAAGCCTTATGGCTTTCAAAGGGTAAGCTTAGATTAATCCAAGTTTGAAGTGACCTCAGGAGGTCATCTGATCCAACCTCCCACTCAAAGCATGGCTAAAACTAAATTCAGGTGAGATTTCACAGGGCTCTATCAAGTTAGATCTTGGAAAAACCTCTCAGGATGGAAATTCCTCAGTGTCTCTGGGCAACTAGTACTTGACTGTCGTAATGTTTGATGGTCACATTTTTTTCCTTATGCCAGGCTGGGAAATCTTGTGCTTTGTTTTATGACCAGTGCCTCTTGTCCTCCCAGTGTGAATCTCAGGAAGGAGCTTGGGCCTGTTACATTTGTTACCTTCTGTTCTGTATTGGAAGAGAGCAGACAAGGCCTAAAAGCCTGGAATGTATTGAAGGACTCTGTGTCTATGATCTGTTGGAAAGGTGAGATGCATGGGACACCTTCAGCAAAGGGTGTGCAGCCTCTTCTCCAGATAAGTTCCAAAGATGGTAGAGGGGATTCCTGGGGGACTGGCAGTCATCCAGTGGTGCTGGTGATACGGCTGCTACTAGGAGGTAACGTGTTGTAAGCATACACAGCGTGAAGTACTGGAGGCTTTAGTTTGTTTGTGTGGTATCTATACTCCTAAAGTCTCTACATTCACCTCATATGATCCTCCTCTACTTGTTTTGAGGACTCTTTCATCATAAATGTGACATTGCTGCTGCGAAGGCATTCAGAGTGTTATTCAGTAATTGATAAGTCTGCTTTCCTCTTCTCCCACCAGGAATACGTGGTGCTCACCTTCTGCCTGCATTTTCTTTTCCACAGTTTAAGCATACTTATTATTTTGACCAAGCTGACTAGTAAGAATAATTAATCTCCATCACTGTTTAATGTTTCTTTGCTTTTCAGATGTGCTCTCCTCAGCCATCTTGTAGAACAATCGCTTCTCTTTCCCTGTCTCTGACTGTTCCTGTTTCATTCTTTCAGTCATTCTGGCTTGTTCAGACAGTATCTTCTGTGTGGCAGAAAGAAATGCGTCCAATAGTAATTGGTTCATCACATGAAGCATGTGATAATCTTGTGAATACAATCCAAAAGCATCAGTTAGTTACCTTGGAGTGGTTTCTTAAGACTCTTTGGAAATTAATTGTAATTTGTGCATTATCTGTTTTTGTCTTGTGTATGATAAATGGGTTTTTTAACTTGCTTTATTTCTTTAGATTTGTGTATTCATAAAATGGATGTGGAGCACTGGGCAAAGTTAACATTTATCTTGGTTTGTGTTGTTTGTATTGTTGGATGCCTGCCTAGTATCTGTAAGAGTTGTCTGGTTGAAGTTCAATCTTTTTAAAAGAGAGAAATGTATTGGTAGACTGAATGAAGTGCTTCAAAGCTCATATGTGTATTTCTTGAATTTATATGCTTTTGATTTCTCAGATTGTAGCTAGGAAATGTTACTGACTTTCAAATTTTATCAGATATGTCAAGGAAATAGACTAAATGTGGTCTAGCTGGACAACTGACTGCTCTTTTTATGCCCATATTTTATAACTTATACATGCAGTTATCACCTTAAGATTAAACTTCTTTTGTGCAAGGCTATATGTCTATCCAAGGAATATCCAGTGCGGCAGAATGCTTGTCATGTCCTGCACTGTTGTAGTGGTAATTGCTCTCCACTTTTGCCACCTTCTCTTATATATTATGTGTCCTTGCTTCAGTGTGCTGGTGTGAGCAAATGCCTGGTTAGGGGACCCTGGCCCCCTCACTTTGAAGATTGGAAATAATTAAATAATCTGTGTGACTTGTTTTAGGTATTGCTCTTCAGTATGGGGTTAAGCTACAAAGACATCTGCTGCTATTTATAGGGTTAGCTCTGGTGTTGGAGTAACAATGACCCCATGGGGAGACTCCTATTGCTTATTGATCTAGGTGCAATTGGAGTACAAAGGTATGGTATATTTTCAATTACTTTGGAAATAGCTGAGAAGTTTTGTTTCCAAAAGGAATGGACATTCAGAGTTCTCTCTCTCTTCCTCCACAGCTAGGTAGGGATGATGAGAAGGTGTAGAGCCATGGACTTTTCAGTTTTATTGTGAAGTCTCAAAGGTTCAAAGACAGTCAGATTTTTTTCTTTTCTTCTAATCCATAAGTCTTTCTGGATATTCTTATTGTGTACATTGCATATTGGACTTTATCAGTTCAGTGTGCTTGTGAAAATGAACAAAAATCAGAAGAGCTGCACAATGACCTCCCTTATGTGGGATGTAGAGTTTTGTCTTTTTAAAAGGAAAAGTTGTATTTGGCCATTTTTTCCTCACTTGAGTTCTGGTGGAGTTTGTTTAAATTGTTGGCTAGGGTAGGTAAGAAAGGACTACACTTACCAGTTTTCATTGTGGTGTTTTTGGTGTGGTTTGTTTTTGTTTGTTTGTTTTTGTTTTGCTTTTTTGTGTTTTTTTTTTGTTTTGTTTTGTTTTGTTTTGTTTTTAGTTTACAAAACCCCACGGTACCATCAAGAATTGCTAGAGGTACTGAAGCTATCAGTTTCTTCTGTCAGCAAGTTTTAGGTGGAGTGTCATTGCTGGACTATTTTTCAGCTGCTGGGTCTTTGTGTTACTCCATTTTTGCTGTTGTTGCAAGGCCCCTCTGCCAACAGTGCTGCTGCAGATTAAACAACTTAATGCATTGCAATGGCTGCCTGGAAACAGGGGGCTTAAGTCTTGTTACTCTGAACGGTATGTGGTAGCTCCAGATTAGGATGGTGATGGGTAATACAGGAAAAACACAAGAGATGGTGTACAATTTTTTTATTCGTTCTGACACTGATCTGACATATTGTGTAACACCAGTCAGCTGGATTTGATTGAGAATCCAATTATGTGTTTAGTTATAAACATGATTGTGTTTGAAGTGAAAGCAGTCCTGGTCTCCTTTAATTTGTGCTAAGCAATCCTGCTCCCTGTCCTGAGTCTTTCTCACTTCACTGGTTTCAATTTGCCTTGATTCCATTCTTCAGCCACTGATTCTTAGTTCAGTGGTCTAGAAATGGTTAACTCTGGGAAGCAGGGTTGGGAAATAAGCTATTTGTAGTTTCCTATGGGCCTTGCTAATTATTCATGTGATAGGGCTTACGTAAGGGTAAGGGCTGCATTGCAGTTGCACTTCATTTGATGACAGAGTTCTGTATTTCTGTGTAAACAAAAGTCTGTTGATAAGGCATGGACAAGCAAAGTCTATAGTTGAAACCAGGGAGAATATAAACTTTTCTGGGAGGGTCTTAAGGTGCTACTATCTGCTTAGGTGCCATGTTTCTTAAAAAAACCCCAATTAACCAAACAAACAAGAAACCCCCTTCCCATAAACCACTTTGTTGAAAAAGAATTTTTTTTAAGACCTTCATTGCTGTCTTCCTTGCACTAGCCTTTCTTCAGATTCAGTGTTGAAATCACTTAAATCATACAATTAACATTTTCTATAGCATGACTTAGCAAAAATATTTAAATATTTAAAACAGTGCAGACTGTTTTCTCTCTTTACCTTTGACACTGAAATAGTAAAAGCAGACTCTATTAGAAAAAATTAGAAGTACCTGTTTTGGAGAAATCTGGAAATTCAGGGGGAGAAAAGGATCGATCTATTAACACTCTTTAAGCCTTTGTTTAATACTTGCCAGAAATTTCTTTAGAACACCACTTTGCTTGAAGTTTTGTCTAAATATTCAAACTTTTTCTTTCTAAATATATTACCTTAATGTATGCTGGAATAAACAGCCCTGTACCTCTTCTCTCCATCCCCCAAATGTTGTCTATAGTGCTGAAGAAAATTCTTTAAATGGAAACAAGGTTGGCCAAAACACTAGAATTTTGTTGTTGCTGAATTATGGGGTTTTTTGTTGTGCCTTTTTTTTTTTTTTCCTTTAAGTTTGCTGTAAGAGTAGAGGTAGAATTGGTTGAAGCTGAGTGCAGCCATGGAGTGGAAGTCAGTACAGGTGTGAGAGACAGCTATCTGATTTGTAGCTGTTGGTGATGCAGAGTATGTGGCTTGTGCTAACATCCATTCTTCTGGCTTCATGGTGCTGGTGAGGAAAACTGTCTGAAACAGCCTTTAAGTTATGGACTAATATATGGATATCTATGTCTCTATATGGCTTTTAATAAATGTGTGACCCATTGTGAAAGCTTTATATAAGCCTTAGTGTAATACCTTTCCTGACCTTGAGGCACTACCAGTATGTCATTAACCCATTATTTTGTGTGAACTCATAGCTTTCCGTTCCCCGGTGAAGTTCCCTCTTAGTTTCTGGAAAACCTTGTGTGCACCTCTCTTCATGCACTGTGCTGTTAGGTCTTATTTAAGCCAAAGGAGCTCTTCTCTTGTTGGATATTAAGTGCTCCAAGGAAAGAGATAAGTTTAATGAATTTTGTGGCAGGGACTGTAGCCATCTCAGATAGTTTTACTGTAGTCTTTATCTATAAACAGTTACCATGAGCTTAAATTTCTAAGGCAATTTGAAACAGTTTATATATGAATACTTATTTTGAAAGCATCTATGCTACCTCCAGTGCATGAGGGACTATGAACTCTGATGCAGACAAACCACAGGTAATTTGCATTGATGATTTCTGAGAGCAGCTGGGAAACGCCCGATTTAGAAGTATTAGGTGCCAAGAAGAGCTGATTTAATTGAGTCAAGACAAAGAATTGGGTTTTGACCCTGAAGAAGCTTGTCAGAACAGACTTTTGTCTGTGTCCCCAAGGAGCTGCAGCCGAGTGTTCAGCAGACAGAAATGATCCCAGGATCAGGTGTTGCTGCTTTGTGTGCACTGGTGCTGAGGGAGACTGGCGGGGCAGTGCCCAGGCCAGCAGCTGCGCACAGCAGAGGAGGATCGTTCCAGAAACGGAGTCAGAGCCTCCCATGCCTGTGATGTAAAATGGAGACAGTTGCTTTTAATTTGTGTGAGCTACCCTGCTGCATGACTTTTTTTTTTTCTTTAAAGTGACTTTGCATTAATAGTTTTGGAGTTCTGTTTGGATTTGTAATCTAATCAGGGAACCTGAGACCTAATGAGAAATTAAGCCCACAGCTAGGACATGAAGTAGAAGGTGCTTAGCCTTTCTGTTAGGCCAGCATAAATAATGGTTGTTTAAAGCAAGTGTTAGTAGCAAGGAAGTAACTAGTTCTTTCTACAGTATTTGTAGTATATGCTGAGAGTCCTGTGCACCTGTCACTTTACACTGTGGTGCGTTACCAGGGTGCACTTGTTTCGTGGATCTACTCTGTCCTGGAGCTAAAGTTTTGGTGAAATATACTGGTATTAATATTAGTGGTAATTCCAAACTGTAAGCTTGCTAATGCAGTGAGGTCTGCATGCCAGTACCAATTAAAGCAGGAGAATGACTATTTCCACACTCAATTTGTTTAGCCTAGCCAACAAGGAGTTCCTACTTGCCCCGGAGTGGAAGCTAAACTGTTAGAAAACCAAACAGCCTTTTCTGTTTTGTATATTATCAAAAGTGTGAAGAACATGAAATCAGCCCATACTTTCCTGGTGAGGTAGTGGAGCATGCTCTTTTCACTTTGTTAGGTTAAAGTCTCCAATGATATATTGGATATTGTAGTCAATAAGTGAATAGTTTTAATGAAGTAGAGGTGGTATTGAAGCATCACATCTTTAACTGCAATCAGGTTAAGCATCAGTCGATCAGCTTTTGAATGTTTTCTTCAACTTAAGGCATTCTCTTTACATAGAGAATGTTCTTCTATACTGGCAGTGAGGAAATTTAATACCCTAGACAATGTGGACTAAGCCAAAGTACCTGCAGCTTGTTTGCCCAATGTAGGTATCTTTTTCTAGATCAAACAAATAAGAGATTAAATATTCCAGTTATTAATATATGGTTGTGGGATGACCCTGGCTGGATGCCAGGTACCCACTAAAGCCACTCTCACTCCCCTACGCAACTGGACAGAGGAGAGAAAAAATAACAGCAAGGGATTCATGAGTTGAGAGAAGAGCTGGGAGAGGTCACTTACTACTCACTATCATGGGCAAAAAAGACTCAAAGTGGGGATATTAATTGAATTTTATTACTAACAGAGTCAGAGCAAAAGAGTGAGAAGTAAAATAATCTTAAAAACACCTTTTTCCCACTCCTCCTTCCTTCCATGTTCTCCCTCCTCCCCCCAGCGGTGGAGGGGGATGGGGAATGGGGCTTATGGTCAGTTGTTGTTTCTGACGCTGCTTGGGGAGAGGAGTCCTTCCCCTGCTCCCATCGGAGACAGTCCTTGATGGACCTCTCCAGTGTGAGTCCACCCCTCGGGCAGCAGTTCTTCCCACACTGCTGTCCCATGGGTCACTCCTCCATGGGGTGCAGCCCTTCACAAATGAGCTGTACCAGTGTGGGTCCCCCACAGGGGCCACAAGTCCTACGCAGGAAAAACCTGCTCTAGTGTGCATTTCCCTCGCCACGGGCTGCAGGTCTCCAGCAGGACCCTGCGCCATCCTGAGCCTTCCATGGGGTCACAGCCTCTTTCAAGCATCCACCTGCTCCAGCATGGCCTCCTCCATGGGCTGCAGGTGGATCTCTGCACCCCGATGGTCCTCCTTGGGCTGCAGGGGCAGAGCTGCTCCACCATGGTCTGCACCACAGACTGCAGGGGCCACAGCTCTGGCACCTGGAGCACCTCCTGCCCCTGCTTCTGCACTGACCTTGGTGTCTACATTGTTGCTCACATGTTCTCACTCTGCTCTCCCCTGGCTGGAATTTTTCACTGCACAACAACCTTCTGTTCTTAAATATGTTATCACAGAGGCGTTACTATCACTCCTGATTGGCTCGGCCTTGTCCAGCAGCAGGAAGCCCATCCTGGAGCTGGCTGGCATTGGCACCACCAGACAGGGGAAGGTTCTAGCAGCTTCTAACAGAAGCCACCCCTGTAACCCCCACCCCCTGCTACCAAAACCCAGCGACAGAAACATACAACATATATTTAGCGGAATATGAGAATATTTAGAGAAGACTTCAGCCAGAAAGTTCTTTTCCATGCAGGATCCTCATTTAGGCACATTTTCTGCCAGAATTGTTTTATTAAAAAAACTTTTGATTGTGTTTATTTCTTGCCTTTCTTCAGGGTAATGCATCTTTGTGTGCTACAGATGTAGAACTGGAGATGTGTAATTGAAGAGATCTGAAGATGAGAAGTTACTACCCTGCACTTACACAGTCCCCTGTGTAGTGTCATGTAAGGCTGTCTGGACTGGATGAAAGGCTGAGCAAGTGAAATGGCGACAGCTCAGCCCTTGCTGCAAATGTTGCTGCACTGGAGAGCTCCCTTTCTGCTAACTTTGGGATGTGAATGTGTGTGTGGCTTTCCTGTGAGGTTCCAGATTCCACTGGATTTCTTGCACAGACGATGTTGAGTGAGGCTCAGATAGAGCAGTACCAACTCCAAACTTATTCACCAGTCAACTGTGATGAGTCCCATTCTTCTGACTTCTTGTTACTTAAGCTCCATTTATTTCAGCTTTCCACTGGTATTCCATATAAATGCTAAATATTCTCTTGCTAACTAACTTCCTCTTCACTACATCTGAAAGTCAGCCTGAGTTAGCTGAGCAAAAGATTATGGCCTGTGGATAACTCAGGTTTTGCACCTGGTTGAAACTTTATGGAGTGTTTTTAGAATCAGTACCGAGAGACTTGCAAACTTCTCAGCTTCATCAGGGATTGAAAAAGGGAGGAAGAGTGGGATAGAGTTTGGGGACTGTTAGTTTATATTTGCCTGAAATGCTTGCTTTCAGCAAAAGAGCATCCGGCATCGTACTGAGCAATCAGTTTGGAGCATGGCTCAGTGTGGGAAAATGCTACCTACTGAATTTTTAGCATAGTTTCCTGAACTGTCCTGACTTTTAGCTAACTTTCTGAGGTTTTCTTTTAAAGCCAATAAAGAGCAGCATGGTGGTCAAGTCTTCAGTGTGCAACTGAATACAGTGTCACTGCATAGGAATGGAAAGATGGAAAAATTATCTTTGAAGTTTGATGATGTAGAACCTTGCAAATAGAATGAACAGACATAAAGAAAATAATTAAAAGTCTTTTTTAAGACATTTAACAGTGTGTAGCCGAACCAGAAGGACTGAAGAAGGTGGATAATACTGTTTCTTTCTGGTTTGCAAGTTTAAAAACAGACAGTACTAAATAAAGTACTATTTCTATTTTTCCTTATTCCAGAGCTGGGATTTGCCAACTCAAAGCTTTCAGTCATTGCTTGAACAGTCTACCTTCTGTTTTGAAACAGAGCAACTTCTGTTCATTAGAAACAGTCAGCAATAAATATGAAGAAATTTTCTGCAGTTTGCTTTGGAAGTTGGTGTATCGGGTGTTATGGATACAGTGTGTTTTTTTGTGTTGTTTTTGTTTTTTAACAAGGAGTGGCAGAAGTCATACAGTGTTTTCTGTTCTAAGAATGTTGCACTGAAAGTTAACAGAGTGAAGGCACTATTCAGAGCAGATTATTGAAACACTGTTTTTAATTGTCTTGTCCCCCTGTGAAGTCTCTGGTTATTTTAGAAGTGTTAGATAAGCAGTCATTGCAGTAATAATTAATGACAACTTGTAATTTTTTAACTGACCTGACCCTCCTGTCCTTCTGTTGTATTATTTAACTGTAATTGCTTGGGAAGTGGCTTGTAGCTTTACCTGTAATAAGTATGTTGGTAACTGTGTTTGTTTTGAGTTGGCGAAATGTAATTGTTGGAGCTGTGGTTCAGAGGTATAAAGCAACCAACCAACTTCCCTAAACTTGAGAATATATAACTGGGAAGATCAAGCTTGTGTATGGAGAGGAAAGAAATGAAAACAATTTTCAGAGCTACAGTAGTCTTGGCATGAACATGTAGTGATTTCTGGACTGTATATCTAAGAGCTGGGAGCGTAAGTGAATATGTGTGGGTGTTTAAAAAGGAAAGGGAAATCTGGGTTGCAGAGGCAATAATGGAGTTCTTTGCTGCAGATGTAGGAAACCTTTTAACTTTGTCTAAAAATAATAGAGTACCTATTTTTAAAAATTAGGCTATTTGGAAGATGTAGTGAACTTCTAGAACAGGCATATGTTTAACTGAAGAAGAAATTGAATGAAGCCTAATGTTGGCATGACTGATGGTTTTTTGGTCATCTGGATAATCTTGCATTACATCTGTTTTCCCCTCCTATTCAAGAAATATTTTTCTTGAATAATATAGAGTAGTGAATAAACATTGGTTTTTTTGCTTTTTTCTGAATATATTTATGGTACTTATCCTTGATTTCTTAAAGGCCTTTTTAAGTTGTAATGTGAGGAAGTTCCCAAACATATGTACTTCTTTGTAAAATATTTCACTTAATTGCATAATAAGTAGCTAAATAATTTTTGCACACTCTTGCAAAATAGTGTCATTGCTCTACAAGTAGGAGTGTTCAGCTTTTAAAACAGAAAGCTACTGTCATTTCTGTGCCTTCAATTAAAAATACTACATGGGCGTTATTAGATCATTTGTCGGTCTAATGATGCTACTGGCAATGTTTTTTTAAACCAGCTGTCTCACAGAATTGTGTTTTTAGTAAAGTTTGACTCTGGTAATCAATTACAACAGTTGTTACAAGTGTGCTTTATAAAAAGATTTGACATCAACCACATTTTTGTTGAGTGATGTACTTTTCATAGGCTTGGTGCTTTTGGATGTGTTGGGCTGATTGGTCTCTGGTTTACAAGAAGTGCCTGAATTACCTCAAAATCCCTGAACTCTAAATGTGACTGAATTTATGTTTGGACGTACTCAGACTGTGGTTTTGTGCTTTGTTGTTGTTGTTCCTTCCCCTTTTTCCCCTTGCACCTAAATGAATGTTATTCTATATCTTCATAAAGCAGCAGCGACTACAGTGTTCTGGGTGGTTGCATAGTCTATATTCACCACATTATTTTTGACAGTGCATTACAGTTGTCAGCTGAATTTTGACACAAACTTCTGGAAGCAAAGTGTCTGTCTCTAAGATACTGGCAGCACTTGTTATCATGACTCATAGTACTAGGCTGCTGGGCTGTGCACTCTTCAACAAGCCTTCCTTAAACTGCAACTTTTTTTTTTTTTTCCCATCTTAGGGCACTTATAATGGTATTTGCTTAGCACATTTAAACTCTGTTAAGCATTCAGTCAAAGAGCAGAAAGATGCTACAGAAAGTGTATTTCTTTTCCTGGTGCTGCCCTTGTTACATAATTAATACCAGGCTCTCTTAAACAATGTGACTCAGCCTCTCCTTACAGCTACACTTCCCAGAGCATTCATTCCTGCTTCCCAGAGCAGGAATGATGAAAGCTGCTAACTTCTGCACTAAATCTACATTTTAGAGGAAAAAACCACATAATTTTCAAAAGAAATATAGGGTGCTGTGCTCTTTTGTGTATAGAGTTGCTTTCTTCATGAATCCTTATCCACAGAAAGATATACTTGCTGGTTTAATTGGCCTCTTCATATCCATGAGCACAGTAGTTGTAGACACTGGTCTGGGGCCACACCAGAAGACCTTTATTTCCACTTTTCTTTTGAATTTGTGACCTTTACATTCTGTAAGTTGTGTAACTGTCAGGTACTATTGCCATAAATTTTTCATAATAGTAATCTATACTGGTCTTTGTAATTGTCAGTGCTAGTGCTTGATGTGAAACACTATGAGTGAAGACGGTGTTTCAAATTTCTATGCATGAGCTTATTAGTTATAAAAGCTAAAACATGTTTTTCAACAGAAACCTTTAACTTAGAAAAAGCAAGTGCACTCCTGTATGAGAGACAGATTTCATGTACAGTCCTTCATTTGCTTTTGGATATCGGACTTGGGATATAAATATACCTGGAGCACAGCCATCAAATTGCAAACTGGTTGAATCCTCTGGTAAACTACAGCTTTAGTGACTTGGAGCACTCATCCAAACCCAGAGCCATGGATGGCTGTGCTTCCTTGTAAATTTTTTGGTTGCAGTTTCCCTTGGTTGTGTATTTCCTGTGTTGGCTCAGAAGACGTTTCTTTGATTTCTGATGAGCCTTTGGAGATTTTAGGTTTCCCAGAACACCTGGGGAAGAAACCTGTTCATGTCTGAGCCAGGTGTTTGGGATGTCTTTGCTGTTCTGTCAGCTGTGGAGTGATGTCCAGAAGTGCAGTGTAAGCAGAAGAAAAGTTGGAAGTGTCTGTAGGGTTTTCTAAGACTAGAGGCTACCTCTCCAAATAAAAACTGAAATGAACCAGCACATTCTGGAGTTTCTTTTTGTTCTTATTTTAAAGGTGATAAATATTCCCAGGGATTATATTTTCAGGGTTAATCCTTAAAGGAGAAGTAGCCAGTGAGTGACTATTGTTTCGACGTATGCTCACGTAAACCATACAACGAGGTGTCCAGACCTTGAGACAATGCTGACCACACTAGTAGTACAGCTGAGCACTGTGTTCCACTGTGCACCAGAAATGCTTATTTATGCCTTTTGCTCTCTAAAATTACTTGTTCATGCTCCCTGCTGGGGAGAGGCAGTTACTTCAGGCTAATTAGCCACATGGAGATCTGGTGTCTGTAGTCCCTTTCAGCACTGAAGCATGTTTGACCCCTGATTGCTGCAACTCAGGTCTCTATTCTGCCACTTCATGGCACAATGAAGGTGTGTCTGCATTCTTATATGGTATGATATTAATTTAGAACTTACTTTTACTTAACTCCTTATTTCATTTCTTGCTCATAAATAATAAATACTTTGTCTTAGTTCATAAATTATGCTTTGCTGCAATTGCTTAGACCTCATTTTATCTAAGATATCAACTTATTATTTTTCTTCAGCTTTCTGAGAGAGGTGAGACGTGTTGATAAGAAAACTAAGGCAAATAGCATAGTAGGACAATTAAAAAAAATCTGTTTACCTTTGGCATTGGAAAAGACATTTCTGTTTAGTTCTACTCAAACTGCACTTGGATTTGGAAGTGTGCCCGTTCAGTGCTTGGCAAGCACGTGGAAGCTTATGGTAGTGCTGCTTTTCCATCACAGATGACCTTGTCTTGAACTAGAAATAATCAAGGCCAGTACAAATCCTGAAACACAGTTCTCCCTTCTCTCTTTCTCTCAAAAGTCAAATTGTTCTCAAAAGCTGTGGATTTCTTTGCTCACTAGAGAGTAAACTAGTCCATGAGAAACCATACGAAAGAGCTTTGGATAAAAGCATTCATGTTATGAAGAAGGATGTTGGAGGTCATCTAGATCTGCTGGAGATTCTGTTAGCCCTCCTGTGGAAGGTGGTGTGAGGAAGAGAGCATGTGGGGCAGTAGGAATTCTGTGAGAGAGCAGGCCTGGATGTTTTCCCTTTGCGTTTTCTTTTCTTGGCAAAAGCACAGGACTGTGCCTGTCAGTGTGAGGGTGCCATCTGTGTTGCACAGCCTGCTAGGCTGTTACAGAATTGCACAAGAATTAATCTGAAATCATACTGCTAAACTGTGTCCTGGCTGGCTGTAGTGGCTGCCCAGAGATGCAGCTATTGTACGGCCCTGCAGGAACCACGGGAGAGCAGCAGCCTGCGGAACTGCCTCATCCTGGCACTGCGAATGTCATCTCCAGCATGAACTAAAAAGCTAATGGGGAGATGAGCTGACCAGACACAAGCTACTGAAAAGGGTAATTGTTTTATGAAATTAAATTTTCCTGTAAAAATAATAATAAAAAAAATAACTGAAGAAGTAGAGCTTGAGCGTAGAGGAGGAGAACTGGACAAATCTAATTATGACAGTGGTATATTTCCTCAATTTAATTTAATTCCAGTTTTCCATTTGCTACCTTCTCATTAAGTGTAAATTGGAAGTGACAGTGTGCAGCACTGAAACAAAATATTCTCTGTGTATATATTTGAATAGGAAAATGGTTTTTTTTGTTTGCAGTAAAATAAGTTAGCTATTGAAAATGTAATATTAGAGCCCATTTGGTCATTTAGTGCCTGATTTTGCTGGATGTTTTAACTTAAGGGTTTTTTTTTGGTTTGAAGGGATGCTAAACCTTTTTGTAAGTAACTCAGTAGGACTTTGGAATAAAATCTGGATTATATAGGTCATGCTTAAGCATTTTTTTACTTATTTTAAGTCCTTACTGCATTTTTATGTCCAAGACTTATCCAGGAATTTTTATCCTCTGGTGTTGCCAAACTTGTATCAAGATACCTACTTCACATACCTGAAAGTTTTTTGGTGTCTAAAAGCAAGTGTTGGTAGATGTGCAAAACATCTGCCTCAGTTGTGCTTGCTAGGAGGTGTAAGTTTAGGCCGAGTAATGCCTGGACTCTGCCTATCTTCTGCGGGCTCTGGGCACACACACCTGCTGGCAGCACTGAGCTCAGTCTAGACCATGGCAGCTTTATACAAACACTGATGGGAGCGGTGCCCAGATCTTATGTAAGAGTGATTGAGTTACAGTCGCAGCAAGGTGGTGTCATGGCCCTGGCTGAGTGACTGTGCCTGTGCCTCTTGCAGGGGAAGCGGCAGGTTCAAGGGTGGGAGCTGACCCATGGAAGGGGAGAAAGACTTGGTGATGTGCTGGGTGGCAAATAGGTGCAGCTTGGTTGCTGAGCTGTGTCTTGTGTGAACACTCAAACTTGTATATCTGTAGTTGCATGTCCTTTTTACTTCTTGATACCACTAAGTGTGATAACAGTGATCAATACCAGATCTGTACCGTTAAGTGTTATTACCCCACAGAAACTCTCTGTGGGTGACAGTTGCTGGTGGGAGCCTAGAGATTCATTCCTGCACCCTTTTGGATGTGTTAACAAGAGGTAAACCTGGCATTTGTCATTTGCCAGACCTTTTTGTATCCTTAAAGCTCATTGCATTCAGATGCTATCACTGTGTCTTTTGGAGGTGCTGTTAATTATAGAGCAAGATTCCACTGTGTGCTAGCAAAAATACTGAAAAGTTTATGCGTATCAGATGTCTTGGAGATGTAATCTGTTCAGCTTTCTTTACTCATTGCTTGCTTTGAAGGGAGATTAATGGGAGTGATTTGATGAGCATAAATGGAATAGAAGGGTGAAGGAATTCTGATGCTGAAGTAAGAGCAGCAAAGTGTTTTCTTTTCTTTTGGTTTTGGGCAGCATTTGTTTCCCAGTTCATAGTGCCTGCTATGCTTCAGTAAATACTTTATTAGGTGCTTCTGGATTTAATATTTCATATACCCACATGTGAAACTTAATTGTGTGAAATTTAATAGGCTTAGTGTAGTAAGAGAAGGATTGAAGAGCCCTGGGTTTACAGGTTAACTTGCTTCTTGCTCAGCACAACACGTGATTTGAATTCATGCTTTTCTGAGCAAGGTGAAAACAACCCTTTCCCCATGGAGAACTTTACATGGAACTTGTAATCTTGCCTTTCCAATGCACAACTTCAGGATAGTCACTGCTATCTGAAAGATTAATCTGTAATTAGGTTTTTTTTCACTTTTCTTTCTGTAAAACAAGAATAATTTGATGCTTCGCCTTTTTAGATCACTCTTAGAAGTTCTCATGTTGTTATTGCTATTCTGTAGAGGTGCTAAGAAGGCATGCGGTAAACATTTTGATTGTTAGCTTTTGTTAGAGTAATATTTGCAGTTTTTCACATAGAGATGCAAAATTAAAATATTGCTGGTCTCATTTAATATATGAAATGAGATTAAGGGGTGACTTAATCATAGATGGATGGAGATTGCTGGGGTAAAATTAAGTATTGGAGAGGTTCTTAAATGAACCGGCACAGAGGTAAAATTGTTCAGTAGCTGAAAAGGGATGTGTGTGTAATTATATCTATCTATATCCTTATATATCCAGATAGTTATTTATATAAATGATATATATTGAAGTCACTGGGACAGTTTTTCATCCCAAGAAATAAACTAAGAGAGGATGCTTTTCAAGGAGATATCATGATATTATTTAGTTTAAACAGGTATCAATTCTGTAAAGTCTGATATCGTGCGTAACACAGGGTATTGACCTGATGATGGCTGTAGTCCCTAAACTATATTATCTGAGTCTATTGTAGCTGACAATACCTGTAGCAGAGACATTGTGCCCCTGTTCTGCTGAGGGATTAGTTCCAGTACAATACAGTGCATTACTGTGCAACCGCTGGCTTGTTTAGCATTCCCTAATTTGACAACTTGTCTCAGTGTGCTGAGACAGGAGAGATTTAGGGGATTAAGCTTCATGTGTGTGGCCTGGAGGTGCTGCAAAGTACATATAAACAAGAATTGGGTGTGTTCGTGCTTTGGAGAGGAGGAGAGGGAAGTTGCCACATCTAAGGAAATGTGATTGGAAATAGGTAAGAAACACTTGATTGTATACAATTAAGAGAGTAGCCTGAAAAACAGGTGAGGTGGGGCCATGTAGAAGACAAAATGGATGAAGTCAGATTGGTCCTGGAGAAAAATCACCATGGCAGACTACCAGACTGCAAGCTGGGCAAGGAGAGATGACCAAAATGAAGTCTTTCACATTTTTAAAGCGTGGGTGCTGCCTGCTTTGCTGACAGAAGTGACCACATTAAGGCATGAGAGTGGAAAAGGTTCAGCTGTAAGCAGAGGGAAAAAAAATCACTTTCCCA
The DNA here is from genome assembly GCF_022539395.1 of Myiozetetes cayanensis. NCBI lineage: Eukaryota > Metazoa > Chordata > Aves > Passeriformes > Tyrannidae > Myiozetetes > Myiozetetes cayanensis. The sequence continues at coordinate 14,740,029 of NW_026087521.1, forward strand.
GTTGATCTGTGGAGTGGAAGGGGAGGAAATGTTCCTATAGCCAGTGCTGGAGCAGAATCTGACTTGCATGAGGACTGTTTATGTGCCGAGCCACACATTCAGTACAAACAGTAAGACTTTGAGAGCCATGAGGTTCAGGTAATCCACTCACACTGCTCGTAAGTGGCCAGAAATCAGATTGAAGGAGAGGCATCTGTTGCTTTCTCATTTAAGGTCATCATATTAGCTTGGTGCTAAACTTATCAAGAGAGCTATGTAGATTTCAGAGCACTAAGTATCCCTTGAGCAGACCTCAGGTTGGGTGATGAAAATCTCTTGTCTGCATATCCTTTTTTGGGGAAGGTGACTTTCAAACCTGATGCAGCCGTGATTTCTCTCTGGTTGCTACCTCCCAGGTACATGGCAGAGTGGGACATTGTGTAAGAGCAATCAAAATGAGAAGGGAGTCTCTCTTTGGACTGAAGCTTCCCTGATGTGTCGAGTCTTGCTTTGTTTTTCCTTTGTGCTGAGTAAGTGCTAGTGAAATGTATTTTTGTCTTAGCACTTTTTTCAGATTTAGTGGTAAGTTAGGGAGGAAGGACACCACCACTGCTGGGTCTCTGAATGTTGTGTTACAACGCAGGGGAAGCGACTGAACCAGTAACAAGCTGCTAGTAGTGACACAGATTTCCTTCAGCTCAGCTGGTGTCTGGAATGGTGTCTTGCTGAGGGCTGATTACGGGTGGCTGATGTGTATAGGCTTGCTGTCATGCAGGGTTTTGTAGCAGCAGAGCTCTGGGAGGTGCTGCTTGGCTGCAAGGCAGGGACCTAGCTGGGACAATTCTCATGGGAAGTCTCTGCTGGGCGACATCGAAACTGCTCACTTTACAGTCCTGTCATCACTGTAATAACTACTATGCAAATCACTGATATTTTAGGCATACTGTTCCTCTTTGTGGTCACTCTGAGCCTTTACTTAGCAGGAGAAAGAGAAATTTATTCGGCACCTATCATAATTGAGTCAGTTCCTCAGTGTAGAAAATTAATTTATTTTTTTAAGCGCAGAATAAAAAGATATGAAGAAAACCTTATTTGTTTTAAAGTTGTCAACTTCATTCTGCAAGTTAGTGGTAAAAGCCTTTCATAAGGTGGGGGGGAAGTTGGGTTTCTGGAATGCTTGATTTTGGAAATGTGTTTCCCATCCAGATTTTTAGAAAAGGTCTTCCTAGGCTTTCTTGCACTGGAAAACAATGACATGCCTCTGGAGTTCTAAAAGCCCTCAAAGTTCATTCTTGTAAGGACAATTGATGGCCTTTTTACTGTCTGTGCTGGATTAGTGAAAGAATAAGAGTGCTTAGTCTGAAAAAGAAGCTTGCCCTCTGACAGACTTCACGGCATTAAAAGAAAACAGCAGAATAACCTACCGAGTTGGCATTTTCTAAGTATTGTTTTAGACAGCGTGCTACAGTGTTTTATTTGTTCAACTTTCCAGTTGTGTAGAATGCTTTTAGAAAAGGTATATAATTAATTTCTCTCTGAAGACTTTCTACCTAGAAATAAAAGCTGTTTTATTACCAAAAGTTCCTTAATTTAGAGGGAAAGTAAATGTATTATGAGCTTCTGTACATATTAATCAGGTTTTGTGTTTAGTCTGCACAGGTGCTAGTGGATCAAGTTGGCTGTTACTGGAGGAGTTATGTAAATCATGAAATACTTTTAGCATTCTTATTTCATTTAAAGAAAAAACTCTTATGATAATGATGTTATTAGAGAGAAAATCTGTGACCTATATTACACACTTTGTGTCCTTAAATGCAAATTTTATTTTACACATTATGTGATCTTTCCTTTAATGACATTTTTCAAAGGTTTACTTGATTTCCATTCCACACTAGAGGGTATGCTGACAAGGGTGGTACCTCCTGATCATAAGTGAACTTTCCATAATGGAATTAATGTGTGGAAAACCTTTCAAATAAATTATGGTTAATCTCTAGTGTCACACATTGGGATATAATGAAACCCTTAGAATAAAAAAATCTGAAAAATACTCCTGATAGCAATGCACATCCCTGAATGAAAAATTCAGAATCTGCAATAAAAAGTAGATATATCATGTTTTGGTGTTGGTGTTGGTGGTTTTGTTGTTGTTGTTTTTGTTTGTTTTCTTTGGGTTTTTTTGAAGCAGGATATTTCTAACTTGATCTGAAGTGTGTCTTGATATAATTTGATATTATAAAATATCATACTATTTTATGATATTAATATATGTGCTGATATAATTTGAATTAGTCTGCAGCAGGCCACTCAGAGCTGTTGGAGACTTGGTGTCTCTGCATCGGCAAGCGTTGGCACAGTCACAGTAGATCAGCAGGTTGCTTCGGGCCCTTATGCTCCCATTAGATTTTGGAACAAGTTTTGTGTTTGGAGTCAAGCATTTTGGCTTAGTTTCCTCTGAAGGCGGTGTGAATTGTGCACACTGAAACTGCTGTGTGATCCAAACCAACATGTGATAAGTGAAGATGTTGGGGAATTTACTTCAAGACAGCACAGCTACTCGAAAATGTGGAATATGAGATAATTATGTGCCTTTAAAGTATACGCTGCATACAGATCTTTGATACTGTGTAACTAAAAGTAGCCACACTGAGGTAAACATAGGTACTTGAAGCTTTTATATAAATGGAGAATCTATATAAAATATTCCATGATTTTGTTTGTATGTAGCTGTACTGCTGCTGTTTTATCAACCTTATTATAGCCTTCTTTGTGCTGTCTTTTAAGCTGCACGCATCTGCACACATTTGGTGTGGGGTGTTTTTTTGGTGTGTTTGGTTCTTTTTGGTTTGTTTTGTGTTTCTGGGGGTGGGGTGTGTTTGTTTTTGTTTTGTTTGTTTGGGTGATTTTTGGGGTTTTTTCAGGGATTTTTTTTTTTTTGGTGTGTGTGTGTGCTACTTTGGGAACTTGGAAATACTTTTTAAAAAAGGGTGATTTTGTAAACAAATTATTAGTTAATAACAACTAGAATAATATGTTATGTTTACCAGAGTTTTCTTGTTGATAGATAATCATTAAGCCAATTGAATCACAAAATTCCACAGTCATTATTAGTCATGAGACAGTACATGAATTCAATTTTGACAAGACTGAAAGAGTGTCAAGAATGCAGAGGAATTAATAAAGTGATATACGAAGTCCAAGGTAGCTATATTCTACAAAGTATCTTGTCAGAAACCGAACAAACTGAAATAAAAGCTGAAATTTGTCTCAGTTTGAAGATAGTGAGGAATGAGACACTCTTACCTTTAGAACTTGTTAGATACTGTTTTCTTTTGTCTGAAGGTATGCTTCTTCATTGAAACCGAACATTTCACAGAAATTCTGACTGTGAAAAAGCTCCTATCCTGTCAAAGGGAAGGAAGAAATATGAGCCTTCTCCTTGCTGTCATAGCTCTCATATCATGTTAAATGAAAACCTCCCTGCTATGTAGGCTTTGGTGGGTCCCTGCTCCCAAACTGCTATTTAAAATATCCTGTATTTTTTTTTATGTTTATCTTCCTTATAAAAAAGCCTCATATAATTAAAATTTCTGGGTTTATGGTGAAAGCATAAAGAAGAAAGATAAAACTGGAAAACTTGATTTGAAACCAAGTATGAAAGTTACTCTTCAGTAATGTGTACTGCGCATACAGAAATATTCAGAGTTCTAGGCAAGTTGTCAGCTTGAAGTAGGTGAACCTTCAGAAAAAATGTCATTTGCATGGGCAGTTTTATGACTGGGGTTCTGATATAGTCAGTTCTGTGGCTCAGACAACTGGAAACCTCCTGGCTTGGTGAAAATTTCTGATTTTTCAACCAGTAAGGACTTCTTCTCATCCCTTGTTTTTATTGTTTGTGTATTCCTTTTTTGATGATGAGAATTCCTAATAGTTCTTTTTATCTCTTCCAAAACAGAATTAGACCACAACTAGCCAAAGAGAAGATTGAAGGATGCCATATTTGTACATCTGTCACACCTGGTGAACCTCAAGTGTTCTTGGGAAAAGATAAGGCCTTCACTTTTGATTATGTCTTTAACATTGACTCGCAGCAAGAAGAGATCTATATACAGTGTATAGAAAAGCTGATTGAAGGCTGCTTTGAAGGCTATAATGCCACTGTCTTTGCTTATGGCCAGGTAAGGTTCACAATTTTATTTTGAAGTATTTATAAACAGTTTCTTGCAACTGATTTTTCCTGTAAATTTTGAAACTCATGAATCTGTTTTTTAGCATCTTGGATTTATTTTCAATGAGTTATCTTGTAGGACACTTGTTAGGATTTTATATGGATTCTGTGTAAACCGTCAATGAAAACACAGAATATATATAGGCAGTAGATCTGAAATTAATAGTAATGCTGAAAATAGTATCGGTCCATATAATTCTACATTCACCTTAATGCAGCAATACAAATTATTTATTTAAGCACTTGACATTTAGAGATACCTTGTAATGAGATTCTGTTCTGAACAATTGTCCAACCCTCTGCATTTTCAGACATTTCTGGGAATAGGAGCTTTATAAAAATAGATCCTGGGGAACTTTGGACCACATTGTTTGTTTGTGGGCAAAATGTAGAGATCAGACTGCAAAGTCAGAAAACTTTTCATAGAGAACACAACCTCTTAGTACACTGAGCACACATTTGACTTCTCAAAACTGAGCACAATGTAGAGAATGTGTTACTGTCTTCTGAATATTCCTTTAGGAATTGATTGCATAAAATTGGGTCTTGCATGCTGAATTTTCACCACTGTTAAATGTCACGTCTCAGGTTAGCTACGTGAAGTCTAATCCTAGTGAAACAAAGCAGTTTGCAGATCCAGTTTAGCAGATTATGTTTAGCTGTGCGATCCTATCTTTGTCTTAGACTTGACCCACTAATTAAGTGAAAACACAGCACTACCTTGTCTTCTGTAGGACTTCACATTCAATTAAGTTAATTTCCCAGTGAACATTCTTCAGTAAAAAGTGAGAACAAGGGGAGTATAATACCTGAGATATTTAGACATGCTTATTAAGGGAGTAATTTGATCTATTTCAGTAAAGAATTGCGAATATCACTTCTACCTCCAAAATACATACTTTAATTAACAGCCTTGGTTGAAAACATTAACTCATCTTTTGACCTCAGAGACAATAGCTCAAGGCTGATGAAAACTGCTTAGGGGAAGTTTCCAGGGGAAAGGTTATGAAAGATTGAACTGGTCTCTGCCTTTTTGTATGTGGTCTGTGGATAAAGAGTAGAGTTGATCCAAATTCTGCTGTTCATTCATTTTTCAAAATGACTCATTGTTCTGTGTGTTAATATTGTAAAGATGACAGACTGATCTAGCACTGGTGTTAGAAACTGCATTTCTGTGATGATTTGGTGCTATTCGTGCATTGTAGTGACTGCTCCTTTTTCAAATTAGACAGGTGCTGGCAAAACATACACCATGGGCACTGGATTTGATGTCAACATAACAGAAGAGGAACAAGGCATTATATCACGTGCTGTTAAGCACCTTTTCAGATGTATTGAAGAAAAAAAACAAGGTGCTATTAAACAAGGACTTCCACCTCCAGATTTTAAAGTGAATGCACAGTTCTTAGAGGTAAGTATGATCTGTGTTTATGGATGTAACTTTGTGGGTTTTTTAGAAAACCAGTTATATATTTTTTCTGGTTTCTTCTTTTGTATTTTTTTTCTTAAGAGATGTTTTGAATTAATCTTCAAGTTTTTAAAAGGAAATTTTATGGGATTTGCTTCAGCTCTTCAGTTTATGAAAAAGAACCTTTTTAACTTATTCCAGTTATCTTCATACTTCCCTTTATAGCATTATTTTGAAGCACAGAAATAGTTATGTTGGTCATAACTTACCCTTTTCTGTAGTATGCCTTTGTTTGTACAGCCTGTTGCTCATGCTTGTTTGTAATTCTTTGCAAAACCTTATAGCAAGAAACTATAAAAAAACCCCTCAATTGTGCTTTGTGGCTTTGAATAGTGACCACACTTTGTCTGCTTTTGCCACTTTGCCATAGATTCTGTTCAGGAGGCTTGTACTTCTTTCACCAAAGAAGAAATCTAGCATGAAAATACTTCTTTCTGCACTTCCTATTGGTTTAGGATTGGGCTTCTGTGTCACTATTCCCTTTTTCCTTAGACCCAGAGAAAACTCTGTCAGTGCTGTGGCAAAACTGTTCCCCTTGTGTTTTCTTGTAGACACAGTTACTGGTAAAGAGGCTGTAACATCTGTTACCTTTCTGACCTGCAGCAGCTGTTGGTTTAAGTCTTGCAGGTTTTATGCTGTCTCCTGACTGTGGAACTACTTTTTAAATTGATTGATTTGGGTGTAGCATATTTACATTCACTACCAAGCTGCAAAATCTGACACTTCAGGCACATGGACAGGAAGAATCAATTTAAGGAAGAGCAGGTGTAAATTTGTATTGCTTAGTTCAGTGTTTATGACTTTATCTACTTTGGGAGTGGAGAAACTCCATTTTTATTTTACCAAAGAGAAAATATGTTGGTTTTATTACTTTTGAAGTAAATTAAGTACTTAGTCATGTGTTCCTCTAACTGTTCTAACGATTAACAAGCTGGCAGTAGTTTTGCACTGGTATGGGTTTGTCACTGCTAACCTTAAGCAGAGCTCTTTGTTGCTCTGGCTAATGTTTGCCTAGAGAGAGTCGGGTTGAGCACGTGCTGTGGGAATGCTCTACTCTCCCCTCTGTTTCTACATCAGGGAGCTGCAGCTTTGCTTCTGCTTAGGCAGCTGCAACATGAGAAGTGTAAAGAGCAGTAACCAGTGGGGTTCCTGAATTTATTACGAGTTTTGACGTAACATTACAAATGTGGCTGACTCCCAAAATACAGAGCAGTAATTAAATGCTACAGGGAGAATTATATGAAGAATTGTGGGCATTACGACGTGTTTCAGATGAAATGTGCATACTTGAAACCTGTCTTGTTTATCTAATTTAGAGAAAGGTTAAATGATGTATATAATATTTTCTTCCTGAACAAAATGTCATTTTTTATTGGTAGATTTTTTAAATTGTTCTACAGAAGTTAGAGTTTTCCCTGAAAGACCTTTGTCTGATTAGTTATGTATTATACACTACTCTTGTATCAGAAAGTGTCCTCTTCCTGCCATCCTATCTACCATTAGAGCTGAATTGCGTAAACTATAATTTACTGATTGAGCAAGTTGAAGCAAGTTTGTATATTGGAATAACTTTGAAGTCTGACAGCTGGATAACTGTTAGGAACAGTGGCTTTTGTTTACTACTTTCTTGCCTTTCTTTAGTTTGCTGCAGTCTGCCTCCCTTGACTCCTTGATTTCCTACTTTGTCAAAAGATAGGCATATGCAGTCCCATGCAATTGCAGGTGCATTATCAGAATCTCTAAATTGTGGCATAAGTTTGTTTGCACTTGTCAAGGTAAAACATTAGTAAGAAAACATTCCTACTTTGAATATCTGTGCTTAATAATTAAATACAATTCCTTTTTTTAATATGTAAAGGATTAAAAGCATCACATTCACAAACGCTGAGCATTTTCTTCTCAGGGAAGACTTTTTGCTTGTGAGAGGAGAAAGTCACTTTCAGGGTATGAGAAAGTACCCTGGGTGAATACAGATCTATTGTAGTGGTTTGCTGACTTTTACCTAGGGTTTTTCATCAGGAACTGAATTAGTCTGACCTGAGCTCTGCTGAAATGAGTTGGTATAACTAAATTAAAACCTGGAAATTTTCCAGTGTTCGTCAGTAGAGACCTGAGCCCTGAGATTCCCAGTGGGATAGTGCTTTATTTTTCCCCCGATAGCTTCAATTGGCTCTAAACACCTTTTGTAAAACTCAGAACACTCTTATGTAGTACAAAAGCCCTGCTCAAGAAACCATACCATAGTATTTTTGTACTGCTACTTGTTGTTTTTTTTAAGAAGCAGCTTGCACAAAAACTATTATATGTCAAATTCCTTTGAGAGCTGGAAGAGTTTATCTAAACAAGAGACATAATTATTAAGGTGTGAGAGAGGGTATGAGGAAAGGTGTGATGGCAGGGAGAGCAAGTGCAGTGAGTTGGAAGTGTTTGGAGGGTGCATTCAACTGAATCAACAAAAGAAAAGCCCAAGGTCAAATCTGAAGGCAGCAGGTGCCTACCACAGAAACCACTGCCACTCTTGTTCTGCTGGCATCGAATGCCTTCCCTTCCCTGGTCCCACTGAAGAATAACCTCTCACATCTGGCAACTGCTTCTTTGGATGGTATAATAGAAAGTTGTGCAGGTCACTTAATTTGCAAATGCTCTGTTATGTCCCATCTTGTAAGTTTGGATGTTTCACAGCATCCTTTTTTGGGGAGCTGAGACATTTGGATTTTTACAACTTCTGGTATGTGCCATGCACAGATTTGTTAGTCTTTGGAAGAATTCCTCCCTAAAGTGATTTTTTTTTTTTCCTTTTTCTTCTCCTCAGCTTTACAATGAAGAAATTCTTGATCTGTTTGATACCACACGTGATATTGATGCAAAGAATAAAAAATCAAATATTAAAATACATGAAGATTCAGCAGGAGGAATTTATACAGTGGGTGTTACAACCCGATCTGTGAATGGAGAATCAGAGGTGATAATTGAAAATAAATTACTCTGTCTCATACCAAGTACATTCTAAAAATGTTGTCTGTATGTTTTGATGAGCAGTTAAAATTTAGAGGTCATGCTAGCTAGTATCTACCTCTTGGACAATTTAAGTATGAAACTTAGCTAAATTTTTTATCTTCTTAATTTCTGTAGTCTTAAATCTGGTAAGTGTTTGGTATTAAATGCATGCTACTTTCATTTAAAGCTAGGAATAGGCTTTTGTTAATAATATTGTTCTACTGGGAGAGAAAATTTTGGCTGTGTATGTCAGTCTGATCTCCCAAATCTTATATATGTTACTTTTCTTGACTGGTATAAAATAAACTGCTATGAAATAAACATACACATTGCAAATCTAAATACAAATGTTACTGTGTTCCATGTTTTTAAATAAAAGGTACAAAAATCATACATTTTTTGCTACAGGTCAATGAAGATAGATATGTTACTACCAGGGGACAGTAAAAAGAGGCATACAAAGATACATGGATTTTCTTTCAGGAATCACAGAAAAATACTTTTAGTTTGCTAATTTAAGAATCTTTGTGCTTTTTTGGCTTGTAGGAACTGAATTCATAGCAAAGAGAAAAAGTTTAATTGTATATCAAAAACAGTAAGTGTTATAGGAACACTTTTTCTTCAGCCAGCAAGCAATGCAATGTATTTCTTGTGTGTTTTCTAGATGATGCAGTGCTTGAAGCTGGGAGCTTTGTCTCGAACCACCGCCAGCACTCAGATGAATGTTCAGAGCTCACGGTCACATGCTATCTTTACTATACACTTATGTCAAACCAGAGTCTGTCCTGCATTTAATGCTGTATGTATTTTTTTCTGTTATTAAACTTATACATAGTAGCCATTTTTCAAAATGGGGAAAATTTTGGCAGCCACTGCTATTTGAATTGCGCTTAATAAGGATGCTGCAGTCATCATAATGCTCGATGAATTTGCTAAGCATTATAATAATTTGATTTAATCTGTGCATATGTAACCATTCTCTAGCCAGAGGCAACCATAAACTGCAGCCTCTTACATGAACCTGCCTATTTTCCTCTAGCACTTTCTACAGTCTTTTGTTGCGACATACACAAGCAAGAACGTTAAAATGTAATTTGTCTTTAATTGGGAAAGCACTTTTAAGTGTCTTAGCAGTGGGTTTAAACTTGCAGTCAGCTAAGTGAAACTGCTTGGATATTTCAGATTAGGTTTTTTGTTGATATCCAGGTAAGGCACAAGTGGAAGATCATTAAATTCTGAGGCTTACTGTATTTATTTTAAATAGACATATATTTGGGGTGCAGGTATTCTGTTATGTGCTTAGCTTGAAATTTAAATTATGAGTGAACATGGTGCTGTTCTGTAGAAGTTGTTAGTTGCTGTTTGTGTATCTTGTAAAGAGGAGAGTTCTAAATAAATCCACATTACTGAAAACTATGGTACTTTCAGGGGGACTTAACTTGGTTATTCTTAAGGTAACAAAATGCATTTTACCCATAGGCATGTGGAACAGTGAATTGGATTTTCAGTGCTTCTTGGTGGGGTTACCTTTTTTTTTTAATGCTACAAATAATCATTTGCAGGCAAAATGAGGTTCCCTTCCTGGTCCTTTGTGGTATGTAGACCTGCTTTATACATGTGCTAAAAACACTTCTTCCTGCTTTCCATGCTGAAACTGTGGATCTGGTGGTGTGGTCAGCTGTCTTCACTTGGGAGGGACTGGCATCACACTCAGCCCAGATAGGGCACCTCAGTCACTGTGTGGTGACACTGTCTGCTTGGAGGTTTTTGCTGAAAGCTGTCTATGGAGAGTGAGAAGTCATCTTGGAGCCTCATTTTCCACAGGCTGTTGGCACAGCAGTCCCTTGTGCTGATGCACTCGCAGCCTTCCACATCAGCTGAGCTGCTTGCAGGACTGTTGCTTGGCTCTACCTTTTTTCTTACAGAGGCTTGTTTTAGAGGAATAGGTAGCCACCTTCTGCCTTATGTCAAACTGTTTTGTTTCTCCTTTACTTGGAAGATATGTACAAGATAATTTGACTGTCTGGACAGTCTGACTGACTGTGTTTCTATATCCTTCATCTGTGAAGACAGCACCCTCTTCTTTCCTTGTGGAGTTTAGGACAGTGGAGGATAGACCTGATGTTGGCCTCTGAACACTCCTAGAATCTAAATTAATACAAGCTATTATTGGGTAGTCAGGGTAGATGTAGCTCAAGTTTCTGTAGACAAGAGTTTTGGGAGACCTTTGTTACTAGGGCAACGCAGTTTCTCCTTCTCGGATGACAGCGCTGGCTCTTTCCCCTCTGTGTAGTGGCTGGTGCCCAGTGCTGGCAGGCAGCCAGGGCTGCAGTGCACAGTCACACTGCTCCTTGAGTTCTGTGCACACCATCCATGCTCTTAAAAATTTCTAGATGTACATTCTACTTGCTAAATAAACGAGAGTGACAGGGTGCATTAATCATTACTTTAAGGGCTGGGAATGAGAGTCAGTGTAAACGTCAAAATAACAGAAATAATGATTTCTGGTCTTTTGGAAGTAGCACAATTCCCGTTCTCTTCTGTAACAGCTACTAAAGGAGGCCACTTTAGAAGCATGAAATATTTCACTACCTTGAGAATGGTTTGGTCTGCAGAGACGCTCATTATCCCTTGCACTAGCAAAGGGAGCTGTGGGCTAGATGAGCAAGGCCATTGCCACAGAGTGCCTGAGGGTTTGTGTTGTTGTTTTGACTTTTTTTTTTTTTTTTTTAAACAAAATCCAGAACAATCTACCTTACTGTGATATAAATTCCTAATAAAACTTGTTGTTCGGGCTGTGAGAATATGTTATAAATCCATACACTCATTATATGCTTATTATGTGATACTGTGACAAGGTAGTAGAAGTTGCCCTGCAGTGGATATGTCACTAGGAAGGTCAAGAAGTGAGTGATTTAAAGATTTTTCTTATTGTTGCTTTCCTGACAACAAATCTAACTGCATGTAGAGTAAAATAAAACTCCGCAGTATATGGTACAGCTACACTAATTGGCAGGAAAAAAATTTGGGATTGTCCAATGAAAAAGGGTAAGTTTGTTGCTGTGCTTTGGTGTTGCAACATACTTTTATATCCTAAAAGCATACTGCAACATCTCCCTCTTTTCTGTTTTCTAAAGCTGGATAAACCTTTATTGATTTAAAATTCCTGGCAGACGTGGAAAGACACAAACAAAAAAAAACTTTAAAACAAACAAATGGGGTTTTCTGGCTGTATTACTTAATGTTTCCCATTTTTAATTACTTTTCAATGCTTAAAATGGACATGAAGTGAAAAGAGGCTGAGGCTATGGTACCTGCCCCTACTGCAGCGTGTTCCTGGAGGGACTCCCTGCGCTGATGGAGCCTTTCATGGAGTGCCACTCATTATAGCATACCTGGGGGAGGAAGGTGGAAGGGAGAAAGGAACCTCTTCTTCCTCCGGTGTTCCCCCTGCTGTCTTTATTTCTGGTCAAGTCCGAAGTGCTAGTGGAATACTGACTGCTAGGAAAAATGGCTTCAAACAATAATTCCTAAAGTAAGTTGAAGAACCATGCCACAGGGAAGCTGATGATGGGGTTTAGAGAGGTATAAAATCAAAATATCTTTCAGTTATTTGGTAGGTTTAATGAGCTAAGTGGCTCTGGCAATTTTTGGGGTAATATTGTAATTAAGGTGTGGTTTTTTAAAATCAGTTTCTTTTGACAATTGATGCAAGACTTGTATTTCTGAAGGGGAACAAAGTTTGTTGCCTACCTTACTGCAGACTTGTATATTTTAATGTATGTATCCCCCCATTTCTACATCAAGAAACAATGGTAGCTCATACTTTAAGTAACTTGTATTCATGTGTATCTAGAGCTGAGTCTTCAAGAATGTTAGTATATATGATTAAAATGGAGATAGTTTTGAAATATACTGTTGTTATAAGAGACTAAGCAGGTGGTCATGACATACAGCTAGTCTTGTAATTAATTGTTGATTGAACTTTGCAAATGTTAATATGAAAGATCTTACCAAGCCTTATGGGTTCTTCTTTACTTCAGGATAATGCCACTGATAACAGGATAATATCTGAATCTTCTGAGATGAATGAATATGAAACTCTTACTGCCAAGTTTCATTTTGTTGATCTGGCTGGATCTGAAAGGTTAAAGCGAACAGGAGCTACAGGAGAAAGGGCAAGAGAAGGCATTTCCATCAACTGTGGACTAGTAAGACTATACAAATATACAACATAGTGTAAAACAACCCTAGACAAAACACTTTGAAGTAGGAATAAAACTTGTAATTTATAGCGTCACTTTTTTTTACTTGTCTGAGTACTGGCTCACTTAGTTTTTTGTTCACTGTAATAAATGTTTTACTTAACATTTACAAAACTGCACTGAAAAGTAGAGCTGGTTGATTATCAGTGGAGATTATAATTTCATGCCTTTGTTTTGAAATACTTGGCTGTGTGGAGGCTCTGTGCAATTTGCTTTTTAAGACACAAAATACGTGTCTATTTTATATGTGAAAACATTTTTTGTTCTGGGCTAGTGTGCAGTGCCAGTGAGGTATTCCATAATTAGAACTTCTGTAGTGATTCTCTTGCCATCATGACAGTTGTTATTTTCTGTAGTTATTCTGCTTATATTATATGGAAGAGAAAGAATTCAGTTCAATCTCATCATTAACATAAGCACAAAAACAATAGGAATTTGGTGATTTGGATGACATAGATGTATCCTTAACAAATAGGATACAAAATGCATGAAGGTGAAAATCAGTGTGATAAAAATAATGTACAACCACAAAACTCTTACAGTGAAGTCCAGCCCTCAGTTTTGTGAAACAGACTGTGAGAGTGCTTTAAACCCTTAAAAGCAAGCAACCACAGCATGGGGTGTGCCTACAGTTCTCCAGCTGCTGGGCACAGCCAGCACATTCCCAGGCCAAGAACTGGCAGGACAAGGCACCACCTGGAGCCATGTTCTTCAGTTTGACAAATGACTGAAGTGTCTGCAGTTGCACATTAAAAATGATTCCACAGCCAAATATTAGCTTGTTTATAAACATGAATTAGACCCTCTTAGCAATGAAACAGGATGGTCATGGACTACATAATTTCAAGCCTCAAATGCTCACATCTTCATCAGACACTTATTATTTAATATCTGTAGAGGTAGTATATTCTGGGTCTTTTTCATATAAATGCCCCATATTTTATTCTAAATGTAGCATAAAGCAGATGGATAAAATTAATTTGTAGCCCCTGCTAGAAGTAGAGATCAACTTTAATCATCATCAAAAGTAAATGTATGTTAGATGAGGTATTTCTAACTTTAGTTTGTGACTGACATGAGATATCAATAGACAGTGCATACAAATTGTGCTAAACCCTTTGCACTTGCAGGTACCAACCTGCAAGTCATCTGATGCACTGTTGATAACACAGAAGTTTCTACACGTTTACTGTAAAATGTAAAAATCTTCAGAAATATTTTTATGTTAACTTCCATGAGTACATTCATTTTCTCACAATATACTGACCCTGGTTTTTACTGTTTTTGAAATAAAACTACTCAGGAACTGATTCTGACTTCTGCATTACATGGTTTGGTGTTTTATAGCTGGCACTTGGCAATGTAATAAGTGCATTGGGAGATAAAAGTAAGAAGGCAACTCATGTACCATACAGAGATTCAAAGCTTACAAGACTGCTTCAAGACTCTCTTGGGGGAAACAGGTATGAAAACTTGGACACTTTATGTATTTCATTGTGAATGAGCATGAATGAGTTTATAATCTTCAGAAAGTAAAATAAACATTAAACAAAACAAAAATAGCCACTGGGGAAGATTCTGAAAATAAATTGCTGTCATGACAAAAATGTTGTCAATGAAGGGAAAAGATTTTCAAAGTGGATTTTTGCTTTGTTCTTTTCACTGCTGTTATAGTTTTACTAGATATGAGGCTTTGAGGTACTTAGAAGTTACCATTTCCAAGCATGTTCTTTCCATGAACACATCTTTAGATTGTAGATAGTATAAATGGTAAATTTTGCTTATATCATATTTTAAAGTTGTGATGAGTTTCTGATTTAGAGTTTTGAGTGGTTTTGGTATTTGGTTTTGTGTTTTGGTTTTTTGTTTTTGGTTTTGTTTGTTTGTTTTTGTAAGTGTATTGTTTGCTCTGACTGCCATGCACAGGAACTTGGAGTCAGCTTGCGATGGCACTGCCATCTCTTTAAAGGTTATATATTTCAAGCTATGGAGTATCTGTCCAGTTATCCGATGTTGGTTTTGTAGCCTAATAAAAACAAACTAGTGTTGTCACCAGGGCTGTTGGTATGAACCTGCCTGTATATATTCTGCATATACAATGAAGAGAAGCTTTGGCCCATGAAGGCTTTATATAAGAAAACGTGGACAAATTTATAAATAATAATACAAATTTTGTATGTGTAATGTTAATATGTCCAAATACAAGAGCAACCATAACTGAGTATATTTTGGTAGGGTAGTACTCTTATTGCTTATGTGATTCAGTATGCCTGGCTCCTATGTTTAGGAGAGCAGGAAGTTTTCTGGGCATTTCACAAAGGAATAGGGAGACGTGGAAGGAAACTTTAAATTGTTGCTCTTTTCTTCAGAGTGAGAACTTAAGTAACGCCTTGAAGCACTGCAGTGTGAGGAAAAGCAGAGCCAGACAAAATAAGTAAAATAAAAACTAGACTTTTCAGAAGTACATAAGGGTGGAAGAAACTTAAGAATTATGAAAAAAATCAGCACAAAGCAAGAGCACAGCTCTTCTCCTTCACTAAATTTTACGTCAAATATACCAGCTAGTGAGCTTTTTTGAAACCACTTCTAAAATCTCAATTCCGTAGAAGCATTATTTGACTCCAAAATATTTTCTCGTTTTACAGCTCCGCTGCTCCCCCTCCTGTTCTTCAGGAGAAATGGCAGAGTTTAGTGTACGATGGTGTCGGGTTTAACCCCGGCCTCCAGCCAAGCCTCGCACAGCCAGCCGCTTGCTCACTACCCACGGTGGGATGGGGGAGAAAATTGGAAGGGTGAAAGTGAGAAAGTTCAGGGTTCGAGATAGTTTACTAGATAAAGCAAAAGTCACGTGTGCAAGCAAAGCAAAACTAGAAAATCACTTAGCACTTCCTATGGGCAGCCGGGTGTTCAGTCATCACCAGGAAATCAGAGCTTCACCCTGTGTAGTGGTGACTTGGGAAGACAAACACCATCACTCAGAATGTCCCCCTCTTCCTCCTTCTTACTCCACCTTTATATGCTGAGAATGATGCTGTATGGTCTGGAATGTCCCTTGGGTCAGTTAGGGTCAGCTGTCCTGGCTGTGTCCATTCCAACTTCTTGTGCACCCCCAACCTCCTTGCTGGTGGAAAGTGTGCAAACACTGCTCAGCAGCAGCTGAAACATGTCTGCATCATGGACACATATTGGGTGTTTTCAGCACAAATCCAAAACAGCACATACCAGCTACTATGAAGAAAATCAGGTCTATCCCAACCAAAACCAACACAAATGTACAGATAGCAAATGCTACCCCAGAACATTTTCAATTATACTTATGTATTTTCTTTTTCTCTTTTTCTGACTGATGCTAAATGTGTGGATGTCCCCCTCCCCTTATTTTTTATGTATGTGACATACATGCTAAGACATCTCAGCACTTTATATATATATATATATATATACACAACAACACATTTTGAGCAGTTTCTTATCCCTGCTTTGGCAACCAAAATGTGTGAGAAAGTTAAATTTTAACAAATATGCAGTTTTTCTTCTGGGGAATCATATTTAGATTTCTTTTAGGCTGTTCTGCAGCCTTCCAAATTCCACCCTAGGTATTACAGTCCAGATTATTGTTTCTCTCTTAAAAAATTTGTATCAAAAATGTACTAGTAGTGATTTGGGTTAGATTGTAGTAAGTCCTGAGTTAACAATGATAAAATCACTATATCACTTTACTATTCTCATCATAATCCTCATTTTAAGTATAGTACTGTAACAGTTCTGAAGCAACATTTAAATATTAATGTTTCTTGAATTATTCAATAAAGAATATAGAGCATTGGTGTTTTAAAAGGAACTTTATAGTGTATAATATGAAAAATGAAAACTTTCATAACTTCAGGAACAGGGAGAACAGTTTAAAGAAGTGGTAAAATAAAGAGAGTAGAACAGCTTTAAGAAATCCTGATCCAATACAATTCAGATAGGAAAGTGGAGTTCAAGTTGTTCAGTTTTCAAGATGGAGAGAATTAGTCCTCTGAGGTTTAGAAATGTAAGCTCCTTCTGAACTGAAAACAGAAATATTCTTTATGTCAGAATTAAAAATTAATCTTGCATGCTCGTCTTGAGGACTAAACTCAAACAGTTTGGAGAACTGACACGAAGATACCCACAATGGCTGAGGAAGAATTGCTGAAACTACATGTTTTTTTCAGTCTGAGGCTAGTTACTCTTTCTAGTTTATTTCCCAGTGTGTATGGTGAAGGTAGCTGCCTCACAGAGGGTTGCAGGGATTCATTTGTTTGTCACGGTCTAAAATTATAGAAAGTGAAGATCAGCGTCTAGCCTGACTGATGTAGATATTGCTCGTCTGCCCTGGAGACAGTGCACTCTTCCTAATGCTTCACCTAAGCTGTGATATACAGCAGAGAAGCAAACTCCTTTGAAGCCTGGAGAGGCATACTCAGTCCATTAAATGCAGGTATTTTGCCCTGTCTGTTGAGAATTTAGGCCATGTATGCACCTTCAGAGTGATCTGCAGCTGGAATTCTGGTTCTGACCCCTCTAGGCCGTTCTCATCTGATGTGAAGTGAGTATGCTACAGGGAGGGAAGGAAGGGACCTATTAAATGATGAAACCACTTCATTGGAATGAAAAATTTCTCTGCTTTTTTTCTACTTCTGTTCTACCTGAGGTAGACAGTAGGTACATTAGGCATGCATGGACAGCTAAGATGAGTATTTGGGCAACCTGCAGATGAAGTAGATAGGCACCTCAGGAATTACAGTAGGCAGTCCTGATGGCTGCATGGTCCAAATCACTGTATAGGAATTTAGATTGATCTTAAATCCCTAAATCTCAGTTTATGTATGATTAGGCAAAGTGAATGTAACTTGAGAAATGTTTCTGGAAACTGCTCAGCAGTAACTAAAACATATCTGCATTAAGGACACATTGGGTATTTTCAGCACAAATCCAAAACATAGCCTGTACCAGCTACTCGGAAAAAAGTATCTCAACCCAAACCAGCACAAATGTACAGATACCAAATCCTACCCCAGAATGTTTTCAATAATACTTGTATATATTCTTTGTGCCTCTTTCTGATGTTAAATGTGTGGAACAATTGATGACCTAATTCCTCCTACGTTATGCTAGGGTGAAGCAAGATGTAATAGTGCTGACCTCTGTGGTTCACAGTCTACTGTGAGTTAGATCAAGAAATATTTTCACAAATGTTACAAAGTTGCTATTCTTGTTTCACCTTCTACCTCAAGACCTGTTGGCTTTTCTCTACTCTCTTTGTTCTTGATGTGTAACAATGACCTGTGTTTTTTAACTTCCAGTCAAACCCTCATGATAGCGTGTGTGAGCCCTTCAGATCGAGACTTCATGGAAACTTTGAACACATTAAAGTATGCTAATCGAGCACGGAACATCAAGAACAAGGTGATGGTCAATCAGGATAGGGCCAGTCAACAAATAAATGCTTTGCGCAGTGAGATTGCGCGGCTACAGATGGAACTCGTGGAATACAAAACAGTAAGTTTGTCCTCTTAGGGTTTCTTCTGCTTGAAAATACTTATGATTTCACAACTTATTTTTCTGTTGGCTACTTCCACTTCATACACATTTGAATACCAACCTTGATGTAAACAAAACTTCTAATTCCAGTGATTACCAGATATTTTTAGAAAACTTAGATTGTGTCCCCAAAGAAAAGATACATACATCAGCAAATGCCAATGATGTTAACAGATGCTGCCTGCTATTTGCATTTTGAAAGGCAAAAATTGACCTTGCTATATTCAACAATGAGAAACAATCACTTCCAAAGCAAAAATGACCACAATTTATGTGATGCATTAAGTGAATTTGTACAGTTACTCTGTATTGCTTTTGAAAACTTACTAGACAGCTAAAACAATGTTTTAAAAATGAAGTTTTATATAAGGAAAATACTCATTACACAATGTTCATTTCTTCTGAAAGTTTAAACAAATAATGTTTCCTGCAATAAATATTACCAAAAAGTGTTGTACTCCTTTGTTATTCTTGAGATACTATCCCGATTTGATGAAGAGTTGTCTTCTCATTTCTTAACCTCTTCAAGAACTTGTATTTCAGACTAAGATGGACTTAAACCAGACCCAAATGCTAAGGTGTTGACTAAGCACCAATGTTTTGAAAACTATCCATTTATCAGTGTTCTAAACTTAATGAGAGAAGATTATCTTTTGCTATGAGCATGTATTTAGAATTTCAAATAATCTGTGGACTGCCTTTACTAAATTAAAATTTTGTAACGTGTAGGTCAACCTTTTCTGGTAATAAAATACTTTTACTTTCTTAAAGGGTAAAAGGGTTATAAATGAAGAAGGCGTTGAAAGCATCAATGACATGTTTCATGAAAATGCGATGCTGCAAACAGAAAACAACAACCTGCGTGTTAGAATTAAAGCAATGCAAGAGACTATCGATGCACTTAGAGCCAGAATAACGCAGCTTATGAGTGATCAGGCCAACCAAGTGCTAGCCAGAACAGGTATGCTGTGGGTGTGATGTGTTTATCATAAATTCATGAACTTTAATCTAGTGTATTCTCTTCCTTCATGGATCCCTTGGAATGAAGTGATGCCTTTGTATCAGTAATGTAGGACCTGCTTTGGCAGGAATAGGCCCCCATCTGATTATTTCTTCTGTTTCTGAAGACTTCTGTTAATAGAAATAGTTTGGTACCTTGATTTGACCATTCATTTAGGACTACGAGCAACATGAGATATGACATAATACCTTTGGATAGGAATTATTTACATGCTTAGCCCCATATGAACTTACCTATTTTGCTTTGGATGGGGACCTTGACAAAGATGGGTGAATGCTGGCTTGCTTTTCACCTCATAGAATAATCTACCAATTGGCTTACCATGACTGCATTATTCTTTTTGTGCACTGTTTGTCAGGTTACTTTTGATTTATGCACTGTTAAAATGTGCTAATGTGGTAAACAAATTAAATAGAAAAGGTTAGTGGTAATCATATGACAGAGGAACCAAAGACTTAAATCAGTTGAAGCAGGAAAGATATTTTACAAATCAGATAAGATCTTAATGTGTAACCCATGTGACTGTTTCTCTTTGCTGGTACCTTGTGCGTAGTAGCTGTATTCAGATATTTATACTGTTACCATCCTTCCATAACCTTTCTCTTCCCCTCATTACCTCTTTCTCTCTGTCCTTCAAAGGAGAAGGAAATGAAGAAATTAGCAACATGATTCATAATTATATCAAGGAAATTGAAGATCTCAGGTATTTGCATAAGTATTTGAACAATTTTTATTAAAAATAAACCCAAAACACTAGAAGTGCTAGCAAGTAAATGCTTCACCTGATTTCCTCTGTGGGTATTACTTTAGGAGAGGGGTCCTTCAGCTTCTAAGACTATCTGATATTGCTCCTGGCTACAAAAATGTAAAATGTTAAAGATGAAACTGACAATAGAAATGACACTAAGATGTTGCTTAAATAATGACGGTGACTTGATATTGTTGCACAAAGGACAGCAAAACTTGGAAAAATTATAAGTTTAAAACCTTATGTATAAATGATAGTACTGAGAAATTACATGTAATTTATTGTTAAAAAAGGCCCCTGTTTTCATTTTAAATTAAAAAAACCCCTCTAAATGTTTTAGATGTTTTTATTTATCTATTTCTTGAACATGTGTCATGCAAAAAAATGATCTGGCCTGTCCCCAGTTAGTGCTAGAGCTTTTGTGTGGCTTTCATGTGACATGTATGTACATATAGTGTATGCAGATATGTATCTGTACATATATGTGTGTACATTGACACAGACACTTCCTTCAGAATACATGAAGATACAAATGTGTTGAAGTTACAGAAGTTAAAGAGTGTGCATTTCATGTACTGACAATACATGGTCTAAAATTTTTTTGTTGTTCTTTTTTTTATTAAGAACAAAACTATTAGAAAGTGAAGCAGTGAATGAAAATCTTCGACGCAACTTGTCAAGAGCTTCATCAAGAGCCGGATATTTTGGTGGACCATCGGCATTTTCTGCTTCTATGCTTTCTTCAGAGAAAGAGACAATGGAAATTCTAGATATAGCCAAGAGAGATCTAGAAAAGCTGAAAAAAAAAGAAAGGAAAAAGAAAAAGAGGTGGTGTACAAATTATAATGCTATTTCTTTTCTCTTTATTAGTAAAGAGGTGTGTTTTTTTTAACCACTGAGACTTAAATATTAATTTATTGTTGTTGTCCAGATTTGGACTCTAAACTGATGTTCTTTCGAACCCTTTTACACATTGAAGTTACAGATGGTTTTCTTTTGCATCTTTTCTTCCAGTGAAGTATGCAGTATTTGTAGAATGAATGTCTCTGTTATAATGAATTTTTATATATAATTATGCACAGTGGTAAAAACACAGGTATTCTCCATAAAGTTTGATATTTTAAAATTTTTTTAAATGCATTTGAAATTCAACAGAAGTTTTAATAAAAATTATAAACTTTTTTCAACTGTCAAAATTGAAACAGCTTTCTGAAGAAAAAATATTCTGAATAGCTGGGAATTCTTTGGTGGCTCTTGGAATGGCTTCTTTTGCTTTATCTTCTGCTTCTATGAATGTTTTTAATTTGAGGTTTTCTAATTCTCTGCAGCATCATGCTTTGCTCTTTTTTGCTGTCCAACTTCTCATCTACTAAAATCCTCATAGACAATGACATAAATGCCTGTTCAGACAGCAGTTATTACAACAAGGATTTGTTTGTGTACTCAGAGACTTTGGTTTCATTAGAAATCTCACCCTTTTAGTTGAATTTTCCCCATGCTTCTAATCTATTACTTTTTCTCATAATGGTCCTTCAGACTTCTACAAGTTCAGAGTAAAGCTAAAACTAAAATACAGTCCAAGTATAAAGTAGATTTGAATTAGCGATATCTACGATTTGAGGTCCTGTATGTATAAATCCATTGACCACACAAATGTCTGATACTTGTAGAGAACACTCATTTTAATAACACTGAGATTCTTTATTTGCGTATCATTTTTCAGGAAGCTCTTATAACTTTTATGGGGATTTTGATAGGTTTTGCCTCATGTTTGTAGGAACCTGAGGGCAAGATGGAAGTATTAAATAAAAACAGCAGAATGTTCTGGCCTCTCTTCAGCCAAGCACTTCAATATGACCTGTAACTAAACATTCAGGCTCAAAGAGTTTTGATTTTGTATGTTTTAATATATTTTAAAAGTCAAGCATGTATTTAACTACATGCTTAGATAGAGCCCCAGTTTTTTGGTTGGGGCCTGAATATTAGGTAGAAGACAGGATTGTGTCTGTATAAAGGTTACTAGTACATTCGGTAATATCTCTTATTGTAGGAGATTATGAGGTTATTACAGTAGTAAGTAAAACAAATGGTTGTTCATTTTGTTGTTTTGTTGTTGTTTTGTTTTTTTGTGAAAGAAATTTCTGCATCTCGTCATACTTGCTCACACCAGGACAATAATCTTGTGATGGGATAGGCAAGTAGACTGATCCAGAAGTATTGACTACTTACCATAAACTATTTTTGCAATCAGTTTTCTATCCTAACAGTATAGAATTAGAGAACCAAAGAAAAATTTAAGTTGGAGGAGATCTCTTGATGGTCCAGCCTCCATCTTAAAGTAGGTCTTATGTTCTGTAGAATAGGATCATAATCTTCAAAGTGCTGGTGAGGTTTGAATCTATATACTGACCTATCTGCAGACTGCTTTGTAATAAATAATTATAAATTTCTGAGGTGCATATGTTGGGAGAGAAATTCCTTAGATGCTAAGAAATATTAGAATTTGAGGGATTATATGTTGTCATGCTTGTTACTTGCTCAGTGCTTCTAGCTAATTAGTGAAATGCAGTGTCTGTGTTCAGGTTATATCACTGTATATTTTTATTCTATTGAAATTTCAGGAATTGACAATGGGTGTATTAATGTATTTCACAGACACAATTTACCCTGCAGTTTGGTAGGGATTCTTTGCTCTACTTTTGTCTTTTACAGGCATTTAGTTGCTTTTACTGTACTATTTGGTTTTAGGGTTGCTGCTCTTTGGAAGTTGTCTAACTAGCATTTTTCTATTAAAATGGGATTGGTAAGCCTAGCTACTAGTTCTGTCCCATCTGCTGCCTTTCTTGATCTTTTGTTTCCTGGTTATGGATCAGTACAGTAAAAGGTGCATAATTTTAAATACATGCAACTTACCTAAATTGTTGTGAGGTAGCCTGAAATATAAGAGCCAGTTTCTGAATGAGCAGCAGGCATGTACTGCTCTATATCTGTAGCCTGTAATAAGCATCTGTCATAAATTTACCAGAAACAGTTTATATGGCAGTAATATGTTGGCTACTGAAAAATTGATTGGAGTGTCCCACAGTGTGACCTATTCACCAGAAGACCCAGAGCAGACCTTCCACATTCCTTCCAGTTGTTAGTCAGCCTTACATACCCGGTAACCATCTTTGACTGCTGTCTTTTGACTTCCCCAACCTTTATTAAACTAAATTAATGATAAAATTCCATGAGATTCAGAGCGTTAGCTCCAAACTGATAGTGAAGGAAGATGAGAGGCATTATAAGGTGGAAAGGAAGCAAAAGCTCTTGCTCAAAACTTTCTCATAATGGGAACGTGAGGAATTTCAGTAGTTGATGAATTTTAAGCCACCTCTATGCTTACGTAAGTCATGCAGACATTTCTTTACTGATACATCCACATTTCTTCAAGAGGAAAAAGTAAAGGGAGAAATACTAACATTTTGTTCATCTCATTGCTTCTGGTGCATGTTTTTTGTTAATTTATTAAAAAATAACAAGCAATGATTGGCATGTACTTTTTGAATCCCAGAAAAGCAAACTGCAATTTTTCTACTTTGTATTTAAAACAAACAACAACCCCCCCCCCCAAAAAAAGGCAGTTTGAAGATTTCTGTATGAATTATATTCAGAATATATTATTTAGAGTATTAATACAAAATTTTTCTTATTTCTACTTTATATTGCAATATGTTATCAACATATATAAAATCAGTGCATTGGTTTTTTTCCTAATATGCTCCTGAGGATTTATAACTTCAGGTCAATGGCTGTATTTGCAATTTTCAGTATTTTAACTGCCAGTTTTAAGTGGCAAAAGAAGAGAAAGCTTTTTCTAGAATTAAGAGATTTTTTAAATTCATTATTAGAAGTAATTCTCAAAGTGAAATATATTGTCTAAAACTTCTTCCTTAGTGTAACTTGAATTTACAGTTGTTGACAGTGGAGGATTAGTTAACCTACAAATGCTTCTTCTTTGTTTTCTGTTTACTTTCCAACTGTGCGAGATATATTGCCTTTTTACTACTTGTTGTCTCTTTATGGTATCTTTTAAAATTTCATTTTGAACTCCACAAGCTCATATATATCATTTTTTTACCTTTTTATCACTTTTGCTTTTCACTGTCTGGTTTGTCCTTCATTGGCTTGGCCTTCCAATACTGTACCTCGTGCTTTTGAAGGCTACAGAAACTTGAGGAAAGCAGTCAAGAAGAAAGAAGGTTGGAATATTTCCCAGGTTTTTAATTACCTGTCATTTCAATTAACTGGTTGTCATACATGAAAAGTTGGGCAGATTCATAGGTACTTCAAGAGTAGTTCATTTGCGTTTTCAAAATTCTTTCCTGTGTTTTGACTTTCAGCAAGTGTTTTCACTGGAAGAAACCTCTTGTGGAATTGAGGTTGACTGAGATTGCAGTGTTGAGCAAGCTTTTGTGGGGAGGTGGTGCCTTTGGGAATTCCTGTAGAATTAAGTAGATTTCTTTCTTGCACGGCCGGTTTGGAATGAAAGACAAGGGAAAGGTGTAGTAGCACATATGGTATGAAATGTCTAGCAGGCAGTAAATGAGAATAATAATAATTTTGGCATGTGAGATCAAGGATGTCTTGGACCTTCCCAGCTCAGTTGTCTGCTTCTTTTGTTTCTGAGAGCATGTGACTGAAGCCTTGATCATTCCTTCCATTCAGTTTCAGCCAAACCAGTAGATAAAGTAGTAACTCATAGAAAGCAGTTACGTTGAGTGCTCTAAAAAGAGAAATATACTATGATTAAAAGTGAAAGTAAAGGACTTTTCATTTTTCTGCTGTCTTCTTTGATCCAAAATTCATGCAGATGATGTGAATCCACAGATCAGTATCACACACATTAAACAGTACAGTTCTGCCTGGGAGAGCTTATAGCTCTCCTTCCTTTTGTCTCTTCCTTTTCTTAGGCAGAACACAATCTCTGTAGTGGTGAGCTCTGTGCTGTCTGCAGGTGGAAGGGAAACAGTGGATTTGCTTCAATCTGCATGAGGATTGCAGCTAAGATCCATTATTACTTAGTCTTAGTAACCAACCTAAAACATAACATGTTCTTTGCTGAGGGAGATGAGAATCTGTGGAAATTAGATTGTTTGGCTCAGTGTTTCCTGTTTGGCATTTTTATGTGTACAGATCTGGTTAGGCTTTTTAATTCCAGCATCCTCAGCTTTCTGGGGTCCATGCGAAAGCTTTCTGCCTTGTGCAGCTCATTGCTGTAATAAGTGGGGTGGAAGGAACCAGTTAGCACTGAACAGGTTAGAAAGTATTATAACAAAAAATTAAATGTACACAAAAGAACTGTGTTACCCAACTGAAACTTTTTAAATTTGAGCTGTTTTAAGGGTGGTTTTAAAAGTGTCACTTGACAAATTGTAGTGTCTCGAATCTACTGAATATTTCTTCTCACTGCACTGAGTTTTGTATTTGTCCAAGAGTTAGACCTTGAGTCTGAGCTCCTTTTGGTGTCAGTGGAGGAAAATGTGCATTTCTAGTTACAGTGCCTGATCAGTGACAGCACAGGACTTGCCAAACTCTTATGTAATTGAAGTTAGTTGAGGTGGATTCCACATATGCAATCCTAAGCACATATTTTCATTATTACTCTGTATGGTGTCTAGCCTTGTTCTGTCATGATTTCACATCCATTAGAGATTTGGGTTTTGCACATGTATCTCTAGAGTGACTGACATCTGGTCTGTTATAATTTGCAGAGTGAGACTGGTTTTTTTGTTTTATATTTGCATGTGATGTCTTATATGTGCACTTAAAAATGTTAAAACTTGCTGTAATGGCTAGTACACCAAACCTTTAAAGAAAAAAAAACCAAACAAACAAACCCTGCTATAAAACCTTTTTGTGTATCAATGCCTGTTTTGAGCATTCTCTTGATGTCCAAGTAGGTAACTTTGATCAAAAGAGTAGTTAGTTTGAGTATGATAAATTAGGATATTATTTAAGGTTTATACATAAATTTTCAGACTATTCTAAGCACAGTAGACTCTGTTATAGCTTGAGAGTGCAGTAATACCTGTAATGTATGTTGTACTTGCACACATTGTTGGTTCTTTGTTTGTAAAAGCTACTCTGGGTACACTGCAACTTCCATGCCAAATGAGTGCTGCTGTAGTATATGGAGATGGGTATTACAATTTTCCCAGTTGTGCAGTATACTGAACAATGTGCTAATCATTCCTATTATTTTGCAAGCAAAGATTGAGTAATTAAGCATTATTTTATTATCTGCAGAAGTTTGGAAGTTGTATTTTACCCATGCCCAACACCTGTATCTTTTTCTAACTACACTTTTCTTTTCATCTTTATTTGGAATTACAACTTATTGGTTTGGGGGTTGGGAAGCACATGTCATTTCAGTTTGTGAATATTTTGTGTCTGCCTCTTCTACTAGTGTTAAAGAGGATAACACAGATAATGAGCAGGAGAAGAGAGATGAAAAAGGCCCTTCGGAGAGAGAAAATAATGAATTGGAGGCAGTAAGTATTTAGAAGTGTTTGGTTTATTTGTTTATTGGCTGTTTAAAGATTTACAAGGTTATAGAAAGGAAATTAGGAATGGGTCAGGTGAATACTCCAGCTTCGCAGTGATAGTCACAAAGGTAGGGAGATGGAAAAGCTTGGGTGTGCTGCAACATCTTTGTATGTTTTTTAGGAGGAAATTCAGGAAGTAAGTGATCACGAGGATGAAGAAGAGGAAGATGATGAGGATGAAGATGACATGGAAGTTGTTGAAAGCTCAGATGAATCAGATTCTGACTCTGATGAAAAAGGTGATGTCAGTGCAATATTCTGTAGAATTTTACAAATATTATAATATCTGTCACACCTCAGGTTTTGGTAACCAAGATAGACTTTTGTCAACCAGCTGCCTATAATTCTCTGTGAATTGTATGTCCAGTGAATGATTTTTTTTGTTATGTGCTAAACCATGTGATAGATAGCTGATCAAGTGTCCCTGTGTTGTCTTTAAAAATGACCAGAGGCCATTAGGTGTTTGATGACACATTTCTTCCTTGGTTAAAATATCCAAAGTGTAAGGTTTAAGTACTGGATTATTTTTATGTCTCAGGGCTAATCACCAAGGTGATAACTCCTACCAACTAATTTGGAAATGGTAGAATTTTTTTTGAAAGGCTAGAAGTCCATCAACCTTCCTTATTTTTGTGTAGCAAGAGTCAGAAACAGAATCATCAGCAATTCTCTCATGTGAGTGCAACCAAATGGGCAAACCAGTGTTGGTTTCTTCTTGTCACACAAACCATTATCAGGAACCTGAAGAAGAATGATCCTCAACTGATATCTTTATGCTAGAGCACATAAGCTTAAGACAAAAAAAGGTCCTAATTGGCTAAAGAAATTAAGTAAACTTTTATGAATTTGTCATATGGGTTAGTCTTTTTTCCTTGCTTTTCCTCCTGCTTTTCTCATTCCCTTCACCATTTCACTTCTGTGGTTGAGATGGTTTCTCTTTTAGAATCCTGGCTGTATCTTTCTAAGAGCTAGAGAAGGGAAAGTCTCCCTTTGAAGTCTGCCAGAACTCAAATTTTCCTTTTAGAGCCTGCTGGGTTTATGAATGCCAGTTTTCTTCAGCCCTCAGTTATGGCTGAAGTCTTGCAACTTTTTGTATGGGGAAGGAGAGGTTGCTGATACTGTGATTTAAATGTGAGTAATTACAACATCATCAGCGCGCTTGTAGCAAGCGTGGGTAGAGCCCTTCTCAAATCTTCGTTCGCGAATCCTAGCCATGATGAATTACAACATAGGGGCAGCTGTGATTCCCTACCTGTTTCTCAGTTCTAGGATTGAGAGTTTATAAGAAAGAGACTTTAACATGAATTGCAGATAAGAGCTTTGCTTGCTGCATTGTGATTTGTGTAGAATTCTTCTATGCACAATTTACATGGTAGCAAATGACTCTCAGATTTCAAGGAGTATCTATATTAATCTGATCTTTGCTGTTATCTTAACAGAAGTTTTTTTATTTCAGAAAATTATCAGGCTGACTTGGCAAATATCACCTGTGAAATAGCCATTAAGCAGAAACTGATAGATGAGCTAGAAAACAGCCAGCGAAGATTGCAAACACTGAAAAAACAGTATGAAGAGAAATTAATGATGCTACAACATAAAATCCGAGATACTCAGCTTGAAAGAGATCAGGTTCTTCAAAACCTTGGTAAGAAGTACAAAATCATCAATCTTGTGTAAGCTATTCAAGTTGAACTGTTTGCTACTTCCTTTGTTTTCTTTTTCAAATGTGATGAGAAATTGCAGAAAATAGAAATAGGTTTGTACCCATAATCCCAGTGTATCATTCTTTACTTATTCTAGTTTCTACCAGAATTAAGAGAAAAAAAGTTTAGAAATATACTGCTACTGACAGGTATTTGATTTGGTTGAATAAGTATTTTTAGTTTTCTAGAAACTCTCATTTTAATGTCATCCTTGAGATAGTTCCTGAATTAAAAGTTTTTTCCTACTCTCTACTCCTTCCTCTCTTTTTATATGCATGAAAATAAAAACAAGGAACATCTTTCAGAGATGTCCTACTGCCCAAACCTTTTGAATATATAATAGTATTGAGATGATAGTTATATACTTTATAAGCTTTTGCTGTTCCCTTACTCCTTCAAGTTTCCCTTTTGATCAGTGTCAGAAGAGGAATATTTGGCTTGATGGCTTTTAGGACTGTAGTTGTTCTCTTGTGCACATGTGTGAACAGGGGTGTGTATTTTTGTCTTCAGGTGCTCAGGTTTGTTGTCTAGCACAAAGAAATCAGAGGAAAGTGTTAATACTTGATCTCTTATCCCAGAATGCATACAAGGTGGAAAGTTCAGTGCAGTGCAGGAGAAAGGAACTAGAGACAAATGAGAGGTTTTTTTAAGGTATTGCTGATAACACTAAAGCAGAGAAAGCAATCATCTGCTGTGGCTGGCAATGTGAAAATATCTTGAACAAAGGCAGATTAAGAATTCCATTTTGTTCTAGGTTCTGTAGAGACCTATTCAGAAGAAAAGGCAAAAAAAATCAGGTCAGAATACGAAAAGAAACTCCAAGCCATGAATAAAGAACTGCAGAGGCTTCAAACGGCACAGAAGGAACATGCACGATTGCTTAAAAATCAGTCTCAATATGAAAAGCAACTGAAGAAACTGCAGCAGGAGGTGACAGAGATGAAGAAAACAAAGGTATATTCAGTAAATTGAAGTGTACAGTGAGTGTTTACTGAAAATTGTATTGAAATCTCCTGTGTATCTGTTTCCCAGATAACTGTTCTTGCTATTAGCTGCTCGAAAGTCTGAAAATAGAAAAGATATGAGGACTAGGCTATTCTTGGGGAGAGGCATAGCTTTTAGGTTTAATGAACAGACATTACAGTATCAAACATGCAGAAGCTTGCACAGCTTATTAGCTGTATTCAGCACTGAGTGAAAAAGGCACATTAGATGGAGGAGATAAATTACTAAAAGCATGTAATGTACTGGAAAAGGACAATTTGAAGAAGAAACTCTATATTAGAGTGGGGGCAGGGAGCAGCACTTCAGTTTAACAGGTTTTCTAAGTGGTGACCTCTTTACAGGTTCGCTTAATGAAACAAATGAAAGAAGAGCAGGAAAAAGCAAGAATGACTGAATCTAGAAGAAATAGAGAGATTGCACAGCTTAAGAAGGAGCAACGCAAACGAGAGGTGATTTGACAGATTAAGAACTTTCATTTGGAATAAACATCTGTCATTAGGATGTGCACTTGTTTGCAGGCACACACCCTGTGTACACACACTGAGGCAGACATGTACCTGTATATTTTCACCAGCCAAAACACACAAAATTTGGTTTGACTTCTGTGATAACTCAGTTACTAGCTTCAGGTGATAAACCTTCTATTTTCTGTTGTGCTTATTGAATATGTATATTGGTGTTATTTTATTAGTGAGTCTTCACAAAATTCTTCCTACACCTTGCTTTCATGTAAGTATGATAGAGATAAGATAATTCTCTGATAGAGAATTGATACAGTGAAACATTAACTTTCATTCTGCACTAGAAAGAGCAAGAAGCAATTGTGACTTGACCACTTCATGTCACAGCAATTGTGCAGATTTGCATTAGTGTGTAGATGTCTTTTCTTAATACAATACAATCCACGTGGCAGGTAATGGGAAAAATATCATGTACTGCTTGTATTTTTTCACAGCATCAACTCAGGCTTCTGGAAGCTCAGAAAAGAAATCAAGAAGTGATCTTACGTCGCAAAACTGAAGAGGTATTGTGGTAAAACAGCAACTGATCTTTGAAAACAGGATGCTATTGTATTGCTGTAACTTAGAACACAGTTTTGGGGAGAGTTAATGATGCCTTTGCACTCTGTTTCAGGTCACAGCCCTTCGTCGGCAAGTAAGGCCTCTGTCTGATAAACTAGCAGGGAAAGTAAGTCGAAAGCTGAGTCTGCCCGAGCATTCTATGCAGGAAGCGAGTTCCAGCTTCTCAGCTGAGCACGATGGCTCCAGAACAGCAGTGCAGCAGAAGATGAGAATTCCTGTTGCAAGGGTTCAAGCATTATCTGTAACTGCAACAAATGGAACAGGGTAAGGATTCAAACTCTTCAGTACTCTCTTAGGAGAACTGAAAATTGCATGGGCTTTCTAGCAGATAATGTTGAGATGATACACGTTGCAGCAGTTGTTATTCGTCAAACTGTTGTCATGCAGTGCTCATAAAATGGTCACTTTATCAAATGCAGTGTTACTTTTCTAGGTTTAAGGCAATGTGGAATAATATAAAATGGCATTAAAGGACAAGTCACATAAACTGGATTTTGAAATTTTGAGGTTTCTTTAATCTACTCTTCAAGGAAAATTCCCTCGGTGGTCCAATGCCAGCAGTGTTCTTAAGTACAAAAAAAACTTGTTGGAAAATGCAGTTTACTGTATTAGGTTTATTTGTGCTCTTCTGCTGTGGTTTAAAGCAGATGTCCCTTTTAAGTAGTGAACAACTCCCAGATGGTTTTTGAACTCAGTAGTGTGTCATAAAAGATACTGTGGTGTATGATACCTGTTTTTCAGATGCAACATATTAGGGTGCAGTACAGTTCAGGGCTGGGTGGAGATAGCTGTCCGGTGCAATGAAAAACTGCAAGAAATCCTCCATGAAATTTTAAAGTTGTCTGTGAAAAATACTCTTGCCTTATCATTTCTACATTTAAATTTATAACTGGACTACTTCAGACTTAGCTGTATGTTTCTCTTGAATTTATCACAGAAGGACATATCAGCGGAAAGCAGTGACAAGCAGAGTTTACTCCTCAAAGGCAGCCAGGATGAAGTGGCAGTTACTTGAACGCAGGGTGACCGATATTATTATGCAGAAGATGACCATTTCCAATATGGAGGCAGATATGAACAGGTTACTTACGGTGGGTGATCTACTGTGCACTGTTGGCTGTATCATATTAAATAGAGAGCAGTGCAAGCATGTTTGCTGTGAATGAATTGTTGTGATGGTGGCATTGGCAAAGCAGCGTGGAATCCATTGCAGTCAGTGAAGACACTCTTGACTCCAGTAAGTATTTGAACCATGAGATTGCTGTGCCTAGTAAGAAATAAAAAACACATTAATGTGATCATGTGCAAATACATTGCTATATTCACTTGTATAACTTCTTCCCATAGAAATAATGATAAACTATAAGGAAAACAAAACAAAACCACATTAAAATACCCTAGGGTCTTACTAGTTCCTTTTTATGTTATATTGTCTTCGGGGAAAATAGCAACGTGAAGAACTTACAAAAAGAAGAGAAAAGCTTTCAAAGAAAAGGGAGAAACTCATCAAAGATGGTGGCAGTGAAGCAGATAGAAATGTTCAAAACATAAATGAAGAGATGGAATCAGTAACTGCGAATATAGACTACATTAATGACAGCATTTCTGACTGCCAAGCAAACATTATGCAAATGGAGGAAGCAAAGGTAAGTCAAGTATTAATGCCAAAATGGTAAAATGGGGACAAGAAACACAACTGTGTTAGCCTTGAAAATGTTCTCATTTAAAAATTAATTTTGGTTTCTCTGTGTAATTACTGAACCAGGAAGTGAAAATTGGTGAAAGCTTTTGTGTGAAGTTTGAAATCAATTTTTATACAAACTGTTTATACAATTGCATTTTCATGTCTGAGTTCTAGTATCAATAGTGCAATTTACAAGTTAAGATTGCAAAGCATTTAAATGCCAAAAGCTGATGCTTTCTAATCTGCTGGCATTAAATTAATATAATTCTTGGGACTTCTTCACAATCTGACTGGTTTTATTGTTGCACCTGTAGGAAGAAGGAGAGACCTTGGATGTAACAGCAGTGATTAATGCTTGCACTTTGGCAGAAGCTCGATATTTGCTTGATCACTTCCTCACAATGGGTATCAATAAGGTAATGTGTTAAGTGAAGTACCTATGTGCCAGAAATGTGGAACATGCCATGAACAGAGTTGTGCTGGCATAAAGACTGACCAGTGTGCATTAGACAAAGCAAAACTGGTCAACACTACTGGGTCATTCTGGTTCTCAGTGTGAAGGCCCTGGAGATCTATTGTCCCCTTCAACTTGTTGCCTGATTTTCAACCTGCAGTAGAGCCTACTTCACTGTACTAATTACCTCATGTTGTTCCTATAAGAGCACTAGATTTTTGTAATCAAATAAATTTCTCTCTATGTTTTTAGACAATCTTCTAAAGAATGCTCAGGATCTTTTTTTAAATGACCGGCTCAGCCACTTTTGTAAAAATATGAAGCTTTAAAAACTTAAGTTATATATTGATGCATGGCATACTTTAGTCAGACTTATACTTTCGAGTAGAGCAATAGGGACTTTTCCTGAAAGCCTTGGGGAGTAATATTTTCAAAATGAGTGTTTGGCAGCTTTTAGCCCTGTACACACATGTATCGTATTCTCTTACTGCTGCTTTTGTTTCTGTCTGGAGAACAGAACTCAGTGTAATTGAATCAAATGAAACATTCCAAAGGTATTGAAATGGTCTTTTATCAGTCCCACTGACCAATTCTCTGTTCTTTTTTTGCATTCTTGATTCATCACTATGCAGGTAATCACAAAAGTTCGTGGAGAAAAAAAAAAGGATAAAAAAATTGCCACAATCACATTGGCTTCTGCAAATTTCAGTCTCTTGATATTTTTTTCAGCCCTTGGGTGGGTTTGAATGGATCTTGCAACAGAGTTCATATGAAAAAAGTGCCTCTGACTTACTCTGTTAACAATTTTAGCTTATTACGATAAAAAGATCCATTATATGAAGGTTTCTATCATCTTTTCGATGAGTAATTATCATGTAGAAATATTGAAGGTAAATTTTTTCTTTTTCAAAATTGGTCATGTCTGCTGTCTATTCTTTTTTTTGTTTTCACATGCAAAGTGTGCCTATTGATATGCAGTTTTAGTTGAATCAGAATGTAATGTGAAAGCTGGTAGGGCTACACTTGTTTCTCAAGTGCTAGCACTCAGACACCTCTGTTGCCCTACAAATCTTTGAGAAGATGTGTTGTACCTTTTGGAATTTGAAATTTGGAAATCTATTTAGAAACCATTCTCTGTAAATTTCTTTGACTGTGTTTTCTACAACTGAAAAATTCCCACTTAGAATGGATTCTGTCATAAGTTAGACCATGAGATCTTTCATCAGAAGCTGAAAGTTCACCGAGTGATTGTGTAGGAAAGTTCTGGGTCCCACCCCATCCCACCTCTGCATCCCCTCTCATTCTGTATCATAGAGTATCGTATGTAATAATTTTTTTTAAAAAAGGACTTATTTGAGAAAAGTAAAAGTATTGATTTTTCAGATGCTTGCTACTCTTAAATAAATGCCAAGACTCTGAATTGCCCTTGGGAGTCATATCCAAATTAGCCACTAGATGCATAATTGCAAGGCAGTCTGAGGAATACAAGTTGACTGAATGGTTAATGAGTCTCTTTAAAAGAAGAAAGAAAGAAAAAGACCTTTAGTTGATGCCTGATCTTCAGGATTTGAAAAGAAGGTTGCAATATACACATTGTTTGTGTTTGTAGTTTTTAAAAAGTTTTGAGAATTCTCATTTTGTAAAAAAAGAGTTGTGACAAAACATTTGCCATCTTTCTTTCTTTTTTTCTCTCTCTCTCCCCTAGGGTCTCCAAGCAGCTCAAAAAGAAGCTCAGATCAAAGTTCTTGAAGGACGCCTTAAGCAGACAGAAATTACTAGTGCTACTCAAAACCAACTGCTGTTTCATATGCTGAAAGAAAAAGCTGAGTTAAATCCTGAACTTGATGCTTTCCTGGGTCATGCTTTGCAAGGTAGTTTTGTCATCTTTGTTTTTTGAATAGTCAGCTGCATGTCATGTTTGCCTTTCATGCATGCTGTACTGGGCGTTCTAGACTATTTCCTTTCTGAATAGATGCTGTATTATAACACCATATACTTCACAATTGATGAGCATGGATGACATTTTTAGTATACCCTCTCAGCAATGAAATGTAGGAAATGAAGTTTTGTTATTATTGAGATTTTTAAAAATTCAAATAATCTGCTTGTAATTTTGGCAGAAGACAATGCATTTACAATTTGGAATTGTGTTAACATCTGAACGTGAAATTCTAAATATTCAATGCTCTTCAATCATCACATACTAGTGATTTTGAATGTAGCATTTTATATTTGTTACGGCATCTATTCTACTTCTCATGAGATGATACTAAGAAAAGTTTAGAATACATTTGGGTACTTTTGTTTTATTTCTTTTTATAAATGGATATGTTTTGATTGGAATGTTGCTTTTTTTTCCTTGTTGCTGTATTTACACAGACCTAGATAGCATACCATTGGGTAAGTATGTTTAGCTTTCTGTGTACTGTACAGCTGCATGAGTTACTAATGCATTCATGTTCACTAACTGGTGCATGAGTTTGTGAGTGTGTGTGAAGTTTGCATGAACTATTCTGTAAATGTACTCATTATCATGAGCTTACAGAGCATTTCTTCCTTTCTGAAACCACCCCTAGCAGTTGTGGTAGTAGCCCTCGTGTTAGTTAGATTTGCCACATAAGAAGTGAAGACAGTAAGCAGAACTGTGTTTCAAATTTATAACTTGCTGCTTATGAACCTAAAGTATGTTCAGCCTACATAAAGCTATTTCGTGATAAACCACTGCTGCAGTTGTGACAAATTCTACTATCTTTTTAGGTCAGAAGAAAAAGGCAATTCTTAATGTGCAGGTCTTTATTAACCTTTTGCAGATAGCTCATTCTGTAATGTAAATATTGTACAGAATGAAGGATTATATCTCACTTTTTCAATTGGGTTTAAGTTACTGACTTCACTGATTTTGAGATGTCTGTTGTTGTTGTTGCTTTAAAATTATTCCCAAAAGAATTATGCTTATTTTTCTGCCCTCCACAAATTCGGCTATGTTTGAAACTTGAAAAAAATATTCCTGATATCAGTCTCAATTCCTTCTGTATTGTCTCATGCTGCTTTTAATCACATTATGCTGTCCTGTGTTAGTTTGCATAGGCGTTTGAAACATTGCAAAAGCTCAAAACTACCTGAAAGTGTAAAACTTATCATTTAGAG
Source organism: Myiozetetes cayanensis (assembly GCF_022539395.1). Taxonomy (NCBI): domain Eukaryota; kingdom Metazoa; phylum Chordata; class Aves; order Passeriformes; family Tyrannidae; genus Myiozetetes; species Myiozetetes cayanensis. The sequence goes on from NW_026087521.1 coordinate 14,775,965, forward strand.
ATGGTGAGAACTTTGCTAGCTTCCTGTCAGGTGACATCAGAAGATCTGTGTCAGGGGATCTTGCTGCATGCAGCCAGTTATTTATTCAGGAACCTCAGTTGTTTGTAATCTCATAGTGCATCTAGAATAGACCTTCAGTGTGTCTGCATGTTCACTCTTGTTGGAGCAATGTTTATCCACACAGCATTGCATTTTCTTTGCCTCTGGATGGGCTTTTTCTTATTAACAACATTTGAATCAGTGAAAAGACACTTGCTAAATGCATTGAAACAGTAGCTCTATTATCAAATTTTGTGTAAAGTATATCTCCTTAAAGAAGCTTTTTAACACTTTGCAAGCATGAACTGAGATATTTTAAAAGATCTAAGCCACTCAGGATTGTTCTAACACTATAGAAAGTAAACTTCACCATGGGTGTATCTTGGCTGAATTTGCCATACTGACCTTGGTTCAAGTTGAAATTCCAGCTATCGATAGTTCTGTTTTGTAGACCATTGGTGACCAAACCTTTTGAGCTGCAGGGAGTTCAGATGCCATTGTAGTGAGGCTTTGACACTGGGATTGCCAGCTGGTTAGCTGGTACTCTGTTGCAGGGGCTTCCTGTTAACCTGACACAGTTCCCACAGGTAGAAGTGTGGGTAGCAGCAGATCCTGAGACCAATTTCACCAGGATGCCTGACTGACAGCTTAGTACTAGTACACAGCCAGCCCCATCCCTACAGAGAGATTGCTCTTCCAGGGGTTTTGTGAATCAGTCTTTTGATGCCTACTTTCAGATCTGATATCTTCAAAAGTTCTTAGAGATTTGAATACACTTGGCTTGAAAAAGTTTTAACATTCCCCAGTGTAGTTGTGCACTTTCACTCAAGTGTAAACTAAGAAAGGGTTTAGTCTGAATCTGTGATGTACTTTCCTGCAGAAAACCCTGAATGGGTTTTCAGTGCACACCTGCCGTGTTTGCAGTTGAACCAGCTGCCATTCGCTATCCCATGGACTCTTGTGAAGAGTTAAAATGAGCATGAAATTGACTATTGAGTGTTGCTGAAGTGACTCCTTCCTGAAAAGTTGTGGGAGCTGCTTTTCCTTCCCACCTATGACATATGGGAATTCCTGGGTGTGACTCACAACCATCTATGTGCAGATCTTAAGAGGGCTGGTCAAATGTCATTTCCTCTGGATGAACTGTGCTGATGTATGGCATTGTACTGGTAGTGTCCAGTTGCCACTGCATGAGGATGAAGACAAATCATCAGAAAAGTTCTCCACTGTTCTGCAATTATTGGTTTACTAGCAGTCATGCCTGTTGCTCCTTGCAAGCAGTACTGCCTTTGACTTTATTGCTCCTTTCATCTTATCTCTCTCAGGACTTCTTGTATAATGCTGCTCTTACATTTTTGTTGATTCTGTGCACTGGTTTCTATCTCGAGGCTTTGGGCAGTCTTCCTGTGCTGAATTGCAGACAAACTGAAGAAATGTGTCAGGTCACATGAGTGTGAGCCTACAGATAAAATCCCATCTTTTGTGGTCATTCCACACTTTCTCCTTAGTTACCTGTAAAAAGAGATTACAAGTTCTTTATGAGAAGGAGATGAAGTAACATCATTCTAATAGGAAACCTATATTTTTTAAAAATACCTTTATTTTATGGATGCTGCTTTTGTCTTGCTAGAAGGCAGTACTCTAGATCCCCTCTTCTGCATCATAATCATAATAATAATAACAACAATGTGTATTGAAAATGTTTAATCTGGGCTCAAATCCAGGATGAAAAAAAAAGAAAATCCAGAGTGCTATTCCTGTGACCCTGCTTTCTTTGTAATATTGTTGTATTTCTGATAATTAAGGTTACATTACTAAGGTTAATACAGCAGTTGAGTACCTCTGAAGTGCATTGTTGGTGCTGGGTCTAGATTGATATATGGTTTTGACTTTTTCAGAAAACATGTTTGGATGCAGCATACACAAACAGGCAGTATTTTCCTTCTCTTTTCTTCATTCCTTCTCAGAATTCAGCTAAAAAAAGTATCTTTCCTCCCTTTCTCCCCAGCATGAACTTGCACTTTAAACATTTACATGGACAAACATGTTTTAATAAGGGTTAAACATATGTTGGTTCTATGCATTGTAAATGATATCTGCTTTCTGGCAGAAATTAAGCAAAGAGACTTCAAGTGTTTCTAATAGTAAAGAGGAGATGTAATGGAAGGTTATTTAATCCTTCAAATTTCTGGAGTATGTTCAGAAATAAGGGACATAGGTAACACACTTCTGCAAGCAATGTCCTTAAACTGTGCTTAAAATGTGTTCTTAGAATAATACACAAGTTAAGGGATTCGCTTTCCCAGCAGTTTGGAATTGATTGTACATGTGCCCTTGACTTGTCGTCTCAGCCTAATGTTTTGCCCTGTTTGCATGCAGACACGTTAATCGTATGTTTGGCAGCGTCAGTGTATGACGTGCATGCTGGTTTTGTCTTTGTGACAGGTGTGCATACCCATTTTTAACTGCAGGAACATTTCTACTGAACAACTTCCTTTTACAATTAATCTCTTTTAAGGAAGCAATTCTATAGTATTAAGTGGGAGCATCATCCTCTTTTGAAACATAAATGCTTATATACTAATAAAATGTTTACTTCTTGTCAACTCAAATGGTGGCACTCTCATTAGCTAGTTAAAAATACAATTTTCTTTCTTATTATAACCAGGCTGATTCTGTCTTGGAGCAGAAAATTAAAAAAAAAAAAGAGGAACAGACATCCTTACTGTCCATTGAGTTACGTCCCATCCATCTCTTCCATGTTTCGTAGTTTGTTTTCTTTGCTTTGCCTGCTTTCTTACAGATTTTCTTCTAGAATTTCTGTTTCTCTATCATCCTCCTGCTCTGCTACAATAAATAAAGGACCACATTTGGCACAGTAGGTCTAGGTGTATGATTTATTGAGATTGTGTGAAAAAAATTAGTTTAGATGTTAGGAGAATTCAATGGGGACTGAACAGAAAATAGCCAAGATATTTTGAAAATCCCTGTCTTTTGTACTCCATTCATCTACATTCAACATAGTCTGAGCTATTTTGTATAACACTTAAAGCCTTCACCTCCTGATGTAGGTGGACACATTAACATTATTCTTTTGGAAATTTTCCAGAAAATTTGGAAGATAGTACTGATGAGGATGCCCCATTGCATAGTCCTGGGACAGAAGGAAGGTGAGCAAATCTTTGTTATCAGGTAACTGGATCCGATTCTAGAAAAATTACTGTAATTTCTTCTTTTGTAATGCATTGTGCATCTGTTAGAAAATACCTCTGACATTGTTTCATTATACTTTGCCCATAATTTCAGAAGAAAGAAAGATGAATAAGAATACACACTCTGCAAAAATATGACTCCTTTCTAACTGTGATGCAATTTTTTTCTTTTAGTTCATTATCTTCAGATCTTTTGAAGCTTTGCGGTGAAGTCAAACCCAAAAGCAAGGTAGGATGTACAATGATGATAATAATTCATCTACATGACTTTTAAGTGATTCTGTGATTCTATAATAATTCCTAATTACCTTCTGGACAATGTTCATTAATGTCTTTAGGGCAAAGCAAGAGCAAAGATATGCAAAAGGTGAACTGATGTATTCTTCATTTGATTTGTGTGCAATATGATTTTGTGTGACACTCCTCTCTGAGAAGCAATATTAAAAAAAACTTTTTCAATATTTTGGGGCTGAATTTTTAGAATTTCAGAAAGAGATGTGGTCTTCCAGTTACTTGCACTCCAAACTGGTGTAATTTTGCAGATTAGTATTATGGAGGCCACAGTTCAATGTCAGTGCCAGTGGGAACTGTGAACATGCTTATTATTTGCAATTTGCTTGTTTATGAAACAAATAAAAGTTTGACCTCCAGGAACTTAATTACAGTTGACATTGGAGGAATATCTCTAGGCTGGCTGCAGTTTAATATTAATGGTAGTGGGAACTGGAAATGTGCACTGATTGCAATTTTACTTCTATGCTTACAGAAGCACAAACCAAGTTTGCAAAGTAAATAGAAGCTTAGCCTCCACTTTTCTAACTGCAGTTGGCTTTGGAGGAAAATATCTATGTTGGCTGTTGCACTCTTGGTACCATTCATTGGTGTGCAGCTATTTGGGCAGTTAAACTGAGTGAGTTTGGTCTGAAAATGTCATAAAATAAACATGTCATTTTTGTAATGGCTCTGTTCAGATTGGATCTTTGTCTTACCCACTGACCTTTCTTTCCCCGAGGAATAGATATTAATTTCACAGTATAATCACACCTAACACGTACAATCCATTTTTTACAAATTACTGTGTTGCACAAAGCTTAGCTCCTTTGTGCGGCTTTCTATTCTTTTCAAATTGTTGAAATGCTGAATGAATCTTAATTCATGTTGGCTAAGACTGCTTTTGAAGTGATGTAAACTAAGTAAGAAGCAGAGTTTGTATTTTAAAAGCACTGATATTAGAAGTCACACCGATATAATTGTAGCTATTTAAATTTACCCTTTGCTTTGTTTGTCTCTGCTGTATAACGTTTCATTTGGATAAACCTTAGGTGAGTAATATTGTACTCCTGTAGCATTGACAGGCAGCTGGTTAAAAGGATATCCTTGGAAACCATTGTCAAATCAGTGTTTTATGCCATTGAATTTGACTTGCCTCCTCTGAAATCACTGCCCAAGAGTAGAGGTGAGCTTCTAAATTTAGTTTCCAAAGGCAGTTGCCAAATGATTGAGGGGGATGCTAATTGCGAGCTAATGATAAGCTTAAACGTAGCTCTCTTGACACATGTTTAAGTGGCAGTTTGGTTTTTATTTGTCTCCAGGCCCGCCGGAGGACCACTACCCAGATGGAATTGCTGTATGCAGCCAACAGTGATTTAGTCTCTGACACTGGTGCTGCAGACTCTCCTTCGGCTGGCTCTCTTGCATCAGTTGCAGAAACCCAAGAAAGTGGGATGGCTGCTGACACAAATGATACTTCTGCTAGGGACAGAGAGTTTATACCCCCACCATCTGGCTTACCTTCTAAGATAGGCAGCATGTAAGTTTGGCCATGCTGTACTAATTATCCTTTGCTTTTAAAAAATGCATGTTGCCAATTTCTTGCAATCTGTTATTTTAACTTTACAAGTGAGGTTGATATACTTGAAGCCTACTAAATAACACTGACAAAGCTGCTTCTTTTCTACCATCACCACTCTAGATGGTATAAATGCAGTGTTGTAAGTACTCTGGTTCTTACTGAAGATATAAGTTCTGTTAAGTTGCTTTGTAAAATTATTGTAACCTTCTTCTACATAGGGGGAAAAACCCATCTAATACCTTGAATATTTTGCTGTGGGAAATGCACATTCTAGGAAGGTAGTGATAATACTGCTTAAAACAGCAGAGAGATTAAAAAAAAAACCAAAACCCCAAACCCCAACCAAAACACTTTATATAACATAGTATTTCTATATGGTCCTAACTATTAGGAAAAATCTTCCTTTGAATCGTCTTGTGTGGACCATGCTTAAAATGAAGAACTCTATGCAATAATAAAGTATGCAAGTGAAAAGTCAAAAGAAACATGTTAGATATTATGAATCCCCAAAAATCCTTTCTGTTTGCAGGTTGCACTTACCTGCAGAACAGTTTTACTAATTGCAAGTATCACTTGATTTGTAATAAAACTAAAAATATTATTTTTGTCTTTTTACTTTGGGGCCAGCAGGTGTCTCTCACGTGCACTCTTTTTTTTCTCACTTGCTGTTGCTGTTCTTTTTATATCTACCAACATCACTGCTGATTATTAGCCATTCACTGCTAGAGATCTTTTCTTGGCTTTTTAAGGTACTAGCTCCTATACTGCACAAACTCATATAAATCAAACGCACTTGCCACATTCAGTGATACGGACATCTGTGTCCCATAACTGTCTTCACATTACAGGTTCTGAAACTAGGCATCTTTCAATGTTCATCTGTCCTATTTGCTAATGTTTTTACAGCAGTCTCCATCTAATGTACATTTGCAATTTGTATTATTTTTACTATGTATTTCTGGCATGTGCTTGAGGTGGCAATCATGAACAGTAAAACACTGCTGACAGCAATTGTTAACCCTTGCTGATGGCTTCAGTGCACTTTACAAGTAGAATGTGCTTGGGAAGAATGCTCTTGAGAGTGAGGTTAGGTGGAGAAAACCCACTTGTTTCAGCAATTAGTGTGAGATGCGTAGAGAGTTTTGAAGCTTCAACGTCTGTAACGTCAAGTGTTATGACCTGGCATCCAAAACTCAGGTAATACAAATTTTTACCTCACTTCATCTTCTAGAATGTATCCATGTATGAGAGTGAGTCAGCAATGAAGCAAAACAGGATTTTCCCAAACTGCCTTCTGCAAGCATTTGAGAGTTAGATGTTGTCAATAAATCAATTCAATCAGCAGTAGACCTCACATATATTTTCATTTTTTATTGGTCATGTTTTAGTAGATAAGTGATCGAAAATTCCTACCATCAGTCTGCAGTGACTTTGTCTCTTCAATGTAAATGGTTTTTCAAAAATAGAAGTCAGCATACTTTATACAGTATTGCTGGTTTTGCTGGTCACTTCTCATAGTGGGAAGAAAGCTTGTCTTTGTGAGCCATATGACCTTCCCTATGGACCTGTGGTGCCATCATATCTCTTGTAATAAAATATATTCCTCTGGAGCAGATTGTGGTCTTGTCTGCAATAAATGTTATCTACCTTTTACCGCTTACTTAAGCGACATTGGGGGGTGTAGAAGCAGTAACAGTTATCCTAAATATTCATTCTGAAGGTGACAGAAATTATTTACATATTTAGGTGCAGATCTAGGTGTCTGCATATGTACAAACTGCTCCACTCTGGAAACCCCTCAGTTTTCTCAGGTCTGTGGTGGATTCTGCAGTCCTTGGAGAGGGACTTTTTACAAGGGTGTGTATTGATAGGATAAGGGATGCCAGCTTCTAACTAAAAGAGTGTAGGTTTAAATGAGATATTGGGAAGCAATTCTTTGCTGTGAGGGTGTTTACTGGAACAGGTTACCCAGAGAAGCTGTGGATGTCCCATCCCTGGAAGTGTTCAAGGTCCAGTTGGATGTGGCTTTGAGCAATCTGCTCTAGTGGAAAGTGTTCCTGCCCATGGCAGCAGGTTTGGAACTAGATGGTCTTTAAGGTCCATTCAACCTAGACCATGTAATTCTGTTATTTAGAGAGGCATCTAAATGCATGTGGTGAACAGTTAATTTGATTGGAATTCTGTGTACAAGGATGGTTTAGTGCTGTTTCCTTTTAATATGCTCAGCTCATGTACAGCAGCTTCTTCACAGAATCATGGAATCAGAGAATATGCTGAATTGGAAGGGGCCCAGAAGAATTGAGTCCAACCCTTAGCCCTCCACAGGACCCATCCCCAAGAGTCACACCATGTGCCTGAGGGTATTGTCCAAACACTTCTTGAACTCTGTCAGGCTTGGTGTTGTGACCACTTCCCTGGGGAGCCTGTTCCATTGCCCAACCACCCTCTGGACGAAGAGACTTTTTCTAATATCCAACCTAAACCTCCCCTGACCCAACTTCTGGCCATTCCCTTAGGTCCTGTTGCCTTGGGTCACCACAGAGAAGAGATCAGTGTTTGTCCCTCCTCTTCCCCTCATGAGGAAGTTGTAACTGCAGTTAGGTCTCCTCTCAGTCTCCTTTTGTCCAGCCTGAACAGATCAAGTGATCTCATCTGCTCTTCATCCAGCTTCTCCTAAAGGCACTTCAACATCTTCATTGCCCTCCTTTGAACACTTTCTAGTAGCTCAATATCTTTCTTATATCGAGGTGCCCAAAACAGCACCCAGTATTCAAGGTGAGGCCACCCCAGTGCAAAGCAGAGCACCTGTACTTTACAACTATGCTTAGGCATTTCATTCCAGCAAGATGGCTGAATAATTTTTATTTTTATAATTTTTAATTATAATTGTTATAATTATTTAGAATATATTTATATTTTACAAAATATTTATATTTTATAGTAATTTTTATAATACCTGCATATCTAGGCTTTCAAATAGAATTCATAAAATGATCATGCTCTTTATACCATCTTCTGAGGATGTTCTACTGTGGAGTCAAAGATGGAAGACTCAAGGGGCAGGTAGTGAGCAAGTGAAAACTGGTTCCATGTCAGAGTATGCAGGATGACAATGTGAGGAAGAGGAGCTTGGGTTCCAGTTTCTGATTTAGTTTATTTAATCTAGTAGCTGCACAGTGAACACATAGGTAACCCTGGCAATAGACACTGTAACTCATTTGTCATCCTTTATTGAAAGACCTGGGATCATCCTGATTCATAGGATTTGCCCTGTTACCTCAGGATTTTTGCACTCCCAAATGCGTTCTGGTCCACCATAAAGAGAGGAAGGGAGTGTGTCCTGTTCCACCATTTTTTATGTCCTTTGTGTAGTGTGTCTAGAGATAAGGGGGCCTTACACAGAAGTGGATGCTCTAGCTTTGAGAAGGGAATTGAACCCACCATCTCCCCTTTCTAGTAATTTAACTGCTAGGCTTTTGTGCAAAACCAGACAGGTTATAACTTATCCTTCTTTTTCTGTCACTTGAAGACCCCTGGGAAGCTCTAGGGTTGGCATGCAGTTCTTGGCACTTGGTCCTACAGGTCCTTCACATTCCAGTTAGGGTTTGTGATCACTGGAGACAGTCTCATCTACTTAAGTAGCTGTTCTTCATTGTGCTGTCCTTGTTAAAGGATGTTATTCTGTATTCCAGTCACGAGGTGGATTTTATATAGCACAGACTTCCTTTCAAGGGAAACTGATACAGCTTTTTTCATGAAAAGAAGTTGCAGTTATGCATATCCAGAACCTGTTGAGCTCTGAGACTGGACAGTAGTAACTATGCCAGGCATGTGGCCTGCCAGCTGAACCTTTATCTGCTTAATGAAACTGTGTGGAGCAAAAGCATTTCCAGAATGTGCTTTGTCTCTTTTAGTGAGCATTTCTGAGAAAAAACTTCTAAACACACAAAACTAGGATAAACCAAAGCAAATACTGCTTTTGTGATTGCTCAGCTAGTGAGAATTCAGAAGAATGGAAATCATTCAGTTTTGGGGGTTTTTTTGTCTTACTGTGGTGAAATGATGACATTTGAGTGTCAGCTTTAGTATTGCCCTCTTTATATTTTTGCTGATTTTAATGGGAAATAAAAGGTTGGGAGAAAGACCATAGAGACTGTGAACTGGGATTATTTCAGAGCAATAACTAGAGAGACAAAGGAGGGATGGAAAGCAAGGGAGAAGGAAAGTGGGAGGCAAAGAGAAACAGCATTATTATAGTCAGACTGCCAATGGGAAGTACATTTTCTTCCTAATTTTGAATTTTATATTGAAACATGAATATGTTAATGGAAAGTTTCATTCATGTATAAGAATAATTCTGATTTCTCTGTTCTTCCTGTCTGTAAACGGTGTAATATGGATGAAAATGTGGAATCTGAAATTCAGGATTTCCATGACCTTAATTTGAGATGCATACTCCACTGTAGTTCTTTTAGTCATTCTCCTTTATTACTGAATTAGTAAATCTCCTTTGCATATTCAGTATCTGACTCTATATGTTGATCAACTGTGAAGGTTAATAAACTTGGTATATTTTGATATTAAAGCTTGAGAACAAGTCTATAATCCTTAAATTCAAGAAAGACTCTAATAGATTAAGCATGGTCTAAAATTTGAAATCTTACTGGGAGAATGACAGGTAATGTAAGAAAAACAGGTTTTGTGAAGGGTCTTAAAGTAAGATAATTAATCCTCTTGCTTTAGTTCCAGACAACCATCTCTACCGGAGAAGAAAATACCTGAGCCTTCACCTTTAGCAAAGAGAAAAGCCTACGAGAAAACAATGGAAAAACCAAAGACAAAAGAACAAAAACTGTAAGATTCTTTCAAATTTATTTACTGTGATATATTTTAAACTTTGAATTTTCTTGAAAAATAATCTGTATTTTTCTGTTTCTTTAAATCTAGGACAGTTTTTATTGTTGGCAGTGTTGGCATTCATTGCTCAACTTTGTGTGTACTGTGGTTGGTTGTTTTTTTTCCCAAATCGCTTTTCTGTACAAAATAACTCAGGAGCAGAGCCCTGAGAAAATGTCCTTTGGAGCATTTACAAATGATTTTTTTTTTTTTTTTAATCAAAGTCATCAATTTCTCTAAAACTCTGCAGCTTTATAAGAGTTTCTTCATTTTTTACATATTGTATGTTTTCTGCCTGGAGCTTTCACTTTTAGCACTTAAACTTTGAACTTTGTGCCACCTTGTACTCTGCAGTCTTAAGCTTATTGCCTTCTCTGGGAAATACCTGTAGCTAGTAGTATAATTTTATTTATTTGCTTAAGAAAAGAGCATCTAACATTTGAGGCATGTTGCATTTAACTTCTCTAACCGTTCATAACCTCTTAAAGAAGATATTCTTTTTTTTTGTAGCTCAGATTCTGGAGCCCCCGAGGCTAGTCTGTCACCTCCTACTTCCCCACCAAGCCGGCCCCGTAATGAAATGAATGTTTTTAGTCGTCTTACTGTTTCTCAGGGAAACACATCAGTTCAGCAGGATAAGTAAGTCACAAAGGGAAGCCTCAGCCCCCAACCAGGGAAATGCAAAGTGTGCTCAAGTTATCAGCGTAGTGCCTGGTAGAAACTTTGCCCTTCTGTAAGACAGGAGGAGATCTTTCTCGTGTTTTTGAGTAGTCTTCAAAGAAAATATTTTAAACTGCTATGGAATCACTGTAAAAATTCAAGAAAAGAAATTTCCTGCTGAACCTTGTTTCCTGTTTCCTAGGCCGTGTCTGGTATTTGTAGTTTTAAACCCAAAATAGAAAAGAATGATAGAATTCTTAGATGCGTGTGTATTTGTGTGTGTGTTTACACTTGAAAGTAGGTTTTAGGTGATAATTTAGGAAATAGTGCTTTTTACAGTTATTCAGTTACTCTGGCTTTGCTTCAAGTGCTGTCCCAACAGCACCCTGGAAGATCGAATGTTGAAATGGCTAGAACACAGTTGTTCAGAGGTTATTCAAATTATCAAACAGACTGACTTTAGGAGGTGATCTGCAGGAGTAGATGATATTCATATCTGGTTTAGAAGATACTCATATCTTGTTTAGAAGAAGTAGAACTTATTTTCCTCACATTAGGCATCTGTTAGGAGCCCTTCTCCAAATGGCAGTGGACTTTACTCGACTAGAATCTTTATTGCAGGTTTCATTACTGGGACAAGTGTCATGCAGCGCTTATGAACTACAACTGAAATTTAAAAGAAACCTTTAGCTCTAACTGTACCAAAATAAGAAATTGCTCTTGTCTGTTTACACTGTTGGGTTTTTTATAAAACTTGGGGTTTTCTCAGCCACCACATACTAAGCAGTGGTTTGCAAGACTTTCAGTAACTGTGCTTTTAATTTCTTTATCTTAGCTATGCTACCTTTATCTTATTGTTAACTCCCACCTAACCCTTTTTGTTTTGTCTGAACTGACCTTGAAGTTAAATTGAAACTGCTGAATCTGTTTGATTTGAGTTGAAAAAGAAGGATGTCTTGACATACTGCAAATGTTCACATCTTGGGGAAGTGTTGTATGTTTTCTTGGTTTATTATTCTTAAACATTTTTAAATGAGAGGTGAAGGATTTTGAACTTAGGATTGTTTGTAAGTTGCTGTTTTTATTTGAGTGGGCTCTCATATTTTATATTTATATCTCTATGACTAACATTTTACACGTTTCTTCTACACTTAACAGGCACTGATGTTGTGATTTTTTTTTCCTTTTGATAATTTTGACAATCATTATCTTATGGAGGTTAAATTATGTGTCCATCTTCTCCTTTCATTTTTTTTTCCCTTTACTTCTGTAAGAAAATATTGGGGAAGTAAGAAGTGGCTCAGCTGGTGTTACTTGGCTTCTGGAGCTGAAACAGTCTACTAGTGTAGCTTACTGCTGAGAGTGATATTTTAACATAATTATTCTGTCCCCCTACCCTGCTATAAGATACACCCTGAGCAATGCTGCGTACTGTCTGTGGATTTGCATTGCTTTTCTGAGTTGGCCATGCTGTTGTTTGTTCTTCTCATATGGAGGCGTTACTTTGCTGATACCTATATTCTTTCTCCTCACAATTCCACCACTGTTGATTGTAGGTCTGATGAAAGTGATTCCTCTCTGTCGGAGGTACACAGGTACTCTCTCTTTTCTGTTTTCTTGGCATCTGTCACTGAAGTTATTCCAGTTCTTAAGAAATTTCATTTTGCTGCATGATTTTTCCTTTACTTGTGCATTGTTTCTCTTTGCTTTTGCCAGGACATCATCTGAGATTTTGGTCAAGCATGTCTCCCCCTCTCCTTTTTAGGGTGTTTTGTTTTGTTGGGTTTTTTTTAATCATTGTTGAGCATGTCAGGTTTTTTAATTTTAAGTGAAGTATCGTGTAAACCTTTCCCTAGACGTATTCTTTCTCTCTTCATTTTATTCAAAAAAAGAGAAGCGGACATTTTCTTATGTTTTATCTGCTTCTGTCTTTCTTTTTGTTTTTCTTTTTCCATTGTGTGGTTTGATCACTAAAAATTAAATCCCAGTGCAAATAAAAATGAGTAGGTTTTTTTATTATGCCTTTCTGACAGAATGCACAGTGGCTTAAGAGATAAAAGGAACATCCCGTCATGTTCTTGTGGCTTATACTCAGTGAAAAATTCGTTTATCAAGAGGAGAGCAGTCAGAGGACTGCTAATAATGTGGCTTTGTCTGGTCATTATAGCAGTTGTAGCTTTTTTTTTTGTCTTTAGATTTTGGAACACTGCACATAGGTAGATAAATACTCCAGGACATGATTTACATGGCTTGTCACAGAAGTGACTGAGTGAGAACAGCAATAGCATTATCTCAGTTTAGATGATCCACTAGGGAATACTACAGAGAAAACCATGTAAGTTTTGTGTAATGCTAGAAAACAAAAGCACAGAGAACTAAATTATTAAAAAGGAAAGTTTTCCTGTTTTCTTGAAAACATAAAAAGGTGCAGATTGAAGGGTGAATGAATGCCTTTCCAAAATGAGGAAGTTAATGTCTCACAATTTAAGGCACTATTAATATTAGCAAGATCTATGAAAGGATTGTTGAGCGGTAACGAATTATATGAATGAAGATATCCTTAGCAGTAAAAATGTATAAAATAATAATTTCTAAGACTGTACTAGATAAACCAGTGAGTTGTCACAAAGTTAGCTTTTATCATGACAGATTTTTTCTTTTCTAAAGGAAACTTCTAGGCAATATTGTGAAATTTTTACATTTTCCTAAAGCATCTGACACTTCTTTTTTTTTTTTTTCTGTGAGATAGGGCTATGACTTAGTTCCCTTTCCTCACAGTTATTTGCGTAATCCCAGAAGAGCATGAAGAGAGTCTTAACTGCCAGCTGCCCAGGTCGCAGCATTGTATTGCATGTTTGGGGCATTTCCTTGAGGCTTTTCCACACTTCACAGAACTTAATGGGGTCCATGTGTGTGTGCAGTTGTATGCATGGGATTTTAGACTGCTAATAATTTTTGTTTGTTGATGAATTGTGAGGGTTTCTTTTCCGGCTGAGTTAGTCTTTTGGCATCACCATAGAACTAGCAGCAAATCTGCAGGAAGATTCCTTTGTGGGGGTCAGCACTCCAATATTCCTTTTTGGCCACTTGAGTATGCATGTGTTGTGGTGTATGGGGTGCATGGGAACCTTCCTCAGATACAGAAGTTTATAGCAGTTCTCCAGGTCTGCACATAGAAGGCAGGTGATGTGAAATGTGTGCTGAGTTTGGATTTGGCAGTGTACATTACATTTGCTCTGTTTTTCAGATGTGCTGTCTAGACTTAGATGTCTTATGGTTGATCTTAGGCATCCAGAAGCTTTAAGTGTCTTGTTATTTTCAGCATTATGCAGAATTTCCAGTGTACCCAAACATTCAGTATCTTGTCTTTTGTTTGGTTTTGTCTGTGATTTGCTTTTAAGAGGTAGTCCAGAGTTGACAGGTGTTGAAGCTAAATAGTAAAAAGCCTTGTGTAGTTTATGAAAGGCATTCAGCTGTTCTACCCTCACATGTAAGAAAACTAGATCAATGTTTTTTCACTACATGCAAGTAAATTAGTTTTATCTGTGTCTGTTACTATGCCCAACTCACATTCTTTTTTTTTTTATTTTAGGGGGATAATCAACGCATTCCCTGCTTCAAAATGCATCCGATCATCCCCACTTCAGTGTATGTATACAGCTGAAGGACACACCAAGGCTGTGCTTTGTGTTGATGCAACTGATGATCTTCTCTTCACTGGATCTAAAGGTTAGGCAAACTCTGTGCACTTCTACTACCTACAGAGTCTGCATGGACAAACTTGGGGTGTTTTGAAATTCTCAGTTTGTGCTTAGTGCTGTAAACACTGGAAAACTGTAAGGGTCCATTTCTCAACATAAGCTGAAGAAGGATTTACAGTAATTATCTCTGAGTTTTTAGTTCCAGTGTGTAGTATTCCACTGCTTATTTGTAGTGGAAAACTACAAAAAGGAGTAACATTAACATTTGTTGAATGATATGATGGAACCAAGCATGTTAACATGTGCCCATGTGATGTGCAATGCAAAGTAATAGCTTCAGGGAAGGGGTAGAGGTGTGAATTAGCATAGTTTTGCCTTTACTTCACAGAGATTGAATAGAGTCTTTGTGTCATAGTTGGTTCTTTGAGCCATCTGCTTCATCTAAAGGTATTTTCTGCTTCCTCTGTGCGTCTCATTGCCTGTCCTTTGTGGTTGTAAGAGCTGTATGACTGTTGTGGGAGGGCCCAGATTTTTAGTAGTCAGTAAGTTCCCTACAGGATGGTGCAGTCAGTCTATGAACTTTTCAAACTGGTCGAAGCAGTGTTTTGAAGAAAACCTTCTTAAAAAAAAAAACCAAAAGCCAACAACAACAAAAAAACCTTGCTAGTATTCAGATATGGTTTCTGTGGCTATTCTGTTTGCTGGCTGCTAAAAATACCAAGACACACACTTTGAGTGAACTTTTGGTCTTGTAAGTTTTGAGCTAACATTTCAACATTTGTGCAAGTGCATGCAAGTGCAAAAAGACTTTTATTTAGATTTTGTAAATGGTGCTTAGTTAATTTCTATTGAGATTTTTTAATTTGGTGTCTATGTGAGGAGAAGAAAAATCACTTTTAAAGATTTTATTTTACATCTTGATTTTTATTCTAAAATTTTGGGTTTGGGATTATTTTTTTTTTAATATGTGGGTGCTTGCAGATGTTGCAACTATTTGCTTTTTTCAAGTCATATTCTAGCTTCCCATACTTATGGAAGAATTTTTCCTATATATATATTTTTGAAGGGCAGTTTGAAAAGTACACTTCTACTCAAGAGTGTAGACAACTGTTAAATTAAATAAGGTTAAATATTTTGGAAACAGTTGCTGAAGCAGAAAGTCTCAGCTCACTGGCATTAGATAATACTTGCAGCCAGTGCCAAATTCAGAAATTCCAATAAACTCTTGTGTATATTGCAGATATTTGGCTCGGTCTTTTTAGCTGGTATTTTTAAAGTGGTTGACAGGTCTTGGTATACTTTCCTTCTTCATGCTCTTATAACTAATGTCTATACATGAAGTTTTTTCTTCATCTTCTCAGTACTTATTTCAGTATAAATGTATGTCTAAAATGTATGGAGTCATACAGACATGGTGCAACAAGGAGAGTTTTCTGTGCTCACAGTCAGTGTTGTAAATTTCTTGAAAACTTCATTTAGGATTTTAGTACATAAAAGGTCACAGCATTTAAATTCCTTCGCTCCTGAATGAAAACAGTGACCAAAGCACTTATGCTGGAATTTTCAGAGTCTCTAAAATACTGAAGAGTTTGGATCACTTCTCACCTCTGTAGTTTTGTTGTGGCAGTCAAAACTCTCTCATACTAAGCCTCAAAACTCTTCCTGAACTACATTTTTGATGATGAATTCTTGAATTAAAAGGTTCCTCTATCATCATCCACACCTTACAGCCTGTAAATTGTCTGTATTTTCACTTCCCTAGAGATTTTTATCCATTTAAAATGCTACTGGAGCTCATAGGCAGACCTTGAATGTACATTTAATGATTAACCTTGCTTAGTTTTGATGATGATAGATGATGCCTATATGTATTCTTTATGACCTGTTTAATTTAGCTGGTTTTTTTGCAATGTCTACATAAATGGAGGAAAATGTATGAGTGCAAATGAGTGCATGGTTTTTTTTTTTTTTTTTTTTTTTTTTTTTTTTAATATCTGAGTTTAGGAAAACATTAGGATTTTTTCTGGTTTGGTTTTTTTTTAATGATTGTTATTTTCTCCCTTTTTGTTTGTCTTTATTTAGATCGTACCTGCAAAGTCTGGAATCTGGTAACTGGACAAGAGATTATGTCTCTAGGAAGTCATCCAAATAATGTTGTTTCTGTTAAATATTGCAACTACACTAGCCTGGTCTTCACAGTCTCAACCTCCTATATCAAGGTGTGGGACATCAGAGATTCTGCCAAGTGTATTCGGACGCTGACGTAAGTGTGCTAAACCTCAGGTGCCAAGAGTTCAAATGAGTCTTAATTTTAGGTACATTTTATTATATTTAATTCAACAGTGCAGCACAGTGTACTTTAAGTAGACTGTCTGTTGGGAATGGAAGTTTTCTTTACGTGTTCAGGCTGTCAGTAATGGGGCACCAGTAATATATGGAAACACAAAGCAATTTGCATTCATACCTATAATGTTTTATCAAATGTTCAGTATTCCTAATTGGCTTATAGCCTTTTTTGCCCAGTGAAATAGGTTTGTTTTTAAACTGTATACAAAGTGTGGAGAACAAAATGTAGTATTTAGGGGTTTTTTTCTTTTTTTTTTTCTCCTTCCTCTCTGTACTCAGGTCTTCAGGCCAAGCGATGCCTGCTGATGTGTGTTCAGGAAGTACTAACAGAACAGTTGCTATCCCAGCTGGAGAGAACCAGATCAATCAGATTGCACTAAATCCAACTGGCACATTCCTCTATGCAGCTGCTGGAAACTCAGTGAGGATGTGGGACCTGAAAAGGTACTGAACACCAGCAGAAGAGAATATCCTATAGGTCGTTATTTGTGCATAGGAAGCAAAGTCATGCATATGAAATGGTCAGTGAAGTGTTTCTGCTCTATGGTAGTGTCCATAACCTGGCAAAATGTGGTCAAATTATGGATCAACCAACCCATGCTGTGATGGTCACTGAGATAATGATTTTCTCATATGTTAAGGTTGTGGTGAATTGTTTCAGTAAAAATGACTGGAAAAACACAAGGTTTTGTTTGATAGGCACTATAAAACACACTCTTTTAAGGTGACTGTGTGAATCCTGACCAGTAATTGTTGATGAGATGAAGAAAGCCAATAGACGTAATGTAATGTAATATGGGACTATGATTGCTGCACTGTAAGAGCACTTTTCCAAACAGAACCTGCACTTAAAAGAGTGCATTCAAAATACAGAAAATACCTAGGAGGGGACTGATTTGTCTTTACTTTCAGATTTTTTAACTTCTATTTTTACATAAATACAAGTTTTTGTTGCATTTAACATAGATTTAACATTTACCCATGGATATGAACAATAGAGTATATGTAGAATGTAGGATGAGTAGTGAAGACATAGGGAAAAATAAAAAGATCTGTGAGAAATTGTGTTGTAGACTGTACTGGATATATAAAAAATTAACAAATCCTTATTTCTTCCCTTATCCTTGAAGATTTCAGTCTACAGGAAAACTAACTGGTCACCAGGGACCTGTTATGTGCCTTACTGTCGATCGAATTTCCAACGGACAAGATCTTATTGTCACTGGTTCGAAGGATCATTATATAAAGGTAAACCATTAGTATTTGCTTATTTATTTTAACTCTTCATGTTAGCATGGGATGGAGGCTTCAGCAAAAGTGAACCTCTCCATATTTGAAATGTAATAGCCAATATGGAAATTATTTCACCAGTCATGGATCACGAATAATGTTCAGTCTTGGGCCTTTATGATCTTTAAGGTCCCTTCCAACCCCTTAACATGCTGTGATTCTATGATTCTCTCCATGGGTAGATCTGCTGGGAATAGTAGGTCTGGTCACAGATAATGCCATCCCCTGCTACTGGAAACTACTGTCTTGTCTTCTGAGTCAGTCATATTAGTCACCTCTGTCTAAATGCCTGATTTTTCTGGTTTATTGTTGAAATTTTTTGTTAAAATTGAAATTATGGATGTTAATTAAATGATGTAACTTTTAAAATACCTTTAACTCACAAGGTATTATTTTACACTACCAGCTCTCTCTTTTTTACTATCAAGCTTGTTCATTCTAAAAGGCCAATAAAGAACAAATAATAGGGGATGAAGTCTGACATTTGCTTGTGAAACAGAGGTAGTGGTTTAAAAAGTTATGGCTCATCTGTTCCTTTTCAGCTCAGTCTCACTGGGTGAGTTCTGGCTCCCTGCAATGCAAAAGGAAATAGCATTGCTTGCATTGCTGCTCTGGGGACAAAGACCTGATGGAATGGATTATGCCTTAAATTGTTAAAACAACCTGACTTACAGAATCTAAGACCCCATTCTTGGAGCACAAGCAAGGAGAGGGGTGTATCTAGTCCCTGAAAAGCATCAGCATGTAGTGGAATGTAACCCTTACCAAAAAAACTTATCCAGAAAAATATATTAATGCTTCTTCCTGAAGCTGCCTGTGCAATTTTCCCAACATGAGTCATTTTTCCCAAACTTGCTCACGAACTTTTAGTCCATCACACAGTGTACATAGAGGCCCTTCCTATGAAGCTACTGTGTATATCATATTCAAGTAGTAGTATTTCTTCCCAGAGCAGTCTTCTCTGACGGCAGTGAAGCATTCTTGCTTTAGACAAGAGGTGGAAAAGGAGAAAGAAGTGGTGCTGGTAGATAAATTCTGTGAAATATACATCATGATATCGTGGTCTGTAATAAGACTTCCTAAGTTTTTTCCCTGAAGTTATTTGCTGCGTGTCTTTCAAGCACGTTAGATGGCAGAAAGTTTCACATAACGTACTATGTTATTTATTTTAGATGTTTGATGTGACTGAAGGGGCTCTTGGAAGTGTAAGTCCTACACACAATTTTGAACCTCCTCATTATGATGGCATTGAAGCACTTGCTATTATGGGAGACAACCTTTTTAGTGGATCCAGAGATAATGGAATTAAGAAATGGGATTTGTCTCAGAAAGACCTTCTTCAGGTAATGGAAAAAATCATGCAGCTAATGTGACAGTCGTGCTGTAGAACTGTTGGCAGGCTGGGTAAGTGTTCAGGCTCATACAGTGACTATTCACGTAGACACTGATGTTTTTAATGGGGAAGGCACAGAGCACTGACTAGGAAAGAAATCAATAATGTACTTGGTCTTTACACTAGGAATGCAGTTGCTTTTCTCTTCTGTGTATGTAGCGTCAGGAAATTCTGGTGAAGTGCTTATTCTATTTTGCTCTGAGTGTGTGGGGTTTGTTTTTCTGCTTCAAAATGAAGGCAGCACTTGCCTCATCAGTGGCTGGAACCGTTGGATATCATCCTTGTCATTGACAAGTTAGTAAATCTTGGACTGGGAACTCCTTAATGAGAAACAATGCTTTAGATCAGGCTAGAGAATATTTTCTTGTGAAGAGGATTTACAACCTACCTCACTCCACCCAGCCTTACTCTTAGATCTCCATTCATCTTGCTATAACAATGCATATGTTACATAACGTATACAACGCATTCATAATAATGTTTGCTGAAAGAACACATGTATTGTATGTTTTTCTTATTTAAAAAAAAAAGGGGGGGAGGGGAGAGGGGTGCAAAAGGACCTCAAATCCAGGGAATTTGCAGTTTGTTTGGCATGTAGAACTTCGATTTTTGTCTACTTCATATAAGCTGGTCTGTTCTTTTAGGTCTTATGAGAGGTTGTTGAGATACAGGTACGATTATTTAACTTGAGACTGTGAGAACTGGAAGGCAGAAAAACAAATACCAGAAAGAGTACTGGTTTTGCAAAATCTGGTTAGATACCATCATGATTTTGGGGATGAGGAAGAACACGTATTTTATCTACATTTAATGTGCAAACTGGTAGTAAGGAAACAAATAGAATTTTAAAGTTTTGGAACATGAGAAAATAATGGACTGGTAATCTTAAGAAGAAAATTTCAATATGGGCATACTTAGTATTCCATAAATGCACAAACTTTCTCTACCTTCTTTCAAAATTGTCCAGTTCCTTTCCAGAATAATATGAAGACTTCACAGTTAAAATAAAGATTCATAAATGCAGCTTTTTACAGAAAATCTTCACTTGGCCATATTGGGACATCTGCCCTCATATCTTTCTGTCCAGAGAAATGTACTAAGCAGCTTGTACCAAAACCACAGGAACAGGAAAGATCTTGTATTTTCAGAATGACTTCATTAAAGTTGTAAGAAGCATCTTTGCTCTTGCATTTTAGGCTCATTAAAATATTACGCAATATGCATTTTTGCTGTTGCAATTAATTTACCATCAGAATATGGAACCAGAGGTGAAGTAGTATGTAAATTGGACTTGTTATATTCCTTTTCCTATTTTTCTTTTGGTATATGTGCATTTCATAATTTATATACTTGGTGTCCCCCCTGTTTGTTCTGTTGGTTTTAAAAGTAGAACTTGATAAAAATTATCTCACACATCCTTCTTTTTATTTCTATAAATGCTGTATGTGTTTCAAGGAGGTAAGACCAAAGCATTTGACAAAATATAAATAATCTTTATTCACTGTCTTTTTTAGGAAATGTAGAGAAGTGCTGTTACTTTTGCTAATTGTGTGGTAATTTAGGGTGGAAGGATGCACTGGAGGTCACAATGTGAAGCTGGCCTGCTGGTCCAGGCAAGGCCAACTTGGTAATTAGGTCTGGTTTCTCAAGGCCTTGCCCAGCTGAGTTTTCAAAATCTCCAAGGTCAAGGGTTGAACATCCACTCTTCTTAATCTACCAAGCAACCAAAACCTGAAACAGCTGAGTTGTTTCACAGTGTAAATGCTAAGTTGCATCAGAGGTCCTGATTTGGCATATAGAGGTTAAACAGGTCTGATCTTCTGTAATGGATGAAAATCACTTAAAAAGTATGCTATTCAAAAGAATTTGGAGATCATTTACTTCAACTTAGTGTTATACATCCCCAGCCAGAAAACCTTGCTGTGACAAAACTAAGATTTATAAGAATCATTCCCCCTCCCAGTAGCATGAAGTGCTGCAGAACCAGACTACCAGTGTTGTGGTAACAGTCTATATTATAGATGAAACACCAAGATGATCCTAGAAGGCTGAGAGTACTCTATAATATGAGAAATGCAGCAAAGTAAAGCAGTTCCTACCAAACTGAATTGCAGAAGAGCCCCTCTTGGTCCCCCTAAAAGACATAAGACTTGGGCTATTATTTCCCTACTGTTGCTACCAAAAGGATGTTGTTTTCAGTTGGTCTGTGCAGCATTTTGCTTTCTGAATTGGAAGTAAAATGCTAGTGCCCTTCCTCAATAAAGAATTAATGTGTTTTGTTAAGTGCAACATCACACAATCAATTTATAATGTGTAATGGGAGAAGAAGAAAGGAAGAAGGCAAATACAGAAACAGTTTCTGTCTTCCTGATATATTTTTGAGCAGTATTTTGGATTTTATATTTATGTGGTTTATTGCAGTTTTAGACAGACTTGAAACATATACAGAGACCATATGTTTGAAAATGCATTCAAATATGCATTTTAAAATACACAGATTTATCATTATGGTAAACTGATTTCTGTTCCACATTAGGTCAGTTGTACATATTGGATATTCTTCTTGTTTTGCAGTACTATTTCACAAAAAAGAAACAAACTCATGGTATAGAAGTAGCCTTATGGAAGTTAGCACCGTCCTTGCTCTAAAGGTGGAGAAGCCCCAGGGCTGGGATACACCCAGAGTCACGTAGCAGAACTGCCGCAGGACAGGAATTGGACTTACTTTTCTGTTTGTTCCCCAGAAGTTTTTGCAGCCCTGTGAGACTTGCCTGCCTTCTCTTTTTCAGCAAGTTCCTAATGCTCATAAGGACTGGGTGTGTGCTCTTGGCCTCATACCTGAGGCTCCAGTTCTGCTCAGCGGCTGCAGAGGAGGCATCCTCAAGCTTTGGAACGTGGATACCTTCGCATCCATTGGGGAGATGAAGGGACACGACAGCCCCATAAATGCCATCTGCACCAACTCCAGCCAGATTTTCACAGCAGCAGAGTGAGTTATTCTCCAAGAATCTTTCTTTTTAGAAATCTGTACGTCCAAATGCATTTAGAACACTTTCAGTTGTGTAATAGCAAGGATTGGGAGAGCTGATCCAGTCCATGCCCCTCAAAGCTAATAATCTATCACAGCTGTCTCCAGAGTGGTGTGCATGCACCCAAGGGGTGCACAACATGATCCTGTGGGGTGCTGGCAGGAATTATTTGAATTCAGTAGTACATGTATGTACGTGTATAAATTAATAAATACACATGGCAATGTGAGCTCAAAAAATTTTTAGTGGTAGGGGTGCATGATCAAAAAGGTTTGGATATCACGAACCTACAGGATGGCAGGGAGAATTTGGCAATAGTTGGAATTTTATCAGCTTGTCTCTCAGTTGGGCTGTTTCCTGTTAGGACTCATTCCTGACCTGGGTGGATTTTTCTAAAAGCCATGGTACGTGGTTGGTTGTTGGTTGGTTGGTTGGTTTGTTTTTAAGTGTTGACATATAGCAGAAGCTTTGCAAGCCATCCTGCTGTACTTTAAACACCTTGATATGAATATTTGTTTCCTCAGTAAAAGTGAGCAAATTGAGGACCTGAAACCTCAAGGGACTTGACCAAGAAAGAGCCAGTTGTGTGGAAGCTTCTGGCCTTCTGAATTAAAAGCAGATCTTTCAGAACCATAACAGGATTTTGAAGTTACCAAGTTGTCATTTTTGGTGGTCAATTTTTATGTTTAAGCACTAATAGGGGTAGAGATGTCAAAGCTTATGTCTCTGTTTGCCTAAAGATTATTAATAAGTTTAGAACATACATGCATCTGAAATTTATTCTATTTTTACCATTAAAAAAAATTACAGCCTTTTGGCACTTGTAACAATGTGCTTAAGGCTTATAAAACTTAGACTATTTCTGGCAATTTACAGTGAAATGAAGGAACAAGTCAGAAAACACTTAAAACTGTCACAAAGTCTGCCCTGCCTGCTGGCTTCTTTTGTGGGTTGCTAGTCACTCAGTTTTTATGAGAAGTTCATAACATCCCTTTCACAGAATAAATTGCTATTTGTTTTACTTTAATTATGATAGTAGAGCTTTGTAACACATTCCACGTGATATTTTACTTACACATACTTTAAAATTGTGGAAATAGTGATTGTTTTCAAAAGTACCGAATTACAGATTGCCTCTCCTGGGCTCCTAAACACCAACTCACAGGTTTATGCTTTCCAGCACCTCAGAAAGGGGTTTGGGTTTGTTGACAGGAATTAGTCCTGTCCTATTGAGTCTGTCTCTGATTCTGTAGCACAGTGGCTGTTTGCCTGTGGTCTGCTGTGTTGCAAATAGCTACATGATGGAAGCTCTTCCCTGATGTCAGTCTACCTGAACCTATCACCATTGCCTGTATTTTAGAAAATTAGGTAATAGGAGAGTAGGATTTTACTTTCCTTAGATGTGTAATCTTTATACTTTCCTAGATGGTTAAAGGTAATAGCCAATGCTGTGATAAGGTTAGGGAATCTTAAATGTTGTACATCTTAGATTATAAAGTCTCCTGGAGGTGGAGTAACCCTTGCATATCCATTAAAGAAATGTTATTTTGCCAACAGTACCTTTCTGAATAAGGCACCCGAACTTTTAAGGAAGCTTCCCCTCCCCCCCTCCCCAGTCTCTCTCTCCTTCCCCAGCCTAATTAACTAGCACTAATATTGCTTTGTTTTGGTTTTCAGTGACCGGACTGTGAGGATCTGGAAAGCTCGAAATATAATAGACGGACAGATTTCAGATACAGGAGATGCAAGTGAAGATCTTGCCAGTAATTGAAATTATGGGTATAAATGAATATATTGATCAATTTGAGGTGCACTCTATGCAGTTTGCTGCATGTTTATTAGGTAAACACTGATGATTGGAACAAACTGACAATGTGTGAACTCTTCTACTAGACCTGCTGTCCTTAAAATATGTACTGTATTTAATAACCTCTTGGTAACACGCTCCTGTCTCAACAGTCACATATGTATCTCTATATATTATGGCTGAATTTGTGTGCATATGTAATACTTGCAGTTTAAATTAACTGGAATTCTAATGACCATCTCAAAATTATAACTTGGAATATATAACAAAAGTGCTCTGCTGTATTTCACTCACAAGTATGATCGGCTGGTTTGCATTTTAGGGTAGCAGGGAAGGATGGCATCCCAGTAATCAGCCTTTGATTATGAGAGGCAGTTTCAAGATTCTAAAGGTCACTTACACTGTTGTTATGAAAGTGGAGTGAATAATAGATGGGAAGAAGCTGTTAATGATACATCTCTCTGACATGGCTGTATCCTGCTAACAGCAAATGCCATATGATTTGTGTAATGTTAGCATATAATCTGTGTTGACCAAAGTTGTGCAGCTGTGTATCTCTATGCTCAGGACTAGAACTCAAATACTCACAAATTGGTATGTTTTATTTGTGTTTTGCCTATGTTCTGCAATGACTAGGTGTTCTTAAGGTCATGACAAATATATCTTAATCTATTTTTCTTATGAATTTGTTTCTATCATCTCACATTTTCTTTTTTTAAAGCAAATTGTCTTTCCTTTTTATCTAATTTTATATGCTGCTAAATGTATTTTAAATACACTGTTTTGCAAACCTTGGCAGTTACTTTGAGAACTGAACCACGTGTATTGGAAAAAGCTATGTAAATAGATGGTTGTATAAAGAAAATATCTTATCTTGTGCCTGTATGACTCTTAAAGCTCTTGGAGCATGGATATTGAGGGAGGATGTATAATTTACCCAACTGCTCTGAATATTAATTTGTAAATTCTGCAAATTTTGAAGTTTTATGTAGATTCAGATACAGTGTTTGGATATTGAGGTTTTTGGTTGATTTGTTTTTATTTTTCAGAAAATACCAGTCTGTAAATTATAGCTTGTGTAGGTAACAAATAAAGATGTGAATGTGAACTACTTTTTTGCCTTTTTCATCATACTTCCTTATAAAAAATTCATTTCCTCTGCAAAGGTCTTGAATGTAAAAAGCACAATTTTACACAATGCAATAGAGTGGCTTGCTGAGTAATATAGCCCATAGGTTGTTTTGGTATCCCACATCTGTCTTCTCGTTGGCCATTATTTGTATTTTACTAGTACTTAGGAGCCCTAGTGGGATTCCCTCACACTAAGTATGGTACAAACTGAAAATGAAGCAGCTGGTCCCTGTTCCTATGAGATGACACTTCTTACCTTACTACATATGGTCTGTCAAACAAAGAAAAGTTTTATTGACTTTTACTGATCTTGGAGGAATTATTCTCCTTTGCCTGAAAGGAGATGAAAGTACTGCTTGTTCTTTGAGGTTAACAATGTATTCCAAGTTTTGGCAGAAATGGGTAATGAACGATATATATTGTTAAGAAACAATGCACAAGTTAGTTAAAATAAACAGCAGCAATACCAGTCAGTGTTGGTCTATCATGCTTTTTGGCCACTCAGAGGGTGTACACACAAACCATTTGGGTCTATATCACAACTTTGAGCAGAAATTCCAGTGAAGAGTGGATTTACACACAAGACTCACGTGGGAGTCGTTTTTGTGCCTGGTGGACGGTCCCTGTTCCCCTTGGCCCAGTGGGTAAAACCCACCCATTGTGTTGTGCCAAGATACACAAATGATTGCAACAGTGTGGTGACACCTGGTTTTGGGGCTGTCATCAGGAAACTCTGGGTAGTTGTGGGCTTTTTTAGTGTGTGTCTGAGATTCATATGAATATTGTAATTTTCAACTAAACCAGGTCTTACCATAGAACACAGCTTTACTCTGAAGGCTCTTGCCATCAAGTAATTGGAAGAAAAATGTCATTTTGTAAAGGTCACAGTATCAAGTGTCTTGTTTTAATGGAGAATTCTTTGACTGTTTGTTTTTCTCCAAACATAATTTTTACTGTAAAACCACATATGTGACAGAAGATAATATGAAATCAGAAAAAGGTGAGCACTAGACTCTCATTGTCTGAAGATGTTTGTTTCAAAAAAAAAAAAAAAAAAGAGGGTGGTCTCTGAAAAATTAATTATCTAAGAAGTCATGGGAAAATCATGTTCTCTCTCAAAGTTGGAATTCAGAAGCTGAGCAAGATTTCTGGGCAAATTACTGACTACATCTCATCTGCTTAGACACATTCTTAAATACAGGTAAGGTCATGTTCTTAAATACCGGCAAGGTCATGTGTTACAATTAATCACATGAAAGATACGAATGTTGAGAAAATATTTGCAGTGTTTCTGATTGTGTATGGGAAACAGTGCTTGATGTGCCCCTGCTTTGTATAAAAGGCTCTAGACTGCCTGCAGAAGTCCTCCTTCGACCACAGCAAGGATGAGGAGCCTGTGTTTCTTGGCCGTTGTACTCGCAGGTAAATATACGGCACTTGTATTTTGTCATAGGCTTCAAAAGCAAAATATACGTGTGGTAGCAACAAAAGACCATTAGAGGAGGTGATCGTGTTCCATGTAAAAGGAGAGAACTGTCATGGCACTGACTCGACCTGAGGTGACTATGGGAGGACAATAGAGCTGGCTTGTTTAGAAACATACCCCAGTCCTACAGTGTATTCAGCTCTTGGGCACCAGCACAGGCACACAGGGCTCAGTGGGATCATTCAGCTCCTGAAAGTGCCTTTGAAACAGACGGATGAACCGAAAATATAAAGACTAATGCTATTACATTAAAAACCATGTGGTAATACTTTAATTCCTTCCTTATACCTTAATTTTAATCTTAATTTTGCAAAATTGAAGTCAAGATTTTTAAAAAAATCAATGAGGAATGTTTTTCTTGTATATCTTTTCAATTACCTTGCTTTAGCCTCTGTTCCCATGGAAATTATCGTGAAAAAGCAGCAAGTAGCCATAGCTGTTTCTATATATTCAACTGCTTGTTTGGATCTCCTATGTACGTTTACAGGCATGGGCCATAAATACAGTGAAAATGATGCAGAGATTTTTTAAATTATTTTAAAAAGTAGGGAAAGAAAATTACATCTTCCCAGTTGCTACTGTCACGTTTGTACTACAATAGAAGTAAATCCAGGAACAAGGGATAAATGAGATTGCAGCCTTGTTCAGCTGCTTATACCTGCAAGTGTTTGTTTTTAAAATTTGCTGGAAAATGTAAACTTTGCATTAATGAGAGAAAAAAAACCGTAAATAAACTTTCTAGCTTCTGCTGGGGTGATATTTCTTCCTTTGAACTAGCTTTTGCATTCAAAATATCCTTCATAAGAAGTATTTTGAAAGTATTTTACAATACAAATGAGTTCATAAAAGTCTCCCACAAACCTATGCTATGTAAAATGATGCCACATTAATAATCTGCTATAGTATGTTCAGTCATACTCTTTGATTTCAGCAGTGAAAATGCTGATGCTGCGTTTGACTCACACTGGAAAACACACCCCAAAGTGAAATGAAATGTGATGGATTTAGTTTATTTTGCGCCCCAAGAAGAAATAATTTAGGGATTGCAGAAGGATGCTCATAGTCCTATTATGCTTTAGGTGAAAAAGAGGACCAGAATTTAGAGCTTTCCTGTGTGACAGATCATGAGGGGTGAATTCTGGACAGAGAGCAGTCAGCCTGTGGGGGACATCACACTCTGCCCCAGAAAACAGAGGTGGAAGCCAGTCCTGCCTGCCAAGCAGCTGGTAAAGGTATTCAGCCAGATAATTCCTGTTAATTCCTACCTCAAGAAAATGATACGAGGTGCTGTGGCAGTGAGTAGCGAGCTCTGCTGAGCATCCTGGGAGCATCAGACCTGTGTGTCAGATGTTCCTGTATAGAAGGGGGGATGAGAGTTTTCTCAAAAGAAAAATGTAGATGGCACTCAGCTCCTGCTTTTCAGCATTCTCATCCCCCACTTGGAAATCAACTCTGGCATTGCAGCATGATGGCATTCTCTAGTGAATCTACTGTTTTATTCTGTAAATTTTCCCAGTATATATAATTATTGCTTGTGCACATCTGCTTATAAAGTTCATTCTATGGAGAAGCCCAGACTGCATCAGCAATCATGTTTTAGGCTTTCAAGCACACAACAGTCCACATGGAAAAAAAAAAAATTAAAGCAGAGGTATTAGTCATTTTATAGAAAAGAGCAATTATCGTTCAAGTAGATTTAATCTTTGAATATTGCCGTAATGACTAAAATGACATAAATTAGCTTCAAAGTAAGAATGCTGCCTGAAGTATGCCTGCTCTCTCTGAGAATATGTGCTAACAGCAGTTTGTCAGCATGGCAGGGAGCTGGTCTTGTGGTCCCCCTGCTCTTGAGAGGTTCACAACATGCAGAGGAACTACAGGGCTCGACCTTCAGCTGTAAAAAAGATTTAGCACCTTATTAAGGTTTTTTTCAGGATGATTCTGCAAATGACTAATATGTGCCTTTTCTTTTACTGCTGGCATCTCCCCTTTACTTGTAGCCCTAATGTATTAACACAAACTACTAATACTGCATATGTATCATAATCATACAATATAGAAAAGAAACACAATGCAAACATATATATATAATCAGTATTTTTCTATTTATATCATACAAGTGCGTGCTGATATCACATATTTGTATCTCTAAAGATAGATAACCTCTGTGTATAACACAAGAATAAATATACAGAAAATGTAACATTTTAATGTTGATAGCAGTCCTTATCAAAGCATCCCTCCTGTTCAGCCAGCCTGCTGTGTTGCTCTCACGCCTCACCAGCAGCTTCTATTATTTATTTAACTTTCCATGAGTATTTCAAGCAAGTCGTGCTTTAGCTGAGCGCAAGCAGCTTTGAGAGCTGAATAATACAGACCCACTGCCTCAGCTTGTAAAAGAAAGTGGCTGTTGCTCTTGCTCTGTCACGAGCAGGCTGCTCTGCTGTCATCTTAGTCCAAGGGACCATGGGTGCTGGCCCTAAAATGGGGGAAAAGCACATTAAAAAAAAAAAAAAAGAACTAAAGAAGTTTGTATTGCTCTGAGAGGGTTTTTTAACGTGTTTCTCTGCTGCTCTGTCTGCTTTTCCCCGTGTCCAGCCCTAGGCGGGTGCCTCGGCTCCAGCCAGGATGCGCAGTGCCCCGGGGCTGTTGCAGTGAAGCAGCGCATCGACTGCCACCCCCAGCCGGGCGCGTCCCAGGAGGCCTGCGAGGCGCGGGGCTGCACCTGGTGCAGCACCGATGTGCCCAACGCTCCCTGGTGCTTCTTCCCTGAGGACAGTCCCTACGGCTACTCCCGGTCTGGGAACACTGAGCAGACAGACAAAGGCTGGAGGTGAGTGTGTGCGGCTCCTTGGGTGCTGCCGGCTGGCCCTGCCGCACAACCACCGCCACCGCCCCGGGGGCTCTCGCTGAAGACTCGTCCAAGATTCTCTGATACTCATGCTCAGCTTGTGACAAGGAGGGCGATGGGCACGTTTCCCTGTGCATATGCCGTGGAACTGGGACTCTGTGCTCTCACCACACTGCTGGTGAGGAAGTCTGGCAGGGCCACAGGCTGGTCCCTCCCACCCTGGGAGCTGTGTCCCAGAAGACTCTGAGGTCTCCTTGCTTTGGTGGCACCTGTTTTATCCATTAACATCAGGGAGAGCCTAGGCTGACCTCAGGGATATCTTCTCTTGACAATGAAATAACGACTTATTTTGAAAGAGCTGACAGAGTAGTTTGGTTGTTACCCCAGCCCTCCCCAGGGTGGTCTCAGGCAGTGATCGGTGTTTCCACGGCAGGGTCACGCTGAACAAACGCCAGTCCTTGTCGCTCTTTGGAAATGACATTTCCCCGATCGTGTTGGAAGTGGAGTTCCAGACAAAGGACAGACTCCGGTTCAGGGTGAGCATTTGAGGGGTTGGAATAATTTAACCAAAGCAATGCATGCTGAGTAGTGAGTTAACCTGCTCGCTTCTCACCTCACCTTGCTTTAGATCTACGACCCCAACAAGCAGAGGTTTGAAGTCCCACTCAAGATCGATGGTCCTGGGGTTACCCCCGAGGAAGCCAACTATGAGGTGGAATTCTCAGAGGACTCCACGCACTTCACAGTCAAGAGGAAAAGCACTGGCACCGTGCTGTGAGTACTAGACGTGATTCATATTGCTTTTTGTAGAAATTAGGTGTCATGGGGCAAGCACTGTTTCCTCACATGCTAGTGCTTGGGTCTGTGAGACAAGGGAGTCAGAAGCAAACTGGATGTGATATAAATGCAGATTTATGCCTTGTCCCTGAAGGACATTCATTATTAATAGGAGTATGTACCTGGATAACAATCATCTACATATGTGTATAAAAGGATATTCAGCAAGTCAAATAACTTTTAAGGCTACAAAACCATGGCTTGAGAAGCTGGTAGATTCAAGTCATCAAAGCACTGAATTATGAATTCTAAAATTTGAGGTGTCAGGAATTGAGCACCAAATCTCCTGACTCTCTCCAATAGGCAGGTCTAGATGACTAAAGCTCAAAGCCACAGAGGCCATAACTTCCACCATTGTCAGTGAATGGCATTGCCCCTCTGCAAAAATACCATTTGTATTCTCAAGCTGGTGCTTCAACATCAGCAAAAGCTCCCCTCACTAATAAATGTCAGCAGGTGTCATAATATCCCCTTTCATCAACACATCTCTACTGTGTAATGCTACTTAGGAAGAGAGTCCCAAGCAAGGTGCACTCCTGCCAGCTGCTTTTGGGAATAGTACAATGAATAATGGTAAGGATAGCTTAACATGAGTGATGCAAATAAGACAATACAGCCTCTAGAATGGTCTGCAGATGGAACCACCATGCTGAGGTTTTAATGAGCTGATCATCCTTTTAAGTTACAGTCTCATAGCATCTCCTTATACATGTCATAGTTAATTCTGTAAAGTCTTCTTTTTGCAGGCTATTGTAAATGAATGTATTATGCATTACTCCAATAACAAAATAATTTAATTTCTCATTAGACTTAACAACTCTGTGTAAACAGTGGACGAATGTTAAAGGCCCAGTTTTCTTCTCCTCGTAATAAGAGGTTTCTGTACAGCCTTATTAATTGGAATGCTGATGTAAGAGGTGAATGCATAATGAGACACGTGAGTGGCCTAATTCACATTCAGCCCTCCTCATCTTCAGTCAAACCCCAGCAGTTTAGGCTCAGTTAGTCAGCTCATCCTCAAACTTGAGACATCCCAGCTAAGGGAAGAGGCCTGCCATGGAGTAGATGCAGGGCCTGATCCACTGAGCCACCAAAGGTGCAAGTCCAGCGAGAGGCAGAGGAGCACAAGTCAGTCCCCATTGAGCAGGTTTCCAGGAGTGCACATTCACTGGCCTGCCGTGGGCCAGAGGAAGCCTCTTCCATAGCCCTGGCAGGGGGGCACCCCATGCTCCCCAGAGCCAGTGCCCAGCAGTGGCACAGGTGTGGGGTGCAGCAGTGCTGTGCTGCAGAGCCCGGGGAGGCAGAGGGCAGCCTTGGTTAGCAGGATCTGTACAGCACTTGGCAGCAATGCTCTGCTCTCAGACATCCCCATGGGTAATCATATGCTGCCTCCAGGCAGGTAGAAAGAGTGCTCCTGAAAGCCAGATGACCCCCAGAAGAGGAAATTGTGGGTGAATATAATGCACAGTGAATGGGCTTTATCCTGCAAACAATGGCAGAGCTGCTACCAAAAGATTCTCTTCAGGAGAGACATGGGATTTTGCATAAAGAAAAGGAAATTATATGTTGCTGAGAATTTTTGTTTCATGTGAAATGGCACAGCAAATACTATAGACTGAAGGATCCTGTCAGGGAACCATTCTCCTCGCAGCTGAATCATATTTAGAGTTATATTCCCTGTCTGAGCAAAAATGCTTTCTTTCCTTTTGTTTGCTTGCCTGTGCATCCTGTCAGAGTGAGGGAATGCAAGTGCTCAGGGATAGCTCCACAGCTTGTCTTAGAGGGATTCGCAACCTCCTTAGCCACCAGAGGTGCTGTGCAGATGGAAAACCTTTGAAAACAGGAAAGCAGGTTATATATGCTGGCCTAAAAGCCGTGGCTGGCTGCATTTGCTTCACTGTGGAGGATGAACCCTCAGCAAGAAGTGTTACAGGAGCATCCCCATCAGTGGCTGCATTTGGCTGGCAGGGTCCAGGGGAGCACTGGTGGCATCTGGCACGTTAAGTACATTTTCATGTTAGTTCAACCTGCCCAAGGGCAGATTTGTATGCTAAAACCCAAATCTTTTCCTGTGGGCTCCCTCCAGAGTTGGTGCTGCTGAGCACCCAGCCTGCCTGGGCCAGGCACCAAGATGCACAGCTGGCGGTCTCTATGGCTGCACCAGGTTAGGACAAGTGTCCCTCAGAAACAAGCCTAACACCTGGAGGAACTTCAGCCTCCTATTTTAAGATGTGAAGGGCCATGGCCTTGCTGTCTCAATGAACAGCTGAATCAATCACATGCACACAAATACTGCTCAGAACAGCTGATGCGGGCAAATCAAGCCTCTTCAACAGGTGCTGCAGTTGCACTCCCCAGATGTGGGTGATAATGACTTGTGTCTGCACCAAATCAGGTAGGGGTTCTCTGCTGAACCTTTTAACATCTCTGAGGAACTCTTTCTCATCGTAAAGCAATCCCAGATCCTCAGATATCTGTTTTACATGATGCTTCTTGTCCCTTGCTAGCAGCTTCACACTGCTGGATGATGCACCCCCTAGAAAAGCCTAAATTCCCTCATGATCCCCAATGTGCTCTGGCCCAGACGACAATCCACCTGGGGATGGAGCAGTCTGTCCCAAGTAGAAACATGGTATGGGTTTTGGCTGTGCTTTCAAAGTGCACGCCTGTATTTCCCTACTCCCCTTTCCATGGTGCAGTGTGTCCTGCCATCCCTGTCTTTGTGCTGAAGGATTTGAAGTGCTGGGGTAGCTGGTGGCAGGCTCCTGTCTGTCAGCTTGACAGAAAACCCCATCTCTGCCCTGCCACTCTTGTGTGCAAAGCCTCCTCCTTGTGGGGAATGATTTAATTCCACCCTGGAAATGCTAAAGGGGAAAGGCAGAGAAGGCTTTGTGGTATTCCTGAATGTGCTTTATTTGCTGCACATGAGGAGACTTCGCTGTAGCTGAGCTACCCAAGGAGGGCAGGACAAACTCAGAGCTCCTTGTAATCACAATAACAGGAGAGAGGAATAAATTATGTGAGGGGACAGACGTTAACAGCTGATTGCAAACCTCATGCAGAGCCAGGAGCAAGAATAAATGGCCAAATCCTGCTACATTTTCAGCTTGCTCCAAGATAATCAAGTGACAGCCATTGCTTCACCTGCATGGGGCAAAATTTAGACAGGATCATGGAGGGAGATGATCCAGGTGCTGCTAGGGGCTTCCAGGACCTCTTGGGCTATCTCCCCTCTGTTCCCAATAATGCCTCCTTACCTTTTTCCTTCTCTCCCACTGCTGTCTTGTTCTCTGTCCCATCCCACCCACCCTCCCTACTCCTGCTCCTGCTCCTGCTCCTCTTCTTTACCCTCTCCAATGCTCCTGCTGTTTCACCTGTAGCCAGGGAACATCCTTTTCTGTGCCAGTAGCTCTCCAAAGCCGTGGGGCTGAAGAGATGTCATGTTCACACATTCACTGGTGAGGTGCCAAGGTGGTCAGATGAGACCCAGAGGCAGGCAAAGCTCCCACTCCCATCCAGTGTCAGGTGTTTCCTGTTTTTTCTTGGGAAAACCAGAACCTGTATCTGATTTAAGGTTGCAAGTCACAGATCTGAACCATGAGGGACAGGGACTGTGGGACTGGGTCTCCTGTCCCAGAGGTGAGGCTCCCAAACTAACATCTTCATGGGACAGCAGAGGCTGCAGGGAGCCCCTCTCCACTTCCAGCATACTTGGAAAATAACTGCTTTGGCAAATTGGTGTGATCAATGGCAAAGTGCTTTGTCAAGAGATTGCTTTAGTTTAGTAAATCCTTGCTCACAATATCCTAATTGATCTTGCAGCTCTAACAGCTCTCCTATTGTCAGTCAGGTTTACTGTTTACAGTAGCAAAAACAGGAGAGAATATACTGTGTTGTAGTAAGGCAGAGAGGGAACTAAACAGCCTCTGTGTTGTTTTGTGGCACATGCACTCAGGTTAAGTGCTCTTCTCCTTCCTGCTCCTGCCACACTAACAACAGCAACCACTGGAGGAGGTAGAATCAAGAGTGAGCACGAAGGCTTCGAGAAAGCATATGCTTCCTCAAGAACAGAGAGTAAAAGACTGGGAACTGTTTGCTCTGAGACAGTGATAAATAACAAATCGTTCTGCAGATTACTCTGTGGGACTCATTGCCCCAGGGCAGCACTGACATGGGAGGCTTAGCAGGATACACATTCACGCACAATAAAACATCATCTGTATGGAAAGAAACCAAAACAACCCAAACTATTTTTGACTCCATGTTTCACAACATCATTTAATTCTCTGAAAACAGCCAGAAACTTCCTCCCTAAGCAGATTATTGCAAGACTGGCTCTGAGTGACATCTTATGCCTTCCTTTGTGATATCAGGCCTGGGCCTTTGCTGGAGACAGGCTGTAGAGGGATGGACTACTGATTTGATTCTCCACTTTAATATCCTGACTTTTTCTTCATGATGTCATACAAATAATAGAAGGCAGAGCCTTTTTTTCCAAACAAACAAGATATGGGCTACTTTCTCTCTATTAAGAGTTTGGAATACCTTATTTGCTATCACTAGGGAATATACGGCACAAATAACCAAAATCTAATCAAGATTTTCCCTAATTTCCAAATGGCTGCTGTAGAGTTCAGCTGCCCTTTTTATTGATTGTGGTAGTAAGCACAGACGCCACTTACCATGAAGACATTTTTACATAGGCAGGGCTATTAGAATGATTTATAAAGCTATTGTCTTAAACTGCAGTTTTGCTGAAAGCAACGGGAGCAAACTGTATGCATCATGGGTAGCTTGGGTTTGTTCCTAGTTTGTAAGAGCCAATATTTTAGTCATCTAATCATTAAGATTTATGTTACATAGGAAAGAAGTATTGTAGGGCTATCACTTATCCAAGTGTTTTTCAGAACAGAAATACAACATTATATATCCAGTCACTTATAGGACATCCTGATATTACAGCAATGAATACAGTAGAAGTAGAGCAGAACTGAGTCAATAGCTGTAAATATACCCCACAGTTCCTTTTTTAAAAAATGTCATGTTTATGGAAAATCTGTTGGTTACTCATGCTGACTTTCTCCACCTATTTGATAAATCACCTTCAAAGTAAGATAAGCAAATAAAAATTCATTCTTGGTGTTCCTTCTGCAGTCCAGTGGTGTCCCAAGAATCACAGCTAATAAGGAATACAGCTGTTGTGAAACAGTGTGTTATGGTTTAACCCCACACCAGCTGCTGGCTCACTGCTCCTCAAAAGATGGAGAGAATTGGAAGGGTACAAGTGAGAAAACTCATGGGTTGAGATAAGAACACTTTAATAATGGAAAGAATATATAACAATGATAATAATAATAATGACAATAATGATAATTATGATGATAATAATAACAACCACCACCAATAATAATAATAATCCAATTAAAAGGAAAATAACAGAGAGAAAAATAAAACCCAAGCAAGAAAAGTGATGCAAATGAAAACAATTGCTTACCACCAGCAGATTGATGCCCAGTCAGTCCCTGAGCAGCAGTCTGCCAGCCAACCTAGTTTTATTGCTCAGCATGAAGCCATATGGTCTGGAGTATCCCTGGGGTCAGCTGAGGTCAGCTGTCCCAGCTGTGTCCCCTCCCAGCCACTTGCACTCCCCCAGCCTACGCACTGGTGGGGCAGCATGAGGGGCAGCAAAGGCCTCAACTCTGCTAAGCACTGCTCAGGAATATCTAAAACATCTCTGAATTATCAACAGTTTCCAGCACAAATCCAAAACACAGCCCCACACCAGCTACTACGAAGAAAATTAACTCCAGCCAAAACCAGAATTTAGTGTCTAAAGTCTCCTAATTCTAGAGGCTTTGTAAGACCACTTTTAGAAGTGCCACCAGCTGCTTGCTCATGGCAGGTGAGTCTGTGCTTTGAGCCATTGTACATATTGCTTTTATTGGTCTCAACAAACCTCAGTGGAGCAAGGCTGTTCAAACAGGTAAATTCTCATGTCCAGTTCATGTTACAAAGGACTGATGATTGCACCCCTGAAAACCATTTTGTACTGCCTTTTAGTCATGCCCCTCTAACACTGTGACAATGTCAGTCATGAACTACAACATGAACAGGATGTTTTATCTATCTTCCTACCCACCTTCCTTTAATACTGCTTCCTCGGTCCTCTGCAGTTATGTTTCATCCTGGTGGCCGGTGGGTTGACTGCTGGGTATGAAACTAGTTCCCTTGCTGGCCAGAAATGTTAATTTTTACACAGACCTTCTCAATCTGAATCATTCTTTTTTCCTGATAAGAGGTTAAAAATTAGAGAGATTTACTCTTGAGTGTAGTGCACAGCGTTTGGAAAAAAATGTTAGCTTTCACCAGTCAGACTCCCAGGACAGGCCTCAGCTGACTGTTTGCAGGCAACAGACCAGGCAGGTGTTAAGGAGGCCAGTTTGTATTTTCATGGGCAGGAGTGTCCCCACCACAGACACACTAAGAGGTTAAGACTTTCAGCAGTGAACATGTGTGCAGCTATTACTCCTTGAGCAAAGAGAAGGGTTCTCATCCTCTAAGGCTTTGCCATGTCTAACTGCTGGTAGGGATTGAATTTTTGACAGTGAATGACTGTTCAGCTGTATTTTTAGATTTTTTTTTAGATCCTTTCTGTTGTCCATTAGAGCACCGTTATGGTTCGTAGGGCTCTTGAAGGAGAACCGTGCAAATTCCTGCACACAGGATGTCATTTTATGCTCTCTCCTCTTTTGTTCCTTCTATCTGCTTTAAACCAGCAGGAGGGGAGGTGGGAGAAATAGAATATTTTTGTTTATTGTATCCAAGTGTTTAAGGAATGACAGACATAATTTTCTCATTTAAATGGTTGTTCTTTGCCAACACCACACCAGCAAACATGTAAAGTAATAGAACAGCCTACTACAGTGCACTGCAGAGCACAAGGACTCTGGAAGCTGCTTGGGAATGGAGGCAGAGAAAGGGGAAAACCTGACCATGCTGTCCTCTGGATGGAGATGACATAACGATGCCCAGGAAAAAAGGGAGAGTTATTACCAGCCTTTTTATGTCCTGGTTAATGCTGTGTTTAGTGCATAGCTGTGCTGGTGCGTGGAGGTCTAAGGAAAGAGGGGGCTGCTGGGGGGGCAATGGCTGGTGGCACCGCATGGGGAGCTGCACTGGTGGGGGTGGCAGCCCTAGGGGATCTGAGCGATGGAGGGGTGCAGAGCAGGGCACTGTTTTGGCGATGTCATGCAGAAGTTGGGTACGTGACAGTTGCCTGAAGGAATGCATGAGTCATAAAACAATGTCTCCATAACATATAAAGATATGGTGGGGCAGAGGGTTTGTTCTTAGGATTGCAGTTTGCACCACCCCAATGATTCTACTGGTTAGGGAGGGGAGTTGCTGAGCTGAAGTACTTTAATGCCATGGTAACACTAATTGCTCTCATGATGGGAAATGTCAGTGCTGTAATGTGGATACTACAAATGTACAAAGCCTCATGTCCTCTGAACAGACATCATGGAGAGTGCTCAATGAGTTAGGACAGATATTTAAGCTCTTCCCAGAGCATTTCCCCTCTGGCATCCTTTGCTTTTTGCATAACCCTGCGGTCTGCTCAGAGCCGTGACCATTCCTGCCTTGGCACAGAGCAGAGCTGTGTGACAGCTCTCCTTTGGACAGGAATATAGCTCCAGAGCCCACCCCTATTCCCACACAGCAGCAGCCTCTTGCAGAAAGGCCTCTGTTTGCCAAGGGCTGGATCTAATTATCAGGGATATTTTGTGTCCATAACCCTCCTAAAAGAAAATAATCTTATTCGGTGCTGCGTGTAGGCGGAGAAGCTGATGAAAGGAAGGGAGGGAGGGGTTACTGCTGGCAAGAAAAAAAACAAAACAAAACAAACCAAGAGCTAAATAAAATTCTTAGTTTTCCTACTTGTAAGAAAAAAATACACGAACCCTTCAAGTATGTGTGCTTGACTTCGGATTTGTGTGCTTGACTTCGGATTTGTCTGGGACAATTTAGGGATAGATTGGGCCTGCTTTTTGCATGGAGAGGCAAAAGGGTGACTTGAGCATCCCAGTGAGTGGCTGTCCTTGCTTCCTCATGAGGAGAGCAGGCCAGTGTGGTGGGAGCAGTTGTGCCTTCCCAGTCCTCCCAGCAGCAGGGAGTTGTCCCCAGGCAGGGGTACTGGTGGCACGGGTGGCAAGCCAATCACCAGGGAGTGCTCCCCTCGTGGGCACAGCGCTGCTCCCCACCGACACAGCCCATCTTCCTCTTCTCTGATTTACCAGTCAATTTCATCAACCATTTAATTTTGTCAAAATCATTGACAGAAGACCATTAAAAGGAGAGTTATGCCACTTCTGCGCTCCATGGTTTGGGCTCATTTATTTTAATTATCTGTAACAAATTCACAGTTAAACAAGGCTTGAGAGGGTGCTATTTAAATGTGGTACTTGTGGCATACACAGGACCATTAACAAAACACTTCTCTGCAGCTTGACTCTTTTCTCCACCATCTAGCTTGCAGCTCATCATATCACTAGAGATAGGAAACAGAACGTAACACCTAATTAAAATGTGAGCCGGTGTCCACAGATGATTCAGTAGAAATAAAGGCATTAAGCTAGTGAGAGAAGCAGGAGAGAGTCATCACAATAAAAACATCTTGTTCAAGCAGACTCGGGAGGAAGCTATGCTCCTACCTTAGGCACCTGCATGAAGATGGGGATAACATGAGGTATTCAGGTCCTGATACAGAAAAACATTAAAACTAAAAGCTGATAAAAAGTAAATGTCTGTTGTTCTCATTAAGAATTCTGAACTCCACCATGTAATAACAATTTTTAGCCTTTAGCGTTGGTTGTCATAGAAATATCACAAGCAACCACTTATTTTGGTAATAGGTTTATAGATAGTGTCTTCTCTTATTTTAGTTGTTCTTTTCCAAAATTATATTGATGCATTTTTTGTATAAGTAGGTGAGATATCTGCAGCCATTGCAAGATGAATTTAAAGCATGTTAGGTTAAGCATGTCAGAGGCATGCATAGAATTTAATATTTTTTAATATTGTTATTCTCCAAAAGACATAAAAAGTATAAATAGCCAGGCGTGGACTTAAGATTATACATACCAAGGATAAGCAAACTAATCATGTCTCCCTCTGTTTGTCACAGGTGGGACAGTCCCCTGGTCGACCTGTTTTTCTCCAACCAGTTCCTTCAGATCACCACTACTGTGCCCTCTACTTCTGTGTATGGGTTTGGTGAGC
Organism: Myiozetetes cayanensis; assembly: GCF_022539395.1. NCBI lineage: Eukaryota > Metazoa > Chordata > Aves > Passeriformes > Tyrannidae > Myiozetetes > Myiozetetes cayanensis. Next base: position 14,815,774 of record NW_026087521.1, read on the forward strand.
ATGAGCACCCGACCTTCAAACACAACATGGACTTCAAAACCTATGGCATGTACACGAGGGATCAGGCACCAACGGTAATTCAGTTCATGCAGCACTTTGTCCTCACTTGTATCACCGAAAGGAGATAACAAGCATGGAACCTCACAAGTTTTGCAGATATCATCAGTTTTAATTAAATTTTGAAGCCTTGAGTAATTTTGAGGGTACTTAAAAACCTTTCATCAGAAACTTTCTCACAGTGCAGTTTTCAGAAAAAAGTATTTTGTGCGCCAAGATTCTGGTTCAGAAAAGCATTAAATTTCATGCTCAGATCAATCTCTGTTCATCCAAACAAGCTGGACTTCAGCAGGACTCATTAGATATTTGGCTAAACTGGAGTCAGTGGTTGATGAGTCTGTTTTAACTAGCAGGTGATTCTTACCCATGCCATTTTGGAGGGTTTGGCAGAATATGAAAGGTTTAAGTGAGAAAAATTAAGAAGTGCCATTGTGATGAGGCAGAGAAAATAACTCTTTTCTATCAATTTGACTTCACTCCAGTTTAGATGGAAAAATCCCCCACCTTTCAAAACAAGTCTAACTATGAATGAATTTCCTTGTCTATGCATATGTAGCTATCTGACAAAACTATGAAAAATAGCAAAGTCAAGCCATACCTCATGTGCTGTTTATGTTTCAGTCATTTGCCAACCTCTATGGAGTTCACCCTTTCTACATGTGTGTAGAACCTGACTCCAATGCCCATGGTGTTCTCCTTCTGAACTCCAATGCACAAGGTAAAAAGATATATGGATTTCCTATATAGATTGCATATAGAAAGATGATAGGTCAGTAAGTATACAAAACTGCTTTTTCAATGTGATACAAATATGAGTGACTGTTCCCTAACTAAGCTTCCAGGAATTACTATGGAGTTTTCAAAAGGATTTCATTAGAATGACTGTTTAACAAGGTAAGGTATTTTCAGAGAAAATATATGCTAAACTTTTTTTTGAATATAGATATACATAGAGGGAAAGAAGAAGGTGTAGGAAATTTCCTCTCTGAGATTGGCATAACTAAATCAAATCAGTTTAAGTTGGTCCTGCGTTCTATCTGTGGAGAATAGTTTTGTATGTTGCCATGGTCACCTTACTTTATTAATCTAGTAGTATAATTTCAGAAAATGGGAATCTTCACATAGTCTATAAAATCACTTTCCCCTGGCAAGCAATGGCATCCAATAAGAAGATTAAAATAGCATAGAGGAACCCTAAACACAAGCTTTTGATCCTTTTTATATAAATGAAACTGAAATAAATGGACCTATGCAATCTGCTCTGTGGGGGTTTCTGTGATGTATTGCTGCACAATGCCAGTCTGAATGCCTCTTAAACACTGACAGTCTTGGAGCATTGACCACATACATCTCTAGGAAGCCTGGTCCAGTGTTTGACCACTCTCTTGGCAAAGAAATACTTCCTAATGTCAAGTCTCAGCATCCCCTGATCCATTCTTGATTCATTCCCATGTATAGTGCAGAGCTGGTTTGTACTCAGAACATCTTTTTTTCCCTTTTAGATGTTACTCTGTCTCCAAACCCATCTTTGACTTTCCGCACTATTGGAGGGATCTTCGACTTCTATCTCTTCCTGGGACCGACCCCTGAAAATGTCATTCAGGAATACACTGAGGTTAGTAGAAAAGTGCATAGGGCACACGGGGCAGTGTCTTGCAACAAAGTCCCATCAGGATCTGGTAGTATTAGGTAGTGCATCCAGAGAGTTGTCGTGATCTGTTTGTACAGAGCTGTAACTTCAGATCCGTGAGAAAGCTGGCATATGCTCCAGCATCTGTGAGCAGTCTGAGTGTTGCAGGCTGGCTGGGTGTTCAGTGCACATCTCCAACCTTTCCTGCAGTGTTTCAGAATGGGGTTCAAGAGTACATTAAAGGGATGCAATGATTAGAAAAGAATCTGTTTAAGCTTACTCTTCTCTGGGCTGTCATAATTTTACAGTCTTTGTTGCATGACCATGACTGTATTCTGACACTGTGGATGGAAAAAAAATAGGCAGAATGCAGATGGGAATGTTTGGGAACTTTACATGTGCTGGATTTCCGAGGTGTTGGATGGACTTAAAAGGCTTCAAGCCTTTATTTGCCAGTGGAATTGCCTGTTGATTTTGGAACCGTCAGCCTGTTTTTTACTAATGAAAATTGCATGTAATCGCATTGGAGAGCATAGATGTGAAACAATACATTTACTGCTGTCTCACAGAGCGCAACTACTTTCTTTCCAATTGCCCAGTGTTTTCCAGAGAACTGAGACTACACATGCAGATGGCTGTTTTGGAAGTGTACATGCAATTCTTACCTAGTGAGGACTTCACAAATAAAAAGTAGCAGATGAAATGTTTTCCCTCATCACCAAATTCCAGGTGATGCGTTAACTGGGCCTTTGCACAGAGAATCGCCACCTCAGACCTAAGCTCTGTACATAAAGAAATCAGTGTCAAATTTAAAGCATGTGGAGCAAAGCTGAGAAGGGGCATGCTGCTGTGAGAAGGAGGGGTCATGTGTGCAGACCTAGAGAATTAGGCTGCAACTGGAAGTGCTGAGCAGCCTGTGGTAGAGCATCGCAGAGCTGGGCACTCAAGGCTCACAGTGAGAGGTGCATGTGCTCTGCTTTCCCCTGCAGCACCCCTCAAAGGGGCCTGAGCTCTGATCTTTAGCAAATCTTTTGTCTTTCCTGGCTTTTCAAAGCCTCAATATCCTATGCTTGCCTTCTTTTTAAGTACCTGAAATGGGAACAGAAATACTGTGGTTCAGACTACCAGGGTGGTAGGTTCTGTTAGACCTTCCTTTTCCATGCAGAGGTTCAGGTTGTGCCTCCCAGAGAGGTGGGAGGCTGATGGTGCCCCTCCATGTCCCAGAGCAGGAGCGACTGTTCTGTTGCTTGGGAGTTTTCAGCTCCCTCTGCACGTTGTCCCCACCAGTCACCTGTTATGGTTTAACTCTGGCCAGCAGCTCAGCTGCTTGCTCCCACCCCCTCAGTGGGATGGGGGAGAGAACTGGAAGGGTAAAAGTGAGAAAATTCGTGGGTTGAGATGAACACAGTTTAATGGGTAAAGCAAAAGCCATGCACGCAAGCAAGGCAAAGCAAGGACTTCATTCACCACTTTCCCATGGACAGTCAGGTGTTCAGCCATCCCCAGGAAATGGGGAAATGGTTGAACACGTAACTGTTAATTGGAAAGACAAACACCATCGCTCCAAAGGTTCCCACTCTCTTTTCTTCTCCCCCAGCTGTATTTGCTGAGTATGATGCTGTATGGTCTGGAATATTGCTTGGGTCAGTTGGGGTCAGCTGTTCCCACTGTGTCCCCTCCCAACAACTTGTGCACCCCCAGCCTCCTCACCTGGTGAGGTGGTAAAAAAAATCCTTGAATTATCACCACTGTTTTCAGCACAAATCCAAGACACAGCCACATATCAGCTACTGTGAAGAAAATTAACTTTATCCCAGCCAAAACCAGCACACACCACCTCTGATTCCAGTGACACAGACCAGCAAGTAAACTGGGTTTTAAACTTACACATGGGAAATAAAACCAAGAATAATAAAAAAAAAGTATTAAAAAAAAAAAGAAAGAAAAAAAAGAAAAATAAGTAAAGCAACTCTCCCCCAGGCTGCAGCTTTGATCCACATTTCAGGGGAGTTAGTGCAGCAGTGCAATGCAGATTAGAGCCATCCCTGTTTCTTTTCAAAGTCTGTTGCTGGTGTTTGAAAGCAGCATTTCTGTGGCTTAGCAGGTGGTCAGCAGCTGAAAATAAAATGAGGGAGTTCTCACTCCCCAGCTGATGGGTTGTGGCAGCTCACTTTCCACCCCTGTCTCTGGAAATGGAGCTGGAGAAAGAAAACAAGGTAAAGGAGAGCAGTGGGTGTCTCCTAATGAGACATGTCACATGCAGGACCAAAAAAATCTCCTGTTCTGTATTCTTTGAGCTTGTGCTCTGCTCTCTAGGGAATCTTAAAGAATGCATGTTATTAATTTCACAGTGAAATAATAACTTCTTCAGTAAACATCCTGAAATTCCAAGGTCGCAAATGTTACAATTACCATAGTATTAGTCTCTAGGGTAATGATTTGGCTTTTATGTACAAGATCTGTGGGAAGGTGAAGGAGAGAGAAAAGACTTTATTTTTCAATTGTATTTTCTGTCACACTGAGAGGACTTTCCTGTGCAGTCATTGTCATGCCGCAGGGAAGGAGAAGGGGTGGAAAGGAGGAGTGTGACCGATGTCTGCAAGGCACAGCTCAGCTCTCAGCTCTCTCAGCTGTCAGCATGGGTCTCCTCTGGGAAGTGGTGTTTTGGGAGATCCTGGGTGCCAGGGACCCTGGTGGGACCAGGCTGCACTGCTGCAATGAGCTTCCTGGGGGAATGACACTTTCCATCCACTTTCCACTTTCCACCCACTTTCCACCTGTGCAAGCATCTGCCCCAAATCACTGCTTTTTGCAGGGAGCACCCATTATATCTCTAGGATGTCCCCAGGATGGCAGGGTGGCCAGGTGCCAGATGGTGCATGGCTGTTGAGAGCAAGGGAGTTGTGTCCAGAACAAGGTGCTCCATACCTTTCTCAAGTTTTGGGCTGTTGCTTTCAGTGACACTTCAGTATCTGAGCAACCCCTCTGGCCCCTACCGTGCTTGCTTCTGTGAGAGGTTTAGCAGCTTGGCTCTGCTCTGTGCTTTCATGTGGCTTTCTCCAAACCAGTCAGTTAGGACACCTCTGTAACAAAGCTCTTTACTGGGTCTCTGGAGTATGCAAGGTTTCCCTGTGCACCTCTCCAGGTTGCCCCCAGCACCCAGAGGTGGACCATGAACTCTTCCCAGAGCCACTGGGCCCAGGCTATGCCAAGAGCAGGGCTCCCTGTGTGGTGATCAGGGTTGATTGCAGCTGCCCTGTCAGGGCCACCAGCCTCTCTGTGCATCCTTGGAGTGAGGACAGGTGGCAGCTTGGCCCAGGATAATCTGCTTTAAATGGACTCCAAGAGTGAGGCAAGGTCTGAGAAGAGAGCAGTGGACTAAATGTAGGTGGCTCTGTCCCTCTGCTCTGTTTTGTGTGGAGCAGAGGTAAGCTGTAGGATGCATCCTGCCAGTGGCACCAGAGTGATACAGTGGTGACAGCAGCTGTAGGGTGAGTGCTGGGCATAGTGCAGCCTGATTCTTCTGCTCCCTCTTGTCCCCTGAGCTCCTGTGAGGAGCATTGGTTTTGGTACATCCAAGATGGTCCTGCACATATATATATATATATATGTATATATATGACAGTGATCACATTTTTCTCCTTCTATGGAAGAGGTCTGATATACAGGACAGGTGTATAACACACATCTCACTTTTAATGACAAGCACCTCAGTTTACAGGAGTGGGGGAAAAGCAGTAACAAACTAAAGAGCTCAGCCATTGAGCTGAACCTGGCTAAGGCTCTGTAGTCACACCTGATACCAGACTGCCACTGCCAAGACCACTGGTGGCCTTCCAGAACAGACCAACAGTGTGTAGCAGTAGCGCATCAGCTCCATAGCAAGCACTCAGGAAAGTTAGTGTTCAACAAATGGGCTTTTAATAGCTCTTGGGTGGAGTAAAGGCAGTGAATTTTTTATTTTATCACAAATTATAACAAGCTTTAAGTGAGCATACTGCATGTCTCCTAATGCTGCTTTGAGAGATAATTCCTGGCTTGCTTCCTCCTTACAGGAGTGTAGGTTAGTTATGGGTGTAAGGGACCTCAGGAGGTCTCTAGTCCAGTCTCCTCTTTGAGAGGTAACATGAAAAATCTGCTTGTACCTAGAGTTTATCACAGATGATTCAGTGAGTCTCACAGATGAATTCATGGGTCCCCCAAGAAAGAATAAGCAGCTGATAAGTGTTTTGCGCAGCAAAGAACAATGTTTGAAGGCCGTGGCATTGAAAACCCTTAAAATTTTTAGTGAGGTTTTGAGCATCTTCTGAATTGTTCAGGAGCTGCAGGGCCTTTCTTCTTGCTCTGCTAAAAGAAAGCTCAGCTTCTGTGCATAGACTTTGAGTGAAGGTTGCCCTCTGCCTGACCAGTGGCCACAGTGCTCACTTGCTTGCCTTAGCCATAGAGGATGAGCTGGATACAGATACCTGGGCCACAGGAGCACTTGTGAAATTTAGCCATTGTAGGACTATCCAAAGACACTATTTCTGTGTCTAAATTCAGAGCATTAGCCCACTTGGGTTTTTATAGTTTCCTCCTACAACTCCTCTTTGAAGAAAGGGAGTTTAGGCAAATATCAAGCTTCAAGAGTCATTTTGTATGGCTAGCTAGGGGGCAAGATTAGCAGTCTTTCATGTTAAGTCCATTTACCTGTACTGCTGGACATCTCAGCTCTTTTGTTAGCATGGGAAAGAATCTCTCTGTCCAACCTATATGATATACAGGTCATAACTTTGCAGCCATATCTCTCTCATCAAAGTCTGGTCATAGTGTTAAGAGAATAGGATCCTGATTTACTCTATACAATTTATAACCTAGTTCATATCACTGATGCTCATATTAATAATTTGATTTGTCCAATAACCCAACAAAAGGAATGTGAATACATATCACCTGCTCCCTAAACACAGATCTTAGCTGTTATATATACATGTTTTCACTGAACTTTGTTCTTCCTGTAAAACACTTCCAGGATACCTCGTAGATACATCAGCTCTCAGGTACATTTGAAAAAAGTGAAAAAACCCACACCATAATGCCAAGTTATATAAACATGGAAAAACTAACAGTGAATTTATTAAACAACAGCAGGAGTTATTTAAGAAGCAAGTGCAGGAGGAATTATGGAACAAAAAATAGAATCTTTCTTTTTTTACTGCTTCTGCAGTACCCTGTCTTTGCCCTTTTTTTTTTCTCAGTTTGGATAACCCATATGTTTGCTGTTTCTGCATTTTCCTCCTTCAGTTCCCTTGCCATACCCCATTTACCTTTTCTGATTCTATGGGAGTCAATTTTGCCAAGCAGGCTTTCTCTGCCTGCTGCACTTTATGATCATTGGTATGCAGAATGCAATCTATATGAATTAACTAGATCCTAAATATATATCAAATCCAAACTTGAGTTTTCAGGTTTGCAGAATTGCATTCCTGCCTCTGCTGATCCATCTGTGAGTAGGTACCATATGTCAGTTACTTTATCAGGAAGCTTCAGGGGGATCCATTAGAGTGAGTCCGCAGCATAATTAGAAAAAAGAACATTTGTTTTCCCAGCTGCCCTGTTTTCATCCTTCCTTTTCAAATGTTCTGCTGGTTTCAATTAAGCTCACCATGGATGCACCAGCCTAGCAAACCCAGAGAATGAATTGCTTCAAAAACTTAGTATTTTACTTGCAAGGTGGATACTTTTCTGTTGATTCAGCTGTAGCCCCAAACTCCTCAAGCAATGCTGTCACAAATACCATCTCGCTCTGTGGTCCCCAGTGACACAGCACTGTCCCACAAGGGTGAGCAGCTGAACCTCAGCAAACCCCTGTGCTGGGGCTGTCCCTTTGGGGAAGGCTCTGGTCACACACTGGTGTGTCCACCTGGGTCCTTGATAGGATATGGGGGAAGAAGGAAATCCCTGTCCCACTCTTGAACTACATTGTATTGGTGATGTCCCTGACTGCCTAGCCAGGAGTGACCCAGGGTGTCACAGGACTCAGCAGGGCTGCCCAGCAATTCCCACTATCTCTGCTTGGGCTGGTTATCCCTTTCCCATTTTCCAGCCTGTCCGGGGAGAGGCAGCAGATGCCATGCAGACATCCTGCCAGGGCACAGGGCTCTGCATTTAGCCACAGGATTAATATTTATCAGTTGCTTTTCCTTCTTCCTCTTGTCCCAGGCGAGAAGCCTGTGCACAGAGTATTTTATTTCATTAAGGAGTTCTTTTGTTTTGATCTTTCTTTTTAATCTTGTTTGTAGAGGTCATTCTCTGGTTACAGTAGAGAAAGCAAGGGCAAAATATGCATATGCTTTAGGATCACAAAGTGGTGGGGTTCACAGAACTCATCTTGCAGCCTTTGCTGGTCTAAAACAAACTCTGCTGCCTCCCCAGGTGAATTTATCCTTAATATGGTGAGTGTGGGTGTGACAGAGAAGCAGACTTCTTGCCCTGTGGCTTGTCATGCTGTGTTGGACACCTTGGTGCTGGCTCACAGGGGGTCTGGGAGGTTATCCTGAACCATCATGGCCCACTCAGCTCTCCACAGAAAACCCCAGTAGAGCTTGAAAGATGGTCTGGGTGATCAGATGTGTCCACATAAAACTAACAGAAAAATGGAGCTAATGGAAAAAACTAATGACACATGCAATCAGGCAAGAGAGCAGCAGGGTAACAATGGTGTGTGTCTGCCCATCAGCCTCCCCCTACATGGAGGGACCCCCTTTCTCACTCTATGGCCTCTCCTGGAGGGTACAGCAGCGTGCAGCAAAGGCTGGGTGCCACTGCAGCAGGAACACGCTGCTGATAGCTGTCGTTGCTTCCTCTGCAGAGCCCAGCCTCCAGCTGAATTGAAGGAGAAGTGGGTGTTCAGGAAGGTGGAAAGAGTTAAGCCTGGAGGAACAGGACAAGAAGCAGGTGTAGGGGGCAGTTGTGCTGATCAGCCCAAGCATCCCTCCTGGAGAGACTCAAAGGATTAACCTCACCAATTGTTCTGGCCTCCTCCTGTTTTTTCTTAGGAGAGATAGCAGCATGCCAACTAGCCAAAGCACACTGTAGCCAAAGCTGTAATGTTTAGTGCTCAAGTTCAACGGTGCATTCAAAAGCCTTTCTTGTTTGGAAGCAATTTACCCTGTGTGTTCCCCAGCTCAGGTGCATTAAAACATCCTTGGCTGTTCCCTGCCTCTCTCCCACATCTGTTTTTGTGTCTGGTGCACTTTGTACATCCCACCAGCTCCAGCATCGGTGATGTATTTTAGAGCAATTTCAAGGTCAGCATTGCTTTCCCAGGTCAGGCTTCCTGGAGAAAATCCCATAGGAAGGTGTGACTTTATGCAATGTACCTCCAGAGAGCTTAGCATTGCAATAGATACGAGTGCCAGAAGTGCCTTGTTTTATTTATTTACAGTAGATGAGGTTTAGCTGCCAATACACAAGTTTTTTTGGTTTTCAATTCTTAGTATAATTACCTAACTATGGAGATCCATGGGGAAATAAGAGAGGAATGGTTATTTAGCCAAAAGGGGCAATATCTGCAACTGATTAATAAGTCATGGGTGCTTACTAGCTACTTGCTTTTCATGTATTGTCTGCGAAGGTGTTAGAAATACAATACAAAGGTTAGTTTCGTGGGATTTAACTCAAGGATTTCAAGAGATCTCTCCCAGAAAACACTAGTGTGTACTAATGAGGTAATGCCAGATTTCAGTTTATTTGTAGAACAGACACATCATGGTTGCCCACTGCTCGTCCCAGGTTACCACAGCAGCTCTAACAGGGGGAAGCAGAGCAGGATGCCTTGCTTCTCTGTGCTCTCAATTGAGTTTCCTCGTGCCATTTACAGATGGATTAAATTCAGACAGTGGAAATCAAATATTTATAAAATCATATTTAACTCATTACCTTGTGTTTCAGTTGAGAATTTCAGGACCAAACAGTAGCTCTGACCTTGAAGAGGGTTTTCAATGCCTGGCAACACAAGGCTGTGGGCCAGCAGTAAGAGCAGTCAGCCATAAGTAACTGAATTTCATCAGATTGGTGTGTAAATATAATTAGAACTTCAGAGAGCTCAAGTAAACATCAGACTCCTGATGAGTTAGTTCATCTGTATGTGGCAAGAGACATTTGCAAAGCTTATGTTGCTGTATAATGTTGGAGATTTGCTTGCTGTTGACCAAGGGGTTTGTGGACTTGGGATGGGTTGGGTGGCATGAGGATCCACACTGGATTTCTGCTGGCATGTGCTCTGTAAGTGAAGGCACGTATGCTACTGGGCAGAGGCTGAGACCTCATCAAAGCCCTCATTTAACATTAGCCTGGGGTTTATAGACTGTCTTCTACTGTCCTTAGAAGTGATGCTCAGTGCGGGTATTGCTTGGAGCCTCTGTGAAGCACAAGAATCCACCAGGAGAAGCACTTTTTTGGAGCCAGGCATACTGTACTGAGTTACTCAGAGACAGGAAAGGGTGTTTAATGGGTGTATAATGCCTGTGCCCTGATCTTTGTGGCTTAAATGCTCTGGAAGCCTCTCCTGGTGTTTCAGAATAACTTCTCATCTCACCTCTTGCATTTCTGTACCCCTCATTCCTGCTGCAGGCCATTGGACGCCCTCACATGCCAGCCTACTGGTCTCTGGGATTTCAGCTCTCCCGCTGGGGCTATGGCAGCCTTGATGTTTTAAAGCAAACTGTCGATCGTATGCACCGCTATGATATCCCATATGTAAGTATGGATTTTGCACTGCGTATGCTGATTTTACAATCTGAACTGAGGTGAATAAAATTACAGTAGAGGAAAAATAATTATCCTACAAGAATTGTAGAATGAAAGGATGTTCATAATCACATGTAGTCCTTTTCCCTGTAATATCTTCACAATGCTTAAAAGAACATTTAAAGTGGGCTTTTAACATGAGGTTTAAGTGCTGCTCTTGGCTGCATAGCAGGCGATTCTTCTGTGGATTTGCTATTATGCAGTATGAGATGCTAGCATTTTAAAAATATATAATGGCACTTCTGATGCAGATCACTGCAAAATAGTTGCTAAACTAGGCCTTCTACATTTTCATTTTGTCCATTTCTACCATGTAAGTTTGTAGGACTACAGTTATTACAGCCAATCTCTTAGGTTTCATTTCATAAGTTAGTTGCCTTTTAGAAATGGAGTTGCACACGCTCCAGTTTCTGTATCAAATACTTCCACTGAAGGCCATCTAGTTCAACTGCCCTGCAAAGAGCAGGAACATCTTCAACTAAACCAGGCTGCCCATCCAATTTAACCTTGAATGTTTCCAGGACTGGGACATCTACCATCTCTCTAAACAACCTGATCCAGTGTTTTACGACCCTCATTGTAAAGAATTCCTTCCTTATATCTAGTCTGAATCTACCCTCTTTTAGTTTAAAACCATCACCCCTTCTCCTATCAGAAGAACAGGCCCTACGTAAAAAGTCTGACCCTATTTTTCTTTTAAGTCCCCTTTAAATATTGAGAGGCTGCCATAAGGTGTCCTTGGAGCCTTCTCTTCTCCAGGCTGAACAACTCCAGCTCTCTCGGTCTGTCCTCTTAAGAGAGATGCTTCAGCCTTCTGATCATTTTTGTGGTCCTCCTTTGGACTTGCTCCAACAGATCCATGTCTTCCATGTGCTGAGAACTCCAGAGATGGATGAAGTATTTATGTCATATTTCCTCTAAAAATGTTTAGGACGTCCAGCATCTTGATATTGACTACATGGAACGTCGCCTGGACTTTACCTATGATAAAGTGAATTTTGCCGGTCTGCCAGAGTACATCCAGGAGCTGAAGAAGAAAGGAATGCACAATATTGTGATTCTGGTAAATTAACAATGTTACTAATTATTTCTCCATTTATAAGAACTACTCACAGTATGGTCTTCACAGCAGTACCTAGGTGCTAATAGACATATACTATTGTGGCAGATTTTTCCATTTTTGTCATTTGTTGAGAAATTTGTTGATCAAGAACAATTTCTCACAGATTTCATATTTAAAAAGGTTGAATTTATTGGATATCTGTGTACCAGCACCATCTCTATACCAAAACATTAATTCTCTGTCACTTTTTCCCACTCAGTTATGAGAAATTTTGCCTCTGTTCAGGGCTGAGTTGACATAGGATTGCTTTCATACTATTCTTTGCCTGAAAAGAAATAAAATTAATTTAAGACATACAAAAATAGCTGAATAGAGGAAAAAGTCTATTCATAATCACTCTGGAAGATAGTAACTATAATTCATGTTGTCTTGAACTTACATTTTACCTAAATTAATGTAAGAGATGTTTATTTGCATGAAAAATTGTGGAAAATGTATGTTGAACCTCTAACCAAAATTGACATATGGCCAAATGAATTAACTTGGACAGAAGTGAAAATTGGAGCTTTCAATCTTCCCCAGTTAATTTATCCAAAAAAAATTTGCTATTTGGCTCCATCACATCCCCATACATGTCCTTGTGCCAAAATGACTCTCTGTCACAAGGGCTAAGTGAGAGCCAGTGGTGGCAAGGGAATTGGAGACCAATTAAATTGAAATTTAAATACAGATTTAAATAAAATAGGAAATTAAAAAAAAATCCCCTGATAGATTCACAAGATCTTGCTCTCCAGAGTCCCCCAGCAGCGCAGCACCGGGAGGGCTGCACTCCCTAGTGCGGGATGCAATTTGTTCTCCATAACCACTGGGGACAGGATAAGAGGAAAAGCACTTTAAACGGCAGCAGGACAGATTTAAGGTAGACATTAGTGTAAGGCTGCCTGTCTGCAAAGTGAGCTGAGCAGGAAGCCAGCTGCCATGGCCAGGGTCCCTCCCCAGGCAGGTGCTCTGAACAGGTCTGACAGATGCATCAAGGATGGCTCAGGCTGAGCTGACCCACAGCCATAGTGTGAGGAGAAGGAGACAGTCCCACAGGGTCCCTCTCAGGACTTTTTGCTGTAATTGTAGTCATCTGTTTTCTGCCTAAATGGTCAGTTGACACCTTTCATTTGGGTACTATTATTCTTATTTATCTCAAATTGCCAATCTCTCACCTTTCTGTTTTCTTTCTTGATACACTGATTCGAACAAGTATATTCTCCCTCAGCCTTTTTTTCCCTAAACTAAACAAAATGAAGTATCTTATGCTCTTTTTATTGGGTGAGGTCTTCAGATCACCTTATAGTAGCTCTCCCTCACATTTCCCCAGTTTGAATGCATTTGCTTGTATAGCAGATAACTCGATTTCCCCAGTGTTCCTGATGATGCCCCCACAGTGTTAGGAGAACACTTTAGAAACAGAACACTATTTCCTTCTTTCTCCTAAAAGTTGTCTCCTATGACAAAGCCCTGCATCACATTTACCTACATTGTATTGGTGGCCCATGCTTGCAGTCAGTTAATCCAACTGAATCATAATGGACAGGCCATTCATGTTTGGCCCTAAGTTGATCCAGTCCTTTTAAAATAAGGGTCACATTCCTCATCTTGTTCAGGGGGTCTTATCAAAGGCTTGTGGGTGGAGAGACTGAACAGCAGAGTACTAAATTGTAGTACAGTTCCTTTTTCCCTTGTGCTGGTGTACTGGAGTCAAGATAAGCAAGAGCCACTGCAGTTTCCTCATCTAAAAATCACATTATCTTGTCAAATAGACAGATTCAGGCAGAAGTGCCTCCTTGTCCTTATTTTTTCCTCCACAATTTTTTGTAAAGTTTTTTTGTACGACTGGGGATGGACTAGTCAGCACCACAGATGGGTGTTTTCTTTTTAAGTGGGAGTTTTTTGATAGTTTATTTAAAAGTACCTTCTCTGTATTTATTATTTGCTGATCTTCACTTTGTTGTACTATAATTCCGTTTGCTGCTATGAATCTCAAACATTCCCCTGAAAGTTTCATTTCTTCTGCAACTGCAAACCATGAGAAGCTTCAGGGTGCAGCAGTGAAATCAGTTTCCATCAGTGGAGATCCAAGGCAGAGTTTATACAGTAAGAGGTTAGTAAGTCACTCTGATGGAGAGCAACTTTAAGACAAAAATAGGCCCAAATTAACTGGATACATCATTGTAAATAACCAAGCAGTAAGTGAGGACATGTGCTGTCAAGACTAAGTGCTCCTTCTGTTAGGCAGTTTAGGCTCCTTGTATCCTCAATGCTGCTCTAAAAATTATCTCATCTCCTAGAGATATGACATTAAATACCACCTGCCTATTTACTGGTTTATCTCAAAAGAGTTTGCAAAACAATAATGTATGAGCAAAATACCAGGAGTTTGGAGTAGCTCTTCCCATGCAATCTTGCCCTTCAATAAATACATGGCAGTCACCTCTTTTTCATCAATGTCAGGATATTTCCAGTTGTTTTGCACTTGCTACTGGGTAAGAAACTACAGGCAAGCAGTTGTGATTTAGTGAGTGAGCTAAATTATCTTCTTACTTGTAAAATTTAACTTCAACAGCATTTCTAAAGCCCTTTCAGTTTTTCAGATGGTACATTCTACATCAGTGCAGGAGGTATTGCTATATAAATTCAGCTGTTAGACAGATGCAAAGAATATTACAACTCTTAAGTCATGCAGTGAGCTAGTGGGAATCCAGATAGGAAACCCTTCTTTCCTCCTGCCACTAACCTGTAACTAAGGACTGTCTTCTGTTCTAGTTCTTTAGCTAAGCCTGCGAAGAAAGAACAAAAGCTGAGCCAGTTTATCCTTCATGATTAAAAAGCTAATGTGAAGTATAGGTTACACCAGTACTGAAGTTTTCTGTTTTCACTTTACTACAGTTGCTGACATCCTGTCAAAGGCTGTCTGTTAGCATTCTTTAGTGATGCAAAGCATTCCCCTAAATTGAGTCAGGAGCTGCAACAGTATGAAGGGTTTCACTCCCAAGTGGTAGCAAAGCCAAGCTAATTGCAATCAAGGTAACTATAATCCAGTTTGATACTGAAAGAACAATTTTCTTTTGGATTCCCTTTAGGTAGTGACAGTAATGGGTGAGTTCCCAAAGTTTGGCAGATTGTTGCCTTCCTCAAGATGATTCCAGGAAATGGGCTCTGACTGCAGCCACTTCGTGTCATGTAAAACCTCTGTTAAATGGATTTGGGAGTGCAGAGTAACCCGCCTGAGAACAGGACCTGGAACTCAGTTGTGCCACCATCCCTGGGGGGCTGGTGCCTCACAATCAGGAGGTCCAGTCCCCAGTGCTGGGAGCCCTCTGTGACTGTGGTCACCTTGATAGTAGCATGGCTCCATTACTGCAGCCTCTAAGTGCAGGCCTTCAGCACTTCTCTCCCCTGACCTCCTTCAGAGGCCACCTCAATTTAAGGGAAATTCTGACTAAGAGTGTCAGTGCTTGGCCATCATTATTGCGTTAAATAACGTGCATGCTTCGGCTGTGTCAGAGCAAATATATTCTTTAGAAACAGAGTTCTAAATGTAACTATGACTATAATGAAAAATGATAAACATTATTACTGAGCAGGAGCCTTAATGAAAGACCTTGTATACCTTCTATTAAATCACACTAAAAATAGAAACAGCTAGGAATGACATGAGTGACAAAATACGAGTCAACAGCAACATGCTTATGATTCAAAATAACACTTGGTAGCTTTAAAATTTTAAAGTCAAGCTCTGTGAGCTGTAGAGGCTAAGATTTCCAGAGATGAGTATTTATAAATGTGCATCAAAATCTATGATTGGGGCCATGGGTGAAAGTGCATCAGAGTGGATAAGTGCTGTGTGCTCCCAGGTGTTTAAGCAGTCAGTTGGAGTTAAGGATGCTCAGCACCTCCTCCCCAAAAGCTGCTAAAGATGAATTAGGGAAGATTTAACAGGCATGAACCTCCTCCCTCACAAACAACCCTTGAATGTATGGAGGGGGTTTTCTCTCTTAAGGACAATACTAAACCTGCATAATATATTAGATTTGTGCCCTGGCATGAACCTTTCAGCTGAAGGAAACCAGAAGTTTGGATTAGGAGTAACTAATTAAGCTGATTTCTTCTAGCTTTCAAGTCCCTTGAGAGAAATCTTTTCTACAATTATAACATAATTATTGCAGATGGACAGTTTTCTCTTTTCCAAGGTTGAACTATTAAATTAGTTAAAAATGTAATGGACACTCATACTCCTTATGAAGGTGACACTGGAGCTAGATAGGTAAAGTAAAGCAGAATTGTACACTTTAAGTAGGGATTTAGCTGTAGCTTTTGTTTTTGAGGCATGGAAGAATATAATTCCCTCACCAGAGCTATAGCTATCAGAGGGCTTATAAGTAAATCAGGCAATTAATTCAGATATTTAAATGAGCTTTAAAACATGCCTTTAAAGATGCTTACCATTTGGGATCTGATATTTTTTGTTTTCTAAGAAGTTCATTAGTTAGACTTCTATCACATCTCAATTAAAGTTCACTTAAATTATTGCACAAGCTATAGGTGAATGGAAGAATTGTTTCAGTGGTGTTTTTCTCTATGGTGTTTCATAACTGAAAGGTTTTGCTTGAAGCAGAACCTGAGGGAATAAATTTTCTAAGAAAAAAGTAAAGAATTCCCTTCTTCTAAAATGGCTGCAATCTTCATCTCTTCTAAATTACAAAAAGGAGTTAGCTGCTCCCAATTAGGGACATATTGCAAAGTGCACTTATCTCCTTTTAGCTGCAGCTGACTGCTGAGCAGAGTTGAATAGTATCTCTTCATTCACTGGCACCTCAAAGTATTCATAACTTTATTACTTAACCAGCATGGTGGGCCTCCCTCATCCCCAGGAGCCAACAGGGCTCCCTTTGGATGAGCTTTGTGGCTACTGATGGCCATCCTGAGGCGGAGAAGTTTTGGTGTCAATGCCACTGACAGCAATAGGAGGTGGTGATCACCCCAAGCAGTGAGAGGGGCAGCAAGGATGAGCTATGGAGTCTAAAATGCTGTGGTTGTGATGCCTGGGGAGAACAGAGGCGTAATGCCCCACATGTGAATGCAGAGAACAGAGGTGTAAGGCCCCACATGCATCAGACTGGCATAGAACAGCCTTGTCCAACATTGGTTCTGAATGGAGAGCTAAGGGGGTCCTTTTGAGGTTGGATGTGTTGAAAAGTTTTAGTTATTCCAGCACTGAGCTGTTGCTGCTGAGGCAGCTGGAATAAGGATTACCTTGGAGGAAACCCAGAGGTGTCCAGGTGTGGGAATGCCCAGCATAGGACCCCACCACATAGCAGAGACCTTGGTGTGGGGGTGTAAAATCTAGTGCCTCCATAAACTAATTTGAACATAGAACGTCTCATTAAAAATAAACATGAGGGTATTTAAAAATTTTACATTGGTTTTGCCTTATATAAGAAATACTCATATCTTTAATGACTTCTTCTAAATCAGTGTGTACTCTCAACTCTTATTAAATTTAATCCTGTTTTCTTCCAGTATTTTTGCAATCTGCACTAAGAATATAATCCAAATATTTCTAAAATGTACACATAGAAGAGTAATTGTTACCTCTGGGATTTCAATAATGAAAGTGTAATTGCTGTTTTCAGGACCCTTTCATAACCAAGGATGAGGAACCAGGCACTTACAAACCTTATGATCTTGGCCAGGAAATGGGAGTCTGGGTGAACAACTCTGATGGTGTAACTCCTGCTGTTGGAGAGGTGGGCTTTTTAATTTTCTGATGCATTTGGTCTAGTGCTGCTTCAAAATGATAAAGCAGCTCTGCAACAGAAATGAGAAAATAACCAGGATTTACACCTGTGACCCCTAGGCCTGGCCTCCCGGCGACTCCGTGTTTCCTGACTACACCAATCCCAGGACAGTGGAGTGGTGGACCCAGCTGTGTCTGGAGTTTAAGGATGTCCTTGACTATGATGGGATCTGGATTGTATGTCTCATTATATCTGCCCTCCCTTCTTTAAAAAAAAGAAAATGAGGCTTTTAACATGTGTCTTACTCTTGTTATTAAAGGATATGAATGAACCGTCCAATTTCTTAAGAGGCCAGTATCCTGGATGTGCTGATAATGAAATCAATAATCCTCCTTACGTTCCTAGTAAGTAAAATTTCCTTGGTGGTTTTTTTTGTGTGTGTGTGTGTGTGTTTTGTTTGTTTGTTTTTGTTTTGTTGTTTTTGTGGTTTGTTTTTTTTTTTTTGGTGGGTTTTTTGTTTGTTTGGTTTGGTTTTGTGTGTGTGTGTGTGGTTTGGTTTTTTTTTGTTTTGGTTTGGGTTTTTGTTGTTATTTAAAATCCATCCTCTCATTTTCCATCTCTCCCTGCCTGTTCCATGTGTTCAGTTCCACATCTGTTCAAGACTCCAGTGGCTCAGCTTTGATGGAGTATCAAAAATCAACCACTTTTGTCTGTCCCTGGGTCTGCCTTGTAACAAGGACTAGAAAAATAACCTTTCCTGCCATTCTCTGAGCAACTGGTCAGCATCAAAAAAAAAGAAGGGCAAGACACCTACATACTGTAACTCAGCCACAGATTTACGGAAGGAGTAACCCTTCCGCTTTACCATCACTACTGCTAATCTCAAAGATGGGCAGTCTCTGCCTTCTTCACAAACCATGACAACGAAGAGAGGATCTCTCTGATTCAATACATTTCCTTTCTCTTAGGAAAGAAATTTTCACTGTGTTACTAGAAATGGGCTAAAATATGTTTAAATATGTCCAAGCCTATGGGAGACTTATAGGAATGGGAAAACCTGTTCCAGTAGCTGAGTTAATGATATGCTCATTCTTCCCCAGGAAGCCATGAGTACTTACAATTAGTGCCAGTGGTCCTGGCAGTTAATCCAGCCAACATTTCCCCAGGAAAGCCCAGCTGCCTGAGCAATGTTAATATGCAGCAGGAAGTTGATACATAAATGAGTTATTGACAGTGAAATATTGGAAATGTTCCCTTTTTCCCTTCAGGCTTTTGTACTGTCATGGTTGAGTGCTGGAACAGGCTCCCCAGGGAAGTGGTCACAGCACCAAGCCTGACAGAGGTCAAGTGTTTGGATGATATTCTCAGGCACGTGGTGTGACTCTCGGGGATGCTCCTGTACAGGGCTGAAAGTCGGACTTGATGATCCTTGTGGGTTCCTTCCAACTCTGCATATTCTGAGATTCTTAATTTTCTTTATTAAATCTCAATTCTTTTTACTTTGAATATAAGAGAAACATAAACATAACAAAAGCATGAAAAAATACTATAAAGAGATTGTAAAATTTTGAAAGCAGAAGCAGAGCTTTTAATTACGGTTTTGATGTTTGCTCTCTCTGTGTGGAAACCACTGCATACTGGCCCTGTGGGTCTTGACCAAAGCTGAGGAACTGATTCCCATCTTTGCTTTAAGTTACCTTCATTTTTTGTCAGCCTTCAGAGCTGTGAAAAAGATGTGAGACTTCGGGGAAAATGGCCAAAATATCAGAGACCCCTTTATCCTGTGTTTTTATCCCTTTTTATCCCTTGGTTTTGAACCAGTGTTTAAGAGCTTTCTTTTATATTTCACTTAATTCCAACTCTGTCCATGCTCTTAGCTCTTCAAGCCCTCAACTGGTGTAGGTATGAGATGAGACCTAAGTGGCTTAGTCCAACAAGACATTAGGATCCTCCTGGGGCTAGCAGAGTTTTGGGGGCTCACCATTGTCTAGGTGATTTCATCTGTGCAAGTCCCTGCCTCTGGCTTTTTGTCAGTGTAGCCTTCAACCTCCTAATCTAAATTTTATAACCATGATTACACATAACCATGGTTTGAACTTCTAAAAACAGATGTCCTTCAAATCAATTTTCTATAAAACACTTTATACTGAAGATTAATATGCAGTTGTAAAATAATCAGTATTACTGAGGAAGAATACAAAATACTCAGAACAGGAATGAAGAATGAAACTATGATCCATGTGGCAGCATTTTCTTTTCCATCCCACCTTAATTTTATGGGGCTAATAATCAAGTGGCACTGGGACATTGTGTGACTTTCCTCAGAACCTTAGTGTCCTCTTCAAAGACATATCAGTCAAAGTTACTTCAAAATTGCCTATAAATTAAGTTATGTCTGATGGAGATCAGCCACACTGGAGTCTCTTGTCTAAAGATCCAAACACAAGGATTCTAGCTGTGGTGGCACAGCAGAGCAGAGAGGCTAGAGGTGGTTTCAGGTACAGAGAAATGCACACTGTGGTAATGAACTGCAAACATACAGGAGGTGCAATTAAGCAGGGAAATTGCTTGTTCATGGAGAAATGTTTACAATGGTGCATGCACCTAATTAAGGATGCAAAAGAAGAATATTTGAGCATCTACCCTCTTTTTTATTTTGACAAAATTTTATAACATTTTCAATTCCATCTCTGAAAGTAAATACATTGTATAAACCAAACACCTGACCTGCCTGATTCCTGCTGAGCTTCATGTGGCATTTTCATGGTAGTAACCTGCAGAGGATAAAATGTTTTTTGTACCAAATGGGCTTTGCAAGCGTCTCCTTAATATGGGATCAAAGACCAGGCAGCATCTGTGCAGCCAATTTATGCCTCATTTTGCTTACCTTTGAATCAGCTGCAGCTGTGCCAATGACATCAGGCTTACTCCTGACTATTACTGAAGGCAAAAAGTTCCTGCAACCTCTACTGCCTGTCTCCTGCTGATAGACAGAGTAACTGGATAATCCATCCACATGTGAATGTACCTGCTGTCATCTGTCCTGGTTCTCTCCTGTGCAGCCTATCGGGCCACAGCAACCAGCAGCCTGCAGACTGCTGCACCTCATGCTTTTTCCTCCCCTGCACAGCTCCGACACTCCCTGCTCTTGCGGCAGTGCCACCAGGCTTGCTGCCTTGCAGTTCTGAGTGCCTCAGGGCAAGGGAGGGGCCAGAGCTGAGCTTAGGTGTGAATTTTGCCGGGATAGGGCAGAACTGTGCTGCCTACCTGCATCTGCGGCTGAGTGATATGGACACTGAAGTTTTAGGATTTCACACAACCATACAGGTTCCCTGGACATCTGAATTTCTGTTTGGTGTTGGGTGATTTTGTTTGTTTGCTTGTGTTGTTTTGTTTTGTGTTGTTTCGTTCTTTTTTGCTATTAAGATTTGTCACTGTGTAAAATAATATGTAGGTGTATTCTTAATTCAGCAGTGCAGAATTTTTCCTTCTGACTATTGCTTACTAAACACATGATACCTGTACAGATGTTTTGAATTATTGGACACAGAACTTGAAAGGAATTATCAGTCCTCTCATCCCCTCTGAGGACACGTGTGCCTGTCTGCATCAGCTATTCACGGCTACATGCTAACCTCAGATCAGTGCAGGTTAAGCACTTGAACTTTTCCTCTTCCCAAATCCCTTCATGTTTTCAGCCCTAAATGTGTAGGAATGTGAAGAGATTTGAATTATGATGTATGTGATTTTACAGTGTTTTGTATCATTCTCAGGCATTTCGGATCGTTCTCTGGCGCAAAAGACATTGTGTCCTGACTCCAGGACTTACCTCGGAGAGCATTATAACACACACTCTCTCTTTGGCTGGTCACAGACAGAACCAACTTTCAAGTGAGTTTTCTAAGTATTTCTAATCAGATTCACGTGATTGAAATACATTTTAGAAACCGCTGATGTTACCTGGGAAATCTGTAACGGTATCTAATATGAAACATTGCTTCATTTTACTGTTCGTCATTTTGTAAGAACTTTAAAGAAGAGAAAATCTTGGAAGAAGGAACAGAATATTTTCCAATTTTACTTTTCTTAGCTAAATCAGGATATATGTGTAGGGCCTAACTTTTCAGCTGCTGCTTTAGTGTATCTACAGCAAGATGTTCCCATCCTCTATTAGAGCATCTCATGAGCAGCTGCAGCAGAGGCAGCCTTATGTGATGCCAGGGGAATTTTTCTGTCCCTTCGTTGTTGTGGCAGAGGAGTTTCTGTCACTGTCAGTGAGGAATCTGAACCGTTCAGCTCTCCCAACTGCTTCTGGGGCTGCCTCTGGTTCCTGGCAGGCGGTGTTTTGCAGTTTGGCTTGGGGTTCAGTTAGTTCAGGAGGGCAGAGCTGCATTGCAGCACAGTTGCTGTCAGCTACTGTAAAACTCATTTTGCAGCTGGGAAGCACTCAAACCCAGCTTGCACACGCAGACTGTTGCTGTGAAGCTGGAATGACAGTGGAAAGCTACTTGTTAGATTAAATCAAATGGGCAAATCATGCCTTTTCCAGCAGGGATTGAGCTAAAACACGGGGAAATTTAATACCACAATGGAAGTGCAAAGCAGGGGTCCATGTGCTGGCCAATTTCAGCATTTAGCACTCATTTTCAGCAGTTGGATTGTGATAGCATCCAGAGGACATGGCTAAGTGAGCCTAATTATGGTGTTGATGCATTTGTATTTTATATGCCAAGCCCAGGGGAAAGGAAGCAGCGGGTAAAAGCCAGAAGAGGTTTGCCAGCTCCTGTGGGCTTGGCTGAAGCACAGTTCAGCTTTTGAGAGAAGGAGCAGAAAGCCTGCAAACCCTGGACCTCTTAGCATCATTTTTGGGCCCCTATGCCCCAGTGTCAGAAGAGCTCCTCCCATCACTGGTCTCTCCACCAGGATTTGCTCTCTGCACGCTGGAGTTCACATAACCACGCACTGTCTCGGTAGCACTGTGAATATGGCCTTCAGGCTTCCTATTTTCTTGAGCTGTTTTTTCAGCTTTATTCAGTCTCTGTGCCAGCAAAGGCTATTGCCTGAGACAAAACCCGTAAATTCAGCAGGAAAATCTCCATGGGCAGACACACCTGCCCCAGCCCCTTCAGTGCACACACTATCCCAGCTGCACTATTCCAAACTAGTGCCATTGGGACAGTTGCTGCTGCACAGCTCCTCACAGCCTCCCCTGTGGCTGTGAACCTTCCTCTTTCCTGCAGCACTTGCTTTCAGGGCTCCTTACAAAAGAAACATATTTTGTTCAAATGTAGAGAGTCCTTCCAGGCTGGAGAATACCATTGAAAGCGTATGCAGAGGTTGGATTTGCTGCAAAGCCAGGAAACTTTGGTGAAGTATTTTTCATAAATATTCATTTGGTCTTCTCAAACACATTTCTTTTCAAGGCTGGTTTTATACTCTTTCTGCATTCGCTCTTCACAAATAATATACTAAATTAAATTACTGACAGAAATATTTAGCAACCAGCATCAATTGCAGGATATTCGCTGAAAATGAATGACAACTTCATAATCGTATAAAAAAACCAATTCTAAGAATTATTCTAAGGCAGACAGAGAATAGGAAATGTGTCATCTGCCCCGTGTCAAATGATTTGAATTTGAATACATAAACTAGCAGCAATTGGTTTGTGCATATCTTAATGCCAAGAGTTATTTGCACATGATATTCTGTAAATAATTTAAATCAGCAAATACATTTGACAACATTAGGACATGTTCAGCAATGGTTCATGAAAGACTGAAATTATTCAATAAATTACTTGTCTCAAATTGTTCATGCAGCTCTGGATCATAGTTGAGTTGATCTAGTATTGTCCTCATTAGCACCTGTATTTGCAAATGGAGCTAAAAACAGCCAGAGGAAGAGCACTCTTACTCAAGACATCCATGAAATGGTTCTAAAATGCCATTTGTACAAAGCACCTGGAGTCTTGTGCAGTTGTTGGGCCCAGCAGAGCACCTGCAAACCAGAACCAGCAGGTCCAGTGAGGTTCAAGAATTGCACCTCTTGCTGCATATGGCCCCTAAGGTTACTATGTGTAGTCTTCCATGAAAGCTGTTTGGTTTTTTTTTGCTTCAGAAACAAGTGTTGAGGCACTTTGAAGTCTCCCTGCCATTACAGAGCCAATAGCAAATACTGGACCATTACAATTACGGATGAAAGAGCTCTTGAACAAATCTCATTAAGAAAAGGGAGAGGGAGGTGGATGGTGAACAATATGATTAATATTTCATGCTAGGAGATTTCCCAGGGAGTCTAAATTTTGTTGCTCAAATTTTATTAAAGCAGAGTTGAATGAGTTGCTGCAATATATAATATTGCAGTATGTAGTTACATACAGAGATGACCCTATGTTTACGAATTTTGTAATAAATCTGTTAATAAGGCATCTTGCACTTCCTGATTTTCTGGTGATGAAGTAAAATCATTTTCAAAAAGCAAGGAAAAATTAATTGCACCGCTAATTCTGTAATGAAACCTCATATATCAAATCACAACAGGAAAGCAGAGGATGGGGGTGACATTTTGAATGATTACATCTTTGTTTTTTATATTGATTATTCATTTTTGTAAGAAGTTTAGATATAATTTTGATTTTTTTTGTTTTGGTTTGGGTTTTTTTTGTTTGTTTTTTTACTTTTAATTCCAGAATATTAAAAATTTATTTGGCTATAAAAATCTCTAAATAAATCCTATACTGAGAAAAATACATATTGTACTGTTTTTTAGGAACCCACAGGACACTAAAATGTACTAACACAGAAAGGAAATTATATTTCAATTTTTCAGTTTGAGACACTGCTGAGAATAAATTAAACACATTATTATTTAGGAAGACTAAAAATACCTGGGACAAATTGTTTTGTGAACCAGATAGACATTAGTTTTTTTACTTTGGCCACTGAATAAAACTTGCCTTTATTTGCATGTTGCAGCCACATTTTCATTTGACTTGGGATCACAGTAATAATTAGTTTTTGAATAACATCTCTTGGGATAAAATTGTGCCTGAATGCTCAGAGGTGGATCATATGATTTTTTTGGTTGCCATTCTTATTTTTGATGATCTTGTTGCATTTCTTTGCAGCGCTGTCCAGCAGGCAACTGGAAAGCGAGCATTTGTCCTGAGTCGGTCTACATTCGTTGGCAGTGGGAAGCACGGCGGTCACTGGCTGGGTGACAATTTCTCTCAGTGGAAGGACCTGCGCCGGTCAATCATTGGAATCCTGGAATTCAACCTCTTTGGCATTCCCTATGTAAGTCTGGTGTCCTTCAGGCAGTTGCTGGCTCGTACACGATATCACTTCAAATAACTCAAAGTTTTCTGAAACAAACCGCTCAAGGTGGCCAGTGGTAACGGCCTCCAGAGTGTCAGGAGCTGCAGATTAGAAAGGGCTAAATGTCATCAGTCTTGGCTGCTGAAGGGAAACAGAAAGAGCTCTGCAAGATTCAGGCTGAGTCACTACATGCCATCCAAAAGCGATCCCTTTGTATTATGTTGTTATCATATTCTGTGTTTGAAGTCTCTTCATACATTTCTGGTTTTGCAAGCTGGGATGGAGAATCTGTAGAGTTATTGAAATATTGTTAGATCTTCCACAGTGATCTTAGTGCTCTAGGAGCCAATACAATCTCAGTCACAGAAATATTGTTATTGTTATGGAACACTTCCATCAAGTACTTAGAAATAGGTTTTACTTTCCATAAATTATTTTTTCTAGTGTATTTCTGTAGTTTTGCATTTTTGGGCCTCAGTCACAGTCATAAACATGATTTTATTTTTCTTTAGATTGGTGCTGATATCTGTGGGTTTAACTACAACACTACCTACGAACTCTGCCTGCGCTGGATGCAGCTTGGCTCTTTCTACCCATTTTCCAGAAATCACAATGCAGAGGGAAACAGTGTAAGTAAATGACATTACATAAAGCTGTAGTCTTATGATTACAGTTATGTTGACAGTGATTTGTATTACTTTCTCAGAAATTAACCTGCCATTCTTGGGTAAACTGGAACAGTGGGTGAAAAGGAGTGCTGCACTGAGAGGGGGAATTACACAGGGAAGTGTAAATTTTTCCCATTCATAATGTAAAAATAATATAGAAATGCTGATCTCATGCTGTTGGTAACATTCATCTGCTCCATCTTCCACCTACTGAAGCCCAGGTTTTATTTAAAAGCCAATGAGTGCCAGCATATCTGCCTACTCCCTCGACTGCTTCAATTTTTGTTGCAGTACTTCTGTAATTATATTAAGTATTGCAGGAAGGGGAGAGAGATTATTATACATTGTCCTTGCTGTTTAAAAGCAGGTTACAAACATGTGAGAATTCCAAGGAGAGGCACCAATAGTGACAGCATTATCAGCCAAGGTAAGCAACCAAGACCAAAAAGGCCAACGAGCGTATGAGATGGATGAAAAAGTAGTGCAGTCTCAATCCAGACCCATGCCCTGGCTTCAACATCATAAAGTCCTTTAAAGACTTGTGGCAGACAGAAAGAAGGTCAGGTTGTTTCTAGCTATGAAGTTTGAAGGTCTTACAGCCGTTGTAGGTATGCTGTGTTTATCTGCAGCCATGATGAAATGGTTCTGCTGGTTCAATAAATGTTTGGAGTTTTTTTCCTTCTGTAAACTGATCTGTGCAATGCTGGAACTGTTTATTTGCTAACCTTCAGTTTCTTTCAAGTTGCATCATCAAAATTTTGCAACATTTACAACCCCAGACAGACCTTTGTCTCTGCATGAAAGTATGATGGATATTCAGCAATTGGGCAAATGGAGGAATAATAAGCTATAGTACTACCAATAAGAGGGTCAGGAATTAGCCTGCAGATCCCTGAGATATGCTGAGGTATTTCTTTGTAGGAGAACAAATGTCTGGGGGGTGTTAACTGCTGATAAATATTTTCTATTTACCTCTTCACTAAAGTTAGAGGTACCTATATATATTTATATGGTTGCTCGGCCCCTTGAGCATGCAAAGGGGGTCCTGGGTGAGTATCAATCACATATGTACAATTTAATAAACAGGAAGAGAGCAAAGGGTCTATATGATGGGAGCTGCAATTCAGAGATACATTTGGTTTTACTGGATTACTTAGATCCACTTAAAGCATTGTGTTCACTGAAAGAAATAAACAGGTATTTTGGTTCACTGAGCATCACCTAGGAAGTCCAACTGCTTTTGTGAAATTAGGCAATATTTGTACAGCATCAGAACACTGGTAAAAATATGGTGCAATTTTTGAAATAACAGATAGATGCTCTGGAGCTGAGAGCCAGCAGGGAGTATTATTAGTGACTAAATCTGATGCAAACATAATAATGGTGAAATTTTACTTAAATATTGAGTTTAATTAACATAAAATTATTGTTAAAATAAAATCTAAAATATCCCCTTTGCCTAATTCACTGGGGATTTCAAAAAGTTTAATTAATACTTTTCTTGTCTGAAAAGCACTAGATAATATAAAAAGCTTTTTTACTTCTATTCCATTTATGTTTCATTATCCTTGGAATTCATCATATAGTCTTCAATTTTAATGAGAAAACTGAGTGCTATGGAAAAATTTTGTGAAGGAGGAAGGGAGCCATGTGATTCATTAGCTGGCTGTTTAGCACTGGAGAAGGTTGGACCGGAGGAGTTAAAGGAGGTGTAACTATTTCCTGTATCATCACTGCCCTGGGCTGCACACTCTGCATCCCATCCCAGGGGAGAGTCAAGGCTGCCTTGGAGTAAGATCAAAACCAGTCAATGAATATAGACAGACTGCTTAAACCTGCCCTCTTGATGGTGGGACCCAGTGCATGCCCTCTCTCGCTGGACAGCATCGCTGGCAGGGAGGAGGTGAGGGGCACAGCCGATGTGTGGGTGTCCTGTTATCCTAAAATGGAGGAGAAATCAAGTTTCTTCAAAGGGATGAAATGTTTTCCCCACTGCACACAGTGTGATCACTCCTGGTGGCTTCAGCAAGGCCATGAGTTTACTTTTTAAAATAGATTTTCTTTTATGTGCATGGCCAACATAATTAGGCTTTTGACTTTGATTTGCAGATTATCAGTCTTCTCTTTTTTCTGTGTTTCACCTTCATTGTCCCAGAGGGCTTGTAACTTCAGGATAAACTAATTTCTAGAGACAGGGTGTCTGTTCCTGAGCACAGACATGAAACCCCAGCTCCCCTCCCAGCCACAAGGTTCAGCGTGGTTGCAGAGGGCTCACATACACTGTGGTGAGGCCTGATCTCTTTGAACTCACTGGAGTTTTTCAAGTTGAAAAATTTTATACAAGCATTAGTTTGGTAATAATGGATGTTGTCCTTAATACGTCTTCCAATTTGCAAAACAGTGCTTTTTCTTATTTGAACACTCGCTTTGGTAGCCTCATGTCAGCCACAGCTCTCCTCATGTTGCACACAGGTTCTCTCTTGTATTTTCAGACCATACTTTCAATGCTCAGTACCAATCAAAGCTTTTACTTAACAGGAGCAAGACCCAGCGGTGTTCGGAGATGAGTTTGCCAGGATATCTCGTGCTACCCTTCGGATCAGATACTCCCTGCTGCCGTACTTGTACACCTTGTTCTACGAGTCTCACGTGCACGGAAACACAGTGGTGCGGTCACTGATGCACGAGTGAGTTTGGAGTCTCTCTTTTTTACCGTGATTTTTTCACATAATTTGTTGAGCTTTTACATGTATGTATGTATGTAATAGTTGACATCTGTATGAGAATCATGACAGTATTATTATTATTATTGCATGCTCTCTCTTAAGAGCAGTTGAATAATTAATCAAACTATATGCACAAAGGTAACTCTCAATATAAGCAATGATTTTCCATTAAAATATAACCTATATTTGAATCCAGTGGGGGGGAAAAAAGATAATCTAAGAAAGAATTCTGAAAACTTCTAGTGTTAGGCAAATATGTAGTTCTTTTTTATTTCAAATATAGGAATCACACACCTGTATTTTCTGTGTTTGAATGAAATAGATGAAATCTGTATTCTGGTCCAGAATGCCAAAAGGCCTCATACAGAGAGTCCAATCATCCACAGCATTTGTTTTTTTCCAATTTAGCACTTGCATCTGCAAGCTATCTGTGAAACCCACATCTGTGTCCACAAATTGCACAGAGAAAACAGAGATAGAGATGTCTGAGTGTAGAAGCAGGTGCAAAACTGAGATTAATAAATACAGACTGAAAACCCTCTCAGAAAATTAGACTCAGATTTTTGGAACAACTCATTTTTTCTGTTTGGAAGAAGCAGGAATCCAACTGAGGTTTAGTTTCCCTTTCCTCATCTTTTAATTAGATTTTTTTACCTCCTTTTGGTAAATTCTCTACTTCAGAATGCTTTATGCAAAGACTTGAGCAAAAGGAGTGCAAAAAATACATATGAAAGGCTACTGCCCAAAGCTCCGGCACAATTTAGTTTCATTGGTGCAGGCTACGCTGTGGACTGTTTAATGTTCTTTTTCCCCTTAGGTTAAAAACATTCTGGTTAAAGGGTAAGGCATCTTTTGCAAATTAAACTGAGATTACACTAAAGTGCAGACCATTCAACCATGGAAAGGATATGCTCACTCAGCATAATGGTTAACTGATAAATTTTAAAAGCAATATCCTTTCCCTTTCTGCTCTGCAGTGTTATTTTACTAGGTAACATTATAGAGAATTTTACAGGTACTCATACCTTGTAAGGGGCTATATGTTATTTATTTTAGCTCTGTTTTTTGCTTAATGAGATTTCTGTTAATACTGGAAATGCCCAAGTTACTTTTGGCATTATTATTAGCTAATCTCTGCTAATACAGAATTATTTTGGTGTCATTAAAGCTGCCTTTCTGACCATTACCAGCATACCTGTACTCTCTTTGGGCCACATCTACATTAGGGGATTTCCAAATTTGTTTGGTTTGAATTGTAGAGCGGTCTCAGATGCACTAGTGGAGGCTTATATTGAAAGAAACTGATCCAAGAGGTGCACTCCAGCCACTGATGGTAGTTCAGTCAGTGGGACCAGAGTGGGATTACTAGGAAATAAAACCTCTAAAATGCATGTGAGTAAGTGTAGGCATCAGGAGACCAAAACAGACTGTTTTACTCCCCAGTTCCCATTCCAGTGGCACCTTAGTAGTCCCATCACTTCCTAATGTTGCCATAGCTAGATCCTAAAAGGGCTTAAAAGTGTTTCTTACTATTATTGGTTAAGTCTGGTTACTATTATTACTTAATGAGTATTTCTTCCTATTTCTAATTAATATTAATTGTTTTAGTAGTGAGTCTACTCAAGTAGAGAAAGTGACCCAGATGCTACAGGAGGAGAAGTGTGGGGCTTTGAGAAAGAGAGAGCTCAAAGAGAAATTTCAGTGTATGGATGATGGAAGTTTACAACAAACCTTTCTCTTACTTGTAAAAAATACAAAGGAGAGCTAAAAAACCTCCTGCAGTAGTTTTTCAGGTGGAGCTCTTATGAGTTCATAACCCTCACCATGAAAACAAATGTGCCTGGGCAGAGAGACTCCAAGCAATAGCTGTTTCACGTGGTCATTTCAGATTTTTCATTCCATTCCAAACGTTCAGGGACTTGTTTCAAATAACAAACAAGAACAACATCCCAGTAGATTCTTATAAGCATATTAGGTGCCTCTGAGGCTTTCAGACAGTAAAACAGAGGCATCAGCATCTCAGCTGTCCAAAAAGACCACAAGGTGTAATCCATTAGTGGAAGGGAAAGAGACATAGTTTAATGGCTTATCTTTTCAAAATAGGAGAATTCATTTGTTTGTGAATTTCTGCTTGTGGTTGCTGTAATTGCAAGAGAAAATAGTGCTGTTAGATGCTGAGACACTTTTTTCCATACACAAATACGATCAAGTTCTCTTTTGTCATAATTTCTTGATCAGCTTTTTGTCCTGAAATCTCCCACAACAAAGCATATTGAATTAGTATTACAATTTTATTACAGTGAAATTGAAAATACAGAGAAGCTATTGAGATGACAACAAAAACTAATGTTTTATATTTCAAAATCTTTACAACAAGGTAATTAATCAAAAGCCATAATCTGCTTTAAATATTTACAAAGTATTGTGTCAAAATGCAGTAACGACCGAGATGGAGGTGTCCAAAAGACTGTTCTGGACAGAAAAAGAACCTCTGAATAAGCTGAGGTGTCTTTCAGACAGAGCCCAAGGCATGCCTTCAAGAACAATTTTTCCTAAGTTCCATGTACTCCCCTAAGCTTGAAATATTTTAGAAATCTGAACACTCAATAGGTGTCTTTTTATTGCTGAGTTATCTTTGCTCATTTTAGGGAAATTTCTGTAAGTCTGGGCTGAGTGCAGTGTGTGCCTGTGCCCTGAGCAGGCAGGGTGTCAGAGCAGGGCACCGACACTGAGCGACTGTGCTCTGGCCAGCTTACGACAGAAATCTGGCTTTAGATGGGGGCAGCTGCAAAGTCAGTGTAACAGACACAGTAAATACAATTTTAAACAAAGAATTTATATGTCCTTAGAGAATAATATGTACATATGCAATAGCCAGTGTGAATTTGTCAAAAATGAATGAAAACCAGACCAACTGCCATCTCTGACAAGGCAGCAGGGCTGTTGAATGGGAAAGGGGGCAGAGGAGAGGCAGAAGTCAGGAGGTACAAGGTAACTTGATTTTAAAAGGATTTGAGACACACTTCCTGAGATATTCTTATAAGATAACTAGAATCTATTATTAATTTCCTCAGGGATGGACTTAGAAATGATTGAAAACCCTTTTAAATTCTCAAGGATTTTATGCCAGATGAGTGGAGGTTCCTGACGTGGGGGGGGATCTCTCCTATCTCTCCTCTTTGGCAGGTGCTATTCAATATTTTCATTAGCTGATGTATGGTGGAATAGTGATCTTTTCCCAAGAGAAGGCAGATGATGCCAGGTGAACAGGACTCTGAGCACTCTGGAGGACATGACCAAGATCCAAAACAATCTTAATGCTTAGAATAAAATGGACTGAATTCCATAGGTTTCTCATCCATTCTAGAGAGGCAGCTAAAAAGAACACTATGTATAAATGTTGCTTTGTGTTTGTCTTGCAAAAGATTTCAAATGTAAATCTGTGAAAGGTGTGGGAAGCCAAATCCAAGGGTTTTCACAAATGCTTTAGATCACAGAGCACAATGGTTTTTGTCTGTGTTCATTCTCCTGGTCCTGGCCCCTGTCCTGCTCATTGGCTCCTGCAGTGAAGGCTCAGCTCACTGGACAGAAATTAAGTTCGTTGTTTACCCACTATTGCTGCTCTGAAAAGAAATCAGCTATATAATTTTGTGAGGGTTCTGGTCTGCTCTTGGATGATAGGTGCTACTGTAAGTTCTGAATCTCTGCCCAGCTTTTGGCATTCCCTCAATCAGCAAAAATATTTGGCAGTGTTGAAGGATATCTTGAAGAAGCAGAATTCTTGTCACAGTGAGTAATATCCAAATATTCGGCAAGTTCTATCAAAATGTGAATTAATATTGTGTATTTCACTTTCAACACAGGTTTACCTCTGATCAGCAGACTCATGGAATAGATACTGCCTTCCTTTGGGGACCTGCCTTTATGATTGCTCCTGTTCTTGACGAGGCAAGTACTGTAATTAAAAAATGCCATCATACTGGAATAAAAGAAATGAACTGCGCTTAGGGCATTGGGTGACATTCAGAGCATGTTTGCTCATATCTATTCCTTTCTTCCCTCCACTGTCAAAGCTTATAGAACACATTTCTGAGCAGCACAGACAGAACAGAGCTTCCCAGTACTTGAAGTGGGAGGATGAAAGTGAGGGCACAGCCTTTCCGTGCTACTCCAAGTGACGAACAGATGTAAAGAGGCTGGATTCTGCCCCTCACGTGCTCCTGTTATTGTGCTGGCAGCAGCCTCCAAGGACACACACAGAGCAGTAATTGTTGAGCTAGGAAGAAACACACAGATATTCAAGCAAACTGGTTTCCATATTACTGCTCACCCACAGTGTTTTGAAACTGCATCACCTCAAGGGCTGTGGTAGGAGTTTCCCAGCATCACAGGCAAAGGCAGTCATTACAGAAATGGTAATGATAATGTTAGCTGCTAACAGGACAGGTTTTAGAAAGCAGCATTTTCCTCTGCTGTGCTGGGCACAGTGCTGCGGTCAAGGCTCACGTTGCTTGGCAAGGGTGGATTTCTCTCCTTGCCCACTGCTGATTGCTGACAGCAAAGGAAAGGTGTGTCTGAGCACATCTAAGTATTTGCATCCTAGCACTGTTAGCAATCAGCATGCTGCCAGAATATCTGCTATATTTCTAGATGTTACTGATGATCAAACATATAAACCAGCCACCTTTAGTCACCTTTCTTAACCAACGCTTTTGACTCTCTGAATTTAAAATGAAATTCTTATTCCTGGATCTAAAACCATTCTGACTCCACTAAGGCACTTCATTTGTCAGTCCTTTATCTTCAGACTCCCACAGGTTTCTAATAGCTGATGAGTAACAAGATTTTGCAGGGTCTCAGACCAGCAACGTGATGAAGGTTGTGAGAGAAACCTTCCCATGAAGAGTGAGTGGCAAGCCAGGGAAGAAGCGAATGAAAGGGAACATTATAAGGACATATAAAATGATAGGGGACCTATAAAGGGAGATCCTAACGTTTTTTTGGAGGACTGCAGCACAAAAGGAGGGCCAGGTGCCTGTGGTCTGATGAGAGAAGCAGAACTCTGAAGGCAACACATTGTTGGGTCTTGCAGTATGAGAGGTGGCAGCTAGGCTGCCAGATAGCAGGGCAGAGTCAGGGTGAGCTGTAAGCCCTTCACTGTGGCATTGCAGGCCAGCAGTGACTGCATCAAACTGCAGCATGGCATCTGCTTCTGTGGAGAAGATGGGTCAGGGATGGTTTGCCCTTCATTCCTTGAGTCTGAGGGTGAGAGCAAGTGAGACATCCATGAAAATTAAAATGGGGAACTGCCTTACACACTGCTTTGTTATTTAGGGAGTCGGAAAGGTAAGGCTCATGGAATCATCGAGTCATAGAATGGTTGGAAGGGACCTTAAAGATCATTTAGTCTCAACCCCCTGCCACGGGAAGGGACACCTCCCACTAGATCAGGTTGCTCAATGGCCCATCCAACCTGGCCTTGAAATCATCATGATTCAGATGGTGGTTACACATTTTTCTGCAGATCAGAAT
This sequence comes from Myiozetetes cayanensis, assembly GCF_022539395.1. Lineage (NCBI taxonomy): Eukaryota > Metazoa > Chordata > Aves > Passeriformes > Tyrannidae > Myiozetetes > Myiozetetes cayanensis. The sequence goes on from NW_026087521.1 coordinate 14,849,348, forward strand.
ACCCAGGGTTGTCATAATAATGCAGAGAAAAGATGGAGAGGGAGGCATTTTGACTTTATAGGGATTTTCATATATATAAATACTTAAAATATAAAATGATAACTTTGCCTTGACTCTTCTCCACCTTTTCTTACTTCACATGCTCCCTTGAGTAATCCTTGGGGCTAAATCATAATCCGGCAAAGAGTCAGACACCTACGTTGAGAATCAAAATTAATCTGTTTGTGAGAATAAGCAACTTTTGACAAAAATGTTTTGATTCCAACTGTTCCTGGAGATATTGATTCAAAGTGCCTTTGGCATGATTTCATCCCTGCAGCGATATGATACAACACATGCTGCAAAACAAAGTACAGCAATTGTGCAATTAGCAGCACATTTATTATTTATTATTACTTATCTGAAACTTTAAATGGTTTACAAGAAGAGAAATATCCATTTATCCTCCTTGCTAGACCTTACTGTCTGCCTGTTTCTGCAATAGGAAGGTGCAAGAGGCACTGACCACTGACCACTGGTGTCCTCCCACTTCACATGTGAAGTCCTGTCTTGCAAAGGCTGCCCTAGACCTCACTGGGCTTGCCCAGATGTTAGAGTGCATCTAGGCCAGTTACATTTGCAAGACACAGAGCTATGTACTAGAATGAAATAATCATGAAACACTGACTCATCCCATGGAATGGCAGTAAAACCCCCTAAATAGCATAAGCTTGTCTGTTTGGTGTTATAGATTAGCCAGCACTAGTCCACTACTATGACAATAACTCAGCCTTAATATCCAAGATTTGACGCTATTAGAATACTCGGCATACATCTCTCCATGCACAAATACAATAAAGCTAATGTAATATCAGAAATGGAAAAAGAAAAAAGACTTTAATCTTTTAATCTCTTTATAACAATTACAGGGAGCAAGATCGGTGGATGTATACTTCCCTGATGCAGAATGGTTTGACTACTATACCGTATGTATTTTTAAGATTAATTTTCTTACATTTTTAAAAATAATTTAAAATGGTACAATTCCAGCAAAATAACTTTTAGCAATGTTCACCAGTGTTTTTACCTCAGTATCTGTGTTTAAGAAAACTAGAGAACACAAAGTCTTCACCAGGCTAGCTGGGAGAGTAAATTACATAGCTTTCAGTAACATTTTATTTTCTATTTTGGTCTGTAAAGGTCTAAGACACATAGAACTGAATTTCCAAGAGCAGCCTAGAAATGCATGGAAGTGCCAAGATTTCTTTCTCCCCTCCTCCCCGCCACCCCCTCCCATCCCTCCCCCCCATTTTAATTCTTGTACTGATGCACTTTCTTGCACAGAAACAGAGGCAGAAACCCAAACCACACTCCTGAGAACACGGCACAAACCCTTCTGTGCATGCACTTTTGCACATGCATCACTTTTGACAGAAGGCATATTTTGTAAGCAAGGTGAGGTTCCCCTCTGGAAGATGCTTCCAAGAGATGCAGGACAATCTGCATTCCAGTATCTTCTACTTTCAGGGACTACGAGCCTTGACCTTTTGAACACCATCCCCAGGACTGCACTTCCAAAAGTGCTCAGTTTCAACCTAACTACACTCCGCTGTAATCTGCAGGCTAAGGCCAGCATTGGCTTCAACAGGAGCCCTTAGGCTGATGCTAAATGCTGTGAGCCCAGGATCATCAGGCTGTTGTTATCTACCCTGAGAGACCCTGGCAGAGGAGCAGGCAGTACAGAAATGCTCTCAGAGGAAATGCAGACTTATTTTTAAAGGCGTTTGGTCATTTTCAGCATTTGGCTGGTGTCCTCAGACGGATGTTCATCCAACCCTTTCCTTTTTCTATTTTCATAAGACTGTGACGCTGCAAAGTTGAGCATTTAATTCAACTCTCCTTGTTGTGGTTCCCTCTGAGGCCTTTTGCTGGGCTGGGCACAGAGACAGCAGCCCCAGTGTCCCTTGCCCTGCCTATCAGCATTAGCATTGCTCATCTCCCAGCATTTGGCACATACTTGCCGTACACTTGGTGCTTATCCAAAACCAAGGTTGGGTACTTGCCATGAATTATAATTATCATTTACAGAGGGCAAGAGCAAAGCCTTCCTGTTATTTACTCTGTACATTAGTCTTGCCTACACCTGCCTTTGAGGCATTAAACCATAAAAAGGAAGGGATGATGCAGGTTGTCGACACACACACAAATTTCACGCACTGAATGCTGTAATTACTTTTTGAAAGGGGAAGAATTGTCCTTAGAAGAGAAGAAAATCCACAGTTTACATTGCCAAATGATTATGAATCACTTACCTTAAACTGAAGTGTGACAGACTACATATGTATAAAAAAAAGAAGAAAAAGTTTCATTTTCTTCTCGCTCAGTCTCTTGATGAGGGGTTTTTATTCTACGGCATATGGAATAATGATACCATTTTTAAAGACCATTTGCTGTCTTTCATTCATGATACTTCTATCTCATGCATATGCATAACTGCAAGGGCTAGATCCTCTTTCATGTTAAAAAAGAAACTGGAATAATACTCCTGAAATCCACATTTTAATATGTTTCTTCACTGATGTGATTGAGATGAAAATGTACCTCTTGTTCTCTTTTTCTGAGGTATATATATAGAGGCTGGATTGCCTTCTTTTTAACTGCCTTAATTTTTGTGGTAGGGTGTTAAAGTGCCAAGTGCCTGGAAGAAGAACTATGCTACTGTGTCTGCCCCACTGAGCAAGATCCCTCTGTTCATCCGTGGAGGGTACATTCTGCCACAACAGGCACCAGCCACAACCACCACAAGGAGGTAAACTCATCTGTGATCATCACCAAACAACCACAGTGTGGGTCAGACCCACAGACAGTCAAAAAAGCAATTAAAAGAAAGTACAGAAGAGAAACTATCTGCAGCTCCCAGCTGCTTTCCCAGATGATAAGTACAGTATTTTCATACCACTGTTCGCCCCATTTCATTAGGAGAAATCACCCCAGAGATGACCCATTTGCACAGCTGAAGCCTACTCCTGGCTCTGTGGTTATGCTCAGAAAAGCTTTTGCACCTCTTACTTCCACACTGACCTGCTGTCAGTCATTCAGAGTAAATGTATGCAAGGGAAAATGCAGAACTCTTCTCCTTGGGTGAATTTGTTGAATGCCATAAACAAAGTGGAAAAAAGCAAATCTCTTTTGAGGAAAATTATTTCCCCATGCCAATGGATAATATACTGATCTCAAGTCTGAACCATGCTCAGAAGCTAATCTAAGTAGGAAAGGGAGGGAACAGCACTGTGCAGCAACCAATCCATGCTGCACTAAGGTAGCACTGGGGACCAGTTGTCTCCTAGACTGCCCAGTTGTCATATATCAAGTCCACAAAAGAAGGGGAAACTTGTCCACATGAGCACTCAAAAGGTGGGAATTTTACATGTCAGTGGGACAAGGCAAGACTAAGTTTTTGTAATCACTTCAGGAGTCCTGTTGGTGAACAAGTATCATTCTTCTGTCATGGCCTTTGTTGTAAACTTAAAATGGGAGTTAATTGTGTTCAGAAGATTTTGTTAAAGTACTTGGAAGGGACAGAGCCTACGGGTTTGTACTGACACTTCTCAATGTGTTTGTCAACAGCCGTCTGAACCCATTTGGTCTCATAATTGCCCTGGATGAACAAGGAGAAGCTTCTGGGTCTCTTTTCTGGGATGATGGTGATTCCATTGGTAAGCTTGGTGCTCTGGTGTGAAGCAGTGTGTGTATACAAGGCTCTCCTCAGGCTGCCTTCTCAGCAGTATAACGGCACTGGCTCCTGCCAGAAATAGCTGGAGAACTGACCCCAGGTTGAACATTACAAAGGTGAAAAGCAGATTGCTCTTGAAGTCAGCATTTTGATATGAGCAAGGCGTGACACTGGGAACAGCTGGTCTGCTAGAGAGGGAAGTCTCTCATGCTGTGTTTCCCTGAGATCAAGTGAAGACTAGAGAAAGAGATTAAATAGCCCACAAATCATCTTAGTCTGACTTTAACCACTTGATACCATTAATGTGAACTGCTTATGGATTTTACTAGATGTTTTGATACTAATCCTCCTTGCTTTGTGTTTTAACAGATACCATTGAAAATGAGAACTACTTCTTGGCTAAATATACATTCAGCAAAGTAAGTAGCTGTGTTTTAGTGTAGCCATTGTAAGGTGCTGATGTCTAACTTTTCTCTCAAAAGCTTTTTTTTCTTCTAACTCAGCCTTTAAACCTGGTAAACTACCTAATGCTTTCATTTACAGCTAGATACAAAATAGTCCAACTAGGATGCTGCAGTTTTGTGTTTGCTTCACTGAGTATCACAGTGAGACACATCATTAATGTCCCTGCTGTGATGCGAATCTGAAAATCCACTTTTTCAGCTTTTTTTTTTTTTTTTCCTTAGTTGCAGCTTCTGGGTATGAGGAACCTTTTCCTTGCCTTCCTCATGTTGAACACTTTCAGTCTGATGGGTGGGAAAGGGCTACATTCCTCTATTCAGGATATCCCAGCAACTTTTTAAATCTGATCACTTGAAATTTTTGTTTTGTAGCGCAGAGAATTACGTAGTCTCAATTCTTTAGCTTGCGTTTTCTTGCCTGACAGCACAGAGACAGCTCCCACGGTTGGTCTCCTGTGGAGTGGCTCAGCATGTTACTGGCAACCCAGCGTGCTGATCAGATGCTCCGTGCAGCACGGGAATAGATTTGCTCAGGGTCAGTGCACTGATGCCTTTCACACAGCGCTCACTTCTGCATAGACATGTCTTGAGAAAGCCCGATAGAAAAACCCAACAGTCCAGGCTTCAAGTCAGAAAAATACTATGAAATAAATCTACCATAAGCTCATTAGGTATATGATAGTAAGTTGTGGGAGTTATTGTAAAAAACCCTTAAACTACTTCAATAATCCATACAGATCATATTTCATCTGCAATTCTAGCATTTGGTAAGAAGTAGAATATTGTATGTAGACTATGGCCTGGTTTGTCCCTGGCTGTCTGAGCATGAGCCAGTAATTTGCCCAGGTGGCCAAGGAGGCCAGTGGCATCCTGGTGTGTATCAGTAGGGCACAGGATGGTTCTCCTGTACTCAGCACTGGTGAGGCCACACCTCGAATCCTGTGTCTAGAGAAGGGCAGTGGAGCTGGTGAAGGGTCTGGAGCACAGGGCTTATGAGGAGCAGCTGAGGGAGCTGGGAATGCTTGGCCTGGATAAAAGATGGCTCAGGGGAGACCTTATTGCTTTCTACAACTACCTGAAAGGAGGTTGTAGAGAGATGGGTGTTGGTTTCTTCTCCCAGGTAACAAATGATAGGACCAGAGGCCTCAAGTTGCATTAGGGGAGGTTTAGATTGGATATTAGGAAAAATTTCTTCATTGAGAGGGTTATCAAGCCCTGGAACAGGCTGCTCAAGGATGTGGTGGAGCCACCATTCCTGGAGTTGGATTTAAGAGATGTGTAGATTTCCCCTTAAGGATATGATTTAGTGGTGAATTTGGCAGTGCTGGGTTAATAGTTGGACTTGATAACCTTAAAGGTATTTTCCATCTAAATGATTCTATGGTTTTCATGACATGTATTCCTAAAAGCCCCAAAGTAGTCTACAGAAAAATATTCAAAAGAATAAAATCTTGTTAACCCTATTGTGATACTGCTCTTAGAAGGTTTGTCTTCCAGAAGCAAGAGCAAGCCAGGGCAAGCCAATGGGTTTTATTATGTAGCCTGGTATATTTATGAGACATTTTCCTGGAACTAATACCACATGTGTAGACTTTAAATTCAATTTTTAACTTATTTTCCTCTTGATTTACTGAGGAAAAAAAATCCTTTTCTTCAAAAAAAAAAGGATATTTCAACAGCAAAAGGAAGAAAAATCACTTTGGTTTTCTGTTAGTCTGTATTGCAGGAAGGCTACAGAAAAACAATATCCAGTTTTATATTAAATTCTGAACTGTGCAAATTAGATTGTTGATTCTCTGGCACTTCCATTTCTCATTGCTCATATTTGACTTCTGCCTGTAAATCCATGACTGAATTCCCTATCTGCATTCCAATAATCTTTAATGTCGATTTTTTATTATGTGTTTATAAAGAAAACAGTCCATCTCAAATAGCAAATTGTAGAAGTATGAAAAATATATGAAAGTCTTGGTATTTGTTGCACATTTCTATATTCTTAGAAAAATGTGGATGAATAATTTAATCACACCTAGTTTTAAGAGAACACGTGAGTTTTGTTCCCTGAGAGATTTGCTGATAAGGTCTAACACTACAACATTTATTCTGAACCCAGCACAGAGTGTTGTACAAGTAACACCTACAGGATTACACCCTCTAATTTATATTTTCATTTAAACAACCCAGAAGTATAAAGAATTCAAGGCTAGCACAGGCACCTAATTCTCAGGGAATGATTCAAACTTCTGCTCTCTGGTGCTGTCTCCCTGTGGTTGGCATTTTAGGTCACTTGACATCTCCCTTTTGACATGCATAGTGACTAAGTGACCTAAGCCAAAGTGCCCTCTTATATGAAGCCCACCAGAGCTAGACAGTAGGAAAGAAAAATCATGACCCTACTGCTCAGAGTACAGAGGTCTTGGCGTCTGGCCTCATATCCAGGACTTCATTTGGCTTTCCATTTATGGGGCTTTGAGTGATATCCATAAGTTTCCTCCCTCAGCTGAGAACTCAGGACCTTTCTGGGAAATTGCTTTAACCACTAGATGCTTGGGGAGGAGAGGATCACTCATTCCCCTGCACCATCACCTCCCTGTCTCTCCAAGACCTCCAGTTCTAGACCTTGGTCAGAGAGAACAGTGTCTATTGAAGAGTCATATCTCAGGGCCTCAGAGCTTGAGGGCAGCCTTGTTAATAGAGTTGCGATCACTGAGTTCAACATCACACTGTGTTTACTGGGTCTGTCCTAGCTCTCCTGCTCAGCCACACCTGAGACAGCAATAAACCACTGTAGGGAGGTGGTCTCTCTATACTGAACCTTTCCTCTGTGCTGGAGCTCTGCCAGTGGGAAGAAGACAGCACATATAAGTATTCTAACAAATTGTCCACAGGCTTTTAGAGGCCTCTCCCCATTTGCTGAAAAATAGCCAGCATTCCTTGTTTAGGCAGTTTAAATCAGTGTGCACTTACTTTTAGTGTGGATGCCTGAAATAAGCAATCTAAGCACAGGCCTAAGTTACAAATACTGTGATCCCTCTGCTCCCCTCCTACCAGGCACCACTGGAATAACACAGGCTAATTTATGCAAAAGATTCCATCATGGGTTTCTCCTTGGCATATTTTTAAAAAGTCATGATTGCATAGCAATCCATAATTTCCTGAGCAGTGTAATTCATCTTTATTTCCTTAACAACTTTGATCACATAACAAATGTGATGATTCCTCTTCATTGCATGTATGGGAAATTACTGTCACTGGTGATCCAAATGAATTAGTTTAATGACTTTGTATGTCCTCTTGGTACACCCCTAAATATGGGATGTCTAGTAAATAAGAAGTACAACAAACAAAGCTCTCTGGACATACAGTGTTCTTTCAGTCTCCTTAAAGCTGAGACTTATATAACAGAGATTTCTAGCAGGAGATACGGTATATAAAATAGGGGCAAAATATCTAGCAACTGATGTTTGTGGAAGATGCTAATATTTTAAAGCAGTATGTTTTGGATGTTAATTAAATCTGCCTTAAGGTCACTAATTGAATCTCTGTATCTGGATTTTGGCTTTGCATATGCCACTGTACTCTGTAATGGGTACAAGAACAAAATTTACATTGATTACAAGAAGAAAAACGTGTCCAGAAGATTCCAAATGAATGCTTACTTTCTTATTTATAATCATACATGAAATCTTTCTTATGTGCAAATTAATACAACTGTTGTTTCTTCCTTTACAATCTTAGACCTCAATGTCTACATTGGAAGGCATTCTGTACGTTAATTGACAAGGATGAGGTCTTGTAACAGTGTGCAGTAAGTCACCACTAAAGCGTTGTCATGGTCCTAAAGTGTTCTCTGTGTCTTTTTCCAGGGAAACCTGAAGACAGAAATACTGAAAAATGGCTACCGAGGAGCTGACACACTGAAGTACAACAAAATTACAATTCTTGGCCTGAAACTGAGACCTCAAGCTGTTACTCTGAATGGAAGATCTATCCATGGAGATGCTTTCTCTTTTGAGATGAGTGGGGTAAGTGCTGAACTGAGTAGTTAAGAAAAAACTTAGGGAAAGGAGGGTGAAGAGCATTGAAGGGGATGAAGGCAGTACAGAACAGGAACAGTTTCTTATCCACACCCCTTTATATTTCCAATATAAACCAGACATAATTCTTGATACAACAGTCCGAGATTTAGAGGAGAAAAAAAAAGCAAAAGCAAGAGCTCTTTTAGGAAACTTGAATCTTTGCTATTACATGTACGCTGTCTTTTACTTAATGTCTACCACTTATACAAATTTTTAAACTAATGAAATACTGAAAAGAAGATACAGCTCCATAAGGTGGGAGCAATGTTAGCAGTTTTATGGGCATTCTTATAATTTTGATAAAATGAGAACACTTGTCAAAGTTTTTTGTCCACTGCTGAAGTGATGTAGATCTTTTCAACAATTACTTGGTGTCCAAAAATTATTCCTGTGTAATTGGCTCTAAGCAGTATCTCCCTGTCTTCCAAGGAGGTATAGTTTCAGCATCTTTAAGTACCCACCCTCAGTGCTCCAGACCAAAATGCATGACTTACTTGTGCAGTGCTCCTTTGGCACCAACAAGGAGACATTCCAGAGGGGATGGACAGAACATCCCTAATAAACCCCTAAGCTGCAACAGTCTCTGTGGTCCCAGTTTTCTTTTGCACAGGAGTATGGACAAAAGGAGCAACACCAAGTAAATTTCCTTTCCTCTGGTCACTCGTCCCATATCTGTCACCAGCTGAAGTGGGTTGTGCACACTTTGTATGAGATGTGGTACTCACATCTCAGTGCTGGTCTGCATCTAGGGAGCTCCTGGTATTAACACTGTAAGATGCCACTAACGCATAGTTAATGAAAGATAACTGAGGCAACAAGTAGTGGATGTCATGTCTCAGGTTACCCTACCCACTTGGCTCAATGATTTAAGTTTAATTTGTAACCAAAGAGTGATCCCCATTATACATACCTGGTAATAACATTTATTTTATTGAAGGAATCTGTAAAGGAAGAAAATTGCTGAGAATAAATTTCTGCCTTGGAGAATTGTAAAAATCTCACTTTCGGAGACGATGTCATAAATAAGTGTAATCAGTAGTGCCTCAAGGGAAGAAATTGTTTAACAGCCAAACTGCTACTAAGAAAGCTGAAAGCAACATAAATGTGGGAGGGTAAAGAAAACATTCCATTGAGATGTGCTTGAAGGTACCAGTCACAGAGATCCAGAAGATAACTGCACACTAACAGCATCACATAGAAAGATGATTTAAAAATACTAAAAAGCTTGTCACAAAAGTATAAGTTAAAATTGATTTAAGAGAAAAATATGATCTTAGTGACTTAAGGTCTGCTTCAAATGCCAGAAGAAAAAAACCCTACCAAGCTGCTGATGTGGGGATCTAAAACTGCACAAAAATTACAATTTTTATACCTGATAAATATATTTTTCTCACAATTCTACGAGATTCAGTCAAACCTCTCCCACCATTCCTCTACAGATGTTATAATGCCACTACCTATAATCCTCTCATGTTTGACCTTCTCATTAAAAAAAAGAAGAGCACTAGCAGCTTGGGTTTAGATCTTGAAGACTTATAACTCATGTAATTAATAAAATAAAATGTAAAGCGCAAATTTGCCACTTTCTTATAGGCTTAATGAGACTACATACTGCATAACAGCTTAACAAGCAGAGACCACACTGTTTGAAGGGATATAGTAGAAAGTAACTTCTACCATATTGTTTTTGCTTTACAGAAAGCAAATTTATCTAATAGCAGTGCTTAAGTGCTTATTGAGCCATATTTATTTGTATATAAATAGAAACAGGTTGCTTAGTAATACACCACTTCTTTCTCTCAGACTCATGCAGCGCTACCCTGATCTGACATTTGCAATATCACAGAATCTTCCTATTATTAGGAGTCTGTTATCTTTTTTTTCCCCTGGAGTATTGTGCCCTAAGGAACTGTACAGTAACTGCAGCAGGGATGTTGGAAGGGCGTGTCTGTTGACCAGGCTTGTGCTGACAACAAAACGACCTGAGGATAGGAAGGTTCTTTAATTTATTACACTTGCATCCTCTGCTGGGATGTGCAGAGAGGTTCCCAACATCCATAGCTCCCATTGTCCATGCAGTATCACAGCCTGGAGTACCCTCTCTGGCTGTCTGGCACTTCTGGGTTAGTTTTGGATGGGGTTGCAATACTTTGTTCTGGATTTTTAGCTGTATTTGAATAAAAGGCAAATTATTCAAGAAGTGGAATTCCAACTTACCAAGTAGTGGTAGAGAAGTGTTTCTGATGAAAGATGAAAATATTAGATATTTTGAAGAAGTGATGTAAGTAAGCATAGACTTTTAATATTAACATGAATTTGTGGGTTGGTAAAGAAATAGCTAAGATCTGTGAATGGATATCTTGAATTTTAAGACATTATTAATTCTGAAACATAAAGATAAAACTGGTGAAGTACTAAAAATGGAAATTACATGAGTAGCACAAAATACATTAAATTTAGCATTGAACACAGAAAGAGCAGGCCAGGTATTGTATTTATAATTTCATATTTCATTCATGTTATTAATGAATTTTAAACTGTTCCTGAATTTTTAAAATGTGGATGTTGAATTGGATACAGCAGTAGAAAGATGCATACTGCCATCAAGTCACCTACCAGATACGCTAAGAAAATTAGGAAGGTCTAAACTCAAGTTTCACTTCTTAGTCTGTTTTGAGCTGGTCTTTTTTACATTAACATAAAGTTGCTCATTGTTTTGTGTCTCCTTTTCTCCACAGAAACTGACTCTGCGGATTTCTGCTCCACTTACTCAGGAACTGAACATTAAGTTTTACTAGAATGGTCACAACACACAGACTCAACTTGTGTCGAGCATTCTTGCCCCTCAGATATTGGTCTCACTTTGATTGTCACATAAAAAATCCATGTAGTCATTAAAACATTGCTTATGGACCTGATGACCAATCTTTTCTTATGTAGTATTTGTAACTCAGTATTCTTCAAATGAAATTCTCAGTGGTAGTTAATGAGTATTACCATAAACTGATGTGCGTTCAACATAGCATAGAAGAAATCATCCTGAAAGTTCTCTCTCAGCATGGGTGGAGATATTTGGAAACGTTCTCAATGGGACCATATTCTGCATAGCATATACTGTTTGGGGTTTTTTCAAAGCTGTGGTAGCAAAAAAACCCCAAAACAACCAGGAGTCAGCTTAATACCCATAGCCCTGTTCTATGGGAGGCAACGTGCATTTGCAGGAGAACACATGGGAAACACAGCTATTCAAAGGCTGGGCATACCTAGGTCTTCAGCTATTCCTGGCTACAGAATGATCTCCTAAGGCCATAAGAAGCTCCAGCTTGTGGAAACAGCTCTAAGGAGTCACTATAATTTTAACTATTTTATATATTTTTAATATTAATATATTATTTATATTATATTATTTTAATAATGCAACACATAACTGGCCATTAATACAAAATGCAATACATAGAATATATAATAAATATTAATATAAGATTATATGGAATATTATATAACCATATATAACAAATCAGCCAATTGTCCCAGACTACAAAACCTACAACTGTAGTGATCACTCACTTTTGTCTCTATTTCTGTGTTCTTGAACTGTGATCACAACCTGGGCATGTCTTGGGATGAAGTAATCACAGAGACAATTTTTTGAAAACTTGGAGAATTTCTTTCAGGAATCTGATTCTCTGTGAAGACTGTTCACAGTGTTAGAGTTGCTCTTACCACAGCAAATGGTTTATGCCCTTAAATTTACACCGTGACTTCTGTCAGGAGGGATCCACATCGTGGCAGGACAGAGTTTCACAAACTCAGCTGTTCCCATGCTTTTAACTATGTGCTAGAAACCTCTTTTTAGTTTTATTGATATTTATTCAGGAGAAATCTGAGTTGGAGTTTGCAGTCCAGTGGCATGTTGTCTCAGGCTCAGCCACACTGCCAGTCATCCTCCTGTGCTGCCTGGGTGAGCCTTGTGGCTGCTCACCCCGCGCCTGTGGCAGATTTAACCAGAGAAAGCTGTTGGATGGCTTGACAATATGGGACAGATGGGGACCACTAAAGCAGACCAGTTCTGTGCAGAATCCAACCTCTTCCATGTGGTCTTTGCAAGAATGGCACCAAAGAGGTACCTCCTCCCAGGTACCTCCAAGGTTCCTCCAAAAGTGAGGATGTTAGTTCCTCACCATGGCAAAAGAGCAAAGAGAGAGCAAGAGAGCACTGGGTTAAAGAAAGCAAATTTGTAAACACCTTAGATAGGAGTGGATTTGTAAACACCTTAGATAGGAGTGGGGGAATGGGATTTGTTTTTTCTGGGGAAGGTTTTTTTTTGGTACAGAGAGTTTGTCTCTAATCTGCCTCCCAGGGTGGGTAAAAGCAGGAGTAGGAGACGAATTTGCTAACAAATGGTGAAAAAGGAGACTGGTGTGGAAGTTGGAGCACAGATGTGGCTGGAGAACAGGGATGTAACCTCTATAAAGAGCCCTTGGCTGCATAACCATGTGGAGTCAGCCAGTGCTCACAGATTTTCTGTGAAATCAGTGACTAACCTAGCACTTTCATATATATCTTAATAATATAAGAGCATAAAAATACACTCCTACTGGCATCAATATACAGTTCAGGCTTGTATTACAACCTGGATTTTATTCCTTTCTTGTTATCTTGTACCTTGTAGCTTCAGTGAACACAACAGGAAATCGCTAGTCAGTAAATACATCTGCCTTGGGCTCTGATTTCACATATTTATTTCATAAAAGTAAGCAAGACAGCCCTTGGTCAGCATTTGTATTAGGGACATCAAAGAAAAATGGAGTTTGTGCGTGCATGTGTGTGTCTGGCTATTTATGCTCTCTGAGCATTGAGCTGCGGGTGTAATTTTGGATCATTTACACTTTTTTGAAGTTCTGGTTACACTGCTTGTTCCTTCCCATCCCAACAATTTCTTTCCCTTTTTTTTTTTTTTTTTGTTGGTTTTTTGTTTGTTTGGGGTTTTTTGGTTTTGTTTTTGAGAAAAGGATAACAACTTCAACAAAAAATACTGATCATGTGTTGCAGGTGATATGAGGTGAATCCAAGAATCTACAGACAAATATTTTACTGTCTTCTAAGATTAGAATAGATTTAACATGAACTTCCGAGAGTGTTGGTGTGGATTAAATTTATTACAGATACAGATTTTCAATGGAGAGAGGACTTCTCAGGCTGGGATTTAAAAGCATCAGTAGTCAGCTGCTTTGTCCATCCTGCCTTTGTTAGCCATAAAACTCTCCAGCTGAGTCCTTCAGAACCTGCAGGACTTGAAATGTAAAGGGAAAAATCTTACTTTGCATTTCAAAACCCTGTTGATTCTAGGCTCCTGCCTTACACAGCCATAAAGAGAACACAGAAATTCACCAGTCAAGCTACACTGACCCCTAAGCATATGCCATTAGGCTTCACTTCTGCAGAGAAAGGTAAAGTAAATATTCTCCATGCTACTCCACATACACTTCCATTTTTTTCATCTAAACCAGGCAATTTTAGGTTTAAGCTCAAGTGATCTCACTGTCCATTCTTGTGGAAAGTTCATGTTGATTTTGTGTAATATGAAGAGATTATGCCCAAATCAGCTGCACTGGTAGAAGTAGCACAATTAAATGAAGGGGACATGCACACAGGGCTCTTCTGTGCTTAGTAAGCTGGACATGAAAAATCTGTTCTGATATGGCCCATTGTAATATTTCACGTCTTGGAGCAAAGAAGAGAGAAAAAAAGATGTGACTCTGCTACAGCAAACAAGACACTGGAGGAGATTTGGGACCTTGTTGGACCTGAGCAACAGTTTCCAATGAAAGGTTTAATCAAAGAGAAGGTACAACAATCGCAGATACAGAGACAAGTAGAGGCAAAGATGCTGTAATTCATCTGTTTGCTGTACTGGTACCATCCTGCTAGAACACTGTCCCATTGCAGTGTCAGAAATCTGTGGAATATACTGAAAAAATAAGCTTGCTACAAAGAAAAGCCACAAAAATATCTGAAGGACTAGAAAAAATGCATTTTCTAGGAAGTGCACCAATGAGCTCAGCCTGTCTCTAATGGCCAAGAGAAGGCTCAGTCATATGAGAATCTCAGTATACCTATGGGGACAGAAATAAGGTGGCAGAAGCTCTTTAAACTAGCAAAGGTAAGATTTGGTGTCTGTTAATGAAATTAGACAAATTCAAAGATTGATATTTTAACTGTAAGAACAGCTTGTCAAGAACTCCGTTGAATTCTCCTGCAGTAGGAATTTTTAAACGAGTAGTTGCTTTTCTAAAAGAAATACTCTTGCTCACTAATTGAGGAAGCTTTTGGAATTGTATCCCTAGTCTGTGTCATGGCAACTGATCACAGCAGTCCCTCTTGGGGTCACAATTATGAATAACGAAAGGATGTTTTGTAGGGTTTTTGGCAAAACAGATGTAGATTTCTGTGATAAGTCAGTGCTTTTGAGGTCTCCACATAGGTTAAAAGATTAAAAAAAGATGTCATTGATATAATTGGATTTTTGGTATATGTTGATATGTAATATATTTTGAATGAGTGAAGGTTCTGGTCATTACTTTTGCTTGTCACCAGGTGGAACTGGAATCTCCTTGAAAGTGAAAGCAATTATTGCCATTCTCATACAGGGACTATTTGCCACTCATGTTGCCAACAGGTCTAGAAGAAGAAGAAAAATATCACTTGGTCTACGATGAGCATGAGGTAGAGAACAAGAGAGCCCTACAGCAGAGCTGATGCCTGGCTGTGAGGAGCAGTGACCCATTTTCTTGCAAAAACCAAGCAGCTCCTCGTATGACCAGGAAAGGTGAGTGTGACATCCATGAAAGCCAGTTGCCCCTGAGGTCTGGGGTAATGTGACTGGGGGTGCAGTTAGGTGTCAGTGCTCAGCACCATGATGCAGGCCAGAATGCAACCTACCCTGGGATGCCCCCTAATGCAGGGACCCACCAGGATTCCATGGCCTGCACCTGTGGGGCAGGTGGCTGAAGCCCCAGCACTGAGTCGTAGAGACCTTGGCTGGGAGACTTGTCACTGTGCTCACTGCAAATGCATAAAATGCAAATGCTCTGGTGGAAATTATGAAATGAAGGTGAGATGGGCACACTGGGCCCAGAGTGAAGGAGACTGCCAGGGCTTTCCCTTGTGGGGCACATTTCGTCACAAGGGGAAAATGGAGCTGCCGGAGAATGTGCTGACAAAATTGGACTGTCTCTTTAGTGACTAACAAAGTATAGGGATTAAAACTAGCACAGATGCAGAATGCTGCATATATACGCTCTAGCAATGCTGTCCTGACTGCTGCACTGAGGGCATGGTGAAAGCCATGAAGGAGGGTAGAAAAGTGTCCTTCCCTGGGAGCAATGCAGTCAACTGGAGAAGTCCTGAGGGTGCAGAGGCAGGGAGAGGTGCCTGGATAGTAGAAGCTGAGCCTGGGAGCTATTCTAAGCAGTTCCATGCCTGAGACAGATGGTGAGGCTTTTCCTAGTGACCCAGAAGGGATTGTGTAGACCTTGTAGCAACTGCACTCTCTAAAGGTTGTTGCAGAGTTGCATCACACAGAAAGGTCCAAGTGGAAAAAAATCCTAAAGGAATGATAGCTGTGTGTGCTTTCTGTTTGCTGAACTTGGCTCAGGAGATTTTTGCAGTTGTAGCTTGTGCTCAAATATAACAGAACTTCAGGGATTCGCCAAAAACATTTTGGGGTGTTGTTTGCAAATAAAAGAAAATGATAAATTAATTGGCACAGGGCAACCCAGTTTCCTGCTGAGAAAATTTTCTGCTCTATCCTCTCCTTCTTGGCTCATGCTCCTTCACCTGTGCTTCACAAGCACTTGATAGCAGCCCTACCTCACTTTTTGGTGTGACCAGAGCCCAGGACTTGCAGGACACAATAAAATCTTTTCGTGCTTTTGCTTATAGCTCAGAAGGACTACTCTGCTTCCTCCAACCTTTCCCTTCCCTCTCTCCCATATAAACACATGTATGTATGGGAGAATGGGGGTGTGCAGAAACCAAACGTGCTGCTGATCTCGTACAAACTCCTGCAGATACAGGGATTATTTGAGGCACAAAGGACCTCTCTCTTATCCAGGAAAGTGCTGTGAAATACCATCTACTTTTCACTTATGATACCTTATGATCAAACAAGGATTGCAAAGCACGGCAGAGCTCGGTGTTTCAGGATACTGCTGAAACTTGGAAGGTTGCTCTCATCAGGAAAGCTATTCAATATTCTACCCTTTCTCTTCTTTGGCCCTTTACTCCATGCTGTCCCCCAGGTACCACTCCTAGTTGACCTTTCATTTTCATGAGTGATTAGACTACATTGTGCCTGCCAAGTGAAATGTTTGTTTAACAGGACATCTGTGGTTTTTGAATAACCACTGCCAAACCTGTTATGAGAAATGCCGTCTCCCCTGCTAGCTGCCTTCTCCAGATCCTCTCTTTGTCCATACATGATGGTGAATGATGAAGTACTTCTCAATCCTTCCATGGTTTCCCATTCTAGGTCTGTCTGAGCCCTGCCTGTCCTTTAAATGTTAGTCCCAATGTTTTCTCCAAGCAGTAACCATACCATTTTGGGGCATTTTCCCTCTATATCAAGAGCCCAGATCATAGATTTGTAATACTTCTTTGGTAGACCCTGATTCCATGATAGTTTTTCAATCATCCATAAACATCTCTGAACTGCTAGTATATTAAAAAAAAAATGAAACCCAGATAAAGTACAGAAATTTCAATAGAAATTCAGAGGAAGCAAAAAGGAAAGCAACACTCTTCTCTGCTCTTTGAAAGGGTGTTGATCATTTTTTTTCACCACCTGATTATGCTTTCTGGAGAATAAATGTGAGAAAGCTGAGATTAAAAGGATGGCAATTACAGGATCTATATATATGCATATGTACATATATATAAAACTTTCCACAATAATTTTGAAGATACAAGCAATGTTCTTCTCTTTTTCCTTCCATGGGCAAAGTCTGAAGGGGAAGCTGTTCTGAGCCATTGCCAAGCTGATAAAGACAAAAGAACAGTTTCAAACACTGATGTGGTTTTAGATCAAACAGCTGGAAGTGCTGTACTTTATGACAGAAAAGAAACCATTCTCTTAGTAACACATAAAAGAAAATAATATAGTGCACAAACTACTCAGAATTTCATTATTTCTTAATTTGTTTCATGTGATTAGAGTTTTAGAGGCTAGAAAAGGAGAAGGCATTTGAGAAACTCTACCTTAAAATGTCTGAAATTTATAGGCAGCTGGAAAGCAATGGAAGTTAAAACAGTGTTTCCAGTGAGATGCCAAGAGTCTGTTTGCCTATCTGAAACACATGCTTCCTGCCTTTCAGCATCTAAGGGGAGTTTCAAACCATGAAGCAACAATTTAAAAATGACTGTTAGGTCTTCAAAAGTTCTTTTGTATGTGGATGAACCTTCTTTTGTGTACATTTACCAGACAATCATATTTTTGCATGTATTATAAGTCCCCTTCCTTTCCCTTCCCTTCCCTTCCCTTCCCTTCCCTTCCCTTCCCTTCCTTCCCCTTCCCTTCCCTCTCCTTCCCCTTCCCTTCCCTTCCCTTCCTCTTCCTTCCCCTTCCTTCCTCCTCCCTTCCCCTCCCTTCCTTCCCCTTCCTTCCCTTCCTTCCCTTCCCTTCCCCTTCCCTTCCTTCCCCTTCCCCTTCCTTCCCTTCCTTCCTCTCCCCTTCCCTTCCCTTCCCCTCCTCCCTTCCTTCCCTTCCCTTCCCTTCCTTCCCTTCCTTCCTTCCCTTCCTTCCTCTTCCTTCCTTCCTTCCCTTCCCTTCCTTCCCTTCCTTCCCCCTTCTCCCTTCCTTCCTTCCCTTCCTTCCCCTTCCCCTTTCCCTCCTTTCCCTCCTTCCCCTTCCCCTCCCTTCCTCTCCTTCCCCTTCCCTTCCCCTTCCCTTCCCTTTCCCTTTTCCTTTTCCCTTCTCCCTTCCTTTCCCTTTCCTATCAGTTGCAGCTACATACCGAACTCTGTTTTTAAAAAGTAGCTATTTATATATTTATAAAATAGCTAAATAGCCTGAAAATTGTTTGAAGCATCCCCTAAAGATTAATAGAACTCGTGAAGGGACAGAAAGAAATCAGAAAAAAAAATATTTACAGATAAGTTTGGGCTTTTTGTTTTTGTTTGAGCTCATCATTACACATGAAGGAGGAGGTGTAAGATGCACATACTATGTCTTTTTCCCCTCTGAAATTTCATTTCTAATAGCAATTTTAAAATCTTTCAGCCTAACTGCTGGAAAGATGATGTGAACCCAGCAGAATCTTCAAATACTCCTAGTACTCCTCTTTCTGCTTTATTAGTTTAGCCTGCTACTGCTAACTTTTATGGGACAGTGAATCAACTCTCAAATTCTTCATGTTACATCTATAATGCTGTTGTGATATTTTGTTTTAAGGTGCAAAGGTCAGATCAGTAATTACTGGAATATTGCTTTATGGAAAAAAAGAGCAGTATTTGAAAAAAAAAAAAAAGCAGTATTCTTTTAAATGTGACTTCAATTTTTATTTTAATGATACTTACTGGTTTGGCTAATATACTCTAGTGTAGGTATTAAAGGTAGTTCAGATATTCTTTAACAGCATTTTGTTTTGCTGTGCTCAGCTTCCAAGCTGAACAGTTTATCTCTCCCTTTTGTCTATTTGCAGTTCTTCCTTTTATTGCTCCAGATCACACTCTTTAATTGTTAATCTTGTGAGGTAGGACAACTGTTGATTATTCGGCTCTGTGCTCTTAATAGAGTAATTATTAAGCATAATAAGCATATTTTCTCAACCTTAAAAAAGCAATAATTATCTTATAAGTAGCTCTCAAAATCCACTCCTAAAGTGCAAATGCTTTCTTCATGGTTTCTTCATTTTCCACCTCTAGAAAACAGAAGATGCTAATTTAGAGACAGGATAGTTGTGATTATCACTGACACAATTACAATGACTTTTATAGGTTTGTTCCTATGCAACCAGTGCTTGAATATGCTTAACAAGTCAAACCTATTACAGTTCCTTTTCTTAATGCTATTTGTTTTGTACCATTTGTGGCTAGAATGTGCTACAGAAATATTGGTTTGTGCTCTACTTTCTTTGGTCTTACACAGGAAATAAAAAAGATGGCGTGAGATTCCTCCTGCTTAAATGGACGTATTTGCAGCCCAGACTTGGAGATGAGTGGGGGTGCCCATTGCCACCAGCACAGACAACATGCACACCTACTCTGTAGACTTTAATACATGATGAGATGATTTTCATCCATGGAGTTTCAACTGCTTCTAAATTGCAGCTATTCAGGTCCCCAGGCATCAGGTTGGAACTGGATAGTAAATCTCACTGGATAGTAAATCTCACTGTGATATTTTTTTTTCCCTAGATGAATGCCCATGAGAGTATAAAAGGGAGGGCTCCTTCTTGAGATGGTCCTTTGGTTCGCAGGAACTGATGCCCAGAAGTTCCCAGGTGAGCCATCTTTGTACAGCAGGCCCACATCTTCCATATGCTGTCCTTCAGCATGAAATGTATTGTGCTGCAGAAAAATGTTAACTAAAACAATGCAAAAACAATCAAAAGGATGAAACAGTTTATGCTACTCACACTATAACCTATAAAGTTTTTGTCTACAGGTAGGAAGGGACACAATAACTGTGGGTAAGATTGGCCTTGTGAGACAGGAAAATGGGTTATGGTTTTCCTTTTATCACTGTTGAAAATAGGGCAGCTGGTCATGCAGCATTGGTTTTAGAGCTTTTCCTCTTTCCCATTCAAACTGTGATTCTTCTTCCTGCCTTGTCTGGTTTGGGGAACCCAGCACATAATCCCTTACACTAGTTTTAGTGTAATCTCTGGTTTTTAAAATTCCTTTGAAATTGAGTTTTTAAATAACATTGTTCTGAAGGAGTGAAGACCAAGGTTAATAGTTTAGGCATGAAATTTGGGAAATATTTGCATCTTGTACGTATGACAGCAATGACCATCTAACTGGTTTGGCTCAGCTAAGTAATCTATAAGAGCACTGCAGGGTACTGATTAAAGGTTTGTGTAATGGTTTGTGGGATAACTCGTTCCTTAATCTCGCTTTGACAACCAGCCAAAAACAGGTAAGTGATCAGTCTTACTGATGTTGCTTAACAAGTTTGCTCTTTCCCTGTTGCTTCAGAACTGTAGCAAATGCTACAGACAGGAAAAGTTGGATGTTTGAACTGTGTAATTGAAGCTGTAGGAAAATCAAGGAACCAGGACTATTTCGTGCAGAGATACAGCCCACACAAAAAACCCCATCAAAACCCCACCACAATCTGAAGTGTTATTTTACAAGGCTGTTTTGTCACCTGCAAGTACAGGGACACATTATCTTCTGGGCCTTTTTCTGCTCAGGTAAGCCTAAGCTGTTCAGGGACCAGGGGACCTTCTTTGGGAGCAGCAGGCTGTGGTGTAGGCGCACCCACTCTGGGCACCTGTAGGACAGTGGGAACTGCTGACTTCAACAGACAATATGTAAGGCCTTAACATATTTAAATTTCATAGGTATTTTGTAATATTGACAGCATTTCTGTTAAAATCAGTTAAGGTATAGGGATGGGAAAAGCCTGGACAAATCCACAGTAAATTGCTGAAGCAGGAAGAGTTAACAAAGAAATCCCAAGGAAAGAGGGACTGAATCTTTGAGAGACAGTATTTAGGGACTTCCCTTTCTGTGTCAATGACTTTACCGCATTCCTGCGCATCACTGAACCTTCCCTAAGAGCTGAAACACCTCAGGCAGTGCTATGTGGAATAATCCAGCAAAACATCCGAGCAGCGTGCAGCTGAGAGAGCCGAGCAGCCGCTCTGCCTGCTAGAGACACCGAAGAACAGCTTGCAGGCAGCAAACACAGCTGATGGGGACAACTGGCAGAGAGCACAGCTGACAGAGGCAGCTGCGAGCCAGCCCAGCGGGCAGGGGGGTGGTGAGCAGCCAAGTGCAGTTGCAAACTTCAGCCTAAAGCACAGGGTCCTTTCTGGCTTCTCTATACCAACACAGAGTGGTGACACAGTAAGCTGATACAGCACCAGCCAAGCTCTCTCTTTTGGGACAACAGCTTGATTCCTGATTAGGTGGATTATGTGATGAAAAGTGGGGGATGACTAAGGAGAAGGGGACTGCAGCCAGTGTGCTCCAAGGGAGGGTAGTTTTGCTTGCTCTAAATTGTTTTGCGCCCAATCCCTTAGAAGTTTCTATTATTTAAACTCATGTGTGCAAAATATTGTTCATCAATGGGGAAAAAATTTCCTTGTTTAGGTGCATTGATTTAATTCCCCTGAGTTTCAGGCTGACACTCAGACTCCTGTTCTGTATTTCCAGAGGCCCCTTGGAAACAATATCCGCTGCTTGTGGCCAGTCTGTGCTTGGGGTAAGGACTACAACTCATCTCCTATTCTACAGCACTATGAAGTGTTTACAGCTGCTATCCATCTTGTCTCCAATTCCATGTTCAACATGCTGCTCTCTAAAATTGAGCTCTGTATATTACATGAATGATCTATATGTGTTTGCACTGAACTACACTGCACCATTATTCCAGGGAATCCAGTTTACCGTGAAATTCCAATCACTTGATAGAGCTACTTTTTTTCGTTGTTAATGGTCTGCACCATCTCTGAAGTGTCCCAGTAAAGGATAAATATATGGCTTAGAACTGATCCTGCAACACATCATTATAGATACTCT
Organism: Myiozetetes cayanensis; assembly: GCF_022539395.1. Classification (NCBI taxonomy): domain Eukaryota; kingdom Metazoa; phylum Chordata; class Aves; order Passeriformes; family Tyrannidae; genus Myiozetetes; species Myiozetetes cayanensis. The sequence goes on from NW_026087521.1 coordinate 14,871,349, forward strand.
CTAGAATTACTTTCTGAGTCATAATCTTTTTAGCATGTGCTGCATTCATTTTGTATAGTGCTAATTTTTAATCAACACATCATTTGGTGAGAAATTATATCAAATCCTTTAGTAAAAGCTAGATGTATTACATTACATTGTCTCCATTCACAGATTTTATCAATAGAAGTAATTATCTGCCATTATTTGTTTTCTGTGTGCTCTCTGTTGCCCGTCTTCTGCAGTTATCTTTAAAATCCACATGTCCAACCTTAGCCTAATTTAATCTCTTTGAGGCAGGAACAATTCCAGTGTTAAGACAGTGCAGAGCACAAAGGGAATTCAGAGAACTACTAATAATAACTGTATGACAACTATTCTTCAGCACTCTGCTGTGATCTAGTTGTTTCACATTTATTGCATTACTTTGGCCAGGACAGAATTTGAAGTACCAAGTCCAGAAAAGGACTTTGGTATCTACAAGTTACATCCTGAAGTGTCCATATTATAGGATTCTTCCTCTAAAAAGAATTTTAAAGCCTGTGGTAGAGGTCCACACTCCTTAAATGGAACATACATACCTGCAGACACCTGGAAAAGACAGATAACTAGAATTTTTCTACAGATAGAAGTAGCAAGTAGTTATTCTGCATATAATGATGTATTGGTGACCCTCACAGAATGGTGTAGTGCAGAGGAGCATCGTCATGGTGTGATAGCAAAGGCCTTGCAAATGAGGACACATGATGCTGGGTGTGGGAGCAGAAGGTGAAAAGAGGGGGCTTGGGATGCCCCCCTACTGGGGACCCCAATGTTGTAACAAGGTCACCCGTGGCTGATAAAGAAGCAAAGACTGAGAGCTGGGCAAATCCAAGAGGGCTGAAAAAGCAAGTCTCACCATATACAGTAAATTTGAACGTAAACTGGAGTTGCAGATCAATAAAGCAAGAGCTTGCAAGAATGGGTTTGAAAAACAGCCCCAGGTGAGGGTTCTTATAGCAGGGAGGAAGAAACTATCAATATCATACACCTTTTTCCAGCAAAGAAGTAGAAGAAACTTCATCAATAACATCATACTTCTGGAAAAGGGCATGAGATGCTGATGGTATGCTGAAACCCTCTTCTTCTTCTCAAGCAATACTGATGCCATCAAATACAGGACCAAACACAAAATCCTAAGGCAGAGCCCAATGACAGAGCTAGATAGTAGGAAGGCTTTGTACAACAGTTTTGACTCCATTGCTAATGTCATTCTGCATTAATCAGATAATTTGTACTGTGGCAGGTAGAACTGTTGTGACTAGACTAATCTTAATAACACTCTGTTGTATGGTAATTAGTCTTAAGATTTTCATTAGACTAACAATAAATTCTTGGCTTCCCATATAAGGTGTGCTTGCTTTCCTGCCTGAAACAGGATTTTGAGTGCAACGCTGGTCTCAAAATTTACTTTCATGTAATAACCATGGTATAGAGCAGTGGCAATGTAAACAATCACCACATCACAGTTTAATTCTATTAATTTTAACTTTATTTTCTTCTAAGCAAATAATTTTTAAATGATATAATTCTTTTCTGCAGTAATATTTCCACTTGTTTAGCTATGTAACTTCTGGAATTCTGAAGTGCAGTAAAAATTATGTTTATAAAATAGAAGCTGTCCCTTTTTATTGCAACACCTATTTTACATATCTAATTTATTCCTCAATATGCCAAACAGATCATGAAAGTATTTCTTTCTCTCTGATTGTAAACAAAGCATATGCATTGCATTGACATAAAGAAAGAAAAAGGATTTAAGAAATAGGACAGAATTAATTAAAATCTGAACAATTCTGCAGTTCTAAAATTAAATGTTTATTTTTCAAAGGCCTATCTCTGCAAAGGGGAAAGGATATTTAGAAATGTTTTAAGCATCAAAAAATGAGAGTTAAAGAAACATGTATATCTCCTATTTGTTTAGTAGAACTACTACTACTATTTTTCATTTGCATTGCAGATACAATTTCTTAGAAAGTATACTGGGAAAAAAAGCCTTTGATGGAGAAGTGATATGTGTTAGCATTTGCATTTCTCACCCTATCTGTCTTCCTTTACTACAAAGGAGGACTTAATTTAATTAATTCCATTTAGATAGCAAATGTCTGTAAGAAGCTTATTTTGGAAAGCAACTACAAAAGGTACAGCATATTTTAAGAGAGCTTTTCAAAGGATACTAAAAGGGTAGTATTAGAAATTCAGTTTCAGACAATATAAAGAATAGGGCAAATGGAAAGTGCAAAGATTCACTGTGTAGTGAAATACGTATCTAAGTTTTGGAGAGTAATTCAAATGGACCCTTAAGCTGTATTTACTTTTTAGGAAAACCAAGAGCCATGGTGCAGACATAAGGCTATGGTGCAGAAGGTGATTATGGCTTGGCTTCTACAACCTGAGAGACTCTTCTAGTATATTAAGTTCACAGACTGCTTGAGGAGTTGCACCAAGGCTGATATTAAGACCAACACTACATTCTGCCTGTGGTTTGGACTTCTGAATGAATGAGATAAAAAATAATGATTTAGTTAAAAAGAACAAATTGAGCTAATTTTTATACTGTGACTAATTTTTATCTCTTTACCATAGTATGTTGTGCTGTGAAAAGCTATCATCAGACACAAAAATCGCCAACAAAACAAATGATCAGGTTTGAGAGAATAAGCAATAAAGACTTGTATCACATTGCTTTGTTGTGTTGAGAGAGGCTGCCATGCCAGGCCAACAGGAGCCTCGTGGGTTTCAGTGCAGACCAATGCACAGTCCTGTGCTTAGAGTGGATGTGCCCAGACATGGGTGAAAGAGGGGTCTGAGGAGCTGGATAGCAGCTCTGCAGCAAAGATCTTGGCAGACAACAAGCTGGAAATGAATAGCACAGAGGTCACCCTGGGCACGACAAAGGTTAATAACACCCAGAGTTGCAATAGCAGAGCCAACACGATTTTTTTCCCCCAGGTCACATCTGTGAATAGCATTGGCACCTCTGTTATTAAGACAGTCAAGTGCAGAGACACATCAGTGCAAGATCATTAAGATGATTAGCGAGCTGATGATTAGAACTTAATAAGCAAGAAGAGCAGAGGGAGCTCTCCCTGTGTAGCCTGGAGATGAGAGGGATGAGCCTAACTGCTGCCTTCTATTACCGAAGTGGAGCCATCTCACGATATCTCTGAGACTTGCTTCTGATGTGCACAACAGAAAGGACAACAGACAATAGTCACAAGCTGCAGCAGGGAAATCTGAATGGGATATAGGGCAAAATTTTACAGATGGTTAGATGCTGGAGAGGGCCACCTGGTGAAGCTGCACCATCTCTGCCTTGGAGAGTTTTAAATCCCAGATGAACAAGACTCCGAGCAACTTGTCTTTGCTTTGAAGTTGGCCATGCTCAAAGCAGGATGGATGAAACATGGAGGTCACTTCATATCTCAGCGATCTCACCATTCTTTAATAAAACCCAGCAGATTTCCATATTTTGGATACTGTGAAACAGTGCTTTCCCTGCTAAGTTATCTGTGCTGCTGAGATGGCCTTGTGATGCAAAACTGTAATTAAGGTTCATATTAGATTTATAGTTTGACAGACATCTACAGCAATAAGCAAAATGAAAGCTAGTGAGTTTAAAAAACTGGATAAAACAAAGCTTTAGATAGTAATGAAGAATAGCTAATTTACATCATTAAGATGTAACTATCTGGAAGGATCATTAAGACCAGTCTGAATAGAGATGTTAGAACCATAGCATAACTAGGTAAAACGTTTTTAACTTGAAAAGGGATGATAAAGTAGCTTTGGTGGGTGACTTCTAAAATTTCCTTGCCATATCAAACTTTTGTGGTGTGAGTGCCTTCTCAGGCAATACTAAGCCAAAGCAAAAGATAGTCTTGCAGAAGGTAAACTCAAGATTACTGATGAAGCTGCAAAAAGAATGCTGAGTTCTCAGCTATAGCTGAGAGTCACTCTTTCTGACACACAGTGCATGATCCAATTGTTGATATCTAAGTGACACCGAGGAGAAGGCTTGTGTTGAGAGTCTGCTTCTACAAGGTGCCAGGTAGCAGAGGAATTTTATTCTGTGTTGAATTAGGGCTGGTATTAAGGATGCTGCAAGACTAAAACTGGACCGAGTGTTACGATTAGTATTATGTGTAGCAATTATGTAGAATTAGCAATTACGTGTAAGGGTTTATTCTTGTGTTAGGAGCCCAAGCTTGTTCTCTCTCTAGATTAATATTGAAGCATGTATACTATTTTTCGAAAAGGCTTTTATAAAGGGGAAGCTTTTTAAAGTACACAATTTTTCAGTGCCTTGGCCTTTCAAAGGGTTATTCATTTTTCTTGGGAAACACACAAACTGGACTAAAAATATATTTTGCAATCAAACTTCTTGTAAAATTACTATATAATTCAGCATAGCTATGCTAAGTATATCACTATGAAAAGATACACCAAAACTGTAAATGATTAAGGACCTGAAGTTAATATTTAAAGTGTAATATTAATTTATACTGAATTATCTGTTAAATTCAAGAGGGTTAATTAGTTCATTGTTCATTTCAGTTCTGTTGAGTTCCTATATGGATGAATTTGGCCTAGGTTGTTTAAAATCCAATATGTTCAAGAATAATTTTTTTCTGATTTTTCTCTTAATCATGCAAAGTAAGATTAATTTACCATTTTTAAAGCTACTGAACTAGCAAATTTAATTTTTTGTGTGTTTGTAGTTAAAATCAAATATATAAATATGAAATGGGGAACCACTACTCAAATAATTTTTTTATTTTATTTTATTTCAAGGATCTTTGTGTTTACCTCTCTGAAAAATCCAGAATGCAGTCCATGTGACAATTTTCAAATCTGCCACTTACTTTTTCTTTACATTTGTTTTAGTGGTTTTGGTGGTTTGTTTTCTTTTTACTTTTTTTTTTTTTTTTGACACACACACAAAAAGTATTTATGCAGTTACTTTCTCAGCTGTGACAAATGCTGGTTGTGCTGGCAGCTAGACAACATCTTTTTTTGCAGAAGGACTTTAACACAACTGTTCTGTGGTTACCTAAATAGTTGAATCATTTTCACAGAATTCTTGCTACTGTGACACTTGGGAATGTATGCTGCTGGTATCTGGCAATTGCCCCAGACTAATTAGTTCTTTATTTTTGAAGATGAATGTTTATTCCATGGTTGAATAAATAATGTGTATGAAGTCACTTTAGGATAAAAACTACTATTTTTATCAGGATGCAAACCCTTTCTGAAACGAAGAGAAAATAAAGGTTCTCATTTACCACAGATACAGAATTATAGGTCTTGACAGCCATCAGCACAGCTAAGTCTGCGGTGTTGATACAGTTTAATTTTTCATATTCTGTTAATAACAGAATCTAATTTGCCTCCACTTTGAGAAACATTGTGCAATTCTTAGTGGTATTTTAAAACTGAAAATAAGTAACGGATCAGGTCTCATTCAACTAAGTTGTGGATATGCGTAAGTACACTGAGATAGCAGAACGTGACATTGTGAGCAAATGACAATATTGTACTTGTACTTCTCACACAGGCAAAGCAATAGTGCAATAAATCCACTAAACTCAGCAAATGTTCAGTGTGAGCTTTACACCTCACTTAAGAGGGAGACAGCTGCCGCCCAACAACACAGTTATGAAGTCAAGCATATGGTTAAATGCGTTCCTGCATTAGTGCCACAGTCATTCTGGAAGACAGTCAAACTCATTACATTATTTGGGCTACAAATTTTCAGCCTCATTAAAACCTTAATTGCTTGAATGTTGCCATGAAATGAGGAAAATACGATGGACAGTGTTCCCGAAAGACAATTCACGTGCTGTCGACTCTTTGTTTAACATATTTTAATGTCATGGAAATAAAATTAAAATTCATGAATGAAGGAATAAATGAGGATGGAAAAAGAAGTAATATTCTTAAGAATTCGCTTTCCCATCTGAGGCTCTTCTCTGTTTCCATGAAAAGAAACTCTCTGAAGCTCTCATTTCTTCTCTAGATATTTTAGTGACATGCTAAATGTCATTCCTATAAGTCACACTGCCTTTTTGGTAGTTCATTAATAAGGCAAAATCAACCTATATCATAAATTAGTGTTTGGTAACTGGGATGGTAACTGTCATTATAAAATGCAATCAAAATAAATGCTGTAAAGTTGGAAAATTTAATTCATATATATAAATGAGTCATGAGTGATTAAAATCAGCTTCTCAAAGAGTTGGTGTATTCACTTTGCAGTGTGCTTCTGGTAAATGGGCAGAAAAAGAAGAGCATGCACTGCAGTAATTGTATTTCTTCAAAATATCTTGTCTACAGGGACCTCCCTTTTGCTGCAGAGATCTCCCAGCTGTGTAGGTGATAGCCAGGCTTCCACCTGGAAGGAAAATATGGACTCTGTAGAACCCAACCATACTGAGTAGCTTAGAAAATTGTCTTTACTCTAAAATTATAAACTTTCTTTGAGTATCAGAACAAAAAACCCCTAGAGGTGAAAGCCAAAGTGATTTAACGGATTAAAGTCTGCTTTGCCAGACTGAGCATCTGACCTTGAAGTTCCTATCAAGGAATAATAATTGATAATTGTGAGAGTGGAGGTGTTTAATGATATTCCTAGTATTTCAGCTATTGTTACTTGAGTTCTTGTAGGTGGAGACATAAAATCAATTGTGGAAGCCAAATCAACATCACAGATAGTACTGGTAGGATCTGTTACCCTCTCAGAAAGTCTTTCAGCTGAGAAACAGAATGTTTTATATCCTCTCAGTATTGTGAAATCTTTCCAGACACAATTCCTTCACTTTCCAGAATCCAGATAATAGGACCCCATTTTGTGGGAGAGGCTTGCACTTTCTGGTTCCGTGTCTAACAGTGGGTTATCAAATATGACAGAGAGTCTTAAGGAGTCATGAAGTTTTTCCTCTATAAAAATAGAACCATGTTGCTCTTTTTGCCCAAAGGCATTTGTTGGTTTCTTTCACAAAACAAGTACAATCTTAGGAAGAAAATAATCAAGAAGCAAATAAAGTAAATCAAACACAGCTTTCAAAATTAATTTGGGACAGAGCTTCACTGTAAGCCTGACTGCATGAAAAATAGTACATGGAGGGACCTGGCAACATCCTGGGATTTACTGATCTTTGAAGGAATACAGGAACACCCACTCTCATTTATTCAGAATGAGGAAGCCATAGACATGGTATGGGCACATATGGTGACAGTTTTTTTGAAATTCTACTATCTTGGCTTACACTGATAAATTTGTGAAAGAAACTGCTTAAAAGCAAGAGACAGAAAAGTTTGGGTTTGCTTCTTGCTGGCTATTTAGAACATATAGTGTTACCCTGACTCCACTGGGATCCTTCTGGGAAGCTGAAATGATAAGTGAACCTGATATATCATAGAGGTTATATATTTATGAGAGTTCAAGTGGGTGACTATTGACAGGCAGTAGATCCAACATTTACCCAGATTAGTCTACATCATCACCCTCACATGTACACATTTGTCTGAATATTTACAGGTAGATAATAGATCAGCAATTGGTGCTCCCTCACAAAATCCTGTGTTGGAGTCTACTCTCAAAGATTAAATCTGTGCCTATTTTGGCAGAGTTACTGATTTCTTCCATGCCGAAAGAATGTGACCCGATGTCTCCTCAATGTTATCAGGAAACACATGAAGTCATGTGCATGAGTAATGAGAGGCACAACCTGATGTCTCCTCAATGTTATCAGGAAACACATGAAGTCATGTGCATGAGTAATGAAAGGCACAACCTCAGGGATGGAGGATGGTTCAAATGTAGCAGTTTGTATGTTGCTGCTGTTGGATTCAGAATTGCTGTAATGATTTTTTCCTAAAAGAACTGAGTTTGACTTTAGTTGCCATGAAGAAAATAACTGGATAATATACCTGTTAGCTGTAGAGGTTAAGTGTGCCAATTTCTTCTGCATTAGCCAATTGACAAAGCAACCTTTACATACGAAGACTTGGCCTCCAAAGATGTGTTGCTAATGGTGGCACTGATTTTATGAATATTCTGGAAGCATACTGAGGGAAAAGATATGGGTAGAGATTAAGGAGAGAAACTGTGAAGTATATTATTCCTAAAAAACAGCCAAATGTTTTCTGCAAATCAGTTGATATTTCTTAGATATATGAAATGCCTAGAGGTAAGTGGGCATGGTAGGGAAGGAAAAATAATTCCAATCATCGAGAATAGACTAAAGACAAGAGAATTGACTGAAGAGGAAGAAACAGATTATCCTCTTCCTCTTCTGAGAATAAAATGCTTTCCTTAAGTGCTCAGCTGATCTTGTGACGAACATGTTGAGGTTTCATTTTGGAGCTGTCTGATCTTACGTTCATTGAAAAGAACATTGATTTTAGAATTTCTGAGATAAATCGTACGCAATCTTGTTACCATCCCTTCTGCCCTAGTAAACACTCTTACTTCAGCAGCACCTGAAAGTTTCTGCTGTCATGAGCTGATTATGAATTGTCCTTCTAGAAAAAGTGCTTTAAGTGCATCCTTACATTTTTTTGACAGCCTGTCCATAAATGAAATTCCTCTCTTCATAGCTGTAGAGACCTTACTATGCAGTACTATGTTTAAGATGCGAAAAGGATTCCATGACACCTCCTGGATGACTCTGAGGGTGTTTCAGGGGTCTTTGCCATTTTGAAGAGCTCTTGAACAAACTGACAGCTGTGTCAGGAACTGATGCTACTTAACCTGGAATGGCTATGCTGATCCTATGGAAGGACACTTCCCTTAGGATATGGTTGTGTTGCTGATCTCTCTCTTCTGGCCTGGATCTAACTGGAAGAAAATTTGAAATAATCCAGGAAACTTACCTAGTGCTAAAGATGCTTTGATACATAGCACAGCCAGTTCTGGTGTAGATAAATATAGTATAATGTCATGAGAGTATTTGTTGGATAGCTGTCCTTTGGGTCTTTGAAAAGGGAAAGTGGTATTTATACTTCGTAATTTTATTCTGCATGGAATTAGTAGAGAGGTATACAAACAAATGCATTACTAATTTTTTCATGGTATAGAAATGGTGAAATTATTAGCTGTCTCTGCACTGATGACTCACCAACCTTCCTCATGCTTATGCCATGGTGACAAGGCACTCTTTTCTCATGCACACAGCGAGGATAGGTTTCAAAGGCATTTAAACATAGAAGGCCAAGATACTTCTTACTGTAGAATGTACTCTTCTTGACACCTGTGAGGCTGCAGACATAAGCCCTTGAAAAACTAGTATTTAAAGTGAAAACCTTGAAGGAGTGGAGACGTTTTCTTTATGTCTTACCTCTGAGTCTGACACCTCCTTTACACTTTACTGTCACAAAAATAGAGCTTCATCAGTATTTACGTGTTTTGAAAGCAGATTACAAAATCATGGAGCTACAGGAGATAATTCACACTAGGAGAATAAAGGCACTAAACGTATCCATCTGCATGTGTAGTACCTATGGTTTTTAAAACCTGTGGTCAGTATTCAGTCCCAGTGCTTGCTGATGATTCCAATAACAATGGTTCCAACTTGTCCTAGCAAATGCTAAATTCCTTGTCTTTCTTCAATGAATTGAAACAATCAGCAGTAGCAAAGAAGGAGGAAGTTAAGTATAGTAATCAAAGGCAGCAATGAATGGTATAACAATTCCCAAACTGTAGTGTGCATTAGGATTGTTTCAGTACTATGTTCAGCTATCAGAAAGGACCAAGCTATGGCTGAGTTCACTCCACTCTTCAGGCTCTTGAAAGAGACTGTTTGATAGCAGCCAGGATACAAATATGATGTTTAGTGGATGTTACTTAAGGGAATTACTGAACAAATACTTGAGGAAGAACCAGAGAATATGGTATGTTCATCACAAATTCAGACTTATTAAGCATGTCATTGTCATGAAAATCCTTTTGTGTTGTAGTCGCAGTTGTTTTGTTCCAATAACGCTGAAGCTCATTTCTAAGCTCGCTCCTATACTCATCCACATATTCTATCACATCTACAAAAGAAAAGATGACATTTCCAGTTCCTGGACTTCTACAGATTATTCGGTGTTGATTTTGTGTGTGTGGGTTTTTTAAATTTTTTTTTTTTTAAGGAGTGCAAAGGTTTAATCATAAAACTTCTTTTCTTGAGATGTCTAATAATGATCTTCAAGGCAGAGAGCTGAGAGGGTGGAGGGGGAGTAATCAATGTTTGCATCCTGTGGCATTCAGCTTCAATTATACTGCTGAAACCTGGAAGCAGTGATGTTTTAAAGCAATCATTCGGTGTTACGCATTACAGCTATTCTGGATTCTCTAGTTCTTAGTTTATGCTATAATTACTGCAAGTCTATCCCTCATTCCTTAAGTTAAGTTGCAGATATTGAAACAAGTTATGCAGGTATCTCACAATTGGCCACAGCTTACCATAATAAAGTAACAATCACAAAAGAAAGCAAAGAAAATATGTCTTGCTTTCCACTGCAGAACTTTCCCAGATTCACTGATGTCATTCAAATGTCAATTTAACGTATACCACACACAGCCCTGGTGTTTCTTTTGCACTGGAATCTGATAGGTATTTTGCACATAGCTTTCAGATACCTAAACTGCCTCTGTCCTAGTAACTGGGCATTGTTCCAGTCTCCACACCTCAGTGCCATTTAAGAATGAGAAAATAAAAGGTGCCTCTCTGGAATTATAATAATGCATACTTAGCCCCATTGGTGCACATCTTTTGTCTTCTGCTTGATTTAGTTTTTAGTTTCTTTCTTTCCCATATAAATCACTCTCAGTGCATGAGAACTATGTACTTTAAGGCAAAACAACAGAAACAAAATAGCTGTGCCTTTATAACCATGATGATAGAAGGTGGTTATCTCTGGATATAGCAACACTGAAGACTTGAATTTCCTTAACTCCTCCTTATTTTCATAGGATGCTTTATTTACAAAATCACCCATAACCAAATATTTCCATTTTTCTAAGTAGAATAAGATACTAAGATCAAGATAATATAAAAAATGATCAAAACAAACCCCCACCTAACCAAAAGTAAAGTGGATTAGTAGGGCGTAATACAAGACCATACCACACTTACGTGATATACTTTTAAGTTACTCACACCTATAGTATTATAACAGTTATATATAGCAATGTCCTATACTTACTATAGTAACTTCATGCCTTTCCGTTTATTCATGCCACGCCCTTTGGGATCCACTGATCATGTTTAGATTCTCACACCAGACTATAAAAGTGGGAGGAACTGTGTTATAATGCTGAAAAAAAGAGTTTCATTTTTTTCTTAATAATTGTCCTTTAGGTTTTTAGTAGCTTATTTGTACTTGGCATTAGCCTCTCAAGACAGCAGCAGTCCTTCACCCATTCCTTCACACTATTGTATGGGCAAAGACAATAGTGAACTAAATTTGTCTTCAGTGGTTTGTTTGGTTGTTGTTGGTTGTTGTTGTTGTTTGGGTTTTGTTGTTAGGGTTTTTTTAGCAATTTCAGCTGTAGGCTTACTGGTTTGGCTTCCTGCAGACACACCTAGAATACTTGTGAAGGTATGTTGTTTCTTGGCTGTACTGAAAACTTCAGATAGACTGGTTTAAGAGGAAATACCTTAGAGATACCTGATGAGAAACTGCTCTGTATTTAGCAACTGGACAAGAGAAGGAAAATAAAGAAAAGAGATTCAGGTGATAACTTTCTGAAAACAAAGAGCCAGAAGATTAGAAGTGGGGTGTGGTCAGAAGTTTCTGAATAAAAATATCAGTGATCTCTTCCTTGAGTTTCTGCCACTGGATTTATGTTTCTGATTGTGTGCTGCATACAGGGAGTATCTATCCTGTACTTAAGAACACATTACTGTCTTCTGAATTCCCACTGCCACTCCTTCCTTTGTCTAGGAGCTAACCAGGTGTCGACATTTGGGTTCTCTCACCACCATTATTTTGTTGGACTACCTGGGATCATGCATTGAACTTGAATTATAGCAACAAGAATCTAGAAATAAAATTCAGAATGAATGTATTCTGATAGTATTTGTGCCTTTGGAGTCACATTTGTCTTTCACAAATAAACACATTAAACTTTATTTCTACACGTAAAACTATTAACAGACAGAGGAGTGGAGGACTTCAGTACATGATTTGGGGTTATACTGTATGATCTTTGATCTGTCCTACATATTGTGTGACTACAGATATGGCATTTAAATTGCCTGTGCCTCATCTCCCCACCTGAGGCATGGGGATGGCAGAGCTTCCATCTCTCTCCAAACGGCTATGATGCAAAGTGAATATTGGAGGCTACTGAGGTTTGGGCATTGGAATGGGCTGCCCAGGGAGGTGGTAGAGTCACCATCTCTGGAAGGGTCTCTTTTTTAAGAGACTGGATGTGGCACTTAGCGCCATGGTCTAGTAGACAAGGTGGTGTTGGGTCAAAGGCTGGACTCGATCTCAGAGGTCTTTTCCAACCTCTTGATTCTGTGATGCCATGATAATGGATACAAATTAAATACATGGCATGTAAGATGATGGAGCTTTTGCATTTATTGTAAATCATTATGAACAGGCTCAGGGCAACTGAACTGGTGGTCTTGAAAAAGAAAGGAAAGAGCCTACACACGTGCGAGAGAGCGAAATTCTAGTTTTTCCTATGTCAGTGCACGAAGTAACCAAGGTAAACCCATCTCTTTCCCCTCCAGTCTTTTGCAGCTGTAGCTGCTGTTGGCTCTCCGAGGGCCATGGGCATTGGGGTGTTTCCCTTTCCCGGTGACTCCCGGTGGAGCATCGTCCCGCCCCGCCGCGCGGGGCCGCTCGGCCGCGCCCTCTGGCGGCGCAGGGCCCGCCCCGCAGCCCCGTCCATGTCGCGCCGTCGGTCCCCGCAAACGCTCCGCGCGTTCCTGCCGGGGCGCGTTTGTCTTCCCGGTCCCGGGAAAATTAAGCCGCCTCGCCGCAGGGCGCTGAAGTTTGGGACGTCACCGGCGGGGGCGCGGCCCGCCCGCACTGTCCGCAGCTGCCGCATCCCGCGTGCGGAGCCGCTCACTCACAAACGCAGGAGGAGGGGGTTCCCCGGACAGCCTGCGGAACGGGACGGGACTGGACGGGAGTTTCCGTACAGGGGCCAAAGGGGAAGAGACGGGGGAGGCGCGGGAGCGAAATCGCTCGGGACCGTTCCCCCGGCTCTGCCTCCACCGGCGCCCTTCCCCGCCACGCACCCTTTGGTGCCGTTTCCCCCCGAGGGCTCCGCTCCGCGCCCTCGCTGCTGCCGTCGGGCTCCCCGCGCCCGGGGCGGTCACGCGCGGCTCCCGCTCGCGGTGACGTCACCGCCCCGCTCCCGCCCCGCCGCTCCCGCCAGCGGCCGCAGCCCGCGGGTGCGGGGCGGTGCGGGGCGCTGCGGGCCGGGGCTCCGCGCTCACGGGGCTCCGCGCCGCGGGTGGCGGCGCCGCGCTGTGGAGGCCGCTTAGCGCCGCCTCTTCCCTCCGTCCCTCCTTCCCGCCCGCGCCGCGCTGCCCCATGTTCGGGGTGGAGAAGCCGGCGGGGCAGCAGAAGCCGGGCAGGAGCGGTGGGCTGCCGAAGATGGCGTCCGTGGGGGATTTTAACGTGCTCAGCTCCAGCATTCCGGCCACCAAGGTGGAGCTCTCCGTGTCCTGCAGGTACGGCGGCGGCTCGCTCGCCCCGCGGCGTCGGAGGGGGCGGACGGGCGGGCGGACGGGCAGGTGGCCGCGGAGCGCCGGGCAGGGCGCCCCTCGCCCCGGCGGTGTCAGCGGAGCGGGGAGGAGAAGGGGCAGCGCGGGACGCCCTCCGCACGCCCGGCGCTGTGCGGGGCACTTTCCCTCCTGCCCCGCCTAGCTGTCAGCGCAGCCTCGGGCAGAGCCTGGGAGCAGCCCGGGGCCGGCTGCCAGCCCGCTGCAGCCCGCTGTCCCTCACCGGGCGTGCCCGCCGCAGGGAGCTGCCGGCGGACCCCGGGGCGAAGCGTCCGCTCCTGCAGCGGCTGCGGGCTCTGCCGAGACGGGCAGTGGCTGCTGCCGCCCCGCATCCTTCCCGCGCCGCTGCCGGCACGGGGGAGCGGGAGGGGCGGTGAGGAGCGCGCAGGGCGCGTTCTCCCGATGGTATTTTAACTTCTGGAGCTGTCCCAAGTGCCGCATCGGGGACGGAGAACTCCCGTCAGAAGAAATCCTGTTTTAAGTTCTTTGAGGCGCTCTTGCAAAACTGTTACGGGAGCGGGCGTGTTCTGTTTCTTCCTCTCGTTTTATCATAACGCTGGTGCCGAGAAATTGCGAAAATGCCACCCCGTAACGCCAAATCTGGTATACGCGGGTTTGTTCCTCGACATTTGTTTATCGGTATTTCAGAAATCGTGCTTTCTCCTACAGAGCGCAGAGAATTTCCTATTAGAGGTTTTATTTGTGGGCTTTTATATTTGTATCTTCGTTCACATTTTGCAACTTACTTTAAGTATTCCCTAGTAATTGCAGAGCGGTGGTTCCTTTCGCAGAGTTGGCAGCTTCTAGCGGAAAATTTGAACTGCTAGTGTTGTTTCCTGACGGGAAATGAGACAAAGTTAGTGCTACAGTCCGTTGCGTCATTTTCTAATGTAGCTGTCCAAGAATTGCTGCTGTTAACAGTACTTCTACTAGGACAGAACGGCAGCGCTATAAACTTAAATTGTCAGACCACTCCCTCTCTTTCCTTAGTAAATAAAGTATGATTTGATGTTTTATCAAGGCTGCGTTTCGAAAGAAGGCTGAAGCAATGAAAAGTAGAGTAAGATTGAATTTCTAATACTGAAACAGTCACTAGGCTGTCATATGAATAGCCTGATGTTACTTACTGCTTGTCTCTGCAAAGTTCACGGGCACCAACCCTGGTCCACTAAAAGGTGTGCTGCGATGTGTAAAAGCAATCCAGGACCTTTAGTGTTACTTTTAGGTTCATCAAATAACCTGTCACACTTACACATGACAGAACTCTTATGCTGGTTTTGGTCTGGTTCTCTTATTCTGGGGATACCTTTCATTCCAGGTATTCTTTTTATATACCTGCAGTGCTTTACAGTGATTTAAGAATCCATCAGATAGTTACAAAGAAATGTAGTTATAGGATGTAGTCAATCAATTCTGACTTTTCATGTAACTCATTTCAGTGTATAGTTTACAATGTTAATTTCTCTGTAGATATCATCAAAATACATATCTGTTTTCTTAAAACTGCCTTTTCTTTTTTTTCTTGTTTAAAAAATAGTCTCACATCCTGATATTGTCTTGATGTCAAGTGCAGGAGGATGGGAATTTCTATGGTGATTCCTTCCTTCTGTATGTGCTGGAATGACAGCTTTTGATTATAAAATTATATTTCAAAACGGAGTGCAAAATGAATGACACTGGGGCAGAGATCACTGATTAACACATGTTTGTGATTCATCTGTAAACACATTCGTTGCCTAAAGCTTGTGAAATGTAGTGTTAAATTAAATTGTGAAAGACTGCAAGAGCAAACTGCAAAGTTCAGAGAATGCTGAAAATTCTGTAATAATTAGCAGTTGTGTATTCCTAAATACCTGGAGAGAAATGCTTTTATAACAGTTTGGGTCATGATGTTTGTTTTCCTTCATACCCAAAGAGCTGTAGAATCAATTTGGTCACTAATTAACATCAGCGGTTATTAGTGGATAACTATTATTTCTTCTTAGATTTTTTTCTTCTTTTTTTTTTCCCCTTGTTTTCATTAGAGGAGATGAGGGAAGTTCTTCCAGTTTGTACAGGTGGTGTAACTTGGTGGTCGATGCAGCACTGCAGGCTGTTTGTGCCACAAAATAAACTTGTGACTGTAGGCAATGTTCTTTCATGTCTTCTTCTTTCTGTGTGTCTTATTCATAAGGGTAGAATTCTATTCACTTAGCTTTTAATTCTGTGTGGTCTGTCAGCGCTTCCTGAGTTAATCTGCTCTGCATGTTCATGCTGCCAATGTTATCAAAGTAGCCAGGTTCAACACTATGCAGATGGAATTGCACTACTACTTATTCTGCAAGCCAGCCTGGTTTAGCTTCAGGGGAACATCAGGTAGCCTTTAGGAGAGGCTCATCTCATGGGATGAAAAGTTGTCTATCAAAATTATAAAATCCAGGAATTTTTTGAATGTCAGGAGATTTCTTTGTGACTAAAAGCTTTCCATATCATTCCCATGGCTTACTGAATGCCAGCATTGGCTGTAATTCTACGAACGCTAGAAAAGCGAGAAACTGATTTAATTCTAGCTATTGCTACTCAGTGCCTGGCAAATAAAAAGTTAACAATTCTTTTCTGACTCTGTAAGATGTAGTTTATCAGGAATCTGTAGTTTTTGGCTCAATAGCCAGATCTAATATGGCAGAAAAACTTATATGTATCATCCCAGAGCATCATCTGGTGTTGATAGTAGTCCACTGTTTTCTGCATCAATTGTTCTAGTAGCCATCTCCCTCTGTGCCCTGTTGCTCCCTTTGTCACATGCCCTGAAGGGTATCTGTGGTCTGATGAAAATCTTACTGTCACCTGCCATGTGATCTTTATTAGTTTCAACCTGGCATAATTTTTTACAGTTGTCATGTGGTGAAGGACCAAGACCTTTTCCCTCCAGTCAATGTGGAAGAGAGGATATGGGCTGTTCTTTTTCTCCTCTTCTGTTTTCCAGCCTAAAGATTCCTCCTCCTCTAGAGGGGGTTTTGCACTGGATACTGATTATGGACCTTTGAATCTTCTCTTACCAGCTCTGTTTGTAAATTTGTGCTCCTATGTGAGTTTCGGGTAAGCTTCAGGCCATGTCCCTGTCATCCTGGTTTCCCTCTCTGGTGATGTTCTTCACTGATTCCAATCTAGTTAAATCTTGGAAAAACTTCATATTCTGTTCCTGTCTTCCCCAGTATGAATGCAGTTACTATGTGTTGACTGAGCTAGTGCGTTTAATGCTGAGGACACAAGTAGATGGTGGATATTTGTGCTGTGTGTGAACTTAAAGTTCAAGAGGCTCAATTTTTTGTTATAATCTGTATAATGATGATTTCTTCTTATCATGGTTCCTGTGTGGACCGACCTAGTTTTTTTCCTGTAGTGCCTGATTAAGCCATGGCCAGTCTGAAACCTGATGTTAGAAAAAAGGCCAAGTTTCATTTTACATATTAATGTTTATTTATTTACTGAATGAGGAGTTATCAATCAGAATTATTTTCTAGAGAGTAATTTTTTAATATCTCTGGAAAAGTGAAGCTGAGTTTCATAATATTCTGACTTATAGTAGTGTATCAGAGATGACATGGTTATCTGAAAGATGATCAAAGTGTTATAAAATATTGACACAGTACAGGGTCACTGCTAATTCAAAAAGTTTGTTATGAAAACAGTGCTCTGAAAGGCTTTATGCTCAGTCAGGCAGTGTGTCCTTACTGTTCTGGTTTATACTGGGTAGGCTCTACACTGTATTCCCACACTAAGCATAATGTGCATAAAGGCACCATAAACTCCTTGTCATGGTTAATTCAACAGAAATACAATTGGTTGCCCATGACTGTTTTGGATCAGTTCTGTGCTGCTTCACAATTTGTACAGAAATCTAACATTAATGAATGAGCCGAATGGAATTAAGCAACCCTTATTCTCAGTAATTAAGATAATTTCAAGTTTCTTGCACAGAGGAACAAAGCATACTACTTCAGAATTTTTGCTTTTCTTTGGCAGTCTGAAAGTCTTAACCAGCCACTTCCTAGTGGTTGCAGTACCTGAAAGTATGTTTAATTATATCTTTGTTTGTCCTGGGCATTGATTTCTGGCAAGATAATATCTCTCCAGCCAGCATACTTACCTCCTGCTTTTTTTCCTGAAATATTAATAGTTTGTTGGAAGTCCCTGTCGCAGAAAGATACAATGATTAAAAAAAGATAAAATCATAACAATCACAACAAATTATTGAGCTTGTAACTTTGTATAGTACAAAGTACAGAATATAAAATTAATCCTGATTAGAAGTCTGGTTTTTATTTTCCTGCTTGCTCTGTGTATGTGCTTCCAGGTTGGATTAGAAGTTCATGGAGTGGTTATGTGTGACTGGCAACAGAAGGTTGATCTTACACGTTTTTTCTTTGAAATGGAACTGCCTAGACAACCAGCTGGGTTCAGCTGAGAAAAATCACTGTATTGAGAGAAAAAAATAGAAGTGGGTGACATTGTCCTTCAAAATAGTCATGGAGGTACACTCCTGATAGACTGCATGGTTTGGTTTTCACTTGTGTGTCTATATTTGAAATTTAAGCATGCAGCCATGTGACTTCTAGAATTTAAGGTAGATCTTTTGCCCTGTAAATTCAATCTTGGGATTGTTGGGGCAGGCTGTTACAATGGGCCCTGAGATGGGGTAACTGAAGTTCTAGTTAACAGATCCTTTGGGGCAGATTAGAGTGAAAAGTCACTGAATGAGCAGTGACAGGTCATTCATATATGGCTTATATAGCAGGTTTATTTTAGAACAAATTGGTTGCAATGGAAAGGAAATATGTAGCCATTTTGGTTATTATCTAGAGAAATATAACAATATAAAAGTATAAAAATATCACTTAAGAAAATACATAAGGAGAGGAAAAAGGGTAAGAATAGATTGTGGAGAAGAAAGGTATTGCCATCCATGGATCCAGTGATGATACTTAAAGGTTGCAATTTTGATGTCCCTCAGGTGAGGTGATGGTTACAGTCTTGATCTGTTGGAGGTGGAGAAGCCCTGGAAACCAAAAGTTCAATGGGGTAATATATGTTCAGGTTCAGGTGGGAAAGTCCAGCTTCCTCTCCTGGGGAGGGAGTTTTACACTGTCTGATGCAATACTATGAATCATGCACAGTCCTCTGGTGGAAGGCCCCAGAAATGAGTCTGAGGGTAGTTCCGGGGTCTTTGATGGTTTATGACACCATCTGAGACATGACCACTGCTTCTCATGCCTGTGTAGTTGAGCCCTTGTGCTTTATCAGAAGGGATGAATACCTTCAGACTTACGTGTGAATACCTCCCCCGGGGGCGGGGGGGACTTTTACAGCTGAGCCTTATCGGGAGGGAGGACTATCACTGGCTTGATAAAAAACCTTATCCCACCTCGCAGGATCTGCTACTTACCGACCCTTTGGCCTTTTCCCTTATCTGGCTCAAAGACCAGCTTGTGGCAACACAAAGGTGTGTTTGTGCAGTCGTCTGGTGGTGGGAGTGCACCCCCTCTGCACCTGGGTTGTTACGCAGATCAGAGGTTGCACCACCCCACACACAAAAACTCTCCTTCTTCCCTTTGACTGGGGGATGCAAAACTGGCCTCAGCAAAGCACCCTGCTGGTTTTGCAAATCTAATTGTTCAAGTCATTAACCTTTAACATTTCAATCTCTCTCACAGGCCCCAGATTTCACACTAACTGCGCAAGTCTCAGGACTTGTCAGGTTTTGTCTAAACTTGTCTTTGTCTACAAGGAACTTTGTTTGGTTTTGCTTAGCTGCAAACCCAAACCCAGCAGGTTTTTTTCTAGTGACTGGGTGGCTATTCCTTAGTTTCACTGGCTTGTCCTTGTGTAATTGTGTCTTATAAACATGTTTCTTTATACAGATAGTAGTTGCAAGTAATTATTTTCTGTATAATGATGTATTTGTGACTCTCAGAGAATGGTATAATACAGAGGACTGTTGTCATGGTGTGATAGCAGAGGCCTTGCGAGTGGGGGCACATGATGCTGGGTGTGGGAGCAGAGGGTGAAAAGAGGGGCATTGGGATGGCCCCCCCAACTTGACCCCAGCGAGGTAAAGAAGTCACCAGTGGTTGTTACAGAAGTGAAGACTGGGAGCTGGGCAAATCCAAAAGAGCTGAAAGAGGAAGTCTCAAGCAGATGTAATATACTCTGTATAGAATGTACAGTAAATGTGGATGTGAAATGGAGTTGCAGTTGGATGAAGTAAGAACATGTTAGCTCATATGGGGGTCCTCAGAGCGGGAGAAGAAGCCATCAACATCATTCTCCTTTTGAGACCGTCTGCTCCACCCCTGCCACCACTGTAAACTTCATGCTTCTCCCCAGACAGGATGTGGGACACTGCTGGGTGGCTTACTCTAAGACCTTCCCACATCTGAAGCAAACAGTCTTAGGCTTCAGAAGGGGTAAAAGGAAGCCTGGCAGCAGGAAGAGGATTAGGTATGAGGAGGTATGCAGTGACTTTAAGTGTATTTTTATGAAGACTTTCTGTGGTAGGATTACGTTCCTCATTTTCCTTCCTCTCCATCCATCTGAGCAGTGGGTCACCAGCAACAGTTCTACAATAACACAGAAAGGATGAATATTACATTGACGGTATATATTTGCTTTTTAAGTTATTTCTTTGATGTATACCTTTTAAAGAGGTGTTTCAGAAAAAACTGACAAACCAATCTGTATGTGTAACAACACATAAATCATTAACGAAACACTGTATTAACTATACATTCCTAAAAGTCAGAACTCAGAGCAGCATATCTATGGATTTGGATGGTCTGAATGAAAGCAACTTGAAAGGACTGGCGAGCTGACACTAGACTGAATAGCTGTTTTGACACCAGCAGTCCTTAGTGCCATCCCCCAGGATACATCACCAGTAGGTCAGAGCCAGAAACTGTTTATCTGCCAAGGCTTAGCAACATAAATATGGATGGTTCATTCTGCTGGTTTCAAATAATAATTTGGTCGGTTCTGAAGCAGAGTTCCATCAGTTTGTGATATTCCTAAATGGACTTTTTTTATTTAAAGAGGAATAGTCCAAGATTGTGTTCAGGTCTGCTTTATCTGCAGAAGTGTATTTTCATAATCGACTACTTCCTGTCTGTTTCAACAGAATTCCTGGAAAACAATTCCTGTGTTGGTTTTTGTTTGTTTGTTTGGTTTTGTGGGTTTTTTTAAACACCAGGAGTAGTCATCAGTTGAGACTTCATCCTAAAATTGTTTGCATACATCTACCCAGAGAAAGCTTTCTCATGGAGTAACTGCTAGTCTAACCCTTCTTATTGCTTCTCCTTTTCTTTTTTCCCTTATGGCTTCTGAATCAATATATGTTTAACTTGACAATGAAAGTTAGTGGGAGGCTGAAAATTATTTCTTTGTCTTCTTGGAACAGGAAGAGTGAATTACTTCTCCAAAGGTTATGAAGAGGTATTGTGGATGTTTTCTTAAGGTTGTATATCAGAGATATGTTTGTTTTCTTTCTGGTATTTCTAGTGCTCCAAAGAATGGAGACAATCTGAACAGAAAGGTAGAGGTCATCCTAATTGCCTCTTAGTCTGTAGAGCCAGTGTTTTCTCACCTGTGAGCCTATTCTAAGAGAACTAGTTATGTTGACAAGAAGGTAAAATTCTGAGAAATTGTCTGATCTGCTTTTAGGTCCAAAGTGTTTTGAATCTAGAGGCTTATAGCTCACTTTGTGCTCTGACAGAATGCACAAGGAGAGAATAAATAGCTGGGGAAGGGTGACTACTTAAGCTGGCACTACAGCTGAAAGTCGTTTGTGAAATTACTCTGCAGGAAGTCAAGTGGGCTCTTCACTCAAGTGAAGGGCTCTTTGGATCATGTGTCATCTTACCTGGGACTGACCCTGGCAAGTTCAGTAATATGGGTTAAAACTAAGGGGCAGTGACTACTAGGTTAATACACTTATGTTATAATTAGTAGTACAATGGCTAATGTTCTACACAGTAAAACATGAGGAGATGCTTCTTTTTTTCTCCTGGATCTTCCTTGAAAAAGGGGCACGGGCCCTTCACTGACTAAGGGAAACAGAAATGCATTTATTTAATGACCTAGGCAATATTTCTTTTCCCATTCTCACAAGTGTTAAAGCAGTACTATATACTCCTATGGGAACATAACATACTGAAAACATATATTTTCTAAAAATTAAAAATAATTTTGCACGGATAACACACTTCTATGTTTGCAGACTGTTGAGTGCTTTATTTCACAACCTAAGAATCTTTGTATGCACTTAGATGTAATCTAAAGATGAAGAGAAACATAAAACCATAACACTCAGATTCTGACAAATTAATTTGAAGTAAATGACATTTTTATTGTTAAGGACTTCAGAGCTGTTGGAAGCAATGTATAAATAAGTATTTTTCCAGGTTTTTTTAAACTAGAGAAGCAGATTTTAAGCTATTCAAAGCTACTCAGTTCTGTATTACTGTGCCAGAATTCTGTCATTTCTGAAGGGGGAATTTGATTTACTTTTGCTTAGCAGTTGGGTTCAACAAAGGGTTAAATTAAAACAAAAAGCTTACAGGGAGGGAAGTTCAGATATTGATCATTAAAATGAAGTAAAATCTGAAGTAAAGTATATGTGAACAAGGTGAGTAAATGCTACTTTCTAGTGTGTGTCTAAGGACATATGTGTAACACATAGAGTATGTGAGATCTTATGAGGCAACATAGACCGTAATGATGCCTGGTTAGCTACCACTGCTGACTGGACCAGTGAATCTTGAAGGACAGGATTTATACATATAGTTGTTTAGATTAAACACAGTGCAGGACACTTGGCATTCAGAAATGTTTGTTTACTGGGAGGGTGGTCAAACACTGGACCAGGCTTCCTGGAGATGTGATTGATGTCTTTGTTAAAGAGGCATTTTGACAGTGCCCTTAAACAACAGGTTTTAGCTTTTGGTCAGCCCTGAGTTGGTCAGGCAATTGGACTGGGTGATCATTATAGTTACCTTCCAAGTGAAACACTCTGTTCTAAAAAATTTTCTGAAGCATTGGACAGAAACTGTTATTTTCATAAATTTTTATTAAGTTCATGAAACTGTGTGAACAATGTATGTGACTCTGTGAAGTATAGCTAAATATGTTTTAACTTATTTACTGATTACCTTTTTTCTCCCCCCACCCCTCTCCCCAGGAAATGGCTCTCTTTAGACAGAAAAAAAAATTATCACAGCATTTCTAATCTGTCTTGTGCTTTCCACTTTAGACCAAGTAGGTGTTACTGCCATGGCTCCTTTTTCCCCTTAGTCATCTATGCTGTTGCAACCCTTTTGGAAGGTCTACTCCAGAATGGGCAGGTGGAGAATGAATTCCTTCAGGATCTGTGCTGATAGAATAATGCTTTCTGCACAGATATTCCAATACATTTTTTTGCTGTGTGTATTTGATGTGCATGTTTCTCCAGGTAAAAAGATGTGTCATCTTTTTTTTTTTGCCTTCTCATAATTTATAGCAATTCCTTTTCATTTTGCATTCTTTATCTGAAAGGCTTAATGGATGTAGAAAAGAAAATGTACTCACCATGTTCAGTCAAAATGCAAGTCTGTTTCCCTTGATACTTTGATTATGAAAAAGAAAAAGAAGTTTCAGATATTTCTGGTTTCTGAGTCTATGAGCTTTCCTGAGACAAAACAGTGTGCTTCTAAAGAGAATGCTTTTCTCAGGAAAAATGGAAAAAATACACTCTATATTGCTCAGCCTGTGCAGAAAGGGCCATTGAAAATTAAGAGTATGATGACTACTAAAGCTCTAGAAGTACATCTGGTCTTCTTTCTTATTTTGCTGTTACCATTTCTTGTGAGTTTAGATTGTCCTGTGCTTATGTACCATGCAGTTTTTTCATATTTAAAGGAGCACTTTGACTGTTATCCCCCTAAAATGAAAATGCACAAATGAAGTTGAGCAGCCTGTTGAGTTGTTAGGTGATTTAGTGGACAAATCAGACTTTTTCTTGGGGTTTTTTTGGTTGATTGGTTGGTGTTTTTTTCCTGTTGGCACTGATCTTTTTAAGTTCCTTTTGAAATTGGCTGCACTGCTTCAATATCTTGCTAAGTTCTTACGTTACTATTTTGACTGGCTATTAATATTTTGGATGAGCAGGCATTTCTGCAGACTTTGCTGAAGACATTGTTTATTTATGGGAAAATGTGTGAAGGGTTGAATTGAGGATATTGAAAGCTGTATTAGTTCAAACCTGTGAATTGATGACACTTACTGACCTGAATTACAATATGTTTATGTAGAAATGTTCTTAATTCAAGAAGTATTTGAGAGCAGTTAATGGTTGGAGACTAGGAACATTCTCAGAAGTATTACAGGTTCTTAGCTCGTTTTTCTGCTGTTCCCATGGTGGCTGCTTTTTGCAACTGCTGGAATAAAAGTATTAGGATAGACTGAGCTTTACGGTACCAGACCAGTCTTCATGTCAGTGTGTGCATTGGAAAACAGAGGAAAAAAAAGGAACACAATAAGAGTAGGAAATATCCAAAGAACTGAAAGCGCCTTATCTTCGTATGAGAATGACTAAGATGGCATAATCTTAATCTGCAGTGACAAACACTAGCATATCGATTAGAAGGTCATGTATAGTCATTATACAGAGGAATTAAAATAGTTTGGAATTCCAGTGGTGAGTATGGGAGGCCTATCCCAAAATAATGTACTATTTCTTTCATACAACTCTAATTTTGATGTTTTATAGCAATCAATTTTGGGATAATCCAATTCTATTTACCATTTATTAATGGCGTATCTAGGTAGATACATAGAGGCATAGGAGGCAATTTTCAATTTGGATTGGCAGTTCTGATATTGCAGAACTTCCTGTGCTGTCTTTTAAAGCAGTTTGTACTGACTGTTGTAAAATACTGACTTGGATTCGCTGATTTTCCTGGGTTTGTTAATATTTTCATTTATATTTGCACATTTTTGGTTAAGGTGGAATACAGTTTCTCTTAGTATAATTGTTTGCATATACAAAAATCACACTTCTGAATAAATTAGAGAAGTTCTGAAGAATGAGCACATGCAGAATTGAACTTGGCAATACCTAACTTTGTAATACAGTATCTTTTCCTTGTTGAAGTCTGAGTGGACCACTTAGAACACCTATATTGAATAAAATATTATACACTTTTCAGCACTGTTCAGTAGCACAAAAATAATGTGATTTAGATCTGAATGAGAGTAATAAATGGTGACCTTTGGAGACACTCTACTAATTATTAAAGATAATAAGATGTAAGGGATGTAAACTGGTTATTTAATCCTTCCTTTTGCTCTGGGGGAGAATCAAAGAGCTTAGTAGGAATTGTCTCTACCTTACATGTTCTTGAAGGCAGTGGAGATTTTCCATCATGTCTGACCACCTTTAACAATGAAAGGTGGTAAAACAATAGAATAAAGTTCAACTTCTGTGCCCGTGGTGCAGAAGATTCAATTTAGGATTAAACGTGTTTCTATTTGCTCTGTCTACATCAAGGTCAGTTTCAATTTGTAGCAGTGTTTTCCTCATAGATATAGTCTAAATACTCCTGATTATTTCTGCTTTTGCTGAACTCCAGAGGCTCCATGTCTGTCTTAGATTGCAAGAAATTGGAGTGCCCCAAACACTATTGCTTGACTTGAGTGTTTACCAATATTATGAAGACCAGACAATTAGTCTAGAGTGGCGTTTTTGTTTGTGTGTTCCAGTTTGCCTTCTTCCCAAAGGTAAAAGACTCCTTAGTTGCATTTGATCTGTGGTCAACTGTGATGTCTAGAACCATTTTTGACAGAACTGCTATGTATCCACTACATGTGCTGTGCTGCATTTTTGCTGTTAAGTTTAATACCAAACTACCTTACTAAGTTTAATAGCTCTGTCTTGTCCCTATTCAATAGCATCCTGGTTTCAGAACATTTTTCTAATTTCAGAATGTTTTTCTAGTCTGTCAAGATATTTTTTTAAGTTTAATTATTCTAAATTTTTATTTGAGAGAATGGTTTTCTGGTCAGTCCTGATTCTTTAGACTTACTGTTAATTTGAGCCTGCTTATCTGTGTTTGATTCTCAGTTGGCTGAAGTGTGGCTACAATATTGGGACTGCATTGCAAAGAAATTATTATTACTACTTAGTCCTAAGTATTCTGTAGGTAATTAGAAAATTCCTAGTTTTGTTGTGTCCCATGTATGCTTTAGTTTTCATCCGTGACAGATTCTTACAGACATTTCCTGGTGGCTCTGAAAGCTGATAGCCATTATTTTAAGTATAGTCTGAAGTTTTTGGGTTCAACTAGTAAGTTAATCTCTGATAGATAATTGTGATTTAAAGGTATTTTTGTCCTTGATGTTCATCTTACAAGTGCTTGTGGTTGCTTTTCACTTCATGGTATTGGAGTAAATGAGCCACATTTTACTCAAGTCCAAAATGGATAATGAAATGTAAGAAGACTCAAGTGTTAGTGCTGACTGCCTTTGAGTAAGTCATGCATATTAGGAGAGCAGAAAACTAAGCTGGCTCTTGATTAAAACTGTTAAAAATATATATACATTGGTATCTGATTTATGTATTTCACAATTTTGAATACATAAGATTATTTTTATCTTTTTTTTTTATAGAAATCTTTTGGACAGAGATACGTTTTCTAAATCTGATCCAAGTAAGTATATAGCATTTTATAATTTCTTCTTATCATGTATTGAAAATGTGCAAAAGATTAGATTAAAAATTAAATGAGTTGTTTTCTTCAGCTTCAGTTAGGTGCACATTGTGACAATGACTTAGAGTAATTAAGTTACACTTAAATAAGTTGCACTTATCACTTACGTGAACTGGAATTTTAAAGATTGTATTTAATATTGCTTTCCTGAGCTAAATAGTCCCTTACTTAGCAGTCAACCTGAAGTTTCCTAAAATTAATAAATGCAGGAAAATTGAGTTGTTCTTTCTTTTTTTAGTATCTGTTGTTCCAGATCTCTTTCAAAGCTATTAAGCAAAATTCTAAATAATCAAGAAGTGCTTGTTGCTGCTAGTACATAGTGTCTACTAATCTTTAGAATCAAATGCTGAAAAAAGAAATTAAGTTAATTCATCTGTGGGAAACACAATCTTTCCTGATCAAGAGTGGTATGGTGATTCATATGAATTAATGTTTTTAGATTTTTAAGATAGTGACACATGCTTTCCTCATAGGTTGTGTTAAAAATATGACCAAAAGCTTTCCTGCCTTTGAAAAACCTGTGACTGACTGTCTTTCTGTACTGGACACTTTCTAAAACTTCTATCAAGGAAACTGAAATAAAGACAAGATAAAATACAATTAAAATTTAGTTATGTTAGTAAAATTTACCTATGTTAAATGTGACTTTGCAAAATTGTAACTGCTTGAAAGAAGGTTGTTACCCAAACTGTGGGCAATTAAGATAAAGCTAGTTTACGTAAACAAAAGGGATTGTCAGGATTGAAGGCAGGAAGGACTTCTAGCATGTAGCATTGCAAGGGAGACAGAAGAAGGGTGGGGGAAACCTAAGCTGTTTAAAGTGATAAAACTTTATGTAACTACTCTGTAGTAGTAAGAATAGGAGTTAGGTAACCAAATGTCTGTTTGTATAAGGCAGACTTTGTAAAGAGTGTATGTGATAGATAATTTTGAAACTCACTCCTTCAAATGTATAAAAAGCTGTTGTGTTTCTTTACTCGGTGGAATGCACGGGGGGGCAACCCCCCTGCATCTCCCCAGCCGTAATAAAAGTGTGCTTTACATATAGTTCAAGGATTTCTTTGAATCAAAACGAGACCACAAAAAATTTCCTTTTTTTCTGATAGTGTTTGATCAAAGTACTTCTGTAGTGTTAATAGACTGGTCCTTAGATTATGATGTCTTGTGTGATGTTATCTCCCCTACGACTCTCCATTTGCTATTATCTGTAAGTTAATTTTTTTTTTTTTAAGCTTTAGCTTTTCTTCCTTAGGTTACCATGTATTGTGCTTACTGGCATTGGAAATAACCCAAGACTTATACTTCTATCAAGTGTCTGGACATGCAATCATGTCCTGATGGGATATACTTGAATATTGAGTCATGTGACAGTGTGACTCCATTTGAGTACTTCTGTGAGAGTATGTGTCTACATTCTTGAACAAAAATTTCTTGAGAGATACTCCAGAATACCCTTGTGGTGGGAAAAGCTTCTACATCCTGGGGAAAAGCTTCAGGAAGCTAGGATTACCTTTGACATTTATAACCTATAAAACTTTTTTTTTTTAAGAGTAGACATAGGCACTACCATACCTCTGGTGTAGGGAGATCATGCAGATGCAGAACTGAGTGTTTTGCATATTACTGAAAATTTTCAGTTGGCTAAAAAAGACCCTGTTGTGTGGGTTAAGTTGTTTTGAAGAGTGCTCAGTGACCTATTGCCCTGACTGATTTCAGAGGTCTCTTACACTGAATCAAGATGCCTTTGAACAGAAGTGATGTCTAGTTTTTAAGCTCAAATATTATTAAGGGCAAGTGCTTCGAGTTTTTATAAGATAGGGAACTGTATTGAGCATAAACTGCAGGGTTTGAGTAGCAGGGGACTGCAGTGTGACCTGTGTGTGAGAAGGCCATGAACCACCCTGTGACTGTCGCAGCTGGTTTCAGTCAGCTCTGAGAACCATGTAGCAGTTGTCTGCCAGAACTTCTACGAGACAGGGAAGCACACAGTGCCCCCTGCTCAAACAGATTTTAGTAAAAAAGTGTCAGCAGTTAGAGACACAGCTGTTGAAGATACTGCCAGAGCTGCACTTCTGAAGATACACTGCTGGAGGTGCATTCTTGAAAAGAGACACTGCATGCAAAAGGCAGTAAGTACATCTCTGTAGCCTGTGCACAGCCCAAGCCAGGGCAGGTGAGCAAACCCAAATGATCGTGACTAGTGGGTGACCCATTCTGGGGAAGGGACACAAGGAAACAAAGTGGCAGGAAAACCTAAAGAAATCTTAATATCTATCTTTAAAATATTTCTGAGAAGTAAACTAGTGTTTTTTTTTAATGGATTCAGAGTATATGGAAATATTTTTAAAGTATTGTAATGTTGCTTATCCATGCTGTTCTGGTCTATAGTTGGAAGTAAGGCAGGATAACTTTCCTCGATGCCTGTTTTCTAGGACACAGGCCATTCTTAGGCTGCTCTGTATATACAGTAACTTTATCTTGTAGCTAAAAAGATGTCAAACCCAGCATCCAGCCACTTTCATAAGATCCACTTTTAGAGCCACTGAATTTGCAACTACTGAATCTCATCTAAGATAGAACCATGTAGAGTCACTCTGCATGTTGAGGTCTCATTGGATTTGCTTAGGCCAATTCTAGTATTCTTTTCATACTCCCATGCAGTTTTCTAAGGATCTTACTGATAGTGAAAATCCCATTTTATCTTCTTGGTCTTTTTCTCAGTAGGACAGACATGAATATAGCTGACTTCCATATCAAGATAAATAGCCCTCTCCTGAAATTAGGAAGGAAATTCTGATTTCTGTGGTTTTCTTAGGAGGTTTACTTGACCTTTTTTTGATACTGTAATTGCTGCTCAGTATTTATTCCAATTCCGACCACTTCCCTGCAATCTAGAATATTCATGCCAAGAGGAATTTGTCACTTTACCTCCCTAGAGGCAAGTTACAGAAATAACTGTAGAGATATTAGATATAAATGGGATGGACTTAGATAGCCCTTGTCCATGAAGTATTTTAAACAACACTGAAGCCTCTTACTGACAGTTCTTTCTGCTCAGTGAAGTCAAAACAAGTCATATATACTGATTTATGGCAGCATTTGGACCATTCTGCTCTCCCAGTTTGGAGAGTGTTTTTTCTAGGAATATGTTTGAAAAAAAACTTATGGTGGTAGGGTTTTTTTTACTACTTTCTTGAAGAGAATTGAGGTAAAGTAGTGCTTCCCAGATGAGGCAGGAATAAGACCTGCAAAGGAGATACAGATTAATGATTTTGGCATATTTCTCCTGTCTAATGATAGGCAGAATTGTTTTCTTCTCATGCTCTGGTTAGCCAAGCTCAGTCCCTACGTAGCTGTGGTGGCAGCACTGTAGTCAGGATGGAATGTCCTTCTGGAACCCTGTGACTCCTGAGTATGATCAGGAGGGCTGAAGATGTGAAAACTTCCTCTGGGGGACCTCACCATGGAAGATAGAGAAGTGAGAAGAATCTTGTAGCAACTGGAACAAAAAGACCTTAGGGAAGCTCTGCCTAGAAGCTGGTCAGTGAAGAGTAATGGTCGAGCCCTGCTAAAA
Organism: Myiozetetes cayanensis; assembly: GCF_022539395.1. Lineage (NCBI taxonomy): Eukaryota > Metazoa > Chordata > Aves > Passeriformes > Tyrannidae > Myiozetetes > Myiozetetes cayanensis. The sequence continues at coordinate 14,901,453 of NW_026087521.1, forward strand.
CTAGTACAATGAAAAGATTAAGGCAGCATGGGAAAAACTTCAACTTTATTGTTGCTAAGTCTTCCCTGAAATGGTATAGATGTTTTTTTATGTTTGCAAAAACTGAGGTGGGCAGTGTGGATGTAACAGTTGTTGCTCACAGCTGTTCTTTTATTTGGCTTCAGAAACTAGGGAGCTAAAGTAGTGCCAGAATATTTTTTTTTTTTTAATTTCGTGGTAGTGGATATTTTACAGTTGTATTGTTTTTTTCTTTTTTATTTTCTTCTTCTCCCAGTGTTGCCTTGACACAGGTGTTACTAGATTGGGCTATGAAGATGGTGAAGGGTCTAGAGGAAAAGCTGTATGAGGAGTGACTGAGATCACTTGGTCTGTTCAGCATGGAGGAGACTGAGGGGGGACCTCATTGCAGTCTGCAACATCCTCAGGAGGGAAAGATGAGGTGCAGGCACTGATCTCTTCTCTGTGGTGACCAGTAATAGGACCAAAGAGAATGGCCTGGAGTTGCATCAGGGGAGATTTAGGTTGGATATTAGGAAAAGGTTCTTTGCCCAGAATGTGGTTGGGCACTCGAATGGGCTCCTCAGGGAAGTGGTCACAGCACCAAGCCTGACAGAGTTTAAAAAGCATTTGGACAACAGGCACTGGGTGTGACTCTCAGACACATGGTGTGACTCTTGGGAGTGTCCTGTGCAGGGCCAGGAGTTGAGCTTTGATCTCTGTGGGTCCCTTCCAGCTCAGGATATTATGTGATTCTACAATTCTAGATGTGAAAGTTAGTCAGAACTTCAGTAACCTTCAGAACTTCCTGTAGCTGGTTTTATAGCTTCCATTTCACTGTTTTCTCACATTTTCCCATTTCACTTCATTCTTCATGTAATACACTTCAGCAGTCTACTCCAGAGTGTGCTGTAAAAATAGGCTTTTTGGTTTGGGTTCAGTCTACTATAAGCAGTAACCAAAGCTGAGCACATGATTGCCAAGGGTTTATTTAGAGTAAGTGGAGAAAGACAGACATCTCTAGAGAGGGTTGTTTGGTTGTTTTTTTTTTTTACGTAAAAGCTTTTTTCATCTACAAGACATCTTATTAAAAAAAAAGTGTTAACTTTTAACTTCTATGTGAGCTAAAATATTGAAATTGCATTTTTCTGTTACTGCTCTTATTTGCTACTGCCTAAGGGGATTTTTTTTTGGTGCAGACCAAGTACTTTTCAAGTGAGAAGAAAATGTAGTTTGAAACTTGACTTCATTTCTGCTTTGGTCTGTTGATAATTCTGACTTCATTGAGAACAAAACCAGACCTCTACCTTTATTGTTCAAGGCTACAACCTAAAACAGTATTATTTTTAACTTTCTTTTAAAAAATAATGATTGGCACAGGAAAAGAATTTTCAAGGAAAAAAGTGTTCAAGTATCTGTATTTCCATTGTTTAGAAAGGGGTTGTAGAAGAGTTTCAGGTAAAAATTTGGTTATGGTAGTTAGTTGTAACTAGGTCAAGATGGTAGAAAATAAAGTTTATAGTGCTCCTTCAGTGCAAATGATCTGTACTTATAATAGTCTTTAAAAGACCTGTATCCATCACTAGTCCCTGTGATGAAAACTGCAGGTAAATGTGTAATGGGTGCTGTACTGGAAATACAGATCTGAGTGACACCTGTGGGATTGTTCTGCTTGGTCTTTCACAAACAACTTAGGTCAAAAGCTCAACTGATTCAATTTTTTATTAGGTTTTAGTTTAGAAAAATAAAGTATGTATATGCAAGATACTTTTATGTAAATAATTTGAAGCAGAATTAAGGAAGAAAACCCACAAAGTAATTTATTTCCCCTTTTCACCTTCTATTTCCCCTGTCTCTTTTTTCAATTGGACCCTGATTTGTTTTTATTTTAATACTCTTCTCTCTTGAAGGAAGCATATTTTAGAGTGATTATGCATTAGATTACGTAGAATAACCTGACCATCCACCCTTAAAGAAGACCTGCTTTTATCCAGTTTTAGTGCTAGAGATTGTCAAGTGCTTTGCTGCGGGTCAACCATAAGTGCTGCCTCCTATTTTAGAACTACTCTATTTATTAGCTCATTTCTTCAACAGCTAGGCCATATTGTCTCCAGTCTGGTTAGCCATACTTAAAACTGAGGGAAAACATATTTGGTTGTCCTAGTTACTAATTTCAGCAGCACAAGAGACTACAGAATTAGTTCACTTAATTTAAGGATATGTTAAAATCTGAAAATGACCAAACTTTTTTTTTTTCTTTTCACAGTCTGTGTTTTATACACACAAGCAATTGGAAACAAAGAATGGAGAGAGGTAAGATATGTATTCATAGATGTATAAACTTTTTGAGTATACTTAAGGCTCTTGTTTTTTGCTAGCAGAAGAGGGCATGTCATAGCCTCTTGAATGCCATGCTAAGCAATGTGAGTCCTCTGGGAGGAGCAAGCACTTAAAATATGGTCCTATTAATCTCAATTTCCGTATCTGTATCACATATTTCCATCAAAAGTGAAAACAAAATTAGAGAAAATACATGAGTTTCCCATTTCACAGTCTCCTTGAGATAAATCAAATCAGACTTATCTATCAATCTGGATAAGGTTTGTGAATATCAAAAGGGGAAGACACTCAAACAGTACAAAATCTATGGAAGGACTCAGTTGTGGTGATAGTCAGTGTCAGCAAAACTAACCCGTAGTTGTAGTAAAGATCTACTTTTCCTGTGTAGTGTTTCAGAGAAGGTAGATGCTGATGAATAGAGTATACACCAGGCAACTAGGAAGGCAGAATATTTTGCGTTGCTTGGACTATGTCTTCTTAACCTATCAGTGTAAACACTGGAGAGATAGGTCTTAAGATACGAAATCAAGTACCTCTAATTGGATATCTGCAGCAGATCAACATACGTAGCTTGAAACCCTCTCCCAGTACTTAGTCATCTAATTTTTCACCCTTAATGTTATTCTTTGAAAGAACTGACAGCACTGGGGGAAGGATAGTCATCTTTCTACTGATAAAATGTGATATTTACCTGCTTTACAGAGAGGATTAGTGAAACTGTTCCTCACTACAGGTGGATTGCTGTGTGGCTCTGTGTTTTAAGAATAGAGCCAAAAGTAGAATATACCATCTTACTGTTTTTCCCTGTAAAAGAAAGTAGGTCTGATATTGCTGTTTTCAGAACTGATATTTTATGTGATTATACTGTGTAAAAATTCCAGTGAGAGGTGGCCAGGGACACAGAAAACAGACCTCTTCTCTTATATTTGGTGTCCTTGTCAGTTGACCAGAGAAATGTATTTTCTGCTTTGCTGAAACATGGTGGATGTGGATCACATTCCTCTGATGATTTGTGTGAAGAAGAGTCAGTTTAGGGATTCTACATGGGAATTCACTTATCATCATCATCATGGCTAGGCTTCGCTAATGAAGATTTGAGAAGGGCTCTACCCATGCTTGCTACAAGCGCGCTGATGGCTAAAAAGGCCAATGGAGATAGACAAGTCCGGTTGCAGAAGGCACAGTGGAAAAACTCCCCGGGTGATATCGACGAGATGTGATTCTTCCTGCGTTGTCTTTTCTCCTCGAGAGTGATCCTGCGTGTGTTCTCAAAAGCAGCAGCAGCGTTATAGATGGTGTGTCTCCAGGGTAGACCAATGGTGGTGATCAATATGGCCAAGGCTGAGGGATTGTTTCAGGCAGTCCTTGTATCTCCTCTTCGGGGCTCCTCTCTTGCGGCAGCCAGTGGCAAGTTCCCCACAGAGCACGATCTTAGGGAGGCGGCAGTCCTGCATCCTGGAGACGTGCCCTGCCCAGCGCAGCTGTGTTCTCAGCAGCATGGCCTCAATGCTCGTGACTGCTGCCTGTTCAAGGACAGACGTGTTGGTCACATAATCCGTCCAGTGGATGTTTAGGATTGTACGGAGGCAGCGCTGATGGAAGCGTTCTAAGAGACGCAAGTGGTGGCGGCAGTGCCCCTAGGTTAGAGTGTAGGAGGCTGTGGGGGAAAAGTAGAGAAAGGCTTGTCCAAGTTATGGGAATTCACTGATCTTAATTAAATTGGCAAATGTAGGGGACATACACAGAGTTCTAAATGTTTGGATAGCAAACTCTGAAAACAGAGGAGTCTTCAGACATTCATATATCTGGATGGCTTGGTGCAGTTTGGTAGTCAAGCCTAGATCACTAAAGCATTCAGGTCCTCTTCTGTTCCAGGCTTAAGAGGATTTGTCAGAATTTTGGCTTTTATTTTCCTAATAGACCTAATTGTCTATTTATAGGTGCATATATACATATATATGTTACATATAAATGTAACTTTGAGGAATTTTCATACTTGTCTTGTGTAACTGTTAAAATAAGTACTTACCATTTTTAATATAATAATGGTCCTGATGGCAAAACTTATTGTCACCTTACCCAGAAAATGTTTCATGTGCTTGTTTTGAGGTGACTGGAAAGATTCCATCTGCTTTTGATTTTAACAGATCCAGGTCTGTAATGTGTGTCACCACCTTACAGCTTTCTCTTGTCTGCTGCCATTTTATCTCCTTGACCAATGCAAACCCACCTGAACAGGGCAGCATGCAGTGCTATTTATTGTATTATGTCTTTGAGCTTTTAGAGAGTATCTTGGCTGGGGGATGCATTTTGGCATGTCATTATGGTATATCGTATGCCAGTTTAGAAACTACAGACATTGAAACAGACTTCTGACTTTGCAGTTGGTAGAAAATCTTACTTTTTTTTTTTTTTCTCTTTTAAATCATAATTATCTCTGTCTTGCCTATCAGGAAGGAGATAACATCCTGAGGTCAGTTCATTAGACCTAATTAGGTGTCCACATTAGATCAGATGAATCATTCTTTAGAAATGCCTTCAAGAGATGATCAAAAACCTACACTTTTGACTATGTCACATGTGAAGTTCAGTGAGTAGAATCCATTCCTAGTAACTGTTATGACAGTCAAAATTTAGAGGTTGGCATTATAGAGGGGTTGAGTCAGGGTTGCATTTCATATGTTGTGGTGTATTGTATTTATACCAGTGGTAAAAAAAAAAATTAAGGTGGTAGGTAGAAGATTAGTTGATACATGTATTAATGGGTAATCCTGTATCTTTATTTTTGTGCTTTTTCTGCCTGCAATGATGAATGTTCTAATTCTGCATATGAGTTGATTTTGTTGCATTTGAAGACTCATTTAATACTTTGTTAGCTTGTAGAGGGGGAATTCACCTGGAACTGTTTGGAGAATACAAAACTGAGAAGAATAATAAGCTCCTGATGATATGTATAGACATTAAAGAATGATGTTAAGTCATGGCAACATGCTTTATGTTGTTTATTTCCATATCCTTTTACGCATAGTTTTCTTCCTTCTTTTGCCTAATTGCTTTATTTTGAACACTGTAGAAAATGCTTGGAGATCATGAATACAACAAATCATTTCATAATCTTCCTAATTTCCCTGGCACTCTATTCTAGCAGTGTGCTTTTTATTCCCTTCAGTTAAGCTATGCAGGTGGATCCAACACAATAGTTAAATCAAACCCTTCTTTTAATGAAGGGTAGATGTTTTCTGGGAGCTGATTCCTGTTTACCTGTGGTAAACAAATTCCAGTTTTTTAACCTGGTGTTATTATTGCACTCCAAAATCCTCAGCAATAACTGAAAGTGTTTTGTTCTCAATGTAGCAGGGTGTTGTTTTTTTTTAAAGAATTATCTTTTCACTTACAGTGCAATCATGAGGTATTTCAATTAGTATAATAGGTTACAAGCATATCATCAGAATCTGAATTTTGGTTTTCAAAATTTATTTCCCCTTTTTGAGGACACATTTGAAATATGACTAAGTATAAGTTACTGTTACCTACAGAAACCTTACTGAGAGGAAGAGGAGGAGCAGGCACTGATCTCTTCTCTGTGGTGATCTGTGACAAGACCTAAGAGTCTAATTTATAACCCAGCAATGCCAAGTCCACCACTAATCTGTTTCCCCAAGTGCCACATTTTGAACACTTTCAGGTGATTTCATTCCTTTCTAAGAAGCCTGTTCCAATGCCTGACCACTCTTTCAGTGAAAAAAAATTTCCTAATATCCTAAATGCTATGATTATCTGACTCATTTTATTCAAAGTGGATGCTTTCTCATGTGTATAGTAGTTTTCACTGCAGCATCTACCAATTTGATTACCATTTGAACCATAATAAAACATTCTTTTGGATCTCCTTTGTAGATTTTGAAGGCTATCTAATGAAAGTAACAAAGTTACTGTGGAACAACAGTTTGTATCTTCTTTAGCAGGCAAACATGTCTAGGAATAAGCAAACATAAAGAGGAATGTGGTTTGAAGAGTAAAACAAGTTTCAGTACAAGGAAGCAAAGGAAGAAGCCTATATTGTCCCAGTTGTAAAGAAAACAGATTTTGCTGTTGCATGATATTCAGTTCACTGGAAAGCTTTCTCTGGCAGATTTCTTGAAAGAACCAGCTGTCTGATGGAATTATTCAGTTGGAATTAAAGAACATTATCTTTTCAAGGAAGTCCTGTTTCCTTTCAAAGAAAACAGCAGAAACAAAGCCAAAGCACAATAAAAGGAATCCTTTCTAGTTTTTATATACTTAAAATTGTATGGCCATTACTTAAAAAGCATTACATCATGTGTGCATGCAGTGTACAGATTTCATATGAGTGCCTGCATGTATGTTAGAAGAATGTTGTGTTTTTCTGACAATCTGATTTTATGTATTAAAAACATTATTCTCCCTTTGGGACAAACACACTGCAGAACATGTTGTGACTGTGCTTTTTCTAGTGTGGCGTTGGAAGTTGTGAAATCCTTGCTTCCTTGGAGTCCCTGTAATTCTGATTATTTGATGCTATTCATCATTGTTATTAACAGACTCATTTTAATGGTACTGCATTTCCTTCGCCACTATTCAAGTTTCTTAGTTGTTTTGTTCACATGTAGTGAAGCTAGATTATGAACTCTGAGGATTATCTGTTGTTGAGCATTTGTGTCCATTTTGTTCAGTGCTTTCAATAGAATGTGTTACCTGGAGCTTCCTAAAGAATATTTAAAAGAACCAAGAACCTAGTGATAGTTTAAAGCATTTTTTTCAATTCTTTAGTTTCCTAGAATTGTAACAGAATACTTGGTTCTGACTGTTCACCTTCAAAAAAGATGTTTTAAAAACAAAAGACTAAAAACAATGAATTATTAAAAGATTAAATAATGTAAACTACATGGAAAAATTTAGGCTCAAATTATTTCCCTAATGAAAGACTGAACTAAGGATAATGGTAATCAACTATAACCATCAATACTAAGAACATAAATTTCATAATGCAAAACATTTCTGTCTAAGTTATAGAAAGGTTCAAAAGGTATTAAAATTAAGCTTATTATTTTCAATTAACTTCATATCCTCTTAGGCTGGATCACTAGATTGAGATGATCTAAAGTTAAAATGACTAAATAAATTTTAAAAATCCCTGTCTAGTAGGAGAGCTTGCAAGTATGAGGTGACAAAGACCCTTCATCTTGGAAAAATCTATAAAAGTTTAGTTCTTGATTTTTCTTTGTTGAACTTTTTTTTCCTTTAAATAGTTCTATTATCTCCTGAATGACATTTCTGAATGTATTTGCTTCTTGGCCATGTTAAGATTTTAGGTCTGCACAACTGTTAGTGGGGAAACTAGGCCACATGGAGAACTAATTAATTAGTAGATATGTTATTAGTCAGAAGCGACTGGATTATAGAAGTAACCTGTTCTGCTTAAAAAAGACTATAGTTAATGGGGAAAACAGATTTTAAAAATGCTTCATTTAGTTGAAAAGTTTAAACTAGTGATTTTGAGAGACCAGCATTTTGATGTCATCAATAAGGTAAATTCTCTTAGTAATTTGTCAGTTAAATAATTAGTTGCAGTGGTCTAGTCATAGAATCACAGAACTGTTTAAGCTGGAAAAGACCTTTAAAATCATGGAGTCCAACCATATGTGAAGGAAACGTTTGTGTAGCCCTTGGAAAAAAGTAAACAGACAAAAAACCTGAAGCTTGATTAAAAAACAAAAGAGTAATTTAAAATAATTTAAAGTAAGTACCGCTAAATTCAGTCTCTCTTGAGTTTTGTAACAATCTAAGTATAACTGATGAGAGAGAAAGGTGACAGTGTAATGGCTATTCAGTGAGGCCTTTTCTGGTCTCAGTGTGGTATGATCATCAGCACATTGCATATTTATCTTCTGTTACTGATGTACTTCTTTAATGAATTGTAAATGAGGTCTGAAAGATTTCCCAAGGGTAACATGGTTTTTATAGTGTAAAGTGAAATATTGTTTATTGAAAAAAATGCAGATTTGAAGGGAGGAAAGGTCATTTTGTATTTAGGATTTTTTTTTATTTAAAAAAAAACCAAACTGATGTTTAACTGCCATTTTATACTTTTTTCCTTTTGAAGTAACTTTTCCTTTGAATTCATACATAATTCTTTTTCTAATGGATCTATAAAACTTAAACCCACCATATATGAAATATGACATAATCATGGAACAATTTAGGTGAAAGGAACCGTTGTGTTTTCCAGCCTCCTATTCATCTCCTGTATCTGGTTCATCCTCCTGATTAGGGCAAAGCTGTCTCCAAAATCAGGCCAGGTTGCTAAGGGCCTTTCCCAGCTAAGGTTTGAAATTCTGTAATGACAGAGACTGCACAACTCATTCCAGTGCTTAATCACTCAGCCTGGAAGTCTGTTGCCCTGTATTCCTTCATAATTTCTTTCGTTGCAACTTTTGAGTATTGCAGCTTGTCCTTCTGTTGTGCTATCTGTGAACTGCCTGGCTCTTTCATGCTACCTAAATGCTATTTAGGTAGTAGAGGATGGTGGTGGAAACTGATCTCACCTAAACCTTTTCTCCAAGCTGGACAAACTGATCTCCATTGGCTTTTCCTCAAGTCATAGGCTTCATCCTGCTGATTGTTTGTGAATGTATTTTTATTTTATTTTTTAAGGTCCATTTAATTGAACTGCTTCCAGTCTGTTGATTCAGTTGTATTTAGAATCCCAAACCGTACCCATTTTTCTGGTGGGGACACCACGTGCATTGCATAGAGGGAGATAATTGTTGCCTTTCATTTGTAGATTGTGCTGACCTCAATACAGTGCCATGTGTTGTTAAACTTTAGTGGCTGCACCTTTCCTGCTCAGCCCATACCCCACCACTCAGTCCCCAGTAGCACTACAGGACTTCAAGTTTGTCTTTGTTGAGCTTTGTGGGAGATTCCATAAGGCTGTGTAAATCAGCTGGGGCTTTTTGCCTGAGGTGAGTGCGTGTTTCCACCTCAGATCATGACTTTGGCAGCATAAAGTAAACTTTCTTAGACTACAGCTACCTTTGTTGCTTTGTGTAGGTCCCACATAATCCTGTTACTCTCCTTCAAGCTTGACCTAATCTGAGTATTTACAGAACCACAGTAACTTTTCCTTCTTAGTGATTAAGGAGTTTCCCAGGCCAATTTGCTGAATCTGCACTGGCTTGGAGGTATTTTCATGGATATCTTTGCATATGTGTGTCTTATTCTGTTGGACTTAGTGTGAGAGACTACCACAACTTAATACATGTGTTTTGCTTACTTGCTGTGCCTGTGGTGGCTTTACCAGTTAGAATGCAGTCATCCTTGGATATTCCTTTGGAGGCACAGTCATTTGCTTCTAGAGTAGGTGAGTGTTTATCAGATTTCAGTTCCAAGCATAAATCTCCTCTTTATACAGCTGATTCTCTTTGAGAGAATTTAGACAGTTTGTTGTAAGAGGGCAAATGGAAGAAACAGGACATTTGAGGGAGAAAATGACACAGGTGGGATATATTCTGTTTTGGAACTGCCAAATGAATAGTTCTTGTGACTCCATTGTTTTAGTTTCTTGTGTCTGATGAACTGCTGTTTACTGGTTTGTGTCAGAGTGCGGCTTCTCACTTTCAGTGCATACCTTCAAACAGTACTAAATGCTTAGATATTGCTACATATTTCATTTTATCAGCCATTCCAGCTTTCAGTTTTTCTTGGCTCCAGTATTATTGAATGTTGTAATACATACAGCTGACAGGGGAAGATTTTCTTTATAAACACTGAGATTTACTTGCCCTGGAAAATTTGAATGTGCATAAAATTTGAACACTGTCATTCAGGGGGGCAAGAAAAGCCCTTTAGTCCAGGCAACTATTCCAGCCATACTTATTCCCATAGAAAGGCCAACTTTCTACTTCTGTTATCATTTGTCATTGATTATTACTTGGCCATAATAGTCAGTGTTGGTTCAACATAATGAATTTTACAGGACTCTGACTGTCAACTTTATCCCAACATTTAAGAGAATACCCAGAACCATTTCTCAAGAAACTGACTTTTTTTTTTTAATCCAAAACAAACTATTTGAAGGATCAAACTATTTGTTCATGTTCTGATCTGTTTCCAGGATCGTGTGCATCCTGTGCTACTTCTCAAGAGACTCAGGGATTTTATTTTGAATATCCAGTATCTTCATCACTCTGGAGAGCTTCTTGAGATTTCTCCTTCCCATGTCCATATAATGTTCCCCCTTCCATAGCTATTGTTTTGGCTTAGGAGAGATGAAGAAATAGTGATTGCTAATGAATAAACTTGCTTTCTAAACAATTTGTGCCTTAGGACATAGTCATAAGCCTTCTTGCAGAGGGTGTCAAAGTTCCAATGAGATTAGGGAATCATTCCACCTAGGTTTTAAGAAATGATGTAAAGTCTTGGCAAATATGCTAATTGACACTATACGCTAAATATTATTTATTTTTTTACTCAGAGATGGTATTGTTCATTGGGAAGATAGTTTTGCTTCTGTCTTTTTATAGGAACTGCTAGAATATAGCGATCTCTTAATGACACTGTCCCCAACTGAACATCTCACAGCATAGTGAAAGTGAAGGTACCTGACAGGATTCAAGCACTCTCTGCAAAGATGCAAATCACTGCTGCGTCACTTCCCAGAATTTTTTGTTTTCCCAAGACTTTACAGAGCTGTGTCTTGAAGATGTGTTAACTTCTATGGAACATTTTATTGTACATGAGACCTTCAGGTGGGAGGCTTGCTGTTTTGGAGTGAATCTCCTGCAGTTCGAATGCACAGTCATTCCAAGGAGGATAAGAGTTGCTGACTGTAATGGAGTTTCTTTAAAGCTCACAAATAATATGGCTGGAGTTCTTTGGTATTTATTTTAATAAGAATCAAGGAATGAGAGGCAGTTGCTTACTTTTGAAGGATGAAACAGTGAAGTATGCTCTGTCCTTTCATACCAAATAAATTAAGTATGTAAGGGCTAGGACAGGGAGACTCCTTTGGAAGCTGTGGGCCTCTATGCAGGTTATAGTGGTTCATTCACATCCGTCATGTGAAAACATTTTTAGGAAATATATCTCAAAAAGCTTCAGTTACAATAAGGTTTATTCTTTATCCATGTTTATTGATTTAGTCGAGCCCTGTCAATCAAGAGGTTTGTAGTTTTGAGTCATTCACAAGTCTTTAGTCCTAAATTGCAATTTTGAGGATTCCTTAATGATGATCTTTCAACAGGCTGTCAAAAAACTTTTCCATAGGCTATATTCAAATATTTGTTGATATATTCAATGTGTAGGACAAAATCAAGTGGTCATTTCAATAGTAACTCTTTTTTTGTTTTGTTTTCTGAGTATCTTAAAAGAACAGCTAAAACGAACAAAAATATCACATTGATATTTTGTGATCAGTCATTTATATCTGTAATGTATATAAGCTGAAGTCAATCAAAATTGGTGGGTTTTTAAAATTAAAATATTTTCAGCTTGATGAGAGCTGAGGTAATTCCTATAAACACCAAGGAAGAAAAGGCATTTTGCCAAAAGCTCAGAGGAGAGATGAAGACAGATGAACTGAGGTGAAATGGGAACTGGACAGTGCAAAAATTATACACTTCTAAATGAAGGACTATGTTCCATAATAGTTAAAGCTATCTGAAATAAGCAATATATGCAAGCTTTTTCTTGCTGTTGGTTTTGGTGGGTTTTTGTGGGGTTTTTTTTTTTAGAAATAGTGGATTTTTATGTTACTAACTTTCTTCCACAAATTTTTGTGGATTTTGATTGGCTTGGAGAGCTGATGTTTATGAAGTTTAGGTCGTACGATAGAGGGTGTGTACCAGTCTCTGTGTTGAAATATGAGGTCTGCCACTCTATTTTCATCCACAGATAACTGATCTATTCATGTCATTTTCTTCCATGGTGTCTTAAGAGATTTTGTATAGGCTCTCACATTTCTCACATACTGCTGGTATTGTCAGTCTACTTAATTATACTTCATTATAGTGTTTGGCTTAAACTTATACTTCTCTTTTACAGTTTGGAAGAACAGAAGTAATTGATAATACTTTAAATCCAGATTTTGTAAGAAAATTTATAATGGACTACTTCTTTGAAGAAAGAGAGAATCTGCGATTTGATTTGTAAGTTAACAATCTTTGACTTTAATATTGCAACCTCTGTAAGCATATAAAATTTTGTCCAGCATAAACTTAACTTGAAAAGAGATGGTATCTATTGACATGGAATAAATTAACTTAATAAAGCTGATCGATTTAGCATTGCTTCCTCAGAAATAAATGTGTAAGGTAATAATGACCAAGTTTTAAGAAATTGGCAGGTGTTAACTAGTCAAAGTACAGTTATACTCATAATTACTACTTTTAGAAAATAGTTAGAAAGCTAAGTATGTCAAAATGTTACAATATTCTTGCAGCATTGCCAACAAAAGAGGTATGGACATACTGTCCGGAAATAAAATACTGTACAAAAAATTCTTAAAGAAATGCCGCTATGTATCTAAATATGTTTCTTTACATAATTGTTCTCAGAGCTTTCATCTGGCAACTCTGATATAAATTTTCTTTCTTTCTTTTTTTTTTTTTTTAAAGCTATGATGTTGACTCAAAGAGTCCTAACCTGTCAAAACATGTAAGTTGTTCCTTGCTGTTATACTTCCTTGTGCTGAAATGCCTGCATTTCCTAAATACATTTATTTTGTTTTGCCTGTGTATAGTATCAGATGCATAGAGACAAATGCAGTGACTGTGCTGCGGTTAATGGCACAGATAGTGCTCATGACTATAATTTTAAAGGGATGTTTCTCCTGTAAAAGGCATATTTAAGCACACATGTAGAGATATGTGATATGATGCATTTTGTTGATACTTCTTTGGGTCCTAAAAATTGAAGCATGTTTTGACTGTCAGTATTGGTAGGGGTAGTGATTAAATAGTAACTTCAAAATTTAGAGATGCAAAAGTAGAATTCAGAGCTTCTCAGTGAATTTTTTTTAAATAAATACAGCAAGGCTTTGGCAAGGGAACCTTTGAGAATCTGGAGAAAAGGAAAAGAGAATAATGGAAGGAATGCTGTCTGTATGTGCATCACAGTGAAAAGATAAGACTTTTAGCCATTGATCTTCAGGTAGATCCTCCCTGTAAAGATTTAAAGCCTTTGGCAAACTGTTTTCTGTCTCTGTCATCATGGAAAGGTGATCTGAATAACTGCAGTGCTGGCTAGGAAGATGCAGAAAATAGAAGTCTTCCCTAACTGTCTTCAGCCAGGATAAAGTCTGATCCTTGGCTTCTGCCCAAGTTTATTTACATTTCTGTAGTAACTAGTTTTTCTGAATAATTTTCTTTTTTTCACCTGAACCATACTTCTTCATATAAACCCCTCATATTTAAATTTTAAGAAAAAAGATAAGACATAAATTAGTCACTATGAAAGTGCAAAAATATATCTTCAAATATATATATACACTAGATTTTGTTATGTGATTACTGGAATAGGAATTGAAGGTTAAGCCACCTTATTGCTCTCCTCCTCTGCTGGACAGGAGAGAGAAAATATAATGAAAGGTTCATGAGTTGAGATAAAGGCCTGATGTTTTTAAAAATGAACGAGGAGATGAGTATTTTCAGATTAATTTTAGCGCTTTTAATTTATTCAGTCCTTATGGAAGGATTAAATAATCTGCAGAGATTAAACACTGCAGTGTCAGATCAGTCAAAGGACATTGTTCAAAGATTTATTTTTTGAAGGGTTATTTTCCTCTTCAGTGGGATTAGTCCCCAGTTCCAATTTGCTATATGGAGTCATAATTAATGCAGTTGAGAGATGGGAATGGATGGCCTGGGGTGAGAGGAGATTCAGAATTGCTTGTACAGATATTTGCTACTATACACAGTATCACAAACTTACAAGTTTGCTGTATAGGAATTAGAGTCTTGCTCATTACTGTTTGGGAACAAATCTCACAAGGCACTGTTACCACTACTGACAGTGACACTGAGAAAGAACAGAGCAAGCAATCTCTTTTCACTTGAAAGATGAAGCTTGAATAAATTTTTTTTCAATATACATGCAGCAGTTTGAAAAATCCATTCATATTTTTATACCACTAACAGGGAGATATAATATGAAAATTAGCTGATTTTTAGTGGAATAGTTAAACTTATAAAGCATGGAAATAAAGCCTGTCATTAAACCAATGCATGTGTATAATTGTCAGTCCAGATTGCTTGTAAAAATGATGCACAGGTTTGAATTTCTGCCAACGTAATTCATAAAATCAGTGTAGAATCTCTTCATAAAAGAGAAATTTATTAAAATGCTCCAGGTAAAAGAGGAATAGAAACAATCACATTTTTAAACTTTTTTAAAAATTTTTTTTCTGTTTCGGCTTTATTTTTGTTGGTGAAAAAGGCAGTATAAAAACAGTAAGTGTAGTGCATTAGACATCTGTAAATGTAACCCAGTGTTATGTCAAATATGTAGTAGTGACTCTGTTTGTGATTCATTTTTGCATAATTATTAGTAAGGTGTGGTGTTCAGCAGAATGTGTTCTTCAATAGGGAATAGCCAGATAAATGGGAAACCAAATTTCTTTCAGCGTGAAATATAAATTCTGAGTTTTTATGGTACTGCTTTGCAGGATTTCTTGGGACAGATGTTTTGTACACTGGGAGAAATAGTTGGATCACAGGGGAGCAGACTGGAAAAATCAATTGTGTAAGTATGTCATACTCGAATGTTGGATGAATACAGAATTGACAGACATGACTTTTAAGAGAGAATAAATAGTTATAGCCTCCTTTGGACATCCACCTGCTCCAGCATATGGTCATCCATGAAGTGCAGGTGAATCTCTGCTCCACAGTGCTCCTTGGGCTGCAGGGTGCTGGTCTGTCTCAGCATCATCTGCACCACAACAGGGGGAGTTATGGCTGGAGCACCTCCTCCCCTTCCTTGTTGTCTGCAGCGTTGTTTCTCTCACATATTCTTACATCTCTCTTCTGAGTGCTGCTGGTGTTGCACAGGGTTTTTTCTCCTCTGCTCCTTAAATATGTTAAGCCAGAGGAGCTCCTACCATTGCTGATGGGCTCAGGCTTGGCCAGCAGCAGGTCCATCCTGGAGCCACCTGGCATTGGCTCTGTTGAAAATGGAGCGCACTCCTCTGGCAGCTTCTCAAAAAGCCACCCCTGCAGCCCCTCTGCTACCAAAACCTGGCCCTGCAAACCCAGCTCAGTGCTGTGATCATTACTACTGCAACTTCTTTTAACAATATGATTCATATTCTCTTTAATATTCAGAATTGAGGTTGGACATAAGTGCATTTTTTTCTGCATTTTGGGAGGTTCCAGATAAAATTCAAATCACTGTATATATGGACTCAGCCTTTATGACAAGTCACTACTCGCTGCTCCCTCTGTAACCTCTCTTGCCCTTCTCACCCTGTCTCCCCAAGGACTACACCAAAACTTTTTGCATTGTTTGTTTTCATATCAAGAACTTAATTATCCTATATATAAACAATTCTATTAATATCACTCTGTTCCTTATTATTTCCCTTGTCTATACTCATTGACACTGGGAACTACTTCATTTCAAGGGTAAATAAACTCTTCAAATCTACAGATGAGGCAAGTTTCAGTATCTGCAGTATAGTTCAGAAAACTCTTAAAAACACAGTATTTAAATTTAAAACCACACTTACTCACGCAGTTACATGATATATGGCAGAGGTAATACTACTTCACTGTATCACTTCCTTAAATGAGCTAAAACACTACCCAGAGAAAGATAGTCTAAAACTGCATCACTTTCTGTGTTTCTGTATTTTATGATTTTCCTCTTAATCCCATTCTGGATAAATCTGTCCAGGAAATAGCCTTGAGGATCAGTACAGTAGGTGGTATAATAGAAAGGGTGTGTTAGGTTATGTGATCAAAAAGCTTGCCTGCAAACAAGGGAGGAGACTGTCCCAATAGCAGGTGGCACTTGCCTTGTGTGCTTCCAGACCCATCCCAGTAAAGTCATCAGCTCACTGAATCCCACCCTCCACACAGAGCTACAAGGCAGGCGGGGGAACTCCAGTAACTTAATTAGCAAAGTATCCCCTGCCCAGGAGAGCCAGAACCTCAGCAGCATGGGATGGCAACACACACTCACTACTTGTTCAGGCATATTTTCAGTTCTTGATGAGCAGGTCAGCTGTGTAGTTTGACTTCTATTGGAGAACAGAAACAGTATCTTGTCTATTGACACTATTCTGTTTACTTCTACTAAAACAAACTTTACTGCCTTTTCACTGTCTAGGCCTAACTTGTGCTATCTGCCACAGCAAACTGCACTGACACAGCTCCACGGACTAGTTTGACTTGTTTTCAGTTGATTCTACTGGAAGCTTGTGGTGACCTGGTTAGACAAAGGTGCTGACTTTGAAGGCACCCATCCTAAGTTTAAAATGAATCTTACTGACTTCTTGAAGGTCTTCATAGTTCTGCCCTCTAAGTTGTAAATTATTCAGTACACTACACTTTTTTTTCTGATAAAATTTCTGAAATTTATTTTAAACATGTAGAATAAAAATCACCCCTTTGGCAGTTTGTTATCACTTGGTGCAGGCTAAGTGAAGTCTGAACTGAGTAACAGATGAAGTTTAAAGTTTGAAATTAGCTGTGAGAATGGAAAAGATCTCAGTGAAAATTCTGTGGAAAAAAAGGTCACATGTCACAGTTGTGTTG
Organism: Myiozetetes cayanensis; assembly: GCF_022539395.1. Lineage (NCBI taxonomy): Eukaryota > Metazoa > Chordata > Aves > Passeriformes > Tyrannidae > Myiozetetes > Myiozetetes cayanensis. The sequence goes on from NW_026087521.1 coordinate 14,918,567, forward strand.
GCCATTTTGTTTGTTTACCCATTTTCTCTTGGGTAAACAAGCATTGTTGAGGTCTGACTTCTGATACTCTGTTATATGGCAGTTATGAAATGGACCCAAACCAGTTGTCCCCCTGAAAGATTTTGAAATATAGCTTCCTTTTTTTGTATGTGGTGCAGGTAATGAGAAAGTGTTTATGACTATTAGTTCCTCACAGCATTCAGATTTTATTTTATCAATGGTGCTTTTTTGACATTTGTGCTTTTGGCAGTGCAGTGGCTGCCAACTCTGTCTGGTTGACTGTTCACTCTGGACTTTCGGAAGTCTTGAATACCTTGGGGTCTAGGAGACATTTCTGTTTGAATTTATTCATTAAACAATTACATTGCATTTTAGGATTGTTTGCTTATAGGTGTGTTTAATGTCTCTTAATATTCAAACAACAAGAATTCAATTGATGATACTGCATGTCTTCCCTTCTTAGGGATGTTTACTGCTTTGAATTTACTGTTCTCTTTACAAAGTCAAGTCCATGTTCACGTAACGTGAATACTCTCTATGATCTTTGAGTTGAAATAAGAAAGCTTTTTCTTTTCACCATGTTTCTGAAGTTCATTAACATTTTACCTTTTCTGTTCTCTGTCAATGGATGTACAAAGAAGAGAGCGCTTGGTGCTGTTTTAGTCCCAATCAGCTACCCTACAGAAGTGGCACTTTTTACTTAATCAGCTTGAGAAGCTTGGCTTCCATTCTCTGATTGGCATTCAAGTAAGCTCTGACATTCTTTAAAAATGAAAATTAGGAAGACTTGAAGCTTATTCTTCAGATCTGTCTACTTTGGATGTTTACAAAAGTCGTATACAATTCAGGAGTCCATGGCTGCCATGCGCTGTCCAATTCCAAGTCAGACTGAAAAGTTCCCTTAGGAAGTATATCATGAAAGGATAGTCTTGTCCTTCATCAAATTTAAGGTAAAACATCTCAAGCCTAGAGGGTCACAATTGCAGTGGTCTGTCAGGCCGACTGGAACATACCTTGGACGAGTCTTTATGGCAAGTACGAAAGTGAAGATACACAACGCATGTTTTTCTTCTTCGCCTTCATGATGTGCAAGACTTGCTGTTTCATTGGTATTACGAGCAGCAGTGGATCACACCTCTTTGCGTGAACCTGACAGTATTTGTTCTTAACAGGTGTGAGGATGTCTCCTCAACGTCTCTCTCTGTTTCTGACATCATTAAGGGCTTTGAATTCAATCCAGGCTGTCACAGAAGACTCTTACTCCCAGTATTGTAGCGTGGTAACCTGTTATCTCTGTGACTATGAGTATTTTTGTTCAAGGATGTACCTTGGTGTTGCACTTTATTTAACAGACTGACCAGGTGCAGAGGTGAACACTTGCTTTGCATAATTTCTCTTGGAAAATAAATCTAGTAAATTCAAAGCAGGCAAAGTGGAGAATCTGATATTTTAAGAGGAATGTTTGCTCTGTTTACCTGTTGGGTTACTAGATTCATTAAATGCCTTCTCAAGACAAGCTCCATAGTCTGACTGCCTTGCATGCTGCAGTTGTATTACCATGAAAGGATAATGTGCAGATACATTTACTTCTAGAAATTATGTGGTTTCATTTTTCTCTCAGGTGAGTGTCACCTGCTCAGATGTTATCCAGAACTAGATATTTCCATGTTCTGTCTTCCTAGAGAGAAGATGCTAGCCACATTTATAACTCTGAGCAGTGTCTTTTTCAGGATCTACTAAGTGCACTCCTGTAGGGATTCCCTTTAATGAGGAGGCAGAACCATTGCAAAGCTTAATGAGCATCCCATGCTAGTTATTCACATCTGAGTGCCTCTGCATGCTAATGAGGCTGTACTGGAGCCAGCTGGCCTATTTTGGGAAGTTCTTTCTCCTGTCATCTTGCTGTGGACATAATTGATAGAAAAAGCATCTGAATCCTAGAATTGGGACTTCCTAGATATTACTCCTGTCCTCTTATCTGTGGTTGTGACTGCCAGAGGGTTAGGCTTTGTAAATTCAGGGGTAAGACTGTAAATTTTTGAATGATCTGAAAAATATTCCATCCTCTGCCTCATTGCAATTTCAGCTTGCAAAACTGGGGGTTCTTCATAACCTCTCAGGTTTGAATTCCCACATAAATTGTCATCTTTCTCTGACTTTTTCACCAACTCTGTAAAGGTCCTCCTTTCAGTCCTTGTGAAAGCCCAAGTAGGCTTCAGAGTGTCCTTTCAAACTTCTCTAGGTGCTGCAGATGGGGTGTCTCAATTCTGGAATCATTTCTTCTAAGGAGACAGTAATTACTCCTTGAAACTGTATCTTGTCTAGAGACATGCAGGTATTGTTGAAAACCTTTCATTTGATAATGGTTGTCTGTTCTCTTCCTTGAAGAGTCAAATTATTTGCCTGCTCAAATACTCTCTAAAAAGAAGTGACCACTGTAGAGAACCTACAGGTTCTGAGCTTTCAAATCAGTAGGACCCACTGAAATGTAGATCTTCTTTGTATTTTATTTTATTTATTTGTTCAGTTTCCACCCTGGTCACACTTAGAGTGGCACATTTTCTATATCTGAGTGTCAGGTCACTGGCACTGAGTGTTGGAGTTGACAGTGGTTATACAATACAGATTGCCTCATTATTACCTCAAAAACCCTGATGTGTGACCCTTTCCAGAGAAACTTACCCTGAGAAATTGTTTGCCTGAACATGACTTTTCCATTATCACTTCAATGCAATAGAACCAGTTCCAGGGCAGCTCAATACAGCTGTCCCTGAGAACTGAAGAAGATGGGCAATGGCATTACATTCTGGAATTAAACAGGTGGAACTCTTACATACTCATCCTTAGGGTAATATTAAGTCAGTATTTCTTTGCCAGTTGGAAAGACTGGTCTGTAATGCTAAATCTCCAAGTAATCTTTTTTTCATACAGTGGTAAAACCAGCTTAGAATTATTTTGTTGTTTTCTTACAGGACATTATTGCTAGTTAAACTTTGTTCAGTTTGCTTGATCTGTGGCCACTGAAGTTTTTGTCAGGGTGCTGACTTTACATTTAAAGATTTTCTTCCTAATGAATGGTTTGTAAGGGAACAAACTCTTTAGTGTCTTCAAATGGTCCAGTACTTTCTTGATACTTGTAGACTAAAGACAGGTATACAGAGTTTGTACTTAATAGTGTCACAAACTGTACAGGTCTTTTGGGTGAGTTTTTTTGGTAGAGTCCCTGAATAATGAGAACTTTCTGTTCTGTAGGTAAATTCTGTGCTAATCTTGATTAAGCATTTCACCTCTTCACCAGCCAGGACTGGTTATATCATGTTAACATCATCCTTGTTTTATAAGGCCCAGGTGCTCAAGAACCTTGGTGACACGTCAAGCCAAATCTTACCCCAGGTGCTTTCAGATATGACTATACTGTCTGTACTATTCATGTCTACTCAAAAATCAAGAATTAAGTTTTTTTTCTGACATACCCCCCAAATATCTTCAGGAGATTGCCTCTCCAGTTCCCCCCTCCTTCAGAGGGATAATTCCAGACACCTGTATCTCTTAGGGCTGGACATCTCTTGGCCTTCATAAGGTGGAATGCATGTCTTTGCATAAATGTTTTCATGTGCAAATCTCAGTTTGAGGCAGGCAGATATCAACTGCCATGTGTTGTAACTGCAGGCAAGGTGTCACAAAATTCTCTATCAAGTGGCAACTGTTTGGTACCAGTTTGTCAGAAATGGGCTTTGCTTATCAACAGTTTACTTTGGGCCTACAGCTCTTCAGGAGGTGATCAGAGTTGGTTTTTTTACCATCAAGCAGCTGACACAGTAATTTTTTGAAAGTTAGATAAATCTATTTGACTTATCATACTAAAGAAAATGTTCCATGTTTTTTCTTCAAAGTACTGTCACTGCCCACACTAGGTCTCAAATACGACCTTAATGGCACCATTAACTGGGCTGAAATACTTCAGTGGGAAGAATTTTGGTTCACACAGTGGTAATTCTGATACTGGTGCTTTCTGTTTGACTTGGCATAACCTAGAAATTGTGGTGCAGGGAGCTTTTGGTTTTTTAGGTTTTTACACTTCTGAGCTTTCCATTTCTTCCTTCCTGTCAAAGCCAAAATCATGGTCATTTGTACCTTGGAACATTCTCCATGTAAGGAAATGCTGTTACTACAAAATTTCAGAAGGTTTTTGAAGCCTCAAGAAGTAGTTTCAAAATAAAAAGTGCAGCTTTTTCTTCTTTAGAAAATCTGAGATTTCAATTTCAATATCCCATTGCTACAGAGGCTAAAATGGGTAATTTTCAGTCTTGAGCTGTTGAAGGGTGACAGGTTTAAAACCATATGAAGATATTGATAAAACTGTGAATTGTGAATGTATAACATTTGGAATAATCAGATTCTTCTTTTCTGTTATTTGAAGAAAATTTTCCTGCTTTGTCTGAAAGTATTGTTTTTTATTAGTCATCCTGCATTAATTGGAAGAGGGCCATAAGTATAATATATATTTTAAATTATTGTTAAAAATTTCACAACAGAAACTTGAATAGTTTCCTTATCCACTGTTTTCCTTTTGAAATTCAGACTTGCAATGTAGTACTGAGGAAATCCTGAACAGCAGTCATGTATCAGTCTGAACACTGGCAAATGACTACAGTGGTATAGAAGCAGCATTCCCAGATTTATTCCTTACAAACTTGATCATCAACATCTCAACGAGTTTCAGTTAGCTGCATAAGTTCACATCAATATTTTCCTTTCAGTTTTTTATTATAGCATGTGTGCTAAACTTATTTAAAGTTGTAGAGCATTGTAGAAAAATTCAAAAGTTTATTAAGGAAACAAATGAGCAACAGTAACTGTTTATATTAATGTTTTGTCATAACAGAAGTACAGGAGTGCCCTCTAGTTCTCTTAGAAAAACCTAAAAAATACAATAAGTTTGAGCTTTAATGTGTAAAAAATAATGTGGAAAGAAATGTGGAAAGTAATTTTATTGAAATAATTATTTTCAAGAAAGGCATAAAGAAATAAGGAACTAGAAATAAAGTGAACATAAGGAATAGCATTAGTTTTGAAAAAAATATGGAAGTATGTGCCAAGGTGTGTGCTAATGGGCACACTAGTGGACAGTAGGATATTACAGAGATTTTAATTTATAGTATAGCATTGTGGAAAAAGTTGCATCTCAGTATTTGTCCTTTCCCCCACCACCCATGCTGAGTGTGTCCCTCTCCAAAAGGCTGCTAGGACTGAATACTATCAGATTATGTGGGGCTTTTCTGTTCCTCTGTTGTTCTTTATGATAAGGAACGGTTTTGTGCTTTCTAGTGTTGAAGCAACATGTTTTTAATTGCTGTCTGAGTGAATTATAATTTATTTTGCAACTTCTGTATCTGATATGATGGTAAGATTATTCATGTTCGTAGACATATCAGAATAAATGTAAAATAAGGATTTTGTATAGTTTGAAATATATTTTAGGTATTTTGTTTAAGGAAAATTTGCAAAAGGATGCTTTTCACAAATCGGTTGTAGAGTCATCTCTAAATGAAACACCAAGTGGCAGAAAAAGGAAACTTAATTGAATGCCATCAGCTTTGCGACTTAAGAGCTTAACTTGTGCTGTGTCGGTTGTAACTTTCATACATGGTATTAAGGAACTGAGGTGATGCAGTTGTATTTTCTTGCAGGGGAATTCCTGGGAAGAAATGTGGAACAGTCATAGTAACAGCAGAGGAACTAGGCTGTTGCCGAGTAAGTGTGTTCGTTACTTCTTCAAAAATAAAATGGAAATTATGTTGTGGTTTACACTACACTGGATTGTCAATGGTGTAATGTGTAAATTTGCATTCTGCAATTTATGTAGAAGTTAGGATAATTTTTTCATAGAAGTTGCTCATGGTCTTAGAAGAAGCAGAAAGAAGCAGAAGCTGATGTTCAATCTCTCTCTCTTGTTCTTTTGCATTCTCTGTCATGCTCCTTCATGTACTCGCTCTCTCACAGTCTCTTGCTCTGTCTCACCAGGTGTCACATACTTCGTCTGTGATATTTTCCTACCTAAGTTTGTTTATTATTTGGATTAATTCTTATCTGATCTTCTGGGGTTTTATACTTTAGTCAAACTTTTATAGCTCGTATTCAGAATGGCAAAGAGTTTTGGAATCACTGAATTGCTGAGGTTGGAAAAGACCTTGGGAGATTGTCTAGTCCAACCCTCCTGCCCTTCTTGGAGCAGGTTAGTCAGGGCTCTGTGCATTTGGGTTTTAAGCAGACTCTACAATCTCTCTGTTTCAGTGTTTTGCCACACTCACAGTAAAATGGTTTTTCTTTGTATTTAAGTGGAATTTCTTGCATTTCAACTCTGTACCTATTGCCACTTGTTCTTCCACTGCATACCACTAAGCAGAGTTTGTTTACTCCCTCCCATGAGGTATTTATACAAATTCGTAAGATCCCCTTGAGCCTTCTCTTTTCCAGGTTAAATAATTTCAACTCTCCTCAGATGAGAGATAGTCCAATCCCTTAATCATTTTAGTGATTTGCTGGAATCGCTTCAGCATGTTCATGTCTTTCTTGTACTGGGGAGCCTAGAACATTGCTCCAGGAGTGGCCTCACCAGTGTTGAGTCACTTCCTTCAACTTCCTGTCAGCACTCTTCCTAAGGTAGCCCAGGAGGCTGTTGGTCTTCTTTGCTGCTAAGGGCACACCAGTCAACTTGGTGTCCACCAAGACTCCCTGGTCCTTTTCTGCAGTGCTGCTTTCCAGCTGGTTGGCCCTGCAGCCTGTGCAGGTGTGTAGGGTTATTCCCTTCCAAGTGCAGTACCTGGCATTTCCCTCTGTTGAACTCCATGAGGTTCGTGTTGGTTAGTTTTTTCCAGCCTGTACAGACGACTCTGGATGGGAGCACAACCATCTGTTGTATAAATTGCTGCTTCTAGTTTTGTATTGTTTGCAAACTTGCTGAGGATCTGCTCTGTCCCATCATCCAGGTCATCAATGAAGATATTCAACATTCTTGGCCCATTTCTGACAGTTTTCTAGCCTGTAATTCATTAGTTTGTGAACAAGGATTTTGTGGGAGACAGTGTCTAAGGCCATGCTAAGGTCATGAGTAAACAACATCCACTAGTCTCGCCTTACTTCATGAACGAAGGCTTGCAGTTGATCAGGAATGAATTTTCCCCTTTGTAAATCCATGCTGATGTCTCTTAGCCAGCTTCTTGTCTTTCATGTGTTTGGAAGTGTTCTCCAGGATTACTTGCTCTATTGTCATCTCAGGGATTGAGGAAAAACTGACATGGATCCTCTTACTTGTCCTTTCTCAAAGACAGGAGGACTTCCCCTGAAAATCGTGACTTTACAAAGATAACTGAAAGTGGCCCCACAGTGACATTAGACAGCTCCACCAGCACTCTCAGGTGCTTCCTGTCAAGTCCCACTGTCTTCTGTATGTCTAGTCTGTTTAAATGTTCCCTTGCCTGGTCCTCTACCAAAGGCAAGTTATCTTTGTTCCAGACTTTTTCAGGTCTGGATCTCAGGTTTCCAAGATTCTTGAAGGCAGATCTTAGTAGTAAAGACCGAGTCAGAGAAAGCTATGAGAAACATGGAGTTTGCAATGTCCTTTGTCACTTGGTCCCATGCCCCACTCAGTGGTGAGCCCACAGTTTCCATAGTCATCCTCTTGTTGCTGTCACACCTGCAGACCTGTTTATGGAACACAGTCTTCCAGCAGGCCCTGTCACAGTTAGTTGGTCAGTCTGCAGGTTTATCTTTGCATTTATAATCCTTTTAGCATTCTTGACTTTGCCCAAGGAGGTGACCATGTGATATTGTCATTTTGCCTGACCACAGCAAAGAAACTTTTCTCCCTATTTGTTGTCAGAATGGGCATATTTGGTACCTTCCAGGCTCATTTTCTTGAAGGTTCTGGGCCCCTAGCAAGCTGCTAAGCCATTTGCTTTACATACAGTGGGAGCAGATAATAGGTTTAAACCACTGAAGGAATGAATTGTGTCTCCTGGACTTTTTAAAATTCATTCTAATATGCTTTTCTTGCCTGTGTATCTTCTTCCCTTAGAATGCAGTATTGGATGTTAGGAAATACTGGAAAAATCTGGAGGCATTTAGTATAGAAAATTACTCTTTCTCTGCAGCCCTACAAAGGAATTCTTGATTCCAGCCATTCAAACTGCACTATGAGGACATTGCATGAATGTAAATATGTAGAAGTCATCTAGAAGACAGATAGTCTCATTTGTTTTGTTTTCTAATGGCATAGTTTAGTCAATGTTTTTTTTTTTTAATAGTAAACTGCATGCTGTATGTAATTTTTCTATATTACCCATTTCAGGATTCAGTTTTAATGCAGTTTTGTGCAAACAAACTAGACAAGAAGGACTTCTTTGGGAAATCTGATCCTTTCCTTGTATTTCTTCGAAGCAATGAAGATGGCAGGTAGATACCTGTTAAATATTTTGCTGCTAAACATTAAACAACTTAATTATAATAAAATAACTAAATAGTGTTACTTTTACTAAGATATAGTATGCCTTTAAATGAAATAGAATTCTCCAAGAAAATCATAGATGTAAAATATAGTAATGGTTAGAAATCATGTTTGATAAAAACATACTGAAAATTTGGAAATATCTTTTAACTTTTTTACAGTGTTCTAAGAAAGAGAATTCAAAAATACCCTAAAAAGAGGTTTTATTTTTTAAAAAATGGATGTTTGCTACATTCATTCTTTGATTTGTTAAAGTAGACTAATCTCTTCTGTTCTATTGCTAAGACTTGAAATGTGTTGGTCAACATACTGCCTATGTTGGTCTCTACTGGCAGGTTAGGTTTTCTTGGAAACTGCAAGTCCTCACCTCACCTCAAACCAAAAGCTAAACATGTATGGTATTAGTTGTTTCAGTAACTTATGTTGGTAATATAAACCTGTGTATGAGTATGTGTGTCTGTTCCCTGCACTTGTCCTCTCAGAGGCAGATTTTAGGAACAGTTTCCTGAATAAACACTGAATATCTTAAATTGGAAACCTGGAGGAGTTATGGCTCCTTTGTGGGTGGTATTAAGGTCAGTGGTGGAATTTCTCTGGGAGTACTGGTATATGCAGTTTCTCTTGGCCTTGCATGCAATGCTTCTCCAATTTCATTCTAAGCGGTGAGTGTTGAGCCACTGATTATTTATTGGTCTCCTGAAGACAGCAGGAGGTTGGGATGGTAATTCTGCACCTGTGGCAGAGGGATGCTTCCTTTTCTGTTTCTTATCTTCAGACATGTCTTCTGAATCATAGCCAGGATAAAAACATAGGCCTTTGGAATGCAAGGAGGATATTCCCCCAAAGGACAACTTTAGTTACAACTGTACGAGGAATTTCACCAGTAGTGATTTCACTGGTGACCTTACCTCCTGTTTTCTTTTGAACAACTCAGTCCCCAAGATGAGAGTTCAAAGGATGAATTTCAATTTTGCATCATTTAGAGAAAGCAGAATGCATTAAACCACTTCACAGTATTTCACCTGAGATAAGGTGATCATGGGATCTCACAGAAGCTTATATGTTTTACCTGAGACAGTCCTGGTTAAAAAATCTTGGACATGAAATGGGGAATAAGAATCCAAAAGCCATCACTCCCTTGGCTCAGTTTCTTAATCTGCTAAGCAAGAGTCAAGTCCTTACAAGACTGCTTTCTTCCTGGGTCAGTGACTGATTCCTGGCTATGTAAGGTCTCTTTAAACAAGTGGGATGGAGACTGCTCTTGCCTGAAATAACTCACTGAATGGCTTCAATTCTTGTTGAAGTTTTGGGTAAAAACATTTTAGGTTTAGAGTTGTTTAGCACCCTACTCTGTATTCTCTCTCAAATGAGTCTGTCTTCTTCAGTCTACCCTTCATGATTTCACTATGTTTTGTTTTTTCTTATCTTAAATTTTATATGGACATCGTATGAATGATTACAGATCACAACTCTTTTGATTCCATGTTAAATGACACAAAAGAAAAAATAAATAAATACAATATATATTCTCTTTTTACTTACAGTTTCACAATCTGCCACAAAACAGAAGTTGTAAAAAATACATTAAATCCAGTGTGGCAGGCATTCAAGATATCTGTCAGAGCACTGTGTAATGGAGACTATGACCGGTAAGCTATAGCTTAAGGTTTCTTTTTTTCCTCCCCCTTAACTCATGTATTCTTTTATATATGATCCTTTCTGTACACTTCAGTTCCTGGTGTTATTTAATCAACATTTGGAAAAGCTAGTAGGTGTTCAAAACTATTTGTCACATTAAAGAATTTACAATAATAAAGCAAATATGGTAAATCTGTAGGAAGTGCTAGTGGTGATTTCTGGAAAAAATTCTTTGCTCCATTTGGTGTGATTTAGAAACAGAAAGAAAAGTCTGATTTAAAGAATGGCCACTGTGACTAGTGTGCACATGTATTTTTTAATAATATTTTAATGGAAAACAACGATGGTCTGTCTTCGTTGAGTGACATTGTAATGTCAGAGAATGCTAATAAATGAAAGCCTTTAAAATACATAGGTGAGTAGATGAGAAACACAGGAGGTAATCTTCTTCAGATTTGAAGTTTTCAGTGATCCCATGCAAAAAAATCCATCTTTGAATGGCAGTAAACCCATGTTTTTAATCAATATTTTACCAATTATAACAGGCAAATTCATTGAGTAACGATGAAAATTTTTAGTCTCCTTAAGAATGGCCTTGTTGGTTACACTTTCAATTAGATGCAGCAAAATGCAGCAATTTCATAATAAGTGCATTCTAATAAGTACATTCTAATCAAATAGAATTTTTAACTTGAGGTTGGGTTTATATGCATAATGCATAAGCAGAATAGTACTCATGAAGCTAGTCTCTGGACACTGCACTATTTATCATATTAAAGAAAAACAGTTTTCATAATAATTAAAAAAGATCTTTTGGTGGAGACATATTAAAATAACTCCAGCATTCCAAAAGAGTATTAAAAAGCATAATAGTACTCCTCAAACTATTGTGTATCTGCTGTTGTCCCATGTTGATTCTACTCTGTATGCTTTGAACACAGTTACTTTCTGCATAAAAGTTTTAAGACCGAGATACCCATCTCCAACCTTGATTTTTGTTTTCAATTTAAATACTGTTTTTTAATATTAAAAGAGGGAACCCACCCTCTAAAGTGTGTCATTTAGGATAAAGGTTAAATATCTGTATGTGAAGATTTGAAAGATCTTTTACTGTCTTGCGTGTCATGGAAAACAGGTAAAACTCGAGATCTGTGATCAGTCCTTTTAATAGGAAATAAATTTCAGGAGAGAGGAGATTTATTCAAGGAGTAATTGAATAATTGTTGTTATTGAAGTTGCATGTGTGAATAACTTCAGGAATTTATCCTGATATTCTTAAGAATTTATTTTAATAATTTAAGTTTTCTTGCTGAGATGATTTGGCTATTTGAACACAGATTTTCATCATAATTCAAAATTTAAATCACACTAAACCTTATGTAAATCTTAGCTTAATAGTCTATCCTAACTATCTTAATAGTAACAGATTTTGAAACCTGTAAGTAAAATAATGGTTCTCTAGGGAAAAAACCTGATATTGCCTTTTTTTACTAAATTAAACATGGTTTCCTTTCAAAAGTCAAATACTTGGTGGGATAAAGTAGGTTTGGAGCTGTTCTTCACTTCATTCCACAAAATAACTTTCACTTTAATCAGCTTTCATTCTAAGGTAACTGAAACACAAACTGAATTCCACAAGGGCTATAAAATATAACAAATGGGGTGGCCAGAGCCTTTAAATTTGAGTTGGAAAGAGAAACATCCAGATAAAGTAACTCCTCCTTTACCTATTTTGGAATATCATAAAAAGTGTGAAAAACAACTAGGTATTAATTTCTTGGTGTATATAATATCAACTGTTGATCAACCTTATCCCCAAAGAGTCCCTTCCCGGTAAAAAAAAAATATTCAACATGTATTTAACTGGATATACTTGGAGGGATGGGGAGCAGCTTCCATGGAATCATATTATAAAGTAGTTGCTTAGATTCCTGTCCCCATTCTTAATACCATTATCCTGATGCCTTCATGTGAAACTGTTCTGAAGAATAAAAGAAAGTTAAGTTGTTGCTTAAAATACAGGAGGTCTGGAGGTGTTACATTTGAATGAATGTTCAGTTCATTTTAGGCCAGGTAGGATTCACTGTTGCTGATTGTTGAATTTACTTATCCATGTACCCTTTCTGTAGTAAAAAGAGATAAATAAAGCTATATACTATCCCCAACCTCATATATGCTTTCTGTTTCATTAATGATGTTCATGATAATAGGCTCTGTAGGATTTGCATTTTAAGAAATCCACTCTTGAACTAAGTAGGTAAAACAAGATTGAACCTCTACATGATAAATTTTTGTTTTCTATATTTTGTCTTTCCCAGTCATCAGTGAAACAAGAGTAGTTAGAGATATCCTCAGAGGTTCACATTACTCGTAGGGAAACAGGCAAAATGTGTTTTTAAAAACTGTGATAATACTTTAAATTCAGAGCATCAGCAAGTAAAAATATATTGGCTAAACTTGCAGTGTGTTTAACTGTTTTCTTAGTTTCCATTGTATTTTATTAGTAATTTATGAAGATGGGTTACATAACCTGAGCGATTGGCTATTTGCTGCCCCATGAGAAATGACTATAAAATTCTGCTTTCTGGATTTGGCACAACTGATGCACCCATATGCCATTAAACTTAAAGGCAGTGGGGGTACATTTTAACATATGTTTTAATAAGGTCCTGTTGTTGATTTATTTTTTTATTTTTAGGACAATAAAAGTAGAAGTGTATGACTGGGATAGAGATGGAAGGTAAGACATTAGTTCTGTTGTTAAACTTTAGGGTTATCTGTGCATGCTTATACACATTTTAAAAAGTATAAATATTTAGTGTACAGAACAGGATTAGAGAATGTTATTTATCTATATTTAGGGGTACAAGTGTTAGAAAAAGAGTTTTGCTGTGATAGAGTTATTTTTTATTTTGCAATTGTGGTGAATACTGATGCCTATTTCAAACACGCTGTGTGTATATTCATCCATGGAACAAGCAAGATGGGATGCTTTATGATCTGTAAAATCAGTTTTGTGACTCTCATTATGTTACCAGTTAATGTACCTGTATGAAGAGAGGCTTCATCTGTTTTATAATCTACTTTCTTTTTCTTAAAACACTGCTTTATAAACCATTGCTTTTCACGTATGACAAAATACCTGTGCCTGCAATTGCTACTTCATGGTTGCCTAGATATTGCAATGTAGAAGCCACCTATTAATTGTCTTAATTTCAGATTGTGTTTGAATGTTCATTTCCATATCTCTGTCTTCATCAAAACGTTGTTATAAACTCGAGTTGAAAGACCTGAGTTTTATATAACTTTATTGCTGGAAAGAGGACAGCAGAATATCCCTAGATTTTCTGTTACTAAATTCTGGAGGGATATCTGCTATTATTCTGTACTGACTGTGCATTTTTTTCTGAAGAAATTAGCCTTTCAAATTGCCTTTATTCTGATAAACAAGGTAGATTTATTTTTTAACACACTGGATTGATACCTCCTATTCTTTTAATAATGTCAGAGCTTATATCTTAATACTTTAGTTAGAAACTCATAAATCATGGTGCTAGAACTAAAAGAAATATAATAATATGTTGATTTCTATTTACCTTTAAGTTTGTCTGTGTTAATTATTTCCTATTAATCTTAATTTATTTTTTTAAATGTATGGATATGCACCTTCATTTTGATTTATAATATTATTTTACAGTAATGTCTTTAATACTACCGATGCAATTTTCTTCTAGTATTATAACCATACTAGGCAAACTTATCCTGTGCTACCTTTTATTTCCTTACTGACAAGATCCAAAAGCATATATAGCTTTCTCAAATTATAGTTTTGTCTTTTTGGTTCCATCATGAAGCCTGTTGATTTATAAGCATTCTTATCACATGTTTGCCCTCTATAAATATCTGCTAGTGCAAATTCATCCTTCTTAATCAGATGTTCCCTGAAGAGGAAAAATAACATATTCTGTCAATTAAAATAAGTGTATTTAAATTAACAAAGCCATACTAGCAAAAATTAGTGCATCCCTGTTAGAATTTCTATTAACATCTTTTCCTCACTGATATTTGCCAAATCCTTGAAAATTTTATATATTTGTACTTTTGTGCATAAGCTACAATATTTTTTGAAAATAAACTAACAATGGAAAGTTAATTATATTGCTAAGTTAATTAAAATAAGGATTGTATTTTTTCAAGATATCAAACCCCATCTGCTGTCCCTTTTTTTTTTCAAATTTGGTAAGGTTAAGAAGAAAAGGAAGAAATCTGACAAATAATGCTATGTGACTGCAATTCTGAGTGAAATCTTCAACATACTGTGGATTTTAGGCAATCATTAGCCTCTCCACTTTCTAGCAGTTTGAAAGATTATCTGCTTTTGCTCACATCAGAATTTGAATACCTATAAAATTAATATCTATAAAAACAAAAAGCGAAGAATACTATTTATGTGTTTTCCTTTTTATTCTAATTGTATGAATTTTGGGGGCATTTTGTTTTCTGTCTTTTTTGAATTTAGAAGCAGACAGAACACTGACATCTTACATGTTAAATTCCTCTGAAAGATGAGACAGTACTCATCTCATGTAACTTCAGACAATGTAAAAATCAGACAAGTAGATTGAACTAATCATTTAAGCTACTTCAGTAACTTACAGGGGAAAATGGTCTGATTGAATCCATCCTACCTGGAATAAATTGCCAGTTGGTGGTGCTTATCCCTTACTATTGATCATAGCGAGAACCTAAGGGCCTAATTTGACTTTTCATTGCCAGGTGTATCTGAAATGAATCCCATTCAAGAACTACTCTAACAATTTTTTGTACAAGTCTGCTGTTACGCAGTTTATATTAATTTCCATTTTTGATGGACTCTTTCTATAAGCAGTTGCTATACTAGCTGATCACGTCACTGTGCTGAATCTGTTTGCTCCAAAGATGCGCAGACTGGACAGGGACAACCTTTGAAGGACTGCCTGCTCTCTAGATAGCTAAGCAAGTTACACTGAACTTTGCAGGCTGTTCTGCAATCAGGAAGGCAACATTACTGTGCATACACTTGATTTCTGACTCTTGATTTGACCTGATTCTGACTTTCAGAGTCTTGACTAAAAAAGGTTTTTTCCCTTTTCCCCATTCTGTGTTATCTGTGTTTTGAAAAAAGCAGCACCACGTTGTTTTGGGTTGAGCTTCTTACTGTCATGTTCCTAAATTACATTCTTAAGAGTAATTGTCATCATGTAATATCATTATCAAATAACTCTCATTTGTTTTCAAACATCACTTAGAATTTCTTGACTGAAAGTAATATACAGGCTTTTTGTAATATTAACACTATTAAATATTAAATATTTCTTTGTCTCAAACCAGTTTTTACTCAAAAATTGTCAAAATGTGGATCACTTGTTCTAATTGATACTTTCATTGCTTCTAAGAGCTGTGACAAAACCCAAAATATTTGATGCTGTAAGAAGTCACAAAAGTTAGTTTTGTTACTTTGGACAAGCCCAAAGTGTGAAACAGAGTCATGTGGGGTTTTTTTTGAGTGTCCTTATCAGTTAAGTGCTTGCAGACTGGTATAACAGAAGGAAAAAAATAAGATAATGTGCAACTTCACATCAGCAATACTCTGAGGTTTTTATTTCTCTCTGAAGGCTTTTTCACTTAGTTTCAGAAAAAAATACTCCTTAGCATACATGGTGCAAAAACCATGTCATAGTCTTGATATGGCTGTTATGTACAAGAAGTGGTTTTTCTCAAGTTTTAAAGCTGTAAATATTGTTGTCCTAACCTGGGGCCACTGAACCATTCATTTGAGAATTTCAGCACTGCAGGAGAGAGTTTAATCTCAGATTCTAGGCTGTTTCACCTTATTTTTTGTCCTCCATTTTCATCTTCCTTCTCCAACTAGATAGTTGATTTTTAAATTATTGCATTTTTCCCTTATTCATTGATGTATTTCTGATTATGATTGTCCTTTCCTCTATTTTCTTCTCTTTAGATAATTAAAAAATTCAAAGTTAATACAATTTTGGAAGTGATTTTCAGCACTTGAGAACATTGGACTAAAAGTGGAAGATTTAGGGAGATAGGCTTCAAGCGATTCTTTTGTGTTCTAAGAGCCTTTGGTTCAGTGCTCTGATATGCCATTCATGGACAAAAGTCTGTATATCTAGTATTATTTGGTGTTAGGAGGACAAAGAGAATAACTATTTTGGATTCTCAGTCTGGAGACTAATAAGGAGATCCACTTGGTGAAGCCTTATCATTAATATTGTGAGGCATCAGTGCCTTATTTTTCTTTGAGTGATACATCTGGCAAAGGCAATTTTTGCCCAACAGGCACTCATCCTTCAGAGCCAGCCTTGGGAAGGGGCACACATCCACCTGAATACCGAGTGTTAAAATCCAAGTTGATGATCTTTTAAGTGCAGAGAACTCTGAAACTGGTTTTATATGCTCATACCTTTTTAATGTGATTAATTCAGAGGAATTACATCTTTCTAGCTCAGGTCTTGTCAATGTTTGCATATAGCCACAAGGAAAGGAGACTTTCCAGTGTCTCTTCGAATTAAAGAAGCAATTATTTTTAAGCAGTATCGATTTTTTTGGCTCCCCAGAGACAGTCCTGTCTGGAATTGCTTATGTTTGCTGTTTGCTACAGCGTGTTTGTTAGGTAGTCATTAAGCTATTGTTTGAATTTCTGCCTTCAAAATATACAAGCTCACTTGAAAATATAAGGTTAGAACTGTTACAAAAGGGAAAGATTCCAGTTTAACCAATATGCATTTTTGTCCAGTGCCATGGCTACCCAAGGTTAAATACACCTTATGGGCTCAAGTACCATAGCATGGATGGATGGCTTCCTCTGTTCCCTGGTTAAATAGTCATTGCAGTCTGGAGAGCACTTCATCAGAATATGTTTCTTAAGAAAAGTCTTTGTCTATCTTGGAAGAATTTCCTTATCTCCAAACTGAAAGGGGAATGTTTCATGGGAGGTAGTCCATTCTGAAACTGACTAATCAGGAGTATCTTCATCATACAGTATTTCACAAACTTACTTACAGAATGCTTTGCTTATTTCATGTGCATTAGCATGATGACTGGACCTTTTAGTTGTTTGATTTACAAATGAATTCATGCTGATTTCAGAAAATGAAATTTATATTTGAGGTGCGATTTTGTTAATTTAATTTCATTTCATTATGAATAAAGCAAGAAAGAAATTTCATGTTGTTGTGGATTGTTTCCATTTTTCCTCTTCTTGCAACATTCAGATTTATTTCAATTTGCTGTTAATATTTATAGCTTAATTAGAAGTGTGCTGTATTTCTTAAAAAGAAGTTTTACAGTCACAAAGTCATAAAACTTTGACTTCCTATTCTAGTTTACCATTGGAGGGAAAGTAAAAAAGTTAGTTTCATAGCTTGCCAGATGTGGAGGCAGCACGTAGAGTACAACGCCTTGTTAGGGCACAGCTGGGAAAATTTGGAGCAGCAGTGAGCAAAGTTCAGCTGGGCAGAGTGGAGAACAGGAACGGGTCTGATGGCTTTGACAAGGATCTGAACATGAGCCAGCAGTGTGCCCAGGTGGCCAAGAAGGCCAGTGGCATCCTGGCCTGCATCAAGATCAGTGTGGCCAGCAGGAGCAGGGAAGTGATCCTTCCCCTGTACTCAGCACTGGTGAGGCCACACTTGGAGCACTGTGTCCAGTTCTGGGCCCCTCAGTTCAGGAAGGATATTGAGGTGCTGGAGCAGGTCCAGAGAAGAGCAACCAGGCTGGTGAAGGGACTTGAGCACAAGTCCTATGAGGAGAGGCTGAGGGAGCTGGGGTTGTTTAGTCTGGAGAAGAGGAGGCTCAGGGGTGACCTCATCACTCTCTACAACTACCTGAGAGGAGGTTGTAGCCAGGTGGGGGTCGGTGTCTTCTCCCAGGCAACCAGCAGTAGGACAAGAGAGCATGGTCTTAAGCTCTGCCAGGGAGGTTTAGGTTGGATGTTAGGAAGAAGTTCTTTGCAGAGAGGGTAATCAGACATTGGAATGGGCTGCCCAGGGAGGTGGTGGATTCACCATATGTGGAGGTTTTTAAGATGAGACTGGATGTGGCACTGAGTGTCATGGTCCTGTAACCACAGCAGTGCTGGATCGAGGGTTAGACTTGATGATCTCGGAGGTCTTTTCCAACCCAGTTGATTCTATGATTCTGTGAGTACTGGAAGGTGTGTCGCTGCCTTTAGGTACTCGCCCCTGTATTTGCTTCCACTCCAGGTACCTGAGGTATATGAACTGTCAGATCAGTCACTTCTGGCAGCCTTGTGGTTTCTGTGCCCCAGTTCCCTGACCCCAGTCTGGCCTTTCTCAGCGATGCTTCATCCACTACACTCCCTCTGGCCACTCTGCCCACAGTGGCTCCTTGGCAGCATGCCAGAGCCTGTTTAGGCGTTGACAAAGCAGTTTTCAAAATGTGAATGACAGCACAGGAGTGCCAAATATATTCTTGGAGCAGGAGTTGAATTTAGAAAGAAGTTTGATAGCCATAGCCACTCCTTTACTGTTAGATTAAGATCTGCTTTCCAGTGGTGTCTAATACCATAAGCTGAGTAGCCTCAGCAGGTTGGTTTTCTCTTCATAGATTGGAAATAAGCTTTGGGTCTTTCCCTTAAAGGTACCGTTCAAATGTCATGTTACACAAATTGGTAGGGCTGGTCTTTTCTGGTTTAAGTTACTTTTTTTGCAATCTTAATACCTCTCCACTCACACAGTCTCACACACAGTTCAGAGTCTGTAGTGCCAGTGGTCATCCAGTGAGGAAATGGTGATAGTCTTTGGCAGCCCACTCTTTTTTTTTTCAGATTCTGTAAGCTTTTTTTGGGGTCAGTCACTGATTTACAGCATAGTCCTCATTAATGCAGCAATGAGCAAACGCCATCAAGAAGATTTAATCTAGTACTTTCCATCTCTACACTTGTATTACTAATAGAGTGAACACACAACAGAAGGAGAAATAAAGATATTTAAGCAAATTCTGTCTGTTGCCATTGCTCCTTTGTTGGGTGTCAGTTCATATTGGCCATGCTTCTCTTTTCCATAAATAGTTAAAAGACATGCTTAAATTACTAGTGCTATATATTTGAAACCCTTTTTTTTCATACAGCCATGATTTCATTGGAGAATTCACAACAAGTTACAGAGAGCTGTCAAGAGGACAATCTCAGTTCAACGTGTATGAGGTAAGTATTATGACTATTTTCTCTCTTTCAGAAAATGAATGAGAAAAAACCAGTGAAAAACATTGAAAACAATGGAAAGATATTCTTACCAATAATAAGAAGACAAGCCTGTGTGGCTGTAGTGTGTTTTTTTCTGTATGGTGTGCAGATCTTTGTCATTCCTTAAGCTATCCTTTAATTGGTCTCAGATTACTGTTATTAAACCTTGCTATTTTGTCAATTTTCATATTCCTAATGTAAGTGATAACAACTATAATGGTTTAGGTAAGTTCTAATGGAAGGAAGGGAAGGAGAGTGCTCCAATTGCATGTTGCAGTTTTGTTTTAAAGATGAGCAAAGGTGCTGCTGTGCAGAGCAGGACAAAGATAACTGAAAGACATGAATGTTTTTTTCTTATTTAGATCCAAGATCAACCCCAGAGTTATTGTAATTTACAGAAGTTTCCAATGGATAATGTCACAACACAGATTACCGTATGCAATGGAAATGTCCTCTTGTGTTGTGTGACTTCTACCCTACCAGGAATATTCTGTCGTAACATCTTATGTAATTTTTCAGTTTCTTAAATACAGTATCAATATCATACTCCCAGTGATAGCATACACTTCCTGAGCATCTTAAATTTGCCTCCCTACACTGCAGTCCTCCATGGTACTGCTTCTACTTGATTAGTCTGTACAGTATGAGAACAAAAGAGACTGAACAAATCCTTTTTTAAATGTTTTGCATTTACAAACTGACCCAAGGCAGGTAGAGAAGTTTGTGTTTGAGTGAGTGTCCCATATTTTCAGATTAGAAACACTGCTAGAACAAGCTCTTTATAATGGAACTTTTTTAAATACGTAACAGTTCATGTAGCTTCCTAGCTTCCTGCAGGGGTGTAAAACTTTCAGAGGCTAAAAAATGTTGTCTAATTTATAAAGTTATCTGAAATTTGAAAAAAATACATCAATATTATAACAATTGTAGTACCTGGAATTATAGGAGAGAAACAAGCTGTCATGTAATTCATATTTGCTCCCAAGTAGATGCCTTTTTTCACCATGATATTTCTCTCCAAGCTCTAGTGTAGTTCCTCGCAATTAGTAAGAAGCCAGTTGTCAAGTTACCTGAAGCAGAAAGTTCAGAGGAATCTCCTTTTTGGCATTTAATGACTGCTGGCAAGCAATATGCTGCTAATTCAGGCCTGACCATTGAATTCTGGAGAGCAGTGAATGAACTGCCACAGGGCAGACAGGCAGTCTGTTACCTTCATTTCTCTTTTCCAGACAATTGTCAGCAGAACTCACTCTCTGGCTAAGATTTTGGTTCAACAAGAACTACTGCATTGTTTAATAACTACTGTTACACAGATATAATCTATTGCTTGCCAGTGAAAGCATCGTTAAATGGAGGGGCAGGAGTTACTAGGGATTTTTTAAGTGTTAAAGGGCTTATATGCATGTAAGGGAGTAAAAACGTTGAGGAATACTTACTATATAACAGGGTGCCATACTGGAGGGAAAGAAGGAGTCACTTGTTTAGCCTGTTTGGGAAGACCTCAAATGATACTTATCTGTTCCTGCCTTATGTTTCACAGCTGTTCCATGTTGTGCAAGGAGTAGGATCTTTAAATGTAATTTCATTTTGGTTAAGGGGTGAGAATTTTTGGAAGACACGTATTTCTGTTTTTCTCATTTTCAGGCAAAATAATTTAAGTATTTTACAGCAAATAAGTGACTAACATTTCAATGGGGAATGTTCTAATTCCTTATCTTTCGCAGAACATCTGCGAGTAGTTTACAGTAAAACTTGGCAGTAAGCCACAAGGATTTGAGTTTCCTAGTTATGTAGTTGAGCGACCTAATTACCAAAATAATGTTTTACTTCTAATTCCATGTGCATTTCTGAGAAAAGCAGGAGTACATTTTAATGTGTATGTGATGAAATTGTCTGAGACTTGCCTTTGAATGGATAGGTACTCATAAGGAATACAATTTTTATTGTTGACTACAATGAGAAATTTTATAGGTGTAATTTCAGACATTCAAGAAAAGTGTTTAAGCCTTTGTAGTCCAGTTCCATGAAGATTCTTGTGTATGCAGAGTGCATTGAGCCTCCACAAGTCCACAGTCAGGTGGTGGTCTTTGCCATTTTCATGGAATGACTTTGGCACAGTATGATCTGTGCCCCCAATGGCTCTTCCTGTCAGTCAGATCTGTCATTGCACCAGATACAGAAACTGGGAGTAGAACAGCTCGCATGTTACTCAGATAATATTGATGAGAAGATGGAAACAAATTAATTGGATTGTGAAGAGATGCATTGTGAAATGACAAAGTAGTGACATAGGACACTGAAACCCTGGAATCAGGAATGCAGAAAAATGCTGAATCTTGTGAAAATTCGAAGAGTGTCTGAGCACTCAGATATAATGAACATTCTCACCTCTGTTGCCCCAGTCCCTTATTTGTCAAATGTGAACACCAGCATTGATTTACCTGACAGGTACCATGAAGATAAATTTGCTGTTTTTCAGCATGCATCTCAGCATTGAGATGCATAAGTAATGCAATCTTATGTAAAAATGCACTGAAAATAGACTACTTTCTGCATTGAAAATATTGTAAACACCTTTATATTAGATCACACTGCTTTGATGTATGTATCTGTGTTTCTAGGTAATAAATCCAAAGAAAAAAGGAAAAAAGAAAAAGTACGTTAATTCTGGAACAGTAAGTAAATATATTTTATGTTACTGGATGCTTTTCTTTTTACTTGAAAAGTATAGCTGACTTGTAATTTAACAGGATTAGAATAGAACCTTCTGTGAAGGCCACAAAAACTATTTACTGTTACACAGCATTTATTTTCAGATTTTTTTTTTTTTAATTTGAAGAGTCTGATTAAAAATATGTCCAAGTGTGCTCTTATTTGCCTTTTGTACTTTCTCAGCTTCCATGTCCTGGTATCCATGATGTTTAGAACATAATTTACAGAAAAAAAAAAAAAGAGAATATAAAAATTGAAGATCTGTATATTGAAAAACCTAATCAGATATATGTTTTTTGAAAAGTCATCCAGCATGTGGGTTCCTTCCACATGAATAGTTTCACTGAAGTCAGTAGGGCTACTTTCATGCAGAACCATAGCCTTGAAGGAATGTTTTCACATTCTTACAGTCTTGTGTAGGTCTGTTCATCGGTAGGAAAATAAACACTTGTTTTTTCCATCTCTGCTTTAAATTGTAAAAAATAGGCAGAAAGAGCTTGCCCATTAAAATTTACCATGCAATGTCTAATTCATTTTGCTAACATATTCCTTTTACTAAAATCTACCATGTTTAAATAAAATTCTATTACGCTAAATTAGTGAGTCAAAAACTTACGTAAAGTGATTATTTTCAACCAACGCTAAAAATTTACTCAAAATTGTAGGCATGAAATCTGGCTCTTTTGAGCAAAAAATGTATTTTCATGTTCAGTTTTGCAGTTGATTTTGATTTAAGATATTTTAACATCTTCACATGTATCTGTCTCCATTTGAAAGAACATATTTTACCCATGTTTGAACAGACAAAATCTTGTTATTCTTTGTTTGCATGAAAATTTCCAATAAACAGTTGTTAGCAATTTTCTTTCCTTTGTCCTTCTCTACCAGTGTTCTTTTCTGTGGGTCTTTTAATTTCTTTTCTTTATCAAGTCATCTTTGTCCTTATTTGCTCTTACTTCTAGTAGTCCTTCAGGCTTCCCTTATGCTTCTCCAAATGGTCACTTTCTTGCATGTTTGCCTGCAGTTTTGTTTTTCTTCTCCTCATTATTCACCCAAGATATTCTTTATCCCACAGATTTCTAAATTTTCAGGCCACGTACCAAGGCCATCATTCCCACTAATAGAAGTAGACTTCTGGAGAGCTTAAAGTGGATACAGATCACTGACTGCTGTCTCACTGCTGCTTTACATACAGTACACATCTCAATTTATGATTACTTATGGGGTCATTTTAAATTGAGACAGACAAATTGCATACTAAGGAAAAATGTTTCAGAATGCATGATTAGTTTCAAGTAAAGCCTAGTAATGAAATTAAGAATTCACTGGATAAAACTTGACATGTTGGTAGTCATTTTCTGATTTGAAGTAAACACTTAGGCCATTTTGGGAGTTGTTTTCTTTCCATTTTTTACCTCTTAACATCAGATGCACTGAAAACATTTGCTTAAATTAATTAGGAACAAGATGACCAACTGTAAGAACAGATGAACTGTTAATGTTACTGTGTCCAGTGGGAAAATGCATAGAAATTTCAGTCTTATATGCAAGTCTGTGTTACTGATAGCCTGGCAGAACTTTGTCATGGTCTTCTGTCCTCAACTAGATCATTTTAAACTTTGCTAGTCACTAAAAATCACAGAGAACCTGTGGCAAAGGAAGTAGTCTAGAAGACAAAATTACTACCTGTAATCTCATTCTAAGTTTACAACATAGAACTATTTTGCTGCAGGTGGAGGCAAATCAAATTTCATGACAAACTTCCATCCCATTTTTATTCCTTGTGTCATTATCGGTGGATTTGCTTTGAGTAGTTACTTAAGCAGTTTCCATTGCCTGCCTGCTGGACTTACATTGTGAGAGAGTTTTGTATCACTTTGTAAATAAAATTAAAATAATTTTAATTTTTTGCTTCATAAATACTGCACAGTATGTAAAGATCTTAAATGCTGGATCTTTTCCACTTGAGTTTATACTTCTGACACTCAATTGCTGAAAATGCCAGTAGCACCTTCAGATGGCTATGTTTTGGATCTATATCATTTCTGAATGATAAAAGCTGTAACTGAAGAAATCTCTTATCTTTGTGTATATATATATATGTATATAAAAACCCAAATTTTTGTATATGTTTCATATATGCATATAATTTACTAGATTTTTGCATCCTTGGCTTGCATCAATACTCAATGCCACTTTTAATGCACAATGAGCAGCTACATAAAGGATTGTAATTGAGTTCTTTAAACAGTGTTGAAGTGCTCATGGAATAGGTGCATTATCATTTAGCCTCTAATATTCATTTGGAGATGTAGTACACAGTGATCAGAAAATATATATATATGGTAGCCTGCTCTGGAATAGAGTCTTCCATTCCACCTGTCCTTATTAAAAAACAAAAAGGCAACTGTAGTAGACTCACCAATTTGTCTCTTCCCTTTCAAGAACTATCTATTGAAATTATTTAATATCTTTTTTAATCTTCTTTTTTCCACTAACACTGTAGGAAATTACAGCTTAAGGACAGAACTCCAAAAACATTGTGCTTTTGTCTCTACTTGTTCAACTGGGAAACACACAATTCATGTCTGACTCTCTTTTATTTGCTTTCAGGTAACATTGCTTTCCTTCCTAATTGAAACAGAAGTTTCATTCCTTGACTATATTAAAGGCGGGTATGTGATTGGTGTCAAACCTTTCTTGTTTTCACAATCTCATTATAGTTCACTAATAATTTATTTATGTACTTCACATATGATCACTCTAAGTGGTATCTGTAAGGAGTATTGTTTCAAATCTTCGTTCGCGAAGCCTAGCCATGATTGTTTCCTCATTTTAGAGACTGTACTTCCCTACACGGAGACCATAGATAGCTACTGACTTTATGGAACCTCACTTACAACATTGGAGTTGGTATTGATAAGGACTGATCAGCCAGAGAAATTCCACTTAAGCTTTTTTCCACTCTTTTTACAAAAAATGAATATAATTCAGTAGAATGCTCTGTGTGTAAAAGTATGAGCAGTAATACTTATCATTTATCTTATACAGAATCTTCCTTGGTGATTCATACGATTATTTCTATGTACATCTCAGTGAAAACTATAGAAATACTTGTATGAAATCTTACCATATTCAGTTATGTAAACATGACAGGGAGACTCAGAGTTGTTTTCTTGGCTTCTCCCTTCTTTTGTTTGTCTGATTTAATGTTACTGTGTATCAGTTGCAATACAGTTGACAGATTTTGAAGCAAGAGGGAAGAGAAAATTTTGTCATTAATCAGTCTGTTTTCCCATCAAGTATATCCTCCAAAATTGTTTTTTGGTTTTTTTTAGTGCCCTGTTTTTCTTCCATTTAGTTAGAAAACACTGATTCTGCAATAGACACAATATTTGCTCTTACATGAATGGATGCTTATGAAATACTTCATGTTCAGAACTTTCATTGTAATTGATTTGAGGTGTCTGGAATTAATACTGATTTACTGGAAATCTTGACAGCTTTAATTGTAACAAATAGGGAGTACAGTGTTGATTTCATTTATGTTTTGAGTCTGCATCTGTTTAATTGGGGTATTCCATTATCAGTATCATCAATATGACAGTTGTTTTCTTAAAGGACTTTGGAGAATGAAATAGAAGTTTGTCCATAAATTCTTATTTTATTTTACTACATTAGACTGGATTTTACAGCAGTACAGCAGTAAAGATGTGGATGTCTCTTTTGTATCTGAATGTTGCATCGAGTGGTGCCATCTTAATAGCAGGCTTTCCTTACATCTTGATAGTTAATCACATATTTTGCTACAGTGACCTTCCCACATTTAAAATAGGTACATTTTGCTAAAAATAATGTATATTTCAAAATTGTATTTTTTCTACCACTTAGCAGTTAATAGCATATTCCTATCAAAACACCTCTAAATATATGAATAAGTTCAGGAATGTAAGGGATACAGCCTTGAAAAGGAATACAATTGAATTTAAGGAATGCCTGTCAAACCTAATTTAGAGTCTGCTCTGTTTTCTTTGCCTGGAAGAGAAAGAGACACCAGGAGCCACAAAGCTCCAAGATTTAGTGAACAGAGAAGATATTTCTGTGCAGAAGTTTCTGGCCTGTTTCACTTCCTAGAATAGGAAGTGACCTAGGCGTTTGTAAATCAATAAAATTCAGGAGCTGAATCCTTTTGCAGCTCAAAAATATTGTCATTTCTTCTGTCCCAGAGTAGTGGAATATAAGAGGAAATATTTTCCTCCCATCACGTTAAAAGCCTTACCTTCACCCGGGTTTTTGAAAATCAATACCCACACACTGTTTGGATTCAAAAGGCTTTGGACATACATTTTTAACTGAACTGTATGGAGTCCCTGATGGTCAAAATGGAAACACAGAACTCCTTTCATGACAGCTGTTTAATCCAGGGAGTACACCATATAATGTAATGGGATGCATATTTGATATTCAGAGGAGACCTGGCATGAGAAATAGGCATCAAGGGCTGCCATAGCTGTGTATTTTGGAGGCTTTGCCATGTATTTCTTGTATCCTTGGAGAATATTAGGGAGTAATAAGACTATGTAAGAGGAAGATCTTGTAAAGACTTTATCTGAAAAATCTTCTGTATGTTGACAGGGCATTTGGCCAAACAAGCATCTGCAAAGGGGAAGTTATAACTGTTGCTAGGGACTTAAATGCCATGGGGAGGATGGAGCCTCTTGGTAGTGTGAGTTACTCCATTAGCCCTGTTGCAGAGTTCTGCGCAGTAAGTGATCCTCAAACCTTCAACTGCTCCCCCCTGCTTACAGACCAGCTGGTTGTCATTCTGAAGCCACGGGAGAAAATCATGTTTCTTTCCAATGTACTGTTTAAAAACCCGTAATCATTACATATGCTATCAAGCCTAGTCAAAAGCTACATTCAGGTTTAATTTGTTCCCTTATATATGTCAGTGCTGATGGAGCTCATATTGAAAAACGATAGTTTTCACTTTGCTCTCTCAAAAAAACCCAAACAAAAAGGCTGCTCTGTGATTGTGAGGTGAGGAACACTGTTCCTTTTAAGATACTTTCTTCATTTCTCGTGGTATATAGGGTAAAATGACCTGTCCACTGATGAAGAAGTTCATGTCTTTCTGTACCAACTAAATTCACGGTGACACAT
The DNA here is from genome assembly GCF_022539395.1 of Myiozetetes cayanensis. Classification (NCBI taxonomy): domain Eukaryota; kingdom Metazoa; phylum Chordata; class Aves; order Passeriformes; family Tyrannidae; genus Myiozetetes; species Myiozetetes cayanensis. Next base: position 14,945,854 of record NW_026087521.1, read on the forward strand.
TCTTCAGCATGCTGAAGGATTTCTGTAATTGATGTACCTGACATGTAGTGCTTGGAGTAGTCTTGTTTTACTCTTCAAACACTGCACCACCCTGAAGCCCTTAAAATTTAAGTACAGGGAGATTATAGCCCAAAAGCAGTTTTTCTTGGCAATGCCAATAATGACTGTAAGCATAAATTTAGGAATAGTTGTTATTAGTGTTATGGTAATAATAGTTGTCTTAATAACTATATTTTTATATATATATATATAACAACTATATAGTTGTTAATTATTGTAGTTATATTATACTAGACTATTTTGTTGTTTTTCCTAAATTTTTCTTGCCTGAGGAAGACAGCTTTTCTGCACAGTATATATTGATTGTGGTAGAAAACTAGTTGACATGCGCTTCCTAAATCTTTCTCCTTACGTCTAACTGACAGTGCAGAAGGACATTGTGATTAGGAAGCCACGGGGTCTGACATGTGAGTACATATAAAACAAAATCTGACTTGTCATGCCATTAAAATTTTTTTTGGTGAAACTGCATAAAGCAGGATGCAGAAGTACTTAGCAGAAAACTTCTCTCATAAAGCTTAGGCCTCTGAACTTTTCAGAGACTGAAGCAGCTTTCACTGGTTTTATTTTTGTTGTTGTTGTTGAAGTCTGTATTGAGGTCACAGCATTTTGAACCATATTTGGGATTCCATTGTTCCAAGGACTCTTCTTGATACTTGTGGGCATTTGGTAGGCTTTTGCTTAATTTTGGAGACAGAGTCCACCCATAATGCAGCTTAGTTTGTGTTAGCCTTGAATAGTATGATAAGGTGATTCCGTGTGAATCTATTTTCAAACACAGCTTTTAGAGAAATAAATGTATTTTCTCTGGGCACATCAAGTTATTTGAACAGTAAAACCACTACTGCAGGGACAGGTGCTGGATTGTTGATGTTTAATCTGAGTGCGTGTGAGTTAAATCTGTTCAGTAACTTTCAGGGAGCTTTAATCTTTGCTAATTTGGTCATCAAGTTCATAGTTGCACACAGTGAGAGGCAGAAATTTGAAGGAAGATGTAAAAGATAAGTCTGAGCAAAAAGTCAGTTTTCACAGTCATAAAATCTCTTTTTCCTGATAGAGCCTTACTAGCTAAGAGGTGATCTCCAGAACAACAGTATTTTGTCCTGAAGGAAGTTGCAGAACAGAATTGCGATCAGTTGGATTATCACTCTGTAACAAAATTCATAAATTATTTTTTTTTTTTGCAATAAATATATACTAAGTAGTGATCCTTGCATGATAATTGCTTTATTTAGCTCCTGCTCAAAATACAGATCTTAATATTCCTGCTTCCGGATTTTAATTTGTCTTCCAAGATTTATCTTGATATTCTCACTCAGAGCATTGACTGTGTTCACATGAAAGAAATCCCCTGTCAAAAACTATGATATCCTGTCCAGAGTTCTTAAGTGTCCTGTCTTGTCTTAAGTGTTAAGGAGCAGATTAGTAAAAGCCTACTTCTCTTGTCAAAGTCTTCCATGACCAGAGCTAAAATACGTTTAGGGAAAAATCAGTATTACTGTTGAAAATGAACTAGGAATGTTTATGGAAGTTAATGATCTTATTAGTGATTTAGAAATTTTCATAAACAATGAAAAAAGGAAGGGTGAAGTCAAGTAACTGTTTTCAGTGTGTTAATAAAATAGTCTTGGGTAGCCCTTGGCTGGATCCTTATGTAAGAGTATTTTTAGTGTTTATTTCCTGTATTAGAAAGTCAGTGTCCTATAGTTTGCTCACAAAAGATGTTACCATCTCTTATTTTTCTACATAACAGTACAACTATTAATAAGACTTGTATTTGCTTTCTTTACAGAACCCAAATCAATTTCACAGTCGCTATTGATTTCACAGCCTCAAATGGTAAGAATAAAAATAAACATCTTGTATATGTTTGTGCTGGGATCAGTTTTAAGTGTATATATGTGTGTGTGTCTGTATCAGTATTCAACTGGCACCACCTGGACTCAGGATTCCATTTTGCTGAGCAATAGACTAGAGGACAATTCCCATCTAGAAAAGCAGAGCAAACAAAATATATAGAATTTGGAAAAGTTACATAAAAAAATTTGAACAAATAGGAGCTGTTAGCAAGTATTTGTGTACTTTCTGATTATTATTTTTTTGTGTCTTTATAACTACTGAGAGAAAACTCAGAAGATGCCATTGAGATGGGGCAAAGAAAAGAGTTTCAAGTGGAGTGAGGCTGAAGTGGGTTGAAGCAGAGATAAACTGTGATCCTCCTCCACAGCTGCTTTCAGAATGTCCTAATACTTTTGTAAATTTCATTTAAAAGTGTGTATCATGTTAAAAATGACACAAATCTACAAGTTTCTTGCAGCCCTCTCAATGCTGAAGCAGCTACTACTGTTGAAATGTATTCAGAACTACTGAAAAACGACTACTATTAAAATGTATTCAGAAAACCGCATTTTTACCTGATACAATTTACTTTTTAAGAGAGCAAATTCTGAAGTGATTCAGTTTAAAAGTAAATCTGATCGATCCTTGCTTCAACAGGTAACCCTTCACAGCCGACTTCACTGCACTACATGAATCCCTATCAGCTGAATGCGTATGGCATGGCACTGAAAGCTGTAGGTGAAATAATTCAGGACTATGATAGTGATAAAATGTTCCCAGCTCTAGGTTTTGGAGCTAGACTGCCTCCAGATGGAAGAGTATCACATGAATTTGCACTGGTAAGTAAATAAATATTTATATGTTGTTTGAACTTCTTTACTACAATAAATTTTAGGGAATTAAGGGTGTGCTCTTGAGCAGTCACTGGACAAGTAAAGAACAGAGATTGTGATAATTATTTTGTGCTAACTCTAAACAATTGCTGCAGGATTTTTCATCTTAGTGAAGTTACTGAGAGAAATCCTGAGTTAAGAAGTCCCTGTAGGCCAAAAATGGCAATAAAGAAAAGTAATTATCTTTAACCTCAGCTGTAGCAGCATGAGAAACAGATGCTCGAAAGAGTTCAGATTGAAGCTAATCTATCTTAAGAAGCAAACGAATCATGAACCAAGATAATATTTCATTATTGTTGTTATTGTTCTCTCTTATTTTTCTGGCATCTCTCTATCTTTTACAGGGTGCTAGTTTAGAGACATAGGGATAGCTAAATGGACTATTAGCTGAGGAGAAAAGAACAAATCTGAGATTGGTCCATGTGTCAGTTAAATTGCAAACCTAAAATCTACCAGGATTTGCCAGAAAGATTAATCTGGTATGACTGAAACTTGTGATTAGTGTGGATATTTTATCTTCTTGCTTATTTTGAGGTTTTTGTTTTTCTCAGAGTAGGACCAAGTTGTCAGAATTAAAGCAAATGTAGGTGTATCAGGTGAGTTCTAATAAGATAGCAGCAAAAACATGGCAGAAGATTGGTGACTGTAGATGTATATTTCTTCTGTTAGCCTGTGCTAGAAAACAGTGCCACATCTTACCTCAAGGAAAGGTTTTCCACATAGTAATTTAAAACAGGTGCGATTGCAGATACTCATTTAAATCACAGACTTTGGACTTTGTGTAGCCAGTTCAAATGTATTGATACATATTTCAGTTCTAAGGGTGTTTCTACAATTGATTTAGTCAATTAATGTGCCATTGTGGTGCTTTTACAGAGGAAAAAGCACCACATACATATTATATACGTATACACAATATATATTCATGTATTTATATATATTATATGTATATTTCCTTCCTCCATATGTAAACATATATAGGTATATCCAGTGTAATGCTAAGCAGTGTTTTTAGCTCTCTCATTTAATGACCAATTCCATGAAAAATCTGCTTTGGTTTTCTAGATTCTGAGGCAGGTATACTCCACCTCAGACTGAGATACTGCCACACTAAACCAGTGAGATATTGGCACTTGAAGGAGAGTACGGTGATTTGAAAAGCCTTACACAGATCATTTGCCTAGTATGGCATGGGTCCATAAATCTGGAATGTGGCTTACATGTTTGAATTGACATCTGTAAATAGGTATCCTCGTTATAGAGTCATTATGGAGGTAGGTGGTAAAATGCCTACCCTAAGAAGTTACAGTACAGCCATTTTGTGGGCTCCTAACGAGTAAATTCCTTTCTTCATCTGCTTATACCAGGTCAAAAATAATTTTTCCAATGCCGAAATATTGTACCAAAACAATGAGGAGTTTGTAGTTTACTTTACACTCTCATTGTGTATGAACATCAGGGTCTGGCTACCATTTTTAAATATGAAATCATTGAGCGTGAACTGTGCCCCTAAACACGATTCTGGTTTTACATCTGACCTGTAATTTATACCTTAAATCCACACAGGAAAATGCCTGTTACTGTTGTGTATATGAAAGACTGTTTAATTACACTTAAGATGCTCTTCATGTCTAGGAACCAGTCCCAGTGATTCAGACTTCATGTAACATGGGGCTGCTAGAACCTCCTTCCCTAGGTAGTTAGCACTCACAAGCAGGCATGGCACTTATGTTGGGCATTTGTAGTAAACTCTCTGAATAGATCCTAGAATGCTTAGGTCTGCCTTTTAAGAATGTACACCGGGTAGTTAGTGTTCATTAACCTACATAATTTTTACTTCATAATTACTTTCAGTGATTAATCATCTCTTATTTTCATTAGAATGGAAACCCTCAAAATCCATACTGCCATGGAATTGATGGTGTAATGGAGGCATATTACAGGAGTCTAAAATCTGTACAGCTTTATGGACCAACAAACTTTGCTCCTGTAATTAATCATGTAGCCAGGTAAGCATCACCACAGGTACTTTGCAGAAACTTCTTACTGTCAGTACAACTATTGCATATAAAAGCCTGACAGTTACATGATGCAAAACATTGAGAAAGGTATTTACAGTTGTTTATTCAGTCTAGTGTGATTAGCTTGTATTTTTGAGTGGGTTTGAAGACCACATGCTAGTATTATGCAGAACTTCATTGCTGTATAAAAAGAAATAGAAGTGATCCAGTTGATCTTAGCAGAAATCATAACGAAAGAAAATTTTTTAGATCATTCTGTCGTGTTCCTTTTTTGTCTTTTAGAGCATGGAATTATTGCCTCCCAGAAAATGCATGAATCTATTAAAAATATATATATATATAAAATCTAAGTTTTTTTAGGCATACATAGTTCCTCTAAGCTTTAAATGTCCAAACCGTGAACAAAATCTTCCAAGGTCTCTCTGTGCCAGCAACTCCCAGCTGGTAGCAGAACTTTTAAGGCAATAGTACAGCAGTCACCATTGGGAAGCAGCAGTACTGTGTTTTGCAACACCTCATCTAACTTCTGAAAGTAAAACCTTTCTTGTGTTTGTAGAAGTTTCTTAAGGAGGATAATGTTGCCTTATGTTGGCAGACAAGATTTTGGCTTACAATCTTGAGATCAAGATCTTGACAGTATAATACCTCCATGAATTTATATAGGAAAGTGATATGGCTTACATGATTTAGCCAAGTAACTAGCTGAACAGATTTGATTTCATTTATAGACACAGAGAAAGAACTAATGTTTACAAAATAAAGAAGTAGGGCTGTGTAAATAATTGTACTGGTAATGTTTTATTTATGAGCTTGCAAAATAGTTAATTGTTGTAGCAAGAAATACTTATTTACTATCTGGTTTTGCAATTGTTAGTTCTACAGACCGGTAAAAAAATAATTTGTAAATTCTGTGATGCAAAGAATTTTCTGTGCACAGTTAGATAGCTGATTTTAGTTATTTGTCATTAGGATTAGTTGTTTCATCTTCAGATCATACCATTAAAATTATGTACATGCATATTAAGTTGCTTTTCATTCGCAAGTACCTTTAATCACCTTTGACACAATCTCTCCAGTTTTCCATATATGTGGATTTTGTCATCTGCATTAGCCACATTATCTGAAAATCTAACCCGTTGACTTTCTGGCTTTTTCTTCTTCTTCAGAGCTGGTTGTATCAGTTAAGGTGTCTGGCTCAGAACTTGGCAATTAACCTCCAACCTGCTGCTGCTTGCAAAAATTGAAATTTTTGATCTAGTGTTACTAAAGCATTGGCATAAATTGAGTTCCTTTTCTCACCAGTTGTTTCTCAGGAATGTTTGTCAACTTTTGCAGAATTACAGAAGCCTGTCCAGCAGCTACCTTCAGTCTCAAAGAAATCTCTTCATGCATCCTCCCATTTAAAAATATGCTTCTGACTCTGATGATATCTCTTGAAACAAAGTCAGATATTACTATCCCACTGTAATCTCAGAACTCTTCAGAAGCTCTTTAAACAGATAATGAGTTTATTATCCTTCCTCCACTTAGAGAATTATCTGAACTTCACTAGATGCAACTTAGTTTCTTCTCTCATCTCCCCTCCACATACAAGGTCTTTCTTACAAAAGACTTCCGAACATTTTAGTCTGTGGAAAATTTTCAGTGACCAAAAAACCAGTGAATTCTTTGACAGTCATATTATGTATTTAGCCTTCTATTCAATAGAATTCAATAGTAGTGGCAACTAATTTCTTTCTTTTACTGCTTTCCATACTAGTCATTGCTTCTTTTATGACAAACTTCTGCTATTTGACTTCACAGTACCAAGAGCCTTCATAAAAGTAGAAACTATAGTGGCTGTTGTCATGTGGAGCATGACACACAAAAAAAGGTTCTAATTATATAGGACACTGTGACCCTTGGGATTTGAAGATTAATGAACTGAGGTGTTAGTTTCTGGCTTGCAGGCCATAGAGCTCAATGTGGCTGCTATGGACTCTCTTTTGGGACTTTCCAAATATTCAAAAGCTGCTCATTTTCAAAGAGCAGTTGCTTCTTGGGTCCTTTAGCTGAGGTGGGAATGGCACTCGATGTATTTGATCTTGCATTCATGTACAGCACAGGGAGAAGCTTGAGTCTTGAAAGGTGGGTGGTGCAAAGAGATGAATATCCAAGCCAAGGTTGCAGGGTTTCATGTTCAACCATTGTACAAATGTGCACATAAACATGAACTATAAATCCGCAAGTGGGGTCAACAATAAGTAACGTCGTTTTGTAAGACAAAAAAACCTAAACCAACCAAACAAACAAAAGCCAACAAAAACGCACAGTCTGCTGATTCCTGATTAATTTTGTTCATGCTATAAATCCAACCATTAAATATTAGTGTATACCCTTCATACCAGGCTATGTTCCCCAGAGGTAATAATTGTTGAACAACTTAGACTTTCTAACGACTCATGATTCTATAAAGGACATTCTGTCCATGATCCTCTTGGTAGTTAAGCAATTCCCGTTTTTCACTGATACAACACATGAAGATTATCAATATCAGTGTATTAGCTGTGTTTTTTCAATGTTTCCATTTAAAACTAGAATGTCAACCTTAATTATGAATGTCTTTACTTTTGAAATTCAGCTTGTATTTTTATATGCTTTTATTGAGGGCCTTTTTTAATGACTGTAATGTTGGTTTTTCTTTCCTTAGATATGCTGCTTCAGTAAAAGATGGCTCCCAGTATTTTGTTCTTCTGATTATTACAGATGGAGTTATTTCTGATATGGCTCAGACAAAAGAATCCATTGTGAATGTAAGTTTTGCTGAAAGTGTTGAAATTGAAAAGACTTGTGTCTCTAGGAATTCGTATTTTAGGCAGTAAAATCAATTGATTAATATTTAAGGCACTAAATTTGCTCCATAATTAACCATTTTTACCAAACAGCAAAAGTTTGTTATGGATAAAGACAAAAAGAAAGCAAAAATTGAACCTCAGCCTAATTAGATAGTACCCTGTGGGAAATGATGCTTTTCTCTCTAACACTGTATATTTGCATGATTTTCGTCATCTACTTCTTGCCTCTTCCTTTCTCATGCACATCCCACCATGCGGTTTTTCAGTGAACTGTTCTTTATCATTCCTGTAATTTTAGGCAGCTTTGATCCTCACGCTTTTTGAAGACTGTCCCCAGCTTTCTGATCCCAAATGACAAGCATACCAGTCATCTGATTTCCCTCTAAATAGCCCCCTAGAATTCTGAAAATTCTTAATTGTTTCTCAATTTCTGCATTATTTTCGGTATTTTTCTTCAAAACTGCCATGTGTATAAGTAATATTCTGGATTATGAACAGGTTCCCTTTTGCTTTTGCCCCTGGAAAATTTCAGATGAAAGTACACACAGAAACACTTTCAGATAGGGTTGGAAAAGATCTCCACCAATAGATTTTAACATAGCACAGCAGATCTAGTTAATAGCAAAGTGGTGAGTGAATAGCCTGCATTAAAGTAATTAGGCATCATGTCAAAGTGAACAGTGTAGAATTAGGTGGCGTATTTCTGAAGACCCACTTTCACTATCTGTAGAGGTTCAATACCGTTCCAGTTTGTAGGGTGCACATGAAAATACTGCCACAGTGTTCAGTCTTTCACTGGGGAGCAAAATCTGTGTATTAGTAAGGACTCTGACCTTACTAAAACACTTACCAGCCCACCTGGAAAATTTTTGCACCCAAAGCTGTAACTGTGTTCAAAGGTTCACTTTATCTTCCAGCTTCAGTATTAAAGAAGGATAAGGTAACTCTCACTTCTAAAGGGGATAAACAAGCTTTTAGCTTGGATGGTCATTCTCTAGTCCAGCCTACAAGTTTGAAATGTAGTTTCTTTTAGATGAGCTGCTGCTAGGTGACAAAAAGGCTCAGAGGAGAAAAAAGAGTCAGCTCTTGATTGTAACTCACCCCCGCCATCTGAAGACCATAAGAGACCAGCAAGTGTTGTTGGCTGATATCTTGTAAGGTTAATTAATTTGCCAGCAAGACACACAGAAAAACCTTGTTTCCAGTAATAGTTCATTTCTAGGAATAATAGCTGTTGTTCTACAACTGTCTGGAAATACAGCAGATGTGTTGTAGGTTGGAATAAGTGGAAGTTTGGGAATATTTGCTGTCTTTACTTTTTATCAAGATGCCTTCATTTTTCTGCATACTTTCTGAAATGTTAGCACAGTATACCATGACAGAATTAATTAAATGCTATTCAATAGCAGTTTTTTCTGCCTTAATAATATCTAGAATACTAAAAAGGGCAATCATGTTCAATGCAACTTGATGTGTATAAAACTCAGAAAGAGTATATTTCAATTTTTAACACTAATTGTGCTTTTAGGCATCTTTCTCATTACAGCATATATGTCAGACACATCCTGTATTACCAAACTGTTTAAAGGTTATGCTGTCATTCAGGAAATGCCAGCACTTAAGTTTATTTGCAAGAGTTTAACTCTTTGTCTTTATTGTTGTCCTTGCCACTTAGTGTTTCCTATTTCAGTGTATCACATAAATCTGTGTCTGTGTAAGTAGGAATCCCTTTACAATCAAGAAATAAGATTATAGAAAACACCTGAAAAACAGGAGGTGTTCTGTTTTAAGAGATCAGAAGGTGTACATCTCTGATTTTTTTGGCCAGTGTGTACTCCTGTTTAATGTTTAAAATGACTGTAGACATTTCATGGTTCATCAGAATAACTCAGTAAGCAATAGTTGTCAACCCTGACATTTGGTGGATGGTTTTTTTAGTTGTTACTCTCTTCATCAGAGGCAGTTTCAGATTATTTCTGTAAACTGGTGCTACTGTCAGGGCAGGAGAGTCTAATATTTGTGATATTGTCTTCGTAATTTTAAAGGTTTTATAGAGAGTTTATTCAGGGAAAGCCAGATACCATCTTTGACTTGTTTCATTGAATGAAAAAGATTAAGTAAAATTGAATATCTTACCATAAGCCAGTTTGATATCTTGTTTGCTTTGTAGCACAAATGACTAACTTGAATAAAATTTCATTAACGGAATAAATATAAGATACATATTGCTCAGAGAGATTATTTATTTTCTTTTTAAAATTGACATCAGATCAATGTAAAAAATAGCATCCCATAGTTCCAATCATCTGCGTAATACCAAGAAACAGCAAAGTACATTTAAATAAATGTCAGACTACCACTAGGTACATATTTGCAATTATTGTCAGTTTACAAAAGTTTCCAGGATAAATTTGTCCTCTAAGTTGTCTTATTAGTATTAAACCCTAACATAGTTTGTTGTTTTAATTAGCACCCTACATGATTCAAAGATTTGCTAATGAAAAAAAAATTTAAAATAATCATCTGCCTTTCTATCTTTATCCAAGATGTTTTGTACCACTTAAGCAGACAGTTTACACCACTGAACCTTTTAGGAGAGAAAAAAATTCTTCTTTGAAACATAACTTACGCATGTTTTTTATTCAGATTGTTCTCGTATTATCAGCAAAGGTTATATAATGCATTAAACCTCTTTTTCTTCTTCTTTTGAAGGCTTCAAAGCTTCCAATGTCCATAATTATAGTGGGGGTAGGACCAGCAGAGTTTGATGGTAAGTGTTCTAGTGTTGTTTCTAGATCTTTTTATTTCTTATATTTGCTTACATTTTAGTAATATGTGGCTTTTCAAACAAATATTGTTCTTTAGAAGAACATCATATGAAACAAGCAGTAAGCACTGTTGACATTTCCAGCTGGATTGATTGATAACTCAGTGTGATTACAAGCTACCCTGTGGAGCTGTGTAGCCCCTCAGGCTCTCTGTTCAAGTCACATAACCATATGGGGGCTCAGCATTTACAGAGTTCCAGAAGATCAGTTGTAAAAAACCCAGTGCAGTAATTATGTGTACTCAAGTAATGTTGAATTTCTCCAGCATGGATATTTGGATGCCTTCTGAAGGCTGCAAATACTGATCTTACTACAGTAATAAAATTTTGAGAAAAAATAAATACATTGGAGGTGTCTGGGGTTTCATTTGATAACAGGATTGAGTCACACTGTGTAACAGCATTGATAGAATATTAAAGCAGGAGAGAAATTACCAGATTATTTACATATTCATTCATATGATATTCCAGAACACCATTCATTATAGCAATAACTAAGCTGCTTCCATTATTGGTACTAATTTATTAAGTGCCATCGTATATATCACTGCTCTGTGAAGTGTAGACATTCTCTGTGTGTCTTTTCCTTGAAGTCCTGAATCCTTTCTTTTTAATTCTAGTACATCTGGTTAGACAGTATGCCTTCTGTTGTACATTAAGTATACTTAGTACTACTGCCACAGATGTTTAATGTTGACTAATGACTCTACATGTTAATTCTCCTACAAATATTCTAAGAGTATGGAAAAAAGAGGAAAAAATAAAACAAAAAAAATTTATTGGAAGCAAGTGGTATATTAGTGATAGTTTTAAATATATTATTCCTTGGAAAAATTGCCTAGCTGGACACTTACACTTCAGATGACTGTATGCCACACTCAGTGAGAAAATATAGTTTATATTTATGAATGCATATGATGGAAATTGGTAAACTTCATTTTTACTCCTGAGAATTTCCAAATTTAGTCCTACGTTACTTTCTTTTCTCTCAGCCCTCCTTTGCCTTTTCACTTTTCTGCTGTTTCTCCAGTCCTTGGGTTTGCCCAGACTCTCCTTAACTCAGTCAGGACATGTTCTTGGGGTGTCAGCCCTACCGCTTTTCTGAAGTCAAGATTCTGTTTGTACTGCAGGATACAGTTTCTGTCTTTGGATCCACAATCCTTGAGTGTGCTGCCTCAGTGAGATTCACCATTAAGTGTATGCCAAGTCTGTAGTCCCTCAGTGCCCAAGAGGGCAGAGAAGTGACTTTTCCATCTGCAGAAATTCCTTCTGGAAGAAACCAATGGACTCTATGTCTGATGTAGATCCTGAAGAATTGTGTGTGCAGGAGGGTATATGTTCAGGGATACTGTTTTAACATTCAGGTGTCACTGAAGCTACAGTTCTACTGTAGAGATACTAAGCAACTCCTCTTCAAATATGATATCACTGTTCCCTCGGTCTCTCAGTCCCTGGGGGCTGCCAGGGGTACTGCCAGAGGGGCTCAGGTAGATGAAACATACATTTGGCAGAGCTTTACTTAAGGATGTCAGGATGACTGTGATAGGTCACATCAGAGGGCTGTTTTGCCCAATATTCTCCATCTGACGTGGCTGTGGGTAGCTTCCCAGAGAATGTTAAGAACAGACTAAGCAAATAGGATACTTCCCTGAATAGTGTTTTTAGGTTTGAATTTCCTGAACAGGATATACTTTGTGTCTGTTTTGGAAATTTTCAGTGAATCTCCTTTAAATACTTGTTCAGTCTCCTAGTTTGAACACGTGTATGTTTTTGCAACAGCATCATTGGGCATCATGCTCTATGAACCTACTATTTTTTTTCTTTGAACAAATATGCTATCAATTACCTTGAATTTGGCTCCTGATAATGTAATTTATGCTTTCTAGTTCTTGCTTCAGAAGAACCACATTTTGAATTGCTGGTTTTGGTGAATTCAGCCCAGTTTGTAACACCCCCCCCCCCAGTGATGCAAGGCTTTGATTTTCATACACACATCCGCATACACTGAAAGAAGCTTGGTAGAGTTGCAGATCCAATGTCTGAGCAATAATCTGAGATCTCAAATCCATCCTTTTCTACACTGACCAGAGAGCAGCTATGCCTTTCTACCTACAATAGCTTCCAGGTATCTGGAGAAATTTAGATTTTTCCTGGATCCTGCTCAGAAGATACAAGAAGAGTTACCCCATAAATTTAAGAAATTTTTGTAAGCACTTCTAATTCCTATGCATTAGCAGATACTGCCTTTTCAGTATGAATGTGAGTTACTACCTCTTTGTGCTGCATCCTGTGATAGCTTCTGTAACAATAGCTGCTGATGAAATCTTCTCCACCTATGAAAGTATAAATATAGCCTTACAAAAACAGATATACTTGCTAGTTTGAGAGCTGGAAGGATAGGGACTTTTAGCATGATCTGTTTTTTTCTGAATATGACAATAAAGACAAAAAGTATGTATTGTCACCATGAAAAAGTGCAAAATAGCTGCAAAACATGAGGTATTTTATGGTGCAAATGACCTTACAGAGTTACCTAAATAACAGTTGTTGGTTTTGGTGCCCTAAAGTGTAAATTGTCTGAACTTCTTCTCAGTAAGACTGTTTTGTTGTGTACCTGAACTCATAGATTTTTTTTTTTCTTTTTTTTTGTAGCTATGGAAGAACTGGATGGGGATGTAGTCAGGATTTCTTCAAGAGGAAAGTTTGCAGAAAGAGACATTGTGCAGGTGGGAGAGAAAATATAAACTAATAGATTTTACTGTTCCTGTTTGGTTTGAATTCTTGTTTCTTTCTGTATTCCTGCCTCTCATTTTACCTTAGCACAGACATACTTTATCTTGAGGTATTCATAACAACCTCAGAACCTCTCTGTGATACCTCTGAGCCTTTGTATAACACATCGTAGTGGATCTGCATTCATTAGGAAATGACCCCTAACTGGCAGGACACTGTTATAAAGTCTTAGTGTTATACAACCATGGGAGAAGAGTTAGGTACTGAAAATTTGGAGAAACATGATGTCTGTTAAAGGAATGGTATCTGTCTAAATTTAAATCTTTTGTGGAAGGCATACTTTCCTGGAAGTGGCTGAATACATTTATAAAATAGAGTATTTCAGTTGGAAGGGACCTACAACAGACATCTAGTGCAACTGCCTGGCCACTACAGGACTGACTGAAAAAGGACATTATCCAAATGCCTCTTAATAAACACTCACAGGCATCCTTAGATTCAAACCTCACCTTAGATCAGCCACTTCTTCTTCTCCCTTCATTCCTTCTGTTTGTCAGACTTCGCAGGGTTCACTTATTTTTCCTCTTATTAATTTTCACATAGAGAGAGAATAACGGAGCTATATGAATAGCTTGTATTGCATGATGATTAAGGTCAGATTGCAGCTGATGAACCTTGGGATATGTATATTTGTTTTCATTGATATGTGCAGGAACAGAAACTTCCAAATATTTAATGTTACAAATACTGATATGTGAATGTTCAAGGATTGATTGATTGATAAATGCTGGTGGATACAATATTTCAATCCCAGGAGGTGTTCAAAACATGTATGACAGCTTCTTTTATAATTGGGTTTTATTAGAATACAAAATAAAAAAATCTATATAAATATTTGAAAACTAAAAAGATGAGATTTTTTTTCCAGTCTTAAAAGATTCTCGGAGCAATAAACACTGTATTAAAATGTCCCCTTTTTTTATTCTAAACGGGAATCAGAAATGAGAAGAAGATGACAAGAGTTAAATTACCCTCATACTCTTTATAGATATATATTAAAGAAAGTCATGGATTCCTGAATTCAAATAGTTGAAAAAGAGGCTTTTTTTCATATTTGCAACATATAGAGATAACAAGTGATGGGAAAACAGCACACAAAACTCTTAGAAGAGTAAAACTTGCTGTCTTCTTTAATCAGTGTTGTCAAAAAGGTAATTATAAAAGTAGGGATAATGTAGGGCAGCTGAACAGGAGACAAGAAAGAATGTTTCTCATTTTATCAAAGCCTTTGTAGTGTTTCTTGGTAGTCCGTATTGGGATGAAGAGGGGCTGTCTGTAATCTGTTACGCTGTATAGGTCGGTGCTTTCAACAGAACAATATGCGGAATGGACCCTGACCTAGTATTTCTGCAAAGCCTGTGCCATGTCAGATTTTTTCAAGCTAATTCAGGTATCTCTGGCATGCATTGCACTTACATTTAAATGCATTTAAATATAAGCAACTTAATTTTCCCTAAGAACAGTGGCCCCAAAATCTGCTTATTTTCCATTCAAAGAGCATAAATGGATAGAGTTCTTGCAGTGTTTAAAGCAAGATTTGTGAAAAGGCTTTGCATCAGAGATATACTAATTTCCACTGAAAAATAAATTTTAAAAATTGCAGTGAATACCCTTTGGTATTTCTTTAGAATTCATTGCACGTCAGAAATGTAATAAAACATTTATTTAGTATTAACATATTTCAATCAGAACGTTACCCCAAGCCATATTGAATTACCTGAAGGCAATATTATTTTGTGCTCTTTTTCTGTCTAAATACTAACAAATACTTTATAGGCTAGCTAAATAAATAGGGATAATGTCAAAGCCTTTAAGTTTGATATGACATTATATCTGGCAGGATAAAACTGACTTGCCTTTATAAAACTAACTACTCAAATATAAAAAAGTTTATCTTTTTTGTGTATTAGGTTAATTAAAGTTAGCTAGTGAAATTAACTATTAATTCTAACAGTATTGTCAAATATTATGAATTAATTAGTAAAGGAAAAATTTGCCTGTTAACAGTGAGTCACTGCATCTATTATTTTTACTAATGAATGCAATTCACTTAAGGACATGTCCTTTGCTATTCCTTTCTCACTAGTGGTAAGGGCGCGGCGCTATCACCGCCGGAGGCCCGGGTTCGATTCCCGGTCAGGGCCACTCCCGGGCAGGTGGGGCTCGTTAGCCCTTAAAGGCAACCCACCTACGTCCTAAGGACCTCGCTGCCACCGTCCAAGCTCGCTTGGCCCCGGCAGATGAACCTTAGGATTAAAGGGTGGGCTCAGTTCCGCGCACACTGTGTCTCACCTAAAAAATCCAATGCGCAGGCTGGAAGGTGTAAAGACCTTCCTCGGATCTTCGCTCGCGAAGGCTGGCCATTATTATTATAGTATATATACATACTGTAGGGACTCTTATTTCATGTGTACCAATTTTTCCTTCAATTTATTTCATTTCTGCTGCTTTATGGTATACTTTTGCTGTTTAAGACATTTTAGGAGAATACTTGTAGTAATGTACCTGTTGTTTCTCTTGAAAATTTTGCATATTAGCCTTTTTATTTAAACCCTTAAACTATAGAAAAAGCACTTGACCTTCCGTCAGTTTCCCTTTGGTTTCTCTTCCATCTTTCATTCTATTCCTTTGCCATCCCTACTTCTTCTACATGTTAGCTGTCCTTGTGCATCTCTATGCTTATCTCTCCATCATTTTTCCAGCTCCTCCAGCATCTATCTACCGTAAGGAGGGGGGAGGGAGAACTAAATCAGGCCATCTACATTGTATAATTGCATTTCAACAATTACACTGATGAAATAGTCTCACTTTGCTACAGAACAGAGCTGTGAGATTTCATGTCTGCAGACTAATGGGTAAGGCGATCTCTTGGGAGATGGGACACATTTTGTTCTTTAACTCAGACTGCATGTGCTTTTTACATAAGACAGACATTGCATTAGAAAATGAATAACATGAGGGGGAAATGAACACCGTGCTGATTCCTTCCTGGCTGAATGTGTAAACCAGAAGGCTACAGAGATGCTTGTTTGTTTTCTTTTGTTATTCTTCAAACTCCATGATTCTGGGGGCAGTCAGGTGTATTCTTACAGAAAAGTTGATGGAGTTTAAGAAGGAACAACCACTTGAAACAGGGCAGTTCTGGGCTGCCTTTTGAAAACCGGTAGAGGTTTTTTATGAAATGAAGTAATCAGTTCTAGTAAATGTCACTGTATTGAAGCTTTTCTCTTGTATCAAGATATTACTGAGTAAACACAGAAATAGTTTAGACAGCTAATTATGGAACTGCAGATATCTTACTTTCTGGCTTAATACTCTAAAATTAGGTTCCTTTTTGCCTGTTCTTCTGCCTTATGCCTGAAACACTCTTGGACACAACCCACTGAAGAAGTGAAAGATGCTTCTGTCTGGAATACTCTTGCTGGCTGTGACAGCCTGTGCTCACTGGCTCTGCTTGAGCAGCAAGGTTGGAATAAAAGACCTCTGTGAGGGCAATTCTAGCTTCAACAATTCTGCAGCTAAGTCATCATCTTAGGAGAAACTGCAGATACACTGCTTCCTGGGGGCATGCCCTAATCAGTAGCTGTTTACACTTAGTTTGATTTCAGTTTAATGTAATACAGTTCAAATATGAAGTCTTGAAGCTTTTTTTCTGGTAGCTTGAGATGCTTTTCAGGAAAGTTATGCAGAGAGTTGTTTTGTAACAACTTTTTCTTGCTTTTCTAAACATCTTTTAGTAGAACATTGATGCTTAGATGATTTCCATAAGTCTAGGGTGAGAAGTGCTTTCCAAAGTTGTTGTAAAAGTTATTTAAGTAAGTTCATTATTCCTGAAATGTTGTCTTTGGCTTTGGATGTTTTAAGGTTTTGGTTTTTTTTTGTCCAAGAGAGTTGTTAGGTTTTTTCTTTGTTTAGTATATTTACTAGATATCTTATATTTCTGTCTTTTTCTGGGAAACTCTCAGGATCTCAGAAATTTAAATGTAGGATAAACTTTCACTGTAACTCAGTGTTCCCCTAAATCTTGAAAACTTCAATGCTTTTCAGAAAAATAGAATTTAGTCTGTGGCTGTGGTTGTTGTGCATCCAAGAAAGCATAATTTGTCTGATTGGTATAATGGGCAAAAGATTTTAGAGTTCAGACAGGAGATGAAATATCTGTGGGTCTGACTTATCACCCAGTTCTAGTTTTATCCTGGAGTATAACAGTTAGCAAACAAATAGGGAAAAATTACTTGTTGGTTTGTTTGTTTGTTTGGGGTTTTTTGGGGGTTGGGGAAGCAGAAGGGCACCATAGCATAGCCTGGCATATCAGCACCAGAAGTGGTTTGGGACACTGAATCCCAGTTTTGTCACCCAGCTGTTGCCCTGAGATAGGCTCCAAAATCTGAGCAAGAAGCAGAATTTCAAATCAGGCTTTCCTTTGACATAACCTATTAGCAAACTTAACCCTCTGCTTTGCTGTGTGCTCTGTGTTATGAATAAAAATCAAGGAGCCTGAATGGTTTCTTTTTTCTATGCCAGTAACACAAGCATCTCCTTAAGTATTATGACATCCCACCCAGAGCTGGGTAGCTAACTGGTTCAGGTATTGCAGATCTGGGTATCACATAAAAAGTTCCTGTTTGAATCCAATCCTTTTTGCTTAGATTCTTTATGCATCTGTTAGTATAGTAATAAAAGTGTTTGGGTGGTTCCTAGTGCTACCAGGTATAATGCAAAATGGTCAGAAATATAAAGCTGTCCTTTCTGTTTTGTTCAGTACAGAGGGCAAAAAATCTATTCACAAAGTGCCAGAGGGGAGACAGCCTGGTAGGAGAGCCCCAGGAGCAGGGAATGTAAGATAAGAATAGTTTTCTGAGACAAAAGTACCTTTTTGTATGAAAAGGGTTGAGAGAGAAGTACATTACTATGCTACCTTACACATTTTATGTGTACATGTGTTGTGGTTTATATTATATATTTTACATATATATACTTTGTATCTCAATGTTTTAAAATCTGTCTTGTAGCAGAAACAGCGTTATGCTTTCCCTGTGGGTGAACCTCTTCACATAAGCTGTGGCTCGCTCAGGTTGCCGAAGACAGGTTTCATTGATATATTTGGTCTATCTCTCAGTTCCCTAGACAAAACCTCCTTATTTTTATGTTTTAAGGTGTATTCTGTGTTTGCATAATGACCTGAGTGAACATCTGTTTTGTTTTGCAGTTTGTGCCATTCCGAGATTACATTGACAGAAGTGGAAACCACGTGTTAAGCATGGCAAGACTTGCTAAAGATGTTTTGGCTGAAATTCCAGAGCAGTTTCTGTCCTACATGAGAGTCAGAGGAATAAAGCCATTACCTGCACCACCACCCTATACACCCCCAATTCACGTGTTGCAGACTCAGATATGACTGCTCTGAAGCATTTATCACAAGTCTCTGGATGCAGCAGTAGCTTCTGATAACTTTTTGGAGCTAGAAATCTCTTTACATACCAAAATTCTCCTATAGTTGCATAAGCAACTGGAAAGCTTTTAAATGCTAAGAGTAAAATGTTGATGTTCTGAGTCCTTTTCTTTTTTTTTTTTACAAAACACCCTACTTTTTTGATGTATTTATTGGAGGGGGAAAGCACAAGTCAGGTTTTTGTCTCAGAAGATAGTGTCCCCTCTGAATACTGTGTGTATATAAATGTATAGGAGTGCTATTACTCTGTATCAATGTTTACATGTTACTATTTTTAAATTTCAGTACTTTTATAACTATTCTTAAGAATAAAAGTTTGGAATATTGATCCACATGTCTTCTAGCTTGCAATAGTTTGTCACAACAAGAGAAGCAATATCTCTTTGAATGTTTGTCCAGACAAATAGGAATGAAAGCTAAGAAAAGAACAAATGTTATCTATGTGTTTTCGAGTAACTGAAGTGCTTCAGTCAGTGCTCAGTAATCCACTCATCTCATCATTTCAGAATAAACTCCTGAAATGTGAATAATATAATTGCATATGACTTGTAACTAACTCCAAACTCTGAGGGGGAGGTATGTGTATTTTTTCAGAGATTCTCCAATTTCTAAGTTTATCTAAGTTTACAGATTTTTAAACTAGCTACTGAAACAAATTAGAATAGTTACTTGCTATAATTAATTAAAGAAAATTACCTCAATTCAGAACTATCAGAGTATTATAGTTGACTCACTGAACTCATTAAATCATATCATGCATCCCTTAAAGCACTAGAAATTTTGCATCAGAAATGTCTTTTGAAGTGATTACAGCAGATGTTTTATAATTGACCATTTTAAACTTTAAAAATTTAAAATCTTAACTTTTTTTTGTATAGATTACCCATTCAAAGGGATGCTGACTCTTAATACTTGGGTTTAATATTGTCATTTAATCACATTTCCATTCAGGGTGCATGAATGATAATGTTAATTAACTGGTTTAAAAACTGCACAACCGTGTTGCTTTGTGCACAATTTTGTGTACAGAACTACCCAAAAAATTTTAGTATATGCCTGTTCGTATATAATTATAAAATGGTTTTGCATGTATATTTTGTACAAAATACACGGTTTTGTGAGTTTGTGTCAGATACGTTTTATTTAGAACTAATGGCCTTAAATTTCACAAAATTCCTGAAATGATTTTGAATTGCCTTTAAATACTGTTAAAACTGAACATTTTAATTTTTTTGTGTCAACGGTTGTAACTGTCTTGTATACGTAAATTTTTTTTTTTTTGCATATGACCTGTTTACTACTTCTGTTTCTTACTACTGAATGTTGTAATGTACAGTATAAAACTAAGGTGCATTTTTTAAGCATGAGAAGTTTTTTGCCAGAAAGTATATCTTCAATATTAATGGCATATAACTATGTAAATGCAGAATCTTCCATTTTTAAATATATTTACTTCCTTTAACTATTTCATGTGGGAAATCACATTTTCCAAATAATTATTATGTTAGTAAAAAAATAATTTTTTTTGTAAAAAAAAAAATCTTATTTTATTTTTATTTCAAAACAGTTTTTACATAAATATGGACTTTAATTTTCTCACCAAAATGTGTATTTCTTAGTGGATTGATGTTGCATGAATGAAATTTGATACTTGGCAACTACAAATTTTGATGAAAGTGCATCATAAAGAGTAAGTTTAAATCTACTGAATGGTGGTGGTTTTCTCCTTCCATCTTCTGCATTAGTTTTTGCACTCACAGTGTTGGCACTTTAGAAATAACTGAAGTAATCCTATGTTCCTGTTGTTTCATTTGGTTAGGCAAGTCTTTGTGCTGATACTTGTATTGGTTCCCAGTGGCCCACATATTTAACAGTTTTTCACTCAAAGGCCGAAATACAAACTTCTTTCATTCAGTTTAGAGTAATTTATTAGTTCTCATTGAGCCAGCACCTTTTATTAGTCTAAAGATTAGCCTCAAAACTAATTTAACTCATGGAGGATATAATTCAAGAGTGACTACTTTAGGTTTGATTCAGGCTAGTGAGGAGAAGTTTGCTAATCTGGAGCAAGAAAGGGGTTTGACCTTGGTTACAAAATACAATTTTTTAATTTTAGGCAAAGATGCAAAGCTATACAATAGAATTTACACTGGCTTCAAATCAGTTCACTTCTCTACACAAAAAGGTTTGTTTTGTGGTCCCCCCAGGTAGCTGTGAAGGACAGGAATTGATTTCAAGAGAGCAGTATTCTCTGAAAAGTCACATTTTAAGAAGCTGGAATGTCTTACCTAAGTAGATGAAATTCACTCCAGAATACTTTATAAAATGGCTGAAACAAACAGAATGATAATGATTATCACCTCTGAGAACTAATAAAAGGACACATAATAACAAACTATGCCAATGCAGTGGGAAACCAGGGATCATAATAAGAGGGCATTATAACTGTACCATAAGTTCTTTAAACATAAAAATCAACAAGAATAGACAGGAAGAATATGTATCTACGCATAAATGTAAGAGCACAGATATGTGTGGAAAAAAAACACAAAAAAATTTGACTGCTAAAGTCTAGTAAAACCTCTACTAGAAAGGGAAATTAAATCAGTTATTTAATAAAAGGATGTGCATTTAGTAAATCAGGGAAAACTGAAATACTCAGTGTCTTTTTCCTTCAAGCTTCACAGAAGAGGGATAATCATTGAATTAAATAGTAAAATAAAAATAAATAAATCTAGGCTTGGGTTTACATCTACCAATAAAAATTTATTACTAATACACTGTTTTAAAACAATTTTATTGAAAAGCAATATAATAAGCTTCAGGATAGAAAAAAGAAACAGCTTTAATACAACATTTTAAAAGCAAAGCAGAAGCTAACAGCCTCATTTGAAATGTTATGAAATACTATAAAGCTGTTCAGAAAAATGCTATCAGTGTTTCATCATCAAACTTGAAAACAGAACAATTGATGTTCCTTAGGGACCTGTGTTGCTTTTGGTATTATTCAGTCATTTCCATTGATGAAACCAATATAAAATAGGGTTATTAGATTAATGGATTATATCAACTGCAGATAGTTTAATTACTTCCACAGGTGGAACTCAGACTTGAAAGTTATGAATTAGAAAAAAAACTTGGAAAAGGAGCAAATTCAATCAGAGCAAATAGGTAAGTGTTCTAAAGTAACTAAAACCTACTACACAATTACAGCAGTTCTGCAGAGCAGTGTCTGAGGTTATAGTGGATCCCAAAATAGATACTGAGGGGAAGGTGTCTAAGTGGAAGTTTTGAATATAGACCACCCGATGTAGTCTGTCCACTGTTCTCAAAATATTAAGGCCTTGGCTAGTGTATCACTTCCAGTTTTGAGACTTTAAATATCCTGTGGGTCAACTGGAAAAACTCAGAGGACTTTTGGGGCACTGAGGACTGTTGGAACAATTTGGGCAGATGATCAGGGAAGGTTTCTGTGGGATTGGTCTCTGCCAGAGGTTATCTCCAGCTTTTTGATGACCACGGTGAACTACCAGAGCAAGGGTCAGTGCATGAGGTCAGGACAGGCCCTGCTGGATGACTCTGTGTGGGGAAGCAGGTTGATACCATCGCAGCAGAAATACTTTCAGGAAGAATAGACCATGTCAATTCCCACTGTTGGGTTGCTGTTTCCTACTGCTCACATTTTGTATGTGAAATGTACTCTCTCTTTCGAACTAGCTTATGGCACTAGTACGCATTTTCTTCAACACTGCACGGCGTATTATTGTTTCTTTGCCACTGGGTTGGTAGGGTATGATTTCAGGTTTTATTTCCAGCCAGTGTTGTGAATTACCACGAGAGTGCGAGTGACTGTGGATGACCAGTATTTTCAAATTGGCCATCTAACCAAAGAGTATAGAGTACTACATTTGGGTGCATGTACCTGCAGCCAAATATTTGACAATAATTAATTTCATCATTGGAATTTTTATTTGATTATTTTATTTTGCAAACCATTGAAGGCATTGAAGTGACCGAGTGTCCTTATAGATATCCCACCCTGCAGAAGGTGAACTGCTGTGAGACACCTGTCCTGCAGTCATGAAGTGTGATTCCTAGTGCAGGATATGCCGTGGGTGGTGGGACAGCCTTCCCAAGGCTGTGCCTTTGCACTGCCTGTGCACTCCAAGACTTCTGCATTGCTCTGCTCCCCAGGGAGGAAAAATTCTTCCCATCCTTGAGAGGAACATGACTGTCATAACAACTGGGTGGCCTGTGTGTTCCCCTGCCACAGGCAGCTCTGTAGTTTGCTTTGCTTCAGGCTGGTCATGAAATCAAAGCAATTGACTGGATGTGCAAAGTGATCAGCGCTGAACTGCCGTGTCTTCAGCAGAGTGGGCCATCAGGATGCAATCATCAGCCAGAGGGAATTCAGGGGAAGTGGGTTGGCTGGTTTCCATGAGCACAGGGCTACCACAGGCTGGTGAACTTCTCTGTGGAGAAAATTAAGTACTTCCACTGGTAATGGCAGAAGGCCCCCAAAAGTACAGGAGCAACCATGCAGCCCTGGTTGATGGCGTTTTGTGAGCAGGAGGGAATGGAAAATATCACCAGGTAATCAAACCTGGAGGAAAGGAGGGGAGCCCAGCAGGAGTCTGTCATGGCTGTTTCTGAGCAAATATTGTCATTAATGTAATTAACAAAGGGGTAGAGGCTACATTTATAAAGCGAACAAAAGTATCAGCTCACCAGGACTGCAGGCTGGGAGGCCTGAATAAATTAAAGAGTGGTTTTGATGAGTTGGAGGGGAGGTCAGGAATCAGGAAGATAAGCTGCTGTGGAAAAAAAAAAAAAGTGGAAAATACTGCATTCAGGAGGGAAATAAATAAGCACAAATGAAATGAAAATGAAAAATACCTGGATAAGCAGCAGTTCGGGACTTAATAATCTGCAGATTACAGCTGGGCTGCAAACAGAATGTGAATCAAATTGTGATACTGCTGCATAAAAAGCAGAGTTCACCCTGGAAGATGCTAACAGCAGTCGTGTTCACAGGGGGAGGGAGGTAATCATTGCTCCAGGTTAAACCGTGCTGAAGCCTGAGCTTGGCACTGTGTCTGGTCCACAGGGCCACACTTTAGGGCACAGACAATTTTGAAAGAGTCTGAGAGTAGAGAAAAGAAGATGTTTTTTAACCTGCAAGGAAAAAATTAAAGCACTTGGGTATGTTTCATATGCAGATTACCAGAAGGAATGTGATAAACTCTGTGTCTGTGCAAGGGGTGCTGTAGTGAGCTATTCTCAAAGGTCGGAGATGACGGGTGATGTTATCATCTTTGGCAGCAAGAATGGCTTATACGAGTGGATAGGCAAACCTCCCAAACTAACTGGAGACCACTTCTAGTGCATCTCAAGCAAATTACATCATCTCTGTCTTAGAAATTGTTCAGAACAGTCTGGAGAATTGCTAGGGATGGCCTAATTGTGCAGCCTCCCTCTGAGCAAGGAAATAATACATTGAATAGTTAAATATCCTCCTGAAGCACCCTTTGTGAGTCCTGCAAATGTAGGTGGCCTAATTAAGATAGAGACAAGGATAATACATTGGGAGAGGAGGACTGGAGTGGGTGGTTGGGTAGGAAGGCACCAGGAGGGCTGGAGAGGGCCCTGGTGAGGTCTTGTCTGAAGTACATTTATGCTTCCAGTCACCTGTTTCCAAAGCAATGGACTCAATGTGCTGGTGAAGAGAGAGACTCTTAGGAGACTTCCATTCAGTGGGCAGGTGAGATGACCAGCCCCTGTGTGTGACCAAAGGCTATGAGGAGGGAAAAGGCTCATGGTGGTCACACCATGATGGTGAAGGTCAGGTGAAAAGCAACACATGCCAAGAGAGTTGGTATAAGTGGACGGCAAGATGGGAGTGCCTGTCTGCATACCTGAGGTTTCTAAACATAAATGCAACAAGGTATTGGAGCAGCAGCAAAACTTTCACAGTGATAATTAAGTACAGTCAATTCTACAGTCATGACACCTTGGCTGGATATACTCGGTCAGCTGTTGTTACCAACCAACCCAAACCCACCAAAACCCAGAAACATTCCCTGCAATTCCTTTTACAGGGAAGGACACAGAACATACCCTTGTGTCCTCAGGATTCATAGCATTAGGCTATACTGAAACATGCAGTTTCTTCAGTTACAAGAACTGGTATTTGCCTCATGTCTCTGATTCACTCACTTGTAATAGACAATTAAGTCTCTGGATAAAAGAATTGAAGAAGCATTTAAGGGATGCTGGAATAAAACCGTAATTGGATTAACATTATCAGATGTCCTTAAATCTGTGCTTTGCATGTTCAGCATGTTAAAATTCAGAGATAAATGCCTCCTTGGTGTGGAGGGGAAATCACTTTTCAATGCAAGCTGTCAGTTAATAATGCTCTTCCCCACTGACCTTATGTTGAGCTCATGGTTTGCTCCTCCAGTTGGAGTTTCAGGCACTCACTTTTGTTGCAACCCTGACAAGTATTTGATAAAAGAAACTCCACTAGTTTTAAACATGAGTCATCCTCATTTTCTCTTATCTAGACCTCCTCAAAACTTGTCACCTTTCTATAACTCAGACCTATGTAAATCTCAGCAAATACCGTTTTGTAAGCCTGACAAAAAGCTTAGAATAAAATTCCTTTTTAGCATTTTACTCTTGTGATTCAATCAGTAGAACTCACACTATGGAGCAATCACATCTGCTGATGAAATTAACTATTTACCTGTTGCTAAATGCCTTCCAGCATGGGAAGAGGTAAAGCAGATAAAGCGCCAGATCCACAGGTCAGTTGCAGACACACTGCAGTTGCTTCTGAAGTAGCTTTTCTCATCTTGCTAAACCTCTTGGAGGAATACAAACAGGAGGAAGGCGATGCCACTGTGAGTGTGGAAAACCACTGACTCGCAGCATTTCATCACTGGAGAGATGCTGTCAGTTGCACTGCAACATTTCCCACTGCCCTTGAAGAATTAGGAAGAAAAGAAATACAAATTTTAGCACACACCCATGGTATTAGCACGGGTTTTTTTCTGTCACTGTTGGTATTTCACTGTACAGAAGGATTGTAAATGCTCGTTCATGTATGCACTGTGTCATTATCAATAGATCTGTCTTTTACCTGTCATTGTAAGGAAGTACCAGTCTTCCAAAAACTCTTTTTCACAATGGCAAAACCAACTGAAATGTTCCTTTATTTAAAACCTGTTAGACTGAAATAGGAAAAAGAGCATATTTAAAGTATTGCTGTACTTTGTGGGCAGTGCTCCCCTCCTCTCCCTCCTTTTCCTGCCTTCTCTTTCATCTGTACTGCAGACATGAGCTCCTTCCCATCAGCTCTATGTGGGCATTTACCCTCACCCCAGGCCAGGGGGGAGACCCCCACAGGCACCCCCTCACACCAGCTGTCTGGGACAGATGGAAAGGGACCATATGAAATGAATGTTGAGCTCCTGGTGCCACAGAAGTGCTGCGTCACAGGGCACAGGGCAGGAGTCTCTCTTCCGTGCTTGCCCGTGGTTTCCCCTCAGCGATGGCAGCATTTGCAGAGCCAGATGCTGCCCAGTCAGAGGTAGATCAGGAGGTGCTAAATGAGCTCGGACACCAGCCAGCACAACACTGCATCCAGAAGAGCTGCCAAGTCATGTCCCAGAAGCTTGGTGGCAACTTAGGAGCAGCATTTCCCTCCCAGTATGCAGACCCTGGGCATCCCAAGCTGGCAGGACTCTGCAGCCGGTGCCCTGGGCAGCACACTCAGCCCCAGCTCTGCTTTGGGAGGGGCAGGAGAGGACTCAGGTCTGAGGACTCTCACAGGAGCATCACAGCAAACAAGGTAAAAGCCAACCATTTAGGATCTTTGTTTCCATGAGTTTTCTCATGAAAAATTCCCCAGAAGGCCATCCTGGAGCAGCAGGAGCATCAGTGAATCAAAGAAAGCTTTGGGAAGCAAGGGGAAAATACTCACCCATGACCAGGGAGCAAAGCAATAGTGTTGTCCTGCATCTACAGTGCACTAACAGCTGCTCAAGGAGAGGAAGGGCCAGGCCCTATTCTCTGGCCTTTTAATAAGTAAAAGGGACTTTTTGGTTTTCAGAGCAGGAGTCAGTGAGGGTGCAGCTTGGCTGAGCTCTGTGCTGTATGTTAGATATATGCTGCTGCAGTTCCTGCCTGGCTGAGGAGCACCAGCCCTGTCCAGATGCAAAGGAAGTCCAATGAATGCTCAATGGCCAACACAGGGCACCAGGGGTTTTGTTTGTTTTGCAGAGGTAGCTGCAGGCAAGTCTGTGCTTAAAATATATAAGCAGGTACACCAAAATCTATGTTGATGGTCTCTAGGTAAGACGTCCCAGCCTGAAGCAGTGCTCTCCCTGCCTACTGGGACTCCCCAAGGGCCAACATGCCTCTGTACTCTGGCTTCAGCACTGCAGGGTGCTCTGGCCACACTGGGCATGTATGCAGGAGACCAAGGGCCCTGGAAAAGGCCCAGCTGAGTTAGTAGGAGCTGCAATAGCTGCTTTTGTCTCCAGAAGCTGCTGGCTTTTGCTGTGTGCTGGGCTGCTATGTGCTGTGAGAGGTGCAGTGGGCAGCCAGGGTACCCGGCTACTGGGTAGTTGTACCTCGGGACAGCATGGTCAACGCCCAAGGACAACAGCAGGCAGGTTTTATTGCAAGGTAGGACTGCAAAGCTGTGTTCCTAACATGGCAGGACAGGGCCTGCCTGCCCTCTGTGCTGCAGCTCATCAGATCTGACAAGCCAGCAAGCTCTTCCAGTTGCTGTTCCCTTCTCGCTCCTATTACATTACAGAGCATCTTAATTGCGATTACTGTAAAGAAAAAAAAAACGATCCTGTCCTCCAGGTGCCTCATTATGGTTTCTGTTAGAAATAAGCCAGTGACAGGTGGAGGAAGCTCCAGACATCTCAATCGCTTTCTAAAATTCTCATGAATTTCATTAGGAGTCAGAGCACAGGGGTTTGGGCATGTGCTGCTTTGCCTTCCCTGCTGGCTCATGCCTGTGCCCACACTCCCAGGGCAGATCTAACAAGAGTTAAGGAGGAGGGAAGTCCCTGCATGATTTGAAAACTCTCCCACCTGCTTGTGTTACGTTTCTGTGCTGTGTTTAACCTCAAAGCAGAACTTCAGCAGAGACTTAGAACAGGGGCACCTTACTCTGCTCCCTTTGCTCCTACTGCTGTGGCTTCCATCCCTCGACCCTCATGGCTCATCCAGCACCTTCTCTTGCCCACAGGCTTGAGTGTGGGAACATTGCAGTGACAGCCACCCCACTGGTGCATCATGGTCACCTACCTCAGCCCCACATGCAGGTGCCCAAGGGAGCAAGCTCCAGTGGGACTTGGTGGGCTCTGGATGAGGGGAGCAGGGCTGGCAGTGACCTCCTGCTGGACTCCCCTCTGGCCAGTGCAACCTTGTGCTGCCTCTGCCCTGGCCATAAGGGTTGGTTCTTCTCCTGGGTTTGGGAGTTTTTTTTAGAGATTGAATCATTGTGTATGTCCATCGTATGGACAAGGTGTTCTGGGAAGAAATAATAGCCCTCTTTACCCAGAGCAGCCAGCTGTACCTAAAGCCAGACTCAGCAGGAGCATGAGTGACACATGGCTGTTCAAAGCCACACAGGGAGGCACTATTTTTGGGAACACATTTGTTTCCTCCAATATCCATCTGGCAGAGGCAGAAAAGTTGATGTCTCAAGAGTTGTGGGCTGGGTGGCTGGGAGAGCCCCACTAGTCAGGGGGATGGGGCAGGTCTTGCTCTGGCACTGGGTACAGGCAGCCCAGGAGATAAGGGGGCATAAACAGTGACCTCACAGATTTTTGTTTCAAAGCCCCTCCTGAGAAGGGTCTCTGACTTCCTGACCCCACAGCCCCATCTCTGCCTCCTGAGAACAAGAAATTTGTGCTGCAGCAGCTGAACCAGGGCTCTTGCCAGATGGAATAAGATGTGGTGGAGTACTGAGTGAGTCAGGCATGAAGCTATTTCTCATTTACACCTACTACTGATAAAACTTCAGTTAAACCTAAGCAAAACCTGGAAAAAAAATGAAGGCAGAGTCACAGCCTTGATGGTCTTTGGAAAGGCACTTCTCTTGCAAGGAAATCACCGCTTTCCCAGGTGCTTATAGGAGTTGACAGGAGAAGCAAGAACAACCCACTGTCCTGCCTCATTGAAGAGTGGAAGGCAAATCTCACAAAGATCAAAGATATGAAATAGGTAAAATTCAACAAGTCAGGTCTTACCTGCTGTCAGAAAAACCAGGCTGGCATCTGCCATCACAAGGAACTGAGAAAAAAAAACAAACAAACAACAACAAAACCAACCCAAAATGAAGGCATTAGTCAAATAGGTGGTTTCAATTAGCTGACCATATAGTAATGATAACCATGAGGAACTGTCTTGTGGTGAACTACCTTCCTTGGGTTTGCTGCTGCAACTCTGTCCTCATCACAGGCTATCCTAGGATGCAGCTGTCAGCAGAGCTGGCAGCTTCGACTGATGTCTGATTGTCACTGGAGGATCTGGGAGTGGTTGCACAGAGGGCCCTGGTCTTCAGTGAGCCTCTCCAAGGAAGTCTCTAGGTTTTAATTGAATATAAGCACTTGGCACTGGAAGTAATGCCATAATAGTGTCTGTGAAGCTGACAAAAATCTCTTTCAAGTCAACTGTTGGCTGTGATGCAAGATAAGTTTATCTTGGAGGGTTTCAGCTTTTGTGAGGAGCTCTAGAGGAAGAAGAAAGGACAGAGCAGAGGTGCTGGCACCTGTGTGTGCATGAGCATTCACCTTGGGTTTAGAGGAGGGCAGGGGGACTTGCAAACACAGTCACACTGCCAAAGGGACCCAAATACTCCTGTCACTTCTTTCTCAGATCAAAAGGCAGCCCTGCAGCCAGTGAACAGGCATCAGGTGGGACTGGCTGCCAGAGCAGCAGGGAGTTGGTGGCTGGGTGTGTGAGTGGTCAGAGGGTGGTGGCAGTGGGTGCTGTGGCAGGGACATGGGAGATGGATAGAGGAACAAGCACAGCACAAGGAGGTGTGGTCAGCCCTGCCACTGTGGTCACCACTGGGCGCTACAAGACTGGTGATGCCCGTGGGCAACACTAGAGATGCCATTGCCCAGCAAGCCCAGGAGACTGCAGGAGAGCAAGGGGTTATGAGGAGCTCCCTAAAGGGGATTCAACACATTAGTGTTGAATCCCCTTTAGGGAGCAACTCATACCCCCTCGTACCCCCTCGTACACATTAGTGTTGAATTCTTTGCAGTGACAAGGAAAAGAATTGAGCACAACACCCACTCCCAAAAGGAACAGCAAAGCTGTGGAAAGCCGTTAAAAGCACATTAAAGGGAAAAAATGGATGAGTTGTCACTGGCCTAAAACCAGTGGTGAGGAAACTGCTGTAACACTGGGTCCTTCTCCTGGAGCCTGGTTTGCAGCCAGGTATGTGCTCCTCCTGCAACAGCAGAAGACCCCCGGCTGAGATGCAGATGGCTTGGGAAGAGCAGAGAATTCTTCAAGGGGATTTGAAATTTCAATTAACCATATATTTTTTTTTTATTTTTCTCTTTTCAGCATATTCATACTTCGCTGGAATCCATAGTAACCTCAAAGAAAGAAGTGTTTGTATATTAAATACATATATTACTTTATTTCATTATATTTTATATATTTATCTATAAAAATAAACAGGGATAAGCTGTTCTAATAAATGCATTTTCAGTTGTCCAGGGTTGGTGAAGGGTTCAGTAAGTCAGCAGTTGGTTTTTATCAAATTATTCATGTCACTGCCACTATCTTTTATAACCAGATCTGAAAGGAAGATTGTGTGCAGGATATTTCCCCTGGTAGCATTGCTTGCTCCTGCCTAGGAGGTATAAGGCTGTACTCTTCTTATGCACTGTCTCGGCATTTTCTTAATTAAGAATAAATAAAAAAAAGATAAAAGAGCCTTCTTTCATCTGATTAAGCAGATAATAAAAACACAGACTACCCTTAAGCATAATTGCTGATTAAACACTTGGATGCAGAACAAACAGGCTGAAGAAAATTTTAATACATAAGCATGGGATTGATCTACTAAACCGCCAAAAAGCTATCACTAATTGGGAAGACTCTGCACAAGGAAAAACCAAACTCAAAGGGGAAATCACATCATTTCTGTGAACAGCAATTTACACGAGGGCCAGGTGGCTGGGGCTGGTGGCTCAGGCTGAGGATGGGTCTCCGGTGCTGTGGCAAGGAGGCACCCCCAGGCACCCCAGGCAGCTGGTGTGGACAGGGGTCTGGGGAGCTCCAATAGGCTGGTAGCCCAGCAGTTTGGGCAGGAGGAGAGTAGAAAGGAGACCTTAGCATTTTCACAGCCTGGCAGTGGGACTGCCAGCAGCAACATCCTTCTGCTCTTCACCTACAGGGATGACTTGACAGGGCCAAGTCTGATTTTCTATTATTTCGAGGAGTTCAGGAGGCAGGATAAAAATAATTTGAATTTCAGCCAGAAAATACACCTCCTCCATTACTTTGTCCCTTAGTTTAGCATTTGTTTGTGGCAAGTGTGATGTGATCTCCAGCACTAAAACTTACAAACCAAAGATCTCAGTTGTATTTATCTGCTTGCAATACACTGCATTGCCACTCACCCAGAAGTGTTAAGTAGGCTTGGATGCACCAGCAAGCTCTTTTCCCTGTTCCTGATAGTGCTCTTTCATTCCCAAGCTCCAGTACTCATCCCTACCCTGCTCTCAGGTCCTGCTGTTCCATTTTTAAGCACGAGTGGTGGCAGATGTGACTGGTACTAGCAGCTGCCATCCAGATACAGCTGTCAGCAATTGCAGCACTGAGAGGGGCTGAATCCCGATCTGCACCAGTAATGCCATGAATCACGTTGGACAGAGGAGTGCAAAACAAAACCTCCTGCAACTATGGTTACGTGAGAAGATTTAGCTCTCACTTAGCTGGATGCAAGACAGCATCCTATGTTTCCAAGTGCTGGGAAAACAGCATTAGTTTTCCTTTCAATTACTAAATGTTTTTTTTGTTCATTCTTTTAATGAATGAAATTAAATAGGAAATGTCTTGGAGGATGTGGGATAACTGATCAGATACATACCCAAACCAATGACTTTGCATAATTTATTCCAAAGCATATCTGCAAGGACATTAGCCAGGACAGATCCACTGGGAAAATTTCATTTTTCACCTGGGCAACAAGTAATGTCCCCTAAAGAAAGTACGGTCTTGTTCTTCTCTGGATATTGCATCTCCTAATTACTGTAATCTATTTAGTCTGCTCTGTTTGATTTTTCACTCATAGAGGCTGCAAAGCTTCTGCTCTTAAACTTGGACTTGCAGTTGTCTCTGCTGGGTAGCAGTGAGGGCCATGTGCCACACGGACTCTTTTTCTTAAGAGCAGGGGGCAGCAAGGGCAGCACTGTACCTCACTGCATGCCTCCTGCTTACCTCCCTGTCAGGAGAAACAGCTCTGACACCACCATGATATGCATGAGGCCTGGGGTGGTGACGGCTTTGAGATAATAGCTTTATAGTTTTCTGGAGCAAGCTTCAGTGGTGAATGTCTCCTTGGCTGCAGCTGGGAAAGCTGAGTGTGTACCAATCTTGATATGTCACACCCAGAGATCGTGAACCTCTGGTGACTCTCGGGTTCTTGCAGTCCCTGTCATAGGCCATTCACTAAGGACTGGTTGACTTAAGTACTCAAGTGGGACCAGCTTGCTGGCTTCAAAGTCCACATTCAAATCTCATGTGCATCTTCTCTACTGTACTAAAACTGTGCATTTCATCCAGTGAATGCCTCAGGTAGAAATTCAGTATTACCTTTTGCATCATAAATGGCAAAACTTGTATATATTATCTATCATGTATGATTTCGAGTTTTAATTGGGATCAAAAGCGGCCACTCTGGGGTGCACAAATGTTGAAAAGTAGAAGTCCTTGTATACCGAGGTGAAGGATATGATATGCAGCAGATATGTCAGGGCCAGTTGCACCTTACTGCCTTGTTCACTGGGTTCACTGGGTTTCACTGGGAATGCTGAATCCCTAGAGTGAACTAGATTATTTTTAACTGTTTTGAGAATGAATTTCATGTACACTACTCCTCTTTTCTTGTAAGTCCTGAGTGCCTGAAAGCAAGCAGCCAAGTGTTTTTGACATGATTGCACAGGTGATAGTTACATTAGTTATTTAGAGGGTGACTTTGGAAAAATACTAAGAGGAAACTGTTCTAGCAGTAACACCTCAAACATTTTGGCTGCCTTACTTCAGCTTTGTTTTTTGGGTTTTTTTAATGTTACAAAAATGACCTTTCGTTCTTTCACTTTTTTGTTCCCTTCTTGTCAGGTTTGCTCAGATTACAAGTCAAAACAAGGTTTTTCTGCTGTTCCATGGCATAGATTTACTGTCAGAGAAAAATTGGCCTTTCTCTTGGTTATAAATGCCATAATAGACAACAGACAATAGACAGATGGTAATAAACCGTATTGAATTTCCAATGTCTTGCGGGTGGTGCAAGACTCACAACTCTGTCTAGAGAATCAGGAGTCACCCAGGAGCACAAAGGTTTCAGGTGAGACACTGCACTTTGTTGTGCTGTGTTTGGCCATCACCATATATTTCAGGCGACAGCTGGTTCTTGGCTCATTTGCTGAGCCTTGTGGGCTGGGCCGGGTTTAATGTCACTGACAACTAGGAAAGACTTAGGAGCTATCTTTTATTCACCAGTGATATTAGACACTGAAAGGACTGCTCTGCTTGGCTGCCTTGGAGAGCGTGACTGTGCTGTAGTGGGAAGCCTTCCCAGCTCCTGACTGCAGAGATGATTGTACCAATAGTGGCTACCAAAGGATTTTTGCCAAACCTTCAGCTGAAGAAGGGTTTCTTTTCTTGTCTTTCCATCCACAGATGACTCTGTCAGGAGTTGCTATAAGAGATATTACTGTTATAGTAAAGAGACTTCCTGATCTGTATGTAACATAAGTCAGGGAAATTCCCATAATGGTGCATAAGAATCCTCAACAGGTGCAGGCTGAAGTGTGTTATATTTTTCAGAAGACAGATTAAAAATCTTTACATGAAGAAATGTTGCTCCATCATTCTTCTCAAGTATAGCCATGGCCTTCTGAAATCCTGTCACTCAGTACTGGTTTCAAATCAGCACCAGAGCTTTCTAAATGCTGGTCGAGCTCACTCTGACAGTGAGTGCAGGCACTTTCTGCCTTGCAGAGGGCAGATCCTTTGTCTTAAGGAGGATTCCTTTGGTGGAGCACATGAGAAATGTTCATCAGCTGGACCTGCTACAGCTACAGCTACAGGTGATTTCTTCTTCAAACCATCTTCCCTGCCAGAGACACTGCCAAGAAATGGAGCACAAAAGTGTTTGGGAGCAGATACTTTTCCTAGTCTGGAAAAGGACAGTACTGCTGCTCTGATATATGTGGGGAATATGGAAGAGTGTGGTACCAGACCCCACTGCTCCACCTCACTGCTTCTCCAACATGAGCACATCAAATACCAGATGTTGATGTCCAGGGATGTCAACAAATACATATCCTCTGAGTAGGTGAGGCACAAACCCACTGCAATTGAGGGCTCTTATCTGCCTCTATGCCCAAGGTGTTGGGTGGCTCCTGAGTCAGCACCACCGAGGTTTGACAGCACACAGGGCAAGCAGGATTGCGTATCTTTTAGCATCTGGACATGAAGGTGGACCTTCAACAGCAACTACCTGATCCATGTGTGTCTATAGACATCACACACTGCCTAGAACCCTTGCTGTTGCTGAAATGCAACATATCAGCTTCTAACTTACCCAGGCCGTGAAGTAGGGATCTTACCCAGGACACTCAGAGGTTAAAATGCAAACAGAGCAGCAGGAAGGAAGCAGAGAATAGCATAAACTCAAAACCTGGACTACAAGTCTGTGAGAGAGATACCAGCTATCTGGTCTTCCCCTTAGCATGGCCTACACCAGAGTACTTCCTGTGGACTTCCTTGTGATAATTGATGTTTACACTAGAAGAAATAATTTCCAAAGTATGCAAACCCAGGGAAAAGAAAAAAAAAAAAAGCCAGAAAAAGAGAATTTCCACATAGATCATAGATTTAAAGACCAGAAAAGAAATTCAAGCATTTTTAGCCCTCCAAAAGGGGACATCTGATCTTTAATATACACAGAATATTTCATCATCCCAACCCAACCATTTTACTGATGAATTATGCTGTTGAAAGTCCTTGTTTTCCTGCTAGCTTAAATTTATCCAGGATCAGCTTCCAGTCACTAGAGTCCCATTTTAATGTCATTGCACAAATTGATAGTACATGTCTTCTAGATTCTTGTACCTTAGGCCTCCCTGTGGATCTCAAAAAGTTTAATGCCAAAATATAATTTGTTCTCATTAGCAGCATCTTGGGACTGCTGTGTGAAGGGACCAAGAAGGTTGGATGTATTAGGCTTTAGTTAAGACACAGAAGGGGATGCAGCAGTAAGCACAAAGCAATAAGTGCTAGAGGGAAGATAAATCAGGTGCTTCTGTGAGCCTTCTCCCCAAAGAACAGGGTGATACAGTGAAAGAGCACAATGCAAGCCCTGTCCAAATTAAAACTTATAACAGAAAATAGACCTTACAGGCTAGATAATAAATCTTTGCCGCTCACTGCTCCCAAAGCGTTACCAAGACTTTACCTACAGCCTGTGAGCCCCACTATCCCCAGCAGGGTGATGTCTCCTTTGCCCTCTCACCAAAGCACGTGGCCATTCATGCAGGAGAAGGCAGTGGTCCCTCTGACCTGTGATGGCACGACCACCCCCATCCTTGAGCCACACCACGATTTCAGAAATGCCCCTTAGGCCTCAGCACTTGGGCTAAGCTGATCTTGAGCTTGTCAGAAACAGTCTTCTCCCAGGACCTAGATGTGTCTAACAGGCTCCCGGTTTTAACAAACAGCCTTAGAAACTAATTTTTCTTGTCTGAGTAACAACCCAAGTGGAACAACATTTCTGTTATTGACCTTTCAAAGAGAGTTACCAACACAAATTGCAGCCAGGATGGAAAATTACTTTAACTAAAGTCAGCTCTCTTGCGACTCTATAAATAGTGGTCCTAAGTGAGACCCTTTGAGCTCTCCTGGACTGCAGTGGTCTGTAACCAGCAATGACCCCCTGAGTGGGACACTTCTCATAGCCAGTAGATTCTCAAGTTTGCCATACTTGGAGGACTGTTGAAAACTGATGATTGAGCATGGGCTGATACCCCCACTCCTTGAAGCTCTACTCTTTGCCTGTTGAGAAGAAGCAAGGCATCCAACATGAGTACTTCACTGAATGCAACGGGGATTTTTCACAGATATATGCATTGAACAAACTTCTTTAGGTCTGTGTGCACCCAAATACACTGTAGCAAATGTACTGTGAATGTTGCTGTCTTAGATTATTAAGTACCTTAGATCCATAAGTAAGTTAGGCCTGTAAGTGAGTTACTGTTGTACTTACAGTAAATTCTATAGAATCTTTTGTTAAATTGTTTAAGGCTATCAGTAAAATGCTGTGAAGTTTAAGCGTTGTTAAAACCTTTATGCCTAAACCACTCATCAAATCCATGCCTAAGTTTGGCAAGGGGGTCAACTCTGAACCTTGTGACTCAACAGGAGAGTCTCCTTCCTTCCTTTTTATCCTTATCCTTTCCCATCCCTACCCTTTTTCCATCCCCAGCCTCCATGTAGATCACTTTAGATTGATTTTAGTTTTAGACTGATTGATTTTTTATTTCAGTCTGATTTTTCTCCGTGTGCTTTAGCCATCTAGGAAGTAGTAGAGTGAACCTTGCCAACACACTTTTTTGTGCCTTCCCTTTTATATTAAACCTGCTTTTGCCAATACCTTTGCTGGTGATTCTTTGAGTGCCCTAAAACACTCAATAAATGGGGCCCCACTGACTGCCATTGACACCAAGGATGGGGGATCTTTTAGTTTAAAGACTCCATTAACCTTGGACTTTTTTTTTTTCAGGTTGAGATTCTTAGTTCTGGATTTTGCCAGGTTCCAAGGGTTGTGCTAAATGATCTATTCCTGTCCTACCTTTGTGCCACTGGTCAACTGTGGACACAATTTTCATGCTTGTGGTTAGCCATGAACAATACAGCTTTTCCTTCATCTCTTAAGCCATCCTTTGAATTTACTGATTGAATCTGTTTTAATTTCCCCTCTTGGATCCCAAAGCCCTGTAAAATTTCCTTCTGACTGTAGTAGACCAAGGACCACAGACCACTTCTTAGTAAAATAACTATGAAGTTGTTTTCTAAAGACCTTGGATCACATACCATATATTTTGTTCTCTCTCAGCTTTTGGTTCCATCTTGTCAAACTGATCTCACAAACAGTCTAATATCCAAGGAGAAAAGAGCTCAGAGCTGATGGAGAACCACCAAAACTAACATCCTTCCAGACAAAGGTGAAAGCCAACACACTGTGGAAGGAAATTAAATACAAGAAAGTGCTTGTATGAATAGGATGTTCTGTTGTATTGGGTCACTGCCTACCTCTTTAAAGAGTTGTTGATGGCTGGGATATTCAGAGCGTGAACACTTCTGGAAGATTATTAACACCAGCTTGAATGTTCATTAGGCTTAAACATCCAGGGAAAGGAGAGCTACTGGGAGAGCTCTGAACACTGCTTCTGGGTGCCTGTTATGGCTACAGCTTGAGTGACCTCAATTTTCAGGGTAGTCTATTGGTTTTCTGGACCCTGCACACCTCCAAAGATCAGTTTCTCTGTCAAAGAAATTTGCATGTCTGTAGCATGGTAGAAATCAATGTCTGCTAGTAAAAGGAGCAATAGGTCCCTTCTGTACTCAACAGCAGCAGACAGGCTGCAGACTAGCACAACTGAGCCAAAATTAGCCATTTACAAGGCCTTTAAATACTGACAGGTTTTTATCTCGTCTCATTTCATCCCAAGTCTATTTGCTGTATCAAGAGGGCATGGCTCATTTTTGATCAATTTTATTTGTTCTTTCCCAAAGAAGCTTATCTTGTAAGTCAAACAATTCTTCTGAAGACAGGAAAAAATACGCATAGAGGCAGGAGGTGTTGGAACTGAAGCCAGCTACAGAGGAATCAAAGGATTCATCTGCCTTAATGTTAGATGTCTGTGGTGCAAATATCTATAGATGAGTCCATCACCCGGAGCTCCCTTTCTAGTGAAGAGTGAGAAATGGACTCTTACAGGGTGTGACTCAGTTGGACTATTTCAGGCAGCTTCATTAGAACGAAGTGAGTGTTCACACAGGCTGTGCCTGTTTCTCTTTGGTGACTATAAAGGAAGATCAGTTCAGATGTGGGTATTTACACATGTAGACTATGGTTGCCCTCTGATACCTCTGAGTCTTTCATCCCTATTGAGACAGGCAATGTCGTTCTCTTTAATCCTCAATTTTAATTAAAAATAGTGAATCTTAAATCAGCCATCCTAGAATTGTAAGAGGCTTGAACCTTCCCTGCAGGTGCATGAGGATGTAGGTTATGTGGCAGGGTGAAGGGCCCAGGACAAAGTGAGGTGCTGTGCTTGCCAGCAATGCTGGATCTTTTCATAGTGCAGCTCACTGGGCTCTATCTCTGCCTGCAGGCAGCAATATAATAGAATCACAGAATTGTTTAAGTTGGAAAAGACCTTTAAGATCAAGTCCAAGCATTAACCCAGAACTGACAAGTCCATCTCTAAACCATGTCCCTAAGGGCCACATCTACATAGCTTTTAAACATCTCCAGGTATGGTGACTCCACCACTTCCTTGGGCAGCCTGTTCCAGTGCTTGATAATCCTTTCAGTGAAGAAATTTTTCCTGATGTCCTATCTAAAACTCCCATGGCACAACTTAAGACCATTTCCTCTTGTCCTATTACTTGTTACCTGGAAGAAGACACCAACACCCACCTGGCTACAACCTCCTTTCAGGTAGTTGTAGAGAGTGATAAGGTCTCCCCTGAGCCCCCTTGCCTCCAGGCTAAATACCCCCAGCTGCCTCAACTGCTCCTCATCAGACCTGTGCTCCAGACCCTTCACCAGCTCCACTGCCCTTCTCCAGACATGCTTCAGCACCTCAGTGGCTTTCTTCTAGTAAAGGGTCCAAAACTGAGCACAAGATTCAAGATGTGTCCTCACCAGTGCTGAGCACAGGAGAATGATCACTGTGCTGGTTCTGCTGGCCACACTGTTGCTGATAGAAACAGCCCTGTGGGAAGCTGGAGGTAGTAAACCCTGAAAATCAAGTAAAACCCTTTAAAATAGTTTAACTAAAAACTTCTGCCTCTCTCAGTTGTTCAAATATCACTTCCTTTGTATTACCAACACATTTACTCTCCAGTCTTGCATGATCTGATTATATATGTAGACACCTAAAAGTACAAAAATACCCTGTGAAAATCAATTAGAAATTCCCAAAGAACAAAGAAAAACTAAAAATAAAAAGCTAACAGGAAGTATTATACTTTCCTGTGTGATGTTAAGAAAAAGGTGCTTACTTGGTAATGAATCAGAACTGGTATGGCTTCTTTCCCTTTCAAGTCATCTTTAAAGATGTCCTAAACTGATTTAGTTGTGTTTAATCAACTGAAATTGAGTGAGGTCACAAATTTAAGCACGAAAATTTGCTATGTTGAAGATCTTAATAGAAGATAATTGTTTAATACAGGAGGCAGTAGTTTGCAATACTCCTCTAATATGTTTTCTTTTAGTCACTGCCTGATAATGCATCAATAACATTTACACTTCTTCTTACAATCTTTGTTTTCCTCATACAATACTTTATGCTTTCACACAATTTCCACACACCTGTACTTTCCTGTTTTTCTATGCTTTGGTGTTATTTTTCAGCACCAAAAACCTCTCCTTTTTGATTGGCATATCTCTGGAGAAAATACAGTATGTTTCTCTGCAGCAGATGGGCCCCAGGGATTTAGCACTGCTCGAGGGTATTCATATTTCTTGGGCAGGAGAATATTACTCCTTCTTTCTCTTTTATATCCACCAAGAAAAAACACTGATCTCCAGCCTTGATCATGTAAGCACAAAACTTATGTCATTACAAAACACGAAGCCCAAAATCTGCTGGGAAGATTGTATAGTCAACTCCAATATATCGGTAGGAAAGGTACCTATGAAAATGTTCATAGACTTAAAAGCATGGGGAGGCAATTTGACATACTTCCAGGAGAAAACAGCAGTGTTACTACATAAGCACCAGAAAAGATAAGGTAAGATATTTTGCCATGGTTACAAATACAAGGACAATGAATCCTTTCCCAAGAAAATGGGAAAAAAATAACTGGCAAGGTGCCTGCTTCTAAAACCAATTTCATTGTATAAAGGAGCCTCTGAAAAGGATTCTGACTAATACACTGCCAGGCAGAGAGAAGGAAAAACCATTTCTGGAAGCAAGAGGCATTGAAAGTGCAACCAGAAATAAAATAATAGATCCTTTAGAGCTCTCAGGACTGAGACCAACCCAATAAAACTGCTAGTACCCACTGATCTCAAATCTGCATTTCATATCTCTGACAAACTCAGCTGACACTATCCAAGAGCAGCTTCACTGCCGATGTGACCCAGGAATTGTAACTGTGGCCATCTAATTCCCTTCCGCCTGGGAGCTAGAAATTCAGCTGGAGGCAGACCAGGCATTGCTAGGAGGTAATTTCTCCTTCTGGAGAGGAGAAGCCAGCAGGAGTTTTCCTCTGAAGAGTCTAGACTCAGTTCCTGTAAAGAGATTCTTACAAGGTTGTCTTGTAGAGGCAGATCATTTCCTTTGCAGTTTCTCTTGTCTACATGGAAGAGGAGATTGCTGTAACTGCCTCATGTCAAGCTGACACACTTACTAGTATAGAGCTACTTGCAGGTAGCTGTCATACCTATAGATAAACCCTGACTCACATGCTGTTTTCAGTCATCTCCCCTCAGTTTAAGTCTAAAAGTAGAGTCCAAGAGTCCCTCTTTCCCTGTATGATCCCTGGTTCCTCATGTGTGATAGGCTTTAATTCTCCCCAGGGCATTCAGTCTTGTCTGCTGTAGGGGTTAACAGCGGGTCTCTTAGCTCCCTGGAAGAAGAGATTGACTTGGCAAACTTTTGCATGTATCCTTGAAGATAAGTAAGTCTTATACATAGCCTAATTAAAGAACAGACCATAAGGCCTTAAGTTCGGGGTGTGAGAATCGCAATCTTAACCTTGAACATCTCCAAGTATCTCACGATTACTGCCAAATGTATCAGCAATAATGAATAGCCAATTAAAACATTGTTGCTTGCTTGCTGTTTGCTTGCTGCTTGCTTGCTGCTTTGAAAAAGATATAAAAAGGAGCTGAGAATAATGAAGACGAGAGCTTTCTTATAGTTGCCCTGAATCAACCTTCGTGTGTGTTTTTATTAACTGCCACGACATAACAGCGTCTGCCCCAGCATATTAGGGATAGCTTAATACTCTTACCTCCAAGAAAGAACCAGGACACTCTCTCCAGCCTTCTCAGCTCAGCTCTTTGTGGCATGGTGAGACATGACACTTAGTGTTCCATTCAGGTAAACGTGGTAGACACTGTCCCAGGCTGGTGGATATCCCACAAGCTGGTGCTTCTGGGTCTCTGTAGATTAAGGGGGAGAGTGGTACATTTTTCA
This sequence comes from Myiozetetes cayanensis, assembly GCF_022539395.1. Taxonomy (NCBI): domain Eukaryota; kingdom Metazoa; phylum Chordata; class Aves; order Passeriformes; family Tyrannidae; genus Myiozetetes; species Myiozetetes cayanensis. Next base: position 14,987,282 of record NW_026087521.1, read on the forward strand.
GAGTACTCTCCATATAGTGTCATGGGCCAGGAACACCTAACAGGTACCTTAGGCCCTTTTGTTTAATTATTTGCAATGGTTAAAGTGATTAAAAATAGCAGATGTGATGGAGATGGCTCATGGCAACCTCTAGGTCAGAGCATCTGAGCATTTGCATCCTTGCAACAGCCATGTGGTGCTGAACTGTCCTCAGCTACCTCCAGCCCTGTGACACTTGTGTCAGGTGTGTCAGTGATGCCGTGACAGCTCCAGCTGAGAGGGCAGAACCAGAGTCATGTCTGCCCTTACACGGTCAGGGTGCACAGAGCAGTTGCACAAGGATCGGCTCTCCCTCACCTTGCTGCAGCTGGCGAGGCAGCAGGGATGCAGCCACCAGGGATGCAACTGAGGTGGCTGAGCATCACTGAGAGCCATCCTGCCAGAGGAACTGAAATAAAATAAATGTGATGATACTTCCCCCCTTTCCAGTGCAAAAGCAGGAAAGGGTGACGCTTCCAAGAAGTCCTGCTACCAGCTTTCATTTAACTCAACTGGATGATTTCCGTCAGAGTACTGGGAAGCCCTTCTCCAACAGCACAGGACAGTCTGAAGAATGAATCCTGAATCCTAATTCAGCAACCACTTGACACAAATATTAGCTTAGTCATATTTAGAAGGGTGGGATTAAGCTTTTGTTCTTGTTGTTTTAATTTCCAATCTCCCATTGGAAACGGGCAGCTTGCACAGCAAATCTGAGGTGAAGTTCATCATCTAACACAGAGGCCATTGTCAGGGTTTTTTTGACTAGGTGCCAGGTACCACAGTAGGTGAGAACGTGAGCCTCAGTTGCTTGTGTGTACTCAATTGCAGTTGTAAATAATGCAGTGTTTGGAAGCAGTTCAGATTGCAGCTGCAATCAGATAGCCTCAATATTGGCTGTTTAGTGCCAGAGACACAGTGATTGTGTGAGTGCTGATAGTAACAGGGGTGCGAAATGCTGGGAGCTCAGCCTGTGCATAATCCCTCTACAAGTAAAAATGTACCTGTAGCCTCTGATCACTCTACTTTCCTGTCATCTGCTGATCTTAAATGTCTCACATATTTGACCCCATTTACATAGGCATCTCTCCCAGGAATAATTCCCTAACAGTGAGTGCAAGATTGTGTGTTCTGAGGTCAAAAGATGCAAGATAGCAATTACAGAGCTAATTGTTTTTAATGCATTTTTCACCTACAGAGTCCCATTAAAATGTTCTTTGCAGAAGAACAGAAAGGAACAATGTTTTAATATTAGGTTTACAAGAAACACTTTACTCCTCCTTTATTATATCCAAGTTCCTTGACAGCAATCATGAATTAATTTTCACATTGTGCAGTCTGATTTTCTGATTTTTTTCTGGAGTAGGCTTTGCTCACTACATGTGAGTACTGAAACTTGGAAAGCATTGACAGTGTTTATGATAATTAAAATCAATTGAAGGACATCATTCAGTACCCTCTAGCTAGGATTAAAATACCTTGTATGTCTCTTAAAAATCAACCAGGAAGAAAAGGCCAAAGTGTTAAGACCTGTTATGCATGATGCATGTAAACCATTTTTTCCTCCATCATATTATTGATGGTGTTTGACAATCAGCTGAATTAATTCCTATGTGCCCTACAACAGCTTTTATTTCAGTCTCGCCAACATCCACATTGAACTGGTTATATTTTCTCTACTTCTTTAGTGTTTCCAGGAACAAAACTGTTCAGGTCACCTGCAGCCATGGTCTTACTGGTCCCCACACCAGAGAGGGGAAGTACTGCTGGGGTAGGAGGCGGGAGAGCTGCCACGGCTGAGATCAGGGCAGAGGGATTCCCCCCTGAAATACCTGCGGATTCAGGTGCTGAGGGAGTACAAACAGGGAACTTGTCCTGGACCCTTTGAAGATGCTTCCACATCAGTTGTGGAAGAAGTCAAAGAGCTGCCACAAGCACTTGCTGATATCTTGATAACACCCACTCCGCATGGCAGGAGAGGTGTCTGGAGGAAATTCTTGAATATTAACCATCTTTCTTGGACCCCTCTTCCCTCCAGGGCTTTATCCCATGGCACTCTACCAAGCAGATCCCTGAATAGGCCAAAATCTGCTCTGCTGAATTCCAGGGTATCAAGCTTACTGTGCACCCTCTTCACTGCCCCAAGGATCTCAAACTCCTCCATTTCATGGTCACTACAGCCCAGGCTGCCCTTGAGCTTCACATGCTCCACCAGCCCCTCTGTTGGCTAGAACAAGGTCCAGCATAGCAGCTCTCCTTTTTGGCTACTCTATCATTTGGAGAAGGAGAAGAGATCTGGGAACCTTCTGGATATGCATTGCTGTGTTGTCCTTCCTACAGATATCAGGGTGTTTGAAGTCACCCATGAAGATCGGGTCTTTTGAGTGTGAGAGCATCCCTATCTGCCCCTAGAGGACTTCATGTGCTCAGTCTTCCTGGCCAAGCAGTTTTTGCAGACCTCCCATTTAATGTCACCTGTCCCTGCCCTCCCTTTATTCTGACCCATGAGCTTTTGGTTGTTTCACCTTTCAGCCCCAGACGGAGCTTCATGCACTACAGATGGTCACTGACATAGAGTGTAACACTCTCCCTTCATCTCTTCTGCCTGTTCTTCCTAATGAGCCTGTATCCTTCCATTCCAACACTCGAGTCACAGGAGCCATTCCATGACATCTCCACTATGCCAATAAGATCACAGCCCTGCAGGCGTGCACCTCTAGCTCTGCTTGTTTATCCCCCTGTGGTGGGTGGATCAGCAAAAAGGCAGTTAAGTTGGGCCCCCAGTTAAGGTAACTCACTGGCTGGAGTGGCTGGAATTCCTTTGTACTGCCCTTTAGGCACCATCAGCTCCCAGCAGCCCAAGTTTCTCAAAGTGGGACCCATGGTCTGAGTAGCCAAACCCCTGCTTGTGGCACTAGTCCCATTTTTTGATTTGTCAAGTTCCTCTGGCACTATCAAATTCCTTCCCTTTGACCAGAAGGACTGTGCTCACTCCCAGTTTTTTCTAGTTGTTATCCACCTAGCTCACCACTGAAAACCCCGTGTAAGATGGTATCAAAACCGTCAATACACACAGTTAGAATAAGACAAATTTACAGTGGCTATTACTTGTATATTTGATATATTTGAAGCATTTAAAAAATAGCATGTTTGTTTGTTTCAATACTTCTTCTGGCACTCAGAAATAAGCCAAATTATGTGCATTTAGCAGAGTCTCCTTCTGCCTTGTCTTAGTGAGAGATACAATTTTCTTTCATGGAGTTTCCTGGTTCCTCACTTCTATTCTGAAATCGTATATGCAGTTCTCAAGGTATCCTTGGAGAGTATCTGACTTTCAAATTCCATCAGGCTCCAACAATTTGAAAATATTTTATGTATTGCTGTACTTTCTAACATCTTTCACTTTCCTGTTCTTTCCTTTTAGCCTGAATTTGTACCATTTCTCCTTTGTTACACTCGCTGTTTGATCACTACTGGAGCCTCTTGTGAAAACTGTCAAAAAAAGGCATTCTGTCTCCCTGGTACTGCTTGCCATTAGCTTTCCTTCTGCAGTGAGTAGTGAACCAATGTGTCCTCTGATATTTCTCTTTCCAGTAATGACTCTACAGATTGTGGGATTTGCTGTTCTTTATTTCTTTTTCTCTTGAATTTGATTTTCTCCCTTCCAGCACATGCTGTCCTTTGATACTCATCCTTGCTCACTTGACCTCATGATCATTTTCTCTGTAGTTATTTCTCGTACAAGTTTACTGAAGAGCTGAAATAATCCACATTGGTCTCCTGCTACAATTTCCAGCGTGACTACACGCTGGTAGAGCTGTATCATAACGTCATTTTGCACAAGGAACTGACTATTCTCCTGAACTATTTAGGTTTTTAGACTGTTTTCCCACAAACTTCCATTATGTATTATCTTTCTTTGGGTACTGAAAGCTGTTTCTTGAAGCCAATTGACTTAATTCTGTTTGGTTTGGTTCTCCTGCTTTCTTTGTCTAAGGGCCATTACACTTAATAATCTGTCCCTTAGCAGTTAAGAGCAGCCTATCAACTGCACACTGATGGTGTTTAAAGAGCTGTAGGAAGGGAGCAACAGCATAATAAAGGCAACCATGAAAATGGCTATATTAATTTGAATTATGAAACAAAACTTAAAAGATTTCAAATGGACTGAACTATTAACTGACCTCCTTCATCTGCCTGGGCTCTATGTGGTGCTTCATAATGCACTTTATCTTCCTAACATTTCACTGACACAGCAGGAGGTAAACTAAAACTTAACCTAGCTGTGCAAAGATATATTCATGCCCTTAATGGTAACAACTCCAGTCTTACCTTCTACTGACATCCAAGGGGAAAATAGCCAGTATCCCTAGACCACGTCCAAGAGCTGAGCCTCCAAGAGCGCTGCCTCCCAGTAGTGGTGCAGAACAGCTTTAGCAATCAAACCCAGCTCTTTGTGTTCAAAGCAGAGGAGCAAAATTTCCCCATGGCATTGCTGGAAGTGGTGCTGGTGGGAGAGGACAGACCAAGTCTTGCTGCCTGGCATATCACCCACCCATGGTAGGGCTGCACTCTTCATCGGAACAGCGACTGACAGGCTGCCCATAGTAGGGATTGTGGAAGCCCCATCTATGGAGATCTTCAAGATTCAGGTAGATGGAAGGTTGATGGGCCTGACTGTGTCTTGTCCCAGTTGTCATCAGGGATGGCCTGGATGCCTCCAGAAGGCCTTTCCAATTATGATGCCTGTGAAGCTTCTAAACCAGTTTCCCACCCTCCCTTAGCCATCTCAAGACTGGGATTAAAGCAGAACCCCCACAAGAGGGCTTAGGGTCTGGCTACCTCCAGAAACACTAGAAGCTAGCTATTAGTGATAGGTTTGTCAGTAGGGATATTTCATGCTTCCAAAATTTGTGTGGCTGTGGTTCTTCTTTCTCCTCCTCCCTTCACAGCCTTGCTTGTTTAAGCCTTTCTTTGAAATTTATTGTTCATTGACTAAGTGTGATTTTGTGGCTGAGATTTCCAGAGGTCAAGTCAGCACTGAAGGGGATGTTTTTGAGAAGCTGCCCTGGAAATAGAACATGGTCTACCATAGACCAGAACTTAGCAGAAAGATCACATATGCAGGTAAGATGGTCCCAGAAGACGCAGGATTGTATCCAGTCACTGAGAAACATCTTTGGGAGGTAAGGCAAAGGCAAGCTCTGAGCTCCTCTCTTGCTGCTGAAGGGCATAGGGAAGGCTGGCTTGGCAGGCTGCAAGGGACTCTGAAAGCAAGGCAAAGCCTGGCCCTTCTCCTTTCCTTATCTTCATAGTCACCATCCAAAGGCATTCCTCATCTACTGCAGACAATTGCACCTGGCTCTTTCTCAGTTAAACCAATTCCCATTTCAAATGGCATCACAAAAATGCAGAGACAGAAGAGCTGCTAGGAAGAGCTCTGTCATTAACTCACCAAATATTAAAAGGCATCAAAGCACTGCAGATAAAATTATTTCAAAGGCTAATTACTATACCAATCCTTCTGGCTTTAATTCTAGACCTGAAATATTGCTGTGCTAAGAAAATAGGATTCATAGTACATGAGACACGTGGGAGAAGATTCAATTTGTAATGATAATTTGAAACTTTTTAATAGGATTTCACCAGCAATATGAAGACTGACAGTTTAATAATCTGTGGAAATTAAGAAATAAAGCTCAGGCCCCATATATAAAGCCTTCCTAAAATATTAGGAATACAGCACAAGATAATCCAAATACCTGGCAAACTCCCAATTCTCTCTTCAGAGGAAGACCTACTCCAACCACAGCCCTGTGGCTCTTGATGCAAGAGTTGAGTGCCTGAAGTTACAGGGGAGAGGAATTTTAGGCTTAAACTCTCCAAAACCTTCCTCCTAAAGTACTCAGTATTCTGTCATCTTTGCAGAAGACATTTTAAGGATGTGTTTGAAGAAGCTGCTTAGGTGCTGGACCAAAAATCTTACAAAAGATAGGAAGTAATTTTCTATAAGGACATCCTCAGTTCAACAGGAGAGCAGCAGGAATTATCAGATCAACAACCTCAACTTGCAAGAGCACTGTTTCAAAAAGCCTTTAGTTTAAGGAGAAACTTTAAAAATTGCATGCAAAAATAAGCTGGGACTTGGCCAATACTTCCTACCCTCTACAAGAGTATTGTGTGCCATGGAGCTTGGGCTGGTGCTGTGGGCTGCTCACAGGATGCCCTTACCCTCAAGAGGGATTCCTCTCTGACAGCTGCCACTTTGCAGATGCAAGGAGGGATGAGGATTTCTCCTCTGGTTCCCCAAGCCAGGAAACATGAGTACTGCCTCACAAAGAGGTGTGAAGTACCTGCTTTGCCCTGGCAAGCTGGTCCCTCGAGTTGGGTAGCTGGGGACAGCAGTACCCAGGGATCAACAGTGATAGGAACAACATACACATGGTCTTAGGCACTGGTAATCACTCCAGCCTAGTATTTTCTGATCTCAACCAACATATCTGTTCATGAACTAATGAGTAGCAGCAAGAAACTTCAAGCCTTTTTTGTGCCATACTTACCAATAAAAGAGCATAATAACTTTATTTTATCTGTACTGCATTAAAAATGTCTATGAAAAATACAGTCTGGATCTACCACAGGTGCAGGAAAAGTACATGGAATGTCTTTGCTGCTGTGAAAGAATACTATTTTGTCAGTGTGCTGGATTTGGTGGGAGTGTAGCTAATTTTTTCACAGTAGCAGTTGTTGTTGGGCAGTTGTGCTGGAAACAGTGCTGACAAATCAGGGATGTTTCAGCCACTGCTGAGTTTACACAGTCAAGGCCTTTTCTGCCCTGCACCTCACCAGTGAGGAGGCAGGGGGTGCACAAGGAGGGGACACACCCAGGACAGCTGACCCCAACTGACCCAGGGGATATTCCAGATCATATGGCATCATGCTTTGGCATATAAAACTGGAGGAAGATGAAGGAAGAGGAAGAGAGTAGTCAGAATGATGGTGTTTGTCTTCCCAAGTCACTGCCATGCATGATGCAGCCCTGCTTTCCTGGAAATAACTGAATGTCTTTCTGCTCATGGGAAGTGGTGAATTAATTCTTTGGTTTGTTTTACTTGTGTGTTCAGCTTTTCCTTTACCTGCTGAACTGTCTTTATCTCAACCCACAAGTTTTTTCAGTGTTTCCTTTCTGATTCTCTCCTCCATCCCACTGTGGAGGAGTGAGTGAGTAGCAGCATGGGGCTGAGTTGTCAGCTGGGGCTAAACCATGGCACAGAGGAAAACCAGGCATTTGAAGAAATTGCCTAACTCCATGTACTTTGCCAAGCTGTGGGAAAGCAATACTGTGTGAGGGCGACTGTAGTTCAGTTGGTGATGATACAGGCTTTTAGAAAAGAAAATGAAAGAAAAATACAATTATCAGGTTAACTCAAGAAGCTTGATAAGAAGAAATGCTATGTGCCACTTGACTGGTGCCAGTGGGTTTGGTAAATTTGCTGATGGGAAGGTTTCATATCTCTGTTTTGACATTTTCAGAAAATGACTATAACAAAATTATAGCCTTGCTGAAACGCATCCACCACCTTTCAGGTCTGGCTTTTCAAACTACACACCATGTGAGACACCTCGTTTAACTTATGTAAAACACCCTATGTGAAGCTGTATTTTGGAACACAGAAGTTGGAAAATAACATTACCTAAGAAATCATACTTTTTGATTTTTTTTTTTTCAGATACTATTGCTGCTAATTAACAGCCAATTCCATCCATCTGAAAGACAAGGAATGCCTGAAAACCTGCTCCATTTGTAAGAAGCAGGAGGAAAGAGTGGATCAGGCTGAGCTGGTCTTTGCCAGGGTTGTTCATGCTGAGTACACATTTGCAGCCCATCAGTTCTGAGATCAAATTAGGAGCTTTGTGTCTGCAGCCAGCAATAGCTCAGCAGTGAGTGCGTGACAGGCCACCACCTCCCACAGATGCCCAAACACGTCCCTTGTGCTGGAGAATGGATAGAAAGCCCACAGGTACCCCACAGTGGGCTTCTGGGACTTGGCATTCACACCAAAGCCCCTGTGAAGGATGGGACTGTGATTTCATTTGTAAGCCTAATCAGATAGTAAAATAAAACCAAAGAATCAGCATAATTAATTCAAATCTATGTCTGGCAAACAGGTTCTCTGTATGAGCCATCTTTCAAGTCAGCATAAATTGAAGGTTAAGCTGGCCTGCCCTGTTGTAATCAAAGCAACCCATGGGCGGCTTAATTTTAATTACAGCTCCTGGGGACCATTTAGGTGCTACTCTGGATGATGCCTAGGCTTCATAAAGACGATTATTAAAGTTGTCAGTCAGAGATCATGAAAGTTCATAAGCATGGAAAGAATTGATTGATACCAGCTTGTCCCTATCCAGAGCATAAGGAGGATTAAATAAAAAGCAATGTAAAGAGCCATCTTGGATCTGTGAAGCACTTTAGACTTCTGCCTAAAAGTTGCTATATAAATGCAAGTGATTATTCCTGATTTGGTTGAATGAAGAGGAAGAATGCTTGAAAATGAGGCACTAAAAATATTGCGTTTCAGATGTAGCATTTAAAAGATGAGAGTAAGCTTCTTTCCTTTGCCTTGCCCCAGTATCTGGGCTCAAGGGCAGCAAGGGGCCTTCTGTGAAACTGCAGGTTGCAGGGTCTACCCAGGAGGTATGAGGACTGCCATCGTCCTCACAGCCTAAGCTTCATGCTGGATCAATTATACACTTAAAAAAAGTTAAATATTATCTCATAAGCTAGTCAGTGAAGTACTCCCTGTTACCACTGGGAAAGATGGGAGAGCAGCTCAGCCCATCTGTTTATTGACTGTTCAGCCACCTCTGTGTGGGGCAGCTGGCACCCAGTCAGGATGAAGGAGGGACCTTGGCAGTCAGATTAAGAAGATGTCTAAACTGTAAGTGTCTAAACTTGCTAAGATAAACCTTTCCCTCTGTCCCAAGCAACTCACAATCACCACAGAAATCCACTGTTGGGGATGGGAATGGGGCTGACCCCACAGGAGTGCGGCAAAGGAGCCATTCAGCCTTTCCCATCCCCATGCCCAGCACTGTGTAGCTGAAAGGGTACTTATTTTTTTCCTCAGGCCCCTCAGAACCTGTTCAAATAAACACCCAAGACTGTTGTATTGTTGCTGGAGGGAAACATTTTCATAGGAGAAAGGGCTGTAAAGCACAACAGAGTGCTGAAGGATCTGCCCTTCTGTGCAATATAAATCAATTATTAATGGCAAACAGGAATCTGATAATGTACATGTTATGCAATGTATATTAAGAGCTGTACATATACAAGACGGAAAATGGATAATATTTGTGCTTAAAAAAGACAATTGCTGACACTTTTGTTTGACATTTCTGTGCACAGCTCTCCAAAGGGAGGAGGTTGTTTATTCTCTGTGCTTCAAGGAAAGGAGAAGAAAATTTTTCTCATACTTTCTGCTCACTAGGTTTCCTCATGAATTTCAGACACTCAATAATTTCAGGTTAATAGGAAGTGATAACTCAGAGCCCAAGTCATTCCTCTTGCAAATGCTAATGTTAATCTATAAATAAAACATACATTGTAAAGAAACAACTCCTTTGTGATGGGGGGGGGTAGGGCGGGAGTAGCAGCCAGCCTGCTCTTAAATCTTCAGATCTGGAGTTTGGTGCAGCATGAAACCTGTTGGGGTGATGGATATGAGAAGCATGCCACACCCCAGCTGTCCCTATGCCAGCACTGGAAGAGGGCTCCACTGCCCCAAATCACTGTTCATTGAGGGGCAGGGAGAAATGCCATCCTTCCTCACTGACATTCTGGTTGTTCACTGCCCTCATGGTATCTGGAAGCAGCTGGTTAACCATAAGGGGTGAAGGAGAGTGGCTGAGGAGCTTCTGGCAGGATTCAATCAGGCTTTTGCAGATCATCAAGACTCCAAGCCCAGAGCCAGAGGAGCAGCTCGTGGCACTTGCCAAACGTCCCAAACCCCTGTCCAGGAAGGAGGTCCCACTGCTGCAGTCATTCACCACAGCCTTGCAGTCAGAGGCTGGTTTGCCTCCAACCCTTATGTGCCCCAGACAGTGCTGTCCACTGTCTGGCAGCCATGGTGGTCAGAGCAGGCAGAGGGAGATACCCAAAACTCTTTTCCTTTCACATGCCTGAGGTCTTATTTCAGTGCCTGTGTCTGGCTGTCCTGGTGGAGAGGGAGGGTGATGGAATCGGGATCAGCACCATCAGAAGAGAGGGACTGGGGTTTTCAGATGCAATTTTCCCAGTCCTGAGCAGCAGAGTCACTCAGACACCCAGGGGCATGCAAAGCGGCTTGTGGTTGGTATTTCAGCGTTTCAGGTTGCCTTTAAAAGATTTACCAAAAGTAAGAAAATGTAGGTAGCAAAATGTAAGGCACATGATAAATTGATGAGAACTAGTTCTGAGAAAGAGCAAAGTGATAAATGTTTCAATAATACATGGACATTACTAAATGAAGCTTTCTTCAGTTTATACCACCAAGGAGAAGTTTGCATTACTGCCTTTTCCCTACTGGCCACAGAAGTGCTGGGGAATGCAATAAGCAGTTTCGACTCCAAAACCAGACCCTAGCTCACGTGTACTGCTATTGAGCAGAAAGTAGCACCAGAGAGCTTTAGCTGTTTAGGGCATTACTCACCCTTATATAAGCGTTGTTGCAGGTATGGAGAGGCTAAGAGCTGGTTTTGGACCCAACACTACACTGCACATGGGCACTGTCACATTAATAAAATACTTGGAGTAATTCTGACACATGGCTTTCCAGAGAACATGGAAAAGTTATTTTTGTTGAGTACTGAGACAGTGCTTGTGAGCAGTTTCCCCACAGGAGGCAGAGGAGGTTGCAGAGAAGGCACAGGGTTGAAGAGGTGTGTTGTGGAGATTTCCCACTCCAGAGGTTTTCTTGTCCCATGGCTTTCCCTCACCGGCTTCAAGAAATTGCTCTCGGAGAAGAATGGCTGCTATTCAGGGGGATAGAGCAGGACATGGAAAACTTCCCAGTGAAGCAGCAGTTGAGCATCCAAAGGGAAATTATTGTCTTCATGCAAGACTGCTTTTCTCCTTGCTTGTTTTATTGCTTTATGGAAACATCTGTCAGGCAATAATCTTTGATTTTCATGTTTTCACTCTTGCAGAAAGAAATAAGAGCTTTATGACACTGAGACCCAGTCTCTGCTCTCATAATCTTTTTGCTTAATGTTTACTCTGCTTGGAGCAGGGATTGCTTTTCCATTGTGCCTGCAGAGTGCTTTCCCCAGCAGGGACCCGTTCTGTGCCTCCACTTCTAGAAGCTATCATAATGAAAATAATTAATTACAATAATAAAATGTCATTTCTTTCTCTCCAAGGCTTGCTCTGTAGGTTTGCTATTAACCTGTGTGGAAATGCAGCAAGATAACAACAGCCAGAGACAGCTGTTATTGTAAACCAACCTAACGGTGAACATCTGACCACTGTCATGCTCCCACTTCAAGTAGTGATTCAGGAGGTTTATTTAGGAGTCCTACAACATCCTCTCACTTTGAAAAGAAAATCATCACCTCTTGCTTCAGCGGCTAGCAAGAGGGACCTCGGTACTAAGACCCATTACTAAAATTAACAGAATTTAATAATAACATGAGTGAATTCTTAGTCCCTAATGTGCATTAATTGAGGTGAGACACATTCAAAGACCTTGATTCCAGAATAATTTGGGCAATATCTCTATGGTACAAGCATGACATGTGGGCCAAGCTCTGTAGCTTAGCACCAGCAGTGATGCTCTAAATCAATTTATGTTGCTTGTCTGCTCATGCTGTGTAAATGTTTCCCTTCATGGCGCAACTCCTCCTTACCCGCTGGTGCCCCCATGGTGCTGCCAGTCACCCACAGTAAGTCACAGGAGGGCATCAGAGAACAAGCAGTAAAGCAAATAGCTTTCTAGTGAGCACAGAGGCTCAGGGATGAACCTCTGGAGGAAGTGTAGCCTGGTACATCTAAACTAAGAAACACTTGACATGGGAGGCTCACTCATTCGGGTGGTGCTGAAGCAGTCTCCATCCCAAATCCCCACCTGACAATATGTGTCATGTGGGGATTTTATCACCTCTTGCTGAGATCTGTATGGACAGGCCACGTGAGTGCTGGTATCAGAAAGCCCTAGGCAGAAGCAGAGAGTTGCAGGCAGTGTCAGAGCCAGCAGCCATCCTGGATCTCACTGGGCACTCAGCTGAGACTGACTGGACAATCCCATACTGATTTTTACAGCAAGAACTGCCCAGGCCAGTCTCTGCTATGGAGCACTTTCACTGTCACCTCTGCATTTTGCTCTACAAGTGAGGACAGCAACACTCAGCCCATTTTTCTTTCTCAGACTTTCCAGCTTTGGAGCATGCATGTCCCGCAAGTTTCTGCTCTTCACCCTGGCAGAGGCAGGCTTCTGAGATGGGCACAGCAACTTTCCCAGCATAGAAAGAGATGTGCACATGTCGATGCAGCACCTGCTCTGTGACTAATTCTCTCTTGACCATCCAGATCCTCAAAAGCCACCAGCTCCTCTCTGCAGCTTGAGGTACACATGGTTCATGGCCTCCCAGATGAATAGTGCCTAGGCTAATGCTATTCAGTATCTTCATCAATAATTTGGGAATGGAAAAATATGCCCAAAACATTGGATGTGTTCCTGGGAAAGTCTGGTGAGCACAGGAGAGTTGTACAGAGCTCCTTACACCTTCTGGCAACCCAAATTCACTTGGTAGATTACCACCATTTATGTTTAGCTGAATCTTGGCTTCTGTGCTTTTAAAAGGCTACAGGAAATATTTTCCAGAATAACTGAATTTTTAAAAAATAAAGTGCATTGGTGAGAGCTTAAAAAGATTCAGTTTTAAAAATTGTGTGTTATAAGGTTAAGGAAGAACATGCTCTTTGTCTACATGGACTTGGAGATTTTTTTTTCTCCTCAGCTGCTTTACATTCCCCTTGAGCAAAACCTATCTGAGCAGCTGCTGAAAGTGATGGGAGGAAAAACCGGGTTCTGCCTATGGTTGTAATCTCCAGAGTGGAGGAACATAGGCTTTGGTAAAATCCATGGAGGGACCAAGGTACCTTCTGAGGGGGCGGCATGGATGCCTGCTTCCAGGGAAGACCTTCAAACAGAGTCTGTTGGGACACTAGAATAATTTTCCCCACCTCAACAAAAACAATGGTCAGAGTGAAAGGGCCAAGGACCAGTGACATCCCTAGAGCAAATAGATCAGTCACCTCAGCCAGTGCCTTGTTCTTGGCCTCAGCACCAGAAGTTTCCTCTGAAAGCATTGTCATGTCCTCAGGCAAGACACCATGTGTAAATCTTTAGGTGAAAATAATTAGCCACTTGGAAACACACACCTCAAAACACAGCAACATCCTATTCAGCAGAAAGCTTTAAATCAAAAGTGAGTATCTGTCTAGATATTTTCTAGTGCAATGAAGGACACAGAGCAGGTGTAGGAACTCTTTATTGAAATCCTGTGGCTGTGTGTGAAGAGCATTACACATAATAAAGATGATCCCTTGTAGTCTTGAAAGATAAGATTTCCCTGAGACCAAGTGCTACAAATTGAACAGAGCAATATGGATGGTGCTTGTGGGAAGGAACGGAGTTCAGCATCCAGTGATCTCATTGTGTGTCACTTCTCCTCTCTGCCACTCCAAAGTAAGGTCAGCCTTCAGATAAAAAGGGAGCAACAGGGTGCTCTGAACTGCTCAGTGCAAAGCTGCAGGTGGCAGAACAGCTGAGAAGATGACTGTGAGCTCTCAAAGCTTGTGAGAGGTACAGGAGAGAAACTTTGCAGACCAAAATCCTTGTGTGTGCAATAACTACATTCTCAAAACCATTTAAATGAGAAGAACTAATGTCAGAGGACAGATTTCAAAAGTTATTTAAGCATCTGAAGAGGCAGTGAGGCTCCTTATATTAATTTTTAAAAATCCCATTTATGTCCCTGCACTCCCACAGTTTCCCCAGTACACCTGCCCTTGGGGAGCCAAAGCAAGCAAGGCCCTGTGGCTGAGCCTGATGCTAAAGGACACCCGGAGTTTGATCTGTGTTACCATATGGACTAACTCGAACTGAGAGTACTTTGGGTATTACAAATCAGCAAGGCACTGTCAGAAAGGGACTTGAAACATTACAGAAGGAAAGCTATGATGTGATTCCCAAACACAAGAGACCTCAGACAGCAGCAGTGCTGATGTGCACCTAAGGACAAACAAAGGCAGAACCCAGGGTGGATGCACAGCTAGGTCCAGAAGCCATAAACAAGACGACAACAGTCACAATAAAATCCAAATATATTCAGCACAAGGGGCAAATTCTTCTATTTGCAATCAAAGCAACTCACTTTATAAAAGGGTGACACTTCCACCATTAAAAAAAATAGCACAAAGATAACAGCAGGACAAAGCTCTCATGAGAAAGATTATGTCAATACACTTGCAGAGCAATGTTCACCATGAGATTGGTTTGTGACACAAGAAAGAAATGAACTAATATTGTGTTTCAAAACAGATACTGAAAATGAGGAAAATGTAATCATAGCAAACAAATATAAAAACAATTAGTGACATTCTGATTCCAGGGAAGAGAATTCAGCTTGCTTTTTACAGTGGGTACATCATAAGCTGATCTAGTAGACAGATATTAGCATAGAGGTGTAAGAGCCATTAGTTTTGAGTTTGCTTCTAAATTGGCAGGAGAATTCTTCCATGCTCTGGGAGTGAGAACAGCCTACAAATGGGGATACACAAATAGGTATATCTTCTGAATAGAAGGCAAAAGACGTTCTTACAAAATGAATGAAAGCCAAAAACTGTTGCCTGAAAGAATCATGAGGGAGCCAGGAAATAGACTTACCAGGCTATTATTATAGAGGTAGGATTACAGAGCAGTTTCAATAGAAGGTATTCCACCACGGGTGTACAGAGACTTGTGTGCGTGTCCAGGGGGTTCTACAATTTAACATATGATCCCATCCAATCCCAGATTTATTCCCCTTCCCCCCCAGATCCTCCCCCCTGGCACAATCCTCTGGAAATTGAGGCAGAGGGCTCTGAGACTCCCTCTTCCTCATCTTCCTCCTCATCACAGCCTGTCCAGTCCTTGGAGCTCCTCCAGAGTTCTGGGTTTTGAAGAATGCTTTGTCTGGGGTATCCTGTTGTTCAAACCAGGGTGCAAACGTTCTTAAACAGAAAGAATGCCTACCTTGAGGGAAGTCTAAACAAGCTAAGGAGTTTAGAAAGTTAGATATGAAATGGGTAAATGTGTTAATGAGCTGAGATACACTAGGGATATAGAAAATCACATTGATACTAATCCCATGAAAATACACAACATGTGAAATCCCATAGCCTAGCTGGATGTGAAAGCTAATTGCTACTGAGCAACTTCTATTAACAAAATACTCACTAGAATAAACCCAAATATATTCCTAAGTGGAAGGTTTAAATGTGAACAGTTCCACAGAAAGACAGACATGTCTGCTTCAAAAAAAAAAAAAAAAAAAAGGTAATTCTGACCATAAGGCAAAGGTTATGCAAAGTGGAGCATCTTCAGTTCTCTACTTACAAAGCAGATGTCTGGAACTGCCCCAGCACTCAGCCTGGCTGCTGCAGCCACCGTCCATGAGGTCCTTGAGGGAAAGTGTGAGGCAGGAGCTGATCTGTTGACATACATACTAAAAAAAGGGTTAATATATTTCAGGAAGGCACTTTCAGTCTAGAAGCATAATTCTACATAGATGGCCAAAATAGAAAACAGGCAGATATACATAAATATAATTTTTTAGAAATTACAGTAATGTTCCACGTGATGTAATTCTGGGCTAAGCACCTTACACTGTATTACGGAGCACAGAAATGAGAGTGTATTTCACAGACTCACCTGCATCTGGAGGTTGGTAAGAAGAAATCACAGTTTAAACAAGACTGAGAATTAAGGTTTTAAAACACTGAAAGTTCATTAAGCTCTGGAAGCAGATCAGCACAGCATCTTTGAACACAGTGCTAAGCAGCCTTATTCCCAAAGATGCCCTTCCATTCAGCTGCAGGTTAGTGGCCTGATGATGATCAGCTATGGAGCAAGAGGAGTATTTTTATGCATTACTGATACTGAGTGAAATTATGTCAATTAACAATTAGGTCAACTACCATCACAGTGGTCCCTCCTGTCCCTAAATTCACAATATTATTGCATCCAGTTCTCAAATTCATTAAATCCTTCTTCCCTTGACAATGGCTGGAAGTGGTGGGGTATGCTGGTGTTTTGGCATTTAAAGCCCAGTGATCCCACAGGTCACTCAGCAGCACACAATACACCACTGTGGATAGTACTTCAGGACAAGGAACATGCTACCCACAGCTTGTGTGTCTTATCTGTTATGTCAAGGCTTCACAATGCATTGCCAAACACATTTGCAGAAATATTAATGCAATGCATAGCTTGATTTACAAAAGAAGTCCATATGATGGATCATTGTTTTTCATCATTCTGACTCATGTCTTGTGTCAGGATCCAGAGAGAAAAGCTGCTGTAGGCTTCATGTCATGTCACAGAAGAAAAGGACCCAATCTTGTAAAAGGTGCATTCAGGTGTTCCTCACAAGCCTGGGCTCTGCTCTTGACTCACATGGTGAGCCAAAAGAGTCACTCTTTACTTCCACTCTCTACTTCCAGAAGAGTCCACTTTACTTCCCTTGCCTGTAAATATCAGCCTCCCTTTGTAAAGTTTTTTTCAGTGCACTAATGAGAAAACTACTTAAAGTTCATCACTGATCATTTCAACTGCATTGTCTGTGATTCTTCTTCAGTAGCTTTTTGATGACTTTTTTTTCCCTATAGTGTTGACATCTTGTTCAGCCTCTGAATCTTATTTTTCTCTCTTTTCATCAGAAAGTATATTTAGTCATTTCTCCCTTCTGCATGATGAAATGCTTTGCTAGGCAAACTATATAATAAAGGGACTCTGAGTGGTGCTCTGTAGTAGGAGATTAGCAATATGAAGTCTCTTATTAGAATTAATATCTATATAAACATTTTTCTATCAGAATGTTTGAATTAAAATGTATGAATTACTCCTCAAAAAAACCCCAAACACTAATCTTTTGAAGAAATGGCCAAAAAGTTGTCTTAATATGTTTGTATTGTAGGAAGTCTTGTCATTCTGACACTTTTTTCATTCCAAATTAGAACTGAGTAATCAATGTATCAAACGTTCCTGAACTTAATTTTATGTTGGCCAGGACACAGGGTTTTCACTTCATCAGACACTAATCTCCTAGTGGGCATCAGATTAGATTAAACATGTTTTGGGATCTCACATTCTCTTTACTACCTTTTGGAGTCAGCATGCCATAGGATTACCTCTCTCATGTCCCAGTTCAAGTTTTCCCAATTACTGGGGCACTGCAGTGGAAGGGAAATTAATGAAGAATATTTCAGGTTAACTGACCAAGAGATTTTGTTTTCCCATGGAATATTACAAAGGAAAAAACCTTGTGGAAAATGTCAAGTTTCGTGAAACACTTTCATAACTCCTTCCATATTATACACATTGTATCTGCATGTACTTGATGCTTAATTTTTTTTTATCTATTAACTGTAACTCTTGATAAAAACACATCACAGAGACCAAAAGCTGTGCAGTAGTACCCTCAGAATGCCACCCGTGCTGTGCAGAGCAGGCTGGTGGAGGCTCACACGTGGCTGCAGTGGCCAAGGACAGTCAGAGCTCCGTGCAGGAGCCCCTCTCCTCTGGCTGCAGTGCCAGCCTGCCCCTGCCCTTCTCACCACACCACAGTCCAGCATTTTTCCTATTCGTTTTTTTCCACTGCTTGACATTTTAGTCCCTTCCTCAACCACTTTGCTATCATGTTAATTAACAGTCAAGGCATTAGCACTGCCTACATTTCCATGACAGCCCCCAGGGCTGGAAGCAATTAGTTCAATGCAGAACTACAACAAATACCACAAAGTGAAGGCAGAGGCAGACCAGCTCCTAGACAGGAAATAATAATAATGCCAAGCAAGTTCCATCCTTCCTCCTTTCCTATGGTGTTTACCAATTTGTCTTTATGTGCACTTTTTCTCTTCTTCCAAATAATGATTTTCCTGAGGGAAGACTACTAAGTTTCACATTCTGGTTCAATTCATATTCAGTTTGTATTTTTATATCCTGCTTCATATTCATATTTGCAAGAACAAGAACTTCAAGTCAGCCTGCTCAGCTTTTCTTCCCATGGCTTGGCAAACAAATGATATTATTTCCAGAAGTGCTGAGCACCCAGTGCACCAGCTGAAGTCAGCAGAAGAAATGAGATGTTTTACAGTTCTGAAAACCACATCATTTATTTACTGACATCTTAAAGATTTAAGAGACAATATTAGTTTCCTGGTTTTTCTTGACCTGAAATGATGAAGTTGCAAAACTCTTTGGAGCCAGTTCTCTCAATAATTTTCCTTCATGGTTCTTAAAAGTTCCTCAAGTGTATGAGTAGAAAAGGGGCCTCCCTGAACTCACTGCTCAATGCCCTTTCTTACAGTGCTCTTGCCACCTCTTCACCTGCTGCATTTGGCTGGGGGCTGGTGTGATATTCTAATTTGTTTCTCCTGAGCATACTCATACCTTGAAAGCCTGAAGGATTACTCTAAATTGTGGACAGACTCTTTCTGTTTAATAATCCATGGGGAGACACCTTGGTTTTCTGGATGTTTGAGATTACCAAAAGGTCATTTCCATCATTCATCCCTTCCATGGTAGGCAACTACTATCTTTGCTCCCTAAGGTGCACATGATAAAGCCTTTTTTAGGGAGGAGTAAGCAAGTGGCTGCATAGTGCTTGGTTGCTGGCTGGGGTTGAACCACGACACACGGGAGAAAATATCTGTTGTGATTTCTTAGTCCTGGTTTGCATTTAGATAGTACATGCAGAACTCTTGGCAAAGTCAGTCTCTCGGTTCCTCATCCTCCCTTTGTGGCTGAGGCACTTCCTTTCTGCCTCTGCTTTTGCAGTCCATCACCAGCTTTATCCAGAGCTGCTCTCCTGTCTGCTTTCCAAAGGCTGGTGCAGCAGTGGTGGCACAGCATGGGTGAAAGGGACAGAGGTGATGTGGAGGGACCATGGCCTCACAGTCCCCTCCAACTGTCCTCTTGTACAAGTCAGCTGTGGTGGTAACACAGGTCAGCATCTTGGCTCTGGCCTCATTATTGAACAGGTTTCTCTTCTCTCAGGCTCATATCCAAGATAGAATTCAGGAAAAAAAGGAAAAGTAGCTGGAAAAGGTACACTCTAGAAGATGGTCTTTGGGATGCCGGTACCACCTCTATGGTTACCTAGACTTGCCTCTCACCCGGGGAATTGGACTCCTGTTTTTTCATTAGAATAAGAAAATGTCTTATTTCAGTCTCCCACTGAAGACATTTCCTTTCACAGAGAACATGAATACTGAGTGGGGGGAGAGCCACTCATTCTGACAGAGAAGGAGTGCGTGCTGTGCGCTGACTCACCGGCAGCAGTGCCTCCTCCGAACTGAGACACTGCAGCAGAGGCTCAGAGAGGAGGCATACTGTGCAGGATCCTAAAATTGGGAAAATTATTAACTTGTCAATGATGATTAAAAACTGGATTCCAGCAAAAGTTCAGTTGTACTGTGTAATGTTTATCTTGGGAAATAAAAGACAGGGGTGGACCAAATTTCCAGATTTAATTTAAAGTAAAACAATTTTTCTGGATTTCTGTTACACTGGGGACTCCTTACACAGTCACTTCAGGATTTCATTCCTCCATTGTTTCTTACATCTAGATATATGTACAGCTACAAGGGATAAAATGAAGTTAAATCCATGTCAGTCAATTGTGGTATCACTTAAGACAACAAGACAAAAGACAAAACTGGAGTGTTTTTGTCTTCACCACTACTGCAACTCCCAACTCTTTCCAATATTACAGACCTCTTAGCACTGTCATCACCACCTTGACTAGAGAACGGTGGTAGAACAGGGAAACTGAGAAGCATTCTGAAATTTCCCTCCAAAGCCCACCACTATCTCAGCAGCAACAGAAATTTTGGGTATCAAGACACAAATCTGAATGTTCCAGCAAGATGGAAGCTAGAAAATGGAGTGAAAACATCCACATCAGCTCTTCAGGTGTCTCCAGAGCTCATATAAACCATGATCAAGGTGCTCCATGCTTAACTCAGCAACTGAGATGCAGCATCATGCCATCAGCCATTATATAGACTAATAAACAATGTCACATCCACATCTGTGATAGCAGCCACCAGTAACAAAGAATCTATATAGCCTCTAAACCATCACTGGGTTTAAAGCCAGATCATGAATCTAATGTGCCTAACTGTTGCTGAAGTACAAAATGGGATACAAGAGCTTCCTGGGAAGGGGTTGCTGTTTGAATCTTTCCATAGTCATAGTTGGAACTATGCCTGTCAATGTATCCTAGATCCCACTGAGACCACTGGTTGCATTCACTCTTTACAGAAGATCTCTTTCAAAAATAGTTTGTTATTTTAATCAAAAATGCCACTTCTTGATCCTTCCCTCAAAACCAGAGTGTGCTAGTTTAAGGGAAGTACTGAACCACCTTAGATGTGAAGTTTGACATTTGGCTGATGATTCTGCCTTCTCAGCTTGCAGCTGCTCCCTGGGCAGCACTCCCAGTGCTGCCAAAAGGCCTCTTTGACCTGCAAATACTATGGTCATCTGCTGATTTTTAATTAGCTTAAATGAGAGCCTGTGATGGCCACAAAATCTCTACCACCAACTACTCTACCATCAATGAGATACAGGTGATTAACAGGGCTGTATGCACATCCTTGGGAAAACACAAGCATAAGGAGCAGGTGGGAAGGTCAGGCTCCTGGTCACAGTCACACAGCTGGGTTGGAGCACGAAACTTTCTCCAAGAGAACTGTGGAAACAAGAAACACAGTAACCTGGAAGTGGCTGAGACGACCTGAGAGCTGTTAGCTGAGCATCATATCTTGGGGCAACACTTACCCTGCTCACCTGGCATGCAAAAATGGTTTGGATCTGATTCCCCAGTCCTTGCTCTCTTGCCTTCAGTCCCTCCTGCTCCTAGTTTGTAAAAACAACAGGATCAGCTTATTTTTCCTTATGGCTAAGTCTCCTACAAGCCTGATAGGCATAATGAACATGAGAAAATATCTGGTGCTGAAATCACAGCCTATGTGCTGGTGGTTGTTCTCATACATTGCAAATTGCTTTACTTGGTACAGTTGTTTGGGGTCTGGTGTTACTCAAACACACTGAAAATTTATATCTAGAGTTTTTAAGACCTAGAATGCTTAGGGGTTTATTTACTGTGAAGGGAAAGTACCTAACAGCTAAGATATGATGGTCCTTTTCTGGCTCAGGTCCTGGATCTAGTTCCATCTACTCCCTAGTACACTATTGACATACTGATTTTTGTTGTTATCCTCACCATTAGTGTTAGTGGTCAAGATCCCTCAGCATCATGTGGAATTTAATGACTGTAGGAGCTGCAGTAGCGGTGTTAAAAAAAAAAAAAAAAAAAAAAAAAGGAGGATAAGTTTTCTGGTGCTGCAGGAAGGCAGAGGGAAGGCCTCCTCCCTGCAGTCTGGCTTCTGACTTTCACAGGTACCACAAGCCTTCAGTATCCCATTTCCAACTTTCAGTATTCCACTTTGACTCTTTTAGTTGACCGAAGAAGAATTAAACCAAGCAATATAGACCATCTTTACTAATGTTTAATAATATAAATACTTCCTCAGTGCTGTAAACCTCTGCTTTATTAAAGTGCTCATTCTTTTCCATTAGGTCTTTTGTACGTTTTTATGTTGTTTTATTTTTACCAGCAATTTTGTTGTCTGTAAAGACAAATAAGATTTGTTCAGCAAACTAACTATTCATATTTGTTGCTGATTAATATATCGCTTACAATAAATTCAGAGTCTCCCCTAGCAATATTTTCCAAGGAGATTTCTCACTGACAGAACAAGAAAGTCTGGAGGGTCTGATCCTGTCTTGAATGAAAAATAAAATATAAAGTTAATTTCGACAAAATTATAGCTATTTCTCCACCTACATTAAGTGGGTGTTCCCCAGCGATGGGAGTGGACAACACAGTACAATCCATGCCACTGCACTGACCCACACATCAAGCCCAGTGATTTCAGTACAGAGGATTGGGAACCAGAACTGCAAGCAGATCTTGCTTTTCACCAATCAGTAATGTCTTCCTTTGGTACCAAAACCTTTTCCCTGCAAGGGAAAGTGAGGAGCCAGCTGAATGCAGTTTCATGTACTTAAATGTTGGTGTGGGTTACTGTGGTCCTCCTCCCCATGACTTATATCTTTGTCACCACAAAGAGGGATGGACTTTTGTGTGTGGTATTGTTATCAGGAACTTTAAAACTTCCTCAAAAGCCTCTGTGAAAATGTCCTCCAATACTCTAGAGAGCAAAGCAAACCCATGGGGAGCAGAAACCTAAAAAGTCTAACACTGAGGGGTCTCCGAAGTATTTCACACCTGGCTGTCCCATGAACTGACGTTAACCTGCGGATTATGGCAGTAACTGTGTCCCATTGGAAAACCTCCAATTCAGCCCCAGTGTATGAGGTAAATCCCATGCATTTTGCATCTGGAGCTGCAGTTTGTTGTCCCTGAGGCAAATCCCACATATTTTGCATCCAGAGCTATTGTTTATTGTCCCTGAGGGGGAGCCTTTGCGGGAACCTCTCAAAAACACAGTTTTGCTGTGTTATAAAACACCTTTTCACAATAGGACACCTGTAGACTGCAACGCATTCCAGCAAGCACACTGCTTCTCCAGACCAATGAGTCTGCCACATAACCAAGACAGGGCTTACAGGCAGAAAATGTTATACCAAGGAGGAGGTGAAGTGCCAAAGCAATGATGGCAGGAGAAGTAAACCAAAACTTGCACCCTACCGCTTTGACTCCTGGCTGTCTACCACAAACTCAGGCGTATCTCCTTGTTTGCCCCCAAAGTAGAATATACAAAAGGCACTAGATGGTATAAATGTTCCCCTTGTGTGAGTTTGGGTGAATGGCTCTACAAGTACTTGTGAACACTTGTGTAGAAATTGGAACCAGAAAACAAGAGGCTAAAGAGCGGACAAGGAGGGCAAGTCTGTGGGATTTTCCCAAGGACTGCTGAGCTCTGGAGAATGGCAGAGCTGATGAATCCACAAAACCAATGAACTCAGGACACTCAGCATCCAGACAAAGCCACCAGCATATGCTGGCATCGCTAGTGGTCTGTGTTCCTTGTTCTGCACCCAGGAGGCTGGTGGATGCTTAACTCGGACAAAAGCCACAGCATATACACTCAAGGAGAAAAGGGTCTCCAAGAAAGGGGATCCACCAAAAGCAGCCCAAAAGCTGGCAATACCTCTGCATGACCCTCTGCTCCTGAGGACATGGCTGGGTTGGTTTCCCAGCCACATTTCCCAGTGCTGCCCATGAGGATATGCACACACCGGGTGAAAGCCATCAGTTGCTAATGGCAGCACCTCTGTGGCCAAAGAGGGCTCTAAGAAACATAGACTCTAAGTTCACAGTTTACATCCCCCACCACATAAGGGGAAAGGGGGTAGACAGTAATTTTTATATTGTGAAATGTAAAGTTCTGAAAATATTTAATTGTTAATGGTGTGGCCTACTTGCCCACATAAACGTAATCATATTGTGCGAAAGGCATATGCTGCCCTGCAAGCACATTGGCTGCAGGAAACATACATGGATCCACTCCAGTGGGGAAGAAGAAAAGCATATGTTACTCTCCAAATTAAGAAAACATTGTATTATTTATTAAGGTCAAGCTCAGGAACCCCAAGACAGCTGCAGAATAGCTGATTGATGTCTGTCAGTGCAAAAATGAATGTTTAAAAATTAATTACAGGGAAAGCAAGCAATTTGTTTAAAAAGTCAACATGTTTCTAGTAGGAAAAATGTCCTTAAGTGGTTTGAAATCTGTTAGCGTTTTCATTTTTGTAATTACGTTTTAAAATGACTGGAAGAAAAAAAAATTCAAGAACTCAGATGGTGAGAGAGGTAAACTTCTGAGAAAACTGGAATCCCCCATGCAGAAAAACCCATAAGCAATAATCTCTCTTGACTCAGTAAAAGCTAACTGCAAGCTGTGCGTTCCTGTTTTAACATATCTTGATTAAGTGTTTAGTACAGTGTTTAGTCACAGGTCAGACACTGCAGGCCACTCTCTTTGTTGTTCGATATCAGACTTCCATTTTAAATACATATTGACAAGTTTCCTTCAGCTTGTGAGATATGTTTAGCACACAGATTTATTTTTGGGAACAGCAGGAACAGGTATAGGTCCTTTAGTATCAAATTCCAACCTTAGGGGTTTGTGATGAAAAGATGCGGAAATTACAAATATTTATATAACTCTGATGCCTGCAGCCCTAGCAGTGCACACTACTGTGCAGTGTTTTCAGTAAAGATGGCTATCACTAGTAGCCACCCCCTAACACAGACTAAGCACAGACACGGATTTTTAACCAAGTGCTCAAAACTACCTTTAACAAAACTGTGGCTTGTCAACAGAAGGATGAAGGTGATAAATCTTACTCTGAACAGAAATAGTGATGAACGATTGGAGAATATCTTCCGGACATGGGGCGTGTCCACCCTGAGCGCACATCCAGAGCTGGGCACTGCATATGCAGCAGTGCTGCAGCTCTGCCCTGGCACTCTGTGGTGCTGTGCTCTCTGGGTTCACAACAAAGCAGAGAGGGATGAGGTGGCCTTCTCCTCATCTGTGTCGCCAAAGAGGATATGGCTATGCTGGCACCGCTGTGCTTTGAGAGCAGGGGATACAGGAAGTGCTGCCTCAGAGAAGACCACTACTAGTGGGGGAATGGCAACAAAAGTGCCATTATGGGTACAGGATTTAATTGTGTACCCTTCAAAGAGCAAGGTGAGGTGCCCAGCATGCTGTCAGTCACTTGTTCTTTTATCTTTTCCCAGGGAGAGAGGGATGTTTGAGTTTAAGTTGTTAGTTTAGTTGGTTGAATTGTTTATTTTCCATTTGCTTGTTGATGGCAGTTATTACGGTTATTTGCATATGCAGTACGCTTATCCTGAGAGGAGGACAGGTCAAAGAAGCGTGCTCTGAATTTTTGTCAGCAAGCAGTGTGATCAGTGTGGTCTTTTTCCCTTTTCAACAGCTTCTGAAAAATTATATTTGGTTCTGTGATAAGCTTTATCCTTCCTACACAGAGCAGAGTTGTCTAAATGACTGATTTTTTAGGTCAATAGTGGAAAATTAACATTAACAACTCAATATTGGAATTTTTCAATGTTTGAATCATATTTAGAAAGTTTTTTCTAGGGCAGGTTGGAAATTTTTGACTGTTTTCATTTTCCTAAGAAATTTGTGAAAGCAGGAAGCAGATTGACAGGTGAAGCGGATTGACAGGTGAAGCAGAGCCCAGTTTTACTTCCTGTAGCTCCTGACAGCAGCAGTTTTGCAGCAGTGAACCAGGTCTCAGAGTGCACCCTTCCACCATGGACCTGGGCATTTGCTTGTCCAGACATAAAGCTGCCCCTCAGCAGAGGAAACAACAGTAAACATCCCTGTAAAACATAGAGATCATACGCAACTCTAAGCCCAAGTAAAACTCGTTGTTAAATTAACTTAAATATGCACTTTAAGATGCTTTTTAGGCTCCACCGAGTCCCAGAGCTGAGGCTGTCCCCATGGCAGCAGGCTGGCTGGGAACATGTGGGGTTGCCTGGACTTGCCCCATCCACAGGACCTCCTGTGCAGCAGAGCAAGTTTTGAGCAGGAGATCATGCTTGATTTTGCATGTACAACAAATACTCACATTGGTTGGCCTAAACATGCACACTCCTTGTTCCATGCTGACTGTGTTGCTGGAGGTAAAAATCTCCACTTCCTGCAGGTCAGCTGGACTCAATGTTCCACAGAGAGGATGCTTCTCATGTGTGACCAAGGGCGCTTGCCAGAACACTACGGGTGAGATTAGGGAGCAAAGTGACGTGTGTGTCATGTGACTGATGAGGGAGCTGAGGTCCTGGTGTCAGCCAGGTTGACAGCATAGGTACCTCTGGACAGGAATGGGGAAGGTAAGGTGCTGAGACCACGTTTTCCATGAGCCATGTGCTGAGAACACAAGGAGTTCAGCAGGACGCAGCAAAGACACCTTTGCCTTCAGTACAGGCTCATTGCTTGGCCTTTCAGAAAGGCCACCCCAGTCAGCTATAAGGCATTACAGAAAACTTATCTAGTTTTGGCAGGATGGTTTGTTCTGTCAGGAGCATTTTCAGACTTCGCCCCATCCCCCAGTACACTCATGACCCTTCCTCACTTTCTGCAATTTGAAAATTGAATAAACCTAATTCTTAGTTTATCATCCGAGTCATTGGCAAAACTGTTGAGTTATATGGGCCTAGGAGAGGTGCCCATGGAAACCATGACTGGTGTGTCTGCACTGGCCATGGAACATGGATGACAGTCCTGCAGACAGCTCATCAATCTGCAGAAACAGGTGCTGTGTGTCACAGCCCTTCTGAAACACAGTGTCAACCTCCCCATGGCCTGCATAGCCCATTGTATTGGTGTAAATGGAAAAGACCTTTGTTAAAAATCATGTTCCTGACAAATTCCCAATAGCTGTTACTTATCCTT
Source organism: Myiozetetes cayanensis (assembly GCF_022539395.1). NCBI lineage: Eukaryota > Metazoa > Chordata > Aves > Passeriformes > Tyrannidae > Myiozetetes > Myiozetetes cayanensis. The sequence goes on from NW_026087521.1 coordinate 15,014,064, forward strand.
CATTATCTTCTGGGTGTTTACTGATGGTTGGATTCTTTCTTTCCATTTTGGGAGGAAAAGGTAAACTGAGAAGCCTGCAATTCACCCCATTCCCCACTATAAAGATTAAGCTCTTAACCTTACCCACCCTCCCATTTTCAATGGGTTCTAATTGCTGTCAGATTTGTTTCATATGGTTTTCAAAATTCCCTGTGCAATTTCATTAGCTCCAGAGAATTTTTGGGGAGAAAATCAACTTACCGATTTGTCCTCTCAGCTATTTTTCTCTTCTAACCTGAATTCCTACCCTTTCCCACTGGTCTTCCAGTGAATACTGAGGCAAGAAAGAAACAAAATGCTTCAGTCGTCTCAATATCATTTATAAATAGCTTTTTTCTCCCCCTGAGTAGAAGACCAACTCTTTCTTTTATAATCCTCTCACTATTAATCTAAATTTAGAGTATTTCTTGTTACCTTTCATGTCCCTTGTTAGCTGTATGACATTTTATGCATGGGCTTTCTAATTTTCTCCTTATATGCTTGTGCTATTCTTGTATGCAGCTCCCTAGACACGTGACCTAGTATCTAGCTCCATATATCTCAAAATGCTATCTGTATGAGATCACTGAAAAGCTCACTATTTAATTGTATTGTCTTTACGATGCTTTCTGTTTCTCATCCTTTTTTTTATTATGCAGATTTCTCTGGTGTACTGATTAGTAGGCACATACTCACACTGTGTCTTTGCTACAATATTGGCCAAAATAGACTTTGCCGCCTGAGCAGAGTACAAACTGTTTACACAGTGGTAAATACGCTAACAAGGTCAACAGAGTGGTAAATATGAACATCTGCTGAAGGAGTGAGTAATGGAAAACAGCTTTCCAAGGCTTGAACAGTGCTCAAATGATAAGGGTGGAATGGGAACACATAGATATTAGGGCAAATCAGGTACAAAGTATATGATAATTTAAGAGAGAAATATGTTACTTGCTTTAGTCATTGTGTAAAAAGGAAGTGAAAAGCTTCATGAATTAGCATTAACCATGAAGATGACAGGTTTTTTGAAATAATGATGTCCAGGTGGTGCGACATGGTATTCCCTTGGTTCTTGATCATATAGAAGGTTCCCCAGCATTGCAGTAAGGTTTGGAGATACAGAGACAACATCACATCCACCCATGTTGAATTATCTCCCTTCAGATTTGCAATAATGTTCATCCTGGTTGCAAATTAAGCCTTTGGTACCTCCTCTCCATTCCTCACAAGCCCTTCCTTGGTGGCTCAACAGTTCCAGTGCCAGAAACATGCCTCCTCCTGCTCCCTCCTTTCACAGAGTCATGAGAGCAAGCCCATGTGTCCTGGTTTATGAGCCCTTCCTTGGCCATGCTTGCTCACAGCCACAGCAGAGCATTGCCTTGTCCAGATGAAGGCACAGAAGAAAATGTGTGATGGAGGAATAATCAACATATATAAGTATCTGAAGGGAGGGTGCCAAATTGGCAGAAACTGATGCACAGGAAGTTCCACCTAAATATGAGAAAAAACTTTACTCTGTGGGTGAGCACGCACTGGAACACGTTGCCCAGAGAGGATGTAGAGTATCCCTCACTGGAAACATTCTAGAACTGCCTGGATGCAATCCTATGCAATGTGCTCTAGGACGACCCTGCTTGAGCAGGGAGGTTGGACCAGATGACTCACTGTGGTCCCTTCCAACCTTACCCATTCTGTGATTCTGTGAATAAACTAATCTTTAGCTTCTGCCCTGTAGTTCTAGCTGCTAGTTTTAGTCATTAGTTGTAACTGTTGTATGCATACATAAAATAACATTTATGAGTACATATATTAAAAAAATATATAAGCACCTCTTTTGTCTGGGTGTGCATTGCCATTGTGACACTGCAGGTCTCCCTGGGCAGTGTGTTTGCTGATTTGCACTCATACACTGCAAAATCACTCCCCAGCTACAGTACAGGGAAACAAGGTGCCCAGCCCAGGTCAGGGTTCCACACCAGGGTATAGATATATGGAAATCTGCATTAGTTATGTTCAGCAATAATCCATGATTACCCAGTTAATTGAGGAGTAACTGTATCATGTAACTCGTCTTCATTCATCAGTAGGATAAACCCATTAAGGAAAATATGGTTGTCTATACTTCTGATTTGAGCTATTCACCACACCACCAAGTGATTATTTTATTTTCATTTGCCAGAGAACTGAAATGCATTGTTCTCCTTCTATGTTGTAAGCAAAATAAAGCTCTAAAATATCTCATGTCTCCTTATCCATTATTATTCCTTGTCACCATTAAATTGTACTCTATAAAAGTGTCTAAAAATGACCATCTTAGTGCTTTCTACTATACTGAAGTTATTTGACCTTCAGTTCAGCTCAAGAGAAAGAAATCTTGGAAGGAAGGCTCCTTGAGATTGTATTAACTGTATTCATTATTCAGCTTGCTTCCGTTACTCCCCAAGTGAAGACCTAAAGTAACAAAAATAAATGCAGAATAAGAGTACTGAGAAGTTTTCTGTCTGCATTTTAATGGTGTTCTGTCATTATGAATCTACTCATTTGATTAGATGATGGCTTACACCGGCTCACTGGGTTTTATGTGTTATGTTTCATTACATTTTTAAGGATTTCCCATGGCATCTAACAGTAGACTGAGATAATAAAAGCTCTGCTTTTTTGAAGAACATCTAAAATTATCTTCAAATCTCCTTAGAACCTCTCAGAAGTGTAGGAAGAAGAACATGGGTTAAAATTCAAATTTATTTTCATGTCATGTTTATTTCAAGGATCACAATGGAAGTAATACAAATCAGAGATTATAGAGAAAGAGAAGAGTTGTAAAGATGTTTGCTTCAAGGCTTGAAGAACACATAGCAGAAAACAAACCACCGTCTTTGTAAACATCTTCAAAAGTGTCTAAAATTGTTGAAAAAATAATTAATTTTTTCATCCAGTCCTGTCCTTCCCCTAATCTCTTTGGCTAGGGTCAAGCAGATCATGTTGTAAAGATACAGAGAAATGATGTTGTGTGGTAGAGAGCACAAAAAATACTCACACTGGTTGGCCTGAACTGAGAACCAGGCAACACAAATAATGCACATGGCTCAAGCTGGCTGCAGGACTGCTGTTCCAATCTTTCCAAGGCTGCCTCAATCACAAACATTCGATCATTTTGAGATTCCTTCAGTCCCAACAGCCAAACCTGTCATTTTTGTCATGTGCCTTGCTACCAGCACAAAAATGTCTCCTCCCTAGAGTCTCAAGAACACTTTGCTCCCGTATCCTTGAGCACTAACAAAGAGCAGGAGCACAGTTTTACACTTGTTAATAGAAAGGACATGCATATTTCAACCCTTTCATTTAAGAATATTGCAGCTAAAATGAAGGTTAAATCTGGTATTAGCCTTAATCACCTAATTGATTTTTCCTTTTTTTTTTTTGTATTTTTCTTAGAAGTCCTCATTATGGTGTCAATATTAGAATCCAGGAGATATATTAATTCAAAGTTTGTTTTGCAGTATCCACAACTGGTGTGAGAGAAGCTGGGTTTGCAAAGTGGGATCAAATTAAAAACCCAGATTAATAAAGTATAAAAACAAAATAATGAACAAGTTCCAAAACTACAAACAAAGACTTTATCATATGCTGAGAGACTGGTGAACAAGTTTTGAATTTAAGGAAGACACTCATTTTATCTCTCTGTATCCTTTCCCTACCCACCCTTCCTGTGCCTGCCTGCACAGGTCCCCACGGGTTGTTGAGAGTTCAGGTAGTTTGGCACCAATTGCACTCATATACCTCCTTATACAGACACATGTGGGGATACCGAGATGCACAGCTATGGGATGGAGAACAAGTGTCTGGGTAACAGTTCTGCAGAGAAGGGTCTGGGGTGAATCAGAGAGCAGCATGAGTCAGTTGTGCTGACCCACTGTGGAGAAGGGCACACACCCTGTGGGGTGAACAGACAACTTGGCCTGCAAGGCATAAGGGTTAACCCCTCTGTGGTCCCCAGTGCTGCCAGTGACCCTGCTGCAGCTCTGTGTCCAGCTGTGAGCAGCATGCCCCCAGGAAGATGTGTGCAGGCAAGGGGGAGTTAAGAGGATGGAGATAAGAGGTCTGAGGTTCTGTACCATGAAGGAAAATTGAGAAAATTGGAATTGTGTAGCCTGAAGGAGAGGAGCATTAGTAACACTCCTCAAGGACAGAAAAGGCTGTTGTGAAGAAGAATGCAATAAACTGGATTTTTTGTTCTAAAAATATCTGTACTGCATCAGACCAAAATCTTGCCTCCCAGGATCATATCTCTGACAGCACCAAAGTGAATGTCTGGGGAACTAAGAACACAGAGAAAGAATGTGAAAAATACTTTCCCCAAACACTCCAGCCCCCGGTTGTCTTCAGCTTGGAGACTTCCCAGTAAAGATCTTCATGTTTGTTATGAGTGGGACAAGTGGACATGGACCTGCCTGAGGAAGTGTTATTTGGGTTTGGTATCAGGAAATCTTTCCAAAACAGGACAGCAAAGCAGTAGAGCAGTTTGGCCAGGGAATCAATATTCCCTTCATCAATGCAAGGCAGAGCTGGATCATAGCTTGAAAACCCAACAAGCCTCCATTTAAAAATAAATGCCACAAATTCAAAATAACTCCAGCAGAATGCCATGTCACCTTCTTCTCCCCTAATACTCTGATTTTCTGCCAGAATGTGATCTGTCCTCTGAATTTACAGAGCTGGCATCCCTCTTCTGGAGGGAAGGAGCACAGTCACAAATGTACAGCAGTCTGTTGGGCTTACAGACTGCCAGCTGTGCCACAATTTGGGACAGAAACAAAATTAAATTTGCTGCTATTTTGGCAAGAGACAGAAGGAACGAGGCTTGGACAATCTGTTATTGAAAGAAGATATTGTGAAAATAACAACTGAAAAAATATGTGTAAGATGGGTCTGAGAGATGTGTGTAAAATTTAACAATTGAACACATATTCTTATGTAACACATATATTATTTTAACTTGTTTATATTTTTAATTAAATGTTATAGCATGACAGTTGGATTTTAACTAAAAAATGTATACTTATACTTTTTTAAATGTAATAAGTGATAGAGTCAGTGAGATGATGTTTCTTGTACAGCCTTGGGAAGCTGTTGTACAGACAAAAAAAAAGGTCAAAAATGCATATATACTATATATATGCTATATAGAGAGTGAGTTAATTATCGAAAATTGCTTCCTGTCCCTTTGATAAATCTGAATTTGCAGAGAAACTCAAAGGAAAACATTAAAGCAAGGCTTAAATTCTCAGCTCACCTCTCCCCATTACTTCCACCAGCAACGTGTGAACTGGGCTATCGCTTTTCTATACAGTCCCAGAGTTACATAGTCATTACTGGAGCTGACATTTGCTCTCACTCCATCCATTTCCTTAAGATTATTAACGTCAAACAAAAAGTTGGTTTTACACAGTTGATCCTTGACCTTCACTCATGTTCCCATGGAGCAGGCTCTTTTTTCAGCAGCTCCAGCCCCTGCTTCCTTCCATGAGTCATCCAGCAAAGAAATGCTTGCATTACTAAAGTTATCCTGCGGATCACACTGCGATGATAGTTTCTCTGGCATTTTGTTTGCTGCTCTGTGCTTCTAATTATCTCCTGGAATAGATATGTCTGAGGTACAGCATTTGATTGCTTGACACTCAAATAATTAAAACACTTTTGGTTTGGGGAGAAACTGGTGAGAAATGACTGAGAGATCAATTTATTATCATGGATCTGTAAAATTCACATACCAGCTTGCCACTGCCAGGGATCAAATCTGCTCTTGCTTAAGCAGACAGGAAAGAGTTCAGTTCAGGTGTTGCTGATATTACTTCAGCAGGACCCCACATCCCAAATGCACCTGGGAATGAATTATGTACATGCTTTTTGTTCTAATGTTTCATAGAGATACCTGATTAAACAAATACATCTTGATAAGGAGCTTTGTTTCAATGACTCTTTTGGTCCGGTAGCCTCAGGAACTCAGAGGCAGTTTTAGGGAGCCTGAGGGTCCATCTGAGCATCAACATTTCCCAACCCCACTCTGGAACACTTCTCAGTTTTTCTTTTTTTCTGTGCTCAGTTATATAGCCTGAACAGCACTGAAAACTGACAGGATCAGCCTAATCTTCAGCATATTCAGTCTGGGCTTTGCTTTACCACCTACATGCAAGTTTATTGTGGAAAACATCTTAAAATATCTTAAGGTGTTTGAAATAATCCACATAACAGAAAGGCTATTTCACTATATAGCACATTAAAGAAGCAGATTTTAAAGCTGGCAGTGGAATTAGGGGTAAACAGAGTCACACGGCTGCAGCGCCTGAATTTCCCCTCTATGATCTAGCAGCACAATATGATGGAGGCAGCATGTACCCAGTTCCCATGTGCTGAGAGCACCCGGGGTCTTGCTTTTTCCTGTGTCTCCTAACAAAAACAAAGCATTCAAACAAGAAATATGTGTATTCTTGTTTAAAGAGACAGCAGAAAGGCGTAGGTACCATGTCCTCATAAAATGTAATCCTCTCAAAGGAGAACTGACCCAGTGCTGAACCCAGCCACTCTTCAAATATTGGATAGGGGACTTGTGATCTGTGAAAATGCACCTGGAGAGTTTTTATATAACTTGCTTATGTGTCACACCACTGTCAAGGCCAAGAGGGCTTATATATAAGCCAGAAGAAAAAGAAAGATGTGTGGCAACAAATGCCAGACATACTGCTAATGGACTCGTGGCCTGGGGGAGAGCACAAGGGCTATTGAGTGATGGAGAGCTGCTGATGGCATCATGAAGGTATGACGATATGCCAACAACACCACCTTGTCTTTCCCATCCAGCATCCTGTCAGTCCCTCAGGTGGAGCTTTCTGTGAAACCATGTGCTGATTGCACAGACCATTCTGCCATGGATAACCACAGATCTCCCAGACACAGCATTCCTGACCTTCCCCCTCAGGGTTTATTCTTTTCCATCTGCTTATAGGGTAGGATCCTGTACTTGTACTCTATTTCCAGTAGCCAGGGTGGATGTGGAAACAGTACTTTTACAAATCCTTTCAGCTCTGGGGGAGACCCTGGAAGGTGTATTTTGATTTTTACATTCTCTGTAAGTACTGAAGAGCTTTCTCCTTGTCATCACATCTTCCAAGGACCAACTGCTACCTGCAGGAACTCAAAGATGGAAGAAAGAAAATTTAAAAATATCCCAAAAATCAGATTTGTGGGCAGCCAAACCAGTAGGACATATTCTTCTACTAATACAAGCCCTTTGTCCCCTGAACACCCTCCTTCCTTATATAACCTCCACTCCTCTCTTGTCCTCTATAGCATTCTCACTTGGTGGGACACAACACATGCAGGTGTTGGGGCCTCACACTTACTCCTTGGTTATGTAGTAGCTGACAAGCAATGGATCATATCAGAGTTTTCTGAGCTCTTTCTTTGATGGAAGCACTAAAAGGCCTCTTTTAAAAGGCTCTGTAAACACCAGCCCACCAGCTTACACAGAATCTGTATGGAAAATTGACCTTTGAGACTTCTCTGTCTCATGGAGGCTAAACCAGTAAGTGGGTTTAGGAGTTGTGAGAAAAGAGGAGAAAGAAAGATAGAGGTCATGGTCAGATGGCTTTGTTTCCTTAGGAAACTGGGCTAAAGTCACAGTGGAACTAAAGAAATGCCTTAAGGCAACATACACTGTGTTGTGTTTGTCTAGGAGAGGTAGGATGCCATGGACCAGGAAACCTTGGCACACGACTGGAGATCACACTGTAGGTTGCTGGTAGAAAAAACATGAACCTAAATAATGTGGTATTACAAGAAAACACTCTTAGGTCCACTTTTTCATGGATTTCCATAAAATACCATGGAACCAAAAGAAATTATTAAATACAAAACAAACAAAAAAAACCCCTCAGCCTTAAAATAACAGACTACAATGAAGTAAAAAAAGACATTTAGCCACGCTACTATACTGAGGCCTTCTTGCTTCTGGCTATTGATCAGTGCAGAGCCATTTCAAATAATTTGTACAATAGGTCAGTTTGCTTCACCACCAAAATCCCCCTTGAAGTAAGAAGGGTAAAGTGGCTCATTTTGCCCCACAGGAAAGAAAGTAAATGCTAGACTCATGGGCCTTTTGTCAAAAGCTGGGAACTTCCAGGTGAACAAGGTAGCATCATTTCAGATGGAGCAGCTCCTCTTCATTTGCTGCTTGGTGAGAGAAAACATTCCATTTTCCTGATCATTTACTAGACCAACTCCCCTTTAGGCAATGCATGTGTATGTTTTTTCACATGGGGGCAGTGGGGCATGGCAGGTAATGGTTTACAGGTGGTTCTATTTACCTCTGCTACTCAAGCTCTGAGATCAAAAATAAATCTTTCTCCTGTGAACATAAGCAGCTATTTCTGCTGTATGCCTCAAAGTGCAACAGGCAGGTCATTTTTCAATTTGTTTATATTCAGTTGGCAGGGCTAAATGAAATGTGGTTGTTGGTTTTAGCCTCCTTTTGGGTGGTGTTCCAAAAGCCTGAAATGGGATGCAACAAGTAATCCTGGTGCAGAGAAGCTGCAGTGATTATGGCAGCATACTGACTGAATTTCCTATTACCCTTTAGACAGCTAAAAGTGTGGCACAGCGTGTAGAAAAGCTCAGACTTTGGCACTTGCACTGCGTTTGTCTGGTTGTCTGCTGCAATAGTGTCTTGGCTTTTGTGAAAACAAATATTTTCTCAATTTGTCATTTTCTCCTATGGGCTGTGAACACATGTAAAATTAAGGTAATCAGAGGGTAAAGAAAATTCACTTTGCATGTTGCAGTACAAAGTAAAGGATGGAGCTTCCCGACTCAGAAGGACTCGGTTCAACTCAGTTCCTGCAGCATTGACCATCTCAAGGTTCACTTCAACATACACAAAAAACCTGCAAGCTGAGGTTAACACCCAGCTGCCATATGGTGTTAGCTCTCGTGGGCTGCAAATTCGACTGCTGGCATGAAGGTTTCCAGTGGGATCTGTGTTACTCTTGACTTCCCTGTACAAAATGTGTAAGAAGTCAGCAAATCTATCAAAGCTCCCTTCAACAAAAAGAAAAGCATTTATCTGATATTTCCATGTTTGCTTTGGGACACCATAACACATACCTCAGAGCGGGTAGGAGCTTGACAGCTGCTTGGTGGGATGGGATGGGGGTTCATTTGGTCTCTCATGTCCCCAGAATGGTCATAGCTCTTATCTCCTTCTTCCCAGCTTCTCCCAAGGATATACGACCTAGATTACAGCTGTCTTTCAAACTTTCTTTCTACACTTTACTTTTTAAAAACGTTTTGCCTAGGATCCTCAGTTGAGTTGTCTCCTTGGAACAACTTTCTCTGATCCATTTTTCAGCCAATAGTCCAGTACTACTTCATCCACCATTTTTAGGCATTTTTGTTACTAAAGTTTCCCATGTTCAGGAGAGAAACTCATTGCTGATCTTCCATCTTCAATACAGAAACACCCCATGCTTTCCACGCTGATAAAAGGGAAGGGGTTTGGCCTTTTCTCATCCCAGATCTCTCCCTCGGCCCATCTCCCAGGAAAGGTAGAGGTCGCAAATATTTAGTTCAAGTTCTTACTTTGTTGTTCTCATTGCAGTATCTAATCTTCTTCCAGAAATACATGAAGCAAAGTGACTGGCACCTGTCACATCTCTGCATTTTCCTCCTCTGCCCTGAGGAAGAGGTGTGTGCAAAGGAGTATCTTGGCTTTGAGCCTGTTCATTTTAAGCTTGATTTTCCTAATGCATGTCATTTCCCCGCCCCAGATGCTACCAGACCATCTGCTCACTTTCAAACTAACTTCACAGAGGGACAATGATCTTGAAGACAAAATACCATGGCAAGGGCCAGACAGAATAGTCTTGTCTCTTGTCTCTGATCTCAGGAAAAATTTGCAGCATCCCTATTCAGCTGGTGGGACCTTGGCTCCAGAACACCAACTGTTGTTGGTAAAGAAAACTTCATAGAACACCTTACTGAGGTCTGTTACAGCCCCTATTCCTAGGCAAACCCTGTCTACAGTTTACCTCGCAGACGAGTTCTTTCATAGCTGCCATGGATTGCCTCAGTTGAGCATGGCCACTATCTGCACTCTTTGTCCTGGTCCTCTAACTCATCTGGTAGGTACACGAAGCAGCTTGAGGCACAGAGACTGGGAAGCTGATGAGCAATTCCATGGGAAGGCATTACAGTGATGATGGTGACAGGCCATGCCTTAGCCTTCTGAGCCAGATGGTGTGCAGGCATTGCTCTAGGCAACCAGGGATGTTCATTGCTCCAGGCAAGCCAAGAGGCCCAAGTTACCGAGGCCAAGTCAATGCTGTGTAAAGTTGTTTACTAAAGAAAAAGGAGGGTATTGCTTCTGGGCACTGCTACTGAGCTGGACATGGACAGCAAACACTAGAGAAGTGCTGCAGTTGGGGCTCAGGCCATGAGATGGACCTTCAGACAAAGGTGCTGCGCATGGGTGGATTTCTTTCAAAATACTGCCCTATACCTGTTGCCTTCATTGTGTTTAGATCTCAGAGAAGATGAATTCAACTGCATTGGCAACCTGTGTCTCAAGACCTAAGCCTGAGAAACAGAAACGTATCATTTTAGGGTAAAGCTGAGGCATGCTCACAGAGCTCTGAGTGCTCCTGCAGAACTGTGCCCAGTGCCTGGAGGGCTTGCTTGAAGTATGGGGATTTGCCACACCATGTGCTTTGCTTCTGGGTAACCTTCAAAGCAAGTGCCGCAGTGTTAAGTGGGTGTCTCACTGTCAATATAGGACACAGCACGGGGATAACTCTGTCATGCCACATTTTTGGCAGCTGGACTACAGTTGGTGCACAGCACACAGGGACCAGGATCATCTCTATAGCAGCCATTGACACAGCAACCCACACAACTGATAGCTCCTCCAACTGCTCCGTTGTCAGCCCCAAACATTTGGACAGCAGGTGGAATTTGCAGGAGCTAGAGCAGAGAGGAGCTGCCTCCATAACACCCATCCTTGCCTGGCCACAGCAGGAGTGGCCGCAGTTCCTGCCTGGGCTGCCAGGGAACACTCACAGGACATGAATAAATATTTTCTTTTGGATCTGTTCTCCATTCCAAGCACTACTTCTGCCAGGGAGGATTAATGAAGCATTTCATTTATTAAACGTGAGTATTTGGTTTCAACGAACTCACCTAGTTGTTTACTATTTGCTTATATGCACATTTGCTTTTGACAAATGATTCTGCTTTAATCTGTACATTTGCTATCATCTCTGTCTTTACCTCAACATTTCCCAAAATTAACAGTATTAATAAACATTTATATACCACATGCTGAACAAAACTACCTGCCCACAAACGCTATTTACTTAATTTGCTTAAGCCAGTTGGTTGTTTATTTACCTGGTATCTAGCTACAAGGGATAGCAGGCAGCTTTCTAGCTTAACACAGTGTTAGCAAAACATATTGACTTAAAACTTATACATAATGCATTTGATAGGAGTGGAAAGCAGCCCTCTGAAACAGTTCTGAACTCCTGAATACACTTATTACCTTATCTCACATTTTTGCTCATTTATTTTCTGGGTTTTTTTCTGACTTGGGGTTTTTTTGTACAGAGAGTGTAGAAAAAGAGAGAGGGAAGGAAATGTTTTTAAACTCTAGCTGCTTTTAAAGCTCACTTATTATGTGGGTGTTTTTCAACTTCTGATGCTCCCAAGAACTATTGAGAATATGGGAAAATGAATTTACTGGATACACTGGACTGTGAATACTTGCCTATGTTTTATTTAAACAGGTGCAGCTTGTCCAGCCATTGTGAGCCGACTAAGAGGAGGGCTCAGATGAGAACTGGTAAGCTACCTTTGCACTTACCATTTAGTACTTGCTTTGGCTTTGGTTTTTCTTTTTCTTTCACTCTTTCAAAATAGATGAGGCCCAGGAACTCCAGATGTTTGGGATATCTGCCTGTTGTCCACGTCAAAAATAATGGTCTCTGAGCATAACTTCCCAGAGAAGCAAAGTGTGGTCAGCATATGGATGTGCTGATTCTGAATCTAAATATTTAAGAAAAGAAAATATGTAAGAAATATCAAAAAATGAAAAGTGGATGTTGTACAGCCAAGATGCTGAGTTGCTGGAGGCAGAGGAGATCCTAGAGGTGAGCTGCAGTAAAAAGTTACCTGTGCTCTTCAGTAAGTGGCAACTCCTTGCTCGCCTGCAAAATACCATATATCTCTGAATTTCTGACTGTTTCCAGTCCCAGTCATCAAGACCGTTAATATATTTTATACTTCATGTCAGGAACTAATCAAGCAATCAAGAGCAAAGCTCAGACCTGCTCTCATCCAGCAAGACTCCTGTCAGTGAGGTTAAAAATTCTACCAATAATCTTTTCCCATTCAACTCCTATTGCTTGATGTAGAGATCGGTCAAGCTCTTTTGACTCATGGTCACTACAGTTTTCCCTTTGGAGCTGTGCCTTTCCATAAGGAAGGCATCAGGATCACAATGTCAGCTCTGAATTACTCTTCTGTTCATCATTTCTTCATGGAGAATATAAAAATATTGCAATTCATATGCAGTGAAAAAGGCTTTTGTATTAAAATGTCTCTGAACTGTGTCTCATGTGGTTTGCCTCTCAGCAGCACAGTAGAAAACACTTACTCATGTTCTTTTCTGTAATATGAAAGTGACAAAGGTCTTCCATGAAAATCAAAAGCATGTCAGAAACAGTCAAGATAGCTCTAACTCTAAGGGATGGGTAGCAGAAAGATGGAACAAGGGAGACCAAACAAAGGAAATGGTAGAAAGAAATGAAAAACAGATGGGGCAAGAAGGAGTTTCTTACCTTTTGTGTGAGAACAGAAAGAGGACATGTCAGAGGCAAGCTCTGTGCACACAGCAAGCCAAAAGACCAGACCTGAACAGAAGTGCCACCCCAGCAAACTCTGGGCAGGCTGGAAAACAGACCTCCCATATCCTTCACATTGTCGGCTGACAGCATCACAACCACCTTCTGCTCCTTTTCAGAAGAAAAGACATTGTCATCTTCTCCATTTCTCTGTTGGAGGACCACCAAGCTGCGGGCAAGGCTGTATGAGATGCTGCAGGAATGGGGTTTCAGCCCCCAGCTGAGCAGATACTGTTGCTCTCAGGGGGCCTGGAGCAGGCAGCATAGGGAACTGTGCACAGAGAGCCTTCGAGCTTGTGCTAATGTCTGGTCATCCTTCCTAGGTCTGACATCGACAAAGATTTAGGCACCCACATCACTTTAATCTGGCCTCAGATTAGTGAAAACCAACAAACAAACAAAAACACACAAAAAACCACAAACCAAAACAAACAAACAGACAAAAATCCCAAAACCCAAAACCAAAACCAAACCACAAAAAAACCCCAAGGATTGGATTGAACACTGGAGGTGTGAATCAGACATGCCACCTGCATCCATCTTTGAGTTTGTTACCTACTTCCATGACATTCAAAGATCCAGGAACTTTTTTTACATCAAATAGTGAATTCATCAAGATGTGCTAATTCTTTTTTTCAGACAGTAATTGGCCTAATGAGACTAAAACCTTAAAAAATACGTTCTGGTTATTTTAATTTTTTTCCCAGCATATTCAGAATTTCATTACAGAACAGCATTTCCATTCCAAGAATGACCTAATGTTTTAAAAAAAATCTGAAAGGACTCCATCCTCTAAAAGAAAACGTTTGATTTCCCATCAGATTAATTGTTATTTGCACAACTCTGTACCCCAGTTTTGCTGATGAATCTCCAACACAGACTGTACTGGCTGTCACCTTCCAGAGCAAAGTTTTCCATAACAATCTAATTTCCTCACAAACAACAGTTATGCTTGAAATTCCATCACTGAGATTGTTTTTAATTAGCCAATGTTTTCCCACCTTCTATATTGCCTTAAACCAGAACTGCTCTTGTCTAGCAGTGAACTTCTGAAATATTTGTTCTCTGAACATGTAAATGTAAATGTAAATGTCCCTCCACTTTAAATTAAAATTTGTTTCAAGTGGCGATTAGAACACTCTTTTAGAAATGCGTTGGTTTGTTTTAACAAACTGTGCCATCTGGCGAGGTAACATGCCCCTGTCACTCTGCTTTTAGCTTTATTATATCAGAAACTTTCTCAGTACCTGAAGACTGAGTCTGGGTTGCATATTAATCTGTGCATATTAATTAACTGCAAAGCTTTAAACATTTAGCTTAATAGAATGGTGATAATTTCTGAAGATCCTAAATAAGCATTTGGGTGAATAGATTGATAATGAGTTACTTTATGCTTACATCAAGTGGTGTCTCTTTGGTCAAAACACACCCGCACAGCTGCTGGATTCTATAACAGATTTGGTGCTGGAGCAACAGAAAAATATTTGTGTTCCCAGCACAACTGAGGCAGTGCTGAAAACTCAGGCATGCAGAAGGGCCACCACTCATCTGCTTGGCAGCCCTGTGACTCCAGAGCTGATGCAATGCATTCACCCCTTCCCTTCCCAGCACCACACTGGTATTTTGTGCCCTTTCCCAACGCAAGCAGGCCCAGTGCTTAGCACCGGTGGCCTGAGCAGGATGTCTCCCATGCTGGTCTCCCTTCTCTCCCATGCTCTCCTGAACAACCCTTGGGGAGCAGCCTTACTTTGCACCCCATGCCACAATGGCTAACCTTGAGCAAGGCAGAGTGGGAGGGAGGACAGCTTCATCCTGCCCTGTGCAATGCTGATACCTGTTTGCATCTCCTGGTTAACACTTCTGCTGCCAAAACAGTGTTACATCTGCTGAAAGGGATCAGAAGAAAAAGAAGGACAGGGGTTTGCTACCTCTGTGCCTCTCCTGCCATGCAGCTGTGCAGCACAGGCAACCCTGGGGCTCAGGTTTGGGGGACAGGCTCACGTTGAGGTCCAGTGACTCATTTCATTGATGATTAAATTGTCATTGTTCACTGGATGGAGAAATGCTTGAATTTTCCCTGTAGTCTTCATCTGATCAGAAGAAATTGGGTCCACGGTACTGTCTTCTAAATGGTACATCACCCTGCATCACGCTGTCTCTCTCGCAATTTCACGTGACAACTTTTTTCTACTTTCCTGAGCTTTTAGATCAGGCTGGAGGAGCAGATCATTTGCAGCAGGGCAGTGAAAGCGTAGGAGCAGTGGGGGGTGTCAGCACCAGCTGTGCTGCTCCTGCACCTTGGCCTGTCCCTGCAAGCTCCCACCACCACAGTTCTCACTACAGCTGAGCTGGTTTTTTGGAGGGTGTGAGGACAACCTAGAAACACGAAAGGGACAACCAGTGCCTCACAGAAACAGACTCCCTGTTTCCTTTTTTTTCCCATCTCAACATTTTTTGCCTCTGTCTGGAGAGACTAGGCCAGGAGCAGGGTAGAGGTGGTTAGTGAGGGTTTAATCAAAGGCTGTGCCACTGGTTGTGAAGTTCCCTCATAATTGGCAGGTTTCCCTGCATTTGGGTTCAGCTGTGAAGCCAGTGTGAGGGCTCAGAGCCCTGTTAAGGCTGACACAATGCGCTCAGCTGGAGGGAAACAGCTCTCCAAAAGCTGTGACTCAGGCAGCCCTCGGCACACACAGACTCACTTAGCCACCTCACATTCATCCAGACTTGTTAAAGCCCAACATAAAAATAAAATAATTCATCATTTGTGATTAAATTAGTGCCCCTATAAAACTTTGATATGCTTTCTGAAAATTAGTTGCATTCAGAAAGTGCTGTCCTAAATATTTCATCAAAAGCTTCCCACAGCAGTGGCCACCCTGCAAATCTTTTTATTTTCAAGGACAATGTTTTAGTTTAATTGCAGTGTTAAAGACAATGCAAGTTTTCCACTGAATTGCCTCTTGAACAGAGGCTCACTCCCACTTCTCAACCAACTTTGTGCAGAATGTGTCTCATTGTGTTTTGAAACACACATCACTTCTTATGCAAAGATTCATAATTTGGGTACGTTATTTTAAGTAGTCTAAACAAGACACCAAGGGAGCAGCACAGGGATGATTAAAGGCATTTGTGTGTTGCACAATGTCGTTACCGAGGCACCCGGAGCAGTCACCCTGTTTGCAGCATAGACTATGTAGGAGGGTATAATTCCTCTCTGTGCACTGTAATAATCAGAATTTGTGGTTTAAAATCAGGGTAAGGTCTATGGTGCAACACAATGCAAAGAGAAGCATAAAGCTGTCAGCACAGGAGTACAATTGTTATCATTAGTGCTATTTGTTCAGTGGTAATTAGATTTTAGGCTTAATGCAAGTCATGAAACAAGAGCTCCTGCTCTGAACCATTCTCAGGCTTGGCCAATATGTGGTCTCCAACCGTGGGTCTCCAGCCCTGATATGTCCTTCGTCTCTCTGTGCCGGGTTTTGTTCCTCATGGTGCCAGCAGACAAATGCCGACCATGCCACACATGTGCTATGGCTCTTGATAGGGAAAACTTGCTTCTTCTGCAAGTGTTGTGTAAGAGGGAGAAGGAATTTGTAGCTGTATTTCAAATGCTGGTGAATACCACCAAAAGCAAATTATGGTGCAATTGAAGAACAGGGATGTCATTTTTTTTATAATATCATAAAGAATCTTAAGTTCAACCTCACGTGGAAATGAAAATGTAGTATTATCAATTGATATCAATTAGTGAGGACTCTGAATTGCAAATCAAAACTTGATGTGTTTTTGCATAGGACACAGGAACAATGCTTTAGGGCTCTTTTTTTCACTGGCAACAGCAACCAGCACCAGTTTTCCTGAAACCAAGATATTTCCCAGGGTACTGCCTTGTGTTCCAGCCCTCTGAAGAGCTAGGTATTCCTTCAGGAGCAACTGAAGTCTCAGACGCCTTCATACATTTTTTTGAGTAAAATTATTAAAAATAGGGCTTTGTTCCTGGGAAAAACCAAACCAAAACAAAACAAAAAGCTCTATCCTGAAAGTTTTGTTATTTGTTATGTTCAGGAAAACACAAGTGCTCTCTGATTCATTTGTCCTCTGGGGAAATCAGTTACAGAGCTCCAATAATGAGAGGAACTTTTCAATCTTTTAACATAAATAGATGGGTTGCCTAGACTCAAGACACCAACCAATCCTTCAACAGACATCCTTACTGCCAGCTTTACAAGGAAAGAAGGGCTCTCAGTTAAAAAGCAAAACCATATTAGCATACATGACACATCCAGTACTTGCATTTTTAAGCGAGGTTAATGTGTACTCAGCAGCAGGATGAAAGAGCCATTTTGCATTGTCTCATTTTCTTATTCTTCTAAAATTGCTTTCGGGATGCCACAATTTCTCCTTCTCACCTTTAGAAGAATCTTCAGGCAAGATGTGCCATAAGTAAGAAGAGAGAAACCAAATGCTACTTTACTGATGACAGGCCTTGGCTGCCCCATTAGATATGGGTTTACCCAGGGGACTTGGGTTTACCTGGAGATGTGCCCTACCACCAGCTATGGCAATCAGCCATGTGCATGTACAAGGAGCCCAGAGACCCATTTCATTTGGCCACAAGCTGCCAAGTGCCATAGAGCTTTTAAAAAGGGATGCCATGATGGTGGGTGCTGGTGAAAGTATGGAGGTGGGTGATGGGACACAGCTTCAGAGGAACTATAAACATGACTGTGTGCTCATGCAGAAAAAACCTGCTTTTGAATGGTGTTATGTAAAAAGAGCACAGCAGCAATAATTCTGAGAAGGAAGAAAGCTTTAGGGAATTACTAAGACAGGTTCTGCAGGGATTCATAACCCAGGAAACAGAACAGGCTTTCATCACAAGCGAAAACAAAGTGCAAAGGATTTGTGAAGCATGGTTAACACTTCTTAGACATGATGTGCTATAGAAAATCTCTTACCATTTGTGCACTAGAAATGTACAAAATTAATAGTGTAAAATACTTCAGAGTAGATTGTCCACACTCTGAATTGCTAAAACAGAAAATCCCAAATGAGGACTGTTTCCAAGTCCTCAGAAAGCTTACTAGCCCAGAAGTAGAAAGAATGACCGATATCATAGCAAGAACAATTGCATCTTTGAAGTGACATGAACATAGGGAGATTCAGCCACAAAGAATATCTGTCATAAGACAGATGGTCCATTTGGAGGCCAGCTCCCCCTCATGCATGCATGATATGAAGAAAAATGCTTCAGGTAGTCTGACCACTTACTGCCTCCCTAGCTAACCCATCAGCCTGCTGGAGATCACCAGGTGCTTACAGCTGAACTGAGAGCAGCAAACAGCCTGGCCTTCAGGCAGATCCTGCAGCAGGTGAGGAAACCTCCATGTATGAGATTGAAATGAGTTAGCTTCTCGGTGCTCAGAGCTGAAACAAGATTTGATCAATATTCCTCCTTCAGGCAGGCACTATTGTATAACTTCAGCAGTACAGAAAGAAGACTAAGCTCATTACCTAGGCTAGAAGTGATAAACTCCTCTGCCAGGATGTAGTCTTTCCAGTTACACACAGAAAAAAAATCATCTGTCAAAGTATGTTTAGGTGCCGTGTGCTTTGAAGCCATCAGCATTAGCATGGATCATATTCAGTTCCTAAATAAGCTGAGAGACTGCATTCTATGTTCAATTGCTGAGAAATCTGATAGGGCCCTTTTCCTCCAGAAGTTAAAGTGAGCCTCAAACCACGAGGTGTTCCTGCCACTAAGGACTCATGTCTTCATGCATTAGTCTTATTTCGGGAAACCTTACTGGGGAAAAAAAAAAAAAAGACTTTTTGCATCACGTGAGAGGAATTGCCCATCAGTCTGCTTTCCCTGGATCACGGGAAGATGGATGGATGTCTACCATGTGCAACATCAGGAAGAGTCTGGTGGTAGACCTGCCATATTTAAACACCAAAATGAAATCACAAAAGATAAAGTTCAATCAAACTCATAGCCATGTCTCAGACACCCTGCAAATTTGCCCATGTCCTTTTAACCAAAATGTCTGCACCCAAGGAGGCAGTGCAAACCAGCCATTGCAGATCATGCAAAATACAATACTTCCCCAATCACTTTTGGGGATTTTGACCCATGTCTCCAGCAGGAATGACATAGAAAATTACCATGTTTTTCAAAACCTTTGTTTCAGGGCATTGTCCAGCTTAAACCAACACAGTGCTTGACTGCTGTCCAGGATTTCCCCCTTCTCTGCTCCACTCAGGTTTGTATGGCTAAAAATGAATCCTATCAAGCCCCTGCTAGATCAGAGAAGCAGATGAGCCCCATACACCAGCTCCATGGGTGAGTAGGGAGGGCTGCACACAGAGCCCTGGGGATAGAGAACAGCTCAAGCCAGACTGGCCTCTGCATCCTTCTGCTTGCAACTTCACATGTTTCCAGGGCTAAGGAATCACTATGGGTAGGATGATGTAGCCTTGGCCAAGAGCTGTCCAACAGATAAGGAAGAAGCATCCTAATAACTGTGCAGTAGAGTTCCACGAGGTTGCTCATGAAGCTCTTCTTGCATTAACATGAAAAGCATTACTTCTCTAGCTATGGGATAATTTTGCTGCCAAGCATCCCATCGTCACTTGCTGGAAGGAGTGTTTAAGTATTTCAGCAGTGTTTGTGACAACATCTGCCAGGCACAATTCAACTCAATCCTTTTTAATGATTCATTTTCATGAGTTGTACATCTATTTTAAGTACACTGCAGTTACTTTAGAGGGAGTAGCAATGAAAACTTAAAACTTTGGATTTCTTACACTGGCACAGTAAGTGTGAGATGTGGACCATTGCAGGCACCCAGGGTAAGTGCCTTACCAGAGCTCTAATATACTTTCTTGGGAAATGATCCAGATTATTTATGGGATAATTAAAGGTATGGTATAATTAATTTGTAATTCTTCACTTGCAGTGCGAATCTCTTTTTGATTAGTAAATATGCAGTGCTTAAGTGCTATTATGGAAAAATATATTTATCATCAGACAGAGGGGGTGTCATCATTAAGTACATAATTACATATCTATAATTGTAAGAAAAGCTACGTAGGCAATGTCTAGAGACACAGATGTCTTCAAAAAACATCATTATAATTTGTGCTCTCAAGGGGCACAAGCAGTTGAACGTGTGGCACCTCTGAGTGCCTGGCAAAGTGCTGTGTGCACATCAGGAGCTGGGGACAGCCCGCAGAACATGGTTGTGGTTCAGCTCCCCAAGACACCCACACTCTCCAGTGGTCCTGCCCCTGATTTAATTCACAGCTTAAACTGTGAAATGGGCTCTAAACAGAATGGCAGAGAGGACAAGTCTGCTTGGAGAGCTCACCTTGCAGATCATGCAATGATTTACATTCTACACTGGGGAAACAAAACTGGTAAAGAAAAGTTACATTTCAGAGCAACTTTGCTCTCCTTCTAGACAGCCATAAATCATCACAAGACATACAAAACAGTAGAAAAGCAAGCTTTGTCTGTTTTGTTTAAATTCTCAGGGACCCTATTTTCTCCATCATAAGGTGTTTATTGAAGGTGAGCTATAGAGCATGGGACAGCTAGTAGAGATAAAATGTTAGGTGCCAGACAGTCCTTCAGCATATGACACCGAAATGCCTCCCTACCACCTTTTGGTGCATACACTTTGGAACTTGCTTAGAGCATGCCCCTAGTACAGCTGTACAATAACCCACTCCAACCACTTAGACCTGAAAAATGGACTTCAGACACTTGTGAAAAAAGTAGCATTAAAATGCAGAAACCTAGGCATGAGAGGATTTCCAGATAAAAGACTCCAGCTGCTCTCCTAAGCCTTCCAGAGATTTCTGATGCTTCTTTTCAACATTTTGTTCGTCCAGCCCTGCTGTTTGCAAGGAAGTGGGGATAAAGGCCATAAATAAAGTCTGTGGTGCGTGATCTGCATTTTGAGATGGAAGCTATTGCACTGGCTCAAAGAATCAGAGAGAATATTGCAGAGCACCATGAGTGTAAGTAATGGTAACAAATATGCTCATTCCCCTGATTTTGTAGAACATAGAATTTGTGTGAGTGTTTATGTGGAATTGGAAGTGATTGATTTCTGTGCAAACTTTCTAACTGGGCTTCTCCAATTGGTCCTGAAGGAAGCATCGAATATTTTTTCTTGTGTCACAAGTATTCAGTCCAGATATCAAATTCTCAGTTGCTCACCAGGAATAAATTCTCACTTACTGTCTACTTTTCAAAGCTAATTGACAGCGCTGCTCTGCATGTTCTGAAGGATACACCTCACTGAAAGCAAAGCACCACAGAAATGTCACTCCGAGGGGAATGGCACAGATGTGTGTTCCTAGCAACAAGCAGTTGGAGATTGCTTTTTTGTAGGCCAGTCTCTTGCAGAAAAAGTTGGCCTTTGCTTTTATCACATAAGACACTTTCCAAGCATTAGACCAAAAGTCCAATAAATATTTAAAATTAAGCTAAGAAGCCCTGTCAAAGAATGGGCAGGGGAAGCAGTTGCTGCAGGAACAGAAGCAGCCTCTCTACCTCAGTGGAGCCATGAGAATAGAGGATGAGCAGGGGTGTCAAGGGCTTCATCTGCAGCAGAGTTCCCTCAGAAGAGGCTGCAAAGGCACCGCAATAAATTCCTGTTGCCTGCCTGCGTCTGTGCCCAAGGAGAAATCTGCAGTGCTGCAACTCTCTGCATATCAGTGCCAGGAAGGCTTTCACCTTCATCAACTGGTCCTCTAACAGCCAAAATAGGCATCACCCACCATGCTCAAGTGCATGATGAAGTGAGCCCACCAGCTCTGGGGAGGAGCTCTGCAATCCAATCTAACCAGCTGTCTTCTGCAACTCCCTGGTGTCTTGCTGGAGTTGGGAAAGATCATTACTTCATCATCTGAAATGCCAAGCAAATATGCTTTAATTTGATTCAGTGTTGATCATAATATTGATTTAAGTTGGAAGATAGCCTGTGCATCTCTGTGAACACAGGCAAGCCATATTTGGATGAAGAGGAGTCATTTGGATCTACCCAGGAGAGAATAATTCTAGTTATAAGTGATGCTTGCCAAAATACTTTACCTGACATTATAGAAGGAGATAAATTAATATCATGATTACCTTTTTTAAAGCTAATAAGTTATCTAAAGCTTGCAGTGAGTCTAGTGTAAATGAACTCAGAGATACATAGATCTCATTCCAATCCTTATAGCTAAGGAATGTTCCTAGGCATAGGATATGCCTTAACAATTGTGAGTTTTTTAAATTATCTTTATTTCTAGGGCTATATTTAGGTGTATGTAAGAAGTAGAATGAAATCCTACTGTTCTCATTTTAAGTGAGAAAAAATATGGAACAGTTACTTCTGATAGATGTTAATACAAGCCTATGGAAATGATGGGTTGATAAGAAGGGATCAGTTCCTTCCACATAATATTAGCAAGCAAAACAAGTACAGTCTCACTACTGATCTTATGGGAATACAAATTAACTCTGACATTGCAGTTATAAATTCTGAAGTGGTTTTCACCACCCATTTTCATAACTTTTTTAAGGTGGCTTAAAGAAACCAGGAGAAGTTTAAGGGCTATTATACCCTGTGAGACATTCACAATATCTGTCTGGGTGCAGGAATAGCACTATATACTAGAGGCTATCCATTCTTCCAATGGAGGATTAAAGTAAAACTTAAAACTATTGGTCATTGCCTACCTGTTTTACCAACCAGTAACCACATTTAGACTTCATCAATGCTGAGGCTGATCCTGATGAATTCACCTTGATTTTAAGTAAATTAAAATGAACCTAAATCATCATTATTCATTTGTGGTTTTTTCAGTTCAAAGGCTCTGAAATAATGTCAGGGTCTTCTGCTGCCAACCACACTCACGTTGCTACAGCTCAGCACCATGGGACCCAGGGCATTTGAGGTTGCAGATTCCACAGAAAGCACTGGAAAAAAGACAAGTGTAGTGGGAATCAACCTTATTCACTTTGCCCACAGGACTCATTTCCTGCAGGAGGTAAGAAGGTTGTCCAGGAAAGAGCTGGTAGAATAACCCAAAGAAGAGTCAGGGAGCAAGACAGCAGGCTAAGGAACATGGCTGATGGAGAGACAGTGCTCATCTTTATGCCAACCAATTGGCATCAAAGGCAGAGGATGAGTCTGAGGATATTTCATTTGCTACCTACATATAAATACTGCCTATATATAAATAATACGCATTCTAAATAATTGTGTTAAAAGTCTAACATATTTAAGTTAATAAGTTTTAAATGTTAAGGTTTTTATTAGTTTTAAAGTTTTCAATTCCTTTTAATGTTGTAAAATATTTAACTATATATGTGTGCATGTATAGAGAGGTACATAATTATAAATATTTTATATATATGTGCATATGTATGCAATGTTGTTACTGTGGATAGGTAAGTAACTAAGTAAACACTGATAAAGCAGACTGTAGGATACTCAACTAGCAAGCACATGATCTACCAAAATATCTGAATGTCTTTCAGGTTCTGCTAGATCATACACAAATAAAAAGACATAGCAGCTCTGCATACCAAAAGAAAGAGTAGATTTTGTTACTTACTATATGTTGAATACTGACAGTGTGCTCATCTCTGAAAACCTTATCTTACCAATGAAGGGCTGTGATCAGATCCTAATATGAAAAATGAGCCCCAGGGCTAACTAGGAATGAAACAGCACCCTGGCTGTGATTTTGTTTTAATATGAGGAGTGCTAAGCATCATTATTTCTTGTTTTCTGTGTTTCTTGGTTAGTATTCACCTGCTCTTCACATCTTGTTTCTCTGATTTTTTTTTGAACAGTAATTAAGACAAAAACGAGTGCAAGCTTTAGAAATAAAGTAAGCAAATGGTGTATTTGTACAGATTTCATTTACCTTTAAATATGCAGAATAATTCAACACGGTCTTTTTATAGGTCAACACAGGGTACATTTCCTGTTTATTAATTAGTTTCATACATTCTTCTGGAAATCAAGATATACAGTCATCTCATTTTTTATGCCAGACAAAGCCTGCAAAGAATGTTAAGATATTTCCTTAGTTCCACCTCTTCATTTAAATTAGTGTAATTTAAATAGTATCTGAAATAAAGGTATGCCATTGGCTGGGTGTAGATCATGATTCATAAGCCTTTGCTTTCATAAATAGCAGGGAAATAACAGCTATTCTGACTGCTATTGCATATATTTTTGGCTTTAAAAGCCAATCTACCATGTCAGTTAATAGTAACTATTTGAGCCAAAAATAACTGCCACTTTTTCATTTTTAATTGCTGCAACTGTTATCCCATTTAATCTTGGCATAATAAGACAATTGGACATTACCAAAAATAGCTCCACAAATTATTTCCAGGCTCATGACAGAACTGTCACTACACAGCAGTAGTGCAGACCCCCAGAATGATTTGCAGCAGCAAACAATGCTTTTTCTTATACACGAATGTTTCTAGTGAATTGCCAGATGCTTTTCTAATTAAATATTCCTTCTGGATCCCTAGTTTGACATAGTCACCAGTGCTGCTGTGGTCCCCGGGGGGAGGTAGGATAGGAGCTGGTGGTATGCCTGGGCAGCTCGTGGTGGCAGACCCATGGCAGTGGCATCCTTTGCTAACTGGAGGCATCCATGGCACCGATGGGGTTGCTCAGTTCTTGCCCTGCTCTCTAACAGGAAATGGTGGTATTTTTTGAAAGAGACCATATTCTAAAGTGTAAAAGGTCCATTCAGATATGTACATACATGGAGGTGGGCTGGAGAGGCTGATGGGTTGGCAGGCACCGCAAGTCCAACACGCCCTGAGGTCCCACCTGCCGCTGACCATGAAGGGGTACAGGCAACCATTTCAGTCTCCAGTCTACTGTGGGAGAGTCCAGGAGAACTGGCAGAGGCAGCGAGAGAAACATAAACCCTTGGGCTGGCATCACAGCCGAATCCAGCAGCCCATGGCAAGGCAGCGTTGAAATGCTGCACACGAAAGCACAGCACAGACATGCCTCACCACTGACAGACAGGCTGTGTATATGGTGTCCTGCCCACGGTTGAGTTGATGGTGAAAAAAAATGGTATAATTTTAGCACAGGACTATGCTGGAGACAGAAGAAATCATAACAAAAAGGATCAATTCAGAGGCCTCCTTCAATTTTTCTACAGGGCTGCTATTGGAGCTCCTACTATTCAAGAAAAATGTAGGAAACGTTTTCCTTTGGTTTTCAGCACATGAAAGCACAGCAGAGTATGTGGGAAGGGTAACAGCTGTCTTTCCTGGCAACTTGAAATCTATTTTGACAAAGCAACTAGCGAGAGTATTGTAATGTTTTCTAAGTACAGTTTAGTTTATCAATAGTTGGTGGGGCCTCCTTGGGTTTTTATGTCATTTTAAATGAAAAAATTCCTGGAATAATTGATGGCACTTACTTTTTTTTTCATCTCTTTTGGAGTTTTTTGGGAGTGAATAAAATCAGCTCACATATCTCAGAAATTGTGTCTACAGAAAGCTGGGCTGTAAATTCAGATTTCTAGCTTAATATTCTAAGATTACTGTCTTCAATTATCCATCCAAAGCACTTTCTTTTTGCCAGAACCTTCAAATAAGTTCACAGATCTACCTGCACCTATCAAATATCTTAGATTAAATGTTTATTTTCCTCCTTTAAGGATAATAAAGTCTGGTTTTTGAGATGTAGCAGAGCAGAAGGAGAGGGGAGAGGAAGCAAAACATTGAGAGAATGGGGAAGGAGAAAGACTGAGGTTTGCTCAAATAACTGGCTCCCTGCGGCAAAAAAAACCCAACTAAACTAAAACAACAACAAAGAACCAAACCAGAAACATCTTGCTGACAATTTAGTGGTAAAAGCTTTGAGAGATTTGTGCCTTCATGTAATCTTGATGGAGGTCCCTGTGTGCTGAAGCCAGCTGAATTAAATGGCCATATTCTTCACACAGGCATCACAGCTGTATCTTCTGCTGAGTAGCAAACTGTAATAAGTTGATGTTGGATTTGAATGGGCTGCTGTAAGGTGGCAACATCACAAGAAAATAAAACATCCACTAGGAACCAAGGCTACGAGGAACAAGAAACTAGGAACCATATCTGACCCCAATATTGCTTTTATAAATGTTCTCCAAAAATTCTTGTCTTGATTTACAGCGATTAGAAGGCTGCACTTTCCATTCATCAAATGAAATTATCAGAAGGAAACTACTTCAGATAAATACATCACTTGAAACGCTGATGAGTGCATTTCTGGCATTCAGGGAGCATTTCAATCAGCAGTGAAAAACATACCCCTTTTGGGTGTACAGGAAAGATTACAAAACTCTTCTACCATGGCATATCAAAAAGACAACTAATATATATCAGATCATCTTTCAGAGTATTGGCAATGTTATGGGCTCGAGATTAACTGGAAAAACATATTTGATAAACACTAGAGGCTGTGTCTGTTTCAAGAGAACATCTTTTTAAAAAACAAAAATGCATTATGGAAAAAAGATACTCAAAAAGCTTCATTAGTTTTGAGCTAAATTGATCACCTGCTACAGCACAGAGCAGATGACTGGAACTACGCCATGGGCCACATCGTGGCCCTCTCAAAGCCTAGGGGAGTTGTGCAATTCAGTCAGTGAACCAGAAAAAAACCCCAAAACATTTTCTTGTTCATGCAGGGCTGTGGCAGCGCTGGGGAGCAGTCCCTGACAGGGGAGGGACTGGTGGCCCTGGGTTGTGCTGAAATGGGGTCCCAGTCTGTGGGCAGGGCAGGCAGGGACATGAGTGTCCTCAGGATTGTGGCACTTTCTCGAAGACCCTGCCTGTCACCTCAAGTTTATAAAAATGGAAGAGAAAACATAATCTTCTGCCTTTACCACATAGTAAGAAGTGTTCATCCTTATGTCCAGGACATAAAAAGCATATAGGCTTATGTAGGATTTTGCAGTGATGCCACCTGGTTACCTCTATTTTCCTTCACCAGGCGTTCCCTTTTTAAGTTATTATTTTTATTGATCCATCATCACAATTCTGTTCTTGCCTAAATCTGATCTTCTGTGTGCTCCACTGTTTCTTTTCTTCCTTCTGGCTGTGCTGTTTGATCCATTTCTCTCATAGTTCAAACAAGAGAGTCCTTTGTAGCATCTAAGTTAAAAGTGTGTCTGCTCACGGAAAGTCATCCCCAGGCTTTATCCATCCCTGTAAGATGTTTGGTTTTTTCTTTGTTTGTTAGTCTATTTAAGAAGGATTTTTTGTCTGTTGCTTTTCCAGAGGTGTATAACACTTACTAATCCTAACCCATCTCCTACCTGGAAAAACAACAAGACTTGAAAGCCACACATTGCTTCTGTGGCTTTTGAGAAGAGACCAGAAAGCTCAGGCAGGCCAGTTCTTCTGCTCCAAAATAGTTTCTTGAGACATTGATGATGACTCTGGGAGAAGCCAAAGCTTAGGGAAGAAAAACATTAATAAACAGTAGAGAAAGCAGAGGATTCTTCATACAATGAAATCACTGATTTAATTAACAGATATTTTTCTTGGTGACATTTCCCACATTTCGTCCAATTTGAAATAAATTAATCTAGAGAAATGATTTTTTTAAAAAACTAACTAATGGCCTGAGGCATAAGAGAACAATTATTTTTACTATAAAATGTTAAAAGAAATTCTGCGCTCAAAAGCTCAAATATTCAGTAAAACACTAAACTCCCATTGTATCCTTACCAAGGACCTACAGTACAAATATTTTGATTACCCAAGGATGGTATTTGTTTTGCTGGGAGCAGGCTATGGAGGGCATAAATAATACAGCCCATTACCATGTCTGTCATAGTGGAACGACGCTGAACGGTGCAAACATTGACATGTACAGTATATATTTTCTGGTCTTTTCACCTACTCAGCTTCTACATGGATTCTGTCACAAATGAATAATACTTGCTAGACTGGGTGAGCCCAGAAATATGGATGTCTTACTTTTTGCAATATGCTTCATTCCACCTGCAGTTTTTCTTTTCTTTCTCTCTCTCTTTCTCTCTTTTTTTTTTTTTTTAAATTTTTAATGAGTTGTTTGGCCGAATGCCATTTTGGCATGTGTCTCTGAAAGCAATGGTGCATTTTCCCTCCAAGCCAATGTCACTGCTCACCCAATCAGCCAGATTGGTGATGCAATGCCATCACACCACAAGTGTTGCACAAATCACACTGTGCTCACCAGCAATTAACATCAAGAGAAACACAGAGGGAGCTGGGAAATCTTTTGTCATGGGCTAGCTGACAGACAAAATTTTTGACAAAATATTTTATATTCTCAGAGGATGATGTTTATTGAGACTTCAGACTTGCTTTTCATTAAATTGCAAGGACATTCCACATATTAAGAGGTATGATAGCTATGGTAAAAGAGCTGTACAATAGTATAACTGTTAACATAAAATAATTTAAATGCAGGTGTGACTAAACTCTATTACTACTTACATCAAGAGATCTAAAGCAGGTTTTAGAGACAGCCAGACTAGAGTGCCCTTGGACTAGATGATTCCATCTGAGGGTTAAGACGCATCTCCCTCGTCATCTGTTCATTACCTATTTCAACAAAAAATTGCTTTCAGAATTTCGATAGAAGAGAAGGAAATTAAAGGCAAAGGAAAATAAAAAGAGAGGAGGAAAACCAATACAAGGAAAGGACCTACTACCAAAATGCTGATTGTCAGTGGTACTTTCAGGACAATGGGTCAAATCCAGTTAAATTAGTCCACCTTGTTGCATGTTCCAGAACTAAATCCAAATATAACTTTAAGATTTCTTGGACAGATCACATAGACCATTTTTTGAATTTAACACAAGGCACATAGTATAAAAATCTTTGCATTGTCTACAAACATGCTAAAAAGAATCCTTTTCTTTCACAGAAACATGCTTGTAGTGTTAGATGCCCACTGGCTAGTCTAAAAAGTACTTGTAAAAAACAAATTCAGAAAACCCTGGAACTAGTGGAATGTGGGATGTGAAGACAGCAGCTATTCACATTGCCAGTGAGAGACCCAAGTGGTCCAAGCACCTGTGGCTCTTTGGGAGAAAATTCACCATAGAGATCAGAACGCAGTAATTGCCATGACTCTCTTCTTCCCTTGCACATCCAGAGGCAGCCAGATATTTGTAAGAATATGCACTAAGTGCAGCTATGCAGGGAAATGTGAAAAAACATACACAGGTTTTGAAAGGGCTAAATGAGTAGGGTGAAACACTGGCACTGTAGCTGTGTGCTCTGCAAGATCTGCAATGCCAGAATACTCTAGTCAGCTCAGAAACTCAGAAGGATCTGGTAAATCTGACAGCTGCCAGTGAAAAATGACATCCTTGCATGAGCAAACACCTTGCTCCAAGTCCACAAGTCAAGCACTAAGTG
Source organism: Myiozetetes cayanensis (assembly GCF_022539395.1). Taxonomy (NCBI): domain Eukaryota; kingdom Metazoa; phylum Chordata; class Aves; order Passeriformes; family Tyrannidae; genus Myiozetetes; species Myiozetetes cayanensis. Next base: position 15,043,480 of record NW_026087521.1, read on the forward strand.
ATCTGCTTTAAAACACTTTTAGTAGAACAAGCTCTTAGGAGGAGACGCTAGGCAAGAAGGGAGGGAATGTGAGGGAACTGAAGGAGCACGCACTCCTGTCAGACACAGAGACATAAATAGTTTGTTATGGCAGTCTTGAGTTGAGTGATTAAACCCATGTTAAAAACTGTGATTTGTAAGCAGATGGCTCTACAATACTGCGGCTGCTGCATGCAAATAAACAACACCAAGCACCAACATCAGCAGAAATAAGTTCTGGTCTTCTTAATGGAAGACCTTCACTAGCATAATAGCAGGTGGCTTGTTGGTATATTCAGCCTTCCTTCCCCTATATTACTTAGAAACCTGATGCCACCCTTCAATTTGTTTGTGTCTTACAAGATGACATGCAGCCTTTGACTCTAACTCGAAGAGATGTACTTCACTACAGATCAAAGAAAAGCTGGTTTCAAATTACTTATTTTAGATTTGCAACCACAGGCTCAACTAGAGCAAACCAAGAGCAAGATGAGTGGCTTTTAGCCAGGCTTGTAGTAGGGATCTCATCCAGAGCCTTCAGATGAGCATCAAAATTGGGTGACACATACTATCACTAGAATAAAGGCAGCCAAATGTTCAGTGATTCATATACAGGTGGTCTTAGAAAAAAACCCTATATTTGTATAGGGTATATACATGTATACATATATATATGTATATTTAAATATATACATATATAAATGTATATTTGAGCACACCTTCAAGAATATGGAATTTGTTAGAGTTCATTTAAAGAAGGGTAACTAAGTCCCTGGCCGAAGCTGATCTGGTTTCTTAGGCTTAAAGGAGAAAGACTGTCATTCAGACTGCCCTTCAGGATACCTTTATCCTCTTTTTCATCAAAAAAAACCTTTTAAATTTTATAATAATCCAGAAATGCACTCATTGACCTGAGTGCCCCAAACACCCCTGAAGAGAGCTCACCTGTTGCCTTGCCCACACCAGACCCCACCAAGACCAGCTTTCCACCTCCTTCCCTGACTTGAGACCTTCAAGACACAGAACATGAAACCCTTCCAACTGTTCTGTAGACTAAGACAAGGTCTTAACTCATTTTCCTGGCTACTTGTTCTTCCTGACCTATTTCTCCTGTCACTTTTGTCATCATAGTTTCAAGCCAGCATCCAGGGTCGTGGCTGCACTCCTCCCTTCTCAGTGAACAGTCTATGGAAACAAAGTGGCTCAAGTGCCAACATCAACACAGACTTATTTCACAGAATCACAGGATGTGCTGAGTTGGAAGGGACCCATAAGGATCACCAAGTCCAAATCTTAGTGCTGCACAGGACCATCCCCAAGAGTCACACCCTGTGCCTAAGAGTATCAGGCATATGCTTCTTGAACTCTGTCAGGCTTGGTGCTGTGACCACTTCCCTGGGGAGCCTGTTCCACTGCCCAACCACCCTTTGGGTGAAGAACCTTTTTCTAATATCCAGCTTAAACCTTCCCTGACACAACTTCAGGTCGTTCCCTTGGGTCCTGTCACTGGTCACCACACAGGAGAGATCAGTGCCTGTCCTTCCTCTTCCCCTCTCAAGGAAGTTGTAACTGCAATGAGGTCTCTCCTCAGGCTCCCCTTCTCCAGGCTGAACAGACCAAGTGACCTCAGCCGCTCTCATGATCCTCAGAGTAGTGGGATGAAGGCCAGGAGGGACTCTCAGTTCACGAACAATGCCTTCTCCCAACCCAGTCAGGCCCTCACAGGAGACACCCCCAGGGCAGGAGCCCCAGTAGAGGGATGATGGGTTGCACCTTCTGCACCTGAGGGGAAACCAGGATGCTCAGCAGGTAAAAACTCACTAGCAAGAATACTAAAATGGAAAGCAAACTCCTCTCTTCATCGTTATTGCAAAGATGAGGAAATGGAGATAAAAAATCAGGTCTCCCTGATAAACTCCTGACCTTAATTACACGTTCTCATCAAACATGATATTTTCTTCCACTTCATGCTTTTAAAAATAGCTCTGGGAATGTGGTTTTTAAGTGTTTTAGAGATGATGACACAATATAACACAGGGCACTTCTTTCACTGTTTTGTGGATGATTAAAATAGAAGATCCAAAGCACTACTTACTATAATGTTAATCTCCCACACAAAGACTATCTGTGTCTCTTCCCCCAAAGTGAATTACAGGCTTTGTTACTAAAATAGTGAATCAATTTGCAGAGGTACCAGAGTCATTTATATGTGAATTCATATTTCTTGCAAGTGTTTGTTATTTTATACTAGGAGAGTTTTTAGAGTTACCCAAGTCTTCCTTTAAGATCCTGATGCTGTAGACAAATATTTTATTATTTTGGGGAACGTATGCTCTGCAGAAAAAGGATACTTTGCAAAGTTTTGGCATACACTATAGTGAAGAGAAGTTATAGTTTTGAAAGGGAAATAAGAATGAAAATACTATTATTTTTAATTATAGCACACAGTTTATGTTTGTACTCCAATTGCTACTAGACTTAAGGGTCAACATATCAGGTTTGAGCCTGATACAGTAATTTTCTTTGAATCCTTACAGACGAGGCTTCAGCAAAGTCATTCTAATGGATGCTCATAACATTAATGGTGAAACTCTAGGACTTTGCTGATCACCGTGTCACTATCAGCTTCAGTTACAATAATTTGTCTCTGGTCAGATGGATCAAAATCTGAGTGATTTTAGTAACCAAAGTTTGAGCAAGAGTATACTCTTTTGTTTTTAAGTCCATTAGGATCAGAAAAATCTTTTTTCCTGAGCTACATAGTCACAATTATTTGTGAGAGATGGACATATTTGGAACAGCTTCTGATACATTGATATGTCTAATATCATGTGACATCCCACTCCTAAGGGGAAGGGAATACCCAAGATCTGTGGATGCTCAGTTGAAAAGGAACGACAAAAGTCAGAGGATCCACAAAACTTTACAGAGCCTTATTTGTAAATTACACATTTGGCATGGAAACTGGTATAAGTTAGTCCTTCATCTTCTAGTATAAGCACACTTATACTAGAATCCAGCTATTGCTGTTTGAGACATACACATCAGCTCCTTATCTTCTGTGCTTCTACAGTAGTAAAGGGGGAACTGAAACAGAAATGACTAGAAAATGGTGGTGAGATCATAGCAAGCTGTCCAGGATTGATTGATTACATCCAGACATACAGTTCCTGACTCTTCATGAACGTTGGGATGGAAAATTTTATTCATGAATCCTATGGATGGGGATCTGAAAGGATATTTATCAGGAAGGTCAACTCTAACTTTCCATACAAAGAGAAAGGAGAAAATTAAAATACCAAGGAACCTGGTATCTATTGAAAAATATATTTAAAAGTAAAAATAAACAGAAGCTTTTGGAAACAAGTTAAGTCATCATATGTTACCTTTCCCTGGATTCTGACCACAAGAACATTACAGACTTATTTTCTTTGCATCTTGTTTAATTAACATGCCTTTGGAGGAGCAATGGCAGTGGCAGCAGCGACCACCCCTGACACTCACTGAATTCCAATAAACATCTTCTGTCCTCCTGTGGACAGGCTTTATTTGACAAGTGCTTCTTTCTGGCTGACTAATATGCCTTGGATCATGTTTATGGTTAGCATAGATACTTGTAGAGCAGATATGACTTATTACAACATGTGCCACTTGTAATGAAAATCTCATACTCTCCAAGAGAGGGAAAAAAGAAATAAGCAACAGCTTTATAAAGGAACATCTTTCAAGATGTTCTGCTTAGGCAATACCTAATTACAAGCATACCAGCATTTTACTTTCATTTGGACAGAAAGTGATTACTTTTTGAGGCAGAAATGCTTCGTGTTAGAGAAATGCTATAAATCAAACCCAGTGAGTTTCTAATAGTAAAATACTCGAGAAATTCTGGGTATTTAAGAGCAACACAGCCCTATTTGCAATGAACTGAAAAACTGAAATGACAGAGTCAGTGCTAAGGTCTCAGCTTTTTCCTTATTATCTGTGTTGTACAGTAATAGGTGAGGTGAAGAACGAAAAATGTCATTGTTTGAATCAGGAGCTCTCAGCGCTGTGGCTTTCATCAGTAGGTCACCTACCTGCTCTCAGGTTTAAAACTCTCAGCAATTATTTCAAGTTTCCGTGAAGAAAAGGGAGCAAACTGGGCATATCGCCAGGAAAGTAAAAGCTGATGGGAATTCAACTCTCCAAGAAATATGGAAAGTATTGCAAAGTTGCCTTGACTTCTTGAGCACCATCATGGCACCATTGCTCACTCCTGTGAAGGAGCTCTTCAGACAGAAGGAAGCAGCCATCTTACTAAAAATCTGGAAACTGAAAGACTGCTGTTGATAAATACATAGTACTCAGGCTTCTCCTCTTCAGTTACCCACTTTGGGTTTTTCTTTTTCTAGAAAATATATTTTTATTTATGTTTTACTTGCATTTTTTTTTCTTAAATTTAACAATAAAGGGAAGATTTAATAGTAACAATAAGAATTAGAGTATATTGACTCTCACTGTTCAAGAGGGGAATTAATCCAAATTGTGCTTTAAGATTGAAGCCAAAATGCAAAGGTTAATTTTTAGAACTCTAAAGCAAAATTTCTTTATCATTAATCATAAAAGAATAATCTTCAGTTTATTGTTTTTCCTTCCATGAGGACTTGTATTTTTAAAAACCTCAAAGAAAGAAGACTATCCAATATGTTTCCCTCAAAAAACACTGGTTGTAATTCTTTGTTGGGTTATGTGTGTTGGGAATATATTTATCCAAAGCAATTTTTAGGTATTGCAAAATAAATAAATTATAGAATGAGAGAACAAGACTGGTTCTATGTAATTAACTCATCTTCTGTTTATAAAAAAGCTTTGTTGCCATAAGACGCAGGGAAAAAATATTGGCAACACACACAAAATTGGACAAATATCCTTATCGAATAAGAGGAAAGCCAATTACAACAGTTTGTCTCACATCACAGATGAAATGCCAATTTTCAAGAAGAAAATGATCGGAAATTAAAGGAAAAAGCCATTCACAAGTGTCATTTGACCACTGACATCAGCTAGATTCATGCATTTGGAAGGATATCAAGTATCATGGGCCACCAGAGAACCTGTCTCACCAGCAGAAAACAGTGTAAGGTCTTTCAGTCGTTACACAGATACATGGAAAACTGTGAAAAGTGAATTTTACTCTGTAGTCACATGTCAAGTAAAAAATATTCTTTTATATATTACCTCATCCACTCTCCACTACATTCAGTGGAAAACCACCTGACAAAAAGTACGGAGCAAAGCAAGAGTGTTACAAAGCGAACTTGGATACTTCAGTTTTCCTTATCCATTTCAGTTCCAACAAAGCTACATTTAGTGTACCTTTGACAAGAAGAAATTAAGAAAACATAACAGAAACCGTCCCTTCCTTTGATTGTAAAATCTCATTATTTTTGGAGGCTGAATCATAAGATTTAAGTGCAGGTCTGCATTTGTGCCCTTGAAAACATCTTCTATAGGTGAATTTGTGACACAATTTATATTAACTCAAATAAGAGCCAAATAGTTTATAAGTACAGGAAACATCAAAAAGCAATCTTTGGCTTTTGGGTTGTTAAAGACCTGTCCATTTCCAGACTGGAGCAAATGCTGATACTGCAACATCTCACAGGAGGAAGCCAGGCTGGCTAACAACTGACACGTAGTTTTATGCCTGTCTTTAGTGCTTCTTGAAGGTGGAGCAACACAGCCTGCTTAGCTCAGATGCTTTGTAACCATTATGTCAGGACAAGGCGAAAGGGCTGTTAGCTCACCCCAGCTCAGAAAGATCAATCATCTGGAGAGGCCCTAATACAGCTAGGAAAATCAAGACAAGCAAAACTCCCACACTGCAAATTTTGCTTCTGACAGCCAGGGTAAGATTATCGCACACTCTTTCTTTTCCCAGGGCAGTCTTTTTGATGTCATCCCATCAAGCTCATGATAAGTACAGCCTACATTTATATCTCTTGAAATCCTTGCCCAAATGAGCATTGAGTTTTGTTTTCCAGCAGAAGGAATGAGACAAAAAAACAGTCTCAGCATGCCAGGGTGGCTGGGACAAAGGCAGTCAAACTGTGGACAGTCTGTAGCATGTGCTCACATGAAGGAGAGAGGGTGGCACAAAAGGAAGAACAGCCAAGCAAGAAGAGATACGGTATATGCTGGGAGGAATGTGTTCATCCACCCTAGAGGGGGATGAAAGTGGAGGTTGAGGGGCCATTCCCATGGAACTGATTCCTGACCTAAACTCCCTGCAAACATACACAGCATTACATTTTATCTTTCTTCTCCATGTGATCCACCAGAAAGACCCCTCCGTTTGTTCTTTTATTTGTTATCAAAATACAGAAGTCCTGGTGAAGGTTCAAAGAAAAAGATCAAATTTATAAATGTATTTAGCATAAAAATGCAAATGACCACCTGCACAACTAGATCCACCTTTTCAGACTTGGTGTACAGCTGCTTTCTACCTTATATAAGCTGACAATAGAGAAACTGTTGCAAAAAATCTTTTCAGCTTTGAATTTCCTTGTATTGTTCCACTGTTGTAAATATCAAATGGTAGTTTTGAAAAAAAAAAAAATAGTCACTGCTGAGTTTTATTAACATTATGCATTCTAGTGAATATACCAAGTCCAAAAATCTTTAAGGTGCTTATGCCTGTTCTTTCAGCTTGTAAGATTGAGAGCATGCAGCTGAAGCTTTTTAAGAGGGCATTATTATTTCTTTAGTGTGTAGTTGCTGTTGATTTAGATCCTCTAGATAAGGTCCTTGGAGAATGCAGTATTGAAATGAAAAAAGACCCACCTCATGAAGTTGTATGTACCACAGTTTCAATTAAATTAGTGTATGGGAAATGGAAAAGAGACTTGGATTGTAATTACCTTCTTCAACTCTGCCTTGGAAGGACCAAAGGAATTGTCAATATCTGTACACTTGCAGAGTAATTTGAAAGATTAAATCTGATACTAAATTATCCTGCCTACTTTATGCTAGAGAAAATAACGTATTGAATGTATTTTGTCAATATATACCACTGTTTGCATTTTGACTGCAGACTACAGATCCATTTGGTCCAAGTACTACTGATGACTTATGCTAATGCATACACTTCTTTAACTTAAAAAAGACCTCCAAACCAATTTTTTACCTAAGAGCCAATAAAGCCAAGTTCAGGGAGGAGGATCTTACATTTGAAAGCAAACACACTAAGGGCTGAAGAACCTTTATCATCAGATCCATCACAGAAAAAAAACCTCCATAAATCTTTTAAAGTTCTTTACAAAAGAGACTACAAGCTGATTTTGACATGCTAATTTTTTTGCCAAGTAACTGCAGTCTATCAAGATGTTAGAACTACCTTTAAAGGCTTTTCTTCCTTGCTTATTCTCTGACAAATTGATGGGCAAGAAAATTCAAGAGCATCATATATTCTACTGTGAGTGACTTAAATAGTAAGGTAGAATCTTTGCAGGTGTTTAACATCTTTGACTCAGATTCAGTCACAAACAACTTTAACTGATCTTTGCTATAATTGTATGCTAAGATTTATAGAAGCCTTAATTGCTAGTAGGATTGACATTTGTTTTCCAGAAAGACTCTTTACTCACAACGAAGTCTTACTTATAAATCTAGGATTTGGAAGAGCAAGAGGAATGAGCCCAGCAATTGGTGCAGGTGATTTGGTTTTCAACATTAAAGGCTTCCTGCAAAGTTAGATGATCTGATAGTTTTTTAAAACAATGCCTAAGGCCCTCTAATCCTCAAGTGAAGAGATTCCATGTGTTAGAGCTTACATAGAGCCCCATCAGAGCAACTGCAATTTGGTTTAGGCAGTCAGAGGGTAAAAAAGCAGGCCTCCTTCCCAAGGCAACCAATTCTCATAGTCTGAATACCTTTATTCTAACCAGACAGAGAAGGAAATTTGTTGTGCTCAAACCTCACTAAGAAATCTCAAGGCAAACACAACCAACCTCTCAATACAACATCAAGCTATTTTAGTTAGCCCTGGCTTTACAGACCAAGACAATAGTCTATCAACTAAATTTACCTCCATAAGCATTTAACTTCAAGGACCTCTATAGAAAACAGCTAAAGCATAAACTACTCAGCCAAACGGAAACTTCACATGCCCTAACTCTGCTTGATTCTCCGTGTTTACTCCTACAGACTGTATTGTATATTTCTAGCCACTTCACTGACAAAGATGAAAATGGTTCTTATGCGAATGGTTATTATACTTATTTTGCACTGAGTTTTCCATTAGCTTGACTTTAGAAGTCAAAAAATTACAGCTTCACATACAAAGTAGCCAGGATGCTCTTCAATATAAGGGCATCCATACATACAGGATTGCCACAGAGCTTGTTTTGGCTAAACAGAGAAGGGTGCACAGGTCTAGGTAGATGATACTTCTTTCTAATAAAAACAAAGAGCTCAAAAGTGTTGTGCAGTCTTCAATTATAATGATCATACTTTTATATATGCTGAAAATAAAGCCAGAGGAAACCAATCTAGAGTGCCAAATCCTTGTAGCTCTATAGGTCAGAAGGTTAAGAGACTGTTGTGATCTGCACATAGCATCATAAATACTGTGTAAGTGCACACACAAAAAAGGAAAATGCGGAGAATTGTCTTTGCACAGATGTAGGAAAAAACTCGTAACTAGAAAGAAAAGTTTCCTACGAGTAGAAGTGATTAATCTCTGCAAAAGCTTGTCCAATGAAATGGCAAATTTATCACTACTTGATGGTTTTAAATAGAGTGTATTTTCAGAAGATATGGTCCCTTTCAGCTTTAAAATATTAAACTCTACAGGATTCACTTACTTAATGTGGAAACTAATCATCTCCTCAGTGGAAATTCTCAGATAAAACTTTGTGGTCTCCTGTCAGGCAAACAGCCAGATCAGGCCATTGTAAAGCTACTTCCTCCTCTACCCCTCCAAAATTTAAGCAGTGTGTATTTTATAACCAGTACAGAAAGGAGAAGGGAAATTACTATTATCTATCTTGAAGGCCAACTTAAAGTTTCTCTCAAACAACACATGTTTCCAAAATCCCAAATAGATTTTCTTCTTAATTTTTAAGAAAACTATCAAACTCCTAATTTCCTTTTGGTTTTGAGAAAATCTTTCTTTTTGCCTGTTTCAGAAAAGAAGACAGAAAATTCCATCCTAGTAATAATTAAGGGAACAAAACTCACTGTTACTGTAGCAAATGTGCCCCAATATATTCTATGCCCCAATAGTAAGGATACATACAACTTTTTACTACAGACAGCAAATAAACTCCTTTTTCTTTGACATGCTTCTGGTTATTTTCATAGGAGCTGGAGGACTTCTTGAGACCTTAAAGCAAGTTAACACATTGGATTGGGCTGAAACTTTCCAAATATAACTAGCAGAGTTGTTGCTAGGAAAATCAGCTCAAACACAGGTCGTTCTGGCCTGAATCTTGGATGAGAGGCTTCCCCAGCTCATGAGTACCGTGCCCGAACAGGCTGTGCTGTAGCAATTAGATCACACTGGAAGGTAATTTCAACAAGATGTCTGGTAGATGAATTCCCACTTTCACAGCTATCTCAATGGGTTACTAATGTAAAATAATTCTCTCAGTAATGAGAAGGACAGGAATGCACAAAGCAGCTAGTAAGGAATCCTACATGCAATGCAGAAAACACGAGGTACAAAACACCCTTTCTGCCCTTGCCCAGGACTATGGTTGTGCTGTGCTTACTTCCACCCACTAACACTCTGGTGGCATTTGATCAGCACTGACCCAGAGGGTGAAGCGCTATCACTGAAATCGGTGATGTTCCAATGGCATCTCCTTTGTTCTTCTGAATCTTGTCATTTAAATTTCAATTCAGCCAGGCAATGCTTTGTTTGAGATCTGATGGGAACACAGGAAAATGCAGCATGATATACGTGTATTAAATTTGAAGGTCTGAAGAAGTGCCATAAAATTAGACTCTTGCCAGCGATTATCACCATAACCATTCCTTTCTTATTGCATTTTCACAAGATTGTTTCTACGACAATACCTTAGGAGGGTTGATAAAAAAATGTGGAAATGTAATCTCATTACAGAAGATGTGAAGGTAGCTAAGGACACGAACTTTTGCAATTACATCTTTGAAAAGGCATACACTGCTATTATTAATAGCAGTTCAAACCAATTTGAATTAAATGCATGGGATATTCATTTACATCTACTTAAAACCAGGATATAAAGCCCATGGGAAACATTGCTTTAACAATGTATATTTTTCAAGATACATCTGTTGTTGCTTTATAAAACCACTGGACTATCTGGACAACTGACCATCTGAAAATAAAGCAGGCAATGCTTTGTTTGGGATTTGATAGGAATGCAGGAAAATGCATGATTTAGATTTATTGAACTTATAGGTCTGAAGTGGTTTCTGGAAGTGGTCTCTCTAAAAGGTTGTAGCCAGGTCAGAGTCAGACTCTTCTCCCAGGTAACAAGTGACAGGACCAGAGGAAATGGCCTGAAGTCACACCATGGGAGGTTTAGACTGGATATTAGGAAAAATTTCTTCACGGAAAGGGTGGCCAGGCATTGGAACAGGCTGCCCAGGGAAGTGGTGGAATCACCATCCCTCCAAGTGTTCAAAGAGTACACAAACGTGACAGTTGGGGATATGGTTTAGTGGTGAACAAGGTGGTACTGCATTGATAGTTGGACTCAGTTGTCCTAGGATTTTTTCCCAACCTTAACGATTCTGTGATTCCATGAAAATGAAAGCAACCTCTTCCCTATTTGTGACACACAGCTCTACTTCAAGTAAGCTCACATTTCCTGAGCACAGCAAGAACAGCTTTTATTTACAGATGCACAGTTTAGTGCTAAAACATCTTTCAACAAGCCAGTTAGCTTTCCAATTTCAGCAAGGTCCATCTCCCAGTGATTGGCTCCCAGCTTGAGCAACAAGCAGCTTCTCCTTCCAGATGGAGAAGAAAATCCCACTCATGTATGACAAGCAACTCTCCTCTATCACCAAATACTTTAGCAAGCCACAGTGGACTGCCAAATACAGCGGTGCCCCCTAACCCCCTGAAGTACTCACTCATTTCTGCTCCTGGTAGCCTTGCACACTCCTAGCTATGGCAGCACTGCAATGACAACGATCTGCACAAATCTTTTTCTTCTTGTTTCCTGTTCGTTGTATCCAACTATCCCTGAAGCTGAAAGCACAGTGTGAGGTCCTGAGCATATTCTGAGATTGAGCATAAAAACTGGCAAATTAAGGGCATTTTAGCTACACATGGCTATGTAGCCATTTCTGTGTCATGGAGAGATTTTTGTTTGCTAAATGATATTTGTTAGCAAAACCAATTATCTGCTCCATCTGAAGCATACTTTTAAGAAGGATGTTTTTCTATAAAAGATACCTTAGCTGACATACAGATGTCACTGGATTGAAAATAAAAAGCATGTCCTATATAAGAAGGGATTAGCAAGGAAAGCAAAGTTTTTTGGGAAAAAAAACTAGGATGGTGAATATGGACAAAGAGTTTGAGATAACTGGAAGCAGTAATTTTCATGGACTGGGCTTTACGATTTTTCATTACGCAAAAAGTAGATGACGCATTTAAAATGCAGTATGTTGACTACTACAGGGCCAACATATACTTGAGCATTTCATTTATGCATCATCCAAATAAGAAGAGTGAATATTTCAGAAAATCACCGTATGTCAGTCTCAAAAGCATAATTACTTTGCTTTTCTCAATTTGTCCTCCTTTTTTTTTTCTTTTGAGACAGCAATAAATAGAATGAATACGTGAAGAAAGTAAGAATGCTGTGAAATTTAATAATAAAACAGGAAAAGGAAATCTGCTAACTTTCTAAGGAACGACACTGTTTAAAACAATGACATCTTTTCAACAGTAAGCCTTCAAGTTTCATTTTGCTCTCTCAGTCTAGACATAAAAGTTTCACAAACAGAAAAAAAATGTCAAAATAAGACAATTTAGGATGAGCAAAACTTGTTCTTCTACTAAAACTTAACATACGATATATATTTTTAAAAAATCAAGGATATTATAGCTAAACCAGCTACTAAAACAAGCAACCAGTCATGAGAGAACTTGAAGTTTTCTAATTCTCAGAAAGAGTGTTGCTGGAAACCCTTAAGTTAAGATTTCAAGTAGCATTGCACTGAGGAGCTGGTCACCTCAACAAGACAGCACAGGACTGCCACCTTGTGAGAAACAAGAATCATCAGTGCTCTATTAACAGGACAAAAAATCAACTGTTCCCAGAGACTATTAAATACTCTTCCCCTACTTTTTAACAGAAGTAATCCATCTATCAACTTTCTAGAAAATTAACAGAATAAAAAATCGTTCAGCATTGCTTATGGTATAAAATTCCTGTTAATTTTGAACATGAACATGTGCTGCCAAAGAACTTAAAAGGAATGAAATAAGAATGCTCACCAATAGCAGAAAATACAGTTCATGGCATAAACTATTATCAAACTTCCTATCTTCCAGAATAAAAACGTATTTTTAACTAAGAGAAAAACAAATCCTGTCCAACTATTTGTCTTTTTCTCCCCCTACCTTAAAACAATTCAACCATGCTGTAACTGTTAGCCTATTTTTATTATTCCCACAGTTATTGAAAAATAATCTTCTTTCTCTCTGAGAAAAACCAAACCTGAGCCTTTATTTTTAAGCAGCCATTATGGAAATGTTAGCTATGCTATTTGTTTTTACCTTGGATATTTCAACAAATTAGTGTGATTTTATTCCGAATGGATAACTGACTCATGAAATTTACAAGAAATGATCATTTAATGCTGTTGTAACACATTCCATTGCCAAATGACACCAGCTGAGGAATTAACCTAAAGTAATCAATTATGGTTCTATTGAATCTAGAAAACCTTGGCAACTTAAACCAGGATGAACAGAGTCCTTTCTGTCTGTCTTTCAGGAAAACAGCTAATAATTTTACAAATAACTACAATGGAAATATTTCTGGAGCAAAATACTAAAATCCATTTGTCAATGGATTTAACAGTGCTACTTCTATTTGTCAAAGTCCTAGGAGATACTGATGGAATTTGGACACCTTTCTTTATAAGTAATCATGATATAACCACCTTGATTTCTGGACTGAATTGGCTAACACGGAATATGACCTGCAAACGCTGTGAGGCTCATCAGCAAAAGTGAGAACATAGCTTTACTCTACATTCTCCTTTCATACTTTAGTAATTCATGGACTTTCCCCTTTAATTAAACTTATATCAATTCAGCCTGCTTTTAAATTAGCAAAATACATTAAGAATAATTGTACTTCTAAATTAAGTACAGTAATAAATCCCATGATAAAATATTATCCCATCTTCTAATATTGGTTAAAAAGCCCCAACAGGTCCCAGACATCTCTCTACATGTAATTTTTCTAGTGTCTTGTGATGTGGAGCTCATTAGAAAGGTATTGTGCTCTAAATTTTGGGGGACTTTTTGCATTCACTTTTCTCTATGAAAGAAATGCTTTAAAATTGTACATATTTAAACCCAGCTCTTTTCACCTGAAACACAGCTGCTATCTCTGTTAAAAGTAGGAAGCCTGAACAATCTCTTAGCAGTGTTGATGAGCAAAGGCATTCAGAAAACATTCAGAAAACAACAGACATGCTGGACAAAATACCTGAGGACTATATGCACAGGAATTTTTGAAAGGAAATCTTTTTGTCAAGGGAACGAACACCTGCTCCTTTATATAAAGCCAGAAAAAAACCCTGGATCTAGAATACAATTCAGAAAATCAGAATGCTAGCCAGACTCCCACAACTTCCCACATTACCATTCCAACTCAGTAGCAGTATTTCAGGGCACAAGTGAAGTTGTATTTATGCAGGCAAATGCTCTTTACCTTATTTAGGATTTTTTTTTTGTATGGCATACAAAAACAAATTTGGAAGCAGAAGGCACACAAGACTTCCCCTCCCAAATCCACCATACTAAGTCACAAGAAAACATCCTGGATACTGCATGAACCACACTGGATTCTTGAAAACCAACCCATTTCAGGTTTCTCTTGTCCCTTCAACTTCATTAAGTGAATAGGGAATGACTGAAAATGGCTTTCCCTATGGTACACACATTGGCAACAAATTACCAGGCTGGCAAGAAGCAAACAGTAAAGCTGGCAAACATCCTAAATTCAATACAAACACACCTACTCATTGAAGAGTGGCTTTAGAGTTTCCTTAAGAGAAATAGGGTTGTGAAGACATTGGACAGGATAATCTGAGTTCACCACATTCATCATCGTGTTAGTACAGGGAAGGAATTGAGCCAGGACATTGATCTGTATATTGCAAAAGAAAAGAATAACAGTACCAGCCCAAGTCTGTAACTCCCCAGTACTGACCTCCTGAGAAACAATCCCATTTCAGAGTGACTTGAGTGGCAATAACATGTTAGGTTTGCACAGATTTGGCTGCAGTATTTTCATTACAGAACAACAATGAATTTAAAGAGGCTACACAGTACCTGAAGTTTTGCACACCATCCTCCCCTGCCACATATTTTAGCAATAAAATACTTTTGAGTCTTAATAAAGTCATTTACTGACATGGACCATTACAGCCTTCATTTATTCTGATGATAATGCACACTAGATGGTTTTTAAATATATATACATACACACACATTGTATTTTACCTTTGTAAAACAAAATATATACACGCAAGTCCCATTAGGTATGTATAAATATGAAAAACATTTAAAAGAACAATTCAGTAATGCCATTAGTATTTCTTGAAGATTACACATCAAAGATCTTTGAAACACTCAGCCCAACCTGGGAGTGCACTCAGAGCCAATTTCAGTACAAACCTGTGAGCAGAGAACCACGGGACATAGGAGCCTGATTACTTAAGAGGGTATTCACTGGACTGTAATCCACTGTGGAACCATTCGTCTAACATACGTAAATGTCTCTGCTTCTAACAGGTCACATTACCAACTGCAATTTACCTTTTGTTGTACAGTAATACTTACTCCCCAAAGAAGGTACATGCACACAGCCTCCACTGTGTTTTATAAATATCAGTTTGAAATAAAATGTTCAAAGTGCTCTAATGATTTAAGAGCCTATATTCTGTTTGCAAAACTAATGTAAGCATTTACTGACAAAAAAGTAATGAAAATTCACAGGGATGTAGGAGGTTTTGAAAGCACTGTACTTTAGTAGTGGTTTGTACCTTGACCATTAGGAAACTGAGAAGGAAGTGGCCTGATCCAAAGAATAAATACGCACAAAGATAAATAAACATAATGGTTGAAATCCTTTTTTCAAAGGGAACCCTCTGAAACATACTTATAAACTGTCATACCTTCAAAGGCATGTTATATAATATTTTATTATAATGAAAAATGACTGTAAACATCTCCCTCATTTTACATCAATTACAGAAAGGTGTTCTCATACTTTTCGTATTGAATTTGTTAATTCTCATAAATTCAATGTATGGAATATCTTCACATTATAACATACCAGATCTCGCATTCAGATGCAAGAATATAAGCAGAGAGGTTACTTCCCCAATTCCAACTGGGGAAATTAGCCCTTACATGATGCAAAACATATTGTTTCATTCCAGAGTTCAGTCCTGAAACAGAACTAGGTTTTCCTACCCATAAAAGTATTCAAAAAAGTTACCACATAAACCTCTGTATTTCATCACTATTTTCCCACCGGAATGTTCTGTTTAGAAAAAGATAAAAACTTACAGCATTTACTACAATATAAAAAGCCAGCTCCAGAAGTTGTCTATACATAGATGGGAATGGAATATTGAGTCTATATATTAAGAATGGCAAAATAAAGTAACGAAATTCTAGCAATTTTTGAGGAACTGTGACTGCTAATAAACACACAAAATACATTAAGATCCAGAATATCGATTTTGATTTTAGTGTATCAGTAAAAGTCCAGCCAGCAAATATATAGAATGGAACTAATACATATTTTACAAGTTCGTGCCTTTGGAACACTTTTCTCCACACATAAAATGTGTAATGTCTGTTATCTGCTAGTAAATACTTATGAACATAGGTAAATTTCCAGACCAGGAATAAAGAGATGATGGTGATTAAGCTGTACTGCACAGGGTGCTTTCGCAAGGACAGAAGGAACTTCCTAATTTTAGTAGGGGTCAATAAATGAGGGAATGAAAAAAAAACAGTAAAGGACAGAAAATAGAACAGCTGAGGAAAGTGCAAACAGGCTTCATGGCTACTTCTGTCACCAACAACTATCCCACCATTGATGAAGACAAAACCAAAGAAGACAGTTACTAATGTGATGTATGGCCAAGTTAAAGCAGTAAGTGTAACTAAGTTTTTTGGTGATATGAGATATTTAATAAGAAACTGCAATATCCTGGTCAAATCTGAAAATGATCCTTTCTTGGAGGAAATCTTTTCATCTTTCTTCTTCTGTAATTCAGTCTTCCAGGCTTCATTTAGCTTTTCTGCCACAACATTTCCAGCACAAAAAACTGTCCACACAATATTCGTCTGACGAAACATGAAGCCACAAAATCCCAGGAGAGCTGATGTTTTATGGTTACCATAAAGGCACATCAAATAGGCAAAGAGAGTAAAAAATACTGAACCTGGATCCGTATAATAAAGGAATGTAAAAAAGTAAAGGGTGGGAAACATTGCAAGAATTAATGTAGACAAGATTCTCTGGAAGCCAGACACAGCCTAGAGAAGAAGCAGAAAAATGTGGTTAGCCAATGTCCAACAAAACAAAATAACAAATTAAAATGTGTATCATTCTTGAGAATTCCATTAACACAATACAATATCTCCTATGCTCTTTGGTTCCATTACTGCACAAATACTCTATTTGTGTTAATCTCCTGCAACATTAATATAGTACTGGACTACACAATGTTAAAATCCAAGTTAAAGTACAGAACATTACTGCAGGTCAGTTAAAAACATGGCAACAGAAATACACCAACTTCTTTCGTGTGTCAAGGGTGCAATATTTGTGGTATTAAAATCATGGTGGGGGCATGACTGGTCCCATACCGAGGATAAAAAAGCTACACTAATGGGCAAAAGAAATAAAATCAATGTTTTATGCCCCTGCAATCTCTTAATTGGATTCTGCTTATCTGTGAGACAGCACCATTCTATGCCTCTACTATCACCTCTTTTGAACCCAGTCCGTGAGTGGCCAGCTCCAAGTTTCTAATCTTCAGTGAAGCTTTTATTGTTTATTCTCATTATAATTCATGAGTTAGAAAAGAAACTTTAAAAAAGGTAGGAGACCATGCAGTTAAAACCTACTCCTAATTATCCCTCTCACTACATGATGCAACATACATCACAACATTAAAAAACGTTGCATGATGTTTCTGAATGATCTAGCGTGGGGTGAAACAGCCACTTAACACCTTAGAGAAAAGAGGAATAGACAAAATGTTGAGCTCAAAGAAGTGCCAAAAATACCACTACATTTCCCAGTGCTTAGCCTACTGTAATAAAATCTTTTTTCACATTTATATTTCCACTTCCAAGTATAAAATTAAGTGTTCTGAAGATTGAAACAATTTATTGGATCTGATCCAGTTCTGTACAGTCTTATCATGTGCTTAAACATGAAGAGGCTCCTGTAAGAAAATACATCAAAAGAAATTTTCTTTTTAGAAAAAAATGTTTTTAAGGTTAAAAGTCAAACACTAAATAACTTTGCTAACGTTAAAGATTTTTGAATAGACCGTTAACCACTAAAACAATTTACCTACTGCAGTGGTGCATTCTCCAGAACTTTAAATATACAGCATTTCTGTATCCAAGTTGAACTGTTATGGTGTGGATGTGCGGATGGTTAGACAGGTACAAACTGTCCCACTGCGCCTAAACGACAGTAACAATCGGACTATCACAGGATCTATACTGGGACCTGTCCTGTTTAATGTCTGTGACTAGAAGGCAGCAAGTGTACACTGTCATCAAGTCTGTAAGTTGACACTATTGGGTCCAACTTGGGTGGGACCAAGTAATTTGCTAAAGAGCAGAGGTGCCATGAAGATTGACCCAGACAGGCTGGAGGAATGGGGCAACAAAAATATTACGAAATTCAGCAAGGACAAATCCAAGAGCCTGCAGCTGAAAAGGAAGAAATCCCCATAATGAGGAGCTGCTGCTCTGTGGAAAGGGACCTGAGGGTCTTCACAGATAGTGAGGTGAACATGAGCTGGCAGCATGTCCTCGCACTAAGGAAGAGCAACAGTCTCCTGGACTTCATTAACAAGAGTAGATCAAGAGAAGTTATCCCTCTTTACTCCACTTTTTAGGCTGTACCAAGAATACCACGTCCAATTTTGTGCCCTGATAAAAAAAGCCCTAGTAAACTGTAATGGCAAAGAGCCATCAAGACAGCCTGGGGCTGAAGAACCTGCCCTGAAAGGAGAGGCTGAGGGAGCTGGCCTTGTTCAGTCTGGAAAACAGATGGTCTGGGGGACCAAACGGCAGCCTACCAATATCCCTAGGATGTCAGCAGGTAAAGAGAGCCAGGCTCTCAAAGCGGTACACGGTGAGAGGACAAGAGGCAACAGGAATACACTGAAATGAGAGGTTCAGCCTAGATTTAAGGACAATCTTTTTCACCGTGAAGCCAGTCAGTCATGAAGCAGATTGCCCAGAGATGTTGTGTAGTCATCCACGGAGAGTTTTCCAGGCCCCAGTCCTGCCCCATCCCTGCACTGGGATAGAGGGTGGTCTTCCTAAGGTCCCACCCTCAATCACTCTCCAATTTTTTGCAACTTGAATTATTCTCCATTTCTAAATATTGACATCAAGCCTGGTATCGTTTTACAGAACTGATCTTACTTTAAACACAGCCCACAGGGCTGCAGGATTTGGCAGTTGAAGGTTTATGAAGAGTCTTAAGAAATTCCAACTAGATGAGCATTCAGACCTTTGGACAGTATGTCTGTATGCATACTAACTAACTTTTCTTTCAATAGGACTCTTCATAGTTATGTGCAAGAGTAAATTTTTAGAGGATTGCACCTTGAGCGAGAAAAATAGAAATTAAAAAAAAAAATGTAGAGAAAAGGAATGTGCCTCCTTGGCCAAACTGGTGGTAGTACTTACAGTCATATAAAACTGAGGACAGCTCACGTATGTAGTATGTAGTGAAGGGGACATGTACAAAGCCATTTAAGTTGCTTGTATGACTGCATAAAACTATTTTACTTGGACCATACCTTATTCTTCTGATGGATCTTGAACAGAAGCAAATACAGTAAGTAGAAGTTCCCAGCGCTGAAGAGCAGGTTGATAAACCTGAGCATTCCCACAGAGCACACCACGCTCCCGGTCCATCCGAGGAGCCACGCCGCGGGCTTCACTACCCCCACCGAGACCAGGTACAGGCCGGGCAGCGTGGTGATCATGGGGTCCCACTGCACGGCCGAGAGAGAGTGAGAGAGAGAGACAGACAGGGACAGAGAGGGTTATGGAGCAGCTCCCACAAGAGGGCCAGAGACGCGCGATGGTTGGGGCACACCACCCCCGCTGTCATTATTACACCGAAGGTTTTGAACGCTGTGTGCCCTGGCGCTGCTGCCCCACCAAGGGACAAAAGCAGCGTTCGGGCAGCAAGGACGGCAGGTGAGTGAGTCCCTGCGTTCGGACACCCCGGACGCCGAGCGGCAGCTACGCTGCTGCTGCAGGGATGCTGTAAGGATGCTGACCTGCAGGAAGCGGCCGTGGCAATAGGCCTGCGCCTGCGGGACGTGGAACACCTCGTCCATGTAGGGCCCGCGCTGGCGGCGGCTGATGGCCGCGAAGAGCAGGCAGGACAGCAGGAAGGCGCCGCTCATGGCCCCGGAGAAGCCGTAGGCCTCGGAGCGCTCCATGCCGCCGCCGCGCCGGCCGGGAAGAGGCCGCCCTTCCGGGGAGGGACGGCGGGAGGAGCCGGCGCGTCCCGGCCGCGGCCGCTGCCGGGCGGGAAGGGGGAGGTGCGAGACTGCGGGAAGAGCTGAAACGCCGGTCGGAATGGCTGGGTGTCGGTAGAGTCGTGTGCTCGGCGGGACACGCGGGCGCCTCTCCGTGTCCCCAGGATGGAGCGGACGCACCGGCTGGAGCTGTTCCCTAACTACAGCGTCTCGCTGCTTCTCTTCCGACACGTGAAAAATGCCGCTGCTCTACGGAAAAAAGCCATGGAAGGATCCATTGAAGGGGCACTGATAAACCCTGCCATGGTGAGTGAGCCTCTGTGCCGCCCTGTTTGCATGGAAATCCTCGTGGGAGCTCAGGGAAAAATGACCGGTGCTTGTAGCCGCTGTCTCACGACTTTATTGGCGTTACATTTCCTCCGCACTCTGCCCAAATGCCCCTTCTTTGATTTCATTATTGTATCCTTTACAATTACAGCGTAATTGTTCGTCTGTGTAAAACAAAGAGCCATGGTAGGATTGGCCAGAACAATTAATTTCACATCCTACTAAATCAATGGCCTTGATTAATTTCACATCCTACTTGGTGGAGCTATTTATATCTTCCTCGTGTGTAAAATGTAATGCTACTTGCTTCATGCTGTCAAATGTGTACTATTTGGAGCCTTTTTTCTCATTTAAACCCATAACTAGTTTCAGAATCTAGTCTTTTTTTTTTTTTTTTTTTGTTAGAATTAGGAAAGCAGTAGTTAGGGAAGGGGGAAAAGTAATTGGCAATTTATTGACAGAAGATTCATTAATGTGATACTCTTTTCAGAAGATTTCAGTAACTCTCTCAGATTGAGAGAGTGTAATCTTTATTTTTATGACAAATATTACCTCATGCAGGAAGTAAACACAATGACTTCAGAAGAGCAAGAATTACTAAAATAACGAGGAGGGTACTGTTTTGTTCACTTCTATGACTGCAGACTTAGGCGATCAAAATTAAGTGCTGAAGATTTTTTTCAGATTTCAAAACAGTATGTTAAACTTCTGTGTAACTGTTTCTATTGTATTTTACAGATTGTAGATCCTTTTCAAATTCTTGTGGCAGCCAACAAAGCTGTACATCTACAAGCGACAGATAAAATGAAGACCAGAACTCTCTATGCAGAAATTATTTTCAACCTTTCACCAAACAACAACGTAAGATTTACTGAATAAATTTCTTTTTTTGCCAGGGCTTACTAAGATCCACACAGCTAAACTAAATATATGTATTCATTTAACAGTTTACCTGCCTAGTAGTAGAAGTTACTGTTCTTTTTAATAAAACTAATATGATGTTATTGTTTGTACCTTGTCAGAATTGCATTAATGTAAAACGTTTGTCAATTTATACTCTTGGTGTGTTTGACCCAGTAACTAAAAAAATTGGTTATATGTAGTGAGAAAGCAACTCATAATATTTTGATATTTTTTATCTTTTCTCAGATTTCAGATGCATTTAAAAAGTTTGGCATTTCAGACAGTGACACAGCAGTACTCATTGTTCTGCTGGACAGCTACAAAACTGTAAATCTGGAAGATATAGCATCTCAGGTGGAAGGCCAACAGGTTCCTCTAGATGAACTCCCCCAGCTAACAGACACTGCCAGAGTTAAAAAGGTGTGTAGCCAAAAGAGAAGACTGGTGTAGAGAAAGGGGATAGTTTATTTAATTGTCTGATTCAGTATCAATCGACATAATTAACTTAGGATCTGTATTTCTTTAGCACAACTGGAAACTTGTTTTAAGTGAACCTTGATTAGTTATTTCTTAAAATTTTTTATTTGAAACAAGTTCTAGTTGTCACACCCCAACATCACAAAGTTTAAGTCTTCAAATTATTAAAATTGTCATAAAAATAAATTCCAGATGGCTGCCTACCATTCAGGCACTTTTGCTTCCTGTTTTCTCAGCCAAATATCCATTTATTCAAAAATGTCAGTACTGAACAGTTTCATAATCTTAGGCACATAAATAGCCCCAGTATGGGTGGCTAAAATAAAAACATGCTGATTAGCTGTTAGGAGCTGTCTTAGGGCATGTGTGCTCTTAACAGATTACCATATGCTAGATAGGTATCTTGGAGCATGATAAAATGCAAGTAACTTAAATCATCTTGGTCATGTACATCAAAGTAATGATAGGAGACATATGAATAAAATTGGACAAATCGTAGCATTTAACATGTGGAGCCAAAAGTGCTGCTCTCATTCAGTTTTTTTATTTCCTTAGTCTCACAGTCACAACAAGATAGGAATTTCCAATGTAAGAATGGGCGAGAGGGGAAAATTTTTTCATATGTATGTATTTTTAGAAGGTATGTGATAATTTTTTTTCTTCTTTATACAGCTTTTCTGGTTTTCTTGTCCTTTTTTTTCCTGCAGATATACAAAGTTACTCCGCAAGAAGAAAAAATCAGCACCTTATTGGATAGTGTTGTTTGCAGAATGGCAACAAAAGATGTCTTATGAAAATGTGGAAAGAAATTTTTTTAAAGGAAAAAGAACTTTTTAAGGTGTAAAATCACTTCATTGCAGTTCATCTTGCATTTCAGAGAAAGTGGAGTAGTAGTGACTAGTTTGATAACATTTGAGCTTTAACCAAGGTTGGTTACCAAGCTTGGTAATCTTAACTGTTTTCTAAGCACAGAGAGCAATTCTGCCATGCAAAGCAGAATTTGCTGTTGGCATTTCTGTCCTTTTTCTTGACAAGAGAAAATTGCCAGTACTCTAAGCTGAACATAAACCCTCCCTGATTTGTTTTTTTGGTACACCCGATGGATGATACCCTTTTAAGGATACTACTGCCAGAAAAGGTGTCATTATGGCCCAACTATTGCTGATGGACTAGAAAAAGGAAAGTTTCCATAAAATATCAGCAGCATCTCCCTCCTTGTGCTAACAGTATAGAGCATTTCAGTGTTGGCATTAAAGGATACTGAGTGGTGCTTTTACTTTACAGCACTGGATTATGCACGGTGATGCTGACTTCCTAGGGCCTAGTTCCAGGTGCAGAATTCACAGACAAATTTGTGCCATATTCACTTAAAATTGTCAATACAACTTACTTAGCATTCCGAAAAGATCACGGAACGTGTTTTGGTTTTTTTTTTGGAACCGATGTTAGGAAAGACCATTAAAGGGAAGTAGGGAGACTTGATTTCCAGTAGTCACCAGGTCCAAGAGCCCTGCGTGAGTATTATTTAATCACACACAGGCATCCTGTTTAAGTAAAACTGCTGTCCTACTTAGGTAGAAATCCATACTGTTTGTTATTGTTATACTGTATTGTTTTTGTGGGACATGCTAAAACTGTATAGTTGTCTGCATTTTTTTTCCTAATGTTCTTTGAGGTATTATGATTTGTGTACTTACAAGATATTTGGAAGAGTATGCCCCACATTCTTACACATAGCGTTTGGGATAACAAAATACATTTTGACAGAGATATAAGTGTGAGTTAGAACTGAAATGTTTTCCAGTACAGTAAATAGGCCAGTGAACTGACGTATAGACCTACTTTTGTCATGTTTCCGTATTTAATATGGAAATCCCTAGCTTCTGTTTTGCATTTTGATTTTATTAAGTCTTCCCTCAGTTTAAACCCAGGAGTACAAATACCGTATTTTTCTTACCAACCAGACCAATGGCAAATTTAGTTACCAAGTACCAAGGGAATTCCAGGATTTATCAAAAGAAAGGGTTCTGGAGAAATGGCTGTGCTGACTTCCTGCTTTAAAGATGGTTTTGCAGAATGCATCATCATCTCTAAAGGGATATGTGAGGCAGTAGTAAAAAATGGAGCTTGGAAGGGCTTGCGTCTTTTAAAAAAAATGTGTGTAACATCAGCATGTGAGAATGACCATGGAAAATAAAAGACTTGTTTTCATTTTCTGACAGTCCAGTTGGTACATGGAATATATCATAACATTTACTGGCTGAACTACAATGTTTTTGGTAGCCTAAAATAACAGCTGACAGGTTTGCTTAAACCACGGCCTTTTTTGAACATGTGTAAAACATCCATCCAGTCTCTTTAATAGAGGAGAAATAGTAATAAAATGATGACTGTGTAAAAGTTTTGACACAAAATTTGTAAAGTTGGGGTTACAGGTTCTACTTCTTGTTAGTCTATTTCATTGGTGTAGAAACATTAAATAGTTTGTTACTGTTGACATAATTTGGGAAATTGTGATTTCCTGTGAGACCCAAATGAGGTATTTTCATGGGTGGATTTGCAGGAAATTATTTTGGGAGCTGAAGCCTCCAAAGTAGCACTCAGGCAGATGATTTGGGTCTGTTAGCAATGAAGACTGTGCCCTGCAGGACCACAGGTTTCCCTTAGTCCTAGTTGCATTATCCAAGTTAAAGAGTTATTTACAAGAACTGGTAATAAACGTAGATTTTGTTCACCCTGCAAAGTTACTCTTGTCCTTCTGAACACATTAAAAATTAGTAAATTTGGATCTCTAATGTTACTGTTAAATCAACCAAGGCTGTTTTACAGCAAAGCAGAAGTTTAAGAAAAAAAGATAGGTTTTTCAAAACATTTAATGTTCTGCTGCTGCCGCCTCTGAACTTTCATACCTGATCTCCACTATCACAAGGTGAAAGAGGAAGCTGAAGGTATTTTCAATACCTTATCTGGATCTTCAGGGCTTCAAAGGTAGGATTATACCTGCAGGATTTATAAATATAACAAATCCAAAATTATAATGTGTGGTCAGTTGTTCTAGCTTTTCTTTTTTTTCTGCATGGGGTGGTTTTTGGAATTTGGGGGTTTTTGCCTGTGCTGCCTTTTCAATATTGCATATATGACAAAAGCTGAGAAAAACAGTAGTCTGTACTTCTAAATTCAATACCTTAAACCTTGTCCACCACAAAATTCACTTTCCTGCTTGAATGCTTTGCACTACATGAGTTTCTTGTGGGAGGGAGGGTGAAGGGGAAGAGGAGACAAGGCAAACAAGAAACAGATTGTACAACACCATCCTTTACAAGGACTTTGGAATATGCGGTAAAGCCAGCAGACTGTTGCTGTTTGAGTTAAAAGCTTTCAGCCCAAGTATATCTGACAGATGTCCAACTGCTGGCCTGTCCATCACAGAGCAGGTATACCCCTGGGCATAAGGCAGGAATGCAGACATACACTCAAGGAAAACCTTCCTGCCTGTCATGGTGGAGATGGATATCCACCCTTGGAGCAGGGTGTCCAGTAGCACACCAGGATTTTCAAGCAGACTTCACTTGCAGGCCAGAGCACGTGTATGGGATCACGTGTGTGTGGGATCACGTGTGTGCCTGTCTCATGGTTGGGTGAGTGTATGTTTTGGCACATGGCAAATCTCACAGTGATGTGAAAGAAGTGGTCAGAGGTTCTGCAGGGAGAGAGACAAGCAGAGGGGTGGCTGACTCACGTCAGGATGACTCCTGAGTGCTCTGTAGCCACATCTGCATGGCAGCACAAGCAGTGCCGATTCACCAGTGTGGAAGCTCAATTTGTGAGCTGCAGCCTGTACATCTCAGACTCTGCATAATGCTAGTAAAACCTGTATTTCTAAAAGCAATGTATGTTAGAACAAACAGCCAATCTGATTTAGAAAATCACGAGCGAAGGAAAAATGCATGCCGGTTGTCAGTGACCAGTTCCAGGACTGAATTCCCCTCACCATTAAGTGTGCCACCCTCCCCAGCTCTGTTCACTGGCTTCTTCTCTTCTGCCTTCATGAGATGCTTTACCTGTCTGGTCTTACTTTCAACGTCCTTCACAGTTCATATTAGTCTCCTATAGCCTAAGCTTACCTCCTGTGTTGAGCCTTCAGAGCAGCAGTCATTTTCAGTACCGCTCTTTGACCCATTGTCAAAACTTCCTTTCTCCTGCAAAAGCTTAATAATGGTGAGCTTCCAGCATGCTGAGGCCCATCACGCTACCCTGATCACCTGGGGATTCTCATCCTGCTGTCAGAATGCCTAAGCATTCTCATGTATTTAAACATTCTCATGTGTGTAAAAGGTACTTTTACAAGGGAGGGATCATCCTTTTGACTTGTAATATTAGTTCATGCTATACAGTTTATGATTGGGTTCCTGTGTTCTATGACTATTTAATGTACTAATCATCTATTTTTTTAATTATTCCTTTGTGTGCTGTTCTTCAAGGAGCATCATCAAAGCATTGCTCCCCCACCCACCTGCTGAGAGCTGCCATGGGTGTCTCTGGTGCTACACTGTGCTTTGAAACACTCCTAGAGCTATGCTGTGGAGGTCTTCTCAGAGGCATTTCAGTTTATGTACCCCTCCTGATTATGGGTGGATATCAAAATGGGATACATGATTCTTTAGAATTGTGTTGTCTACAGGTACTACGTAATTACAGATGTGTATTTATGTGAGTACTCAAAATGTCTTACAGGGTTTTTTTGGGTGGATACTCTTTATTAGTTTAGGCAGTGCTAAAATTTGGGGTTTAAACTGAGTTTAAGCTCCCAAGGCTTAAACTATTGTCCCCAGCAGTCACTGCCCCTCAGAACTGCATGTCCATTAACTTGTGCTCATCTGGAGTAGACAACCATACAACTAATAAAGAGTTTAATGGAGACTGCCAACAGGCTGTACTTCCAGAAAGCTTGCAGGTCATCTGAGTGGGATTACTTCCTCTTCCCTGAAAAAGTAGGAGTATGGAATACCTCCCATCAAGAATAGGCTGGTGTATGTAGAGGCTGGTGCTGCCATGAGATATTAATGAATTATGGAAAAGGAAGCAGTGGTTGCAGATGAATCAAATATATACAAGACTGAAGACTGAACCAGCTGGTTCTGCGACAAAGGATGATTACAAGTACAGTTTATTTCATGGTTTTATTCCTGAATTTACAAAGTCATTACCATAAACTAAAAATATGTGGATGCAAGTCCTGTATAAACTCTCTTCAGCAACATAGATTAATTTCATGTGTTCAGAGATCTTTCTTTGCCTGCAGGATAGCCGGTTTTATTGATTTTTTTTTTTCTTATGTTGTTGTGATGTGGCAGATTATTTCCCTGCTTGTAATGTATGATTTACCATGGATTGGGACAGGCAATCTTAGCAGAGGTAGAGGCTCCGCAGTTTAAGCTCAAAAATGGAAAGCTAGGGTGAACATACAAAAAGTTGACCAATAAAACAGAAGTTAAACTCTTCTTTCTAGAATATTGTGCTTAAAGTTTCATATACGTGCTGAGGGTAATATACACATGTACAGGCCAAACAGGTATCAGTCATTCACAAATCACAGTCTGTGCATGGCCTGTTAAATTTCTTCACAAATTCACTTCCACAAGTAGCAACCATTTAAGCAGTTTCAAGTAAATTGAAATATGTGGAGATGATTTTTTGTACTTCTTGGGTATGGGTAATCAACACAATTACATATTTAAATACTTGACAATAAAAGCTGCTAAATTGCTGCTATAAGGATGAATCCTTTCTTGACCAGGCTCCCCAAAATGCCAGTAGAAGGATCATGATGATGACTGTGTAAAGGGTATGGACTGTAACAAGATCATCTTCTTGCTGGTGCTTGAACCCAGAGGTGCTGTGCCAGTTCTCACTCCTGTTCCCATTGGTTTTCTGTCTGTGAGCACGGAGAGAATGTATCCTGAGATAAAAGAAAGCAAGATAAAGATTAAAAATTCTTCTTTTTTATTACAGTTCAACAGTGTTTGTAATGAAATCCAGAGTGTGCATTGTATTGTTGACTAGATTTGGGAAAGAGCTCTTCAAACTGTATGGGGCTAATAAAATAATTTCCATAATTGGAAATAGAAAACATTTACCAGCCATTTGGTATTTCTCTCCCACTGACAGGCAGAGACTGGGTAGGGGCTTGTTAGAGGACACAGTGCTCTTACTCTTCACTGTTGATACAGATCATTGTATGAGAAAAAACATACCCTTTCATTTTGCAATATTATGAAAGTGGCAGGATTCAAATAAAAAATTACCAGTTTCCAAAGCTTTCACCCATGGGAATAACCACAGCATGTGCTATGTGAGCTTCCCATCCTGCTCTGACATGTTTTTCTATCTCTGCTTTTCAGAGAGGACTTCTCTCTGCAGTCTGTGTCAAGATATTCATTAGCTAAAGATACCAATCAGGAGTAACTACACAAAGGATATCTGCAGGATTCTCTGGAGAAACATTTGACATTGCTTTGCCACCTTTCCCAAATGATTCGAAACTAGAAGTGTTAGCCTGTGGCAACAGACCTCCAGTTATTGTTATGTCTGCTGAAAATTGCCTGTTAAGCCCCAGTGCTAAGTCCTTGTTCCTGCTGCCTTATTTTTTTTTTTTTTTTTTTTTTTTTTATGAGGAAAAAAAGGCTTAATATTCACAATTCTATCTGAATTGGAATGCCAAAAGGAGATGAATTAGTTTGTGATCATGTAGCTTAGGAATGGGTCTGAGAAGTATTAGATATATTACAGCTCCGGTTCATAGATGTTTCTTCTGTTATTACTGCAGAAGAGTAGGGATTACCACAAATGTTAGTGCAGATACAGTTTATGAGTAAAAAAAAACTTAAAACAAGAAATTACATACATATGCACACTTGGAAGAGAGCTGTCAAAGCTGATTTGTTAAAAATAAAAGACTAGGAAATGCAATCTGCAAAAGGGAATTCATCAATAAAACACAAGTTCTGCAGTTAAGATTTTACATAAAGTAATTGCAGAATTAGAAGTAGACATTTAACATTTGTGTCAGAAATAGCTGCAAATCAAATAACACAGCTCACAATCATCTGGAGCATCATGTGAAGTCCACGAGAGGAATATTTTGCCAATAGTTTGCTTTTCTATTCCTATCTGAGGGGAATGCAGTATGTGCAGCTTACCTCCTGCAGGCATTCATGGTGCCTTGATGACTGGGTTCCCACTGCGTCAGATTTCTTCTTGCAGAGAGGAAAAAAGCCTTTTTTATCCTCTTGTTCCCTTGCACAAAAGGGGAAAATTTTCACTCAGTACAGACAAAAAGAATCTTCCTTCCAAGCCCACGAACTTGACCAACAATAATCTGGAAGCACTTGTTATGTGTCAATGAAAGCTCTCAAATGAATGGTTTCTAGAGCTGATTTTGACATAGTTCTTCAAGAAATTCTCTTGAGCAGTTCACAAGGCAAGTAATGAGTCATCCCAACGACTGGCTTCTTTTAGCTGCTGGGATCTCTTCTTATAAACAGTAGCTCACTGCTGAGATGTTGCCAAATTCATAACACCACAAGTAAGGCACAGATGGAGGGTGCTGCCACTGAAAATTATTTTCTATTAGATCACAGGCTGTTTTGGGGTAAAACTTAGTTCCTTTCTACAACTGCAATTTGGTTTAACTTGGCTGGAGTGAAATTTCAATCCATTGTCACTTACATGTGCTC
The DNA here is from genome assembly GCF_022539395.1 of Myiozetetes cayanensis. Classification (NCBI taxonomy): domain Eukaryota; kingdom Metazoa; phylum Chordata; class Aves; order Passeriformes; family Tyrannidae; genus Myiozetetes; species Myiozetetes cayanensis. The sequence continues at coordinate 15,072,930 of NW_026087521.1, forward strand.
TAATATTCAAACATTTTTACAAAAAAGTAGGTGCCTTCTTTATAAACTGTTGACGTATAACATGATCACATTCAATAAGCAGTCAATAAGCAATATGTTAGCACAAAAGAAAACATTTTGACATTTAGGGTTATTAACAGTCATATATATCCTATATATACCCTGACCACCTGGAGCCATTAATTAACAAGAGGCTGTGCCCAATAGTTGGGTGTGGCGTGATCAGCTGGGTTAATGGTGGTCTTAAATCCAATGGTCCCATAATTATTTGTAGGGCTTGTGAACAAACACATTTAAATTTGTAGTTTAGGAAGACAGGCCAAAGTCCTTCTTTCCCAAAAGACTTTTTTACATCATCTTTAAACTATCAAAGAAATTTAAAATAACCACATTTCTCATTTAAATGCTACTTTCAGCTTATTGTCACATAGAACTGCTATTAAGACAAATCTGAAACTATAGTTCTGGTGCATTTCTAAAGGCTTATGCCTTTCCTTCATGTAGCATTTATGTTTCTATATGAATAAAACTGTTCCTTTAGTTTTATTAAAACAATTAGCAATTTCCAGACATGTCTTGGGGAATCACTTTACACTCCAGAAAATTAAGACTTGTTCTTGTTCACCCATGTGAGTAAAATTGCATCACTGGAACCAGTGGAGCTACTGAGGACATAGAATCATTCTAAATTATTAGTAATATAACAAATATAGAAAAATAGAAATATTGCAATGACTTGGAGGACGGAATTCGGACATCAGTAAAGAATTACTGAATTGAATCAGTTCTAGATTTTTCAGACCTGATCCTGAGCATATAGGCAGTTACAACTTTTGGACTCTGTTTTCTTAAATAACATATACAGGGTGGTAGATGCACTGAGTTTTCCCTGTATGTATTTAGTTTTCTTGATACATTTCTTTTACTTCAGTCTTAAGATCAGTAGCACAACATATTTGCCTCTTTCCCCATTAGTTTCATCTTGGTTTTCTAGATCTTACTGATGGCTTTCACTTTTTGGCTGAACCAAGCAAAGGGAGGTATGTACAAGCCTCATCTCAGAAGTGTGAAAGTGTTGATTTTTGATCACATGATGCACTCTTGAAATCTCCAAACTTTTATTCTTCTATCATAATTCTTTGTGGAAAATTTTCCCTGTGCAACTGAACGCTGCCAGCCAGGAGGAACTGCTGGGGCAATATGGAGGGAGCAGAGGTGGGAGGTGAGCCAGTTAATACTCAGCCCAGCAGCCTATCAGTCCACGCCATTTACTATGCACATTAGCCAATACATAAGATACTTGCTTTATTCTCAAGTTACAAATGGATCCTGCAGGGTTCCTGCAGGAATGATAAAAAAAAAATACAAATGATCAAGTGGAGAAAGGGGTTATGGAATATTTTATGCATGTGAAAATCTGCAGGTTATAATAAACTATTCTTATGCAGCTGATAAATTCCAGCCCAGTGATTTAGTCACCCCAAAATACTTAAAATACATCACTGGAACACAATTTCTGAGGCCACGCATTATTAGGAGAAAACCATAAGCACTGTGCAGCATTAAATGTGAGAAGAACTGTGAGCAGTGGTGTTTTCTACTAACACAGGTCTACTTTTAAAACTATTTCATCAGTCAGCCCATATTAACTAGCAGTAGTCAGGAATGACATCCAGGGATCTTGCTCTTCACTATGTCACTTTAGGATTAGGTGTATATCCCCTTTACAGAATCACAAGATCCATTGGGTCGGAAAAGGCCTCTGAGATGACAGGGTTCAAGCTTTGACTGATCACCACATTTGACCACAGCAGTAAGTGCCCTGTCCAGCCTTTCCTTGAACACCTCCAGGGATGGGGACTCTATCCCCCCCCACCCCCGAAACAGACCATTCCAGTGTTTGACTACCCTTTCTGTGAAAAAAATCCTCCTGATGTCCAACACAAACCTCCCCTTAACTTCACTTTTGGGGAAGTTAAGTCACTAGGACAATCACACCCAGCAAAAGCGTGGAGAAAGCCAAAGGAATCGGCCCGCGGGCTCCCCCGCAGCCAGCCCGACGGCTGTGCCTGGAGCCACGCCGCTCCCTGGCATGGCACTGAAGCCGAGACCCTCAGTAACACCCACACCCTCCCGAGGCTTTCCCCCCCGCGGCTGCCACCCCCGCGGTGCCGGGCCGGCCGGGCAGTGCATGGCATGGTGCGGGCAGGGGCGGCCTTTGGGGAACCCCTGCCAACTACAGGCCCCAGAATGCACCGGGAGGGCTCGTGTATCCTTCGAACCTGCCAATGAGAGCGCGCGGGGCGCGTCACGTGAGCGGGGCGCCATTTCAAACGCCCGGGCGGGTGCGGTGGGAGCGGTGAGTGCGGAGGTGGCGGTGGCGGCTCCCGGCCCGGCTTTGGTGCCCCCCCGGTTGCTTCTTCGGCACCGTGGGGTCGGGTGGCGTGGCGCTGGGTTTCTAGAGGCTTTCCTCTGAGGTCCGGTGGCAGAGGCGCCGTTGCGGTCGGGGAAGGGGGCACTCGAGCGAGCTTGCGTGAGTTGGGGCGGTGGGAGGTTGGCGGGACTGTGAGCTGTGTAGCATCCCATAAACCACCTTTTCGGTGGTGCCCAGCGACAGAGTGAGGAACAATGGCCATAAACTGAGATACAGGAAGTTTCACCTCATCATGAGGGAGAACTTTACGTCGAGGGTGGCAGAGTACCGGAACAGTCTGCCCAGGAAGGTCGTGGAATCTCTCTGGAGACATTGAAAACCCACATGGACGCGTTCCTGTGTAGCCTGCTCCACGGGACCTACCTTGGCGGGGAATTTGGACTGGGTGATTGCCAGAGGTGCCTTCCAACCCTAACTGTTCTTTGTGGTAGTCCCTAAATATGACAGCTTTCAAAGGAATTGTTTACCCCCTTGCCAATTTGGCAGTATCATGAAAGTCCATGACCGTGTTGGTTTTTTTTTTTTTTTTTTTTTATTTAACATATTGCATGGCTAATTCTGTATTTTCCAGACACAATGGAGGAAGGAAAAGAAATGTCAGTGTGTGCGAGTCATGTGCCTGAAGAAAAACTGTACTGCGTGAGCAATGGTAGGTGGAGAACATGTTGGGATATTCTCTACCTGGTTTATACCTTATTATATCAGTAGGCATCCTGTATCTGATTTGTATCACGTTCTGTGCTCTTGTTTCCTTGGATGGGCTGCTGTTGCTAGTCTCAGACATAGAAGCCTCCTGAGGAGCTTGTGGAGCACAGCTCTGAGAGTTTGTGTAGCACTGACTGATGTCATCAACCTTTCTTCTGTATATCTAATCTGAGCTCCTCCCTCTTCCTTATCTATCTGTCTGCTGCTGATTCAATCAATATTTATGGTATATAATAACTAACAAGAAAACTAATCTTTCTCACTGGCTCCTGCTATTGTCTTGTGGTGGCCTGAACCAGAAAAGAACTGATTGATGGGACAACTGCATTGTCACATAACTCTAGATTGTATATTCTCAGTTATCTTGATTGGAGGCTGCTGATAACATACATTACGTGTTCTTATTATGGATGCTTAGAAATTAGCATTGAGCTATTTCATGATACTTGGGCATCTCACAATTATCATATTCTGCAGTGGGGTGAACTTATCCCTCTCTACAGCTGCCTGACAGGAGGGTGTAGCCAGGTGGGGGTTGGCCTCTTCCCCTAAGCAAACAGTGATAGGACCAGAGGATGCAGTCTCCAGGTGCGGCAGGAGACGTTTAGGTTGGATATTAGGAAGAATTTCTTCACAGAAGGGTTGATTAGACATTGGAATGGGCTGTCCCTGGAGGTGTTTAAGGAAAGACTGGATGTGGCGCTCAGTGCCATGGCCTAGTTGACGTGGTGATGATTGGTCATAGGTTGGACTTGATAATCTCAGATCTTTTCCAACCTAATGGATCCTGTGATATGCACAACAGACCCTTAAATTTCCTGGAACTAAAGCATGTTTTAATTATTTAAACTTGGTAGCTAAAACTTTTTGCCATCTAACATCAGCTTCACCAAATTGTCAAAGCATAATGCAACTATTTTTATTGCAAAAAAAAGGTGACAAAATCCTTGTTACAGTTTCAGACTTTCCTCTTCTGAGTGATGAGAAGTTTGATTTTGACCTTTCACTCTCTTCAACAAGGTAAGTAAAGGTATATTTGCCTGTAAAACCTTCAAAATGGACACATGACAGATGCCAGGCTAAATTATCTTTCTTTGTAGTGGAAATGAAGATGAGGTTTTTGTTGGAGCTGTGGGACACAAAGAAAGATGTATTGCTGCTAGTATGGAAGCAAAAAAGAGTGTGTCTGCTTTTGATGATAAACTCATGTGGAGCCCACTTCAAGAAGAGAAATTTGTGGAAATTTTCAAAGAAGCTCATTTGTTGGCACAGCAGATAAAGACTGGAAGTACGAATGAAGAGACTAAAACAAGCCAATCAGGAGAACAGGAAAATAAGATTATAGAAACATTTGTGGAGGACTCGGAGTCAAAGTTGAAAATACTGAGAAACAAAATGATAGAAAAAAGTCCCAGGGCTGTTAAACGGGAGACATACAATGTGCAGGATAGCCCAGCATATCTGCTACCACCTTGTTTTCAGAAGGCATCGGATAAACTTTTGTCAGATGGCAAAATACATGCTCTTCCTACTCCTCCAAACAGAAACCCTGTAAAAATTTGTGTGTCTCCTACAAAAATCGCCAGTTTGTCTCTGACACAAGAAGAGAAATCTAAGGAAACAAATACAAAGGCAACTGGCAAACTGGCAATGGCAAAACCTTCATGTACACTTGGAAGAAGCAATTTGTTGACTATTGAAAAGGTAAAGTCAGCCTCTGGGCAACGTTTTCTTTAAACATGGCCTTTATGTATTTTAGGAATATTTAAACTACAGTCTTCAAAAGTGAATTTTAATCTGATGCTTCTCTACCTCATAAGGTCCTTAGGCAGGAAACATTATATATAAAAAAAGGAAAAGTAGGGCAGACACTGTGGTATAGTAGCCAAATAGTTTGTTTATTATGACAGTGTAGAGCATCTGCGGCCAAATTTCTGTTGTATTCTGGTTTTGTGAAGATTGTAATTCCTGGGTTCTACTCTAATTGGCTTCTAACACTGTTTTGTTCCTGGTAAAATTACTGCACTGTTACACTTAAATTAACTGTAAAATGAATTACACATTTACTCTGACTGTGTAAAAATGGTTTTATTTGCTGTTAACCCTTGTCGATGGAGGTGGGGAGGGGAACCCCACAATTATTTAGATAGGACAGGAAAATCTTTTAGGTCTAGTTCTGCCCACAACGTGTCTCAATCATGAAAAGCACTGATTACTGGTGTTATACTTGCATATAATACATGTACTTACATATAACCACATATGTGACTTGTGACTAAATACAAATGTATTCTAAGATAGCAAGGAAACAGCTGTGTTAGTGGCTTGTGTGCACAAAGCCCGGTCTCTAGGTAGAATATCTTCTGGATTTTATTGCTCTACATCTTATAGCTTAGGTTCCAATATGTACTGCACATTTTACTGAAGATGTGATATTGACTTCTTAAGAACCATCACCTGTAGAAACTAGAGGACCCTCTGATTCCTCTGTGGTATAAATCTCTTCTTGATTTTAGACACTATAAGAAAAGGCACAGTCTTAATGCTTTAACTAGCCAAATTGTACCCCACTATCTGAACAGTTTTCACGATACCGTCTATCACTGTAACGTCATCCCTTGGAAGCCAGAGTAAAGCAGAGGCGTATTAAACGGAGTCTAATATTGTTGTAAGGAACAGCGGGTACAGTGGGTGAACGTGATTAAATGAGATTTGTGCTGATGAGCTGTTGCAGAACTGTCCAATATCTTGTTTCAAACATGTTCTGGTTAATAACTTAGCAAATACACTCACTATATTAACTTCACGCTGTATTAGTATAAAGACTAAGGACTTCACTGGGTTCAGAGGCTTCTTCAAGGACTGTTGTCTTGGTTTCTTAACAAAATCAATGTGTGTGTGGTTTCTAGAAACAATAGTAGCTTTTAAAATATTGCATTGAAATTTGCAGCTCAAATCAGGAAAAAATACTAGTATTTCTACAAAAAGAGACTTGAACAGCAAGGGATCATCTGAAGATCTAATTTCTGATAAATCTAGTATTGCGTCAGATGTCTTCGAGTCCTCATTCAGCGGCAGTTCTTCAGTGCAAGACACAAAAGCCCTTCCTGCACCAAGTAAGGTAATGACAAGCATTCTTAATATGAAAATAACTTTTGTAATATTCTGATAGAAAGAAAAATTAATATAGTTTACTTTCTAATTTAATTTAAAGCTATACTGTTGTGTAAAACGGTTTTAAGGAAAAGTAATCTAGGCTTTATAATGGCCATTCTTGATTGTGTGGTCTAAGCCTGTAACACTGTGAAATGTACTTAAAGAGCGACTGTAGATGTGATTAACAAGTGTTGCCTTTATTTTTAAAGCACTAGCTGCAGGTAAGTGATCAACAGTTTTCTGTAAGACACAAAGTTTTTGATGTGTGTAGTTAACTACACCGTATTAAAAGGTTGCCATAACTTTTATAAAGGTAGTATACCTACAGCTGTCAGTTGTTTTGAAGCTTTGGGTGCCTACATTAATGCTGCATGGCACTTCACTGAATCACAGAATGACTGAGGCTGGAAGGAAAGAACCTCTTGAGGTCATCTGATTCAACCCTCTGCTCAAGCAGGACCATCTGGAGTCATTTGCCCAGGGCCAGACAGCTTTAGAATATCTCTAAGCATGGGGTCTTGGCAACCTCTCAGGGCAGCCTGTGCCAGTGCTTGGCAGTAAAAAAAGTATTTCTTGATGATCAGAGGTAGAACCTCCTGCATTTCACTCTCCCCTTGCCTCCAGTCCCATCACTGGGCACCACTGGACACTGTCCTTGCAGATATTTTTATATATGGAGATCCACCTTGAGCCTTCTCCAAGCTGAGCAGTCCCAGTTCTCAGCCTTCCTCAGATGAGAGGTGCTCCAGTCCTTTAATCATCTTAGTGACCCTTTGTTGGACTCTTTCCAGTAGCTCCAAATCTCTCATATGGGGGAGCCTGGAACCGGACATAAATCTTCAGGTGTGGACTTGCCAGTGCTGAGTAGAGGGCAGGATCACCTCCATTCATCTGCTGGCAATGCTTCTCCTTTGTGCAGCCCGGGATACTGTCAGTGTCCTCTGGTTCAGCTTGTCCACTAGCAGGGCCTTGGGTCCAAGGGCCTTGTCTGCAAAGCTGCTTTCCAGCTGGTTGGTGCCCAGCATATACTGCTGCCTGGGGTGACTCCTTTTATTCTTTAGTCCCTTTAAGTCCATACTCAATTTGTGACAGGAATAAAAATAGATTTAATGTTCTAGGTCTGTATAATAATCCAGATACAATGATCTGTTTCTAAGAAAAGTCACTTTTTAAACTGTAATCTGAGTAGGGAACTCCTCTAAAATTCACAAATGGAAAGTTATAATACCAAGAAAAATAATGGCAAAATAATGTGTTAAATAGATGGTTTTTTGCTTTTGAATAAGCTATGTTCTTTGATTCAGCCTGGCTTAAGGAAGATGACATATCTGAAACTTCCTGGTGTTGCCAGTGGTCTCACAAGAAGGACTACATCATCATCTTTGTCATCACTTTCCAGTGTGAACTCAAGTCTGAATTCAAGCTTACCCATTTCTCCCATAGTAAAAAAAGGTAATCATTCTTACTATGGATTTGTGCCACAAATCAATTTTGAAGTAGTTAAGCATGTGGGTTTGGGAATGTTTTAATAGTATCCAATATACAAGAGCAGTGAGAAATGTTTTGAATGGAGAATAAAATTTTCTAGGCTTGCCCTGTAAAGCCCTGTGGACTAAAGATAAATGTTAAAAATCTGTAATTTGTAAAAACTAGACTGATGTAAGCCTGATGCCTACATGTGAGGGTCTGACACAGCTAGAAAAGTAAGCTCAGGAAACCTGTTCCTTTTATACATAATCTTCTCTATTATAGCCAAGAACATGAGCTTCTGAATGCTGTAAGCTTGTCTAACTGGTATCAAAGGAAAAAAACAAAACAAACAACACCAAAACAACTGAAATGTGGAAAGAAGGTGGAAGGCCTTGCCTACAGAAACCTGGAGGCTAATAAAAGGATGAGCTTTACCCAAGCAGATTGGAAAAAACACTCTTGGAGATATAAGTGAATACAACCAAGAGGCTTATGCTATAATGAGGCTATCAGTTAGATCCTTTCAGTAAGTTTCAAAGGATCAGGAAAATAGTCTCCTAAAAGTACTGACAGGTATAAGCATCACAGTTTTTGAATATCTATCAAGATACCAAGTTACAGCAAATTTTTTTGTACTTTGCTTCTGGGAGAATAATAATATATTACTAAAAGGTTAGTAAGAACTATTTTACGCAATATAACTGTCAAGATTCATCCTATTAATGAAAGTAACCTACAAACTCAAACGTAAGAACTGTACAGAAAACTGGGAAAAACCCTTGTGGGGTAGTTTAGCCTGTGGCATTAATCAGTGTAACTCAAACTAATACCTACTTGAAAGGCTGCTTAAGGGAACAGTCAGCTATACTGGGAGAAGATGCTTGAAGGGTAACTTGAATCTGCAAGCTGTATTGGCATTCTGTGAATATTCTTCTGCTTGATTGCAGTAATTCAGGAATTTGGTGAGAACACTATAAAATTGCTGGAAAATTTGGGGAGTAAGTTTTCAGTAGTTTGTGTTCTCCATGAACTTGAGTTTGAACATAAATTTAAATGCTGTAAATTGCTATTTTTCTTTCCTGTATGAGTGTAATTATTCTGCTTACTCAAAAACTTAGCGATAAGTGATGATTCAGAAGTAAACTTAACTTTCTATTTCAGGAAAATCAAGCATTTCATCCAAAGTTAGTGTGAGTGGCTCTAGTACAAGCAGGCTGGCCCTTGTCAGACCTACCAGACTGTCATCTCTGCAGGCTGCCAATACTGAGAAATCTAGGAAGCAAGTAAGATCAGCTAGTACTCCCAAAATATCTGGTGCTGTAACCTTGGCTAAATCTTCATCTTCTGCAACATCATCTGAGGCTGCAGGCAGTGGAATTCAGAGACCGAGCTCTGTTCCCAGTCTGCAGCAGCTATGTCAGCAGAATAAAGATGGAAGTGCAACAAAAGGAAGCCTGTGTCCAAAGCCCAAGGCTAGGGTTTTGTCTGTTTCCACAAGTCAGACTAAGGTTCCTGTGAAGACTCAAGGTAAGCACATACTTTGTGACCTCTTTTCTAGCTTGCTTATGAAAAGCAAATGCTACCTTGAATGCTTGTTATTTGTTTCGTTACACTTCTGTCTGCCTTTTGGAAGGAATTAGTATTTTAACTGAAACATCTGTTACTTCTAAATATGAATCCGATAGCAGTTAACAAAACTTTTCTCTTTAGATGCGACACCAAACAAATTGGCACCAAAAGCAACATCATCTCTTGGATTAACATTTTGTGGTACACCTGGAAGGTAGGGCTTAACTGAAAATTAAATTCACTGGGGCATAATTCTTAGAATGTAATGTGGTTGGGTGTTGCAACAGTCTTTAAAAGTTTGAACTTCATTTTTAATCCTTGAGACCCTCCAGGTTAGATGTGTTAATGCCTATTGGAACTGATCTAAAACAAACTAAACAACTTCTCCCACTCTATTCAGAAGAAGGCTTTTTTGCAGTGCTAAATAGACTAGAGTAATTCATAAAAGAATTCTCCTAAGAAGTAAGACCCTCACTATGCTGTGATTATCAACTTTAGGCTGATTGTTGTTCCCTTACTGACGGAAGGGAAGTGGATTTCTATTGTTTGGAGGAACAGTTTTATTCAAACTGTTTCTAGAATGTTTTGGCTAATGCAAAACTTCATTTTCTAGTGCCATGGCAGCCAGCACTCCTATGAAAGCCTCAGAAGATAAGGTCTTTCAGAATTTTTGTTTTCCTGAGAGGCCTGCCTCCATGACTCCTGCCATGAAACCATCTGGCTTACCTACACCTGTCCGTCGCATCTCAGGATTCCCAGCAGTGACCCCTAAGACTGTACCAAGAATGGCATTTTCTCCACATGCTGCATCTCTTCACCGAAGTTCCAGCTTTTCTACCAAAAAGGCTCTTGCAGCTGGGTAATTCAGAAACCCTCATACATTAAATGAGTATTGTAGGCAAACTGTGTCTAAATTAATTTTAATGATGAATCTTGGGTTTCAAAGACCTCTACTAAATGTTAGAATGAAGCATTTGAGCATAGATGCTGTATAGGCCTAATAAAAATTTATATCTTGTGAGTAGTAAAATGCTATAAGCCTTACTGAGGTGAGTCAATATCTGACATTAAAGAATTATAATTTTAATAGGAAGTTATTTGTATTTCTTGAGCTAGGGAACAACTTAAAACTTGTATCTGATGCTCTGTCTGAAAGCAGATTTGGTGTTGGTGCTACTTTGCTATCACCTTCTGATGAAGGAAAGTAGCTGATTTAAAATGCATATTACTTTTAACTTTTGTTTTATACTGTTACCAATGGTCTGTAAAATTACACTTTTTTTAAAGCATCATGCAGAAAGCCAAGAATTTAGTTGACTGAATTTTAGTTTCTGAGCAGGTTTACCTGTGTTTTTGTTTATTATATTTGTTTTCTGTGAAAGTAATGTTGCCTTTTTCATATTATCAGCCCAGCATCTTCTGACAAGGGCCATATATATGTATGCATGCTTGTTTTGTGGCTGGTGCAGAGGAACTGTATTAAAGCAGAAATGATTCATGGCTAGAAAACTCTGTGTCATGTTACTTAGGCCAGATGTCCCAAATAGTCTTTTCTCTCAAGGAAACAATTACTCTGTCTACATTGAGTTTATCATACTAATTAGATTACAGCCTCTGGTCTTCCAGCTGGTGTCAGTACTTCCTTCCAAGCAGGGACTGAAGGGGGTTGCTCAGTGATATGCAATATCAGTGCCTGCATGTGTGAAGTTTAGGCTGCATGGATGTGTCAATTAAGATTAAATTCTTCATCATCATGAAGTCATTAACTCTTTTTCTTTTGCATGGGTAGGCTATACATTTATTGCAACATGAAATATTTTGTGTTTTGGAGGTAACTAGCATTTTTTTGGATGAAATATGGAAATCCTTTTGGTCATTAAAACTTGGGGTAAAAAAAAAAAGGAGAAAATGAAATTAGGGCATTGGCCTAATGATTAAAGAACTCAACTATTGCTGATTTTCTTTTCCCTAGTTCTAGACAGAAACAAGAGAGTAAGACACAGATATCTTCTTCAGAAGGTGATGTATCTCCTCCACCTGTGCTACCTCTTGCTCTTACCTTCTCACCAGAAAAAACTGCTGCAGAAGTAGCAGAAAACGAACTAAAAGAGGCTGAAGTACAAAATCAGCTGACTGAGGAGAAACAACCTGAGGTAAATGACAATACATTTTTCTACAAAACTAAGTTAACTGCTTGAAACCAAATTATTTGAATTATTATTTTCAAGTATAAGCCCCACTTTGGTACACATGAAGTTAAAATGGATTAGCTGTAACTGTGTGCACCCTCTAGTGCCTATTTTTACCACTGAACATATGTTCAGTGTTTCCACTAGGTTCCCATCTCAAAACTAAACAGTCAAATATTTGCACATTTTATATAGAATTTCCACTTTGGTAAAAGTGCTGCAAAATCCTTGTAGATTTGATTAGAAACACTGTCACTGGGCAGATCCTGTTGCAGCTGTAAAGCACTTTTGGGGATAAAAAAACCCAATAACCCAAAACACTGCTGTAGCTATATTCAGTCTCCTAACAGGAGTGCAAATCTGCATACAATGAGGGAGAATTAAACCCCAAAGTCCACATAGCAATAAACTTGGGTAAGTGTTAAGTAATTATTTCAGTGAACACTTTTCCCCTCTCTCAGGAGTGTACTGGCTTCATGTTGAAAGCTGGCACCCCACAGGCATCAAGGAGAAAGACCTGAACTGGTAGTTCTGAAATACTAACCTGACAAAGTGGTTATTGATTTACAAATACTCAGGTGTAGAATAATCTGTAGATTAATTACTTGATGTTATTGCATCAGTATGTTCCTGGTTAGCTTACTTGGTGACAAAGTATCTGTTGGATATAATAATAATAATAATGGCCAGTCTTCGCGAGTGAAGATCCGGGGAAGGTCTTTACACCTTCCAGCCTGCGCATTGGATTTTTTAGGTGAGACACAGTGTGCGCGGAACTGAGCCCACCCTTTAATCCTAAGGTTCATCTGCCGGGGCCAAGCGAGCTTGGACGGTGGCAGCGAGGTCCTTAGGACGTAGATGGATTGCTTTAAGGGCTAACGAGCTCCATCTGCCCGGGAGTGGCCCTGACCGGGAATCGAACCCGGGCCTCAGTGGTGACAGCGCTGTGCCCTTAACCACTAGACCACCAGGGGCTCCATCTGTTGGATAATAGCTCAGTATATGTATGGTGGCAGTTAAGTAATTTAAATATTAAGAGTTATTAATCCTCTGCTTTAAATTTGAGTTAAAACAATTTTTCACTTAAAATCAGATTTTTGTCCCAATGAGCTCTTTTTCTTTGTCTCACTGCATTTTCCCCATTGCTGTCAGAGCAAGAGCTGAGGTTTTTACACTGTGTGCAAACAATCTCTCATGAAAAACACCCAAGCTGTAAATAAGCCTGTCCTGGGATTATTACATCTGTATAAGCTAAATTGACTGCCTCAATGTTTATGAAGGAAGCATGGTGAATAGAGGGGGAAACCTGAAATATTTTTTCTTTTAAAGGCCTTACTAGTAGACATTGGAGTAGACAAGTGTCTCTCAGACACTTTTGAATGTGAAACTAGACCTCTGATTGACCTTTCCAACACTCCTGAAGTGAATAAGATTACTTCTCCAAAGCCTGTGTTCTCTGGGCAGATAAAGGTAAGATTTATCCAAATCTCTTGGTGCAAATATGTTGCAGAAAAATGTCAACTGGCTGCATACCCTTGTTGGCAGAGCAGCTTCAAAATACTGTAGGAACTATTTAATATTAGCTCAATATGTTCAATATGATATACATACTAAGGTGTTCTTAAGTAAAGGACTGTAATGTTTAAAATCAAACAATGTGTTCTAAGCTAGAGCTCAGTGAGCAATCTGCACATTCCTAAGGAAGAGGAGGAGGATGTAGAAAGAACTTAGCACTTAAAGCAGTTGTTATAGAATTAAACTGTTCTGAAGCAGAAAGTGAATGTTGTCTCCAGGAGAGTGGGCATGCTTATTCTTGTTTCTCTCTTTGCACATCTTCAGTTCTTGGCAGCGGCTCATTTTAATCAAAAAAGAAAAGTTGTCCTTACTGTTTAGCTCCTCCCCTAATCCCCTCTTCATTTGGAAGATGTCTATTGGAATCTACTCTAAATTTCACAAGCATTTCTGGGCAAGTGTGTTTTGTACATTAGTGGCTTGAAGGTAGATGCCTTTAGATATTGTGAGATGACTGGAAGTGACTATGAGGATGTGGCCTTTGACAATAGATGTCATTGGGATCAATTTAATATCAAGTCCTTCAAAGTATGTCAAAAGAAGAGGCTTGCAGAAGTCTGACTTCTGGGGGCATGTTCAGAGGAGTTCAGAAGTGCTGTGCCCTGCCTTGGATGGCAGTGTCACTTGAACATGCATAGCAGTGAAACTTAGAAGTCTCTTAGGCTTTTAAGGTGAGTATGGGCGATAACCACCTTGTGAGAGCCTTGTGCTTGACTAGGAATGAGTTTATGTTTAAAAACATGAACATAAAAGCTTGAGTGTGGTGCTTGTATTGTTGTACTTGTATTCTGAATACTAAAAGGAACCCTAAACCAAAAATGGTATCCAGGAAGACTGTTAATAGCTGCTAGTAACGATATACAAAAACTGACTACACTAGTTAAATTGTATTGGTTTTCTTTCAGTTAATTGATTTGAGTTCGCCTCTTATCACTCTGAGTCCTGATGTAAACAAAGAAAATTTGGATTCCCCTCTACTCAAGTTCTGAGCTTGAACTGAAATGAAGACTTCTTGGCAACTGTGATCTTTACTTAGGTGTTACTCTTCATTCATACAGGTTTTTTTTGAAGATGACTATGGATTATCTGATAAACTGCATTAACACAGTAGAATGCTAATAGTCATGATATAGTCAGTCTGATAATGATTTTGTTCATGGATATGCTGCAATGGATGTATTTAAACTATGTTGGTCTAAGGCAAAATATTGGAAACCTGTCTCTTTATTTCCTACTAATTGTCCTTTGATTCCTTATCCCCTATGTACAATGAAGTTTTAATTTAAAATAAATGAGTTGTTTACCAAACTGTTGTACAAAATAGCAGTGTTTTATTACACACTTCAGTTAGACTATTGTAGTGTTTCACTAACAAATGTTAATATGTAGGTAAAGCCTAGTGGACTTTAGAGTGGTGTAGCCAAGTTTGGAAACAAATATTTCATTATTGAATGCCAGTGGAATAAATCAACAGCACTACGTGAATTTGTGATGCAAAGGAGAAAGTAACAGCATATTACTGCCAGATGGTTTAGTCTTACTACTTGCAGGTTAGACAAACTTTCTCACTCTGAAAAGAGTAGAAAAATACTTTCTTACTTGAATTTGCCACATCTGGAGACTTTACATAGAGGGGAGGTGAAGAGAAATGAAAATGCACTCAGTAATACCTCGTAAATGCTGAAGTGACAAGTCTGTCTGGGAGACTAGAGACTTCTGCTATGTATGTACAGCTTAATATATCTATGAAAGTTTGTCAGGAGATGGAAGTCTCTTGACAACTGATACCAGCTGTTGATATTAATTCAAGAAGTGGTGGAAGTTGGAGACAAAGGGTTTAAGTAGGAAGAGGTGTTCAGAGGAGTCAAACATTTGAAGGCAGACTGAAAAGTCTGCTGCCTTGGCTTTATCTGAAGGCACTTGCCTCCCTCAGCACATCTGCCTGTTCAGTGGCTACTGCAGTGTCAGACTCCGTTTTTAATTAAGGCCCTTGTTGAGATGTTGAAGATTCTTAGAGGAAACAACCATGCTTACGTGCTCCTAAGTAGGAACCATAAAAATATGGAATTTGTATACTTGCTTTGGTTATTCTTGCCGTCCTTCTGTGCTAAGCAAGAGAGCTTTTTCAACCAGCACATTTATTAAAACTATTTGAGCCAGTGCTGTGCAGTTAGAAGCAATACTTTAAATCTTTAAATGGAGGGGAGAAATTAGTTTAGTTGCATATTTCTAAATTAAATCAGACGAAGAAGTAAAAAAAACCCACAATAATTTAAATTATGTACTTGTGATTTATTTCTGGAAAAGAGGTAAATGGGTTTATGCCCTAAATTTCAAGGACTTCCAGGAGAGTCAAGCACTCTGTGCTCCTTGAGAACTACATTTTTGTGTATGTATGGCTTTGCAGGCAGCAGCCGTAAATCCTGGTTTTCAATGTGGCCATGACAATTTACAAATGCCATGAAGTCCTCTGCCAGCTGAAACTTGGGTAGCAAGGAGGTCGGTTGGCTGGCTGAATACTTCCACGATTCACCACCTCTCTGGCCTAGCCTAACTCTTCGCAGCAGTTCAGACACCGAGTTCATACCCTGATGTGCCTTCACGTAAGAGCCAAATTCCAGTCTTCAAGGTACAAATCAGCTGCTCAAACAGCGGGAGCGTGGTTAGCGCAGCAGGTCTGCCTGCAATAAACTCTGGCTTACGCAGTGCTGATGGACATCGAGAGCGATGTAAAGTTTTGTTCTGGGTGTGCCCTTACCCAGTTCAGCGTGCCGGGGCTCAGGGCTGTGGGAGCGCGCGCCGCCCGCTGAGGGCTCGGCAGTGCCTGCGCCCGCCCCGCCCTGCGCGCAGGCGCGTTCCGCGCGGCGGTGCGGGGCGGGCCGGGCCGGCCGGGCGGGCGGAAGCGGCGGCGGCGGAGGGGGCGATGCTGGCGGCGGCCGCGGCGCGACGCGTGGCCTGCGCCGTGTCCGGCGGCGTGGACAGCGCCGTGGCCGCGCTGCTGCTGCGCCGCCGAGGTGCGGGGCGTGCGGGGGCGTGCGGGCCGCGGGGCCGGGCACTGCGCGCTCCCGCCGCGCTGCGGGGGCCGCGCGTCCCCTCCCCGTCCCCTCTGGGCCGGTCCCGGCGCTCACCCGCCGCCTCGGGCAGGGCACCGCGGGGAGCGGGGTGCTAATACACATCATCATATTAGACTGCCAGAAGAGCTTGGTTTTAAGTTAGCTGTTAGCTACAGGAAAGAACACAGCCAGGCGATAACTGCACTGTAAAGCCTAGCAGGATGTTTGCTTAGCACGTGCTAATCGCATCTTCGGGAGGAAGCACCCAAGGAAGTCTTGAGAAACAGGTTTTGGGTCCAGGCTGTAAGAATTTAACTTTCTAAGTGATTCTTACCTTCGTTTCATAGGCTACCAGGTGACAGGCGTGTTTATGAAGAACTGGGACCCCCTGGATGAACAGGGAGCTTGCTCCGTTGACAGAGATTGCGAGGATGCTTACCGCGTTTGCCAGAAGCTCGATATCCCGTTTCACCAGGTTTCCTACGTGAAGGAATACTGGAATGAAGTATTCAGGTAGAAACATATTTACAGTAGATGGTCTTTCAGTATTTTAGTGTGGTACCGTGTTATGGTGAAAAGCAAGAATGGACAAATAATGGGCAATGGCAGTGCATTGCAGTATTGTTAATGCTAAGAGGAAGTCCTGAAGCCTGTTAAATATTGGAGGAATTATTTTCTCTCTGATTTGTACTTAGGGTCAGAATTTATATCCTGGTTTTAATATGCTATTTTTTAAATTAATAGAAGATTTCTTCCTAGTTGTGAGTGTGTAGCAGTTGGTTTGTTGCAGTTCATGTCTTCAGCTACCCATGTACTGGCCCAACCTTACTGCAACTTGAAAAAAACCCATTTAATAGGGTGCTATTATTTATTACTGTCTGTGTGCATAACTTAGGCAGTGCATTTTACGTAATGTGTACTGAATCCAGTTTACCACAAAATGATCATGAGCTAGCCTTGCTTCTTTAAACTATGACAAATTTGAAATTGTTTAGAGTCTAAAGGGAGTGCTCAGATTTTCTGTTAATTTGTTACACTTTAAGGGAAGTTCTGCATTGGAAAAGCTGAGAGTTTTTCGTGGGGGAAAGGATGAGAAGGGTCACATTGGTCTAACAGCGTAATTGATCTTTATGCACTGAACAGAAGTACGTAGAAGTTGTTCCCTGATCTTCATCATTCCGCTTTAAGTAGTGCTGTTATTACTGAGGAATAAGCTGGTGCATGTTGAAATGACATCAAGCTGAGCACCAAAACTTTGGGCAGTCTGAAGAAAATAGCAGGACAGCCCTGTTCTGACAGAGTTCACTCCATTTTTCCCTTTTGGTCTGAGAGAATGAATAAGTGTTATCAAGCTTCTTGAGGTGTGTGGGGTGTCCATAAATGAGCCAAAGTTCACAGAAGTTCAGCTTTGCTTTTGCTTCTCACCATTTATTAATACAATGTTTCCAAACATTCCAAACAAGTGTCTTTGTTTGTTTCAGAATCCTTGTTTCTTTACTGTCATCAATGACCTTAAATTTACTCCTCTGGATCTCTCTTTAAAGGGTTATTCATCGTAAAACAGCTTTTGTCACGAGAACTATTCCAGGTCTTGTCTTTTCCATGGTTTGTGCCAAGCCTTTTCCAGATCTTTACATCAGAGAGAGCTCCAGTAGGCATCCTCCATTGCCCTTTCTCTGGTTCTGTGCTTTACTAGAAGCTCTGAACTAATGTGAACCTGACTTTTTACTGAGCCCTTTATAAAACTCCCAGTGTACCGTAAGAGTGTGGTGCTGAGCCAACAAGAGGGAGGCAGCTCTGGGTAGACCCAGGTGATTTAATTATTGAGTTGTCAAACTCAGAATTTCTAAAAAAGGAGTTAGACAAAATAAAGGATACGTTGCTTTATTTTCTATTTATTGATGTAATGTATAACATGAAGAAGCAATTGATTCTGTTCCAGATGGTGAAAAGTAAAACCAAATACTAGGATTGCTGTTGTTCTTTTAAATCCAGTTTGTACCCTCATCTCCTCTTGACTTCAGTCGCTAACGAGGACAAGCAAAATAATGCAGTGATTAGACCTTTTGATATGTCAGGGCATTGCTGTATGCTGGTTTAATTGCATTACTTATTATTTCAATGTTTTCAAGCAAATAATGCTAAGTACTTTAGTTACGCAATGATGTAAAACTACAATGTAACTTTGAAAAACTTTTAATTTCTAGAAGGAAAGAAAAAGGACAGGAAAAAGTATATAAAATTAAGGCCCATGACTAACTGGTAATGGTGACATTATTGCAGATGAAGTTACTGTCTGTTTAGCTAAGACACAGCAACTCCTGATGTGTACTGTACCACATCGCCCTTTGAAGAATTAAATAGGGTCATTTAATTCTGAAAGTAAGTGTTTCATAAGAGATGAGTAGGATATCCACAGTGGGCAGCTGCATCTGCCCCAAGGGAGTATTAATTTAATAAAGCAGGGTTACAAGATTTTGAGTGATCATTTGACCCTGTTCTCAGTGCACTTTGGAGAAAATCTTCCAAGCATTGCTTTTTTGCAGCTTAAAATCTAAGGGGTATTTTATTTCTGACATGAAATGCTTAGTGTGAGTGGGACTCAGCTTCTCATGTTTAAACAGATCATCCAGTCTCAAATAGTATTATGCATGTTAATGATTTTGATAGACATTTGAATCTTTATTTTACAGTGACCTCTTAAAAGAGTACGAATTGGGAAGGACGCCTAATCCTGATATTGTGTGTAACAAGCACATCAAATTCAACTACTTTCTGCATTATGCTTTGGATAACCTTGGTAAGGAATTTTGAAGTGTTGTCAGTACAGAGTGTGTGCCCTGGAAATGCTTAAAGGATACAAACTCTTTAAAAACTGGGGAAAAACATGAGTTTGTTTGCATGCCTAACTCACATATCTCTGCGGTAGTATTTCGATAATTGCAAAGTAATTGGGTTTAAGTTTGCTTTTACAAATAGAATCATAGAATGGTTCAGGTTGGAAGGGACATTTAAAGGTCATCTAGTCCAATCCCCTTGCCCTGGACAGGAACATCTTCCGCTGGATTAGGTTGTTCATGTGTAGGAACAGATTTAATTCAGGGACGTGCATTGACCTGACCATTAAGTTTTACATTCTTAGGTGGTCCTTAAAGCACAAAAGCACAAGTACTGGCATGCTGGTGAATAGCTTACATTATTTAAATAGCAGAAGTATGACTATTGTCAATGTAAGATTCCTCTATAGGTCTTCTTATTTCATTGCTTTCTGCCTTTCCTACTGGATGTTTGCAATCCTGTTTTGAACTGTGAATCTCAAGTACATGCCTTTGTGTTTTGTTTGGCTTTTTTTTTCCTTGATAGGAGCAGATGCAATTGCTACTGGGCATTATGCTAGGACCTCCTTAGAGGATGAGGAAGTGTTTCAACACAAACACGTTAAAAGACCACAGAAGCTTTTCAGAAACCGTTTTGAAGTTAGAAATAGTAAGTGGTGTCTTCGTTTCATGTTCGTCCTAGATACAAGAAGTTTATACTTGATGTCACAGAATCAGGGATGTTTGTTACCTTACACAAAATGATTACCAGTTAAACCCAGCCTTTGTAGAAGGTTGTTTGTACAAAACAGGGTATTTACATTACTGAAAATGACCCTGACTTGTCAAGTATTCCATTTTCTGTTTTAAAAGTCAGGTGAATGTCTGATGTATAGTGAGAAGCATACCATACCCAAAGAGCAAGAAACTTGCAAACTATCACTATGCAAAGCTGCCTTGGTGATGTTTTTGCATTACAGGTTCTCCACTTTCATTTATTTGTTCTGGACTTAAAGGGGTTTATTAGTTTCTTTGTTTTAATTTTATTCCTGGAAAGTTGAAATGGCCCCAGCAGAACCAACATACACAACTATACACGTGAACCAACTAGACATGTGACAGACTATGATTCACCGTTGTATTTTGTGATGTTCTAAACAATCTTCTCTGCCTTGTTACTGAGATTTTGTATTACTAGTTGAGACTGAACTATTGTGTTAATTTGAATCAAGAAAGACACGAGTAGTGTTTGTACAACAGCAGAGCTGTTCGCTTTTAAAGGGAGTGGACAGAACATGACTGAAAAACTCTTAATTTTATTTGATCAGGACAATCAGAAGATTGCATCTGTTTTAAAGAAAAAAGTCAAACTCTCATCTCTGAGCATTGGGAATAACTCCACTGATTGTTCAAATCATTGATTTATAGCAGGGAGATTTCAGGGCAAAACAGTGTTTTTTTGAGGAACAGTATACTCTAAGGTATTTTAGTCTTCCTTCTCTCTTTCACATAAAATGTGAAAATTGTTTTCATTTTTTTGTGCTGTTGATGTCCTTTCCAGTGACACATGCACTGTTGCAATAGATGAGGCAATGTAAGACTTTGTAAGATTCTGTACAGTACAAAATCTGAATATTTCTAGATTTCAGTGGTGAGAAAATACCCAAACATTTT
This sequence comes from Myiozetetes cayanensis, assembly GCF_022539395.1. Taxonomy (NCBI): domain Eukaryota; kingdom Metazoa; phylum Chordata; class Aves; order Passeriformes; family Tyrannidae; genus Myiozetetes; species Myiozetetes cayanensis. Next base: position 15,093,568 of record NW_026087521.1, read on the forward strand.
CAGTTAGATTTTGAAAAACTTGTACAATACTGTCTTTAACGTATATTTGGAAATAATAAAACTAAAGTGGTGATTGAAAAATACTAAAGGAAGTTGAACTATTAATGGTTATTATGTTGAGATGCTTTATGTGTTTCACTTTGCAGCTGTGAAACTCCTTCAAGGGGCTGACCTCTTTAAGGACCAGACCTTCTTTCTAAGTCAGATCTCACAGGATGCTTTGAGGAAAACCATTTTCCCTTTAGGGGATTTAACAAAAAGTTTTGTAAAGAAGATAGCAGCAGAACATGACCTTCATCATGTGCTAAAGAAAAAAGAGGCATGGTAACACTTAAAACTCTTTTGATTTGTATTTCTGTCTAAATCAGACTTCCCTGAACTTTTTGAACTTTAATCTGTGACAACTTGTCTGTTTCTGAGCACCATAATAGAATAGGCTGGGAAGCATTTTTCATTGCTGTCTACTTCCTTAAAAGTGCTTTTATAAGAGTTTGTGGTTAGTTGTGTATTTTAGCTTGCAGATGTTTTGTCTGCTATTGTATCTCAGAAGAACTAAGGTGAAGGTGAATGTGTAGGATGCTGTGAGCCTGAAGGAAAGCATCCTCTGTCACAGCAGTGGAGGAGCCTTTGGTCTTTGCTCTCCATATCCTTTAAAGGCTTCCTCACTGTAATTGTTTTTCAGTATGTCTTTAGAAATTGAATCATACTGTTTTTCCACAGTTACTTTTAACAAAAAAATAGATAACACTTCATGAGCTCATCTTAAAAAATGTAGTGAAGGCAGTAGTTGTATTGTTGATGCTGTCTTGATTGCTTTTCATGTTTATATTCATCCTCTGTAAATGGGTATTTGAAAAATGTAGGCAGTAACTGAAAGGAAAAAGCAAACCTATTTGTTTTTGAAAGTTTTTTTTCAAGAGATAGACCATTACTATATAATTTTGTTACTTTTGTGCTTTAATATGAAAGAGACTGCTGTTTTTAATATACGCATAATACAATCACCAAGGTTAATGCATTTATCTACTGATAAGGTGTTCTATTTCCTATTATTTCTCTTATTTTCTGAGAGCTTACAGCTCTCAGTGATACTGTATAGAATTAGTTTACTGATGTTGGAGCAGATGTGGTTTCGTTTATGAAATGCCTAGGATAATTTGGGATACATGGAGGGGGAAAAAACCCATCTTGGACAGATTATTAGTTGATATTGTTTCAGATGTTTTTCTCTGCTTTTATGGATTCAATTCCATGTTTCCTTTTCAGAGTATGGGAGTCTGTTTCATTGGTGAAAGAAACTTTGAAAATTTCCTTCTTGAGGTGAGCAGCACTAAATCTGTAACAATCTTTGGTTTATTCTGGTGTTCAGTTTTTATAAAAAAATCCCCAGTTTGTGGGCAGTTTGTGGCCCACAGTGAGTAGTGATGTCCCATCTCCCTTTGAAGTGCCAGGCCTAGGCAGAAGCTCACAACAACAGCCTGTAGGAAGTATCTTGCCTCTCCACCAGCAAACAATCACTCACTTTCTGTAGCAAAAGGAGTGAACATGCACTTCTTTGTGTGCCAGGCTCCGACAAGTGGTTGAGATGTGAGTGGGGCAAATGGCTGAATCCTGCTGTCCCCAGGCATGTGTGAGAATGGGGGAGTGGAGCCTAGAATTATTTTTGAAAGGGATTGCTCTTAATACTTTTCTCTCTAGAGCAGCATCAAGGAAAAGTCTGTAAGCTGCTTGGGCAGAGTTTGCTCCTTGAAAAGCTCCCTTTCAGCTTCAAGAGAATGTAGTGATGGAATCTGAAATATACTGTGAGGTTTTCTTGGGCCATCTTGTGATTTATCTCTTCCTCTTTGGTAGTATTTGGAACCTCAACCGGGTAACTTTGTTTCCATTGAAGATAAGAAGGTGATGGGAACACACAAAGGTAATTGCCTAACCCACCTTAATAGCTTGCTTTTAGGTAAACAGAACAATACTGTTTATATTTAGAGGCACGAATTTTGTGAAATTCCAGAGAAGTCTACAGGTTTTCCCCAGTTTGTGGAAAACTTGCTTTACACAATAGTAGAGCTTTGAAATACAACTGATTATTGATTGATTATTCCATGTTTCAGTAAAGTAACTGATAATTATTAGGGTTACTCTGTTGATACTGATTGTTATTTTAATACCAAGACACCATTGTTCCCTTAATTCTTTCAAAATGACTGTGCTTCAGTTCCAGGTTCTTTAGTACCTAAACTTTGCAGAAAAATTGCACCATGCACCTCAGTGATGCTCACCAGGACATCACCAAACGTGGGCAGCTTAACTTCCCTTTTCTCCTGTGTGTCCTTCCTTTGCTGTCCTCAGTCTGAGCAGCCACAACCGAGCTCCTCTCCCAAATAATTTGTGGTAGTAGGATGTTGCACTGGTACATAAAAGTAAGGGAAACTGGCAAGACTGAATGGTAGCAAAACCACAAATTGAAGCTGAAACAAATGTTTTTCTTTTATAAAACCTAAGAATATTTCTGCTTCAGGTGCAGATGAAAACTTTCAAGTAGATGTTAGTTTAGTTGGTAATTGCCCCGCTTCTCTAAGACAGCTTGGTTTGTTATTCTTTGTTTAGTGGTAAAGTTTTGCGAAAATTATTTTAGTGTATTTTTCTGAAAATAAAAGATTAAGAGTTGCTAGTAGCTTTCCATTTTCATCTTTCCTTAGGTTGGTTCCTCTACACAATAGGCCAGAGGGCTCGGCTGGCAGGCCTCCAGGAAGCTTGGTTTGTTGTAGACAAAGATGTCAGCACTAGAGATGTCTATGTGGTGAGTTAAAACTCTACTGTTGCAAATGACTAATGCAAGCAATTTTGTGTCTGCTGCTGCATGGAATGTGATCCTAAGCTGGGCAGAATTCTTGGCTTTTCTCTTGGGGGAAACAAGAACCAACTAATATAGCATCAGTCAACATGAAACATCTTATCCAAAGGGGCTTTTCTTGAGTAGCAGGTTGGTTTAGATTTTGTCATAGAACTTTTCCAAACAAAGGGCAAATACTGAAAATAATCAGTCAGTCTGCTAAGCTCTCATTTTCTACTGTAAAGCATGAGGGTTTTGTTGTAGTTAGTATGATAATAACTTCTATAAAATTATGAAAGTTTTTATAATAAGGTTTATAAAAGGTGTAGTATCTTTGTTTATGTTTATGCTGCTTTGCTTTTCTAGTAAAATAATTAGTAGGCAGTAATACAGTTTTATAATTTTGAAAACAGAGGCAGAATATATATAATACGGCAAATAATTGGTGTGTTAATGGCTAATCATATGAGATGACTTGGAGTTGTGCAGCTTGCTAGCACTGTTAGTGTTTCTTGCTGTTCATGCAGTTGTTAGTCTTGTTTGATACTGATGTGATTATAATGAAGGTGTTCTGCTACTTGTTGATGTGCCAGTGCTGGTGGGAGACCATAAACAAATGAGAATTTGCCCTACAGTAAGGTTGTGTGTGTGCAACACTGTTGTTGGGGATGTGTTCATTTGGGAAATTGGAGAAGAGAGAGGTAGCATCTTGTTGAGATAGGAGAAAGGAGAACAGCAGACTTCTGAACACTGCCTGAAGAAGGCAGAAATATGATTGAAGGGAAAATAATACAAGAAGTGACGTGACTTTGAGGTGCAGAAAACTGACAAATAATTCAGGCTTACTTTAGCCTACTTGAAGTGCTAATAAATGCTTGCTTTCTTACTCATTTTGCCTTCATTTTGTTATGGCTTGATGCTTCCTCTGTATTTCATGTTTTACAAGTTATACACTCTGGCAAAACCCTCAGCATTAAATAAACATGTCTTTTAAGGCACCATCAAGAGACCACCCTGCTCTGTACAGAGACCTCCTGCGGACGAACCGAGTGCACTGGATAGCAGAGGAACCTCCAGCAGAGCTTGTTAGAGAGAAGATGATGGAATGTTATTTCAGGTTTCGGCACCAGATGGCACTGGGTAATCAAACCTTGTTTTATTTTTTGTTTTGCTTGGTTTGTTAAACTCTGGTAGCGTGTTAATGTAGTTTTGCAGAAACTGTTGAAATGTTTTGGCTTGTCTTTCTATTTCTATAGTGTCTTGTAAAACAGTATCTTGACTTACATCTGTTAAGCCTAGTTATGAAGGTTTTTTAATGTGAACATAAAAATTAACTGTCAGATGTTTGGTCATTTTCTACCTAGTGCCTTGTGTCCTGACTCTAAACCAAGATGGGAGTGTGTGGGTAACGCTAGTGAAGCCAGCAAGAGCTATGACGCCTGGACAGGTAAGTTATTAGAAGTAGTTTTCTGTCTTTTTTTGTGTTTTCGCTGATCTGGCTAATAAAACAGAGTAGTTTTTTTATTAGCTGAAGTAATTAATTTATTATTTAAGTTATTGTTTTGTGTGTTTTGGTTTTTTTTTAAGATTTAGTTTTTTAAGATTTAGTCAGAATAATTGAATGTGCTCACTGTCCAGCAGGTCTTGCAGAGCCTTGAGTTGGTCACTGTGCTGTTTGCAGCTGTGAAAAGACTCTCCCTGTGTTTGTCTCCTAGTTTGCCGTGTTCTACAAGGGTGACGAGTGCCTGGGCAGTGGGAAGATCGTGAGGATGGGCCCATCTGTGTATACCATGCAACAGGGCAAAAACCGAGGGGAGAATCCAAAGAAGGAAGAGATTGACAAAATAGAACCAGCAACGTAACACGTGGCATTGTTTATGGAAGGACTTTGGAGAATTTGCTGCCTGAGAATAATAAAAACTGTAATAAATGTGGCTTCTACTGATTTCTGTGTTCTTAAGGCCAGTTGACTGTGAAGTCCCAGCTCTTGGCTGTTTAAATGAGTTTAAAGCCATTTTGCTGGGCTGTGTGGTGCTATTTATGTTAATACGTATCAAAGGATGTCATAAATTGTTAACTGTAATAGTACCTACACATGCAAGAATTTTAAGATAAAAATCGTGTCTGAAATCATAAATATCTCTTTTTCAGAAATTAAATGCCTTTTTTCCCCCTTATTTAAAGGTACCTCTCCCTAGTAAAGTACACGTTGTTTTACATTAAATGTATGTTTGTGCTTTGAACTGAGGAAAAGAAGTGAAAGGTTTTCAAATTCAGCATTTTGAATTAACTCCAAGCAAGAGATATTTATCTTTCATTTTATATAGTTTTATAAAAAATGCTGTGGATTCTTAAACTGTATTAAGTAGTGGTTTCACATGTTTACATAATTCAGAATTACAAATCTTAGGGACTTAAAAACAGTCTGGAATGCTAAATGTTTTCACACAACTGACTGTTAACTGCTGAGGGCTGAGGCTGTTTGGTTTGTACCCTGGAGGAAAGAGTGCATTGTTGTGCTTGAGAAAAATGCAAATTCAAAGGAATTTCCTTACTGTGTATCTAACTTAATATAGACCTGATAATAATTGGATCTTGCCATATCTCTAAATGGAGAGGTATTAGGAAGAGCTGAATACCCCACCAAATTAATCTCTGTTTATAAGAATTGGGTGCATATTGAGGACACCCTAAACTTATAATAAAACTTGATAACACAAGTCAACAAAATTTAATTCCTGTCTTTTAACATGATAACTGTCTCCAAAGTACAGCTCTGCAGGAGTCAGACTTTCCAGGTGGGTGTAGAATTTTGAGATTTACATCCACTCTGGGCAGTAGGAAAGCTGTAGCATGAATAGATCTTTTCAGCAGATCTGAAGGCTTGGATTACATGTACATCGTTTTCTGTTGTCTTGGTATCTTCTAAGAATTCCTTTTGTTCCCTCTGCTAAGAAAAGTAAAAGGGGAGAAGACTTTTCAATGTCTACCTTCTGGTCTAGCAAAGTTCAGGGAGCCCTATGGAAAACCCTTGACTGTTAAAATCTTACTTGGCATTACAGTAGATCTGCTTAAAAGGGGAAAACCATTCTTTTTCACTGGTGCCAAAATCAATTAAATTTAAAGTCTTGTCTTTAGATCTGCTGTCCATCCATGCACAGGTTAACAGTAAGGATGATTCATGCTTCATGTGAACTGATTTATATTAGTTTAGTTGTTATAGGTCCTGGACATGACTTTTATGTAGTTTTATGTGATTACATTGCAAAATGTAGAATTAATTAAGGAGTTAATGCTCTACATTGTCCTCATCTGAGTTTTGCTGCAAATGTCCCAATTAAAATCTTAACAAATGTTTTGTGTTGTATTAGTGTGGTTTATATTACTATGTCATCTCACAATCTGGTCTGGTAGAGATAGATTCAACTGTGAGGACATGAAGAAGGAGCCACCTGTGACTCCTGGATTTATTAAGGTGTCTACAAGATTATTTCTCAGAGTTGCCTAAACCTGTCTGTTTCTGGGCCTGCCCAAACCCACTGAAACATGTCAGCCTGGAGACATTGTGGTGTTGAACTCTGCCTGGAGCTCATGTTGAAGGAACCAAGATCCATACAACTGGTTCCCATCACCCTAGGGTTAAACTCAGTTGCTCTTAAACAGTATTCTGAACCTGGTCTGAAAATGTTTTCTAGGCAAAAAATCTACTTGCTGGATTTGGATAGGCTTTGCAAATGCTTTTAGAACAACAACAAAATCACACAGTGGTTTTGATAAATTTGCTGTTTTTTTCAAGAAAATGTTCATCCTACCCTATAGGCTCAGTAGTTACTTGTGGTTTTCTGGGTTTGAGCATTGCTTCAATGGCTTCAATGATGGGTGGAGCTGCTGAGTGGTTTGAGCTTGTCTGTACTGCCTGGGTGAAGAGCTGCTCGCTGTGAGGATACTGAGAAGGCACCTCACTCCAAGGATGGTTCTGTTATGCAGGAGAATGTGTTTCCTGCAGCCTGAACGTGTTTCCATAACATTTGAGGAGAGAAAGACTTTTGTCACCATTCCTCAGCTCTTTCTTTTTTTTTTTTTTTTTTCTATTTTCTTTTTATCTCTATCAGATAAAAAGGGCTTTCTATAAATCCCACTCTGAGGACAAGTTTTCCTGGTGTATTATCCCTGTGATGGCTTTGCTGATGAATTGCTGGTACAATGCCTGGTGCATCCCAAGCCCACTGGATTCAGGGCTCTCTCTTGGCCTCAGGCACAGTCAATGCAGTAATTTTAAGTGATTTTAACACCTTTATGGTGAATTTAGGAGTTCTGGGTCACAGGTTTGATGAGAGCCACTGAGCCAGTGCCTCACAGCAGGAAAGGGTAGCCATGTCCTTCTCGTAGCATAGCTATGGGATGCAATGAACGTCTGCTACAGCTCCTGCAGGACAGAGGCTTTTTACATATGCTGTGCTTCCCTCTTTTTGTTTAAGCATCCTTTACATTGGATACAGTAGCAATCCAGGATGGCTAATCTGGAAAGTCATAAGTTAACATGACGCCCTTCAGTGCAAACCTCTCTAGCAATGGTCTCCATTCACTTTTAAGGCTCAGGGACTTTGATATTTATCATCAGAGCTCAATGTCATGGTTCTGCTGATGAATCTTCATCTGAGGTAGAGGTGAGTATGGGCTGTGTTTGGTTAGAGCAGACTCATTGTCTGAGAAGGGTGGAGGCTGCTTCTCAGCTTCTGTGCAGCACAACCTCCTGCTGTGGTGATAAGAAAAGACCTTTGACATCACGAAGTGATTGCTGCTCTTGCTCCCAGTGAACCTCACCATACTGCTGGGAGCTAGGAATTAGTGGGCATTTGTGAAACTCAAATTGCAAATAGCTTCTTGCATGGGATGTTTCACAACAGGTTGCACATGTCGAGCAACACAACACTTGTATGTTTAAACCAGCATTTCCAAATAGCTTGTACTCTTCAGAGGCGTTGGTACATTTCTCTTTCCATCCCATGTGCTTCTCCTGGATAAGGGTCTCAACTGCTGACCTCCTGCATGAGATCTCATACGTAGGGTCTTTGGTCAGGGGAATTTCATTATGCCCTGCATGGGTACACAGTTTCTCAGGGACATCTGGCAGAGCAGCCTCTAGAGGCACATTTCTACGGGTGGAGCTGGCTGTTTACCTGCAAGATGAGCAGCACCATCACCATTTCTGACCGTGATTGTAACAAGTGTGTTGTTTCTGTAACACCAGTCTTCTCACAACCCGTGTGCAGTAGTGCTGAGGGCAGTGCCTGAATCCCGTGCTCCAGCCTGCCCCAGGGCTAGCAGCCTGCCCTGACCCGATGGTTGTGAAAATGCACATGGGCACTGCTATAACAACTTGGAAATAGGGAAGAAAAAGAGTGAGGTGAGAGCAGAGGTTGGTGCTGGGGTCAGGCAGCCATGCTTCCTACAAGGGACCATCACTGACACCATCGCTCACACAGCCTTTGGCCAAGCTTAGGTTTGAACTGGGTAAGAGCAGTCTGACTGGCAGGTGAATTTTTTTTTTTAAATCTATTACAGAAGAGTAGCATCAACATGCTTTTTAAAATTCACTAGTTTTTCACTTTTTTTGTCATTTTTCTGCCACTTGGGCAACAAATTGCAAGCAGGTTGTTTCAAGTTGTCATTAAGCTCCTCAGGTCTTGAAATATTTGGTTTCAAAGATTCAGATGAATTACTACTTAGAAAAAGATTTTTCCCTTCCAAAGCAGAGAATGTGATAACAAGATTAGGATCATGTAACTGAAAAATCACGACTCATGTGAGCTAAGGCTGGGACTGAACTGAAATCTCTCTTGTGCCCTATGAATATGTTTGAAACCTGTGTTGCTGAATGTAAAATGGCTGAAAAATTGCACTCCAAGTACAGTTCTATTCCAGAAGTGCTTGTGTAAAACTTAATTGCATTCCTAGCTTTGCTGCTTCTTGGTGGTATTCCTGTCCCAGCTGGTGCTGCAGAGCTGGAGGACAGGGCTGTGCCCAGCAAGGAGAGCAGGCCTGTCCTCTGTTCTGTTCTGTTTTCACCTGAATAGGATCTTTAGGGCATTGAGATGCTGCACAGGCATGGTGAAGGGCCTCATTCACACTATGGCAGCACAGCATTTACAGTCCAGCAGTAAAAGCTTTGGCTCTTAATGTTCCGATTGGCTTTTAGGACTGAGAGAATCTTTCATCTTCCCACTTCAAAATCAAGTGCTCATGTGCTTTAGCTGCAAACCACAGGGAACAAAGCTGATGTTGTTTTTATAAAGCTTCCCCCTTTTTTAGAATAGAACTATCTTTTCAGCATACTTACAAGCAAAAAAGTAACAATTTTTTAGATGCAACATTTTAATTCATACATATATATATATATATATATATTACAATTCATCCCTCTGGTCAAGGCTGATCTCTCCCTAGAAGCTGGGAGATGACTGCGTGCAGCCTCCTGTACAGACTTGCCCCTGCAGGCAATGAGATGGGACTGGAGTGAAGATTCTTAGTGAAACTTTCACTGCCTGGAGTGGAATATCAGTCATGCTGTTTCAGAGTTTAGGATACCACTTCCCCTTCCAGCTTTGTTCCCAAACCACAATTTTCAAATTTCTCTTTCTGCAATAGAAGAACCCTTTCAGCTTGGAGACTTCAGCACACGAAGGTCCAGCAAGGGTCTCTGCTGCCCCTTCTTTGTGTGGAACGGTGTTGGGTTCTGCAGCCAGGGACAGTAGAATGAGCTTCAGAGGGATCTCAGTGCCACTAAACAGCCTCAGGTCAGGCCATGGGAGCATGCAATGCTGCCTGCTCTGCAGCCATGCCTTCTGCCAGATGGATCCCCTTCAGAAGATGGAGCACATGATATGGAGAGTGCACAGCAAAGTGAGTTTCCTGGCTGCTCTCCAGGAAACCCATTAGCATGGGACTCCCTTATCAGTCACATTTCTGGTACTGTCCAAAGAAAAGAAAAGGCTGAGGTGTTGCCACAGCTGTGAGCCAGTCTTGATGGGAATGATCACCAGAGATCACAGGATCACAGAATCATCAAGGTTGGAAGAGACCTTCTAGTCCAACTAGAAGGTCCAACAAGAGATCATCTAGTCCAACGGTCAACCCTGAATCACCATAATCTCCCCAAGTGCCACATCCGGATCCCTCTTGAACACTTCCAGACATGACAACCCTGCCACCTCCCTAGGCAACTTATTTCAATACCTAAACATTCTTACAGTGAATTTTTTTGTTCTAGCAAGATGAAGCCCTTCCATCTCCTGCCTGCTGGTCCTGATACTAAAGAGCACCTCTGGAGGTCTGGTGAGCTGGAAGCCAGGAAGAAGTTTCTGAAGGCAAGAGGCTGTTCAAGGGAACAGCTCATGTGGAGTGAGACTACAGTGAAAACACTGTGTGTGGGCTGAGGAGCTGGAGCCAACTGATCTGCCAGTAAGGATAAGCATGGATCAGAGAAAGTCAGGTTGCAACTGAATATTTCTTGGAATGCCTTAGATGCTGGTTCTTGAAACAAATCCTGATTGTTTAAGTTCTCAAGCAGAGAAAGGCCAATAGCCTCGACTACTACCAAGGCCAAAAAAACCCCCAAAACTGAACAGGTAAGCAAATGACAAAGCAAATTCTTGCATATTCCATGCACAAAAAGGAGAAAAATGAGTGAGGGGGTAGTTCCTGGTCTTCTGGACTGGAAAATGGGTGTGTTATGAGCATCATTGTAGCATGTACAGTTGGGAGACGGTGACCATAGGTGAAGAGGAGCCCCACTGATGAGGTACATACTGGCAGCCATGCATAGGTTATCAATAGAATTTTAAAAATGCTTCCTCTGCATTTATGTGTATTTACATGCTTTAATGAACTGAACAAAATGAAATTATCTATGATAAATGCAATAATCACACAAACGTGGCATGCACTGTTGATACAGCGAAGCGAGGTGCCATTTTCAGATTCAGCACCAGGAGGCACCAGGACATCACATTCATCCCTCCCAACTGTGGACAACATTGCTGGGAGATGGTGACCATAGCAAGGGCAATTAACACATCCCTGATTGTGACTTTTTCCTGTTTTTTTTTGACTTTTGCTGAGTCATTACCCTGGAAGAATTGCCCCTCGGTGGGTTTGCTCATGGCAGGGATAAAGCTGCCCAGTCATTTCAGCACACTGATGAGCCAGCTGAAGAGCAGCACCTCTTAAGATCCAAACTCCCATTGGGGCTGAGCAGCAACCATCGTACTGGTCAGGCAAGTGACAGCCCCAGCAGCAGGGAAAACACACACTTTTTACACTGACACAGTTCATGTTCCATCTACTCTCCATCTCCTGTACTGGGCTGTGCTGGTCATCAGCTTTCCTGGTCACTCTTAAACTTCTTCTGGCTCTTGAATGGCTGGAGGCAAAAGGGAGATTTATTATTTTTTCTTTGGAGAACCAGCACCAGATTCTTACACTTATTTGAACGTGTGAGAGTTCTGATGAACGCTAACTTTTAGGTTTGGTTTGCTGAATCTCTGGGATATTTTTCCTTTCTAATATGTCTTGCATATTACTAAAAGTATAGCATCAGCTAGAGAGACTTGAGATTGCAAAAAGCTAATGAACTCCTTATTCTATGCAGTTTCCCAGCATATAGAGTATTTTTTTTTCAATACGAAAGAGCTTCCAACTCACTCTGCAAGTTTTAAGGTCCTAGAAGCAATGAAATACATGGAGAGATATCCCTTAAACAGACCCTACCTGGAGAAATGAAGTTTTTCCAAGGGGCTGCCACACTCTGGACTTTGATAATTCAGTGGCACTGTTCCCATTCAAGAGCACCATCTTTTGAGGATGCTCCCAGGAAAATACCAGTCTTGTAATTACAGCACATCAGTCCCCCTGTGGGAAAAAGCAACAGAAGACCTACTTCCAGTAAGAAGATTCATTAAAATTGATCTGACTACTCTGTCCTGGATTTCTCCAGAAGTGCTGTGGGGGCTCGTGACAGAAATTCCCCTGGTGCTTTGTATTTCTGCAAGGCTCCTGGGTTTGTGTCTCTGGGGTTGCTGTGAGGTGGGTTCAAGCAGTGTTGGTGGCAGATCTTACCCAGCAGTTCTGGCTGGTTGTGTCAAAAACCTTCAAGTTGGACTCCTAGACAAATGATGAATTCTTTCTTTTCTCTAAGAAGTCCCTAGGTAGGAAAGACACTCAGAGTTATGTAGCATTGACTTCATGGGAACCAGTTGTTTCATCCCTCTGTGCATCCAGGTTCTCTTTTTTTTTTTTTTTTTCAATGAAATTTGGTCAGAACACAGACGGGTTCACCCATGTCCTTGGGAGGAGGGAAGATGCCCCGTGTGCTCCTCTCCCATGCAGAGATTCCTTCTCATGTCTCCCAGTCTGCTGTGTCCTCCAGGGCTGAGGAACACAAGCACTGCAGGAAAATCCTGGGCTGTGCCCACCACAACACAGGAGGAGAGATTGAGTGAGAACCAATGATGGAACATTTCTTCCCTTATTTTGAGGACTTCAGTGAAATTTGCATCTAAAAAAAGGATGAGTAGTAGCACAGCTCTCTTTGGCAATCTGTTAATCTCAAAGGCTTTGTCCCCAGCCCTGCTGCAGCTCCTGCCTGTTGGCAAAACAAAATCAGCAGGTCTGGTACAGCCTTGTTACACTGAATGAGGCTTTGTGTGAAACTACAAACTCAAAAAAGGAAAGGATGGATTATAAACATAAAAAAGACTGGTATAGGTAACTAGCCATGTGGCATCTGGTAGATTTCAGACTGATGCTGGATTAAAGGTAGTTTTAATTTTAATCTAGTTACTTAAGGTGGATTTTTCTACTGTTTGCATATTTTTATTTCTCTCTCCTCTCTAAGAGTACATGAAAGACTCCATAGGTCCCTTCACACCAACCAGCTTCATGGCTGTTAGCAAGTTGGTTATATATAGTAAAACTGTGTGATTAACCTATTAAAAGTTTGGAAGGTTTCAGCTGTGGCTTTTAAACTGAAGGTCACTTTATGTCCTATTAGTATTTATTGATATAGTAATACCTATAGAAATGAAGCAAGAGGTTTTCCTGAACATTAGCCCAAGGGGTTGGTATTTTTTCAAACTCTTTTATTTTTGGTGGGGTGGGAAGGGGGGACCCAACCTGTAAGAAACTAGTATTGGAAAGCACCCAAGTGGACACACTGCAGCTATTTTAATGAGAGAGAATGGCAGCACCTGGAAAGCTGGAGCTCAGGGTTCATTTCTATTTCATGTGTGGATCTGATGTAAAATGACAGGTTTGTAGATGTCAGGATAGGCTCCAGAAGCCTTAGACCTTGCTGGGCAGGGGCAGTCCCACATTTTGGCAAAGGATGGCCCTGGGACATGCAGGAGCTGTCAGACAGAGCACCTCTCACCTTAAGCAGAGTTCTCTCTCCCTAAGGTATGTCTCAGCTCTGCTCCACCTCTGTGGTGTCTCCTGACCCAGTGCAGAGGCTGGGGTCTCACAGCACATTTAAGAAGCACAGTCCAGAGAGAAATCAGTCAGTGCCTCCCTTCAAATAAAGACAATATGCTCAGGGTATGTTAAATTTGAGTCTGGAGTGGATACTCTATTTACAGAGGTCTTTGAGCAAAGGGATGGCAGCAGCAGATGGCTGACCAAGCCCAGTACAAAGCTCCAGGGGGCTCCTGGGGGCACTTACAAATGCTTTGAAGTATTTAGAAGACAATAGTGAATTAACACGGTCTCTTTGCCACACACACTTCCAATTAATCTAATTTTCTTTAATACAGTGCCTGGTGCAGTGGATAAAGGAGCAGCAACAGCAGATGGGACATCTTCAGTAAATGGTTTGATACTGCCCCCCACTCTGTTCTCATACGCAAAACGCAGTCAGTGTGGGCTGACATTAATCGATACGAGGTAGGTGCAAATCTTGCTTGGCAAGAAGGGAAGTGTTACAAAAGTCCCCTCTTGGGCTTAGTTTAATTGGGTATTTTCATTCATGGTTTGAATGATGAAACGAAAGGTAGTTTGTAAAGGCTGCAGATGCTGCCTCCAGGCATTCAGTTCTGTCTCATGGACAGAACTGAAATTCAAAATGAGTATGAGAAACTAGATGATGGATCCAAAAATCAAGTGAATAAAATAGAAAATGAGTCCAGTACAAATCGCTTCTTTTAGGGAGGAGAAGTGAGTTGTATATGTGCAAACAGGAGCATAAAGACAGGGCAAAACCTCTGTGGAAGAGGCTGTGGGGCCCAAATGCATCCCAGACTGGTCCTGGCACTACAGGTGGTGTCGGTGTGGACAATGATAACATCTCACCAGGACTGCTGGTGATCTCCTTTCTGTGATTCTCCTAGACTTTGGTAGGAGCATCCTCTGCAGCTGAGCAAGCTGTGTGGCTAAGCATGACAAGAACATGGGCAAACTAACTCATCATCCTAGGAAGTGCTATTACAGGCTATTGGTGGATGTAGTGGAATTATCATTTAGGATTTTTAAGACTGTTTTAGACAAATCCCTGAGTATATTTGAACCTGAGTTGTTGGAGGGGCTGGGCTGCATGACTGATTATGTTATTGCAGTCTTACCATGCCATGCTGCTGCTACTGTTCCATATCTTCTGGAGTTTTTTTTTATTACAGTTTGCTTAGGTCAAATGTCACTGTAAATATTAGGACAGGAAAAGTTAGTGAAACGGAGAATCTTTTAAATTATTTTCTCTTTTTTTTTTGGAGTGTTGGTAGGCCTACTGCTTGCATTTTGTGGGCTGTTTCAGTCTCTTCTATCTGCCACCGCCAAAAAGGTCACATTATACCTGCCAATGGGTTGAAGAAGGACAAGAAGGAAGGGTAAAAGGTACAGCAGTGTTTCTGCACAAGGAGCAGTGACAGACATCCAAGTTGTTCAGGTGGAAAGATACAATCCAAGTGCTCTAGAAGAGAGCCTTTCTCCCTCTTTCACCCGGAGAAGATGACTGAGAAATGATTGCTCACTGCCTCTCCTGCTGCAAGCAGTAAAGATGTGCATTGTAGGGGACAGGAATGAAGCTAAAGATGAGGAAGAACTTTCTCTTGCTGCTTGTATCTAAATCATACAACCCACCGTATACTAGAAGTTTACATGAGTCCAAAATACAACTTGACAGACATATGAGGGGAAAAAAATCTGTTGCTGCAGACATGCACAACTTCTCCCTCTGGGGAGCCCTGAGCTGCAGCGTGCTTGGGTCTGTGGACCCTGCTGGGGCCAACTTGCCATGTAAAGCATGGCTGATAATCCTCTTTTCCTAAACATCTGCTGTGGGTCTCTACTGGAGACAGGATCACAGGCTGGTCTGTCCCTTAACTATCCTGCTTATGTGAAAGCCTAAGGCTTATTTCTGTTTTTCCACAGAAAAGTGAACTAATACTTGAGAAAAAACTCAAGTATAAGTGTTCTGTCAAAAAATGCACTTGTACAGTAAAATTTAGAACACTTTCCCTTTGGGCTAATTACTTGAGTTTGCTTAGTGGCAAGTTTTAGCAGAGCTGCTTGCAAACTGTAGATCCTGTCTTTGATTTTGCCCTTAAATCATGACAGTAGCGAGGTGCTCTCCACCTGACTTCACACTGGCCACTTGATACTAATACTTCTATTTCCAGAAATCTGGCAGACATGTGCAGGTCACTGCTGTGCCTTGGGAGATGCATGAATGAAGACTTTCACAACAGCCTGAAAAGTACTGACTGAGCAAGACCACGGCTTGGCCTCAGTTGGATTGGAAGAGCCAAGAATGTAGCCAAGGGAGTCCAAAAATGGTCCTTGTCACTGCAGGCTGTCATTGGGCTGGGCTGGCTGCCTGCCTCACCCCCTTTAGCTCTTCTCCAACCTTCTTTTCTAAACCTGGTGCTTTCCTGGTGATCTGCTTTGCTCTGGGTTAGCAGAGGGTTTTTCTCTTCAACAGGCCATTTCCCATGTCTGAAAAATGCCACAGGTTTGGACTGAAATGCAATGCATGCAGTGGTACCCTGTGCCAGCACAGGGCACAAACCACTGGGCTGGAAGGGTGAGAGAGCTGTGTGTGTTGGCTCGTTGATGCTTTACAGCCTCTGCTTCCGCAGTGAGAGCGAGGGGTACCCATATGTTCCCCGCTCCCATTACTTTCTAAACCCTGGGAAATGCCATTTGGACCCTCAGCATATGCACTGCACTTAAAATAAACCACCAGAAGATGAACACAAGTTCAAAAAAATTCTTAATTTATTGTAAATTCTCCTTTCATCTGTGCTGCAATTCCAGTGTTCTGCACATTAATAAATATACATTTGTTAAAAAAAACAAAACAAAACAACAAACAAAACAACAACCTCCAGTGTCTAATCTGCCATAAAGCTTTTAAAAAGTCATAAAAATAGGTTTTAATTTTTTTGTCATTAATACAACTTACCCTCATTTACTGCGACAATTCTGATCAAAATAAAAACTACCTACATCTCACTGGGACAAAATATACATACACAGATGTGAAAACAACTAGCATGGGTTATACACAATGCCTGAGTACACAGCCAAGTGTGTACATTTAAAACATTCAAATTTTTTTTCTGTCAGAACATGTCACGCAATATGTTGCATAATTTTTAAAGGAACAGCATCCTTCCTCCCTCTCCCCTTTCAAAGGCCTCCTTGATACTTCTGAAAATGCATAGGAATATAATGAAATCAAGATTACAGCATACAGTTTTTCATATTTCCCTCAACTCTCGCATTTTATTTAGCCTGATTTTCTGGTTTTTTTCCCCTTTCACACACATTTGCACAAACAATAGCCACTATTTTCCCAAAAGGGCTGCTATGGCAAGCAAGGAGCTCCTGAAAGCCTTGTTGTCAGAGAGCAGGTCACAGCCACACCCTTGCCATCCTTGGAGTCACATATTCCCACCACGGGGAGCCACTGGCTGAGCTCTGTGCCGGCTGGATGCAAACTTTTTCACATCTTGATCTTCCTTTACTTGTACACATCACAGGAAGGTGAAGACAGCAGATAGGTAACACTTAACTTTCCTATGCTTGTGAAACCAGCACATTTTGTGGGAAATATGAAACTTTAAGCCTTCCATGTGCTTTTTGAAACACTAAAAGGCCAGGGCTTTGTCAAAGAGCTGGGCAGTGAAACCTGGACGTCTTAAAGACTTGTATTTCTGCATTGATCAGCAATGTGCTGAACCCAGCGGGAAAAAGATTAAAATACAATAAAATAAAATACTGCACCTGAGGCAGAACTTTCCCCTTGGGAGGAAGGCCCTCTTCTTAGGACACACAGAGTGCTGGTTTGTTTCAGAGCCAGACCAAAGTCAAAACCTATCATACAATCATATTACTTATTTTCTTGTTCTTGATAAGAGAAATACTGATTTGACTTCTTCCAGACAAGACTGCATTGAAATCTTACACAAAGTTCTGACTTCTTTTTAGTCCTGAAGTTCAGTTCCTGAACATTTCAATGCACTTCAGAGAAGGGGGTCAAAACACCAAAAAATGAAAAAACCAAAATTTTGTGGGTTTTAAAAGAGGTTATGAAAGAAACATACTGTGCCCTTAAAGTGTTCCAAAATCTGTCAACAAAACTTATAAATTACAGTCATGGATTTTGATGTAATCTTCACTGTATTACTCTGAAAACTTGCATTGTGTCTGAAGGTGGCTTCCATGCAACCCTCAGTTACTTTACCAAACGCCAAATTCAAGTAAAATTGTGCAATGTTCATATAAAAAATATCAAACCCTCTTTTTAATTGATTTCCTATTATCAAATTAAGAAGATAAGTATAAATGTAAAATATACAAAGGAACTTTTTCTTTAGCAACACCATACAAAATATATAAAAGTATCTACACTTTTTATATATATATAAAAGATTCTTTTTTCTTAAGACGATGTGTCCATAGGGGGGTGGACAGAGATGCTGGCATAGAAACCAAAGGACACTTGTTGGGATATTCCTCCCTAGAGCCCAGCAAGCTGAAGGGTTCACACTGCAGCCATCAAAACTCCACCAGAGACATCTAGTGCTTGTCTCCAGGCTAACGGATTGACTTATTGTAGGTCCACTATGAAAATAGCAAGGTTTTCCTTGTTTTTCCCTTGTAATAAGCAACCCTTGCAGCGCTGTCTGCACTACGAACAGGTATCCGTCCATCACAGTGCATCCCTGTGGCCATTTCCATGTGTTTTCGGCACGGGTTCATGCCGTGAGGAGCGCACCACACAGCAATCTTACTGCAAGTGCATCTGGGCACTGTGTCCCCACTGTGAGTGGTCAGGAGTGTGCCATCACGTGAAACTGTGTGGGAATCAGTGCCCACCTCACCCTCCTCAGCACACGGCCACTCTGATGAAATCTGAGGCGGGCAGGCGGCGACCCTGCAGCGAGGAGTCCAGAGCCACGCAGAGGTGATCACAGTTTCCTGATGGTTCAAATTGAAGTTTCATTACTGCCTCTGTTAGTGAGAAGAAGTAATCATGCAGGCTTAGGGTTAAACAGGCACAGGCAAACCACCCCACCCAAAACCACCTAATCCTTCTTAGTAAGGGCTCATGCTCCGTGAAGTTACCATGCCTTGCCAATCCAGTGTTTGCAAGGGGGATTCTGCCCTGCGGGGGAAGACCAGCTGGGAGAAACAGTTCCAGGAGTACACAAGAGAAACAGGCTTTAGAGGAAGTTCTATGGAGGGCTCGTGTTTGGCTAACAGTGAGGATTCACATACAAATCTTACAAGCTGTTACAAACCTGGTGTTTCAGAGAAGTTCATGCAATCTGCTGCCAACAGCAGAGTTTTCCATTATGCAAAAGTGAGGAGATAATACAGTACCTGGTACCAGCAAGTAGTTATGGTTTGTTAAAGACATCTCTGTTTTCCAGCTAACCAGAACCTAATTCATCAGTCAGTTCCCAGCAATTCAAACATCTGCTTTTATAGAGCTGGGAATGGTCTGTGCACCCAGACAACATGGGTGTCTAAAGCATGGTGGGACAGTGCCAGAGTTAAAGCTGGGTGAGAAATATTCTCTTGGTTTGATGAAAGGATAAGACTTATTTGTGTTAATAAAAAAAGAAACTATATGCATAAAATGCTTGCACAGACTTTACATATGGCCATTGTTTTAATTATAAATGCAAGAATTACGATGAGTAATGAGGTTTCTGAGAATTCCCTTTGGCTGAGAGCTTGCTCAGCCTTTTGTTAATATTTGATTTAGTTTACAATGGCAAATTCACACACTAATTGCCATGCACCAGGTGGGAATCACACACCTGGTAATTTATGATCAGTAGCTTGACTTTCTCTCCAGCCTTGGGATCTCCTGCCCCAGCAATGGTTTCCCTCTGCCCAGATGGACACCAAACTCTCGCCAAACTCCTGTGGCAAGGTAACAAGGCAGAGCTAGGCTGCTCTTGTCCACAGTGTGCCAGTAACACATCAGCTTGCCAATTCAGAGAATGCCAGGGTGACCAGTAACATGTGTCTGTCACGGCACCTTGCCTGTGATACCTGTTTTAGCCTTCTCATCAGTGAAACACCATGGCTTAGGAACATGGTATGGACAAACCATCAAGACAGTTACGGTGAAGGACTCTGGTCCAGCCACCAGATGAGATTTTTGTTCATGTGGGAGTCTGGGGCTGGAAGGTGAAGGGAGAGACCAGAGTCATGCGAGGTCAGCCAGGGCATCCTGATATGGCACTTACTCTGAGTCTGAGGTGTCAGCGTGTCCTGTTCCCACGTGGAGGTTCATGGCCATACCATTGAGCTGGTCTCGAGACTGCTCCCTCCAAGCACTTTTTACTGTCACCCCCGAGTCTGAAGGAGAGCGGACCCCATCATTTGTCCCCAGGGAAGTAGTCCTGGATGAGATCGTGGTCTGATTGTAATCCGACAGCTTTTCCCGCAAACGATTCTTCATATTCTTATCCACCAGTGGGGGAGGGTAGGTAACTTTATTTTTCAAGATGCCTGTTATGGAAAAGAGGAAATGATGAAAATCTTTAAATGTATCAGTAATTTCATTTATCAGTAATTTCATTTATCAGTATTTCATTTATTTAAGCTGAGCACAATCAAGAAATGACATTTCGTATTTCTTACTAAGACTCCTAATTTGTCACTTTACTCCAAACCCAGAAGATTAGACTTCAGCAACTACTTACTAGCTTCCCATGGCATATCTGGTTACAAAGATTGGAGCCATTTGGAAATTATTCTTCCCTGACAGAGCTACCTAATGAACTAATTAATGCTCATTAACCCCCCAGTCTCCCAGGCCAACTGCGAGGCTAGGTTGGCTGCACTACCTTTCCTCTGCTCTGGCTGCTGGTTATTCTGGTGGGACAGAGGTCTGTTCTCCTTCTGCTGCCCTTCGTTCTCCTTGTCCTGTGGTGCTTCGTTGTTATGGTTCACCTGGTTTTCCCTGTGAAGCTCTACGTTGACCTTGGTCTCTACTTTGAGTTTTGGCTTCCCGCCGGGGTCCTCGCCGTCGCTGGCTGTTACACACTCTGTGGGCCAATAGGGTTTCACATGATTGGGAAGGGTATCAACTGCAATGCAAAAAAACACTAGCTCGAAAAACACTTTTGATATGTTCTCTCAACCGCTTTCTGACCAGTCTATTCCCTGTAGCAGGAGAGAAGCAGTGTGTCAAAGCAGAGCAATCCTTCATATGGTCCTTGCTGGACTGCACTGCCCTCAGGGTGCGTTAAACCTCTAAAACATACCTGGTAGGATGGAAGGGTGTCCAAACCCTTCCCAGAGCAAGGCTGCTCACTCCATTATGGAGAAGTGTGAGGCAAACTCACCCTCTCACCTCTCCAGGGTTAGAAATCCCTCCCTGGAGAGGTTGGTTTCTTAAGGCTGGGGGGCACCCAAGCCACCTTGTGCTGTATCTATGCACAGCCTCAGCACACAACCTGAATATTTGTCATTCAAAGCTGTCTTTCATTAGGACAGAATTGACTATGCTTAGAAATGCCTGAATCCTGTCACATGATCTCCAACTCTTTAGGTCCAACACCACTGGATACACATGAATGAGGAGAGGCAGGTATTTCCTACCCCTGCCCTCAAAACAAGCAGCTTCTTTCTCCTCTTCTTCAAATGAGATTTTGCTGACCTGATAGTGCTATGTTCAAGGGTTGTGGGGACCCATTTGCAAAGCCCACTCTGCCTGAGGGCACTCAGTGTTCAGTACTCAGTCACCCCTGTGAACAAGCCTTTGGGAAGAAGAAAGATTTCTACGATGGAAACAACAAAGACCTCTGCTGAAGCAAGGCACGGAGGTAGAGATACTGTTACAGTTTTACGGTAGTCTGGCAAATATGTCCTGTCTAATTTAAAGCTATTTTATAGCATTGCTGCTTTCCCCTCACACTGGGAGTACCTTTGGGTGTGCTGTGGAGTGGGCCACGTTCATTATTTTTGGAAGTAGATGTGTTCCACTTTTTCTCCGCCTCAAGTCCATCTTCCTCGCTGTCTGATGAATGGGAGGAGGCATAAGAGCTGCTGTGTTCATCGAGGGAGAGTTCACTGTCAGAGTCTGAATCGTGGTCTACAAATGCAGAAAAGGGAAACAGTGATGAAAGTGAAAACAGGAGTTTAACAAATCGATCTGACAAATGCACAAGGAGAAGAAAGGACTGTTTCAAGCCCTGCCAGGGATGAGCTCTTACATCCGTAAGTATATATAGCATTAATTCAGAAGGACTGCAGCATCCACCTAAGTAATCATGGGAAGCACAACTACTCAGCTCAGCTAGTGGGCAGGACTTTTTATGTGTACAGGAGGTGCAGAGTAGAGTGGGGGCACATTTTTCCCTATTCAATATGCAGAACAGTAACTCTATAGGATCTATCAACACAACACACAGTAAACAAAGGTACTTAAAAATATCAAGAATCTGAAATGCACCTAATTTAAAAACGGTTACAAGCCAACAAAATTTAATGGCAAGACCAAAATGAAAGGAAACCAGACAAGAGGCACTTCTCATTTTCTTGTACAAACCACAGTGCAGTGAAGGAGGATATTGCCTCAAGGTCTCAAATGTTAGAAGTTCTCCAACTAAAAATCAAGAGCAATAGCATGTAATTTGTGAGAAAGAAAGGGGATGCCATAAACTGTCAACAGCTGTGACAGCTATCAGATGAAAACTGAACCATTGCAAGAAGCAGATGTATATTTCCATTCCAGAATTCCTTGTAAGGCAACCATCACATAGCTTGTTATGCCAAGATCATAATGAGAATGAGACACATCCAAGTCAGACTAACTATTGTTCTTGTTACAGAAGACTTTGAAGAAAATGCCGAGAAGTAGAAGGTACACAAATGGGGCAAAGCATTAAGAAATAATTCTTACCATTGGATTTTGATGGATTCCTATGAAAAATAGAGGAATCTGCTTCAGTCTGGCCAGCCCTTGCTTGACTTGAGGATCCACTGAGTTTATGAGCAGCCTCATCCCTTTGAAAAGAAAAACAGAGGACTTTCTTGGTCACTTTACTGTTCTTAACAGCAAGGCAGACATGCAGATGAGATTTGTCTGGTCAAATGCAGACAGCTGCAGTGGATGCCAGCCTGTGCCTGACTGCCCACGTGGTCACCTTGCAGCAAGACAGAGGCTATCCCAATGCAGCTGTCTGCCTTCAGCCACATGAATCACACTCTGAAAAACCCAAAGTTAATGAGCTAAACTGCACTCCTTGAGACATGTCTGAATTTTAACAGGCAAGCAGCACGGCCCACACTGTTAACATAACTATTATGTTAACCACTGCACTGTTTGAACCCCGCACCGAAGATGCAACAGAAAATGCACCAAAGAAAATGGACAGTCACACAAAACAGAACTGTTAAGACATAAACCAAGTAGCATTTGAACCACATCTCTGGTTTCCACAAGAGCAACGGAAAGGGAAAGGCAAGCACCTGGAAGCCATGCACCTGCCACCTGATTACCTGAGAATATAAGCAAGGTAGCTATTGTGGCTCTTGGCTGACCTGACGGTGCTTTCTAGGGAGACAGTGGATTCCCCAATCGTTGTGCGATACATATTTGGCTCTTCTATATACGTGTTGTTACAGTTCAGAGATCGCTGAAGGAAAAAAAAAAAAAAGCAATAGTGAATGATCTCTCCAGAAGCTCATGTTACCCACAAATGTATAAAGTTTCAGAGGAACCAAATGGTTTTGGATGCTGAGGAAATGAATTATTTTCTTTCAAAAGCTTTAATTAAAATAGTAAAAACTTTTGAGAGAGGCCATCAGTAATCTCTGTACAAGTCACTGAAAGCAATCATACAGCTCACGTTATTACACACAAGCCACCTATAAGTTTATTTTAAGTAACTTCTACCAGCAAGAGGACATTTTTTTTTCCCAGTGCTTTTTTCTTACAGTTAATAATGTAGCTCTTGTTGCAGTGGAATCGTCTGGAAGAGGTTTCTTTCCAGTTAAAGTGTTCTTCAAGTGCTTTCTGACTTCTTTGTTAAATACACAGTGGAAGAAGAAAATGAACAGCCCCTAGATAATTGTAGAGAGATAAAGAATAAATGTAAATGATTCACTATTACCAAACTGCAAATAGGGATATTAGAGAAGAGCAGTTTTGAAATAACCCCTGAATTCTAGTTTGTAGTCCATGGTTCTGTATTTCAAAAGCAATAGCTATTATTTGACTGAAATAGCATTGACTGATCTCCCAGGAATCCTTCATAATTTGCTTCCAAGTTCAAATGTGCATAAGAGGCCTGGTAAAATACACACAAAGATGTGTCTCTCCAGGATTTACAGAGCACAGCTTGATTTGGGAAGAAACTTTCTTCTCAAAATATCCAATTAGAACCTCCATGTGTCACTGGAAGACGTTGCAAGGAGTTTGAACTTGAGATTCTGGAGATTTTACACAGATGATGAGACAAAATCAATAGCAGCACATGAAAAAGATCACAGCCTTTAGTGAAAACCTCTGGAAATGAGGAACTTCTGTGAAAGGTGTCCTTAGTACTGTTGGTTAAAAGAACTTCAGAAAGCCTTGTGAGATGTGAAGAGATACTGGTGGCAGAGAGGTCTCTCAACTTCTGCTGCCTAAGTCCCCTGGTTAACCAATACCTCCCAGTGGAAAAACCACTAAAATCCTCAGGGCTGGGCAGTTGTTGGCTCCCAGGAACACACATTAACAGCTTTCACTGAGAGCAGGGGGCAAGCACGTGTGTGCCTTCAGATGTATTTGCTCTGAGGGAATTGCAGCTGCCAAACTGTTATCAGCTTTGGTTGGAGATACAGGATAGGAAAGCCAATCACTCATGAAGTTGCAGCTGTACCAACACCACCAAACCTGAATTTCATGATTTCAGCCAAAGCAATTGACTTGGAGTAATGTTAAACTTCAAGCTCACTTTCTAAACATTCAATCAACTGTGATCTTAGCTGGCACTAGCACTTAGGGATTATTCATTAATAAAATTCACATAAATGTCTCTTTAAAAATACAAGTTCAAAGAAGACGATGTGAAATGCCACATACCACTGTGCTTCTCTGCACAAGTTTGGAGAATTCCAGCTGCTGACTTTCCTCCCTCTCATGAGGTTTATACTTAATTTAATTTTATTTTAGACTTATGGAAGCCTGTTTTAACAGCCTGAGTAGCTGCATTTGTTTCAGAGCACACCAGTTGCAGCGGCAAAATAACCTTGCTCCAGACTGGCCTACCTGCTGTGCTTCCAGGGCACTGACAGTCATCTCCAAAGGAGACCCATCTGATTTCTTTTTCTCTTTGGCTGCAGTCTGTTGCTGTTGTGCTGCAGCTGACAAGAGTGTCCTGATAGCAGTAGCTGTTTCAATACTGCAGGCATTTGCTAGGACAGCTACTGCCATCCTTGGTCACATTCAAATTGTGACCAACATGAAGCTTCATGACTATTTCCATGTCAGGTCTCCTACAAATAACTATTTTCTGCATCTTTAATCAACAAGCGTGCAAAAACTAGGGCAGGCAATCCAGTAAAACCCTAATACAAGGAGCTGGACTTGAAAATCATTATTTGACTCAGTTCTTTCAACAGTAACCTAATTTGTGAAAGCCTTGGAGTCATCCACTCTGGCTGAAAAAAAACCAGTCTCTCATTTGTGGTAGCAACAAAACAACTGTTAACAATAAGCACACAGAAGACAGTAACAAAGACTTTTTCTCTAGAAAGACAAAGGTATAATTGCTTACTGTTATTTATCTGTCACAGGTTACTATAGTAGTGCACTTACCTTTAGAATGACTAAATGTGAGAGATGCAATTACTTACAGTTCTGGTTTTGGTGAAAAGAACCCTCTCTTTGAGAAAAGAGAGCACAAAATGTACTCGAGCTTTCTGTTTTTCTTAAGTTAACTCATGCTGAGCAGGTTTTTGGAGGCCTGGGTGCAGCAGTGCACTCATGAAGGTGTGCCACAAACAAGACACCATCCAACTTACCTGCAGGCAGCTGAAAATGGCAAAGAGATAGTGAAATGTCATGACGTCGCTGTTGACCGCCATCAGCCCCAGCAGCCACGTGGCACTGATAAGCAGCAGGAGCAGGAATGCTGTTCGCAGCACAGAGCTGTAAAGCAAGCACAGATGGACACTTGCAGTGTGTTGGGATACAAGAGAACAGCCCAACTTCTCTCCAGGGACGGTCCAGTGACTTGGCAACTGGAAAGGCCCTTTGGGAAAATTAGGGCAGTGTTCACCAGCTCCCAGTTCCCAGCTCTCTCATGGCACTACTCTATGAATTAGCATATTCAGGTAAAAAAGGGTGATTTCTTTCCAAGTCCCTTTCTAAGATTCTCTTCAAACAAACCAGATTGTTTGCAAAGCCCATCCTGTTTAGCCTTGTTGACTCCAAGGAAGAGACCTCAGCAGTAAATGGCCATCTCCATCTCATTTCTCTTTGTCAAGTTCACTGTCACATACCTTCTCAACATTACTGCCCAAGGTTTTTGATCAAGGGCACTCAGGTGAATATTTGTTTGCTTAAAACCATGATTTTCACAGACACTTTCGAAAGACAGACACAATTCTAGTGGCAAAAGTTTTATATTATGAGCAAACTCTCTGCCATTAAGTAGCAATTATACTCCATTGGTTTAGGGAGATTTGGACCTCATCTTCAGCCCCAAGCCGCTATTAGGGTTAAAGTTCAGAGAACCACAAAGCCTACAACTCTAGGCACACTGGGACCAGAACAGGCATGCCAAGGAGAGCATGGCACTGCACCAACACTGCTCCTTCCACACTTTTATTAACTGAGCCCATATTGCTGGGGAACTCACCCTCAGATTCTAGTGTTCATTATGTTTGGTGTTAGGGTTAGAGTTCAGAGAACCACAAAGCCTACAGCTCGAGGGACATTAGGGCTGGAAAAGGCATGCCAGTGTGTACACAGCACCTTACAGCCAGGGCTGAAAAAAGATCAGCAGAAGCAGCCTTTTGAAATCTCACATTCTATTTGGAAGAAAAAAAAAAGGGGGGGCTGTCTTGCCACTAATCACATTTGAATTCACAGGTAAATTCTGAGCTTTGGGCAAAACAGACATTAATGGGAACAGACTGTCACAGGAGCTCAGGAAGGCAGCAGGTTGCAGCTTGTGAGGTTTTCTGCTCATCCCACTGGGAGTGGGATTCAGGGAGGCTGGCCCTCAGCACAGGAACTTCAGTGGGTCTCTGCCATGACATAGCTGGTAACCCAGACATATGACAGGGTAGACCTTTCTGAGCCACAGGTAAGCACAGGGAGACCCAGAATTATGTCTACCTGAGCATGCCATGGGCAGAGGTGACGTAACAGTGTAGTAGGGAGTATGATGAAAGACCTGGAAGGCCTGTAATGATATCATCTGGAGACCAGATCTTTTCCTTCTCTTCCCTTCTTCTGCCCCCACTTGATGGTGCAGATTTTACAGGGCCTTCAAGGGAATCCCAAGAGTAGATGTTGGTGAAGCAGCTCCAATTGCCTCTACCAACACTGTATCCCCCAAAACCTTTTTTATTTCCCACTCCAAAAGTTGTTTTAATGTAATCATGTCCCTTTATTATTTCTGGACAGGACTTTTTCTACAGGTTTTTGAACTCAAACTTACACAACTCCAGTTTTTTCAAATGAACGTTGTCTTCGTCTGCACGATGCTTTCATTGCTAGTATAAAGATGACAGTGTTTATCTGAAAGGAAAATTGAAATAACAGCATAGATTCTTTCTGTACATTTGTTAGATCTCTATATTCAAAAACAATGCAATTTTTATCCTAAAATGGTTTGTGGTGCCAAGAATATTTTCCCTTCAGCTTTAATTCTCTAAATTACAAGATTCTCCTTGTTTCAAAGCAACACAGTCAAGGACAATCTAGGACTTGATCTGGATGAAATTTAGTAAGGCAGCCCTATGCAAAAATGCTTGAGTGAAAGATAAAAAAATCAAGAAATGCTGTCCTTGTCCAGACCAGAGTCCAATCAGCCCAGCATCTTATTTCAGTTGAGTCAAACCAGACTTTAAGAATCTTTCTAACAGAGAAAATGTACAGGGGTAATTCCCCTGAAAAATCCTCCAGCCTCCACTGACTTCATCTGGGATGTACTTATTTACTCGTAGTGAATATCAGTGCTGAGAATTTCCAAAGCTCTGCAGAGCTTTAGCATCACCACTGTCCTGTTTGCAGGAGTTTCTTACTTAACATGCTGTGGAGAAATGACGCAGCTTGTTCTGTTTGTTCTGAATCTGCCACCTCCTGCTGCTGCTTGTGTTGGAAAAGACTCTGAATGGTTGGGCCCATAGTAATTTTCTCCAGACCAATACACTGCTACAGCCTCCTCCTTTCCCCCTTCTCTGTAGCTTTCTCTTTTCTAGGCTTAAGGCTCCTAGTCCACTTAGTTGGTCCTCCAGTGTGGGCTGTCCCATATCTCTGATGAGTCGGGATCCTAACCTACACTGCTTCCAAGTCTACTTCACATTTTTTGAGATGAGGAGACCAGAACTGCATTTGGCATTCAAAATAAGAGTTACACCATGAATATTCATCTTCTGGTATTACTTTAAGGGAGAAGTTTTAACAGAGAAGTTAAACACCAGCCCATTCTTCTAAATTCCCGAATTTGAAAATATTTAATATTCCTTTAGGACTTCTGCTTGAAGTGACCTGTTACACCTCATTTTGTTAATTTGTTTTATAAGCTCACAGACAAACCCTTCTAACATGGAACAAAGCAAATGGGAAAAAATAAATAGGTTTCTGGCCATACAGCCATTGCTCCACAAGCAATCTTTGTACTGACAGGCAGCCCTCTGATTCCAGGAGCTTAACTCATGTCTTATCTGTTTAAGCAAAAGACACAAGCTCCAATACATCTGCTTCAAATGTAAAGAACACAGCTGTTTTGCATTATGACTACTGTTTGACAGAACATAAAAGAAAAGGTAGCAGTAAAGAAGAGACGGCTCTGGACGCCACCTCCACCCTACTTACAATGACAACCATTATGATGGGCCCAGCGAAGCTCCAGATAAGGGTGTCATGAACAGACAACCAGCAGAAATCAGGGTTCCCATAGCCTTGTGGATCCAGACCAACAGCAAGCCCTGGGTCACAAAATGGGGGGGAAAAGTACATCAGAAAGGTTCTGCTTACAACCAGGAATATTTTCAAACAAGCAAAATGATCATGGCAAAACCAGGCATATTTTCAGAGAAACAAAATTATTGTGGTAAAATTTGTTCAATAGGACAGTCTGGGAAGGCAAAATCAAGGCAAATATTAAAATTAATTATTTAAATATTAAACTTTCATGCTGCTCACTCCATATCAAATGATACTATGAGTTTTGCCTACTAGAACAAAGTTCAGCTGCATAAAAATGACAACAAATGAAAGTCCCAAATGAATTCTGTTTCAGCACAGTTTTATAGCCATACTCACACAGTATGAGCCTTGAGGGTGAATGACATGTTGAGGAATTTCAATAAGCCTGTGCAGCAGAATGACATGAATCATAACTGAGTAGATGTCTATGTTATGAAAAAAAAGTGCATTCTTAACTGCTGTGAGTTTGCTGTCACTAAAATAACACCAGCAACAAAGGAACCTGGGAACACACAGGAATTAACTGCTTGAGCTCAGGTGGGATTCATTTTGAACTGCCATTCTAGGTACTTCACCTTGCTTTCAGCACTGTTTGAAATGGAGTTTGCTAATGCCCCAAGGCAACTGAGTTAAAACCACATCTTTTATTGTTTTATTTTTCAAAACCTGGACAATTCCAAGGGATTCTCTGAGTCCAACCTTCACCTGCTGATTTACAGTGCTGCCTGATTTGGTGACCTACACCTCGCTCATATGGTGATGAAATGGGATTGCTGCCTTTGACCTGCAAAATCATACAATCATAGAATTGTTTAGGTCGGAAAAGACCTTTAAGATAAGGTGTGCCCTGAGCCTCCTTTTCCCCAGCCTAAACAACGCCAGCTCCCTCAGCTGCTCTTCATAAGAGTTGTGCTCCAGACCGCTCACAAGCTCCATTGTCCTTCTCTGGACTTGTTCCAGCACCTCAAGGTCTTTCTTGGAGTGAGGGGCCCAGAACTGAACAGAGTCCAGCCCTCCTGGACTCCTCTGCCCTTCATCACTGCTTCCCAAGGGACTCTGTGAATCAGGCCCCTAAACAGGCTAAAGTCAGCCCTCTGGAATTGCAAGGTAGAAGTTCTGCTGAATCCTGCCCTTACTTCTATGAGAATTGAAAACTCCATCATTTTGTGATCACTGTGTCCAGGATGGACTGCAACCACCACATCACCCACCAGTCCGCCTATGTTCACAAAGAACAGGTCCAGCAGGGGTTCTCCCCTGGCTGGCTCACTCATTTGCAGCATCAGGAATTTCTTTTCCACACACTTCAGCAACCTCCTGGACTCTTTTCTCTGCTGCATTGTATTTCCAGCAGACATCTCTTAAGTTGAAGTCCCCCACAAGAACAAGGACTAGTGATGGTGAGAGTTCTCTCACTGCTTACAGAATATTTCCTCTGCCTCTTCATCCTGGCTGGATGGTATATAACAGACTCACACCATGATACCTGCCTTGTTGTCCTTCCCACTGATTCTTACCCATAAACACTCAACTGTTTTGTCACCAACATCAAGTTCTAGACAGTCAAAACACCCCCTAACTTATGATTGTTCCCATGGTTTCTAACACATCAGTAACACTTGTGTCTTTGCTGCCACATGGATCTCCATCCCCTACCTCCACTGAGCTGGCAGATGAAAGGACCTCACTAGCATAGCAGCCCTCAAACACTGGCATGCTGCCCTCAGGCTCACCTCTAGTGAGCCTGGTTTTATCCCTTTCTCCCTTCAGATCTATTTTAAATCTCTTTTAATGAGCCCTACTAGCTCCTGTGCAAAGATCCTTTTCTCCTTTTGGGACAGGTGTACCTGTCTGCAGAGGTCTTCAAGACACAGAAACTGATCCCTGTGAGGCCTGTGGCCAATGACATATGGCAAGTGGCTGCAGAGTGTTGTCTGGGCACGGGGGGCACCTACTGCGCTGAGCGTATGTCCTGACTCACGAGGCGGCCGGGGCTGACGGCAGCGCTGTTCTCCACAAGGAGGATTCACGTGCATTAATAATTGTCTTTTTTTTGAACTGAAGCCTGTGTGCTTTGATGAAAAGACACTGAAAAAAGGCAGAGGTGGCTGCGTTTCACTCTTGCTGCTTAAAGCTGGCCCACAGCCAATATTCACATCTGGTACAGGCCTATGGTCTATGAAATCTAAACTGGCTACTTGGCAAAGCAGTGGATATTGGATCTGTTTTCACTGAAATGTGGAATGAGATAGGACCAGTCTCCCTCCCTGCTCTTATTGGCCCTTCCACCACCCCCTTCAGCAGTTGCCATCCAGAAAGAATTAGCCATAAAGGATTAAGGGACCATAAAGTATTTTATACAGATGTAATTCTATGGATACAGTCTGTTTCCCAGGACTAGATTTCCCCATTTATGGGACTTTAAACTATAGTTTGACTCTGGCTCTAAGACTAATTGGCAGGCAGCAAAATTTTTCACTCTCAAAATCCTACCCTAAAGTTCCCTAACAAATGGGGCAAATTGCAGTCTTCGGGTACATGGTTCAGATTTTACAGCAGTCAACAGCATGTGAAATAATACTTCATTCAAAGGCAGAATTAAGCCAATGCCATGTAATACAGCAAAACATTTTGGTACATCAATTAAATGCTGCTGCCTAGCTGTCCTTAGCAGACTGATACCTCGCTGATGTCTGCAGGAACTGGGGCTGGGCTCCTATGACCAAGAGCCCTATGGGGACCAGCACCCATCCTGTGGGGAGGTGCTGCCAGAGAGGCATGTTTCAACCCTCCTGAGCTCCTGTGGGCTTAGCAGCCATGTATGACTCAGGCAACTGTGGGTCAGCCTCAGCTCTCTCCTGACTCACTGCTTTGCTTAGGATTTGAAAAGTGCCAGTTTCAGAGGGATATTGGTTTTAGGGCTAAGTAAGAACCTGTTTTAACATGAGCACTGCAGTTTCCATGGCAAAGCAGTTACTGCACACATAGGTCAACCAGTTAGCGTGCTGCCACGAGGATGGGCAGAACTGGGGGGTCTTGCTGGGTGCCAAATACAGCCCTTTGCTCCTGAGGCAAGGAAGTCATAAAGTCTCTCTGCTGAGATGGATCAAACTACACTTTAAAATGAACAAACTTAAAGCAAATTTAAAATGTTCCAATATTGCTCCCCATGGAGGAATATTCCAGATCCACACTCTTTGGATGGCTGTAAGTTTTCTCCCAACTTCTATTCTACTTTTGTTTATGGCAATTTGCATTTCAATGCTGTGTTTAAATGTGGTTCTCCCCTATTGGAGTGTTCCCTATGTAAAGATTTTATTAAGTTTTACCCTCCTCTAAAGGTCAGAGTTCCCTTCTGCAAGGAACCTGGTCCCATCACAGATGCCATAGGACCACCACGTCCCAGCTTGAAATGAATGTCAGTTTGAGCATAAAAAATAGAGAAAATAAATAAGCAAAACAGATAATAAACTATAGAAAAAGCCACTGCTACTGCAGGTTCTTCTTCTTTTTTAACTCAGTATAGCTATGATAAAGATGAAATTATATTTACCTTTCAAATAAAGCAAAAAAGTCCTTTGCATGTCCCAAGATTAAAATTCCTTCACATATCTAGACTATTCCACTATTAAGGAAAATACATAATGCTTCTCTCATAAAGCAATTTAAATCATGTTTAACATTCATGTTATGAAGCTGGAACTTTTTAAGTGTTTAGAAATTAAACTTTATAAAGAAGCTTATTTAAAATAGGTACAGTAACAGTTATTCAGAGGCAAGAAATCCCACATTGTGCTATTTATGATGAAATAATTTTCTCTTCAGATGATTTATAAGCCTGGAAGGGCAAACTAAAGGCTTAGTTTTCTTTATCCTTCATTTCACAAAATCCTCTAACTTCCTCAGTAAAGGGATCTGACTTTTCATTTAAATGGAACTACAAATTCAGTAGATTTAGAAATTAAATTACAGGACACAACCTGGAATCATAACTCATATTTTTAAAAGTGCAAAATATCACAGAGAGCAAAATCTAAGTAGAAAAATGTAAAAATGGTATGCCTGTCATATTTAGATTGCATAATACTGTTGTTGAGAAGTTCTGAATTAATTTAAATTTCAGGAGGGAAACCAAACCTGAAACAGAAAATCCTTCTGATGAAATTCTTCTAAAGGGTTATGTGTTCTGAAATGCAAATAGATTTTGTTACTTAATGATTCTTCTTTTCCACCAGAAATGATGCTGCCAAATACCTGATTACACTTCAGTGTTCCTGAATATACTGCAGTAGTCCTGTATGTATGGACAGAAGTCACATAGGTCTGAAATGTTTCAGAAGTTCAAGGACACTTTCTATTTAAAATGTCTGGGATACAGCGCTGAAGACTTCTGGACTGTGCTTTCTACTGTGTTTTGGATAAATTGGTAAAAGTAGAAATTATTTAAGCATAAGAAGAGATGGAAAATCTTACCAGCTCTCTGGAGAGAGAATTAACCTGTACAAGCCTATGCTGTGTTTCGGTATTAGACTTTCTTAAATCACACAGAGAAAAAAACCCAAATATGTATTTTTAACTCTAACTTGTTCCATAATATTTTTGCAAGTGTATATGACTGATAGCTATTTGTTTGATCTCAAAGACATCTAAATTTCTGCCATTGCTGACAGTATGTTAATATCCATAAAAATAAAAGTAATTGGATAAAAGTTGACTGCCTGCCTATGATCCGATTTCCCATATGGCAACAGATACATAATGAAATAGTTGAACCAAAAAAACCCACTCCAACTGTTCTGTGAAGCACACTTCCTGAGGAGCTGTCTGCCTGAATTAACACAACACCGAGTGCTTGGGGTAGCACTGGAAATGTCTGATGGCAAAAATAGGCATGGTGAGGGCAGGAGATGGATGTGCTCCTGTGGATCACCCTGGATCGGTTTAAAATATTATTGCCTCCAGCTTTTCATTACTTTTCCTCAACTGGAAGTTGTAGCCTTTGTGTGTGAAATGAAGTAAAAGGCTGCTTGATTATTCCCAGCTTGTTTTTATGCCAAATAAAATGGAACCACTGAAATCCCTCAGGTAGCATTTACTGCTGTTTGAGGGTAGGCAGTGGAATGTCCAGTGACGGGCAGTAATGTCCTGTGGACAGCACTGCTTCTGAAGCCACTTCAGCTACCTCCCTGAGAGACCACGTGTCTGTATCCGTAAGTTACCAGCACAGGGAAGAAAAACTGCTGAAAGCTACGGGTGAAGTTGTTAGAATAAAAATACTGTTATTTCTAAGCAGTGTTATCAAGTCCTGATTTAACTGGGGTGCATATATGTTTGTGTTACTGCATAACCATCAGTATCATTTCAACTGGGGTAACAGACATTTGGTACACAGATCTGCCAAACTCAGGCTTACTTCTGCTAGACATGACTTCTTGTTGCCCTGATTCAGGCAAACACCCATAACTGTCTTGGATGGGGTAACTTCCTGGGATTTAGCCAATAAAGGGAAACAAAGCTGTTTTGGGGTGGTTGAGGGTACCTGTTATGATGGCAGGAATGCCCCAGCCAACAACATAGTAGAACCGCATGTGCCCGAAGTTGATGTTCCTCACTTCAGTCAGCATCCGGTAGATGTGGAGCTGCTCCACAAACATCCACGCGAAGGTGCTCATGTAGAAATAGTGCAGGAGGATGGCAATCACGGTACACACGAACTGTAGAAGGGAAAGGGCAGGGAAATTAGAGTTGTTCTTCTGAATCACAACCTGGTGAGTCACCGGTTCCCCTGTGCAGCTAATGGCAAGTGTAATAAAAAGATTCTGGCAGAACAAATATACTGCCATTAATTATGTTTTAAAGAGTTTAAGTAAAGCTACTCATACTGTGAAAGCTTTTTTTTTTTTAAAGTAAATAAATTATGTCACCCGAGGCTGGTTCAGCTTCACCCTATCAACCCAACACACTTTCACTTACTGCCCTTGCTCTCCCTCTTCTG
Source organism: Myiozetetes cayanensis (assembly GCF_022539395.1). Taxonomy (NCBI): domain Eukaryota; kingdom Metazoa; phylum Chordata; class Aves; order Passeriformes; family Tyrannidae; genus Myiozetetes; species Myiozetetes cayanensis. The sequence goes on from NW_026087521.1 coordinate 15,128,056, forward strand.
CGGCTAATTTCACTGTGCATATTTGCTGCAAAGGTGAGGATCTGAGCCATTCTGACAGGATTCCTTCTGCTTGCAGGAGGAGCAGGGTTGGAAGAGCTCCTGGCTCTTTCTCCTGGTATGGAGTAGGAGGCGAGGATGCTGCTCTGGAGGCTGCATACACCAGATCCTCTGCCCTGCCTGGTGTATGAGTCTCAGCTGCACAATGCCACTGCAGCAAATTCAACCGCAGCATGTTTAACTGCATCAGCTAAACCGGTCTAACTGCTAAATCAATAAATTACTCCTGAGAACAGCCACCCTCAGCCCTGCACTGACTCAGTGTCTCCCACTGCCATATCAAGGGCCATTCTATGGGTTTTTCTCATACTACACTCTTTCCAGACAGAAAGATCTCTGTCCAAGGAAGTATGCTTTTTTGGTACAGTTTTGTTTTGTTTTAAAGTAGACTATGTTTTTTGCTTTATTAGTAGATCAAAAAGTACAAAGCAAGACTTCTTTTATTTGGCAGAGGTGGAGAGAGGTGTGAGAAGATCTTAGGCCTTCAGTTTAGGACTTGTCCCTGAGAAAGTCTTTCTTTCTCAAGAAAACTTTAGTTCTGGGGACAGAAATCCATGAAGCTTCAGGCAAGGAAAAATGAATGTGCTGAACATGAGCAACGGATGATCTGTAGAAGAAATCCACCCTTTCTTTGAGGAACTTTCTTATCAGTGAAATGAAATGTCACAAATAGGCAAAATGTGACAGGATCTTATAATCCAGCATAAGACAAGCAGACTCTTTTGCCCCTCTGCGTCTGTGTCACAGGTCTGAAAAAGTCTCTTCCATCTACATCTCCTCTTCTGGGACTCTTTAAAAAAAAGTATTGAGAAGCAAAAGCATGGATGCATCCATGGGATAAGGCAGTGGCCATCTCTTTAATCCTTGCATCCTGCCCTTCACTGATGAACCCTGCAGACCTTGCACATCTATACTTCAACAAGTCATGGAGGACACCTGGCCATTATCACCAGACTAAAAGATGCAGCCAGAAGTAGATCATCACCTATCTCGCAGACCACTCTTTCACCTAATGTCAAAATCAGAGTATTCGACTACAAAGTGGGAGAGTGACTTCTAGGCTCTACTTGGCTTGAGCAGGGGAGCTAACACTCTTCTCATTCACTGCAGAAAACCACTCTAACCACCAGGCCGTAGGATAATCTGGGTCCAGAAATGCTGGGCTCTACCCTCCTCTTGAGGCTGTGCTACTTGCAGTCACGCACAGAAGCCACGAGGACAAAGAGAAAGCAGGGTAGTGCTGACTGGGTAGTTCATGTCTTCACTAGGAACAAAGGGACCTGGAGTTTCCAGTCCCAGGTTTAGTCCTGCTTTTTTATCCTACATCAGTAGCACAAAGTGCACCACTAAGCTCTTCCAGGCTGAGAACAGCAAAAATAAAGGACCTGCTGAAACCAAAGAGACCAGGTCCTCACTGCGACTAGGAGTAACAGCTACAATGAGCAAACTGGTAGCTGAACTCAACTTTGTGATCAAATAGCCACCTTGAAACCCCTGACCTTCAAAGACTTGCATTTCTGTAATATCTGCTAACCAGTTTTCTCTTCCAACTTAACAATTCAATGGGCGAAACCAGGAATGACCACAAGCATTCAACACCTGAATTGAAATCTTGCAATTAACTTTCTTTTCAGCAGCAAAGCAAAGGATATTGCCAAGGATCTGTTGATAAGCTTGAGTTAAGAGCACTCTATGCAACCATTCAATTTTTGTTTAAAGAGTTTTACATTGTGTTTTGGAATCTTTTGTTTCCATGCAGCACTGACCCTGCTTTCAGACTTTGACATGACTTTTTAGTGGTTTTTCATGGTATAATGCTCAGAAATGTACATTTCCCTGTTTAATTTTGCTGAGCAAAAGAATCATACAAAGACCGCCAGCTTTCTGGATTCACTTAATGTATCAGCTTTGTTATAACACTGAGTGTTATTGAAAATGTAGATAACCAAATAAACCATCTTTCTTTCCTCTGTGTAAGCAGTGCTTTTTTTGTTCCTACTCTCACATGCACATTAGTAGAGTGCTGCCCTGAACATTACCTTTTCCAGGTAAGAAAAAAGAAAGAAAATAAATCACTTTCTATCAATAGTCCAGGGAAAGATTAAAACCTCGCCCAGAAATGTGACTGTTAATTTACAGAAACCCATAAAAACCAGGCTGGGTGCCAAGCAGTACGGCATTATTTGTGCTCCAGCATTCTTCACTTCTTTATGTTCATCAGTGCATGACTCGTTAGACAACTCTCATTCCATACAGACAGATGAATAATTGTCTCAGGCAGACATGGCTTACAGCCCTCCTACCTTCTCAGATTGACTGGGTAGGCTGTAAGGAGCAGCTTTCTGCTGTAACTTAGAGATCTTTGTAAGTGGGTTAAAAGTTTTGGGTCTTTCACTGAGTCCTGGTAACAGTACAGGACATGATCACATCATGAGCCCCAAAGCAGGAAAATGAGAAGGAGCAAAAGAGAACAATCTCACCAAGTACAGCCATTAGGATTTATGGTATTGATGTAATGAACTGTTTTACTACTTTTATAAACCTTTGCTTGGTGTTTCATGATACTTTGAAAGAAATCTGGAAATGAGGAGCCATCATTTACTGCATAATTTCTGGCAAAATTCTGTAGGGATGTGGGTTTGGCCCCTGACCCCTTGGTATTCATGCTGGAGAACTGAAAGAGTATAACCTCCTTGCCAGGGAAATGCAGTGAAAAATGAGTGGTGTGCTCAGCAAGGCATGGCAAAGGTCAAGTTACATGAAGTGCTGTAGATCAGTTGGCAAGGTGAGCTCCTTTGAACAAAGTTATTTTAATATGCAAACTCGCGTATATTAAAACAAAGACAACATGAGTTCACACATGATATAAGACCATATCCCAGAGGGCAGGTCACTGCAGATGATCTCCCCAAAGCAGCAGATAAGGGACCTGAGCTCCTGGTACAGAGGAATATTGGAATATGGGACTGGAAGTGACATAACCAGCTGGAAAGCTTCATCCAGTTTGGCATTCACAAATTTTCAAAAGTTAAAGTGGGAAAAGAAGCCCAGAAAAAAAAGCAACAGAGTAACCTGAATCTTGGAGATTGAAGAATTTAAGCAGCTTAATTTTATACAGTTTTCCAAAAGAAATACTATTAAACAGAGGGTTCCTGGCAAGACAATTTTTATAAGAGCGTTCTTAAATTTACTAGGAAAAGGCCTTGTCAGCACTCAATTGCTAGAAGCTGAAATTAGTCAAGGTTAGATACTTTCTAAAATGTATGTTATAGCTCAAATGGATATTAGAAGTAGAGTGACACGTTAGGATTAAGTTATACAGCAAGGAAAACTGTGTGGTCAGGCACCATGGTGTCATTACCATGATGGCGACGATGATATTCATTGAATGTAGGCATATTCTCCCATTTCTGCTGCTTGGACAATGCGGAATCAGTAAGCTTTTGTTTGTTTGTTTTCATCTCAAGACTGTATCTCCCTCTCAAAATTTAGATTGAAGTGTGTATAGTAATGGATTTCTATAAGACAAATTTTCTTCACAGTGTTCAGATCATCCCTACAGCAACATTTTGAATATTCTTCCTATCTGTTATGGACATGCTTTTTATTGCATGTCATCCCCCATCTGCATACTGGCTGTTTGGTACAGGTGACCGAGCAGTGCTGGAACCCTTGTCTGCCTGTCTCCTACCTGTCTGCATGGCAGCCATGACTTTTGGGATGGATGTTACTAAGAACCAGCAGCAATACCATGCAAAATGCCACATGGTTGAGATAGCAATGAGGTCCTAAGTACAGAACATACACACTTCATGTGCAGTGTATATATCTCAGTCCATTCATATCTCGTCTTTCTTAACACGCACAAAGCTGGAGGTGCCTGCACTGAGCTTTGTCAACAGATGTGATGGGTTGAAGCCAATAATCACTGTGGCTGGAAGGCACAAAGCAAAGTGACAGGTTTCCTACTGAATCTTGGATGTAGCAAGCTGTCCCATGCCTGGCAAGTGGCTTCTCCAGAATGGCCATTGGATGTGCAACATGCATATTGGCACCTGCCCAGCAACGCATAGTTGTCAACCTACCAGTCAACACCAAAAGCCATCTGGGCTTGTGAGGTACCTGTGGCAGGAGGAACTGGAGAGCCTCCTACTGAACAGACAGTAAGACAGAAAACACATGGATGGAAAGCAAGGAAGAAATCAGTATTCAGTGTTAGTTCCTGGGATAAGCCTTCAACAGGGCTGCTGTCATATATTCTCTGAAAATAGGATACAGTCCTATTGCCTGCCATTGCTATTAATCACGTAAACCACACATGAATAGATTAAAAGTCTGATTTTTTTTGTAATTACTGTTGAAGCCAGAGTGAAAAAGAAAAGAAAATGAAACAGATGGAAGCAGGTGAAAGTTGCAACTTAAAACTTGACAACAACTCTAGCAATAAGCACAGAGTAACTCTTACCGGGTTCTCAGTCTGGTTGATACCAATAAGAAAGACAAGCTCGGAGAAGAAAAGGGCAGCCACCAGGTTTTTGTGAATACTGTGCAAGTTGGAACGTAGTGTGCGGATCAGGACCAGCAAAATGAAGGTGATCAGCAAAGCCGCCAGCGAGATGGATACGGTTGTGTAGGTGACGATCTTCAGAGGAAGCACCTCTCCATTCTGCAGAAAGACAGACTGACAGGCTCTCTTGGAGTTTTTCCTTCCTTTTCCTCCAATCAAATCTACTACTTGGAATGCCAGTGCTTTCAATACTAGTGAGCCAGCATACAGATTTACTTTAGGACCAACAGGAGTGGATGATGCCACCTCTTTAGTCACTCAGCATGTTGAGTGTGTATGGGCAGCACCCAGAGGATGCACTGACCAGGTGGGAAGCTCCTTTCAGCAGTCCCAATGGCAGGTGCTGTCAAGGACAGGCAAAAACACTGCAACATGGGATGGATCTGCTGACAATGGTCTGAGTCATGCTCAAAGCTCAGGCTCTGAATGAAAGCCCTTGAAAACCAAACCCCTCAAAAGTCCTGAGTCTGATGTCACCCACCTCTCGTTTTGAAATGTCCATCAGGACGGCAAAGCTGGTTATATGGTTGCACTGGCAAGCAATATGGCTCTGGTTTCTGGAAAACAGCTCACATCCTCTGGAGGACCAGGCACCTGTCCCGCCAATCCTGTGGGGAAAAAAGGTATTTCAGAGAGTAATCCTCTGATCTCCCCTTGCCTCCTGCTGCTACTGCTCTCTATGGGAGCTTGAGCTATGCAACCACACAAGACTGTAAGTACCAAGACAGAAATATTTATAGCTGTCACCTGCCTGAAAGAGTATATAATCAACTTAAAAAACCTTCAGTTTAAGTAGTTTCTGATAAGACAGCTGGCATTCATGGTCAAATTTTGTGGTTTTAGAACAACCTCGTTTGACTTTAAAAGGAAAAAAATTGTAAAAATTTGCTTTTGGATCGTTGACCATGCAAGCAATATGGGGAAGAGATTGCACAGAAAAAATTGGTTGTAACAAAGGTAGAAATACCAAAACCACAGGGACATACATGTTTTTGAGCCATCTCTACTTCCCAGATCTAGACACTGCCTGTAGAGCTTTTATGTGAAATATGTTTCAGCAGTAATATGATATTGTTATAGTGTTCCTCTGAAAAGTACAAAAGAAAAGGCTAAAACCTTCTCTAATAAATAATACTTCATTTCAAGAGCTCTCTTGTATTACCAATTCTTCCCTGTGTAGTTTTGGTTAACTCCAGTGACTTTGTAAATTATTTTGTACCAATATTAATTATTCTATTTTGAAGTTAATGAGTAATAAAAATAGCCTTGTAGTTACTGAAAAAGCTTGTAATTAGATATGACAGGACCTCTTTTTCATTCAGCAATAAAGTATTTGTTACACAATTTTAATATCACTTTCTCTTGGAAAGTACTCACTTTCTAAAATCTCTTTCATTACATGCAGCGTAAGAGCTGCTCTTCAACTGCGGCTGCAGGAAGATGTAACACAGACAACAATGCCATTGATGTTGCCAGCAAATAGCTAACAGATGAATCACTTTAGAGCTAATGAGTTATTCAAGCCCATACAATGTTTAAAAATTTATGAAAAGGACTTGCTATTCCCCCATAATTGACAGAATCATCTGTGTATACAAGCAAATACATTTGCCTACTTCACATCCAGGCAAACGGAGTAGTTTATTATTGCAAACACAAGAGATTTGCGTTGCCTCTTCGATCCTTTCAATGACATAATCTCCTGAGGCCTTTGACCAGGAGGCACACATTTCCTACATTAGTTTGCTTTTTCATTTCCAGCACAGGATATGGCCTTGTAATGGATTTTTCCACAGTTTTTGGGTAACAGCTATTCCCCTTACCCTGGGCAGACCATGTCATCCTCTCACTATATACCCAAGTTTGTAGCTGGAAATTGCAACGCACATGTAATAATAACATTGTGAAAGCATAACACGCAGACTATGTAGTTACTTCTCAACACAATTTCTTTTGTTTCATCCACATGCTTGAAATATCTACAACAGGACTGTGCTGTGTCCACAATGCCATAAACCCATCAAAACATCAGCATACACTGCTATAGTTAATATAATTTTTCTCATTTTCAAGAAAAATATGTCTTTCTCTTGAACTTCACTCAATACAAAAGACCTAAATGAGTAATTTTCAGAGTATTTCATCTTTTTCCTAACACTTGCCTCCTAGAGAGTCATATACTCTCTCCTTATATTCTGCTTATGTATTACAATTGTTTTCCATCAACTGGAAGAGGTCTGAGGTCCCATAGAAGGTATTTCCTCTCCCTCCAGTTTTTCACATCCACAATACCTGATGAAATGAAAAGTAAGTTACCTCTTATCAGTGCAACTGCCTTTGCATTGACTTTTGATACAAAAATGTGAGATTCAGAAATTTAAAATCTTTACTCATCTAATTTTATCTGCAAAACCTCATTCCTCCTTTTTACCAACATGAAGATTTAGTTTTGTAATTTTTTGCACTGGCCCTGGCTGAGGCACACAGGATGGGTGCCTGTTTGCCATATACTCTTTTCATAATCACTGGAATGTAACAGGAGAAGATTCAGTCCATGTAAGAGCTGAATCACCTCCTGGAGATCTTGACTTAAAGACCTCAGACAAGCCACAAATGCAAACACTGGAGTCAGACTATGCCTGTCCACATATATATCTGTGAGCAAAAAGCATGAGCAAATACAAGGTAATTGTGAGATTTATTACTGCTGGGTGAAACTGAACCCTGCAGAAAGTCACGACAGCATTGTGTTTGTTAGAAACTACATGGCTAATCCTTTGTTTGAGGATAATTATTTTCATTTTTCTCAGGTTAGTGGGAAATATATGGCTCTATTTCACCAGAAAACAATTGCCAGTTGAATAAACAGACCAAAAAGGGTTTTCCTCCAGAATTATCTTCCTAGGCAGGGCTTCTCTGCTACTGAGACAGTTGTCACTCATAGCCCTAAAGTAAGCAGGAGACATACGTGATGGAATGATTCCAGAAGACACAGACAGGCTTCGTTCTCTCCTCCGTTTCCAGCATGGTGTACTCCACTATCATGGGCTTTTCCACCAGATTGGGAGGAAACTCCCCATCACTGTGAATGGCTGTGCTCACCACAGGTGTGTTAATAATTGGGCGATTTGGCAATCTGCACAAGGAGAAAAATTGCACAATGATCAAAACATGAAAATTCAAAGCACTGACTCGCTAGGTTGTCCAAATAAAAGATTTCCAATCACTTCCACTCAGAAAGGAAAGTAGATGCACCGTCAGCCTTCCACAAAGACCAAAAGCTGCTGGCACTTCTGACATGGTTATTCTACTACAGTGTGTCAGAAGAGGACAAGAGACAGTACTGCGGTGACAACTGCAGCACTGATGACATTATACCGACATGATGGTCAGTATAAAAGCAGCTCTGTCTCCCCCACACACTCAGAGGAAGTAGAAGAAGGGATCTGCACTATTCACAGACAGGTTTGAGGTTTACCTCAAGCTCCTTCTGTCAGGATCATAGTTTTCAGGCAGGAGGTGCCCCAGGGATCGGTATATAATGACCATGGCAACAGTATGATGTGTTGAGTCCTCTGGGTGTCGCTTCTTTCTCTTTGCAAAAGCACTTTCAGGGCTGAATGCACCACTGTTCAACTTAGAGGATATTTTTTGATTTGAAGGCTTCATTGTAGGCACTGCTATGGAATTAACACAAATATTAAATTCTTTTCACACAGCTTCAGAGCTACCATTTAAACGGGTAATTTTTCTTTGTAAAGATACAGAGATGTTACTGTTGTTATAACTCTAGGCTCAGCATGCCCTTAATGTTATATTTGACATTTTTAATAAAATTTTAGCACATTTCACAGTTATATAGCTGATAATCAACCATTGAACCATGAAAAAAACATTTAGTCTAGCTAGAAAATAAGCAATTTCTAAGCTAAAAAATCCATAAGTGTATAAATACCCCATACATAACTTAAGGAGAACATTAAAACAATAAGCATGATATTAAATTGCATGTACTCTTATATATGGCAGAACCAGTGTTATGAATACACCAACTAGTCACATAGGATTTTTCCCAGCTAATTCTGTCATAAAATGAGCTATAAGTTTTGACAGTATCTTTTAAAAGTCACTTTCCCCTTTTTCTTATAGAAAAGATACAAGTCATACAAACAGATGCCCTGCTTAAGAACAAAAAGTCGTAAAGCTGTATGAGCTTATTATGTATTATTTTCACAAGTGTTACTATTTCCCCACTCAGAGGATATTCAGACACAGTATGTGTATTGCACTTTGAGTTTCTCCCTCTTCTCTTGCCCAAGGAAATTTGTGGTGCTTCTCAGCGATATCGAGGTGCTTCAGAGGCTGGGAAGCAGGTACTTCTGCACGTATTTTCCCTAATCACTCAGCTTAAGACTTTTCTGTTGATAACGTGTCTGTGCTCCCAGATTTGGATTCTCCATCTCTCACACCACATCCCTCCATCTCTGCAGTGAATGGAGGAAGGCAGCTGTGGGACTGCAGGCTCTGGGCAGCCGTCCCATCCTATCCTGGTGGGAACAGAGGCAGAGCATTTCTCCCGCTTTGACAGGGCTGTTGGAGGGGCTGCAAGAGAGACCTGACAGACAGGTACAGCCAGTTACACAGCCCCCCATGCTCCCATTGCTGCCGGCAAGCAAAATGCCTCACAAGTATGCACAGCTGCTCCATCCTTAAATAATGTTTGCTTGTGCAGACCCTGCTCTCACCCCAGTACCACTCTGCTTTGTGAGGATCAATCATGCTCCTTGGGAACTAGTTATAATTGCTCTCCAAATGGCAGCAGAAGACTTTTACCTTTCCTGTCTGAAGGTCTGAACAAAGTATCAGGGAAGACAACAGATGATTCCAGATCTTTTGGGTAATCTTCTTTAATCTCATGAAATCGTGGTATTCTAGCTCCCGTGAAATTAGACTTGTCGAAGATGTCAACAGCAATAACTGGGGGGGGAAAACGTTTCCCATAAAATTAACTTCAATGCTTTCAAATATGATATTGCAACACAATGAAACAGGATTGAAAGGTTAAAATACCTGCACAATGCAGATAAGAAATTTAACCCCCAAAATACAAAGTAAAATTTAATTTCTTTCAATTAATGCCTTACAGGACAATTAAAAGCTTACGTGTCAGCATTATGTTACATTTATCAAATTATACATGTATTTCACAGTGGAAAGGAATTCACAAGACAGTATCTCGTACTAGAAAAACACTACTGCAAGCATTGGAAATAAAGAATCACAGAAAGGTTTAGGTTGGAAATGACCTCTAAGATCACGGAGTCCAGCTGTTAACCCAGCACTGCCAAGTCCAGCATTAAACCACGTCCCTAAGGGCCACATCTACACGTCTTTTAAATACCTCCAGGGACAGTGAATTCTCTGGGCAGCCTGTTTCAATGCCTGACCACCCTTTCAGCGAATATCCTAATATCCACCTCTAGGTAGATCACTTAGCTGGTACTTCTCCAGCAGCAGCTGACTCTGTGGTTTCATGAAGGCCTTTCCTTGGCTGCCGTTCAGTGAATGCTCCTGCTTCACAGAGCTTCTCCTTGTGCTGCTGGCTTGCTCCAGCATGTGCTGCATGTTCCAATTTTAGACTTGCTTCTTAATGGGAAGACTAAATCTTCTGCTTCAAAAACATACTTCTTCTACATCTGTTATATTGTAAAGTCAGCCAAGCAAAGAAAATAACTCAGATTTTACCTGGGACTACTCCTTAGTCCTCCAGTTCTCCTTCCTTCACACCAGCAGTTTCTCCCTAGCTCACCTCATCATCTCTGCCTGTTGTCTAACTGCCAAAATATTTAAAAGCAGCTGAGTTGGTTTTAACTTTCCCATTTAAGAGAAGTCACTGAGTGCCAATTTACATGTTCTAATAAAAGTGAAAAGCTGGAAGTCCCGGGGGTAACCCTACACCGAAAGCTGTGATCCACTGCAAGTTTCTGTATGAAGAAATATCCAAGTTAAGATCTGTAAATTCCCATTCCTTTACCAGTCTCTAAATAACTCCCAGAAGAGACATTAGGAAACTCTATTAACACCATGTTCACCTGGAAAAACTGTTCAAAAGAAAACAGACCCCTTTCAGGCCAGAGTTGCCTCACCCCTCCCAAGCTCACACCTTTTTACACAGAAAGAACTGGTTAATAAAAAATCATGATTTACAGCCTGCAAGAAATTCTGGGGTTTGTTTTCATCTCAGTTCAGGTGGGTTAAAATGCTGAGCACACTTTTTTTTTCTGAGCGTGAAGATAAAAATATTTTGATTCTCATAGTCCTGAATCAAAATGTTTTTCAGTTTTGGTTTATTAAGCAGAAATCAAAATGTTTCAGTTTGGCTTAGTTCAACAATAGTCTGTCACCCCTCCAAAGCTGATGCAGGACATTACAACCTTTGTAGTTTGACTATCTCATGCCTTTGGTTTTATGCCACTGTGACCAAAGAACACGAAGCATTCTCAGGACAAGTTTTGTAGGCAATGGGTGTAGCTGGGAAACTAAGACAAACTTTTGGGCACATAAGCCCTTCTTCAGGTTTGAAATAAAAGCAACAGCTTGAAAAGCTAAATATGAGTTCAGGCTGATAGTGGTTAAGAGCACCTCTGAAAGAAAAACCATAGAGCAATGCTGCTTGGGAGGGACCTCTGAAGGTCACCCAGCTCTATCTCACCTCCTGCTCAAAGCAGGACTGATCAGCTCAGATTGTTGGTACCCAGAAAGAAAATAAAATAGAGGGGACAGGGGAGAAAATGAGAAAAGAAGCTGACCAGGCTGTGTTGTTGTGCTTCACTCACACATGTATAGCAGGGACATTTACGGAATACATCCCAGTTCTACAAGTGAAGGAACTGCTATTTGCTTCTCAGAGGAGACATTCCCTGTGATAGGTGCCAAAGGTGTCTTGGTATGCCTGATGTTTCCTTCTCAGTTTAGACACATTCTGAATATTTTGGATCCCAAGGATTTTCATAGAATCATAGAATCATAGAATAGATTGGGTTGGAAAAGACCTCCAAGATCATCAAGTCCAACCCCTGATCCAACTCTAATTTTGCTCTGATTATGCCTATTGCAAGACTGGGAGGGTGGTTGAACGCCTGGATGAGTGATTCCAAGAAAATACCTTTCGGCACAGGAATTTCTACAGAAGATGGCTTTTTGGATATGTTCCAGGCTAGGAGGGCATGTGAGAATCAGAGAGTCATTTAGGTTGGAAAAGACCTCAAAATTATTGAGTCCAGCCTTTGACTGATCATCACACTGTCAACTAGACCATAGCACTAAGTGCCATGTCCAGCTATTTCTTGAGCACCTCCAGGGATGGTGACTCCACCATCTTCCTGTGCAGTCCATTCGTATGCTAATCGCATCAATAATATGCAATATTTGATCAACAGTTGGGTTGCTCATTTTGTCCTGCAGTAATTCTTCAGGTAGTGGTGGTGTGATTCTTTCAAAAACTTGATTTACTACATTCAACTATACTACTTGGTCCCAAAAGGCATTACCTTTATATACAAACTTAGTCCTTCCTACTATCTCTACGCTACTGTGACTGCAACAAAATGCCACATGGAGCATGAAGGGAACATGGCCCAGAGGTAAAACAGATCAGACATCTCCCAGGAGACCCCCATGGCAACTGAGAGATATGGATCAAGGCTCAATGGACTTGAAATGAATGCAATGATTTTTCTCAGTGGGTACTACTAAAACAAATAACTAGCACCTCTATTCAGCACATTTTTAAAAATAATACTAAATGGCAGTTTTCAGCACAGATACTCACTCATATTAGTGGCAACAATTACAAAAGGTCTCAGGTAGGTTTTCTTCATGTTCTGGGCCACGTTGTTGAAATATTCCTCATAGTGCCTGAGCAGGTGAGCGGTGCCACCCTCCGTTCGCTGAATTTGCTCCCAGTGCTCTTTGTTGCTGCGGTCCAGTAAAGCACTGCCCACTTTGATAATATTCTGAGAAATAAAGTACAAGCCTAAATTATGAAGCAAACAAAGTGCTGGGTTTCATGTGAGGAATATTGAAAATGACTGGCATTACTGCCTTAGGTGAGCGTATAGTGAAATATTTTAATGCAGGCATGTTCTACTGCAGCCATATGAAAATATGCACACCAGTTACTCACCCTGAGGTTTTTTTGTAACATAAAGCAAATCCCTCCAAACCTTTTATGAGCAATGTAAGCCAAAATTGGAGGCTGTAAGAAAACTGCCTACTTTCCCATTAATGACAGGAAATTTAGCAAGAAAATGCAGAAGGAAAACCTAACCACGTTTTCTTTGTCTCAGAGAGATAAGACACACAAAAAGCACAGCTTTTAGTAGGTATACTGCAGAACTCTCCCAGAGAAATCAAAATAAAGTTTTTTTGCTGAAAAACAAAAGAAAGACACAGATAGCAATACGACTTTCTTTTTTATTTTAGTTTTTTTTTTTTTACTTTGTTGTTTCCTGGATAACAAAGACAACTTATACGGTGAAAAATTACAAAAGTGAGTATTAACTTCCCCAGAAAAACTTGAAAATACATAGGAAAACTTAAACCATGTTACTGTCTCCCCATTTTTATGTTGCTTACAAATGGTATTAAAAAGGAAGTTCTTTCTGAAGACTTCTCCCTTCTGCCCTTTCTTAGAAGAATATGCAAAGAGACCCTCAGGGTGAATGGAAGAAGATTGACCCCAAAGGAGAGCGTTAAATGGCTTAAACGGGAGAGGTGCTAAGAAGGTTTTAATCTTGGTGTACATATGAACTATATTGTTGTAACAAAACCTAACTCCTAATTAAGGTAAAATTTGAGTAAATGATGGTAGGAGTTGATCACCTCAAGCTCTAAAATAGCCAAGGCAAATATTTAGGCTTCATTTAGAAGGAGCTATATCCTCTAAGTATTGTCTGAGGCTGCAAGCACGTATTGGAGCTAAAAGAGACTGCCAGTGTGACACCTTAACCTAAGGTGAGAAGCATGACATGGTTCCCAGGAATGCAGGAGATACATGCAGTATTTGGTACCAGGCCTCCTCAATGTTTGAGAATATTATTTATGGTTTTCTATTATCTATTTTTTAGGGTTCTATCTGAGACTATAAAAAAATAAATTACTCTTCCCCTGTGCTCCTTCAGCCTAGGCTGTTACCTCCTTTTTCTCATGAGCTTTATCCATTAGTTTTCAAATTCCTACCTATCCTAAAATATTTAGGGAGTTCTTGAAAACATAACATTTCATGAATTTCAGTGCCAAATGCAGAGAACAATAAATTAAACCAAGGTTTCCAAACCATTTCTTTTTTGCTTATTGTTCTTATTTTTCCTTAACAAAATATGCTAAAAATGAAGTTCCTTCTCAAGATCTGAATGGGGAATTCATCTACTTCCCAGTCCACAAGAAAGGAAAAAAATTAATCTCTCAAAATCTGGTGCATCTCAAATGTTAAACATTTCAGAAGTTCTCTGCTCTCTGTAGACTGTACAGCTCAAGACACTGAGGAATTTTCTCAGCCACATTTCCTCCTGCTCCTACCTCCTCAGTGACACCCTCTCCTGGTGCAGCTTGGCCTTGCACAGGCTCTCCAAGTTCACCCCAAAGTCTGCCTGACCTGGCTGGTCCTCATGGAGTACTGTGAACAGTGACCTGGTCACTAGATTTTACCAGGTCTTTGGTAATAACTGGGCCTTTTGTGAATGCTCTGGCCAGCAGAAGCTCTCTGGCACGGATTTTAGTACGTGCCATAAAAAATCAATATGACATGGAATGTCTTTCAATGCACCAACTTATGACTCAAGTGTTTTCAAACCGAATTAGAGGAAACCTTCAGAGTCAGTAACTGGCTCAGACTTAGTTCACTGTGCATTTAAATGAACATGATCACATTAGGCACATTTTACAACAAAACTGAATACAGTACACAAAACTATTTTAGCTGGGAATAACACTTTTTTTTTTCATATATAGAATCTTGCTTTTGGCTATTACTATGATCATATTTATTAGAGGAGCACTTTCCATTATATTTGTATTACACACACATACATGTGCATACACACATGAATAACCAACCTTCCATTCCAAATTGAGAAGACTGGCTTATCTGTGAAACAGATTAAGCAATTACATGATATTTGCTGCACCTTGGTGAAAGACAAATTTAATTATCCATTGGTATCTATATTTTAAGGCAAACTATAAGGGTTCAGCATACAGTAAACTCTCTTACCTCATTGAATTCCACATCTCTTGTGGCTGCCAAGTCAAACCCTTGCTGCTGGCTCTCATACTGGAGGACTCGGATCATCATCTGGTAAGCTGTCCTGACATCGTTGCCATACAAGCTGTGTGTGTATTTGGTGGCATTGTGCAGCGCTCTCACGATCCGTATGGTTTTGTCCCCATCCAACTTGGTCTCATTGTGGTGTAACTTCTCATTCTGAATCAAAGACAGGAAGGATGAAAAAACACAATGATGTGTCTTTTTTTTCTTTTTCATTCTAGTTACAAAGACAATCATAATTCAGGGATTTTTGGCACATGGGAGTTGTTAGATAAAAATTTTGTTTGTCTTGAGAAAGGGTTGGAAACAAAACTCAAGGGCAAATGTAAATGAGAGCCAGAAAAGTGCAAGGGTCCTGATGGAAAACGAGGGGGTTCAAAGACTCAGTCAAAAGACTGGGTGCAGTGATGAGTCTGAACCGATGATCTTTTACAAATTAAAAGGAAAAACAACACAGCTTACCATGATTTTTAGATCCACAAAAGTGTTGGTGGTACAGTTGAAAAGCTCAGGAGGCAACCAGCCCTTCTCAATGTTACAATGGCGAACGGCGTTTCCTGAAGGAAACAAAGCATCAATAGCAAATAATGTTCTGAATTGTGTGGGATGCATATTCATAGATTTCAACCACCCTAAGCTTTCAGACTTCCTACATTTTCAAGATTCTTAGAGCTACATATGTATTTGAATTTCCAAACCAGAGATTCGTGTCAGAGAAAAGTTGAAGACTACTCATCTTCATGAAACATTTTCCCAGGCTTCAGAGAAAAGTCAGGCAAGCTTCAAGCTCTGCCAACTCAGCTCTTAGCCTCATTGCCCTAATGTTGTCAAATTAATTCATTTATTTATACCAAATATGAGAAAGGCTGCACTTCCTAAGTACTCCTGAAAACCAATCCCTGCTCAGGTTTCTGTGCAATAGCCTGTATAGGAAGACCTCCTGGATAAATGCTGTCCTCATGTCAACACATGCCAGCACCTCCACATGCTGCACATGCTGCACACTTCAGCCAACAGGCATAGTTGCCTTTTTGCCACTTATGAATGGACTGTGAGCAGCTTACTGTTTAATGTAGCCTATTATACTTTCTACTGTTTGTCAAATAATTTTAAAATGTGATTCTTGGCTGTGGATCCTTCATTGTGAATTGCAAGTTACAGATTCAAAATTTACATTTGTGCTAGTTAATTTGCACATAACATACTGCATGTGTCTAAGGCATTTAATTACCAATGTCTAAATACGGATTATAATAACTTTTACTGCATCTAATTATATTATTTCTATTCCATTATTAGGTGAATACAATTAAGCCTCAAGTTCTTTATCTGAATACTCATTATAATATAGCTTTTTTTTTTCAACGTTCTGTAAAATTTACTTAAAACATGCAATTCCTATGAATTCCTATAGCCTTGCCTACTAGTTTATTTTCTAGAAGAAACACTAGGGTCGACCACAAGAACTGTACAGAAAGCTTATTTTAATTCAACTTTATAGTGTTTAATAATATAAATAGTCTTCACTTTAAAAAGAATGAATCAATTCTATCACCTAAAATCTTCAGAATGTGAGCTTGGATGACCACAAATCTTCTGCACACCTATAGGCAGTGTTCTACCCCCAGTAACATTTGGGGCAGTCACATAACTATTTATAACTCACTGAGCTTGAGAAGCACTCACAGCAGAGTTACCAGGCTCAGAAGCGAGACAGAGGTTTCATTTTCCACAGAACAGCCTTCAGAAAAGATTGAAAACTCTGTTTCCAAAAATCTGATACATGTTTTCAGAACATGTATAAAAAAGCAGGTTGTCATTTGTCTGTTGTACAAAACAACACAACACACATGCTTTATAAAAAGTTGTTTTTCAGCATCTCACTTATGGGTTAGAGAAAAGACATTGGGTGGAAAAACATGGGTTCTGCTGTAACTCTTAGCTTTAGTAGCCTGCAACGCTAGTAAAGCAGTCATCACGTATATGATTTTCCTCATTTTATCTTCGCCCAGAGGAGCTGTATCGCAAAAGAACATTTACAAGTCACTAGAAGCTAAAAGTTACACGATCAAGAACTGCTTGAGAAACAGAAAATAGAACATTGGACTGTGCCTTTCGGAAAATAGAAATTTTCTGTTCTTTGTACGTGTTTATTTGCTGCACTTTTGTATTTATTTATTGCTAGTATTCCAAATGTATTTTAACAGTTCTTTGGTTTCAGCTAGCTAAACTTTTCTGCTCATGATATGCATGAGCTATGCTGCAGTCTCTAGACCCAATGAATTAATGCCATTCCTTATGTACACTTTTTCTCTTTTTTTTCCCCCCCCCCTTTAAACAGGCATGTAGATAAAGTAGTTAATGATTTATCCAGGGAACTTACCCACTGATCCTTTAGGACATGGCACAGCAGCTGGCTGGCCAAACTTGGTCTGTGGCCACCAAATACCAGCCTCGAAAGCTTTGGGACAGCCATTATAAATTACTGAAAGCAGAAAAAGAAATTATGCAATTTTGCTGACAAGACAAAAATCACAAAAAGAAGATATTTCAACTTATCTGAAGGACCTTCCTGTAATTCATAAGCCCTTTCAGGATACCTGTGCTCTGCAGTGCCTTCCAAGCTGTAACCTGTCAGCTGCTCCTTATCCTGCAGAGTGGGCAGACATGTATAGGGAGAGGAGAGCTCGGGATGATTATGGGGCTCTGGATTTTGGCTCAGTCTATCTCCGCTTGCTCCTTTATTGTGGGAAAACATTCCTCCTTCATTTCACCCACACACTGTGGTGAGATGGCTGCTGCAGCAGCTTTGTGCTGATCACAGGAGGAGGGTGGGTGGGTGGGTGAGAGGAAAGGCAGGACGGGCAAGACAAGGAAGAAAGGCAGAGTGCACGAGGCACACGGCACATACTCTGTGGGCAGAAGGTGCAAGGGCTCTCACCCACCTGTTCATCTGCAGTTCAGCAGTACAACACTGCACTGACAGATGAACTCAGGTTTAAAGAAAAATTGGTATTAGTGTTTTGCTCTCCATATGTTTTGCTCCCTGCCTGCTCTGCCCCAGCTTGCTATATTTCCATTTGAAGAAAATTGAAAACATAAGAGTTTTTTTGCTTTTGCCCAGTCCCCATGAGACATACTGGCACAGAATTAAGAGGAAGGGTGCATGCTTAGGCTGCTGCAGCTCCCATTGCCTCTGCTGGAGCCATCCTCCTGGGTTCACACGTGCTCCAGGATACAGCTGCACTGCCACCACTGTGTCCCCCCACCTGCCCACTGCCAGAAGCTCTGACCCTGCAGCTGCAGCCCAGCTGATCAGCAGCACATGCTGGACAGGAGGTACCTTCACAGCCCCTCACGGTGACTTCTGCAAAGGGGTTGTCGCAGCGGTTGCACTGACGCCCTATGACACCAGGTTTGCAAGGACACTGTCCCGTCTCCATGTCACAGGTGCGCGTGTGGGAGCCAGATGGGAAGCAGTCGCAGGGGTAGCAAGTGTCGCTGTTCTGGGGCCTGTAGTAATTTGCCTAGAAAAAACAAAACGATAGACACAAGGTATTTGACTTACATTCCGAATTAGCAACATTTCCGAAATCCTGCTCTAGCAGCATGTGCATCATAAAAGGGCTAATTTTGCAAAGCACAGATAAAAATGACATTACTGCTATCAGAAAATGTTAGCCCAAGTAAGCCAGGTAGGCAGAGCTGAGTGCTGGGGCTGCCCTGTGTCACAGAGACCCAGGGTTTGCACTGCCATTTGCAGTGGGGGCAGAGGGTCCACGTTATTTCTTGAGCACTTGATGCCAGTGCCCACTAATCTTATTCTTGAAGGATCTGCAGTTTTCTCTGCTTTGCAATTCCACTCCATGGCACGAACAAGCCAGTAAGGAAAGTTCTTGCACTGTCCATTTGTGTTTCACATAGAGGGAGCAATGATCACATATTCAAATTACATCTGTACATGCTTTTGATCTGAGGCACTACGTGATTGCACAAGAGCATGGAGCTGGCACCCCACTGACTCCACTTAATGCAACAGTTGCTGTGTATCCTGCTGGCATTTTGGAAAGGAGCAGGGGGCTGGATTCACAGCCGCTAGTCTGCACAGGCCCAGCTCCTCTGATGTCATTCAAGCCTATTGTAAAACCTATTGTGAGAAGTCTTTTGTAAAACCTTCACTAACGGCGCCTCCACTCCCATGTGCCCCATCTGTCCCTGCCTGTCCACGGAAATTCCCTCTTAAACTCATCAGAGATGGCACTGAGGAAAGCATTTAGCCTCTCGTATTCTTTACCTCTCTCCAGCTGCTAGGCCTTTTGCTGGTCACTGCACAGGGGGGAGCTTCACCCAGCTGACCTGAGCTGTTTCATGACTATTACTCACTTGTGATACACAAAATACCACTGGCACTCCTCTGCATCCCTGTCTGATCTCACCTGATAAACAGGGCTGCACTTCAGAGATCAGAGCCAGGCTTTCATCCTCTCAGTTCGGTTTTCCAAACACAAACAAGATAAGAGCTGCACACTATGATTTTGAGAAGGGTGGTGCCAGCAAAATGTTTTGGGTAATGATTAACTCCATAGTGCACACACACACATATATATATATACAACATACAAAGCACAACTCTGTGTACTTTGCCTCACATACTCACCCATAGTTATTAGCAGTACAGTTACTTTTTAAACTAAAGAAATTTTGACTTAAGGCTGGTTTCTTTTGCTTACCTTGCAGTGGCATTCTCCATTAGTCTTATTGCAATCAGAATCAAACCCTTTACTGGTCTCACAATTACATGGACCACAGATGGGGTTTCCCCACCAACCTCTGGGACAAGGTAGGTCGATCCTATAAAAGAAAATCAAATTGAAAGAAAGTTTTTTAAGTTTCCTTCTAAAAAGTGTGAAAAAAAGAGCTTGGGGCCAAATCTGCACTCAACTCCATCAGCTTATGGAGATTAATGTACCTCAGCCAACAACCAACACATATATAAATACATATGCACTGTAATGCAAGAAAATTTAGAATATCAGTGCTATGAAAACCTAGAGGGAACGCTCCTCTAAATATTTACAAGTGCAAGTGACACTGAGCATGTGCATGGTTTACCTACCACCACAAACTGCCTTGGGATACAGCTAACCAACACTTTATATCCCACTCTCCATCCCCACAGATTCCTGCCCCAGCCCGGCTGTGGGTGGCAGGGTTTCTTGTCCAGCCTATAGGGACACCAGCTCAGGTGCAAAGAAAAGCCACAACTTTCAGCCAACGTGGCTTTCTCAGACAGCTCACTGCAGGGTCTGAAAAGCCCTGGTCTGCCATAGGGGAGGCAGAGGACACATGTGGTTGGAGACATGGATGAGGGAAGGCTGTCAGCTTTGATCCAGACTATGAATCAAAGCCTGTGATTCAGACTATGAGTGCAGCAGCACAGCTCGTTGGAAGCTATGCTACCCTGCCAAAGGATAACCCTCATTTTCACCAGTACTGTTTATTCTGGGTGAGCTTCTGAGCTGGTTATCCCGCGGATGCCCCAACACTAGTGCTGGCAAGGAGACCTCTGGGAAGGGGCAGAGGCAGTGACCTGTGTCTCTAATACCTGGGAATCTTTGTCAAGCAATAGCCTAAATGACAACATTGCTGAGACTGTGATCAGTGTAATGCACAAGGAATCCCCTTCCTGCTCAATTTAGGAAAGAAAAGCTATTTCCCACCTGTTTTGAAGACCACTACCAATTTTGTTTACAGTAATTGCCAGGTTTGTACTTCTATGCTTTAGAATATGAAAACCACACTGCTGAACTTGACATGATGTCAGCAGATAATGACAGGGGACAATGTCTCTGTGTCCCTAATCCAGAGGAATGAAAGACAAATCTGGCAACCACACGGCCAACATTTGCAAGCCCACACAACAAAGGGCAGAGGAAGAAGCTTGCAGTTTTCAAAGCGAAGGAAATATCACATGAGCTATTCCTAAATGGGCAGACAAATGCACTTCATTTGCACATCATGAATGGCCCATATTACAGGAAATCAAAGTGCCGCCTCTGGGATAAGGCTGGTTGCTGAATGCTTATCTGAGGCCAGGAAGTTGCTGACGAGGGAATCAGCACGTTTCTCCCACAAAGCAACAGACACAGGCTCCCAGACTGTCCAGAGGAGATGGCTTTTTGCCAGTCCAGGGACTGGACCCAAACTGCAAAGCGATTTTATCTGGCTATGGGCCACCAAACTGAGTGCATTGCTCTGTGTGCTGGGGGAGGTGCAGGACAGATGCAAAACAAACTCAGGCCAGTCCACCACAAGGTACAGGTGAGATGCAGTGCTGTGTAACACAACGCAATTGGTTGAGCCCCTGAGCTGCTGATGAAGAAGAGTGGCTCCTGAGTAATATGGAAGTTGGTCTGCTTTCTGGGAATGACCTCAGGAATGCCAAAAGGCAGAGAGCCTGCAAATACCATCCACTACGAACACTCACGGTAACAGGAAAGCTAACCAAAGTGGAAAAGGAAGTGAGAGGACTGCTGCCTTAGAAGAAGAGCTACCTGGAAGGATTGAGAAACCAAGAACAAAATAATTCTCTTACTTGCTTTCGCAGTACTGTCCATAATAGCTTTGTCCACATTCACAGGTGTAGCCATGGGATGAGCTGGGTTTGTGCACACATGTGGAGACATGCTCACATGGGTTCAAGTTACATACATCAACACAGTCTCTCCCAAAGTACCCTGGGGAGACAAGGTCATAAAATTAGAGCAACCATTGTAATTTACAATTTGCATGTCTCCAAAAGACTGTCTATCTTAAGCTTATACACTAATAACACATCTACAGTAATCAGTAGATTCCCCCTAAGATACTGTCAGAAATAAGTTACTCTTTTCCTTCTCAAAATGGGAAAATTGTACAGCCAAAACGATAGTGGGCCGCTCTTTTTGACAGTCTGTTACCATGCTTGAACACCCTTGTGCCTTTGGTTCCCAGTTTTATATTCAGGGCATGGGTTACAAATAGTTTTGTATTCTTTCGCTTGTGTATGGGAGGTGACTGTGCTGGGTACTGACAGCATGTGCTGGCTCCATGCACCTAAACAGAGAAAACATTCAAAGTATCTTGATTAGGATGCAGAGCGAGAGACTGAAATTCAACAGCAGAAAAGGCTAGGAAAGAAAATAAAAAGTAAAAAAAAAAAAGCAGAGAAAAGAAAAGGGGAGGTGTATAGGAGTCCTTTGGACCACAGACTGTCTTTCTGTTTGGTGGATACGTTGCCTAGATCCTTAGCCCATGACTGCAGTTTCACAGTGCTATGGATAAGAGTGAGAAAGATAATACTGACTGGAAAAGGAAAAATCAGAAGATGAACACTTTGCATTCATGCTTCTGCTGCTGCACTGCTTCTGATGAGTGCATGCAGGTGTGATCCATCTCCTGGATGAGTGCACAGGATGGTCACCAGATTACCTGGATCACAGACACAGGAGTAGCTGTCCCAGTCATCACTGCAGTAGCTGTGCTGGGGACACGGGTTGGAATCACAAGGGTTATCCACTTCACAACCCTCCTTCACATTGATCTTGGTAGCTTGTTTCATGTTGAGTGTCGCTATATTTGTAGATGTCTCTCCCATTCGTACTCCCTGGCGACAAAAGACAATTATTTTTAAATTATAGTCTTCATTCAGAGTACAGTACTATGTGTTTCCCTACTTCTGTTAATTGATGAAGCTACATTTAAAGAAACATCACTTGATGAGTCAAACCCAGATTTTTTTTTGTCAAATGTTGTATCCCTGTGCAATCAGACCTGTACCTGGGAAAATGGGGGTAGACTTTAATACTTTGATTCTTATATTATGACAGAAACAGAAATGTTTGAGGATGGATGAAAAAGAAACCCCCACGTTTTCACCTGGGTATTTTGTCACAAGTTCAAAATCTATTGCTACACTTTTCATTTCATACCTGCATACATCCATAAAATCCCTGCTGAACAGAGACTTGGTCTCCAGATACACCTCCCACAATGATGCTTTTCATTTTCAGTCCAGGTAGTTGATTTCCAATCTGCACAGTGCTCTGTTGAGGAAAAGGACAGCCAATAAAAAGCACTATCACCATCTGTGACACAGCCAGCCTGCTTTCTGTAGTGATGGAGTCAAGCAGTAGCTGACAGTAGATTACAGAAAAAATAAAAAAGCAGTAAGGAGCCAGGACTTCTTCATAAGATATCTTACCATTAGGCTTAATAAACTAATATCATTCATTAGGCACAAATCACCACAGAAAATGTCTCACAGAGTAAGTATTTGTCCACAGTCCTTTATCCTACTTTCTCCTAAAAACATTTCTGCATTGCTTAGCTGCAAACTTAAGATGCTGCCTTACCTGGTACATCCCGTAGTCCAAGGACATGACAGCGAGGTACTTGAGATCTTTACCATCTTTAGCACTCTTCAGCTCTATTAATAAATGATGCCATTCCCCATCACTGACTCGTGACTGGCTCATTGTTAAACTAGCAACCTGGCTCAGGCCACTGTACACTTCAAACTGCACGTAGTTGTTCAGTATCTGTTGAAAAAAAAAATAAAAGTCTTTTGTATCTGTATTGGATGCTTTGGAAGGAGAGGGAAAGATAATAACATTTCCTAAGACAACCCAAAAAAGGAAAAAAGCCCAAAGAGTAAAGACAAGACAAATGCTGGCAAGAACTCCTTGTGTAACTTTGGACATTCAGACTCCAATTTACCTTACGGACAAAACACCCCCAAAACAATAGATACATTTTTTGCATCTATATTAATGCATACTACTACCTCTGATTAAAAAAATAATCTTAAACCAGTGAATATGATTTTTATGGTATTTTGATCATTCATCTTTTGATCTTTGTAAAACACTGAAGTAATAAAATGTTTTTATTGATGTGCATTTAGCTGTGTGGATGAAGCTATGTAGTTCATCTGGTCACATCCACATCCACTGATGGGGAGAATGAATTCTTTTCTAACCAAAGGCAGTCACATTTTTACCTGAATGTTGATCTTGGATGCAGCCCCAGCATTGGCCTGCATTAGCATGCCATTGACTTTCCGAGTTCTAAACATCAGCCCAATGTACCATGGCACAGAGATGGTAATGTCAAGGTCACTCCAAATGATAATGCTTTCACCACTGAAACGCTGAGGAGAAGGCATTGCTGTAGATCAAAATACAGAAGAAAAACAGTTGATATCCTTCAGGACAAAGGTTAAGAGAAAAAATGATTCTATGTTGCACTGATAACACAAGGCAGCTAGTCCCTCTTGTGTTGAGCTATATTTAATCTACTATGGATTAAGAGACAGTCTAGGGGAGTTACTGTGAAGCAGTTGATAATACTGGAAATTCACAATCTACCCTTATAGTGGGGTAGGCATCTTGCTTGTGCTGAAAAGCAGCACCTCCACACTGCTATGGCATTACCCAGGTGAGAGCTGTTCCTAGAAAGGTAAACTCAAGATCTCTGCTGATACAATTCTGCTGATGAGTGGGTGGACAGAGCAGGAAGTATGAAGGCAACAGTTGCCGCAGATGTTTTCAACATATCCTTGATTACCTTCTTCTAATTAACAGATTAAACACAGGAAAAGGCTGAGATGCAATAGGAAATAGGAATTAATTATGAACACTCCAGGGCCAGATTATTTAGTAGTCCCTGCTACGCAGCCCTTTCACAGGGAGAAAGTCTTATGTGGAATTGCCTAAATCATCTGCCTTAAATATCTTGAGGTGACAGCTGAAGAGTTGCCCTCCTCTCTAACCTTGCATGAACACAGCTCGTACAGGGAGACACAGGTGACAGCCTTCAATGGAAAGTACTTTGCTGATGGAAAATAGGGGAACACCCACCCATTGGACTTTTAAAGTTACCTTAGGTAACAGGAGCTACAGTACCATGGATTAGCTGATCCCACTGATCAGAAGCACAGATTAAGCCATGGGAGCTCTGTGCTATTTGCAGCACCTCATATGACACCTCCACCGTGCATGGCACCTTGTAGAGGGATCTGCAGTCACCCCCTGCCTGACATCCTTATTTGTGGGCACGTTGGTGACATTCATGGCAGCTTTTTGCCAGTGGAAGCAGACCCCAGAGACTGGGTACAACCCCTAGATTAGCCCCCAGCCTTTTATTTTGTCATGTGCTGAGTCCATGTAGATGGTCAGTGAGATGACAGGGCTTAACAGTCTTTCCTCTTCTCCACACTACCATAATCTACTAACACTTCTAACACCTTTTTTTTGTACTAGGACAGATCATGTATATACAATTGCATATGTGCTACTATGAAATGCCAAGTCCTTAGAAAAAGGTGGAGGGATGACACCATAGCAGAAAATGGAATAAAGTTGATGTGAAGTGTCATTTTTTTTTGAGGAATAAACCCAAACCCCAAATTCTGATACGTCTGCCTTGCTGGTGTCTATAAAGCGAATGGCTGGGGCAGGGAGTGGAGTGCAGGGGTTGGAGGAAAAGTGCAAGCCCTTTATCTCCCTACTTGTGAGAAACAAGATGTCAAGGACTAATGGGCTGTCACTAGCCAAGCCAGATGTGTAACCTGACTTGCCTTTCTCTAAGAGGTAGTTACCCAACCACCCCACATGAGGCTAAGTGCAGACAGCCCCAAAGGACAGTCCTTCTCCCTCCTGCTCCAGGCTGTGATCTCCCCTTTGCATTCATACTCAGTCCTCCATGAATGCTAGTGAGGGTATGTGGTGGAACAACTCCAGTGTAGCCTGCTCTTGAAAACCAAACTGCAATTTAAAGAAGTTTGTCACCAGATATAGATGTCCCCAGCTTGCTCAAAACTACAACGCAGTGCTTAAGTTCTGGCAGTCTGGGTGAGGGCACAGTTCATGAGCCCACACTGCACCACATCAAGGTAAAAGTAACCTGGACAATGGTGTTGAGCAGCATTATTTCCTCCTCCTGCTCCACCTGTGCAAAAGTCAGCCTTCCCCTTCCTCCTCTTCCCTGCTGACCTTCACAGTGACCTCAACTTCCAACTTTGCTTATGGTTTTCTAGACAGTTGCTGAGACTTTTAAGTCCATCTGCCTCTGGAGAGCAGAGCCAGGATGCAAACCTTGCGGGCTTCCCACCTGCTGGAGGCTGGGAATGCTGTTCAGAAGTGTTTTGGCTTTGCTCCTGGGAGAACTGGACTGGCATGGCAATTAGCCACCTTCTTTCTTTTCTCACCGGTGGTGACTTTCTGTACTTGCAAATACCATTCCCTTCCCACACCTCCTCTCAGCTCTCCTCCCTTCCCTGGGGCCAGGGTGCACCTTCCACTGCTGTTAAAATAGAAATCCATCTATCAGCCCCCTCTGACCTCCCTCTTTCCCCCAGCCCTTCCTCATGCCTGGGACCATGCCTGGGACATGGAGGGGCTGGTGGCCACATCCAGTGTACCCAGATGTGACTTGACCACCCCCTGTCACCACAGAGGCGAGCACACACGCTTCCCAGCACAGCCTCTCCCTGACAGAGTGATGCAAACTAATTGTGTTCTCAGGGTTTGTCACTTTGAAGCACTGCCTCTGTATCTACTTACACTTTTAAAAGACTCCTACATTTAACAGGCTATCAGAAAGGCATAAAGGCCATGCCCTGTGGAGACAGAGGGTCTGGGGAAACACGCTGCCAACATCCCATGGGATGTCACCTGCAGTTTGGGTGTAGGACATGTGAAAGCTTATGTTTACATGCAGATCTGAGGTGGTCAGCCCAAGGCTAGTGCAATGACACTGGCCATCCAAGAGTCAGACACAAGCTGCTAGATCTTCCTCACAGCATTGCAATACCTAATATTTTTAAAGAATTAAATTACAACAAAGGCAAAACTAATTTTTTCTTAATTTTATCTCCCTTCTATATGTCATCAGAGGGAGATGGGAGCTGCCAGAAGGTGAGTCAGCAGGTCCTAGGAGGGTGGTGAAGTTCAAACACCCCATCCTAGTGCAAACTAGATCCAGAATTTCTGAAGAGCAGGATATCAAAAAAGATGGATTGGTAAGCTGCCAAAGTCTTTGTCCTCTGTGAGTGTGGAGCAGATCCTGCACTGCCAAAGGGATTGAAGAAATGCAGCAGCCAATCACTCCTACACAAGAATGCAAATATTCTACCTAAGACTTTTTCAAAAATAGCTGCCTAATAATAGCTAATGCTGCTAGGATCATAGCCGAGTATTCAAATGAGCAACCTGAGAACCAGGAGTATTGCATAACTGTGATTCCTCCTGACTTTAACTTCAGGGTCCTGAAATCTTTGGTCACATCCCAGAAAAATTAATTTCTTTCTTGGCTGGCAATTTTTCCATAGGGACACTGGCCCACAGATATCATCAAAGAAGCAAGTAGCCTGCTGCCCTCAAAATTCAGAAAAACACCACAAATTGAGGCATCAGCAAGAACCTGGTGTTTGAGTGTCAAAGGGGACATGCAGGAATGCACAGTGCTGGAGGCAGAGGTGACTGCTGGTGCGAGGGAGGCAGTGCTGATGTGACTGTCATCACCTCTATTACCTGAACTTATAATGAGTTTCCAGTGATGTCTACAGAGCAGTTCTGAGCTGATTTTCTAAATCCCAAACTTTATGGTTTGGTCTTGAATTTGGGATAAGAAAATCATAAATAAAACACACGTTAGGTCAAATTCTGAATTTCCACTTGAAAACTAAGATAAAGATAGAGGGAAGGACAGTCTTTGCATGTGATAGCACTACTCCCCATTTACACCAGCACAGGTCATAGCAGAGCTGGGCCCTGGCACTCCCTCAGGACACATCAGCATGGCTTTGTACCACAGAGATCAGCTGGTCATGACAAAAACACAAGAACTCCACCAACAAAGATACTTGGCATGAGACACATGGGAAAATCAGATCTTCATACAAACCTGTGAAGCTCAAAATACTTGAGGAGCTGCTACAGAAAGCAGGTACCTCACTGGGGCAATAATAGCAGCTCTGGGCTCTGCACAAGGTGGAACAGAAGAAGAGGTCTCCATCCCATCATTCCTTTTCCCTGCTCCTCACTCTACAAATCCTTATTTCCAAGACACAAACTTAACCATGTGTCCTTTCCTTCTGAGTTGCTGCTTCTCAGGTAAGGGCAGAGTGGCTGCCAACACCTAGATCTGGCCCAGGCTGAGGCATATTGTGGTAAAGGGGTTTGAAAATCCCTGTGGTGTGTGCAGCTCAGCTTGGAGACCTGCAATTCCAGGGTCCACACTCTGCTGAGAGCAATCCAGAATATCTGGTTTGGGGTAGATACATCAAAAGAACAAAATCCTGGATCACAATGCAAAATATTCTGGGCTAAGTGTCACAGGGGATAAAGGAAGCAAAGACCTACCACATCTGCATCAGGGGACAGAATTTGGCTTTCTATTTCTAGGAAAGCCATGCCTAGTATAAGCAGGTTTTCTATCCTGGAAGGCTCCAGAAAGACCCCAAAGGAACAGCCACCTTACAGTACCAACCCCATGGGACTCCCCACACGGACAACCCCTCGCTTCTAGGTGAGAAAGTGACTGTAAGTCGTTCACACCCTATAAAACTCACCTGCTGCTCCTTCCTTATCCTTTATTAATGAGGTTTTACACATATACGCACATTGTATTCAATCAAAGAAAAACCCAGTAAAACTGAAAGTGCTCATACTTAGCAGAGAATGCCTTCCTGCCAAGAAAGTGGTGATTAAAACTGCACACTGATCCCCGGGTTGAGTCAAAGCTCAATAAAGTCAGCGGGATTCTTTCCACTGATTTAAAGGGGCTTAGGATCAGGCATTTTTACTATAAACAAATTACTAAATACTGCCAAGTTCTTTGGAAAGACTTTGCTTATGTAAGTAAATCAATGAAAGCTGCTGTTATTCATGACAGTATGTCACCTACTATGTAAGTGATCTCTAAAATTATTTCAAATGGATAACGGGTGACCTCTAGTCTCAACTGCAATCTTCTGCTACCCTTGAGCATGACAGTTTGACATACGTGCTGTGAGATGTTAATGACAGGTAAGGAAATGTGGACACCTGACAATGTGTGAAGAGGTGTTTGCACCCTACCTTGCTCACAGTTTTTCCCTCCGTAGCGTACGGGGCACTCGCAGATGTACGTGTTCCACTTGTTGATGCATGTGCCTCCGTTCTGGCACCAGTTGGTTTCGCAATAGTTCCTCTGCGCTGCACAGCCTGAAATTCAGCAAAACCGTTACTCTGCAAGCTTTTAACAAGAAAAAGGCTCTGAATTACTCTATGTGAGGTTTTATGTAAAGACATGACATAGGTTTGGGTTTCTTGCTTTCTTTTTTTTGAAGAAGTGAAGTGAATGAAACAAAACGTGGATGGCAAAGTTCACGTGAGCTGATCATATGTCAAATTCATAAAGACAAATCTATCTATCAAAAGTGTATGCTACAACTTCCTTCTTAATCCACAATCAACACAATATACTTCAGAACTGCAATTTAGCTCTTACACAGACCTTCAGCAGCATGGACAGAAGGGACTTGCCATTTTTGTGCGTAAGAGCCAGTTTTAGGATGATGACAACATTCTGTACACCTAATCACCAGAACTAATCCTGATCAGGGATCCAAGACTGGAAACCAAATCAGAATCTCAAACAGACTGCCTCGTGAAGCAGGTTTCAGATTTGGAGGATTGTAGAACTTTATTTACAGAACAATGACAATTTATTAAAAAGTCATTAAAAGTGTTGTCTTTTTTCATGAACTAATCCCACTGGCTTTCAGAGCAAGATGACATTTAAAAGGTAGCTAAAAAATAGAAAAGTTCACTTAGGAGTAAATTCCTGGGTGAAACACCTAGCAATGCAGAAGGTCTAAACAAGCCCAGTCCTTTCCAGTGTGCTGCCTAATCCTGGAAGTGTGCCCTGTGCCACAGGCTATTGTGTGCCTCTCTGGCACAGGCAAGGACTGCACCTTGCTCAAACAAATGAGGTCTGGATGCAGCCACGCCAGTGGCACGGTGGCAGCACAATGCCCAGCAGCACCTGCCACATGACTGCTTTACCCTCAGGGGTGCTAACAGGGGGACAGGCCTCATTTCAGACCCCTCTGTCCCCTGCCCCTTCCTGGGCTTCCTCCTGGTGCTGGCCCCTTCAACATTCTAAGCCTGGCTACACACACAGCTGTAGCAGAGACCTTTCTTGTGTTGATTTTTGGGGTGCTAGTCACTCATACCTGGCAGAGTGCCATTATTGGCGATGAAACTGGCCATGTCGATGGGCTTGCTGTCAATGGAGAGGTTCCTCATGCAGCCAATAAACTGCCTGTTGTGCACTGGGAAATCTTCAGGCAAGTTTGGGACACCACCAAGGAGGAGAGGACCAGTTAGGTCCAAAGATCTGAAGAAAAAGAGAATTGTTCATAATTTCTTGCAAATAGTTTAATTTGTTTTGTTCTTTATCTTACTGCTTCCACAAGCACACTGGAGCTGTTTAGTCTACCCATATTGCCATGCACTTCCCTCTGCTACATGAGCACTTCCCGAAACACTAACTTTTAACTGAGAAGCTGTTATATTCATAGAGAATCCAGCGACTTGTCCCTAATAGTGGCCAATATGAAGAAGAAAGTAAAAATTATGGAAAAATGTGCAGCCACAGGATGCTTGTTTCTGATCCCAGTCATGCAGGAACTGGCTTATGCTGCTCAGCACAAAGGCTGTGATGCTGCATGTTTTTATATAATGACTTAATTGTTATATAGTGCCAACCCCTTTAAAAGCTTCTGAAAATCCTAGTCTTAATTACACTTAGTGGATGCAGGTTCTACTAAATGACTCCACACTGTGTGAGAAGTGTATCATCTGGTCAGTTTGAATTAGCCCCAATTTTTAGTGTGCCCTTCTTTTCGGATTAGAGCACCAATGGTCTTTCTGCTATCACTCATTACTCATTACTTTATATCCCCTCTATGTTGCTTACTGTTCATCTTCTCTTTAAATTCAAAAGTACTAATGTTTTTTGGTCTTTCAGGAAACTTTTTTTCACACCTAATGATTTTCAATGGCCTTTTCTGTGTATCCTTTATATCTATTTCCTTTTAAGATAGGACTATAAACTTAAATGATGAGAGTAATAAGCTCTTCAGCTATCTTCTTCATTAATAAAGTCTGACACTTTACTTGTCCTTCTGTCTACATTTTCACACCAAGTAGACGCATTGACCTTCAGGTCTTTTTTTCCTTGTTTTTGGTTTTTAATTTTAGAAGAAATTTGATATACTGACCCTTGGAGTAGCCTCCAACAAATTCCACCTCCCAAACTAAACCTTGTTACTTTTTCTTGTTACATCATATCTGCTTTTCCAACTTACTGGGTAGTCGCTTAGTGCTTTGTGGTTAATTGTATCCTGTTGACTCTCCACTGGAAGAAGAGAATGAGTGGAAAACACAAATATAAGGAATCCTTACTTCTTTGAGCCAGTCTGAGTCCCCTGGGCAGCACAGGTGTAGTTTCCAATGAGGCTCCCAAAGCGCACAGCCACTGCTGTGTCACAGTCGTCCACAGTCACCACAGCCACCTTCTCTCCAGAAGGCCCATGGGGAATTCCTAATCGGCCAATGTTTGGCTTCAAAAAATAAATGGCACATGTCATACAGTGCTACATACACATGGGATTTAAATGCTGGTTCAGTCAGCTCGACAACATACTTCCTACTACCCCCCAAAGGGGACAAAAGTAGAATATGTAAAGAGAAAGCAGAAGTTGAGCTATCCTATAACATTTAGGCAAGGAAAAATCCCAAAGAGGTGTTTTCCCACTACTGCATAGTAAAATCTAATAAATTGTCTTCACTTTGCACCTCTTCACCTCAAATGAATGAAAACCCTAAAATGATGTAATATTATAAGTGAGGCTAAAGGCTTAAATCAAATTTTCTCTGATGGGTGTACTCTGTCAGGTTTGCCAGAAATTGAGTTCAGGCTCCTTTAAAGGCTGTAGTGAGAGGTTGTCTGATGACTGGGAGGGAACTTAGCTGAAGCCTGTTTGTTCCAGCTACAGGATGGAGTGCAGGAAATACCACTGCCCATTGCTGAGCCTTCTGAGAAGTCCCCAGTTTCTAGTTACAGGAGAACAGAGACAGTGGTCTGCAGAGCTGGACAGTCAAAAATAATGGATAGGAATGTGCTTGCTCATGCAGACACTTTGGTCCAGGCACACAGACTGACACTGCAGGTGCAGCACGGGAGATGGGAAAAAAATGTGTTTTACAGAGGCAATAAAAGCTGTGGCTTTCCCTCATCTGTGGTTTCTCCCAGGCAGTAGGAAACTCCTGCCCACCCAATCACAACATGCCCTGGTGAACATGGGCCACAAAACCAGAATTATCACACTCAGCTTCACACCTTCACTGTTTCTGGCTCACTCTGCCAAGCACCTGCTGTCAGTTGTTGTTGTCCCCACTTCAGCACCTACCAACACCTGGGGAAATTCAGTGATCTCAACAGACAGGAAAGCCTGTTGGGACCACCAGGAATTCCATCCCAACCATCAAACTTCTGTGCCTCTACCACAAACACGTTCTTCATCTCTACTGAATTTGTAACTGACAAGATGTATCCCAACATGACTGGCAGGAGATGATATCTGCTGTGCAGGAACTCAAGAGACAGATCCATTCAGTGGAGAAGTGCATTAGGACTGTTAAAAAAGGGTGCACATATAAAAGTAGCATAGCAGCCTTGGTGAAGAACTAGCTAATTCTTTAAGAAAACCTTTTCCAAGTTCAGTGTTCATATAGAGCTAAGGAGTCCTCATCTACCACTGGTGCAGGATCTCTGAGGACATTATGGGTACAAGAGAAGCAATGAGCTGAACTCCACTGGCTTTGCTGCTGTTCCTCTGGGGGCAAACAGATACCCTTCACTGGAGTGAAGTCTGCACAACTGAAAGCCAAAACATATTTTTATGTGTTATAGAAGTTGTAACCATATGAAAATGAAGATGGCTGGGCATCACACTGTAGTTTGCCGTACGCTCACTTTAAAACATGTATTGCTCAACTGCCTTCTGAAATTCCATATTTGTACAGCGAGCAAGGAAGCAGTAAGGGGATAAATCACTTCTTTTTGTTTTGCTTATACACACACAAATTTGTTAAAATACTTAAAACCACTTTCATCATCTGTAAAGAGAGACAGATTTATTTTTAAGGGTAATTATCCCGATGTATAAAAACATTTTTAAAATACGTTTCCTGATGTCAATTCCAGTTGGAAAGTATGTTCCATTTCCTCTACCAAGAACTAATGTGATCACATAGTTTGGCAGTTATTCAGTAAAAGGTTTTGACCTCTCTTGAGTGATATTAAAGCTGATTTTATTTTTTCCGATACTCCCCGGACTTTGCCACTGCCTAGCTTGGAAAGACAGGAAGCATAGGTATTTGCACTGCTGAAAATGTTATTGTATGCAATGATGGCAATGTTAGTGAGCAGCTTTTCAAAGTAAATGAAAAAATACATAGAAAATTAACCAACCGACAGGCAGACAGACCTTGCCTTCCAAAATTAAAATGTTTACATTCTGGGTGCTACTTCTATTCATTCGAAGGAATGATTCGATTAACATTTATGTTCTTGTGCTTCACTGAAATAATCTATTGTTTCTTACATGGGAGCCTTGACAAAGGCTGGGTATTTATTCTCGCAGCAGGGGGGATCTGCCCAATGTTAATCACGATTGCAACCTGATGAGACTCAGCAGTTTGCAGCTGCTCCTTCACAGTCACTAGCTGCAGTGGAAAATTGATTTTTTTTCCTACTTTTATTTAACATAGAAGCTGCAAAATGTTTCTCTAGATGTTGACTGTTCATTGCAGTGCAGATCTCTTCAGCTCTGATGACCACACAGAATCATAAGGTGATGAATAAGAAAGGGAATATTTCAGTGAAGATAAAGAAACGTTTCGTCAATTCAGGCCATACTTAGTTCAAACACATACTGATTTTCCAACCACATTAACAGGTTCATTTGATGGAATGGGCTTTTTACCAAAATGGAAGAATATGTTGGGAAAGGAAAGAGAGATTTTCTGAGGGATTTAATGGGACAAGGACTCAAAATAAGTACTACAGTACTCATCTTCTCAACAGCTAGCATAGGGAACATTTTATAACTGAAATAATATGAAATAAATAAAAGAGTGGAACAGAGGAAGCCTAATTTAGGAGCTCCTTCAGAACTGAATCATTAAATGGATTGTCTTCATTTAATATTTTGATTAATATTAAATATAGGTTGCTGGTGATGCAAAGAATATTTAGAGCATCATGCATTAAAAAAAGAATGACTTTGAACAGTTGCATGCAAAAAAGAGAATTAATCCCACAACATGAAACTTAGGATCTAGTGACAAGAATTCCTCTTGCAGACCCAAAGACAATCAGCACTAAATCATGAAAAATAAGAAAAAACCCCCTACTAGTTGATTACAAAACAATTAGGAATCATGGTGAGATTAAAATGCAACACTGCGTTGTTGCAGAGATGCATATTAGGGAAATTTCATGACACTGAACAGGATAGAATATTGTGGGCAATTCTGATTTCATTTATTAAAAATACCTTCCAACTACACCCAGTGCACAGAACGGCAGCCAGAGCAATGCAAAGCTTACCTAATCAAACAGGCAAAATGGCCTTGGCATGTTTACTCTAGCAAAGTAAAGGCTGAGTAAGGGTTTTGTATATGAGAAGATGCAATCACTGCAATGGACTCAGTAAAAGAACAAAGGGATATGAGATGCCCATGAGTAATGTAGGCTGGAAATCACCAGATGATGCTCATCCATAGGAGGGATCATCTTTGGGAAAGTAGCAAGGATGAAAATTATAAAAAATAACTTAGCTTGTTTATGATTATAGAAGCTGGTGTTAGCAGAGGACTGGCCTATGTTTGAAATAAAATAAGTAAGAGTAAGCAGTACTTGGAAAATGCATAAGAAAGTGAATTACCAGCACTGACAGCACACAGATTTACATTTCAAGCATGATCTTTGCCTCGACGAAGCCCTATTGGAGCAAGACTGATCCCTAACAGGAGGAACAGCTAACACTAACCAGCATCAACTCACACTATTATTTTCTGGAAATATGTTCAAGGAGTTAAAAGCCAGACTTTCATCTAGGTACTTAGCAGTCCTTTCTGCCTGTCAGACTCATCTCCTGAAACACCACGCTAGACGAAAGGCAAGTTTCATTAGCTATGCCAATTCTGCACTCATGAGTAAATGTGCAATGTGGTGTACAGGAATTTACCAGCATGACCCCCATTAATGGTAATGCAAGTCATGTAACTGAGTTCCTGCTCATGGGGCTGAAAACTTATCTTTTGCTACCTAATGCTAAAGGCTGCCTTTTCAGTCAGGGCTTGTCCAGAAAGAGGTTGGGATTCAAACTTCAAAGACCACATGCTGTAAAACTGAGTGGCAAGATGAGGTACCAAGCAGTGCCAGAGGGAGAACTTGGTCTCCCTTAAACAAACTATGAAAGAAGTGGATTATTCCTGGACTCGAACAGGAATAAAAAGCAGCTCCGAGTGTTGCAGTGTTTCATCACCATCAGGTAGTGATTCCTCAAACATTCTGTGCACCCCTTATTGAAATTCATTTTGTTTGTTATACTGACTCTTGTGTTTTCTTGTTATAATCCCATACAGAGGCACTTGGAAAAGACAAAGAAGCAGCCCTGTCTCAGGATCCACATGCGACAGCAGAACCCACCTACTTTTTCTCTATATCTGTAAAACAAGATGAACCACATTTATGTTTCTGAAATTACGGCAATCAGTACCTAAAATTGGCAAAAATAGTACCTAAAAAGGCAAACCTTAACTTTGCCTCACTGAACTTTCATGAAGGAGATTAGTGGTTCTGATCTATGAGTGACAATCTCCAATCTCATGTCTAACCCGTGACATTCATACTTGCCCAGGCAGAGTCACAGGCAGACTGCAACTACAGTAATGACTTTTGAAAACTGCAGGTCCCTTTCTGACCATAGCGGAGATAACAGTGAGACTCATCTGCTGTCCTCAGCAGTGACCTGCAGGAGTGACCTCCTCAAGCTATAAAGGGACATGGAATTCCCTTTGGCCACCTGTGGTCCTACTGAGAGAACGCCACTGTGGAGGTATTTTACCAGCAATGCCAAATCTGATTTTCATGAAAACCAAGTACAGAGCAAAGTTTGAACTTCTCACCACAACTTCAACAGCAAGAAACACTGTAGATTCTCTCAAGTGCATGAAAAACCCTGAGAAGCTTAATCTGTGAACTTGTGTTTTATAAATGGAGACCAGATAAAGGAGAGCAGGTCATCAAAACACATTTGTTTATAGTTTGCAAACCTACTACACAAATCCACTCCCATTCCACTTAAAACATCAGACATGGATATTCTCATATATCTCAGTTTCATGTGGATTCTCTTGTTATGTTAAAGTAAATATTTAAACTATGAGAGCCCACATAGTTACTTATTAAAGACACAGATGGTCTAATGATGCACAGTGAATGGAATAGACATATAGATTAACAGACAATGGAAAGCTTGTCTTAAATACTTAACTGTTGTACTTTTACATTGTATATTCTACTGTTTCCAAAAGTCAGGCTGCAAAATTGTTGGAGAGGTTTAAGCAAATAGTCCAATTTTTGGAGACGGTACATGTAATAGTAATACTGCGAAGTGCAAATGTTTCTTTAGACAATCAGCAGCAGTGCTGACACTCAGACTCCTGGGTCTCACCCTTCTATAAGTTAATCTGCACGATAATAGTATTTTCCAGAAGTCTCACAAACTTTTCTTCTACCAGAACACTTTTTTCCAACTTCCATTCGTAGATAAAAAACTGCCACTTGACTTTTCTCACAGATGGAAAGAGGGAGAGTGGTTCTGGTTGGCCATGGGAGAGAGTGTTCCAACATCATGGATATTTCCTGAACTCAGACTGAATTGAAAGCTGTGCTCTCCAGCCCAGACCTCGGCTAGGAGGTCTTCCGCCTGCTTTAGTCACTCCATTAAGTCTTTTGAAGGAGCTGAGGAGACATTCAGCAGCAGACTGTAAGTATGGCCAAGACCTAGAAAACACAAACTGGGAATGCTTGCAGATGAGACACAACCTACCTCGTTATGCTTGGCACGAGGAGACCTGCTTTTGGGGGACAGACAGGATGCTGCAGAGTGCAAATAATGCATTTGCTTAGTTCAGCAAACACATTAAAAATCTATCTATTTTAGAAAGTTAGTGTTTTAGCAAAATGCTTTGCATGGCATAGTTTAATATGCAGAGCTTGCCCTTGTTTGTCTTTTTAATAAGTGCAAATGTGTAAGAAGAAAAGCAATCCTGAAGCCAGTGCCAGCCTTTCAGTGATTCCAAGAGTTTGCTTACCAAGACAATAAGTTACCCTTCTGTTTTTGTTAATCAGTAGCTAATGATTTATTGGCTGTTTGGAGTGGTTAAAGGTTAAAAAGAATCTGTTTCCTAGTTATTTTTTTAATACCAAAAAAGCTCTCTTCTGCATTCTTAATGTGCCGGTTCCAGAGCCTATCACCCTCAAAAGTGCTGGGTGGAAAATGCCTCACAATCATACCCTTTGGGGCTCTTCACTTTCTAACGCTCCCAGCTAGAGTAATAATGGGAAAAAAATGGAGCAACTGGCATCGGGTTCCACTGGAGGCTGTTGCCGGGGCTCCGTCCGCCGGCGGGGTCCCCCCTGCCCGGTTCCCCGGCGCTCATTAGGCAGCCCGCCAGCCGCCCCGGCTCCTTCGTTAACCCGCCGGCCCCTGCCCTGCGATCTGACGCGGCCAAGGGAGAAACCCCCTCCGATTCCCAGGCGATGCTGTGCTGCTTCAGTGGTCAAAAAGCTCATTAAGGGCCCGCGGTGGCGGCGGTCTCCCTGGGCAAGCTGCCTGAGCCTGGCCCCCCCAGCGAGGAAAATAAATAAATAAACAGGAAAAAATAAACAGGGAAAGCACCGTCCTCGCAGTCCCGGGGGACAGACCAGGAAATGCCGGAGAAGCTTAGAGTGGACTTGCAGATCACTCTGATCAATCGGGAAACTCCAAATTAGGCCAGATTAGATAAACCACTAATGTTAATCTTTGTTTTTGAGAGTTTCCCTCTACAGATTTCCAGAGCACTTTTAAAATAGGAGGTGTGAAGAACAGCGAATCTTTTACATATCCCGATTAGTCACCAGGGAAAGGCAGGACAAATCGTTTCACATAAACCCCTTTACTTCTTTGATGCATGTATCCCCTTTATTCACTGAATGTTTTAATGGCATTTCTTTATACAAACTTGGCTCAAGTCTGTACAGAAACATGAGAACCTGTGACAGTGAAAAGGAAAACTAAAAAGAAAGCTTCCCATCAGTGAGTCAAAAATGCAAATCCTGAAAAGCCACCAGACCAGTTCCTTTTCCTAGAGAAACGCCCTGCAACACCAATCCTCAGGATCTGGGCTGGGCCACAAAGTCAGGCGGGTTTTACTGGCCTCATTTGTTATCTCCTTCAGGCTGCATCCAGAGGCTAAACTTTGATATTCAAAGCAAGGGGGCTTTAGGCACAGCTATGAGACCTGGCACCAATGAATGGCACTGCCCAAATTGCTGCTGCTCTCTCAGTGGTAGGGCACAGATGAGGAGCAGCCCTCCTGTCCCAACATGTGGTCAATGGCAGTGATGCTGTGAAAAGCCACTGTCACACAGACACAGTGTCCAGACGTGCTCCTTGCCTCCACACTGTGACCAGTATCTTCACAAACATCATCCAGCTACTGCAAAGGGTATATTCTTAGATTTGATTACTTTTGTCAAGGGCTGCTGTAGCGCCGATAGGAAGAGTTTTCCCTGTCTGCAAACGGAAATTTTATCCTCAAATGTGTATTCCCA
The DNA here is from genome assembly GCF_022539395.1 of Myiozetetes cayanensis. Taxonomy (NCBI): domain Eukaryota; kingdom Metazoa; phylum Chordata; class Aves; order Passeriformes; family Tyrannidae; genus Myiozetetes; species Myiozetetes cayanensis. Next base: position 15,166,989 of record NW_026087521.1, read on the forward strand.
GATGCTTCTCAGCTCTTTGATGCTGAATCATCAAGAAGAAGGACCTGTTTTGCCTGTAAAGAGACCATGCTCACTCCTCAAGACAACATTCAGCTTTCCCTGTGGGAGACACCGCTAACCATGGTGGTCTGCTGCTAGGGGTGCCCTTGTCCACCCTCTGCAGTTCTCTCCTCCCTTCTGCTCTGGCCCTGCGGCTGGTATGCCTTCTCCCTGACCTCTCCTGCCCTCTGAACCCCTTTCTGCTTATTTTGCTGCTTCCTTCTCTTACTCCAACAAGGATGTTCTTCCAGCATCCTTGGAGAACTGGGAGACAAGAGCATGTGAAGGATGCTGGAAGAACATCCTTGTTCTCCTTCACATGCTGTCCTCTCCCACTTCAGCAAACCCTTCTCTCTTTGCCATTTGTCCCTATCTACCTAACAAAGTACCATTCTCAAATATCTTTGGCTTTATATAAATCTTGTATGTTTTACAACATAATTTTGCATCCAGGATGTGAATCTTGTTGTTCTCAGACCCCCAAAAATACCTAGATATAGCACAACATGTCAGCAACTAACTCCTTCCCAGAGGCATCCCTAGTGACAGATGGCCAAGCAAACTGCTGCTTAGTGTAGATAATGTAGATAATTTTAGTCTATAAAGTCCGCACTTTTCCATGGGCTTCTCCCCTGCCTCCATGGCTGGATCTATGCAAGGGTCTCCTGGTACACACAGAGCCTTGCATGGGCAGGTGATTGCAAAGTGCTGCTTCCTCTCACTGCACAGACAGATGCATAATACCTGAAAAGTTACTCGCAAATCAGCAAGCTACTGTAGATTTACTGCATGATTAAATGGAGATAAGAGTGCACTTCAAAGAACTTGCGCCAAATTCCTGAGGTGCCATTTCAATGACTCCACTGGCTTTGCAGAAGCCCTTGCCAGGCTGGGCTGCACAGCGTAGCCTTCAACCACTGTCCTCGGGGCCTTAAGGTGAGCCAAGGGTCATTCAGAGTCTGCCAGCTCTCATGGAGGGCCCTTGCATCTCCTCAGCCTTCAGAAAGAGCTGAAAATCACCATTTTGGGAGGTGCCATTAAATGTCTGCAGATTTTTGCAGTGTAGAGGTGTCAGATGGCTTGAGTAAACACAGGCTCAAGGAGCACCACTGGGTGCCAAGTTCCCCAGGGTGACCTGAGAGCCCCACACCAGAAGGAAAGCCACACAGCTGACACTCAGTTCAGGTGTGGGGTGGGCACAGATGTAGAGTGGCAGTAAATGCTGTAAATGGGTACAATGAGTAAAACCTTTTAAAATCCAGGAGTGAGAGGAGTAAGCACTGAACAGCCTTGCCAAAGATGAGGCTTCCAAAAGAGCAGGGGCTCAGGCTGGTTTTGACAAGACATGGTCCCTACTGTCACTGGCAGAGTGAAAAACCTGTGGGTGGTTTCTGGAAAGTTACTGTTTGTGTTTGCATATAAAATCACCACCACAAAGACCAGTGTTTTCAGGTGGTGTTTGCAAACTCTGTGAGAACAACACTTCCAAAAGCAGGCAGGGGAGGGAAAGAGCCAGGCACTGGGTACGAGCTTGCTCTCTCTTCCCCAGTCGCCTGAGAGATTTCTCAAAGCTGTCACTGAGAGCTAAGCTACTCAGGCCTGGAGAGCAGGTCACACTTTACATCTCAATGACCTCCAAATGACTTTCACTCCTTTACACTTTAATTTCCCGAGACACAGATTTAGAGTCGAGTTATTTGTTATTTTGTGTCAAGACAATGGAATGTTGCTCCACAGCCAAATCCTGATTTCCTTTCCCAGATATCAATCACTTTGCACTTACCCTCTACCAGGAAAAAACAAAAAACCAACCCAAACAAAAACCAACAAAACCAATTACTACTAATTGAAGTCCACATGAATAAATATAGGTAAATTGCTGGGAGGAGCTTTTAAAATCCAGACTCACATGTCCCTGTTCTGCAAGGGCAGATCAGCTGCCCACCTCCCACCCCTTTACACCCACTAACACCTGCAAGGGCTCTGCAATTACATTCAAGAAAGACCAAGAAAAAGTAAATATTAGCCAGGCAGTCCTTCAGTGTTCTGCAGGAGATGTTATGAATGTAAATGGTCATCACAGGCTAGCCAGACCAAAGTCCCACTGAGGGAGTGGTATATACTATGAAAGAATCTACAAACAGGACAAATGTGTAGCAACATTTCTTTCTCCTGCTCTAAGCTCTAGGCTTCCCAACTGCAATATTACAGGTGGGAGATCGAGGCGAGGAGGATTCTGCCACATTTTCTGGATGGAAGGCACTCATGTTCTCATCTAATCAGTCTTTTGTTTTATATAACCACAGAACATCACTTAGTGAGTCCTGCTTAATAACACGACTTGCATCCAAGCAAAAATTTTCCTTTATAAAAATTGATTTAAAGATTTCAAGGGACAGTGAGACTATTAGAACTGTGAGCAGATTATCATGAAGATGATACACCTTCACTATTAATGATATTGCATATCATATATATTATAATTATATATTGTATCCTATCAGAATCTGTCAAGCTTCAGTTTCTATATGGCAAATCCATGGTCTTACCTAGACTAGGATTTTCATTGATGAACCTCTGGATTTGGGTGGAATAGGATGAATTTGACCTCAGCAAGGATGTGAGTCTCTGAATCATCAGCCAGAAAGCCAGGAAATGACTCATAAACTGAACTATTTTTTCTGAGATTACCTTTTCTCATGGCATTTTAAAAATTGAGTTCTGAACATGTGGGAAATGACATCTTTTGCATTCAGACACAAGGAACATATTTTATGTGTTTGAGTAGAAAAACATTTTGAACTTTAAATCTAAAATGCTCATATGCATTCAGCAATGAAAAATCTAATTTCTTTCCCTTCCTCTAGCTGCTTGTAATTTTAATTGCTAGGTCTTTTTAATGGCCATGCCCACTAACACAAAAAATACATAGTATAGGTAAGTAATACAAATGCATAGCTACAAATTCCTCATACTCTCATCTTGCACATTTGCCTCCAGCACTACCTACCACATGCTTCACCAGTATACAAGCCTGCCCACCAAAAAACACAACACTCTGCTGATACAGTAATTTCTGTTCTTGTGAGAAAGTTGTGAAAGCTACCAGAACTTCCTTCTGGTTAACCATTTTGGTAATCCAAGTCAAAATTCAGTCAAAATTCCTTGACATTTTGAGTTGAAAAGTAAATTGAACACGCCTGTCTCTCAGGCTGCTGCTTAAAATTTTGGTTAGCAAACAAAGTGACTTTTTCCCTTGAATTTTTTTCTTCCATGTATAACTGAGGAAACCCTGGTAACTTTCTGTGTGAAGAAGAGGCCCCACACTTATACAGGTAAGTACAGCTAAGTGCTCAAAACTAGACCTAATGAATTGACTGTGGTTATGCTCCCTGTGGTTCTGATGTCCTGCAAGCTTTCCTGTACTTAAGCTATGGCAGAACTTTTGAGCGCATGAAAATGCCATAGAAGGAAAGGCATCCAGCACAAATTGATGATCTGGTGAAGTTAACCATCCATGCTCTGTTGGAAGCTAGCACTATCCACAATCTCCTCCTTGCTGTAACACCACTGGCCCCTAGACCCCCACAGTAGCATTCCACTATTAAATATTAAACATTCACAATGAGATGGGTGATACGGAAATGACAAAATTGGGAGAAATATCGCTAAATCTTCAGTAAGAATATGTGGTTTGTTTTAAGAGGAAGCATTAAATTGTAACACGCCTTCTGCCTTGCACACTTGAGAGAGCCTTTAAAAGCTATATCGGCATTTTTTAGAAATATTATGAATCTAGGTTTGGAAATGCCACAAAATTCTATTTCTTCCTGGAAAAATATGCCCAGAGAAGTAGGTTGCTCCTAATTGAATGACATTTTCAGTATTTCTAGTACCTCCCCATGCCCATTGTTTGCTTGACAGTTGCAATTACTGTTCTGAGTTTATCACACAATGCCAAGCAATGCTGGAGCAGGTCTGTGTTGATCACAGATGCTGTAAACACAGCAAGTCAATCTGAGCCAGCAAAATCTAAACTCTGGCAGGGCCCACATCTGATCAACAGTGGCATTACCATAATCTTCAACAAGTGCATTGTTTATTTAGAAAATCTCCCTCAATCCCTTAACAAATTAGTCTGGAAGCCACCATGAGGATTAACTTCATAAATTCTCCCTCAGGTCACAATTACATCTGCTCAGATGTCACCAGTGATAGACATTTGCACAAGTCATACCCAGCCTTTATTACCAATTGCATTTCCAGTTCTTTGACTTCTGTTGGGGTCTGTCTTTTCCAACCAAGTTACAAAACTCAGTACTCAGCTGGGGCAACCCTGCTCTGATGTGAGAGGTGCTCCTCAACACAAGGGGTAATACCTAATACCCATCTAAGAATTTAATTGCCAACCACTTTTCCTGACTGTTCAGATTAAGAAGTAAACGATACTGGATGGTGTCCTGGATACGTGAGGGCAGTGTCTTTCACCCTGGGTCCAATGACTAGAAGTTATGCCTAGCTGGTGGCAGCTATGTGGCGATGCTCCAAGGAACCGGCAATCCCTATTCAGCTACAGGCATGTGCCTGCCTCATAAATCACCCACAGCGCTGGCAGCTTCCTTGGCAGGCTCAGCAGGGAGACCAAGAGCTGAGCAAACAAGGTGTTTGTGCTGGAATGGGAGCTTCCCACTCGAGGGGCAGCTCAGGGGAGGGCTGGTACAGGGAAGCCTGTGCTGAGCCACTTCACGATGCTCCTGTTTGCCTGTTGGTCCTGGGGGAATAGGGTGGTGAGAACCCAGAACTTCTAACAAGAATTAGTTCCCTTTATAGGAAAGAAAGCAATTACCAGTGTCATACATGTCTTTTGGTACAGCTGTCACAATCCAAGTTTCACTATAACGTTGATATATATCTTTTTTTTTCCAAAGCCAAGTGGCAAAATCAATTGTCAGTCCTGAATACAGAATATATTTCCATAACAGATGAACTTGCCATCATCAGAGAGGGTCTGAGTTTTCAGAAGGAGATGAGATAACGTATCTGTCAGCTCCACAGGCACCTGGTACAGGGGCACGTGTGCTGTAACCAGCAGGGTTTGTGCTTGTCTCTGCAGGAGACCGTCAGAGGTTGCTGTGCTCATCCCACCCTATTCAAAACAAAGTGCTACATCAACCTCTCCAACACAGACCAGCACTACTCCCACTGCCTGCGACTGCCTGTGCCATTTGTGCTTATGTCCTTGGATGGAAGGACACATCCTGCCTGCCCATGGCAGGGGATCACAAGTGGCCACCAAGCTTCCAGTTGCCCACAGCTGCACCAGTTCACCCTAATTTTTTAGTGTATCTGCCACCACCCCAGTGACTTGTGGCTATGTGAAATATGGTCCCAGCTGGGTCTTGGGTGGGAGAACAGATCTGAGTTTTTAAAAGGGAAGTTTCGCACATGCCTCTTTGCTCTGCCTCTGGTCACTGTAAGGCAGTTGTATCACACAAGATCCCAGAATCAAAACAGAGGCTCTAGTAAAACAAAGGAAGTGATGAATGTTAGAGATTTGCTATAAACATAATCCTAAAGGTAATTCCGCTAACGAGTGGCAGTCATAATGCACGTAAGAGTATGAGAAAATGCAGAGGTTGTACAAGACTGAACTCAAGAGCTTATGCTTGCTATGCAGTCAGCTGAAGCAGGTGCTGATATGAGCCAGGCATGCTCCAGCTGGACACATGACACATCTACTGTGAATTTGTGCCACCCTTGCTGCAGTGTACTGCCCCTCTGCACCTGCTGGTGGGCCCTGCTGACTGCTGCGCTCTCCCCATTCCTGCTTCCTGAGGCTGCTGCTTCCCTGCTCATGACTCCCTTGGAAGCAAAATGGGTTCATTGGGCTGTCAGGTCTATACATTTACTTGCTCTCTTCCTTTTGCTACACCAGAAGCTGCCATTGGACTAGGGATCTGGAAGGCACCTGTGCAAAAAAGTCAACCAAAGAAACTGGCTCATTTTTCTGCTTAATTCAGAAAATGGGGGGATGCTCCTCCTCCCTGATCCCAAAATACAAACACTCAACAAACTCAAAATCCAACAACCTTCCGTTTACATATCCAAGCTTGTCAGGAAAACAGTGCAGTTTTTATCTCAAGGCCTTTCCTCCTGCCCATTTTAGAAAGTCTTTATCCCGAAGCTGCTGAACACCAGCCTATTGCAAAGTGTTTATTTCTTGCTTAGTGTCGTGGTTTAACCCCAGCAAGCAGCTAAGCCTGGAGAACACACAGCTGCTTGCTCACCTTCCCCACAACAGGATGGAGGAGAGAATTGGAAGGGTAAAAGTGAGAAAACTTGTGGGTTGAGATAAAGACAATTTACAAGGTAAAGCAAAAGCTGTGCACACATGAAAGCAGAGCTCCATCATGCGTAACACTGACTTGGGAAGATAAATGCCATCATTGTAAACACCCACCCCTTCCCTCTTCTTCCCTTCCGTCACGGGATGCCCCTGTGGTCCGCTGGAGTCAGCTGTGTCCCCTCCCAACTCCTTGTGCACCTCCAGCCTCCTTGCTGGTGGGGAAGCCTGAGGAGCAGAAAAGGCCAAGCAGTGCAAGCACTTCTCAGCAGTAATGAAAACTTTCCTGTCTTATCAACACTGCTTTCAGCACAAATCCAAAGCATAGCCTGTACTAGCTACTGTGAAGAAAGTCAACTCTATCCCAGACAAAATCAGTACACTTGAGCATGACAAAAATTGCACATGGAGATGAAGAGTGTGCAGGGAGTGAAGTTGGGTGGTTCAGAACAGATCTGCAGATGTTTTTTGTTTTATTTTAACAGTAAGAGCATTGACAGATACTATCTGCAGGTAATCTCTAAATTTAAGCTTCTTTGAACATTTATAGTCCCAAGAGCTTCCATATGACATTCCTCTTTCTGGCCACCATATTGCCTGACTAGCTACAGAAACAGCATCAAGTGAAGCCCTGACCTGGCCTGGGGTTGCTTTTTCCTTCCTGACTTTTCCTCCATGACCCTGCTCTTACATTTCATCTCGAGTCCCAAGCAAGTGCAGATGGGATCTGTTCCCCTGTTGCAAACAGCTTCATCCCAAGTCTATTTGAGCTGGCAGCAGTCCCAAACCCAAATCATCCTGAAGACCCTCAGCTGCCTGTAGCTCTGTCTGGAGCACAGCAAGGCACACAAGCTGTGTCCAACAGTGCTGGAGAGCCACCACTCAGATCACACGAGCAAATGGGGCTCACTGAGGTCTCACAGATACAGAGTTCATTGTTTTTGCCCAGACATAGTGCTACCCCTGGCATCAACAGCCACTCTGTGGGCACTACTAGTGATCCACAGTATGGAGGATTTGTGGATGCAGACTTCAAAAAATAAAGTCTGCTGGCGCCATAGCACAGCTGTACGGGCACGGGTAAATAACCCTTCAGGATCAGCTTTGGCCGAGGAACCCACAGGCGAGGGAGAAAGCCGCCTTCCTGCCCACTCACTCGCCAGAAGAGCAAGCACAAGGGGAGAGCTGCAGCAGGCACCTGAGGTATGAAAAATAAATTACAGTGAGGGACTTGGCACTGAAATAGAGGGTGTTTTGGCACCTGGAAACAGCTTTCAGCCAGTGGATGAGGGAAGGGAAGGTACTGGTAAATTCTAGTGCATGAGTGGGCTGAGAGCTAAATCTCTACAGTATTAGCTCAGTCTTCAGTGATACTCAAGCCACAGCTTGCCCCAGATGAAGGCCAGTTAACTCAGGAGAAACCACCACTCACCACAGGCAGGAGATTTTTGAATGCATAAGTGAGTTTAATTGAGAGCAGTGCACCTCCTGTGCTTTGAATTCACAACACACCACAGATCTACCCTAAGCAGTCCTCATTTCTTTCAAGTTTATCTCTAACAGAAGTATTTGCCTGTTTTCTCCAGTAGCTGTCTTCAGGCTAAAAGCAGGTCTGGGTTCTGCTGGGTGGGAAGTGCACAGGGATAGAACCACTCTGAAAGAGTGGGCTACTCCTAAGACACTCAAGTATCTGAAACAACAACCATGGCACTCTTCAGTCTGAAGACATGCAAGGAAGGAGTGAAAGAACAGCAGCTTACTATTGATTAGCAGGTATGAGAAGAAAGCTTATCCTAGCCTTGTAAAAAGAGTAACATTTGTCCTGAATATTTCATCCTAGGAGACCGCAGGCTCAAGAGAACAGCATAGTGGAGATACTCTCCGGAGCGCCCATCATTTTATACCTCTTGACCATGGAAGAGGATCCCACGCACACATACTGCCTGGTCTTACAGTTGTTACTTTTGTGAGTCATTCTGTGAGTCATTCAGGGTTTTGTTCATCCTAACCCCCAGAATTACTGCACTGCACATCAGACACTCAGTGACAGCTTGTTTTTCTCTGCTCTTCTCAGGTTTTCTGTCATTGAGGTAAAACTATCCTGTGCTCCCTTTAGCAGATGCAGAAGGACCTTCTGCCTACAGAACAGTAACGTCTTTAAGCAACTTTGATGTCATATATGTATAAGTAACACATAAGATACGAAGCACATAAATATACATGTACCTGCCCTCTATAATTAAAGGAACATGTCCATACGCAAAACATTTTTATGTTGTGCCAAATGATGAATTTTACCCTGAGGTAAAGAGTCAGGTAAAACATTAACATAAGTTTGATGGTATATCTCAAATTCTGAACAAAATTGCCTTTCTATCAGAAGTTTGGGAGAATGGCTTGAAGTTCTCACTTAATTAAAATCACTACTCACTACTGGGCTCAGTAAAGTCTTCTGTCCCAAGCACTGCCTACAATCATACGTGATCCTGTATGTGCAATGAATGACAAATAGTTCATGCGACATCACTGATACTGTCATTACTATCAAACATGGTTTTGCTCCTATTCCAAATAAGTGTAGCTAAACCTACCGACTGTCACTCATGCTGGCAGGCTCAGGAGAGCCAAAGGATGAGGACCAAAGTCCATCAGAGACTGACTATAATCTCACTGTGTAGAAAGGAAGTACATTTATGAGGCAGATAGGGCAACTCACATTGTTATCACGTCAGCTATTCTGTGAACAAGTAGCAGGTTATTTCTACTACTTTTTATCAGTTTTATTTGTCAGGTTGAAATCTTCCCCTTCTTCCACATTTCCTTGCAAAATAATTTTAAAAATCCAATTTCCCCTAAATTTCTTATCAATATATATATATACCTCTTCAGAAAGCAGGTCACATGCAGGTCACCTTTAATTCAATACCTCCCACTGATTTTAATGGGTGCAAGATCAGGATCCCAGAAAGTAATGCATTTGAGCTATCAGAGTCAGTGAATAGCTTTCCTCCCTGTCTTCCCCATGCTGACAGCAAACATCTATAATGGCAAGTAACAGGTAAGCTGATACTTTTCTACTAGGAAGCTAACAGACTTCTAATATATAACTGAAGCCCTACGAGGAGAGGCTGAGAGAGCTGGGGTTGTTTAGCCTGGAGAAGAGAAGGCTCAGGGGAGACCTCATCACTCTCTACAGCTACCTGAAAGGAGGTTGTAGCCAGGTGGGCATCGGTCTCTTCTCCCAGATGACCAGCAGTAGGACAAGATGGTAGGGTCTTAAGCTCTGTCAGGGGAGGTTTAGGTTGAATATCAGGAAGAAATTTTTTACAGAGAGAGTAATCAGACATTGGCATGGGCTGCCCAGGGAGGTGGTGGATTCACTGTCCCTGGAGGTTTTTAAGATGAGACTGGATGTGGCACTTAGTGCCATGGCCTAGTAACCACGGCGGTGTTGGACCAAGGGTGGGACTTGATGATCTCAGAGGTTTTTTCCAACCTGGTTGATTCTATGATTCTATGAATTAGAGAATGATTATAAAACACTCCTAGTTCATTTCTGGTCTCTTATAACTTCCAATTCATCCCCCTTGGTGTTTTCCCTTCCAGAAATTCAACACAGAGCCAACACTTAGTAAAAGTTCCGTGTGCTTCCCTTAGGCACTTCCACTGAAACCAAGTGTGTCAGCTTATATCCTCCAATATAGGGAGCATCCATTTCCATCACTACACAATAAATGAAACATCATTACTTCCCTGTCTCCTCTGCTACAATCCATTTCCTTACTGAAATGTTTTACAGTGCTGGCACATACCAGGATTTGTAAGAATGCATCAAATACTTGAGCTGACAGAGAACTGGTTTGATGCCTCTCTGCAAACACAGCGAAGCAAAGCTGGCTCTGGACTCACCTTTTACTGATGAGGCTCCAGTGTTTGTCCCTAAGCAGCAGGGAACCTTCATGATATGCATTTAAGTCTAAATCAGCATTTTTCAACAACACTAAAGATAAACATTACCAAGCACATCGCTTCTGAGCTGAGTACAGAAAATAATTTACAGGAGTCACTTCCATATTTAGTTCTTGTTTCATTATGGTTATTACCAAACTGAATTTGTACAGGGTGACTTCACACATCACCAGGACGCTGCAGAACTCTGTGCATTAAGAAAATAGCTGCTGGTGAAGTTTCCCACCAGAGTTGCCCCCGGTATCCAAGTCATCCAATCCTTGATGGCCAGCCAAATACTGTCCATGGAGCTGCAGGTGCCAAAATCTGCTCAACCGTTGCTCATATCTGACCATGATCAACTCAGGTTGCAGGAACAGCTTTCAGAGCTGTGAAAAATCATCTACGAAAATTTGCTTTAGACTGAAATGATTTAGATTATGTATCAAAGCCTGTTAGCCATTCTCCTCAAAAACTAAAGATGAAAAATTAACCTGGGCTGCGATGAAATCTAATACTCCGTAGGCAAATTACATCATTATGTGAAAGCTCCAAAGAAGATGGAACCTTTTTTTTTTCTTGCTAGATGCTATACAAATGCAGAAAGAAGAAAAAAACTGAATAGTTTCTAGCTTAGTTTTAAATAAGATACTTTAAAGAAGCTTTACAAATAAAGGAACTAAGAAAGAAGGATGAAGCCAAGGGAATACCTGATCCCAAACACTTGCTGTGAGCACAACAGGAAATTTTTGAATTGCCTTTTATTTCAACCCACACTACCACGTCTCACTTTCTAAGGTAGGAGGAAAGCGTCCACCTTGAAGAAACCTGTCACTGCCCCAGGACACAGTGGTGGGTAGGAAGAGGACAGGCACAGCTGCAATAACCCCAGTAGCAGGAGAAGCAGCCTGGCAGCACTCAGCTATAGGACTGTGAATAATAATAATAATAAAAATTCAAAAAGTCTGTATGGCTTTTGCTGTGCAAAATAAGCACAGAACTGACACAAGAAGGGACTGATGAATGGATAGACAAAGGTAATCATATTTATTAAATAATGAAAACCTGCTGATGGAGCAAAAGGTAGATGGAGAGAGATGAAACAACATAACTCAGGGGTAAGAAAACACAGGAATAAATAACTCCTTAAGGAGTTATTTTGTGCAAGACAGACAAATGAATAAAATGGATCTCTATGGGTATGTGGGATGATGATTATGCATTTCCCATGGACAACATCGGGAAGAGATGTCTAAAACGGAGCAAAGGGGCTGCATAGTGACAGGATGATGACCTGACAATGTGGTAGGATTTTAGAAAGAGTGGAAGGATGCAGTACCTGCAAAATAATATGCGTGTATGATTTAAGCAAACTCATGAGTTTTTGGTACTCTGTTATTCAAACATCTCAGCTGCATCAAGTTTAGACACAGCATCCCATTTATCTTGGCACAACTCAAATCCCTAAATTATCTGTCTTTTCAGCCTCCTCACAAGAACTTCACTTCGAGCTTTGTTAAAACATGAAGTATCCAAGAAACTGCTTTACAAACAAATACCAGCCTAGGCGAAGGCTTAACCCTGGGGCAGGGTGTGGGGGCAGCCCGGTGGGCAGGACTGCAGAGCCGCCTCCAGCTGCCACTGCCCTGTGGCACCCACTCCTTTCACTACTGGAAAGCTGGTGCAACACATGCAATTCTCAGCTATGCTGGGAAGTCCTGAGAGCATGCTAAATATGTACTGGTTAGAATATCTTGTGCCATTGACTCAATATTGTGAGCTCCCCTCTCCAGCCCCAATTTAACCATTCTGGAATAAATACTGCTAAGGGGAAGGTGATGACCTCGGCCTTTCACACAGACAGCAAAGGGCACAGTGCTGCTTTCCACACAGTGACCCTGCTTTTCATCACTTTCATGTCATGTGAGTGGCAAAGGCAGCTAAGTCAGAGGTGTTTCCTGGTGTTTCCCTCTGCTCTCCCTTTCTGCCCTGAGTTTCCTCCCATTCAGTGGAGAGTGGCTCATTTTGCTTTGAAAAACTGGGGCAGAAGAAGAAAATGGTGACAGGGAGCACGTGTTAGCAATGAGAAAACACAAGCTGCTAACATGGCTCACCCACCAGTCTGTTTGAACCACTGCAAGCCCTGAAAATGAGGCAGGGGTTTATTTTTAACAACTGTGTCAGATCTCTTTGCCTTTTAAAGAGTGTTGTGGGGCTGCTCAGGCCCCTTATCTGCTCAGTGGCACTTCAGTGAGCTGTTCCAGTGGCTGTCTCTGCAGCTGTGCCCAGGAGCCTGAAAGCTGGAGTGTCCCCCCACCGCCTCAGCAAGTGCCGTTCACTCTGCTAAAGTGATCCACTAAGAAATACACAGACAAGGAAACATAGCATGTTGCAGATTGTAAGGAAGAGCCTCACAATGTCCACAGATGCATGGCAACACAGAGTTTCATTTCTATTTCTTTGGGCTCAAGAGAGTACAGAGAATATTAAGTATATTAAGTAAAAAACCTATAAAGTAAGTTTTAAAATACAAAAGTAATAAAAAAGGGTTTTATTTCCTCAATAATATGTTCTTAGGCTAGGAGACCCTATCTAGGAGTCAAAAGAAAATTTTAATCCTCCCATTCAACTGCCACACAAACTGTGATGAAAGGATGCAGCACTGGGAAATAAAGAACTTGCTGATCATATTAATCCTTCATCTTCCATTCAGCTTCCTACACCAGTATCCTGTTTCCTTTTTAACAGCCAACAATGCTCCTCTATTTCCTTATATGATCCTCCATAATGGTATCATGTCAGACTTAAAAGCAACACTTCTCAGTTACTAAATGAATCTTCTAATTTTTGTTAAAGATTCTAGAAGAGCTCTGACATCTACCTGCAAATAGTGTCACCATACACCCTAAAAGCCTGTTTTCTGGTTCATCATGGAATGGCTGCTTTGCACAGAGACCCTGCATTCCTTTTGATTCAGTCAGACTGAACCTGCTCTTGACAGGACCACAGGTGCACCTGTGGGACAGAGACCTTAGAGTCCACCTCTGAGTGCCATGGACTGCAACAACACTTTTTGCATTTCTATTGTGCATATTCTTATATAGCAGACAAAAAAATTACTTAGTAAGACAGTGCTTTACTGCTGAAAGGTGTCAACCATTATATAACCACATTTTCCAAAACAGAGAAGCTAGTGCAAGCTAAACTTGTCATTTTGCTCAAGAAAGGACAGCTACAGTGAAGAATTTTGCTTTGCTTCAGAAAATCCTACAGTTCTGGTTTGTAGTTAACTACTCTGAAGGTTCCTGCATAGTACAATTCTTTAACAAGATCAAATCGGTGAAGCAGTTTTTTTAGATACACTGACACTTGTGAAGGTTTAAAGAACTCAAAACTAAAATAGTTCCAAGTGCCTGAGGGTTCCCTGGTAGTACTTCTGGAAAGGACATACTAGGTCAGAAGCCCTCAAAGGGGCTTTTTGTCTCAGGCAAAATGAGCAAGACCAGTATCATTTGTGCAGAGCTGTACCAGTGTGCCTGGTTAAATAAATAAAATTCAGGTCACCTGCAAACATCAACTCAGGGCTAGATGACCCACGCCTCTATTACTTTACAACTAATACAGTTATCACCAACACAATTAGTCTTACCTTATTGTAGTACTGCACCTGAACCGAGTGCCACTGCCCATCGCTGACACCTCCCGGAATGAGCGGTGCCACTGTAGTGGTTGTCTCCCCTGGAAAAACAGGAAAAAAAAAAGTCACCATCACTGCAAGAAACACAGAGAGACTCTTGTTGGGTGCAGGTCGCAGCCACCTTGTTTCATCACGGAGTAATCTGGGGTTTTGTCCCGCAAGACAGTAAACATCCCCAATTTCACAGAGTTATTCTGGTGCACAAATACCAGCTTCTGCAACAGTTGGGTGAATGATGTTACTTCTTATCATGCTTCTGCAGAGCACAGTAGCAGATCCATTAGGTAGATATAGCTATTAATAAAAAATGTAGGAGGAAATAAGGAATGAGGAAAAAACGTACATGATTTTTTCTGCATTTCTGCCCAAAGCACCAGGTTTGTTTAATATGATGAGCACTGTGATGGGATCTTTTGTCAAGGAAGGGAAGCCTACTCCTTCACAGAGCTGCGAAAGTGAAATCCAAAAGTACTCTAATATAAAACTTGGTCCCAGAAAAATTTTACCAGCGATTAATGAAATTATTGACAGCCTTTCCGTATTTAAATTTGAAAGTAAGTCTTTGCCATTGCAACTGGAAAGCCAAAGCTTTTAAGCCAGGACTGAGTCAGCAGAGCCAACTCAGTAACCAGGCATATCTGTTTCAAGGTAGCAGCAAAATAAACATTCATGTTGAAAGTACACAATAGGCCTGGCACAGAGAAGGGATTGCTAGCTTTTTTTTTTTTTCTTCTGTTTCTTTGGTGTTGTTTTGTTGGTGTTATTTTTTTTAAGTTAGAACATTCTACATAATAAACAATGGGAAAAGTAACTCCCCCTTGTAAGCTAACAAAGTTCATAGTATCGTTGAGCTTAAAATGTACTTTCTCTCTCTTTGCAACAAATACCTCTGTGAAGTGTTACTCCTGCATCCCCTACTCTCCTTTAACTCCCATCCTATATATTTCTGTTATTTAAACATTTTCAGCTTAGCATGTATGACATCCTGCTGTGATGGATTTTGTCATTTAGTGATAAAAAATCTGTGCTAATAATCATGCTTTTTATTCAGCTATCAAGTTTATGCATAAGGAAGTTCACCATTCTGCAATCCTTTTGCTTTGCTTTCTGAGACAAAGTTGTTGCGACAGGTAAAACAGTCAGATTAGGTGTCCAAAACTTGTACTGTTCGTTAAAAGCCACTTAAAACTATAAAACATAAACCATTCTCCTTCCAAAGAAAATACCATTTGTAACATACAGGACCAGACCTGTTCTCAGGTGCAGCAGTACAAATCTAAATTTAGTTTCATGTATTTTAAAGGAGTTGCTCTGCATTTAAATGCATATAAGTGCAAGCAGAATTTATTTTTTTCCCCATTCATCCTCAGGGTACCTTCCAAGCAATTTGGTTCAAGTTTGGACACGTGGAGCAGAGCACATCTCTCTGACTGCAGCATGTTCTTTCATTACACTAATCCATTCAAAAACCTGCCTTAAAATCTAATTTGGACAACTCCAAGGTAATAAAGGGGAAATGAAACCAGATACCTTCAACCCAAAGGGCCCAAATATGCACTTAAGCATTACTGGTAAATCAATGGGGTCACACAGGATTTACCATGGGGTCTGAGGGAAGCAGCCAACACTGTTGATGAGTGCGCAACACCAACGTGGACCGTGCCTCTCCTTCTATGGCTTTACTGCTTGCAGTATCTCACTCTCCACAAAAATAAAACAGTTATTGACTCGAGCCCGCATGTCTATCCTGAATGCAGATAATGGGAAATAGCAGGATTATTTCCCGAATTACGTGCCAGTACAGAGGCACAAACATCTCACTTGATCTATATCTTACTCGACTTACAGGACAACAGCCCTTCTCAGATACTTGTTTCTGTCTCAGTGGAAAAATACCCTAAACCTGTGACAACTAGAGGTTGTCTCCACTGCTGAGCTTTCAAAAAGTCACCAAAACCTGGCCACTGAATGCACAGATATGTTTCTGGGTTGTAGCAGGAATGCAAGTGGTCCACTGAGAGGGACTTCAATCTACTGACATGCTGGGGATGAGTCCTGATGGCTTCAATGAGCTTTGACCACACTGCACAGCAGCACGCTACCAGCTTCCCTGATATCCCTTGTCATGGTAATTAGCACAGCTGGGCATGAAGTTTTGGATGAAACTTGGGCTTTTTTAACTTGAGAAGCAGCCCTCTGTTCAGGCTGGAATGGTCAGGGTTTGCTCTGATCACACTTTCATCAGGAAGAACTTGGTTGCCGCCAGGGCTTGTTTTCTGGAGAAAATCTCTACCCTGGGAGAATGCCATGGTGACAGGGATATGTGCCACCCTGAACTTTGCTTGTTGGCCTTACCCTCTCTCTTCTCCTGACAAGCACTGGAAGACACTGGCTTAGTCCAAGTGCATAAACACAGCGAATGCCAAAGCCTCCATTTCTTGTTTCCGAGCCCACCACAGCAATGAGCGGGCAGCTAAGTTCTCCTAAATTTGTTGTTGTTTATAACCTCTTCTCAGAGGAGGTCTTTCTGCAGTGCATTGATTTCCGGACAAAAAACCAATCAAAAAGTTCAGTGACGCCTTTGCTAATTACATCTTTAAGAAAACGGAAGAGAAGGTTGTGGCGCAGTTGAAATTAGGAGCAGCAGCCATGTAGAAGGGTAGTGGGCCCGAGGAGGGCCAAGGCCCCCTCCTCCCCAGCTTGGGCTGGGGAGGGGGGCCAGGTGCAACACTGAAGCCTCCCTTCTCTCTTGTGAGAGAGTGAAGAAAAAAAAAAGGTTTAAAAGACAAACTGCTTAGACGAGAAACCGCTGCAGAAGAATTCCAGCCATGAGATAACAGGATTTTCAAGGTCAAAGTTGCAGTCGCAGGAGAGAGAAGAAAAGTTCGAAGGGGGGAGAACTGCTTTTTCTCCTTTTCGCTCTCCCTCCCTTCAGCAGGGTAAAGGCTGAAAAATAAAACCCTGCCACCTGTAGAAGTTTGTTGGGGTGAAGAGACCCCCCTGCGGCTCACAGAGGAGCTTGTGGATGCACCAGAGATTTGTGACTTTAACAGAAAGAAAGCCTTATGCTGGAGTAAAAGCGGCTCAGATGAGGCAGAGTCCTGTTAAAGACTTTGTGACCCTCGAAGGGATCGATGCTTATGCTAGAGCGAGACGGCTCAGATAAGCTTGGGATCTCAGTGAGAGATCCATGCTGCTGCTGTTGAAGATTTATGACCCTGACGGGTATTAGAACCTACGCTGGAACACAAAGCGGTTCAGGTAGGGATGTTGGGATCCATGTGTGGGATCCGTGCTGCTGGTGCTAGAGAGAACCTACGCTGGAGCAGAAAATGGCTCAGGTGGGATATTGGGATCCGAGTAAGGGATCCAGACTAGACCCATGCCGAGAAGTCAATCAAGGACTGTTCTCCCATGGGGAGGGACCTCCATAGGGAAACAGGGGTGAACTCTTAAACCATTATCCCCTGTAACCCTGTGGAAGAAGATCCATAGTAAGCAAGTGTCCCCTTGCAAGTCTATGGAAGGAAACCCTTCAGGACCTGGGTAACCCTCAACCTTCGGTTTTAACCCAGGAGGGGGGTAAGCCCAGCCCTGGAGGCCAACACAGAATAAGAGAGAGATAAAGAAGTTCCAACTGCGACGAAAGTGCTGCAGAGTTACTGGAGAGAGAGAGAGAGAGAGAGCTGGAATTCTGAGAACAGAAAAAGACTGCTTCTCCTCCTTGGACTGATATAAAGGGAGGTGGGGGGGGGGGAGAAGTATCTTTTGTAAATACATAATACCTTTTACTTAAGTAAAATTGTTGTAAATATAATTCTTTAGTTTTAGTTTGTTAATAATAAATAGTGCAGAAGTGCATTCCAGCAACAGCAGTGCTCCTCACGAATCCCTAATGAATGGCAGGCAGTTTTCACTTTGCTAGCTTTTCCTTTGGTTTGCATGGATTCTTTAGATAACATTTATGCACCTATGTTTCATTGATGGTGTAGTGTAAAAATGCATACAACATTTATCAGAGTGTGATAAAATGAAGTCTCATTTAAGCAAACATCGGCTTGGAGGCCAACATTCAGGCTAGTGCCAATCTTTTATAGTAGTCATAAACTCTGCCTTTTATAACTGATATGTTGACAAGCTCCTGCCTACGACAGCAAATGTAACCACCACAAACCGCTACAATCTGGAGTACTTCACAACACCTGGCATCAGTTGCTCACTGTGCAATATCAGCCAGTAAATTAATGAGGCAGCAAATCGCCATATAAAATCAACGAAGTGCATTTCCAAATGGCTTGAGAGGATCTCCTGACCACAAGCAGGAATGCTCGACTCAAGCAAGACCTCACCTGCAGAGAAGGTGAGCTGGATCTGCTCCTCAATGATCTCCAAGGCAATGAAGTCGTGCTTCTCATTGAAACGCCCATTGTAGAGGAGGAGAGCATTCCTCTCCCTGGTTGCAAACCTAGAACACAGAGACGTGGGGTGAGTTCATGCTTAACAGCTTATGGATTAAAGATCGAACGGTCAAGTCACCCAGGAGAAAGACAGCATTGTGTTCAGCAGATAAACGAGCCTTTGAATATCTCTTCAGACAGAAAATTGTAAAATTGAAGAATCAGCCACAGGATAAGTCTACTCTTTCACAATCAACAAGGCAAGCAAGATGGAAATTAGAGAAACCTACTCTTCAGAGATCTGCTATGGATGCTGACCCTCACAAGGGCTAAAATTAGGCAGACACAAGATGCAGTGTCAGTATCTGACCCTCGACAAACAGTAGCACTTACTACACTCTGCAAACAGTCCGAAAGCTAGAAAGCATTTTCACATCAAAGGAGGGATACTTGCTGACTGCTTGCTGTCTACAGGGTACAAGGAGAGTCATCAACTGATTAAAAAAACCCTGATGGGGAGGCAAGGGAAAAGAAAGATAAGAGTTACTTTAATAACACCATGTAGACAATCAGGGTTCATCAATCAACAGGTCACCCAATTGGAGGAGGGAAAATAAACACTTAAATGATTCCACTAGATCAGCACAAATGGGTGGGTTTTGGTTTTATTTTTCTTATGCTTCAAATATGGGATGTATCACACCTTTCTTGCAGAAAAAGGGCCAACCCCACTTTTAAAAAGGCCTGACTGGTTTTTTTTTGTCAGCCCAGAACACTTTTTTGCAAATTTCTGCATGTCGTATTTTATAATTTTTAATTGAATCCTAGTATCTCTGGAGAGTTGCACACAGCTTTCATCTACTTAGAAATGCAAAAAATATTATTACACTTTACATAAACATTTTTACAAAGATTAATATTAGATAAAGAGAGAAAAAGAGAGAAACCATGGGAATTTCTTGTGTTTCCCAATGGCAGTGTAATCTGATTTTTTATCTTGAACTTCAGGAAATTTGCCTTGATTTAAATTAACCCACTTTTCCTACAAATGAATCAAATGCTGAGCACAGCTAATGAAAACTGTCTTCCATGGAGAGAAGAAATTACTCTTATACCTGTCATGTCCTATCTACTAGCAAGACTCTCATATGATGCAACAAAACATGCATTCAGAGAATGTGAAAGAAGCAGTACTTTAGAACATCAGAGTATTTGAAACAAAAAGTTTCAAAACTAAAGAATATTTTTTAACAAAAGTTGTTTGTCAGATGTGTATGTTGTGGATCACACTGAGTAGAGACCTTTCAGAATCTGAGCTACATGGAAATGGGAAATTTTATTTATAGATTTTTTCATATTTTTGAAAGACAATTAATTGTTCTGGTTCAGAAAACAGAAGTCAAAATTTTGACATTTCCAAAGAATATGCGTTACAACCCATCAAAATATGATATGACTGTTTTGATTACTTTCAATCAGTTTTGCTATACATATTTATTTCTAAATTGTTTAACGTAATATAAAATAATATTATACAAGTAAAAGGCAAACTAAATTAATTATGACAATACCATTGAAATATTTCAGTATTACCGAAACATGGATTTAGTTTTCACTTTTCACCATCAAACATTTCATCCCAAGGAATACAGTTCCTGTAAAACATTTCCCAAGACTATACTTTTTTCAGGGATAACTGCTTCATTAAAATATTTTGATCAGATCTGTCCAGAACATATGTGAGCAAAGGAAATGGGAATAATATTTTTCTTATAATTGGGAATAATATGCTTCTTCAGTGGGCAGAAAGATTTAATTTGATTAACAAAAACAGGAACCTTAGTTCTGTTTGAATATATTTTTCTCATATGATTACAATTCTCTATCATAATTTTAAGTATGAAACTATTATTTATTAAGCTATTAAATTATTGAGCTATTTTGTATATTTCTTTACTCTGTGCTTACTTCCATCTTTTGTACCATACTTCTTGTTAAACCACTACTGCCTTTGAACTTGTTTGGTTATCACTAACTGTGGGAAAGATACTGTTTTTAATAGAAGGGATATTTTTAATCTCATGGCATAGGAAAAAAAGACACTTCCTTAGAGAGAATTTTGAATAAATAATGAGAAAACCTCCCCACTGAGAGTGTAACTTGGAGGGAAGGAGTAGTAAGTGTTGAAATAAGCAAGGAAGATGTGCAATGTTGGGAGAAAAAGACATGCCTGGTCAGTAACATAAATACTTTAAAAAAAAAATCATGTTTTAATTATAAGACTGAAAAATGCAAAGATCCTGCTCTTTGCCAGGAATGGGTCATGAGTCAGTTGAGGCTGAAGGAAGTCAGACACTTTGGGATTTTACCAGTGTTCCCAAATCACAAAATATATAATGGCAAATAATCATCTACTCAAACTGCTAATTCTTGCTTATCCTCACATAATGTTTTCCACTTACACTGAATGATAATAAAAGCCAAAGAGGTAGTGAGTGTAAATAAAAGTGAACTTGGTATGTAAAGCTAAATGTGTTGCTATTCTAGACAGTGTGGGATGAACCCTGTGATTGTCTAGACTTTTAATCATACTCAGTGGACTAAATGGTGTTTAGCTCATGACTAAATATGCCACCGTGGTTCTAAAGACGGTAAAGAAACCCTGGTGTAAGCCCTACCTTGGTATAGTAGTTTGCTATTTCTCAATAACCTCTACACAGAGCATTTGAGTCACTTTAACTTGAAGTACCCTAAACGTCAAAGATCTCTTCCCGAAAGCCTGAAAAATGACACCTCATGGCTGAGGGGACAAGTCAAGGGTAGTGGAGGCAATTCATGCTGGCAGCTAGCCCAGACCGCTCCTTTGTTTGCACTCACTGTAGGGTCTGACAAGTCCAACAGAGCCTTTTGCTCCTCAGTTTTTCTGTGTACTTAGCTCTGATGCTCTAAAATAATCTTCATGGGCACAACTCTCCCTTGCCTTGGCTCATATGCAAACCATTTCTGATTTAACCAAAATATCAAGATTCCATAAAGTTTCAGGTTTCAGGATGAAGGTAGAAAAAAGACAAAATGATAGAATCATAAAATGATAGACTGGTTAGGGTTGGAAGGGACCTTAAAGACCGTCTAGTTTCAACCAGGTGTCTCTGAGCAGGGACACCTTCCACTAGGCCAGGTTACTCAAAGTCTAATCCAACCTAGCCTTGAATACTTCCAGGAATAGGGTATTACTTACCTATATTAAAAGAAGCATTATATGGGGAATCTATCTGGCTTCTTAGTTCAGGAAATTAAATTATGCTAAAGGACAGTACTGGAAAATATGCTGGAAAGAAGCGGCCTGAGAGATGTAAAACAGATGTAAAATGACTGGGTGGTGGATGGGACGCACACCTGAAGGTGTCCTCCTTGAGCACTTTACTTTCTCTGGACAGACACACAAACACATCTGTCCTTGCAGCTGCTGTTGTACCTCTTAATAAATCCCTGGCCCTGCCCTTTAGGGTCGGGACTAACACATTTTGTGCTGTTTACTCACAGTCAACTGAGAGGGAAAACCAAAGGTCAATCCTGACCAGCTAAACCATGGGAAAGCTGCAAACCCAGCCCCTCCCCAGAGAAGAGGCATGTGTGCACATGGAGCTCTGGCTCCACATCAGGCAAGCCCTACGCCTGACCCGAGAAGTCTTCTCCAGAAGAGGTTTTTTTTTCAGGGGAGGGAGACCCCTAGTCCATGCAGTGTGGCTGGTATCATTGCTCCCCCTTGCCTCCCTGAGCACCCCAGGGGAAAAGTCACAGACAGGCCAGAAGAAGACTGCTCAGTATGGGGATACAGGGCAGATGGGATGGGGATGACACTGCTCATGCCTGGCAGCCAGGATGGGACCAGAAGCAGGACTTGGTGTGAAGGTCGGGAGTAGCAAGGCGAGGAGCTGGATCAATTGGGGTTGTCACAAGCCCAAAGCTGGAAACCAACAGAGAACAAGGAGCTCAGGAGGACCATCCTGTGCTCAGCCATGACCTGACATACCGAGGCCCTCTCACAGGTTGGAAGTAGAAGATGGGAAGAGCACTCTCAAGCAAGCAGAACAAATGGATTGGTTCTGCAGCCAGTCTGAAGGTCAGGGGGCCACAGGCCCAATTAGGAAAAGAGTCAAAGCCAACACACACCCCAGCACTTGTGAGTCAGAAAGTCAGCAGCATCCTCAGCAGGGTAGAAATCAAATGCTTTCAAATAACACGCCTGTGCCCTGCTCGCAGGAGTCGCTGTCAGAAATGCCCCAAGTGACCTTCACAGGTAGGCCTTCGGTGGGTGGCAGTGTGTAACAAACAGCCCCAAGCTCAAGTGAGAAGTCACCATCCACAGAACCCTTCCCCACGGGGACTTACATGAGGGAGACGGTGAAGTGGAAGCGCTGCCGCAGCCCCTTGAAGGTGATGAAGGACTGTGGGGGGAAGCTCCTGGTGGTCATCTCGCAGTAGGGCCGCTCGTACTCGCCGGGGGGGCACTCACACTTGAAGCCCCCAATCAGCAGGTTCACGCAGGTTCCTCCGTTCTTGCACACCCCTGGAGCACAGCGGCCCGAGCGCGCATTCACCTCGCAGTACTCTCCTGCAAGGGGAGAGAAAAACATCAGAGAAGGTGACACCTCACCCCAGCAACAAGCTGTGACATTCTGCTATCCAAGTGGTTCTGCTACAGGTTAAGCTGCTTCCAAACTCCTGCACTGACCTCCTCTGCAACTGAGGTACAAGACTGTCACTGATGGGGGTAAGGATGCCACATCCTCTTTCAAGCATGAATTTTCAGTGGTGTGCAGGATATGATTTGCTGAGCAATCCTCTTGCAAATATCTAACATTGGCTATGGTTTTCAGATTCCTTGGCTGCTTCCAAAGTGAGTGACAAATATAAAACTGGTGACAATCAGTTCTTTATGGGAGGGGATAAAAAAACCTACACATTCCCTGTCAACCAAAATATATGTAAATAGTTTTGGTGTTTCACTATGGTTGGAAATTGTGTAAACAGATAAATGTTTGTACCTCACCTTCAATGGAATTTGGCTTTGCTGCCCATGGCAGAGGCAGGGTATAGGTGATCTCATGATGAAGCTCTCCAAACATTTGAAGCAAGAATAAGTAGAATACAGACAACATATAGATTGCTTCCACCTTTTCCCACATATGCATCCGGAAGGTGAAGGCCATTTTCTGAACCCTTTGGAGATGGGCACATTAAATTTCAACAGAAGTTATGGATTCTCTGTGCCACTTGCTGAAGTTGTTTCCCCCTTAAATGCTTTGTCTTTATTAATCTTCAAAGTATGTATTAAGATGTGTTAAATGCAATATCATGGGTCATTTACTGGCACCACTTGTGTCGCTTAGAACGCTTCCATCAGCGTTGCCTCTGTACAATTCTAAACATCCACTGGACTATGTGACCAACACGTCTGTCCTTGAACAGGCAGCAGTCACGAGCATTGAGGCCATGCTGCTGAGAACACAGCTGTGTTGGGCAGGGCACGTCTCCAGGATGCAGGACTACCGCCTCCCTAAGATCGTGCTCTATGGGGAACTTGCCACTGGCTGCTGCAAGAGAGGAGCCCCGAAGAGGAGATACAAGGACTGCCTGAAACAATCCCTCAGCCTTGGCCATATTGATCACCACCATTGGTCTACCCTGGCCTCCAATCGGGAGGCCTGGAGACACACCATCTATAACGCTGCTGCTGCTTTTGAGAACACACGCAGGATCACTCTTGAGGAGAAAAGACAACGCAGAAAGAATCGCGTCTTGTCGATATCACCTGGGGAGTCTTTCTGCTGTGCCTTCTGCAACCGGACTTGTCTATCTCGCATTGGCCTTTTTAGCCATCAGTGCGCTTGTAGCAAGCGTGGGTAGAGCCCTTCTCAAATCTTCATTCGCAAAGCCTAGCCATGATGAAATGCAATACTAAAGAATGAGGTGTCTTTTTTTGTACATATGCTGTGGCTTTTTTTTCTGTGTTTGCCCAAAATCTGAGAATTAATCACAATTTTAAAAAAGTAACGTACAGAGGATATTCACTTTAAAAAATATGCTGCAGTTGGGACAAAAGCAGCTGCTGAATTAATCATTGTACAGAAAGCTAAACCCTCTATGTGAGTTAATTAGTTAACATTTATGTTTTGGCATGTGTCTTCCTAAGGTATAAAGCACGTTCACATCCTGCAAGTAAAACTGTTCAGAGAAACTGGAGGTGGCATATATAGTTGAATTTCACCCAGTAACAGTGTCTGACAAACAAATGTAGAGCAAAACAATTCAATACAGCCAGCTGAAGGAATACACTACCAACAGTTCAGTGTTTGCATGATTATTCGCTACCAGATTATACAATTACATTGGGACAGGCTCTTTCCAGTGTTGCCCATCAAAGGGACAAGGGGTAATGAGCACAGAGTGAAACACAGGAAGTTCTGAGTATGAGGAAAAACCTTCTTCCTTTGAGGGTGACAAAGCACGGGAACAGGCTGCCCAGAGACACTGTGGAGTCTCCTCTGAAGATATTCAAAACCCATCTGGACAAGATCCTGTGCACCCTGTTTTAGGTGAACCTGTTTTTGCAGGGGGTTGGACTAGATGATGTCCAGAGGCCCCTTCCAACCCTAACCATTCTGTGATTCTGCTTCTGTGATTAATTCAAGCACAATTAAAACCGTGAAAATGCATTCCTGCAGGAAAGTAAAAGCAGCAGGAGCTGTGGGTAGTGACTCACAAACAAAAGCAAACTTAAACAGAAAATTTTGCTCCAGTTGCCGCCCCCACAGCCCTGCTCCACAGGTTCCCACGCCAAAGCTGCCCACACTGGGCAGTACACTACAGCCAGCAGTACTGCTGCATCCAGACCTGGATCTGCATCACTTTTCTGTTCCAGGCTGTAAACTGTGATGGCTTGCAGTTGATTTAGCCACTGCCCCAGGGGTAGCAACCTCTGAGACAAGGTGAACTGGGCAGCCCGACTGTTTTGCTTCTCCAGCTTTGCTGCCTTTCTTGTCTCACATCCACATCAGATGCCTCTCAGAGAGGTATGATTTAAGCTGGCAGAATGCAGGAGCAAACACAAAGGCTGCTATGATCAGCAGCCAGAAAAATGCACACCCCATCCATGTTGGGCTCAGCTCTGGAGGATGGACCTGCTCTGTGCATTACTCTGAAGTAATAAACCATAGAGCCTTGAGTTCAATTTCCAGTCTGTGCTTAGAGCTTTTCTGATTCAGCACTGATTCTCCCATATTCTCACTTTAACATTTTACATGAAATGCTGTGACAATTACTTGATAAATATCTTCCTGTTTCCAGCTGGTTAGAGCATGGTGCTAATAACACCAAGGCCACGGTTTGATTCCCATACAGGCCAGTCACTTAAGAGCTGGACTTGATGATCCTTGTGGTCCCTTCCAACTCAGAATATTCTATGACTCTATGATTTATCAGCTCTAAGTATCAGGTAAGATTATGTGAATACACTTTCCTTTATACTTTAAAATGCTCTACAATGTGTTTCTTTCAGAAAAAAAATTGTATACATCATCCAAGACAGAAAATTCCCTCAGTGTATTGGATATACAACACAAAGCACACACATAAATCAGATGCTCCAAAGGACACAACAAAAAACACTTGCTGGTGATCCACTGCATAAGCACAGCCAATCCTCTTTACACAATATCTTGTGTACCAAAACTCTCTCTCAAAAAAAAGGAAATATGCAAATTCCTATAGAAAGACTAAACACAGGTTTGTTGCTTTAAAAAAGTAGTAGGATATTTTGTGAAATAACTCTCCAATTCACAGAAGAATGTAATCTTCAGGGCTTTCTGAGAACAGAATGATTTATTCTGTAAAAGCAAATAACATGCAGGCTTGAATACACAGAGAGAAAAAGGAGTGCACTAAAAGGAGAGATTCCTGGCATTGCAGCATGCTGTGGAAATGCCATGGCAATACAGAGGTGAAATATAAAAGCCTAAGTTGAAAGTCATTGATGGCTCTGTATTAATCCTCTAATATAACAAGAATATATAGACCGTTTGTTTAGATACCTATACAAGCATAAAACTACTTAAGAGAAAAGAAAGCTTACAGAAATATTCTACTGAATTATGTTTATTACAGCTTTTCATTACGGTGTTTAAAGACGTAATTTAAAAGAATATACTTCAACTTTAAATAAGATCCTTTGTCCTATATTCATTCAGCTATAGCATCATTGATGTCCCAGTTACTAAAATTATTCTGAATTCTCTTTAGTCTGTAATGTAAATGAGAACTGGATTTGATGCATATTCTTTGATGTTAAATTTTCATATTTTATGTGTATTTACCAAAATATATTAAAATAGTGGTTTTGAAATCTCTACAGCAAGGCGTCACTGTGATCCGAGGCACAAAGGTTACCGAAAAACCTGATAAATCCGTAATTACCCTTTTTTCTAAAAGTGCCCAGAAAGACTTAAAGCATTTTTGCCTTTACAGAGTAGCCATCTAAGCAAGAATTTGAAACAGTGCTTTGATCAGGATTGTCAACAGAAGGCACCTTTGTGTCGCTCTTGGGTTTGTCACTTCCAAGGGTGGCCACCTCCTCCCGGACACATTGCTGTCCCATAGCTCTGCCCTGCAGGCACTTTGAGGCACAGCCTGAAAATCATCCTCAAAACTTGAACCAAAGCCTGCATGAACTTGAAGGAAGAGCTGGGAGTCAGAAGACCCTAAGGGAAGAGCTACTTGAGGAGCAGAAAAGGAAGGGAACTGCATCAGCCAGCCTTTGGGACTGAAAAGCTCTTGTGTGCCTCCTTGCAGCTGAAGGTCAGAGGGCTGGGATGCACCATCAGAAGGGATGTCTTACAGTCCAGTAGAAAAAAATAGTACAGAAGAGGGAGAGCTGCTGTGCAGTGAGGGTCTGGAGGGGCTGGGGTGATAAAAGCATGGCCCAAATAGCCACTGCACACAGCCTGAGGTCAGTCTGTGATGCTGGCAATGCTGGCATGGCTCAGCCCTCACCCAGGCCATGAAACTCCCCTTTGCCTCTCATTTCTTTGGCTAATACAATTTCATTTTTCACACTGGCCTGCATTTTAGGAATCACTAACTAAACTAGTTACGGATCACAGCTCTGTGAAATCCAAGCAGCAGATGTGAAGCTTCATCCGTCCAGCTGCTAAAGCTAAAGCATGCACTGTCAGATAACATGGGCCATGGCTGCCCGTTATCTGCTGGCAGATTCCTGGGCTTTGAAGAAGTTCCAGCCCTCGCCAGAAAATAATTTACTGTTACACAACAGTAGCTGATCTTATAGGCTCCCAATTAATATTGATGACTCTTAAAGCTATGAGTCCCGTGGCTTTTTCACAGCCCTTTATGTAGTGCTTCCTGGTTTTAAAGCCCTTGAGATCACAATGCGATAGTTGCTTTTGACACTGTGTCCTACTCACAAACATGCTGTCTTTAATATATACCTATCCTGTTTGATTTTAGGACTAACTTTACAAAGATGTTAATCATAAAATTTCTGTTATTAACTTTGTGTAAGTAAGGACATCACAACATCAGGTGCAAGATAACAAGAACATGCAAAGCCAAAGTCCAGCTAGAAGATTTGGTCTTCCTCTGACCTATCCAACTAAAGTAATAAAAGTTTAACTAATAAATAATAAATGGTGATAAAAAAGGGAAAAGAAACAAAAACTATCTTAAAAATGAGAACATAATCTCACAATTGTAAATGCCTTGTGAGCTGAACATTGTGGGTTTCAAACAGCACACTGGTGTGCAGCAATGAGCTAGGCTTTCAAGAAATCTGCCTGTGGTTTAGCTGGTGAGTTGCTTGACCTTACAACAACAATGTATAACATTTGAAAGCTTGCTGGAAACAGTGTGATGGCATCCAAATAAATACATAATTCCTCTAAACATCAATTTTATGCAGTATGTTTTCCCAATATCCTGGTTTAGGGACTAGTTCTCAATAATTTTGCACTATTCTCCAATTGTTTTCAACTGAAACACCACATTAAATACATATTTACATGAAGCAGCAGACCTGCTCTGATGTTCTTGATTTTTTTTTCCAGTTTCTC
Organism: Myiozetetes cayanensis; assembly: GCF_022539395.1. Taxonomy (NCBI): domain Eukaryota; kingdom Metazoa; phylum Chordata; class Aves; order Passeriformes; family Tyrannidae; genus Myiozetetes; species Myiozetetes cayanensis. The sequence goes on from NW_026087521.1 coordinate 15,195,540, forward strand.
TACACATGTTAATTTTTCACTCACTATCTGTAATTGTTTGACTTGAATTGACTCTTTTCTCCTTTCCCTCATCCTGCCATTTGCTCTAGACACATAGTAATCTATATTAACATATTAATCTCTATGTTTATAGTTGCTTTACCAGAACTGAAAGCATTCTGAGAAGCTGATTTAAGCAGTCCGCCTAAAAAAAAAAAAGATATATTTTGAAGTAAAAAGGAAAATCAACAAGAATTAAGGAAAAAGGAGAAACAATAGGACAAAAGGAGAAAAAATAGGACAACTAAGTTTTTCAAAGAATTCCCATTGACCCATTGCCCTAATAAAGAACCAGTTATCATTAAAAATGTATCTGCTATCTTGCACGTTATGGGAAAATCAATACTACTTTTCCTTTAGTAACTAAACCACTTCTACCCTTACATGACAATTGGCACTAAAGCAATCAGTGCACTGAGTAATAAGAAGGTTGTTAAAAACAAATTAGCTGCAGAATCAGCCTGGAAATCTCTACTGGGACAAGAGATAAAGAGGCTGGGATCCAATGGACCTGCTTTAGGGGTTGTTTCACCATAGTTTAGACTGAGTGGGAGTTACCATAGTCCCCTCCTTTCCCCAAGCATGCTGCAGTTTGTTAGCATTCATGTAATCCTGCAGTTGACTGATCTGTAGACGTAAGATGGCAAAACACCATTCATTTCTTTACTGAAGGGTTAGTGATCTTCTGATTAGGTCCCTCCTAGGATTGATGGGATGAATAGCTCAGCAGGCACAGGGAAGAAGGCAGGACTATGCACACAGGAATAAGAATGAAGGAATGGTCTTAGAAAGGTCTAACTGTTATGGAAATACAGCTTTAAGCCATTTTAGATGGCTCATGTGTGAGTCTAGTGGCTCAATGCTTCGCTTAGATGAACTGGATCAACACCTTCAGTAGATACCCACTTCACTGACTGGGCATGGATATACTGCAGGAAAATTTGCCTAAAGCACAGGTGCAAGTCAAATAATTAAATTAACATTGGATTTTGCCCATAAAGAGAAATTCATGACTTCAGTGGCTCTGTGGTGCATGAGCCTACACTCAGAACATATTGAGAGGTCAGCCTTACCTCCCAGCAAATTCCACTTACCAATGAAATGCTAAACAAACAAACAAACCAACAAACAAATATCTGCTGGTTTTATGAGAGAAGTTAGAGAGCAGTTACCCAGAAATTAGCCAAGTCATTCTGAATGAAGGAGAAGCTGGATCAAACAACAAATAGAACAAACAGAAGTTACAAGGCATTGGTGTACTAGTAACCACGATTAATTAGAAGACAACTATGTTCATGTACCATGTTACGCAAGTGACTCAGAAGGGTTATTTGAGTAACAGAAGTAAACCTGGGTCCCTCAGAAATCAATAGCCTCACCACTCCTGTCACTTCAGAAAGGCTGTGCAGACTCAATACTGACACTGATGGTCATGACTTCATGAGGTTTCTGCATTACGCTGCTATTAAACCTTAAATTTGAAAATACACTTTGTTTTTTAGCTTTTACCTACCTGTTCATTTATGGTTTTAGATTTGGGACTAGTCTAGGTTAAGTAAAACTAGCCCAAAACCTCTTACAGGGAGAAACACCAACTTAAGGTCCATTTTGGGGTCTGCCTACTTTTTATTGCTTTCTGCTCTCTTTGCTGCTTTCTGCCCTATAAAGGCTTATTATGAGAAATGGGTTAAAGTAAAATAAGACATAAATATACACATAATTACACACCACACATACACACTCCCACTGTTTAGAAATAAATCCTGCTGACTTGCAATGATAGCTGTCCTGAGCAATTTCAGTTGCTAACCATTCCAGATTTAATAAGATGTATTTGCAAGAGAGTAACCTGAATTTAAAACACTAAGCAAAGTAACAGCAAAAACATTCCTCTCACATTATATATATAGCTTGCCAAGTAGCTCTCTGAGGTGATAGACAATGATCCTATATAAGATACTCAGGAAATCACCCTTTTTCTCTGGATCTAGTTTTATTTTTTCCATGGGCATAAGCACTAAGCTCTGAGCTGGTAAGAAGAAAGTGGGCAGAATTATCAGTGGTATTTTGTGTATATATATATATACACATATATATATATATACACATACACATATATGTATATATATATATATACACAGATATATATACATACACATTTATATATATATATACCTCATACCTCTCCTTGTACAATCTCCCTTCTCCCTTCCTTGTGCTTCTTCCATAAAGTTGCTCCCAGGCATCCCTGATAACTCCCAAATCAGATTTCCAAAAGTCATGAGATTCAGTTAAATAAGGGTCATAAGATCTTTAATCATGAGATGCTTCAAAATAATGAACATGAGAGGCTTTTTATTTTCTTTTATTTGCTTCTGAAGTTATGGGTGGCATCTGCTGCCCCCAAGGCATGTGAGAGCTCTTGGTGGTCAAATTCCAGCCCAAAACACACAACCAAAACCGTCTGCTCTGAAGGAGCTCCCATTCCCACTTCCATCCCAACAAAATGATGCTACTTGGCCCTTCACAATTCTTCTCTCCACCAGAGTCCTCGGGGACAGCATCTGTACCTCAGCTGCTGAGAAGTCCTGCAAGCTCATGGGAAGAGAAGCAGGATCACGATGTGTGAAAAAGTCCCATAGGCCAAACAGGCAAGGGAGAGGCCAGGACCCCATGCCACCTCCTGATCCTTTCCCACTAGAAACCAAGCTAAACTGTATTTTACAGAACCAAGAGTGCAGAATGCTCAGGTCTCCATCTCAAGCAGCTTTGGGCTATGCCTGCTGATGCACTGCACATGCTGAGCAGCCACTGAAACAGTACCTGGCCCTTTGCCAGCCCAAAACCAGGCCCAGGATTCTACATGCAGCATCCTCCCCTTCCCTGGTCAGAAAAACAACGCAAAACAAAAGACACCCTGCAGAGAAGGGTGGATAGATGGATGGATGGATTGATGATTTGGGATTTGGGTTGTTTTGTGGTTTTGCATTTAAATGAGAAGGAATAATTGAGGGGGAGAAAAGAAACAATACTGAGGAGGATTAGTGATATTTGGGGCACATCTGTTGGAGAAATGAATTAGTCTGTGAATTCCAGAAATTATGAGCATGTTCTCAAGATGATATATACTCAATTTATGCTGTCACTGGACCTCATTCTCCTATGCCATGTCCAGCATAGACAAAAGTCACAACTAAGTCCTGAATACCTATTTTCTCTTCCTTGTATATTTCCTGAGGATTAAAAATTCTCAGTCATTAAGTTTCCACTGCATCTACACCAGACAACTCACCCTTCACCTTCCAGTAATGAGGCCAGCAATGGTGTGAGCACCATTAAGTACTACCAAATACAACAGGTAATTTCTTAACATCTTAATCTTTACTCTTAGCTGACTTGACAACTGTCTCTAAGCTCTCTAAATTATTGAACCATTTGTTGTACTGTTCAGGGCCCTTGCAAGGTCTCATCTTCTTCTGCATTTGACCTGTAAGGTAAAGCTTTAGAGACTTTTTTAGGTCACTCAGGACTAAACACAGTACAAATCTACACAAGAGAAAAATGAAATGCACCAAAATTTCCAGCTTATGTTGAGCTCTGTGGCAGGTTTACATGTAAGACAATTTATCATAATGCAAATTGCACTGATTTGGGGTAAGATATGGTGATGAAGCAGTGCCCTTCAAAAAAAGCCTAAGCATTATCTCTGGATGTATTTATCAGAAGGATAACATTAACTGTAGATGTCAAAGATAAAAATCAAACTAGATTATGCCATTGTGTCTGCAATTTGCATTATGTCTTACTTGGAATAAATCTCTTCCTAATAATCCCACCTCAAAACCAATGAGAAAGCTGGAGGTGTAAGAACAAAGCACACCTCTGCATAACACAGTTACATTCATTTTCAGAGGAATAGCCCTCCCTCCTTTTATTTTTAAGAGACACAATCATCCTCTACTTCTACTAAATACACGTCTGATATTATATTTTATTTTTTCTGCTCTCTCTGCCCCTTGATTCCTCTCCAGGAGCGTTAATCGAGGAGGGGCACATGGAGGAAACCATAGGCTGGAGCAGCCACTGTGGCTGACAGGACACGTTCCCTTCAGGACAGCCTTTGCAGGCTGGTCTGTATTTGCATCCCCAAACACCTGCAGGCACTTCAGCATGGGAACCAGCTGCCATGTTCAGTTCTCACCTCCTTCCACAGGCAGCAGTGAGATATGAAAAAGGGGCCTCAGATTTGGTGTGCCTCTGCTCAGATGACAAAAACAACTATTTCATACGCAGAACTGCAATTTTTACTGGGTACCAAATGCCACCAGTGGCACTGTTAACTCCCCAAGGCTGTTGTTCCACAGGCTATTTCAGCCTCCCACTGGGCTTTTCAAATACATTAAATGATTTATGTGAATGAGGAAAGCAAGCAAGGCGAGGTGGCTATGGTAGGTCTCTGTGTGCAGTAACATCTTTTATCAACAGAACTCAGAAGCTGGAGAACCAGACATGCTTTCAGGCACCATTAGGCTTCCCACTCACTTTCAGTCTGGTTTCCCTAAGCTGCTTTCCACAGAAAACACCAAAGGGTTGCAGCTCCCAGTTCCCAAATTGGTAGGGAAGAGGAAAGCTCTAGCACTTATTTTTTAGCAAGTTAATATCTCAAAGCAGTTGAAAAAGGGAACACATCTGCAAATAACTGCCCTCAGAAAGAGCAAGAAAGATAAAGGCTGAAGAATATGCAGAAAAGGAGATCAGTGTCTCCATTTCAAGGGCGAACATTGCTGCTTTCTTTAGGAGAGTTCAGCCCTTATTTCACTAAGATCCCACTCAATTTTCTCCATGTAGCTGTTACAGACACGGTGTTTCAGCTCATAACAAGAGACAAAACACAGAAGAAGCCATCTGCCCTTGTCCCCAGCAGCCTGCTAGGATTGACTGCTCAAGCAGCTAACTCTGCATATCTCCATTAGAGGAAGGCTAGTGAGAGCCTGTATTTAGTGTTTTCCACAAAGTAGAAATTTTCACAGGGAAATCTCACCCTCCCATTTTCTCTGTAACCCAGCACTATGGTAAAAATGATGGCATTTAGAACCAGGCAGACCTCAAATCAAACCATGTCCCTTAACATCCTAGGTGGTCCCAGAAGCTCTGGTGGAAAGAAGCATAATGGCCAATTAGTGAGAATAACTGAAGAGAAGCCATAAAATATTAATAATACAATGGAAAAGCATGCTTAAAGTAAATCTAGTATTGTAATTACATGTTGGGAAGCTAGAAGTTCAGTGCTCTATATTTTCATTTTATATAAGAAATATTATCTTAAGAGGAAGATATACTTGCAAGCATTGTGTAACTGTCTTTACTGTGGATCAGAGGTTCAGAGGTTTAGCATAATGGAGTAGACAGTACTTGCAAAACGATCTGATGCTCATCAAATTTCCATTGTTATACACTGAAGGAAAATTTTGAAAAAACAAAACAAAACAAAACAAAACAACAAAAGTGCCCCTTTGCTTGTGAAATTAAAAGGATTAGGGTTAAAAAGATAATCCCATAATCTTATGTTTTGGTAGCCTCAAAAATATTTCATACACAGGTCAGGAACACAAACTGAAAACAAAAAGCAACTTAATCAGGGAAACTGACTTTTTGTTAATGAGTCCTGAAAAGGGGATTGTAATGTCACACACACCTAGCACAGAAAATATCAAAGTTGATGTATTTTTAAATCTACAGAATAGGTGGAAGTTCAAAAGTTATTTTCTTAAAAAGTACTTTTAAATGAACTAATTAAAAATTAGTCCAGTCAGTTTCCACATCTCATACTTAACTCTGCTTACAATAGTTCAGTAGATTAAAATTCAGCCTTTTAATAAAATACTGTTCAATTTTAAAGTAACTTTAAACAATTACCATCTTGTTAGAGTTATTATACTTTATTATATCACCTATAATGTGTTTAATTATTAATATAAGACAGTCATCTTCATGTTTCTTACAATATGCACATCAGTGTGCTGACCCTTTGAAGCTGGGTGGCCCTATCTAATTAAAATATGCTTTTTAATTATACTATATGAAAATGCTGTATAAAAGGTCTCATATGCTTCACTAGGGGAATTTGAGAAACAGCCTGAAGTAAAACATGTTCATCTCGATTTTTAGAAACTGAAAACTGAGACTGGTGACTGCTCAGGAAGCTGCGATTCGGGGGCACCGTACAGTGCTGGTCACAGAACAAAACCTGCCCCAGGAGGAGCAGGGCTGTGATGCAGGCACTGAACCATGATGCTCTAAACAAAAGAGCATTTGCAACAACAATGAAGTTGTGGTTCCCACCATGCTCTGCACAACTGTATTGCAGAACTGTAATTATCTTGATGTTCAAGGCCAAGTGCCTCAGTCTGGTGCTCAACTGTCGAAACTTTCAATCATCCAAACACAAAGAACAGAGACACAAGAAACTACTTTATGCTTTTTTCCTCCCTAACCGGATATCATCCTGATACCCTCATCTCTGCACCCAACCATCCTTCCTGCTGTTTTCCTTTGTTTATCTACTGATGTAAATAAAAATGTTTGAGAATTATAAATATATATACAGAAACAAAATATATTTTTCATAATTCAGTCTTATTGCTTTACAGTTTTGTTTCCCAGTTTTTTATTTACAGCCAGGAGAAAAATGAGCCCCATTACCTTGTTTCTTGGAAGTTAAATTTCTTTTTTTGTTTTGTAAGATCTAAAATATTTAATTCCAGATGTCCTGGAATTTCTTTGTTTTTGGTCTTTTCCTCTGATCTACTGTGAACACTGTGAGGGGCTTTCCAGAACATGAGGCATCCTGGAAAAAATACTATCTCATTATGATTTTATCTTCTGCACAAATAACTTGAAGGCAAGTTGTTAGGTTTTTATCCTCCTTTCTCTTCTCCTTTTTCCTTATCTGATTTGTTTTCAGTGAGAAAAAACAATACCACTTAAAGGGTAGTCTAATATATGGGTTGTTTTGACATTTAGCAAGTGTATGTTTGGATAATGAGAATGCACTTATGTATTAATTTAATCCAGCTAACTTTTTTGACATTAAATGATGAGGAAAAAAACCCCAAATCTTTTGTTACACTAGGCTCAACTCGGCTAAATTAATAAAAATGCAATTGTAAACTATGTTCACAGAGAAATTTGCCGTTGTTTAATAACCTGTTATTTAAAATATTTTAATTAAAACAAACCTCCATGCATGTAGTTTCTCTCAGACCAATGTTCTGCAGTGCATATATATCTCCACAATTATGACAGTGTGTGGGAATCGAGCTGTGTCAGTGAGGAGGGGTTTTACATGTACCTATAAAATTACAATATCAAATACCTCCACTTTGTTTAATTACACTTCACTTTCCACGTTTTTTTTTTTTTTAGTTATACCAGTGATGATAAGCAAATGCATTATAACAAATATTTTCACAAGGCCTGGGAGAATTGCAATTCCCATTCAGGTGTGGTAACAAAAATCTCATTAATATAAAACCAGGAGAACCAGTCAAGATACAGAAATCTGCCTAAAATTGACAGAGCAGTATCACTCAAAAAGAAATACATATACAACAGGTTAAAGACCATAAAAGAGATCTCACATATACTAGAACAAAGGGAATCCCAAATTTAGCCCAGCCCATTGTATACCAGGAAACCTGAGGTGCTCACTACATCTCTCTCTCTCCCATGGAACACCACTAACCAATGAGCTCATACTCGTAAGACCTCTCATGTCTGCAAGCCTTGACTTCATGTGGTACACCCCAAAACCAAGAACCTGCCCTCTCTCCATACCGTAAGGTGATCTCACAGACACCAAGGGCATTAATACCAAGTAGGTGTGAAAATGTAACTGTGAGCATGGAACCACCCTGAATTAGGTCACCACACAAGTTATGCTAAAATGTAGCTAAAATACTTTCACTTTTTTTTTTTTTTTTAAATTATCAGCATCGGGGGAGAAAGTGTAAAATCATCAGTGATAAACTCTTCAGGTGACAAACGAGGGGAGTGGCTAAATGAAGAGAAGCAGCAGCCAGCCCCACAGCTGTCTTATGGAGAAGCAAAAGAAGATAAACTGTAATCTGTAAGGAGGATTTCCTAGATCCTGAACTGTTTGGAAGAGCTGAATTCATAAGTATATTGGAGATTAATTACTAAGGTAGCTTCTGAAGCCAGGGCTAACTGATTACATCGTTGTGTGATCTGCTGCTTGCTTCTACAAAGCACCCATCATGCCTCCACTGCAGGAGCACCCAGGAAGAACATGACTCCTGTCAAATAATTCTGAAACTAATTAAAAAGAACAAATGCAACATTAAGTCTGTAGCTAGGTTTCCACATGACAGCAAAGGACTTTGATCAGTGCAAATATTTCCATGGGCAAGGAGGATAAGACACGAGGCTCCAGAAGAGGCATCTGAACCCCCAGCACTTGCACGAGATCAGCTGAATCAAAGACCATCCCACATGCAGCATCTTGGGGTGGGGGGCAAGGGAGGGTTTGTACATGATGAGAAAACTGTTGAACTTTAAACAGTACCTAGTTTATGCACATCAGGATGAGGGTAATGCAGTAAAACTCTTTGCCTGGGTTTAAGAAAAAGCACAGCAGATTGCTGGGAAGACTGCAGGCCATGTACTCCATTGGAGAACTAAACTGTCAACAAATACACCACAGTAATCCAATTAGGAAAGGCTTTTTGCATCCTGACAAGTGAGCGTAGGTTGAAGATTAACTGAAGGACATATCCTCCAGATAAAAATCCACCTATTGAAATGGCAGACCTCTTTAGTGAGTCCTGTGAATCTGATATAAACTCCAGATTTGCAACATTCATCTCCTGTGACTTGGTGACAGATGTGGACAGGAATATAATCAACAGAAACATGACAATAATAGACTTAAGCATTCGTCTGAAATTTTTTACCGTTTTCATTGTTTCAGTTATCTTCTGGAGCAAGCAGTCATGCAGTTGTGCTGTCTGGGCCATAACCTCAGGTCCAAACCAACATCACATGAGTCCAGCCATAAGGCTGTGATGTGCTGGCCCCATCTCTGCACGCATTAACATCAAGCCTTGCCTCAAAAACAAGCAAGGACCTGGTTTAATATCGCACAGTAAATCTGAGAGTTAAAAACAGCAGCTGAGTGGGCATGCAGACTTCTGCTGAGAATCCATGTCAGGAAAGAAATGTCTTTCACAGGGATCTCCCCCAGGTTTCTAGCCATGGGCAGCCCAGGAATGGCCCTTCCTCAGCCACTTTAGACTTGTCACCAACTGCTTCTATGTGACCTAGAAGAGATGAAGATGGTATGCCTCAGCTTCCCATCTCTTTGGTGAAGGCGACAACACCCCCTTGCTCAAAGCAGTGACTCAAAGCTGTTAGTAACTTCTACAGAATCCACAGCAGTCCTTAGATGTGAAGTATTTTGTACAGGTACAGCTTGCAATGATCAGAAGTCACCATTCTTTGACAATATATATAGACTCAAAAGCAAGAATTTTGCCAGGTAATGTATCTTAATCTAAATATCCAAAAATAATACTTACTTTCAGGAATTCATGACAAGAAATGGACATGGTCCTAAAAGGAGAGAAATAAAAGTATATACCACAATTGACTGCTGTGCTCTTTAAATGCAGCATGCAATGCCCAGTAGCCAATGGAAGACTTATTATCCATGGCTAATTGCAATGAAAAGGTTGTATGGGTTCCCTATTTGTTTAGACATGAAGTCAGCTCATGAGATGACATTCGGGGTTCATTGGTCTTTGGCGTGGAAACTTCAAAGCATGGAGAGTAAGATTTATGAGACACAACATCTTGTAGTACATAGCTGAGTGGTGAAGTTCATAAAAAGAGAAATTCTTATAATGGCCTGGGTTGAAAGGGACCTTAAAAGTCATCTAGTTTCAGCCCTCCTGCTATGGACAGAGACACGTTTCACTAGACCTGGTTGCTCAAAGCCCCATCCAATCTGGTCTTAAACATATCCAGAGATGGGGCATTTACAGCTTTTCCAGGCAACCAATTCCAGTGTCTCATCACACTCACAGTAAAGAATGTCTTCCTAACATCTGATCTAAATCTACCTTCTTTGGTTTGAAACCATTCCCCCTTGTCCTGTACGTCCTTGCAAACAGTCTCTCTCTACCTTTCTTGTAGGCTCTCTTCAGGTACTGGAAGGCTGCAATTTGGCCACCCTGAAGCCTTTTCTTCTCCAGGATGAACAATGCAAATTCTCTCAGCCTTTCTCATATGATAGGTGCTCCATTCCTGTAATTGTCTTGGTAGCCCTCATCTGGACTTGCTCCAACAGGCTGATATCCTTCCTGTGCTGGGGACCCCAGAGCTGGGTGCAGTGCTCCAGGAGGGGTCTCACCAGAGCAGAGCAGAGGGGCAGAATCCCCTCCCTTGCACTGCTGGCCACCCTTCTTTTGATGCATCCCCATTTGGCTTTTTGGGCTGCAAGTGCCCATTACTGGGGTCATGCTCAGCCTCTCATCCATCAGCACCCCCAAGTCGCCTTGGCGGGGCTGCTCTTGATGTGTCCATCCCCCAGCCTGTATCGATACCAGGGGTTGTCCTGACCCAGGTGCAGCACCTTGGACTTGATCTTATTAAACCTTATTCAAAATTGCCATGGGCCCATTTCTCATGTTTGTCCAGGTGCCTCTGATGGCATCCTGTCCTTCAGGTGTGTCAACCACACCACTCAGCTTGGTGTCATCTGCAAACCTGTGGAGGGTGCACACTCAATCCCTTTGTCTATATCATTGGTGAAGATATTAAATAACACTAATGATAGCCTTTTCCAGCATTTGCACCAGTCATGTTCTGAAAAATGTTTGGAGGATTTAAGCTCTGCTTCTGGATCATCACTGCACTGTTTACAGGGTCCTTGCCAGCCACTCAAGTGCTGAGAGCCTCTGGGGGCTCAGAAAGGGCTAGAAGGAAACTGAGGTATCTGGCTGTACACAACTTCTGCCAGCCCCAGGGACACAGCTGGCCATGTCTACACCAACAGAGATGTCTGCTTATTCAATAAAGGCAGAAGAGGGCTTTTCTCACAAAATTTTCATGCTGATGAGACAGAGGCTCTAAGTTGAAGATGAATGGAAAAGACTGTGCTGGGACATCAACTAAGGATGGACCTCATAAACAAATGATCATGATGATGTGATCATTAGATCACCATCAGATGTGAAAAAGATGGCTGCAGAGAGCGACAGGTACACAGCAATCAAAGGGAAATGGTGCTGTAGTTATGAAGAATTAGTTTCACTACAAACATCAGAACAACAGCATGGTATACCACTGATGGAAAAGAAGAAAATTTCGAAAAATATCTAAACCTCCAATGCTATACAGACCTTCACTGGGATGGAACCACCCTCCATAAGCTTTCTCTCAGTAATGCCATACAGAAACTGCAAGGTAAGGCAACCAGGTATTCTCCTCTGAGGCACTGAGAAACAACAAAAGTTATTAAAAGACTGATAGCCAGCACTCTTCTACTTCTCCTGCATCCAAAATTAGCAGAAAAGCTTCATAAAAAAGTTAAGATTTTAAATTCTGGAAATACTGCAAATCACTCAGCACCCTAGTAACTGTAACTATATTTAAAGCCTTGAAACTGAATGTATACCTTTTTTTAGAGGATTAGATCTTGCCTAGGTTTCATCTCCTTATTATATAAAAGCACCTGGGATCCAGTAGCATAACTTTGAAGACCTAGACGAAAGGACACTGTTCAAGCAGCAGCGATACAAAATATTTCAGTACCTTTACTATGTTGCCTTAACATTTGAATGAGGTATCACTCATGGCCCATGAAGCTGTCACATGCCATGGGCAATGTCTGTACCTTCATCGGAATGTTTGTAAACAACAAAGCTTCTTATTTAGTGTTTTGTATTAAAGATAAACTTGGTCACAGCTGCTTGAAAGTGCTGGCAAAGCCCCACAACCCTGTAAGGATAACTTTTGTTCAGCCCTGCTGTCATAAAACCATGGCCTTTCATAAGCTAAACAAGGAGCTAAAGATACAGTAAGGTACCTGTAGGAATGAAATTTAGATCTGCTGTACAGGATTTGGCTGTTACACACCTGTGATCCCACTGCTCCAGAAGTGTAACTGAGAGCGGAATTTCAGACTTTCTTGCCCAAGATAAAACACTCATTATGACTACCCTGGCTGCCAGATTTCTCTACTTGAAAGCTGAAATTCCCTCAAATAAATCTCTCTGGCCTGAAAAATGAGAATCTGGTATCAGACCAAGCTGAGAAATCACTATCTGAAGAATGGATATAAGTAAAGATAACACAGAAGCATATCTTCACGTGTACTTCTATGCTGTATGTTTGCAAGAGCCAAACACCGAGAACTGACTAAGCAATATGAACAGGAACTTCTGGCACGATGCTATGAAACCAGCTATAATTACCTTCTCATGACACAAAGTCAGAATTCACAGAAGCCACATTAGATGTCACGATTCCTCATGTCAATATGGTATCACAGATACAAATTAGGAGGAAAAAAAGTGTAACACATAAAAGATCTCTAATTGCTGTATTTGATTACTGGAAGATTTACAACCACTTAAGATTTCTCCCCTCTCTGAAGTGAAATCCAAGGAGAGATGCAGAGGATATGGGGAATTCTCTGATGATCTTTTTCCCCTTACAAACTGCTCCTTGCTAGGGGTTATGTAGCAAAGGAGGCAGAGAGAATGTGATATGAGAACAGAGGAGGAGAACTGTGGGAACATTAAATCTCTTCCTTATTTCAGGGGTTGTTGGTGTGCTTTTTTTTTTTTTGCATTAGAGTGCTTTTATTATGTGTCAGTTAAATTTTACTCTTTGGGAGCAGTCTTGGTGTCTGCTGAGCAGAAGAACTGAGGCCCTAGTGCTGCAGGAGGACCAAGCAATGGCAGGAGGTACCCAGGTCAGGGCAGGAACTGTGGGAATTCATACCCAAGAAGGTGGTGACTTATGGCCACAGTGGTCACATAGGCACCAGGATGGGGCTGGAAGTACACCTCATTCAGGAACTGCTGTGGCATCCATGCCTCCAAAACTGCTGTAGATGACATGATGCATTTACTATTCATGGGGTTGCCATCTGGGGAGTACAGACAATTTCACCTCTGTCCAAGCCTTCACCTATAGCTCACCTCAGCTGTTTCTGCAGCACTCAAAGATACATGAACTAAAGCTAGAAAAAATACATAGGCTTTACATAGTTCATTAAATTTGTTTGCTTAACTTAAATTACACCCTTTAACCCTTCAGCCACACACACAGCTCTCTGCCACCAATGTTAGTGTTTAAACTGTTCACTTCTCTACACTAATCTGTATACAAAGAAAAGAAGTTCAATGGGTTGCCAGTCTGAAAAAATATGATTAAAAATATATGTACTTCTTCACTCACCTCCTTACATCACAGGAAGTGAAATGAATTCCAAATCACCCTAACCTAGCCAGTAATCAGGTTTCAGAAATACCTTGCAGAAGCTCAGTTTACCTCTGTGCCCGTAACAGAAGACTCCTGAAGACAGAGAAACTTTCATCATGTGTAAATGACTAACAATTACATCAAAACAAATGGAGTGCTTCAAAGCAGTGTGGAAAAATGGAGGGAAATTCCATCCTATTAAGATAGGACATAATTATCTTCTACAGGAAATAAACGCTATATTTTTAGCAGACGACCAATCAGATAGATTCAGTACAGGGTTATGATTGTGTAGTGATTTCTAATTGAATTGCAGCCTATCTCCCAAGATAGATGACAGATCTGGGTATTTTCTTATAATTATTTTTCTATGTAGGCTCTTAATTGGGAAATGGAAACGTGAGAGCTCCCAGAGAAGGATGCATGTCATTCACTATCACCATTCATATTTCATCTTTTACAACTAATTCAAAGATTTGTAAGTACCTCATACTGAGATGTTACTGCACTGAGTTAGTACCATGATAAAATTCCAGTAATACCAGAATGTTCCAACCTTCAGACTTAGCAACTTTCTGCTCATTCCAATCTATGATCGCTGCATTTCATGAACCAATATACACTGTTGCTATTGAAGCATAAAATCTGGATTGCTGTAAACAATAATTTTATATACAAGCTGAAAACACAGTATTATTATTCAAGGTATAAACTGAACTTGCAAATGGATATGAACATATTTAAAGAAAAGATTAAAATCATAGGTAAAATAGCAGTTCTTAAAAAAGGATTGGGACAAAATTCAATAATGCATCTTCTTAAAATATTTCTAGTAGTAGACTAATTGTCGATAACATTTTCAACCTTGTTCTATAAAGCAGATGAAAATCAACCAAAATGGCCACCATACATTTCAGGTTTGACAGGTAAAACATTGTCATGGAACATGGAACCTAAAGGCACTAACGTAACGTAAACCAATCACAGCGCAGACACTAAATTTCTACTACTTTCATTCAGCAATAAAACAGAAATATTCAATAATGTTTGTATCAATTTATGGGATAAGAGCCTTCTTGATCATGGTTGGATGTGTTTTTCCCTGCCCAGCGTGAATGTGATCAAACTATCCTTCCAAGGAAGAAAGTGTTTCACTGAAGTGCAGTTAACCCTGAAACCTAAAGAGAGGGAAGCTATATGCTCACTCCTTAACTTCTGATCACCTTAATATCCTGCCAGCAGGACAGTTAATTTTTAACTCAACAACTATGTACTGAAAATACAGTTACAGATCAAATCTTTTTTGTGTATGAATAATATGGTGCTTCTCTTATAAATATGTACTGTGTCTGTTCTGACTACAGCATAAAGTATTAAACATGTTCATCAATTATTAATATAAGCTTATTCTCTTTTGTTTTGAAAGTATATTTAGCCTTTTTTCTGAAGATTTCTAAAAAGAGACTTTCAAAATGTGGTGGAATGCATGTCATTCCAAAACCTAGGACATGGATGAATTAACTTCATTTATATGCATAACTTTGTTTAATGAAACTTGCTACTTCTAAGCACTCCTTTTTACAGCATAATATTAGGTAAACATTTTTAATGAAATCAACCGATCATAAAATCTACTTCATGATGCCCAATGCTGTATGTATTGTGTATTAATGGATAATGGACTTTATAATGTATTTGACTGTGGAATTCATTCACGAGCAGCCTGGCAGGAAAATTACTCCTCAACAAACACCAAATATCCCAGCCATCTCACAGCTCTACTCAGAGTTTCTCCCACTGGACAAAAAATTTGTCTGCATCTTCTTAGGAAGGTCCTGCTGCCCTAAGCTCTGCACATATTTCAGGGAGCATCTCCTGTTCCCCTTGCTGGGGAAAGCCCAGTTCCCTTTCTGCCACGCCCTTGCTCACTAACTCCTTGCTTCTCCCACAGTCAAATTTTTGATTACAGCCCTGAGGCAAAAGCCACAGAAAGTGAAGGAAAACCCTTCCACCTGGAGGGCTGGATCTACATCATCCATATTTTTTTTTTTACATCGAGGCTTAAATAATTTACGGTTTCAATTTTTTATAACTTCAGCAGTGAGAGGCAGTGTTGGGAACCAGCCCCCCTCTGCTTCACCCCTTGTTTGCAGGGGTCACAACAGACATTGCAGAGCTGCCAGCGTAAATTACAGCAGGCAGCACGTCAGTGCAGAATGCTTAAATGCGTGTGCAATTTCAAATACATAAATAATCCCACTGACTTTACTGAAGCACCAGAAAACATTCAGCTAATATTCTTTCGTAACTTCTCAGGAGTATTTGAGAAGCAGCACTTTGATCTTTATTAGCTGTCAAGTCCACGATGAGGCAAAGTACGTTCCTCAGCAGGCTGCTGGAGACAGGCCTGGAAGCAGCTATGTCCTTCTGGAGTTTTATCTGGACATTTACAAACCAGAGCTGACTTGCAGTATTTCCCCTAAGTGTGTATTATTGCAGCTTTTTGGGA
Organism: Myiozetetes cayanensis; assembly: GCF_022539395.1. Classification (NCBI taxonomy): domain Eukaryota; kingdom Metazoa; phylum Chordata; class Aves; order Passeriformes; family Tyrannidae; genus Myiozetetes; species Myiozetetes cayanensis. The sequence goes on from NW_026087521.1 coordinate 15,211,597, forward strand.
ACAAGATCAATCTTAATGCTCTATGCTGGCTGATGACCAAGGGTTGAGGACCTCCTACAGAGGCTGTGCACCCCCACTACATCCTGGAATGAGGGACTGCAGAGAGGCCTGGAAGGCATGCAAGACCATGAGCCAGGGGATGTGTCCCATCTTTTTCCTTCCAGACAGAAGAAATAAATTTTCATAAAGCACTTTGAGCAGAAATTCAAAGAGTGCAAACGGCTTCACTAGCTGATAGTCCCTCTGTGTGGCCTGGAGCAAGGCACAGTTCCTACCACCATGCACGCACAGAGATATGGGACGTACCCTAAGTGATGTGTGACACTCACAAGCCTTCTCCTGACTAGAAGGCAGTGCCAGAAGTTCTTCTCCCTCTGATTAAGAATGTCAGCAATTTCAGCTTGACACAGAGCTGGCCTGGCTGATGGTCTAACATATAAATCATGGGTCAAAGATAAGATAAACACATACCAGTGTAGTCCTCATAGCATTCACAAGTGTAGCCCCCTTCTCGGCTTCGACAAAGCCCGTTGCTCCCGCAAGGGTTGGAGTAGCAGAGGTCAATTTCCGTCTCACAGTAGTCCCCCGTGAAGCCCGGGGGGCATCGGCACCGCAGCCCATTGATGGGGTGGATGGGGCGGAACAGGACAGTGTTGGAGCTGATGAACGGGGCCGAGCTGTCAAACTTCAGGACAGAGACACACTTCATGTAATTCTCACAGGGCTCGCGCAGGCAGATGTTGTCATCGAAGGGCAGCACCCTCTGCGTGGAAATCATGGTCAGCAGGGTCCTGTTGAGGTAGATCTGCTCCTGCAGGTCCTCAGAGGGGAAGAACTTGTTTCTAATGCCACCAGGGAGCAAGGCTGAGAAGGTCACATTTAGGATATTGGAGCTGACATCCGTGTCATTTTGGATGTTGAAAACAAAGATGCCGTCCTTGGCAGTGGAGAGCACAGTTGCCACCCCCTCCACAAACAGGGACAGGAGTGGAGAAAGGAACCTCTCCTGGGACATGTTCTCCAGCCTCACTGTGATGCTGTTGGTGAGCATGTCATCTGTGATGATGGTGACACGCAGGGTGCAGACCGCTGTGACACTGTGGACACCATCTGAAGGGAAGAGAGAAAGATAACAGTGATGTCAGAGAGCAGGCTTCAACCTGTGGACAAGGAGGCTCCCACAGTCTCCTGAAAATAAAACAGATCTGCAAGGCAGTTCATGGAATTGGGATGGGAGAGGGAAATGTATCCACCTTCTGCAGTGATGTCTTTACTCAGGAAAACAAAATTAAATCTCTTAAGGATTGCAACTCAAAGGATCCAAGACATCTTGAAGAGGCCAGAACATCTGGAGAAGATCCCAGGCAAACAACTAGCAAGGGGTAGTGAAAAAACAGTCTGAGAGCCCCATGTGGCCAAGGGGAAGCCAAGAGGAAGGAGCCTTTCATGATAGTGACTGCTTGTCTACAACTGGTGCTGGGAAGCTGTCACTTTTTACAGCACGATACCAAAATTATCTTCTCCAGGTATGGTCTCAGGCTTAAGGAGCCAGAAATATACACAGACAGAGAATTGTGATCAGAGCTTCAGATAAGTCACCTGAGGAAACAAGTCTTCACATTTGAACATCAGAACTTCTTCATTCTTCACACTTAGATTCTTCAAAATATTTTATGAATATTAGGAAAAAAAAATAAATAAAATATGTCTGCAGTGAAAAGCAGGCATTTAAAAACTCTTCCACTGCTTTAAAGCATTTCTGATATTGCTGTGGCTGTTCTGCAATAAAACCCCTAATTATATAAATATAGCACTAATACACACACTGGACTGAGAGATGCTGCTGTAAAATCTTAGTACACCCTGAGGCTTACAGTAGTGCTATAATGTATAAAGTCTAGAGCATTCTATCATTACAGAACACAACTGTGACACAGTGAGTGCTAGAATTAATTTGAATTAAGTTCAATGTGGGTATGGAATGGGAAGTTGCATCATCACTGAAATCAAACCACTTAGTTTAAATCTGTCTCCTTACTAACATTAAGGACTCATTAAAATATAGATCGCATTGCAGAAAATATGGTTAGTATTAGAGCTGCATCTAGAAATTCCAGGAGAGATCAAGACTGGCTTCTCATAGAAATGTTCCTTCTGCAAGATCTCACTGTGTAAATAAACAACCAGAAATGAGGATGAGTTCACCTCACGAGAAAGATGAACTGGTTTGAGTGGCCAGTATCAGTCCCACAGTGGGGTTAAGAACTAAATCTAGTTCCCCTAGGTCCCAGCTTGGTGCCAAAGTCTTAGCCCTAAGTATTCCTGAAATAATCATTACACAAGTAACCTGCTACATTTATTTCAATTCAACCACAAGGTACGAGCAGAAATGGATTTTGAATCACATAAACGTAAAGTTGCAGCAGGAACTGCATTTGAATCAATCTAAAGCCAGTGTGAGATCAAAAATCTAATAGCATAGACTGCTAAAGGTCATTTTGCTAAGGTTTCTTATCTCAAAGTGTGTGTTTATGACCCATTATGGTCATGCAGAAACAGAAAAGAAAAATAAGAATGGTTTCTTTCCTATTCACCTGCCATCACTCCACCTCAAGAGCTGTTTTGTTTTAAAAACAGATGTACTGTTGGAAGATTTTTCCTCCAGAATTACAATAGCAATATTGTAAATTACATTAACCAAATAGCTTTTGACTACCTCCTCCTGATCAGGTTGTCTTGAAAAACTCAGCTTTTACAGTTGGTTTTTTTCCATAATGAAGCAGCTTTTAGGCAAACAGAAAAATCTTTTCTCCTGTGTGCTACTTTAACTACTGCCTGGCTAAAGCCAGTCAGGAGAAGTCACTGTTTAGGGTGATTCTCTGACTTCTCCCAGATAACAAGTGAGAAGATGAGGAAATGGCCTCAGGCTGAGCCAGGGGAGGCTTAAACTGGGTATTAGGAAAAATTTCTTCACCAAAAGGATGGTTAGGCATTGGAACAGGCTGCCCAGGGAAGTGGTGGAGTCACCATCATATTTAAAAGATGTGCAGATGTGGCCCTTAGGGACATGATTTAGTGGTGGACTTGGCAGTGCTGGGCAAATGGTAGGACTTGATGATCTTAAAGGTCTTTTCCAAAGTAAACAATTTTATGATTCTACGTTCCCCTCACAGAAGCTCACGCACCAGCTTTCACTTTCTCCCAAGTTTGCAGAAATCTTCTCTTCTTCAGACTCATTTTAGAAATGCCTCAGCCTCCATCAAGACCCAAAGCAACCTCTGAAAATGATCCGTAGCCAAAATCCTCATTGCAACCTCCTCCTGCACGGTCTGTGGATTTCTGGCCAACGGACAATACAGGACACCAGTATTTTCATAGATTACATCCTCAGACTAGTTCACCCACCTCTGTCAATTGCACAGCTCATTCCCCCAAAGGCCAGAAGCAGAACAAACTATTTAATTTTTTTTTTTCATCAAGCAATTGACATTTGCCTGTCTGTCCCATTGGGTGCCTGAACTATTTTGCTATTTGTTGCACAATACACTACAGAAGTTCTCTCATACCAGCAGAACGCTGGACAATGGGTCCTTTTTTAAAGCAAACACTATGATCTATAGCCCATGGTATGTATAGTAAGAAGACAAAATACGATCCACTGTCGGACAACGCACTAGAGTCTACAAACTGTCATAATCAATATCAACTGTCACAATATGCAAGAGCTTCCCAGCATTCACAACAGCTATTCTGACACAGTTAATAAATCACTGGAAAAAGCCTGGTGTCAGATACCACACAACCTCCTTGTTCCACAGGCAGCACAAAAGAAATCTGGGCACAGACGTATAGCTGCAAAATGAAGTTGTGTTTTAAAAGCCAGTTCGGCTTTGTGCAGCCCTGTTGCAGAGCATTAAAATAAAAAGAGAGTAAAAAGGAGCTGAGCATGTGTACTATAGACAACAAAAGAACGGCACAGCTATACAGCCGGCTGGACAAGCGCCTCTTTCACATCACCAGCGAGGCTGAGAGCAGCATCACGGGATCCAATCATCTATTCATTCAGAAACTCAAGGAAAGTTGAAACAATCTGTGGTTTTATGGGACCAACTTAGTATCTATTCTACTTTCAAAAGACAACATTCCCTTTGAGGGCTGAAACAAGTGCAATAAAGACAGTGGAATTTTTTTGTCTTTGTTGGGAATTGAATTAAGCCCTAAGTATCCAATATGTATGTGTTTTGAGATTTACAAGTGAAATATTCCATGAATGATTACAATGTTTACTGCCAGAAAAGTCAGAAAAACAACACTAAGAAGTACTATTCTATGGAGTGCTACTACTTCATGGCCTCCACTGTCTGCGATGCCTACCATATGCAGCTACCCAATATACATGCACTACCAATCTGTTGTTCTGCTAAAAAGGCTCTAACAATCTGAGTTTTCAGAGGTCTTATGATACAGCTCTAAAAAGTCCCTACCATTGTTTTGGCAGGTACAACATGGTTTCAGTCAGGGGTGTGAAACATCCTTCAAGTGATGCCACTCAGGAGAAACTCTGGCTACACTTTACTCTTTGGAGCAGACCTTTGCACAGATGACTGCACACACATACACAAGGCTTGGCTGTCACCAGTTCTCACAGCCATCATCTGCTGGGTTTCAGTAGACTGGCTGGATGCAAGTGTCTTCCTGAAAGAGTGCTAAACACTCAGATCATGTTGGTAGATGGGATGTGCAGGCATCTTGCTAAGAGTGATTTGAGCAGACGGCCTTGATCTTAGCAGCCCAAGCCACCTGAGAAAAGGGAAACACAGGACAGACCAAGGAGAAAGACAGGATTCAAACAATGCTTTTTATGGGCTTGGCTCCTAAGCCCTTGTACCAACAGCTTTTGTCAATTTTGTCAATTAAGTTTCCCTTCCATAAGATAGGGATAATGGCACTTACATGTACACTGTGAAGCCGTGGGTGCAGACAACGAAATGCTGAGACACTGGGGTGATGAAAGCAACATAAATGTCTTAAAGACATCATAAAAGGTTCTTTCAAAAGCTGTTGCAGCCAGGTTTATCAAGAACAAGGTGGAAAGATGAAAATAAGACTCGTAAAGTCTCACAGACCAGTAAATGAACAAAGACTATTCTGGACAGCAAGGTGGCTACACCAAAAATGTTTTAATCACAGATGTGGTCCCTGCAACCTAAATTTTTATCCTGGCAATATTATTTTATGTATCCTTTCTACAAAAGGAATCTCCAGAAGGTGGAAATCAAAGCAAACTGTTGTCTTTTGTGTTACTGTCATTGCTGAATACAATCCTTAAAAAGAGAATTACTCATCTTCATCCTCCATCAAACTGATGAAAAGATTTAGTAGCAAACATGTACCCTGATGCATTACAAAGAAAAGAGAAGACAGCAAGGCTGACTAAAGCTTGAACCTCTCTAAAATACACGAATAACTAGAGAATTGACTAAATAAGCATTGTTTCATTATTACCTTTACTTTACAACAAACCTTATCAAATCTGAGACTTTAATCTCAGCTTTCTATCTTCTGGCAGTCCATAAACCAAAGAATTTTATTATCAAGAAATGTAAATACAGCAAAGTTTAACTGAAATGCATATTTGGCAATGGTAGCACCTGGCTAAAAAGGTTCTTTTGGGGTTTTTTTTAAGCTTGCAGAAATAAAACAATTAACACTTTTTTAGCTTATTACTTACAAAGGTTTTAGGGCTAATTTTGAAAGCTACATATTTTATATAAATACTTTATCATCAGAGCTTTCTTTCACAGAAATAGCAACCCAACCCATTATAATTCTGTTTGACAACACACCTGGAAATAACAGATGTCATTGTTTACGACAGCCATCCAAACTCCTTAGCTAGCAAAACATAGAATAAGGACACTCCATAGGTTCAAACTTGCTCTTTTCAGCTCGTAAGAAGCCGTTATAGCCATGGGTAGCCATGGCTTGGAATGATCAAACCTCCATCCCCCATTTGCTTCCAGCCATGTCTTTAGATATGGGAGTTAATACACACCTAATCCAGCACTAAGCCTGGAATTACTGAGGAGGATGTCATGCTTTTAGCGTCCTCTCCACTGCTTGGGTGTCAGTAGCACATTAGTAGCACCAAACCACAGAAAGAGATTCTGCAGGCAATGCTTGGCTGTCTGAGCAGATCTGGCACCCAAAACACACTTCCTGATGAGCAAACAGCAATAAAAAAATCAGCAGATGTCAACAGAAGTGACACACAGTCCTGCCTTGAGTTTGCCTCAGAAAGTCTGCAAGCATTGGAAGGCTGAGTCCTTTTCCCTGCACTGTGCTCCCACTACCGTGGAGACAACTGAAAAATGCAAAAATGTCAGTGTGTTCTTATTATCCCTTCCAAACCATTATTGTAGGTGATACAAAGCTTCACTTCGGTGAGTAGAAATAAGAAGTCTATGACCATTCATAAGAAAAAGTCCTTACAATACCTTCTATGTTATGGAAAAGTTCAGGAGTTTATAGTGCACAGAAAATAACCTGAAAGAAAATAAACTGCACAGAAAATGGCAAGTAGAAAACTAAGTAATACACAGCAAGAAAACGTTACCAGAATGGTAAAGGAGAATAGGCATAATTTACAAAAACCCCGCCTCAAGGGGTAGTGAGCAGCCCCATTAGAGAAGCTGCTAGAAAAAGGATAGAAACTGTGTATGTGACCTCAGTTTGAGTGTGCCCTCAAGGCACCTTGGAAAAGGAAGCAGGGGCTGGTTTTGGCCTTAACTCTCTGAAAGACCAAAGGGATGGCCAGTAGCAAATGTGCCCTCCGCATCCCTAAGTAATCTCTGTTTTGGGGCAGAAATAGATCAAAGTGCAAATGTCTCTTCTTCTAGAGAAAAGTGACTTTAAATAGTGTGAAACAAGAAAAGGAACATCCATGAGAAGTACTCTCCGTCACTTCCCTTTGTAAAAACATAAACTTATTTGTATAACATCCTGTCATGTCTTAGCTAGGCACTAATGAATTCTGTCAAAGCCTCCCTCTCCTTGGGATCGAAAACACCACTGATGAGCAGTTCTGTCTTTATGTCAAGTTGGATTGGAAACAACACAGAGATGATTCTCTTTGGCCACATGAAGCTTACGTTATTGATCTTGTTTCAGGCTGCCAGTCAGCTCCCCACATTTAGGAGCACTGACAGCCAACACAAGTTGTGGGCTTTGGAAACAATATATAAAAATAATTATCTATCACAGTGCAAAGGTTCATGTTGGAACCATTGCTCCACAGAATGTTGAACCCCAGGTCTGCTCCAAAGCCCATTATGCCAACAGGAAGATTCCCATTGACTTCAGTGGGCTTTACTCACTCCCTGCCAAAATTGGGCCTAAAGCCTAATTCTCTGAGTTATTGCCAGCGCACTCACACAGAGCTTCACTCCTGACCCTGCAGCCCCAAACAACAGCAGTCTGCCAAGGAAATGGCTCAGGGTTGAAAAATAAAGGTGGCAAGAGCAGAAAGTAAAATATGATGGACGAGTACGGCAAGCATGTAGATACTAGACACGTCACATGGACTGCACCTCCTGAGTTGCACGGGTTTTCCTAAAATCAGGTATCTGAATCTGTACCTTGACATCTCTCAATTTCCCGGAAGGACAAGCAGCTGAAGCCCCCATTCTGCAGATGCTCAGTTTTGAAAACACAGGCCAGCGTTGCCCCAGTATCTCTGGAGAAGAGAGAGTTTGGAATGGTCACAGGAAGAGGGAAGAGAAAGACATGTTACCTAGTGTTATGGGGTATTTTAGATCACATGGTGAGGTAAAACAGGAGGCAGCTGAGCCGCATGGTGTTTGCAAGTACCTTGGCACACCCAGCCCTGACTGAGCTACAAGGAAGGGGAATGTCCTGGGTGAGACGTCTTTTTGGGAAAAGAAGGTATCTGGGATTAACTAAACCAAGGTTGGAAGACTGATGGAGGACAAGCAGTTGCCAATGTATGGCTGTGCCCACAATGAGCCCTCTTTAAACCAGCATCAACCACACTGCCTCCAGCATCCTCATGCTGCCACTGCAGCAGTTCAGAGCACCCCAGGGTCTGCCCCAGCCCAGCCACGACACAGGGTATATACTTAGATTGTAGTTTGTGCCCTGTTGCTGTACTGCCCCTGGCAAGCATTAGCCACATCCTCACTTGTGAAATTATGTCAGGGTCGGTGCAAGCAACGGATCCCGACAAGTCTGTCCAGACACTTCCAGGCAAAGCCACCTCTCCTGCTCACAAGCTGCAGACACTCTTAAACATTTCAAGTCAAACTTTATTGTACTTATTTTTTCAAGATGAGTCATCTGTTCATCCTGAGAGAGATGGATATCTGAGACACCTGGGGAAGGTGGGCAGTGAGACTTGGGGCTTGCAGCTCATGGCAGCACTCACCCCACAGTCCCCTTGGCAAGCAACCACAGCAGTACCAGCTAAATCAGACAGCTAAAAAAACCCCCAAACTGCAGTAGGAGAAATTGTGCATAAAGCAACTGCGAATTCCCAACGTGCACAAAAGAAAAAAAAACAAACCAATTTTGGCATCGTTATCTTTAATGTAGCCTGTGCTGTTCAGGATTATTTACTTTGTACACAACACTGAAAAGAAAAAAAGCATATTTCAGTCTGCAGCTTGAACAGGGGATTAAGAACAAATTGATGCCAACTGGATTGCTCAACACTGTACAAGATTGCTTTTCTGAAACCAGCACCTGCAAGCTGAGAAATCTGAAATGTTAATTGGGTTGACAACACTAGTCTGGGGGAACATTTCCGGAGGGTAGGAGGTAAAGCAAGTTGGATCTGATGGCAGGAATAAGCACTCTTGGATTCTAAATGAGTGAGGAAGAAGATACACCTAACTTCCTTGAAAGCCCTCCCACAGCATCACTTCTTGCTCTTCGGGTACCTAGTGCTCATGGGCTATAACTGCTGTGGGGTATGAGATGTGGGCAGGGGAAGCTGACAGGGATGCAGCAGAAACCAGGCGAGCAAGAAAACAAATCCCTGTCCAGAGCAGAAAGCACAAGAAGAAAGGATGATGGATACTTAGAGAAAAGTATGATATGTGGGAAGATAGCTTGAGCATGCTAACAACCAGCTCCTTACAGACTATTTAACTGCCAAGGAGATTTTCCTTCTGGCTAAAATGCAAAGCGATTTTCCTTCTGGGCTCTGCACACTTCCCTGTACCTCAGATGTTTTTCCTTGTTAGCAAGGACCGGCCAGACTCCCCCTGCCCAGCCGTGCCTGGCAGCGGGGCTGAGCCAGCCCCGGGGGAGCGGCTGTGTCCGGCTCCTGCTGCCATCTCTGGCAGGGCACCCTGCCCAGCTCCTGGCCACACCAGCCCTTGGTGGGGTGCACAGCCCAGGAGCCCTTCCCACTGCTGCTCCATGGCTAGCATGCCAGCTGCGATGCAGGTTCCAAACTCCAGTTGAAAATGAGGATTTCCATTTAATGCTAATGTCCATGGAAAGTGTGTATCCTACAGCACTCATCAGACCTGTTTAGATGAAAAACCCCACTCCAGATCACTGCACCAGTCAGATCCACAGACTGACTTGCTGGGGGCTCTGCCACCTCCTGTAAAGCTTGATCTTGCTTCATATATAACCAAAACTATTGCCTAATTACTGCAATAATTTTCAAGCTTCTCTGAACTTTAGAGGAACTTTAGAGGGACAGGGGTTTAATATAATTTACATTTTAATTCTAATTAAATGCATAGCTAAATGTCCTTAGCTAAAAGATACTTTCCCAGCAGAAGGCACTCCTTCCAGCCACATCTCACAGTGCACCGCAGCCGTGGCCGCAGTGTCTTGGAAGGGGCAGGCAGAGCTGCCAACCCGCATCGGGGGGCACAAAGCCCAGGCACAGGGAGCCCAGTCACCCATCCACCTACAGCCAAAGGGCTACTCATGGGCATCCCTACCTGCCCAGCTGTAACCAGTGGTATACAGGAGTTGAAAGAGGTTTCTTAAAGATCTGGGAAAGCACCAGACAAACTGAACTGCAGTCACAGGATGCTCCAGCATTAATCCTGAAGTAAATGGCGTATAAGATACACACAATAAGATAAGAGCAGTGTGTTTACCCTGAGACACTCTTTTGCGTCACTTACCCACTTCAAAAGGGACAGCCCCTGTGTGGGGTGCCTGACTGTGCTGCCAGGGGGACAACCAATGGGTCACCATAAAAGCCTCCATTCTCCTCAGAGCTACACATCCCCTGCAAACATTTTTACTCACTGGCTCTGATTAAAGCAAGAACTTCCCCAGGCAAGCCAGAACTCTACTCAAATCTCTCCCTTTGCAGTTGCAAAGCAGGAACAGATGAAAACTATTTTGGGGATGGCAAGGGTGGGGTAGCAGGAATTGGGGTGGGGGCCTGGGAGTTTCAAAACTGGGAACAGTGATAAGGAAATAGCTTCTCTGCCTCCGTGTTTGCACCCATACTGCATATTAGTAACCTCAAAGGTATCCTTTCACAGCAGCATCAGCAAAATGAAATGCACCAGGTTTATTATTCTAAATGTCATCATATTCCCATGTTCCTTTTTGCCTGGAGATATGCTCTGCTCCTTGCTGTAACCCACAGTGAAATCACAGGGACACTTCCTGCTGGATGGAGTTCAGGTTTGCTATCTTGAGTGGAAAACAAAGGAGGGAACAATGAAAGACAGACAATGGTCATGTTTTCCTGATGTCATTTCTGTTTACAGACAAGCTTTCAAAACAGTTAATTACAAGGTAAAAGTTACAACCAGAAAAATTCAGCTGTGGTGCTCACGATCCACTGAAGCCCAGCTTGGGAAATAAGAGTGTTCTTAGGCATATGTGTACCTTTTTTTGTTTGTTTTCTGTGGTTTCTGTCATCATAAGACCATTTGCAAATTAATACAAGGTAAAAACAGAGGGCTAACCCTCCAGGACAGGACAAGCATTAATGGCTATGTGTCAGCTTCCACATGCACCAGGCACAGGAAAAGTTGGTTCAGCTACTTTTTCTGCCCCAGGAGACTCAAACAGGCTCCAGCATGAGGGACCCACACAAGCAAGGTAACACTCTCATGCTGCTTCAGTTCTCATTAAATTTTTTGATGGAAACAAAGACTGGGGCACAGATGTCCCAACTGTAGCACATGTCTAAAAGGAAAGGTTTCAGAGCATTTATAACTCTCTCTTTTCCCTTTTCCTCTCTCAATTAACGTTTAAGAATTTTTAATAAGAAGTAGATCAAATTCAAGAGAAGCAATGGGGAGCATCACAGTCTATCTGCTGGAATCTGACAAAAAATACACCCATCCCTCACAGTCTGAGGAATTTAGACTTACAACTAGCTTGAAATTAGAAATCCCCAGAATGAAAATATTACCTTCAACAAAATATCACGTTTTCCTTCATTTTTGGTTTCAAAGGGAATAGATTTTCCTTTTTCTTACTAGATTTTACAGCTGACCAGTTTTTAGCTGGTCTTTGCTGTTAATTGAGGTCTGCTGACTGCAGCAGAGTAAGAAGCAAATAAGCAAATCAGAAACTTGAGGAAATAAATATAAGCAAATAAGAAATGGAAATGAAAAAAATTTGCTTGCATCATGTGATTAAGGAAGTAAGAACAGAAGACAAAACAAACAGGCAAAACTGCCCTTACCAAACTTTTGTAGTTTGAGGAAAGACTCACCAGGCACTGGGAATATTTATAGGAAAAATGCTATTTACTTTGTCCAGACTCTCTGTTGATAGGCAACCTACACAATCTTTTAAAAACGCAATGCAAAAACAAACCCCCCCTTTGATTAGCTCACCATCTACGCATCGCTGGCCACTGGCAATGAGATCATGGTGGTTTTGGCCACATGGTCAACTGAGATTATTCTTGGATCCCTGCCGTTAAAACTAGTGTGCTGGACATGAATCAAAAAGGACAAAGCACTTGTTTCCTGTTTCTACAGTCCTGAACCTGCAGTGGGTATTTTCTCTCCAAAACTTTCCCAAAGACAAAAGCAGCCCCACAGACAAAATCAAGAGAATGCAAGAGCTTGACTCCTATTGCCACACGTCATCTTGGGAAGCTGACGGAGAGAAAGGGCAGGTCAAGTTATGACAGACAAAAGTGGGTAACATCAGTGACTCGGAGCCACTGGTGAAACAAAGAAACTACACTGATCTTCAGAAATGATACTGTAATCTCAAATGCCTATCTAAGGATTTCTATTCAGCTGAACTGCAGAAATGGAGTCATAACTACATGATTCACTTCTTTAAGAATTAGATAAGATTTTCTGCCAGACACTTTGTAAGACGCAGACCTTGAGCAAAACGGGTATTTTGTATTCTAGGACTAATGTAAGACTATCCAACAATTTCCATAAGCAAGAGATTCTCTTTAAAGGAATTTACTATCATGGATAACAGAGCAAAAACTCGTGCTCTTGATACATCCTTGATCTTACCGCAGCATTAGCGGGGCATTACCAGGAGTCTGCCAGGCTAGGCTCAGCCAAGTGGTCACAATCTTCCGGCCAAGGGCAGGGTGACTGTGTCTTTCTCTTCTGGGTAATAATTTTTTCCTCCCTATTCTGCCAAGGCTCCAGACAACCCAGGGAAGTTGTATTTGGTGAGATCAGGGTATTCAACAGCAAGCAGAGCACTACTACAGGAGCATGCCAAGATCCAGTAGGCACGTGCCCTCCACAGAGCAGGGCAAGACAACTCCCTCTACTATCTACATCATGCACGGCACAAAGTTTTCCTGGTGCAGTGACAATTTATCCACTATTTCCAGGCATCTCATTGAAACTAATGCTCCTACTAGATCACTGTACCTCTTAACACCTGTAGCAAAGCTTTCTCTTTCAACCCAAGCAGAATTTCCAAGTGTAAAAGAGGATACATCCAGTGAAAGCCGGACATATGATGACCCTAATGGTGCCATGAAAAAAGCATTTTTTTACTAGCATGGAATAAACTAACAATGGGAAAAAAAAGTGTCATTGTACATTGAGTTTTCCCAAGGTTGTTTGCGTGTTCTAAAAAGGTTAATGAATATATGCATCTCCTTCATTATAGTAGCAGTAGATTGCTATTAATATCTTTAAAGGCATTATTTTTCATTGTTTTGCTTATATTTTATGGAAAAATATAAAATATTGAGCCTATGCAAAATACCATCAAAAACTGTCACTGTTAATGTTGAGCCTTAAAATGTAAATCACTCTAGTAAAACATAAACATCTTCATTCCAGGAATCCTTATGCCTATAATCCCACTGATATCAGCAGAGCCTGAGCATTACAGGACTGCTGGATATGAAGCCTTCAGCCCAATTTCCAAGAGTGTACTTTGGTATGACTCCAAGAGAGTGCAGCTTCCCAAGAAACCACTGAGTCAGAAGGATGAGATTTCACCAAGCAGTAGTAGAGGTTTGTCCTATGACCTATCTATAAAATGTACCAAACCTGTGTCCTCCATTTGTATGCACACAACATGGGATAAATGTTATTCCTGAGAGAATATAAATACTAATTTTATTTTTAAAACATCCTTTTGAGAATTTTATACTGTACCCTGTGAAAAGCACCTGTTTGTAAATCAGGATTTTTTCCCTTCAAAGAGTTTATCTGAATTCCTGTAGGATGGTTCATACTGTCGAGTCATTTTCCAAGAGCTCAGACTACTGCTGAAGTTTAGTGGAAAGCATTTGTGTTTCAGTGTCCAGAGCACATTTTTTCATCACCTGAACTCTGGGGTCATCACCATCAGCTCTGTGGACCATGCCCTTGAATGCAGCCACTCATTCTCTCTCTCCACTGATAAAATTAGGCTTATGCCATGGCCTCAATTCAACAATAAAGGTCTCAGAAGAAAAATGTATTTTAGGTATTTTCTAAAATTTCCTCGGTTTTTAAAAACTTCTTTAGCCCTGTTTAGATCTAGGCTGATATTCCTGTGCTTGGCCAGTACTGAGCATCTTTATGAAAAATCTTCCTAAAAGCTGACAGAACACCCAGTTTTAGCACCTGCAGTGACTGAACTGCATTAATGACCCCTGCAAACATCCCACATGATCCGCTCCTTTTCTCCACAGGGCCTACCAGAAACCCCCCTCTGCCTCCCAGCCTACAAGAAACTCGCTGATACCAAAGGCAAGAGGTAAGATAGCCAAATCCTACCCATGGTGGTCCACAGCTGCAGGACCTCATAGTGCTGGCTGCTTTAAGCATTAACTGCCTTGAATGTCTCACAGGTGGGCTCACGTGAAAGGCAACTAGAGGTTCCGTATTTGCATGGAAGGAACTGTTTCTCTCTGGATGTGACAGCTGGTGATGGGGAGAAAGGCAAAGCCGCCATAACCCGGATCAGTAGAGGTTTATAGGGCTGCTGCACAGGAAGCTGCAGATCAGCAGAGGCCAATGTTAGTGCAAAGGACAGTAAAATTCATGTAAACATATGCCAGGCAAGGGAGGGCTTCAGCACGCTCCAGGTCAGGGGGAGCACAGGCTGAAGGGCTGGGGGCAGCGTGGTGACCAGCAGTGATACCCAGCTGTCACCCAACACGGCTCCACAATTTGTCACGTCGTTGTCATTCCTCAGGTCAGGAAACACAGAGCAAGATGCACAAAGAAGTATCATGACAGCTGGCTGCAACGTCTGCAGAAAGCATCAACTGGAGAAAAACACTTCTACCAGAAACCTTAGAAAATTGTGGAAGCTCTTGATCTCCACTCCTGTGGCTGCTAACAAGAGATGGGTGCAGCTCTTCCTCCAGTGCCCCCAGAAGAGCAGAGAATTGCCCCACAGAAGCTGGCTTTTACTCTGTTTTTTTTTTTCCTTTCTTGACAGGTAAAACAAACTGCTGCATTTGTAGCTACAAGGAGGTGGAGGTGTAAGAGGACAGCTCACATGGGTGAGCTCCTATGCAGAAGCTAACTCCAACAGTGAATTTTTGGGGGGGAACTGTTCATGGGCATCAGGCCTACAGGGTGGGGTGTGTTTGGCCAGACGTGTGCCTTCATGAAATCTAACTTACTCTGATTTCATTAAGGTAAAATTTAAAAGTGCTTCCCCAGTTGAAAAACTTATCTTCTGCTTTATTCCATTAAAAAAAACACACCAAACAATCTCCTAATAAAAGATGGTTGTAAAATTAAAAGTGGAAAAAAAAAAAAAAAAAGCAAAACAAAAAGCAGTAAAATTTCAAAGAAAGTTCAAACTCAAGATAAAATATTCTAGACTTGAAAAAAATTTCCAATGTGTCTTTCTCAGAGACCTGTTTGACAAAGAAGACATTTCACAGTCTCCTGTTATGGAAATCTAATTCCATGCTCTTGCTTCAGGACTTGCTGCCGGCTCTGTGTGTAATGGCTAAATCCTTCCACATCTTTTCATATTTGTCTTTGAAAGAGCTCTTGTGAACAGGAAACTGCTGCGGCACCAGGATACTGTGCTCCTTAAAACAGCTCAAGCTCTGTAAAATGACCTCTCTCAACTCATTTTCTCAGTTGGCTCAAGACATCTCCGCATGTTGTTTCTACAGCAGTAACCTGAAGCTTCAGAAAATGCTGTAACAGGTGGTTAAAGTTAAGTCAGCACCCAGAAAGAGGAAACATTTTATTACTACCTACCTAGTACACCTTTCTTCCTTTGCATCCAAGCTCATAACCAGAGTTTAGGGGTTTTTTGTACAGGTCCATGACTCATAGCCAGACACTACTCAAAGCCAATACACAGGATATTACAATTTCTTAATATACAGCAACATTTAGCATCTGTTGCATTTTACTGACTGAGAAGTCATCTGGGAAGCACAGGATGCTCTGCAGATCATGGGAGTACAGAGGGGCTCCTTAGGACTCTGAGTGCATCTTGTACCTCTCTTTCATAACTGTTTTAACTTGCCAATCAAGTAATGATGGTTTTGTAATTACTTTAAAGTACTAATCTCACTTGGTGCATGCTGTGCACTCCTCTGTAAGGGTGTAATTTTGAATAATTACACTGTCCTAGAAAATAGCAAAACCAAAATCCCAAGTCACCAGCAGAAGCTGAGAAATGTCAAAAGAAATAATGTGGAAACAAAAAGGTCATAAGAACATGAAACAGAATATTCCTCTATTACCACTTTTTACTGTAAAATAAATATGATGCTTCCCTCTCTTCTTTCCAAGTAGAGAGATGCATTCAGCAGCACTGAATTCAAAACAGCCTCTACTCAAAGGAGTAAAGTAATCTGCCCTGCAACACCTTTGGTGTACTGGAGTTATTCTAGATTTGCACACAGGTACAGGAGGCAGAATCTAGGCAAATCACTTTAAAAAGACTGAAGTGCTTGAGATATTAAGACCTGAGAACCCACCTCTTAATAAGCCATTGCTCTAATTTCTCTTCTTAAAGCATTTGCACCAGTAATCAGAGGTGATCACTGAGCTCCATCCTGCATCTTTAATTAAAGTCTGTTTCTCAAAGCCCTGTCTAGAGAAGATAATCCCTCTCTACTCAGCTGCTAGACTTACTTGCACAGCAGGGCAAAGAGGCACGTTTGAGGAGGTGAACAGGTTCCAGTTAGGCATCCCAAACGTCACAAAACATCTACTAATACTGAAGCAAACTACTTCAAATGTAAATTGTCAACAGTCAGTAAAGAAGTGGGGCAGAAAAGCACAGGCAGGGGAAACTCATGAATGCAGATATGAAAATTAATCATTTAAGGGTAACTACATATTATTTTTTGTTTGGTACTACTAGTGTGGACTCAGGTCCTGTCTGCTCTGGCCTGGAGAAGATACTTCTGTTGGAGCAGATGAAGAGAACCTGTAGAGCTTTCAAAGAAGAAAACTGGGAACTGTGGGAAGTCCTCCCTCAGAGCTCAAAGGAGATGGGAAAGAAAGGAAAGCTGGCTCATCAACAAAAGCAAATATAGTCCTCAAAGCAGTAATGCTCATAGGATCCTCATGAGCTAAGGAATAGTACTGGAGAGCTCACATTTTGCTGTAGGCCTGGCACATTAGGATTTCCAGGCCATTAAGGTAACTGCAGCCTTTACTCGTGATACATTGTCACTTCCCACTGCTCTGCCAGTGCAGCAGGACTCCGTCTCCCAGTATCAGATTTGCCCTCCCCTCAGTGTCTGTCCCTTCTTCCACTTCTCTGTGACCACAAAGTCCTTCCTTCTTTTCTCACTATAAATTTCTCTATTCTGAAACTCCAATGGGAAACTGCCTGCCTGTGATGACAGGTGCCAGAAGGTTCAAGTGCCCGCAGTCACTGATGCCTTCTTCACATGTTGATGTGGACAAGGAAGGGTCCCAACTGCAAACATAGATGTAAATGCACAAGGCTGACTGTTGGTCTTGCCCTTCCACCACCCCTCACCCTAAGGGAGCCTGACAAACTTTTACCCTCTCTTTTCTCATCCCCGAGGACTGTCTGGTCTCTGGGTGTCAGTAGGCTTCTAAAATACAAGAAGATAACAGTAACAGAGTAGAGGTGTCTCTGCAGAAAAGGATTTGTGGTCCTAGGGCATATGTTCGTGGAGAATTTACTTTGTGGGCTTAGGGACTGCTCAGACTGACTGAGCTGCAACTCCCGCAGAGACCAATGTGTGGAAAAGGACACACGTAACCCAAAATTCTCCAAACTCACAGTCAAGAAGCAAACATGAGGCAAAGCCTGGAGACAGAGAGATGACAGTAGTAACTGTGACTGGTATTTCATGCTGAAAAGCCAAAACCTGTGGTCTGTAACAAAGAGAATGGGATGTGACGTTGCCTTCTGGGAGTTTAGGATGGGATTAATACAAGAAACATATGGAGGGAAGATCACCTCAGGAATACAGGGGAATTTTCTGAGCCAGTATTTTCAAGTGAAAACTAATGAGATGGGTAGCAGGGAAGTCCGTAATTAATAGGATCATGACAGAAATGTGAGCCAAGAGGAGGCCCTCTCTGCAACTGCTCTGGTACCCACTGCAGGTCAGCAGAGACAGAGCACAGCAGCTAAGGGATGCAGGAATGCCACAGAAATGAACCTGCAGTGGCAGGACTCACGGGTGCTTTCTGCGATGAAAGGTTAGTACTAAGATTAAATGGTCTTAAGCAAAGAGGGTGCTAACCTCCCTGTGTTCACAGCTGACAATTCAGAAGAGCTTCAAGATAAGTGCAAAAAAACAGGAGGAACTTGTCTCAGAGGTCTCATTACTGGCTCCAGCATACAGCATAAAACCAAATATAATTATTTTTCTTACTCCCTAAATATACATTCTCACTTCTCAACTGTATGCCACAATGCACATTACACTGCATGCTGATAGCTGGTGGTTGCTTCCACTGCTGACAATCCCCCAGCATGTAAACATCTTCCTAACGCAGACATACCTCTCAGGTCTATGTAACCTGGGTCTTCTGCAGGCCTGGGGGAATGGCTGAATATGTGGCTCTGCAAAACCAACTCTCTGTGGGCACTTTTTATGGTTTACAGAAATGCTGAAAAGTCAAAATACTAATTAAAAAGTGAAAATAAGTGCTTGGTGACAGCTACATTGATGTACACTGATGTACACACACAATGTAGAAGGTATGGGAAAGAAGAGAGCTATGCAAAAATGTTAATAAATGATGCAATTTGTGACCTAGGCAACATCACCAAACAGAGAACAATGATTCTCAGACTGGCAATGGAGAGGGAGAATAGAGAGGGAGGCAGAGGGGTGGGTGATGCAATGCCAGACATTGCTAACAAATAACCATAAAATAATGAAGAAGAATAAGGAGGTGAAAAATTACAGGAGTGAATAAAAGCCAAAAGAGCTATAAGAGGAAACCAAAGCTGGACTTTAGGAATAGATCACAGCACAATATAAACTTGCTTGGCTTTTCACACCATGTAAAGAGGTAGGGAATTATAACACAATATGTGTTTTGACACATGGTAACAAAAATATCTTTATTTTCTGCTAGCAGAGCTATAGAACAGTTTTGTGATACAGAAATAGTAGAATATAATTACAAGACAAGAGACTTGAGAGGACTTACAAATTAAAGCAACAACTATCTGGTTATGCAACACATGGTAGTTTAGTGGTAGTAATGAACAAACACAGCTACCAGCATATTTAAAAGTAATCTGCCAAATACAATGAGTAAATCTTTAATTCTAGTGATACTTCTATCTGCAGGATTCAGATGTGACAGAAGCTAATTCAACCCAACACAAACTTCACTAGTTGGACTTTTCTTAACAGAAACTAGTTACTGTTTTAATAATACATGATAAAAGTTGAATATCTTGAGAGTGTTTTTATTTGAATCACAGAAGTAACTTCAAGTCCACCTGGACCAGAGAGATGGCCACAGTGTTGAGTTCACAAGTGCTGCCTGTGCCAACCTAACTGGGAGCACCACACCTATTTACTTTAACTGTCACCTCCTCTCCTTTAATTCCTCCCTCTCTCACCGCCTGTTGTGGTGCAGCATGTGGGCTTGGCTCTCTGCGTTTCTTGAAGTCACCCTGAGGATACACATTCAACATTTCAAGCTGGGGTGCAGTCAAGCCCACAGCCGGCCCCACAGCCAGGGCTACCTGTCCTCTGGCAGCTCCCCCTATCCTGCCTGGCACCCAAGGACCAGTTTGCTCAGCTCAGTTAAACAGCCCCTAGTCCACATGCCTTGGGAAAAGAGAAGCTTTCCCTTCCAGTGAATGACAGAGATGGAAGCTCCTAGATTTATTATATTCGGGCTGGTTTCAGAAGGACATATGTTTGTGTTCAGCCTGGTGACACCATGACAGGCACCAAATGATGTTGGGGGATTTTGCAAGCAGGAAACACTTGGTTTCTCTTCTTGATACTTTTGCTATAAAAAGTGGTTCATGTAAATGAAACCAGAAATACAAGAATTCCTAGTTAATCTAATGACATACTGGTAAAAGTGAAATAATAGTTGCTTTTTAAAAAAGTGAATATTTATACTACTTCTGAATCATCCCTAAGGTCTCTTCTCTGAGAACACTTTCAGATTTTAAGCTTCATTTTACCAATCAAAGGTATTTAAAAATGATTTAAAATCAAATCCCAGCCACCCAAAAAGCTCCAAGCAACAGGCACCTCATGCTCAGCAATACACTGTGCTGTAACCCTCCTGCTGTCCTCATTTACCATCCTCAACCATGAGAAACCTTCTTCCATCCTCCCTCCCTCAGGATCCTGTTCTTCTTGACACTACTGCCCCAGAGGAAAAAAATTACAAACATCGGCTTACAAGCTGGAAATTGTTTCAGTGTACTCCTCCTCACGGAGTTGAGAGTGAGGAGCTGGAAGGTGATGTGCGTGAAACTTCCTTTGATAAGAGGCCAAGAAGTGACATGAACAAGATAATCAGGCCTTCAAACCAGGCGTGCACATCTGGGACTACTATCTCCAGCTTCCATCTGACAAGAGAATAATCCTACTAATATGAGTCTTTCACACCAGGTTGAGTGCCCTGACAAAAGAAAAAATTAAATGAGTTTAACTTGGCTTCTCTCTGGCTTTTATTCATGGATGAAACACTGACTCGTGTAGTGCAGGAAGCGGGGGGATTTTGCACCATGGGGTCTTCTCATGGACAAATTAAATCCCATCTTGGTCATTCTTGGTCAACTTTTGTGCTAAAACTCCGGCTATGGAAACTTTTGGGGGCAAAAAGTTGGCCTCTCAGACACAACTGTGGAACTGCACACAGACCAACCAAAAAAGCCAAGCTCTGCACACTGATACCCAGCTTTCTATCACAAGGGAGAGCAAGGCTGTCCCCATGCTGTGCAGGGCAGCACTGTCCTCAACACCCTGTGAGGCAGAGGGTACCACTCCCAGTGGGGATGCCACCGAGAGCATGGCACAACACCTCCTGCCCAGCATTATGTCCAGCGAAAGGAGCATCCACCTGGGCCTCTCACCGTGCTCCTGCATGGCGGGCTCTGTGGGAGCGGTGAGCTGTCTGACACAACAGAAGAAGTACACGAAACATCTGCCCCCAGCTCATATTGGCAGGGAAGGAGGGATCAACCTCTGGAGTGCAGACTGTGTCAGTCGGAAAATGTGCTAACTCCCAAAGAATGAGCAGCTCAGCTCCTGGCAGCTGATGTCAGCTGCTCCTGACTTCTCTTGCCTCAGGTGAGTTGATTCATCTGTTTTATAGATGTGAAGTATAAAAGATGCTATTGTTCCTTGAAGATCCCCACAGGATGTTTAGATCTGTCCTTGCCTCCTTACCAATGGTGCCGAACAACAACTTCGCAACACACCACTGCTGGTTTTTGAGAAGCTCAGGTCCAGGTCATTCCTTGACTGACCTTATTTTCCTTCTTCTGAATGCAACTAACCATATATGAGCATGCAAGATCACAGGAGAAAAACTGAAGGCAGACCAGGCTTCAGCTCAGCACTCCCATCTTTCAACTCTTTCCCTGATCTGGTTCTCCCTTCCTCCCCCGCCTTCGTTTTTTTTCTCACAAGCCTGGTATGGATAATGAAGAGAGAATATGCACTTTGCCTCCAGCAAGAGGTTTTCAGTTCAGATCAGCTGCCTCTGACTGGAGTAGATGATTCTGGTACAAGAATGGGATGCAACCCACAGTAAACTGAAATAAGAGAAACCTGATGGTAAATTTACTGGCTGCTTCAAGGACAGACTCTACCCAGCAATTAACAACCCACAGCTCTTAGTACAAGAAAATCAACTACTGCACCACTTGAAGAGTAGCACATGTACATACATGAAAATACTAAAAGAGAGCTTCAAAAGATATGCTGGGGAGAGAGGGAGGAGGAGCTGTAGGCTGAGCGCTGCCCAGAAAAGGAGCCTACAGCAGTTTTTGTCTCGTTGCTTTTGCCAGTTGCCTTCCATAAACAACGTTTGGGAGAAAAAGCCTCCATAAATGTCAACAATTGCAGTTTATTAGATGATCCGTGACCTGTTTGTAAACTGACTAAATTTCTTAATTATATTTGCCTTTAGATGGTAAGAACTACACAAAAAATTGGTAGCTTTTGTGAAGTGAGCAAATTACTGGCTTCCGGAGCCTTCCGAACAGCTCAGCGACTTCTGGCACAAGCTCATTCAAGGAGGAGTATGGAAAAAAGAATACGTTTGTGAGAAAGAATGTCTATCATCTGATCTTGCTGTATTTCTCCAAAGCAGAGCAGATGGGTAAAGCTCTGGAGCACACCTTCCTAGGGCACTGAAGAGGGAGCGAACTCAGCTGGTTAACTTGTATAGACTAGCATTTAGAAAGTTTTACCAATATTTTAAAACATGCTGGGAGAATCACATCCATCTGTCTCCCCTAGACCAATGCTGGCTAGGTCAGGGGTCTGCAGCCTTTCAAGGCTGACACCCAGGGTGTTCATCCTCCTTGCATCAGAGAATACCTTTGCCAAGAGAAACTAAGCAAGTTCTTGGAGAAGTTGCTTCTGCAAGGGGTAACATGCTGCAGACCCAATGATCAGAAGAATTTACGTCTGGGCAAGCCAGTGGCATCCTGCTCCTGATAAGTTCTATCGATCATTACCGTATGCTTCTTATTCCTTATTTTATTCAATGCAGATTTATTTTACAGGGCACAGAGAATCAGCAGAGTTAAACTGCAAAATGTTGGTCACTGAAAGACTTCTTTAAAGCGAAGTTAAAGAAATAAAAACTAAAAAATATTCATGAGCTGACCTTTTGGCACCAAATTCAAGTTTACCTTACAAATTAAAGAATAGTAAATTGAGTAAAATAATATCTTCATAGAACATAATAATTAAGCAATTTAAACAATAGAAAGATGCACTGGACATATTTTAGTTGAAGATGGAAATTACAATGTAACACCCTGTCCTGTATAATGGTCATTTCATTTGCCACCCCAGCTTATTTGGCTGATCATCATAATTCTACCATTTATTATAACGTGTAAAATCAATTTAAAAAAGAAATTAAGCAGTTGCAGCTTTTTCATCGAATCTGGAATATGTAGTTAATTATTGTTAAGAGGTTCACCGCATTCCTAAAGTGCTGTTCACTCCCTGCCTCCAATGCTCCCTGCCTAGGCTGCTCAGCTCCTTTACATTCCAGCAATAAACTTTGCTAACATGTCCTTTGTACCAGTGTCCCCAAATGCTGGAGAGGAGTCTCATTCTCCCTCTTGAGTTGGGAATTCCTTCTCAATTCAATTTGCAGCTGAATTTATACTTCTAGATCTCCTCAAGTAAATTTTTATCCCTAGAAAGATACACACACACAAAACGTCCATTAAAAATTTGAGGAAGAAAGATATGTAAGATTTTTTTTTTTAAACACTTGCATTCTAAGCTTTCAGCATTTTAAAGGGTCTTGTTGGAACCTGTTTGTGGTTCACCTCTAGTTTCTTGGGAAGTAGCAGCTAACGTATACAAAATATAAGACTGCTGACTAACTAGCAAAGGAACGGGTATCTCCAGGGCATGAGTGAGCTACAGCCAAGTATCAATCTTCAGAAACAGCACGTATCAGCCTTCAGGAACTGAGTCCCCCACAAGCAATCCATGCTAAGGAGCTCTTAGAGGAGTGAAATGGCATGAGGCTCTTCTGAAACCTCAAATTCAGAAATGCACTGGTTTTAGGGAGGTGATGTGCAGACTGTTCCCCCAAAGCTTTTCTCTCCCTTTTCCGTGCTCAACTGTGCAGAGCTAATGGAGTCACTAGAGATATGTCTGCAAACACGGAGGGAAGAACGGCCAGGATTCTCATTTCCATGGTGAACTGGGTATTTTTACCAGCTTTATTTCCTTTTCTCTGCTCTATACATGGTAAACGACCTTTCCAGTAAAGCCTTTATTTGTGAAGGGTGGAGACATTTGTTTTAACAGCCCTTACAGAGACTATTTCAAAAACACAGCTTTCTTGCGTTATGTTGTGTAAATAGAGAGAAAGGATTCCCCTATCACTACTTGACTTCAACTGTTAACAAGTAATCCACACCTTCATGAAGCCTTTTGTGAAGAAAAGGATAAAAAAGTATTACTATTCAAACAACCACCTGATTAGTATTTGAGTTCTTCTGTTCTACTAAGCTTGTGTTCTCCCACCTGAGAGGCCTCTCAGAGAGTATACGGGATCAAGGGATTTTTTTAGGCAGGTAACACTCCAAACTAGTCACAGAAAGTATGTGTGCCTGCTCTGAAAATAGAAAGCAGAAAGCCGCCGGCAATGGGTCTGCTAATGTCCTTGCAGCTGCACCGTGATGGATCACACTTTCCTTCCCAGCACCCCTTCTCAGTGAAATCCGTTTGCATTTCCCATAAACCCACTGCAGTCAGAATGACAGAGATTTCGGTGTCCGTGTGTGTATAACAATTTTTAAAAAATGAAGCTGTTAGAGAAATTCAGTAATGCTGTTTGGGGCTGGGTACAGAGTTCTGAGCAGTACTTTTTGCTGCCCTAAAGGCGAATCTATCAGGAGCTGCACCTTCAGCCACGGATGCAGATGGCACCCCAGTGCAGCTCAAGACTTCAGATTTGTCACCGCATGCCATGAAATAATGCAAATTTACTCAAAAGCAGACCTGAGAAATCTTCATAAATCTGCAGGGAAAGGACAATTTTATCAGCAACTTTCGGATGGAGTGTTAGAAGACCCCTGAAGAATGAAACCACATAGGTTCAATGCACATTCCAGGCAAGTTCATCCAGCTGTGAACACATGTACAGAACTGTTGCAAAGCAAGGAAGCACTAGAGCTCGAGCAGAGCAACTTCACACCACGCTTCATGCACAATGGGTGAAAGACTCAGGCCACCAAAACACATTAAAATCTGTTTGGAGAAGAGCTGCTTGATTTGTAGCAAGGCAAAGGAAACAACTACCTTTTTAGCTGTGTATTTGAAGCCTGTCACGAAGCTAAAAGATCACTCTCCTAATCCCTGAAGATGCGAACCTGATATAACGCCATTGATTTTGATGAGGCTTACAGGACTGCTACTGAAGAGAGAACTTGGCATTCCTGCTTCCAACAGTAAAGCTAACAGCTCTATGAGTCTCAAATGCTGAAACAGTATTACATACGCCCTGGGCATATGAGAATGATCTGGAACACCCATCCCAGCAAGACCCATCCCAAAAGTGCTTTTACAGTTCAAATCAGGATTTGCATGTGGTCTAGCCTACCCTGTCTGGCGCCCCATGAAGGCTGTACCCCCTGGTTCCCAGCCCTTGGCAGGCTGCAGGCTGCCAAATTCTGGTTTCATCGTCCCTGCATGGCGCTTGTTCCTTTTGGCAATGCTCACTCCTTTTGAAATGTATGTAGAATGAAATATATGAAAAGAAGGGGAAAAACCTAGGTATAAGGTGTCTCTAATATTTCCATTTATTGGGTTTATCTAACATATACTTCTTTTCCTGGTCCAGTCACACAGGGAAGATAGAGTAACATGCTCATGCTCCTCAATAGCCAGCATAGAGCCAGTACTGAGTGAAGGTGACAAGCTCCCTAGCCCCACGTTATCCCTATTAAAAACCTGCCCTGTCACAAGGACAGTGAAGGAGGCCATACATACCTGCTTCATTAACCAGCATATGCCTTGGCCTGAGCTTCACAGGGAGCAACAGGCTGCTGGGACTGACTTAAGACTCTGCATCTAATGCTTGTATGTCCTTGTGTACAGAAGAGGGAATGATGCCTCGTACCATACCGCTTTACTCAGTATCTGCGTGCACTACCTCAACACCCTGATCATGTAGGTAAAGTGGTGGAAATGTCCCAAAACAGATGCAGTTTGCAGAACTTCCCTTGTTCACATCAGGCCCTATTGCTTCGTGTAATATGAAAGTTGTATTGCATGTTGTGGACAGGAGGCTGGTCTATTCACAAAAGTTCCTTCAAATCTGAAAAAAAAAGGTGTTTTTCAAACTATCTTTAATTGTCTGTTATATTTGCTGTATGAAGTGGTAAAACAGTACTGCAATACTCCTACAGCTATCCTATGCAAAGGCTGGAGGCAAAAGAACTCACGTTGTGGAGGTTCAAAACCAAAATGGAAGAAAACACATTGGTTCTTCACCAGAAACATTTTAGATGCAATATATCAATTTTCCTCAAACCATATCTTGGCTATCTTGTCTTCAAATTCATATCAAAATCATATAAACAATAATAAATCATGATGAGTCTGAATGACAGCAAAATTGTACACTGAAAGCCTATAGCATCTCCATTTATTTCTACAGGCAAATTCTGAGCCAACAGTCTTTAAAACCAAGTTTACAATTGTTCAGAATGATGTAAATACATAATTTGGAAGATCGTCATACTGAAGTTGTTTGTGACAGAATTTACTACATTGACTAAGAACTATTTATTTAGATCTACATAAAATCCCAAAATAGATGCTTCTATTGTAGTCTTAAAAAAAAGCCAAAGTGAATGAAGATGTAGCTGATCCAGCACCCTCTGACACTTGCAGCCTCTCACTGCCCCACTCCCAATCTCTGCTGTAGCAGTTTCTCCTGGATTAAGAAAGGATATTTCAGTCCTTTTATTTTTATTTCCTTGTGGAAACTCCCTAATAGCAATTTCAGTTGCTGCCAAAATATAGAGGCCAGTTCTGTGTTCTGGACTGGTCTCTGTCGCTTTGAGGCTGCCAGGAATACTCCACAGAAGCCACTGAATAATAATTAATTGTTCTATTAAAATAAAACATGCATAATCCGTTTCATTTTTAATTATCCAAGTACTAACTGTAAAACAACTGAAAGACCAATTATTTTCAATTACTTTGATACTCTATAAACCCCTGAAAAAAAAAAAAACAGACAATGAACTAAAAATCAATTAGCAAGTGAAAGAATAAAGTTTAGATTCTATTGTTTGGTGTAAAGATAGAATTGCAATTATGTGAATGAGTTTTAATTTGTATCCATTTGCACAACAATTTAAGTGCATTAATTTATTTTTTCACTGAGTTTTCTTATACTGTTTTAAATCTTTAATGGAACTGCAATGGAAAAAGTGATTGTCAAGATCAAAAATAAGTGAAGGAATTCAAACTGGCATGATATCAATAAAAGTCTTAATCCAACTCCCAATGAAAACAATAGCAGTTTTGGCACTCGCTAAAATGGAAGCAGATCTGAGCCTAAGTGCTTGTGTTTTAGGACTTTGCACAATTTCCCTCTAGCTTTCAGCTTTAATGATACCATTCCACACATTCATCTTTTTCCCTTGTGAATTTACACTTTCACAGGAAAATATCAGTATGTTTCACCTGTGGATTTGAGTTGTGCTGAGGAGCTAAAACATTAAGATCACAAGCCAAATACCATTCTCACATTCACAGATGCCAACATGAAGCAATTCCAGTGCTTCTGATGAGGTTTACAGTACTCCAACTGAAAGCAGGCATACGTATATATACTGAAAAAAGATAAATGCTTTCACCTTTCTTAAAGCATTAAATCTCAAATTTCTAAAACTGAATGTTTCTGGATTTATGATCCCTCCCCCCCAACTCCTTCATTTTAAGGAGTTTTCACTTTCAGACTTGAAGGTGAACCATTTCCAGCTGCAGATGCTGCATATGATTTTTTTTTATTTTTTGGAACGGGATTTTGTGTTTGTTGGGGGGTTACAGTGTGGCTTGTTTTTAAGTGAAGTAATTTGGTTCACTATTTTCCATCTATTTCAAATGCTACTAAGCAATTTCTCACAGTCTTTACAGAACTGGAAATTGCATTGTCACACAAAATCTCAATATATGACTATATATTGCATAGACATACACACAGAGATAGATATACTTGCACACATATGGATTGAGAACAAACACAGATAATGAATGACAGTCACATCTTTCAAGCAGTGAGTTTAATTCCTGTGTCCATCACATGCTGGGAAGCAAGAAGTTCCCCAAGACCCCTCACATACTCCTCCCTTCCCACTCTCCTCTTTCACATATTCCCTCTCATAATAAAGATGTAAAAAGGAATCTTCACACCTTGAGAGACAGACATTTTGCCAGATCCAGAACACCAGGTATTTCTCACTCAGAAGGGCTGAGAGGGAACTGAAGGGCAGTCAAGACAGGAAAACTTTTCAGTTTAAGCAGGAGTGTCCCGCAGCAGCTTCCCGCAAAAAATAGCATTCTCCTTTCCCTCCCACTCCCTCAGTTCTCACCTCACCTTGGGAGACTGCTTTGTTTCAGAAGCAGTTCCTGACTCTGCCCTTGGTTCTTGTTTGAAGGAAGTCAGAATTAGACTGACTTGTCTATAAAAGAAAATGTGCTTTATTTCTTTCAGAATATAAACCCAAAAGCCCTGGGACCTCACCTTTTCAAGGCTCTGTACATCACAACTTTCCTCCCTTCAGGACCAGACTGCTGTTTCTCTCCCAGTTCATGAAGCAGTAAAGGTTTTCACTGTTATTCAATACCGCTGTTGTGAACCAGAACAAAATACACTACTTGATTTCTTTTAAAGAGGCTTTATCATGACCCAGGGCTGGAAACACTTCATGCATGTGTTTGTACAAAGTAGTCCATCACAAACTTCAAAAGACTATCACCCAGAAAACTGTGTACCTAAAAACAGACAAGTCTTCACAGCAATGTTATCTTTAAAGCCAAAGTAGCAGTCATGCTACTTACTGCTCTGGTTCAGGCCTGAAAGACGTAAAGTAAAGCTTTCATCCTTTTAAGCGGCTCCTCTTCTGTTTATACCAAGAAAAAACTTCCATAAATACCTTTAGCGCATCTGCCCTAGTGCTTGCATTTAATTAGCCTAATCATCAAACACCTCCTCAGGCAAAATTTTCACACAGCTAAAGTACTTTCTAAGGGCCCAACATAATGTGCTTTTATATAGTCCTGTTTTTCTGCTTGGACAAAATTGCCGGGAACAGAAAGGAGACTTGTCCAAGAAAACCTAGAAGTGTGATGACTTTGTAGATAATTCTTACAGAATTCATAGGTGAATTATAACAATTTACTGCCTATCCAATTTGCCAGTGCTTTCTGCAAGAGAGTGAAGTTGAGACAGTGCTTGGCATATTCCTTTTACAAATACTGTCTTTAAATCAGCCAATTTCTGCTACACAATGTATGCAATGGAATAAAAAAGGGGTTTAAATTCAAGGTTTCTGCTATGAATAAATCAAGAACATATGATCAGTTGTCAAGTAACTGATTTTGGATCTATTACAAGGGGAATCTCAGTCAAGTATGCTGGTTTTTTTCTCTTGGCAGTACAGAAAGGAAGTTCTTCATTCACCAAGACAGCACATCAATGAACTTAAATCCTAAGTTGGAGAAGACCATTGTTATGAATACAAAGATAAAGACCTCCCAGACCGAACAAAGTACCCAACATTTTGACATATTAAGCCTTCACAGTCTTCATATGTTTCCCGAAAGTAAATCTCTTCTTTACACACTTTTTTCCATTATCGCATTATCAAAATTAACATGCAAGTGTATAATGCCGGTGGGTTTAAACAGGAGTACACCTCTCTAGTATGCAAGGCTGTCAATATTCCTATTTTGGGCTTAAACAGCCCCATGTGAAAGAACTTTCTGGGCTTATACAGCCAGTATTTGTATAAGGTCTTATGTCCCTTTTCTGATGAAACAATGATAAATCATCAGATGTTAGCTCACACCTTTCTGCCTGATCACTTCCCAAAGCCAAGAATGCATGGAATTGTGTTCCCCCAAAACACCCAACAATGCCAAGAATGCATTGCTCCTGCCCAAAGGTTTATAAAAGCAGCGCAAAAAGAAAAAAACAGAGGGCTAATATTTTGAGTTGAAGACAATGAGTGGTGACCCAAGGGGACAGTTACATTGTCCCATGTGCCACAGCTGGGAGATTGATACATGGCTTTAACTGTATAACACATCCCGTGTGTGGCCACTTCAGTTCTTAAATACCTATCTACATATGTGACACAGAAAGTTCGTAAATCTCCATATTAAGCACTTTTCTATTAATTTACTCTTCTGGTCCTAGAAACCTTCACACTCCTAAGGAATCTCACTGCAAGGCCTAAACTCTGAGGAGCCAGGGCCCATGTCAGAGGAGTCAACTCGGGTCCACCCTGGTAAGAGGTGGACAGAAGCTCTGCAATTGCCCCTGGTCTTGGTCTAAGCAGACAAATACGATTAAGTAAGTAGGGCTTGTATGATCAAGCTGTTACTCGAAGCAGCATAAACCAAGCTCCTTTACTGTCATACTCTTTAAAGCAGCAAGATCGTCACTAGGAGGAGAAGCCAGGCAGCGTTTTCCCTCCAAGCAGCTCCCATCGGCACCGCAGGAGAAACGGGCACCTACTTGATGAGCTGCCCCGAGCTGCCCAAGGCCATCTATCTGCCAGAGTGACGTGTTCCACTGGATCTTTCATAGTTTCACTCATCATCTTCAGATGAAAACACTTATTCATCAAAACAGCAAAATATAACTGATGAAAGAGTTCTCTATTAACAATTGAAAGCAGTACATGGCGCACCATTAAAGTCTTTACATAACTTCCTCTATTATATTGTTCAAATAATCCTATTTCAATAGATAGAAGTTTAAAAAGGGAATTTATAGACTAATTCTTTTTCTGTTTGCTTTAACAGGGAGGGATTCCTGCTGTGAAGGGGAACATATTTTTGTCTTTCTGTGATCTTCTACTTTTCTACGTTTCAACGCTGCCTGACACAGAGTCCTCACCCAATACTCTGGAGAGTGCAAAAGTAATGATATAAGTAATCAAAGATATAATGATATAATGATATAAGTAATGATAAAAGTAATCAAAAGTCATGATATAAGAAATCTGTTTCCCTTTTGAGAACAAGAACCACCTGAGATATTTCTGTGGCACAAGGAATGAATCTTCTGTATGACAGCTGCACTATGCAGAAGGTACAGTAGATTTGGTGTCTACTGTATTTCTTACAGAATACAATCTTACATACAAATTTGGTAATATACTGCAGAGCAAATATACCAACACAGTGAATGAATCCAATCATGTCTGCAAGTGTGGCAGTAAATCATATGAGCAGATGTTATATAGTTAATTATGAGTACATTTTTCCTCTGAATTTCTCTGAAGACCAAGGTAAGATCCCTAAAAAAATGCTACCCAAAAGTGCATAGCCTCTATAGGCATTTATTTATATATATATAATGCTGCAGGTAACTATTTGTCAAGAATTAAACAAAATTACTGAGCTGGTATTCATGAATAAACAGACCATGAACAAATCGTCAGACTATGAACAAAACAATATACTGTGTAACCCTCAGGATGTGTGACTTGGGAAGTAAAGGTGACTCTAATGCTGGAGACCTAATGGCTGTCCCTGCCTTTCATGGGCTCACATCCTGCCACAGCATTTCCATGCCATAGCATGTGCTACAACTCTGGCTGCAAGAATCAAGTGGAGAATGCAAGACAGGCAGCCCAGCTTAGTCTGCAAACCAGAAAGGACTCAGTGAGATAAGGAGGCATATCCTGATTCCACATCCCTTGCAACTAATACTTAAATTATTAGAAGATAAATTGTTAAATGTTGTAGGCTGATCCTGTTGCTCTAAATCTTTTCAGTGCACCAAATGAGTTACATTAATGAAGCAAACCACACGTAATTTGTTATTTTGTAAGGAGAGAGCACTATTCCCTCACAGGACAAAACCTCCACCTGATAAATCCCATTCATCTCCTCTCTCCCAGGTTTGCTTTCTGTGGCTCTCCTGACCTGAGGCCAGTGTAACTGCACCATCAAGGCTACACCCAGAGCACCAAGCAGCATCCTGGTCAGAGCCAGTGTAGGGGAGCACACACCAAGATCTCCCGCTCCCCTGGCTTGCAACTTCAAATCCTCATATGAGAAGATGCACTTTCAGAGTCAGAAGTCAGAGAATCCAGCTCTACAGCTTTATAGCAGAAATATATGGGGCAGCAATACATCTTTCAAACAAAAAACCCAAGACACTCAATGAAGAATGACCAAAAAAATTAAGACAAGCCCATAAGCAATGAGTGGATTTTCATCAGTCCGATGAGAATAAACTCTACAGCATGTAACTCCCTCCTTCAAGCTACCTGCAAACACAACACACTGACATGAGTTTTGTCATCAGAGACTCTTGTCTCTCCCTCTGAAAGAAAATCTGATAAAAGCTGCTTAATGCATTATACGTAAACAGGCTTGAAAGGAGAATTTTGCTAATAAAATCTATACTGACTCATGCCCAGTTAAGATCCCCCAAAGTAAGGTGTGCTTACAGACAGTTGCTCTCCCTCACTGGAGTGCATACTCTGCTCTTCTGTTACAAACCTCTTCAGATCCCAACATGCTAAAATATGCCACAGAACAGACATTATTTACAGCAAAGGATTAGGTTAGTTAATTTATCAGTGTTAATTTAGAGGCATTTATTTGTTGAAGTAGTAGCACATTTAGTTCATAAGCTTACCGTGAGAATGTGACCAACACCAGAGTTGTTTAACTGGTCCCTCAGAGCTCAGCAAACTGATCTTTATCTTGCTCTTCACCAAGTCAAAGGAAAAATTCCCATTCCCTGGAACAGTGCAGGTTCCAGCCCATACCACAATTCTAGAGCTGTGGCCAACCCTTCCCACCACATTTGTACTGTGAGTTCCTGACGTTTAATAAATATTCTTGGCATTCAGATAGAAAACAGCTTTATCCAGATTTGCTAAACTTCGGGTATTAGATTTTGGAAGGGTCAATATTTGTTTTTACATCAATGAGAATCTCCCATGAGATAATTAAATCACATGCTTACTCATGGTGTGCAGTAACGCACACCTGGTAATTGCCATACTGCCCATTGGAACAAAGTGTTGCTTAATGCAACCATGGCAGAATTAGGCCCCAGGACTCTATTAAAATGTGGCACAACCGTCAGAGTGCGGCTTTCTCATAATAACACTTGATTTTAAAATGGAATTGCAACAGGTTGGGAAATTGTATTAAAGCAATTACATGTTTGCTCATTAAAGTGTTTTGGGCTTTTTAACCCAAAAAATGAAAATGTGAAACTGATACATGTGAAATCACAGGGCTCTGGGTGTCAGGGCATTCAGAAAAACAGTAAGTGTGCTGGCCTGCAAGAGTTTCACATCACGAAAGAAGTGCTAATGTTGTTTCTAGTACTCTTCTCTGGCTAAGGAACCTGTTTTGCCATCCTGACCATGCCATGACTGCTCGACAGGCAAAGAGCAGCTCAGAGGGAGGAGGAAATGCACAGTCTTTGTGCAGGAGGCACCCACAGCCCTCTGAGGTTGGACAGTGATTTCTGCCAATGCAAACCTCCTGGAAACCTGAGCATCAATTTTACCAAGAAAGGGCATGAAAATGCAAACTGGGAGTCTACAGTTACCAAAACAATTCTATAATATGAAATGTCTGTACTTAGAATGAAAACAACTTTTTACCTAAAAAAGGAAAAGGGAGATGCTGAAAGGCCAATAATTCATATGTCTCATGAATTTGTTGGCTGTGTGAAATCCAACAGACTAACACAGCAAGTCAAAACTTCTTGTGCATGAGTCAGGATTTGATTCACAATCTGAATTTTTAAGCCTTCTAATGGACTCATTACATCCTCAAAGTCCCACTAAATCACTCTCTGCTCATCGTAATTTGGGCTAAATATAAAAACAAGGCAACATGTTTGTTCTTTTAATAATACCATAGTTTATGTCACTGCCTTAAAAAGAGTTTTAAATTATTTAAAAGAGAAATAGATATTCACAAATAAATACAGAGAGACAATTTATACAGAAAAATACATGGAGGAAATGCAAGCCTGAACACTATTCAGAACTGGGCCATCTGCACATCATGGAAAACAGACTGAACTAAAGCTACAGTAAAACAATAGACCAAACTCCCTGTGAGCTACAGCTGCAGTTCTGTCTTCTGTATTTGGGTATACAGAAGGATTGTGCTCCTAGATCACATTCATATCCTATGGGAAAGAAGCCCCAGAAGGGTGCACTAGGAATTCAATTAGCAAGAGCTACATTAGCCCTGGCAATATCAGCAGAAGCACAGGAAGGACGCTTAGGAGAGTACTGGCGATCTGAATGTATGGGAGGGAGAATCTTATTTTATTCTGCAGTTAACTAGTGCATGTCACCTACCCTGAGGGAAATCGTAGTCACGATAAGGCACCCATATTTTCTGTTAGGCCAGCTCAAAGGGCTCAGGTAGGAAAACTCTACTGACCTCAGCAAATCTGCAAGAGGATTACAGAACTCCCTCATCTTCTTGATCCCGTGATTTGGGTAACTGAAGTGAATTGTTTGAGCCAAGCCAGAAAACACAGCATACTTTCCATAGTGAAAAGAATCACACATTCACCTGACTTCACATGTAATTTGGGAGAAAAAATACATAATTTATCCATTAAAAAAGTTTTTGCATCATTTCTGAGGCACAGGTTCCACATAAAAATGGAAAAGATCCACCCCAGATAGGGCAGACCTGGCTCCTGGTTGCTCTCTCTTCACACCATCCCTGAACTGTAGCTGAAAAAGAGAAGCACTGATAACAGCTATCAATCACAGACCTCAAATACCTTTCCACCAGTAGACTGCAGTACAGAACAAAACCTGGACATTCTGGAAATTAAAGGCTTGACATGGAAAAGTTCAAGTTCTCCCTACTCCAATGACCTCTGTGGGAGAGGCCTGTACCCAAACCCTTCAAAATGTGACCGAGAATTTTCTGCTTTTTATGAGTATTCTCATACTATCTGTGTCTGTGACTTAAAACCACAGTTGGTGCAGCACTGCCTAAACACACCACACTGGCCAAGAGAAAATTCAGAGACAGTTCCAGCCCCAAGGTGTTTACAAGCATTTGAGATCCCTAATGAAGCTGCCAGACAGTGCAGAAAAGATTGACAGATGTTCCTGGTGGCATAGCAAGAACAGTTAATCCGACAGGGAGACAAATATGTGAGACGTCGGAAGCCTAATGGTATTACTGTACAAGCAACTTCAGCATTTTAGGTATGCAAATCACTGCAAGTGTTCAGCTCTTACCAAAATAATGACTCTTATAAGAATAGATCTCAACAGAGGAAAACGTTACAAAATTGCCAGGCAGGAAAAATCCATATGGAAAGAGGACAGACCACTGGGTCTAGACTGCTTACCAAAAACAGTCTGTCCTCTTAAAAATTAATTGAAAATGGTAAAAATCAGCTTGTTACAATGAAATCTAGCTCCACATGGGAAAGGAAGTCAAACTGTTGACCTGGTCTTGCAAACCTCTTCCTCCCCAGGCAGTTAGAGTGAAGTTAGTGAAACTGTTCAAGGTAGAAAGGATAGCTCACCCAGGGAAGAATTTGTGGTGTCAGTGCCCAAAAAGGTGTTTATGAGTTTGTATGACAGAGTTCTTAGAATTGAAAATTATTATAATAAGCTTCATTGTCTGTGTACTCTACAGAGAACTGACCTGTTTATACCTGAAAACTGTCCTAGCACTTGCAACCAAATTACAAGTATTCTAGTATTTTGGGCAGAAACAACAAACATGGTTGACAGCCATGATGAATCATGCCAAATATCCATGCAAATTTATCCTCATTAGCACCGTTCTAAACTGTGTAATTGCAATAGTTTATTTGCCAACAGTTTCTCAGACCAATTTATTTTGAGAGTCTGCTTTCTGCAATGATGGGTAATGGCAGAAATGGGTATAAACTGCTGGTATCTACAGGAAAACTGAAAGAGTTCCACCAAAAACCAAATTACACTGGTATTTACCTCTATTAGCAGAAGGACCACTCATGTAATTCAGCAAGAGTATAAACAGTTTTAAGATACTTTTACACATAGATGAAAATTTTTTCATAGGACAGATTTTCTCTAATGCAAAGTTACTAATATAAGAGTGATATTGCCTAATATCTAGTATTTTATTTTTGATGGTTCTGAAATTCCTAGTCCAAAGCAATGTGACATTACAGGAAGTAGAGAGGGGACATAGACAGCATTGGAACATTTAAGATACAGGAGAAGAGTTCCTTTCTCAGAGCATTCAAGTGAAAGAGATTGGAGGTTTCTGTTTTTACAAATGTGATAGTTGTTCAAAAATTACAAGAAAGGAGCAAAAGATTTCCTGTAAAGTCAAACACCTCACAATGTCATTACAGCACTACAATTTTGCAGGCTTTAAGGTTTCACACCCCAGATCACTCAAATCTCTTCAATATGTTTAATGCCCCAAGTCACACAGACTGTGCTGGGCAGGCTGTGGTCACACAAGCAGCCAAATCCTGCTCACGTCCCCAGTGGGAACAGACCTAGGGAGTCAGCAGGACACTTGGCGTGACTTAAAGCTCGTGGGAGCTGGTTGTAGCAAAGTGATGGCATCCACTGTAATGTGAGCACATGTAAAGAGATGCATTTTAGAGCTAAACCACATAAGACCCACTATGTAATGCAAGGTAACCAAAACATACTTCCAATGGATAGGAGACAGGTTGTTTGGAAAAAGAAAAGGCTAATGGAATTCTTGGCTGCACTAAAAAAGAACCCTTTATGCCACAGTACAAACCCCAGTGAAACTGTATCTGGCCTATCATCTCCTTTTGGGGCCTGTGATCCTACAGAGGCACACAGCCTCCACCTGCTACACCACCCTGACTGCCTTAACTTTCACATTTGCCTTGGGACATCTCTCCTCACAGCACCCCTCAAGCTCTGTCTGCAGCTCCTGAAGTGGCACAAGGAGAGCATCTTAAAAACCTCATCGTTGGCCCCTGCTGAATCATACTCTGGGAGCTTCCCACAATAGCAGAGGGAACCAAGAGAAAAATGGATGCAGGTTTAAGCACATTAATTCCTTTGGTTTCAAAAGAGATTGGCTGTTCACCCCCTTCCTGAGACCAGGAGCCAACACAGTGTGCCAGTGCAGCACCAGCCCTTTCCCCTGTTAAACTCATACCTTGAACTCAACATTGTAAGTAATTCAAGTAAATAACAATGTGATACAGAATAGATACATATGGTCTATGGATACAAATTCCTCTGAAAAATAAAGTTATTATGTAACATAACAGTCAATGTAAGACAAAGTACAATAGTAAATGAAGTGATATTATCATGTCCCGGTGCTCTGGCCCCAATTTCTGTTACTTAGTGACACATCTTTTTCAAACAGTTAAAAAAAAGTCCCAACTCAGAACAACCTCCTACAGGCAGGTGATCGCAACCTTTCAGGCTAAAGCATGTTTATTGTCAGATGCTGGAGAAACTTACAGTTCATCTGTGGTTTTGTTGCTGTGACTACGCAGACAAAGACTTGAGCTCCTTTTCTGCAAGTTCAGCCTGTAGCTCAGGGCATTCAATGCATTAATTCTGCTGGGGCCAGATGAGTGATACCCTGGAGCAGATACAATCTGGCTGCTACCGATGAAAGACTCATTAAAATTTTCTTGCTGTGAACACACAACTGCAAGAACAATTTTGAGTGACCTTATACCTCTGCAAATGGCCAACGGCCAAACTCTTACCACTGTGCACGACCCTTGTACCAGAGCTAGAGAAAACAAATTTAACAAGACCATAGCTGCAAGGGAATATGCCTGAAACTTCAAAATCTCCCAACGTTTCCCTCACTGTGAGGCAGAGGGATTTGCTTTCACGCAGAACAAGCCTCCGCTTCATCCGCCTTGTATCAGATAACCTTTACATCCCAACTCCCGGAGTTTTGTCTTCTCTGGGAGCTGTGAAAATTCCTCCAGAGCAGTGGCTGCGGTCAAAGATCGCATTTACAAGCGGAGCGCGATGCTGCCGGTAACCACAGTAACGGGGCACCCCCCACACCCCTCCTCCCCCAGCCCCCTGGCCCCTCCGGTTGATGAGTAACTCGGGGACAATGGCTGCACCCAGCGCTCCCACAGGTCCCTAACGCAGCGGGGCAGGGAATGGGGATGAAAGACCGCAGCGTGAAACTAGCCCCAGGGAAGGGGGACCAGGGAAGTCTCCAAGCTGAAACCGTAGAGAGACATCTGTAGCTGGTGGGAGCCATCATAAAGGGAATATTAAAGCAAATTTTGCCA
The DNA here is from genome assembly GCF_022539395.1 of Myiozetetes cayanensis. Taxonomy (NCBI): domain Eukaryota; kingdom Metazoa; phylum Chordata; class Aves; order Passeriformes; family Tyrannidae; genus Myiozetetes; species Myiozetetes cayanensis. The sequence goes on from NW_026087521.1 coordinate 15,249,726, forward strand.
AATGCCTTTATTATTCCTCTTAATTCAAAATGATTTTTGAATGAGCATTTACAGCATGTTCTCACATGGAGAATAACATGCAAGAAGAACTCTGAGTTGGATCCAGATTTTGGTCCTCTTTAACTTCAGGGCTTTCACGAAGACAGGGAAGACAAAATAATTGTTCAAAACATTGTTTCAACTGTCAGTTCATCTGTAGCAACTATTTTGCCAAGTGTAATGTCAAGGCTAACCATGTTATGCAGCTTTAAAAATCTATTACTAAACACATTCCAATTATCCCATTATTTCTTAAATATTTTAAATCAGCTGTTTATGTGAAAGGAAGACTTTTTTCTATGAAAGTAGTAACCTAGCACCTGCTGCAGCATCCCAAGAGCAAGAAAAGGCAGAAACTGGGCCAAGCATGGCTGTGTGCTGAAATGACAAAACTTATCTCCTGCTATCTTGCAAGCTTGGTGGCCGTCCTGTGGATTTTCCTCATCTGATGAGACCTGTGGACTTGCTCCAGGCTACAACCTGACATCCAGGTAAGGATGGACAACACAGAAACTCAAGATGCTGCACATATTCCCTTCCAGGCTGCTGAGGCAGCACAGGCACATGACGTAGACAGGGAAGTGCAAAAGGATCTATAAGGTGAAAGAGCAGGGCCTGACAACCTCTCTCTACACGTATCAGGGGTTCCTGGTGTCGCCTGCTCTGGCTCTGTCCTGAGGACTGGCTGACAGTGTTAAGAGTGCAGCCTCTGGACAAGTTTCATCTGGGAGGAGCCCAGTTCAAGCACTTCCAGGCGACAGCACTAAGCACATCAAAGTGGAGCAAGTGGAAACGAACAGATCTGCTTCAAAAGCACACTTGTGATCTGATCTAAAATGCTAACCTAGATGCACCCATGGTAAGCTAGATTTAAACTACACTGCCGCTTTGCCAAACACCCTGATGCAATACAAAAAACAGTCCCTGTTTCTCACTCAAATGGATTTTCCCATACTTATAAACCCTGAAGTCACTATTTTGGAACTGATGAACTCTCACAGAGGAGATGAAAGTAAAATAAATGGCTCCCAGGTCCTGCTCCTTTCAAGTCGATTGCAGAAGCCCCTTTGACTTCAGAGACAACAATAAGAACAATAATAGGTTCTCATTAGGCCTCGTTCCCAGCAGGGCTTTGGGTACTTCCAGAAATAACAAGATCTTCCTAAAGGTCTCTTGCTTTGTCTCTTCCTTTAATCCCAACAGGATTGGAATTTGGGGTTAATTTTGTTGCAGAGTAGGCATTGAAATCCAGTGCAGCTCACATCATCACCTCTCATTCTGCCACTGTCTCCATGTATCTCAGGATTAGACCTTTCTTGTTGGGCAGCCAGGTAAAAAAGTTTTTAACAGATGGCTCTGGGTTAGCCACAAGTTTAGCTTTCATCTAATTAATATTCCTTGCATGTGTATGTGTTATGAAAGAATTGAAAGTAGGTGTATGGAATAAAGCACATCCGGACACTCCAAGCACTTAAAGATATAATTGCCAAGAGACTTCTACAACCTCATCCCACCTCCCGTGCATATTTTATTCCTAGTTTAATTATCTTCCAATCTTTTTCCAGATTATCCAGCATACATTTCTCTTCCCTTTTTATAGTAAAGACCCTTTCCTAGAAACATGTGCCTCCTCATCTTATTTTGGTAAACAGAAATATAGCACCGATATAACAGTGATTCAAATAAATAATTACATCTCTCTATAAGAAACCTTTAATACTGATTCAATACTATATTTCTAGATTTAGTATAAAAATGATTTGTTCATATTCTCAATTCTTATTTTTGTATCAGCATACAATTCTGTCCAGGGCCAAACACACCGATCATACATTTGAATCTGCCTGCTCCCGAGATAACAGTTAAGTCCCAACCCTTTTTAGGTCTTTTCAGGCAAAATACCAAACTTCTACGAGGAAGCATCTCCCAGGCTGTGCTTTTCAAGCCTGCTCAGAGCAGGTCATTCAGAGCTCAGTTTGAGTGTCTTCCTCAAATCTTTTCCTATTAATCTAGGGATCCAAGCTATGATCCTAGTTTAGACCTAAAAACCTGGTGCCTTGCAATAGTAAGAAATTGGAACTTAATTCCCATTGAGCCATTTCTTGTAGAAAGTAATTAAAAGAAGCATTGATACACAAACAGCACTCCAGAGTCCTATTGTTTTACAAGTGACAGAAATCTGCATTTAGACAATGAAATAGGCTCTTCAATTTAAAGGGTCCCTTACTTAAAAAAGGGACTACAAAGGTGCATCTTGCAGCCTACTTTTCCTAAGGAATATCTATGAGGAGGTTTCAATCACTATGACAACCTCTTTTTAATACCAATGCTTTTCTAGCCCAGACAACTCTTTCCTGAGAAAGGGCATGTTTTAAGGCTCTGCCAAAATTGTGGTTAAAAGCCTTACTGACAAGAAAATAATCTATGAGGTTACCATTTTGGCAAACATGAGTTTTCGAAAAGAATCAGGAATTTTACATTATAGCTGGCCAAAAGATTGCTTCTGTAAAGGGAGACAACAATAGAGAGGGAAAAAAAAAAAAAAAGACCAAACCAATCAACTATAAGCATATTTGTGTAAAACATGGGTGTTCTGGGATCTAACAGTTTTGGTACCTCGTGAGTTTGTAAGCCTATAAAGATGAATTGCATAGGGACAGATGACAAGAATATTACATACCTCTTCAAATTTGTATTTTATTTCAATCCACAATAAGGATTCTTTAACATTTGTCAGTCTTTATCTGCCAAGTCACTGCTACATCTCCATCAACAAAATCAAATGCAACCATTTCTCACCATTTGTATTTACAGAGGATTTCTTGTACAATATCGCCGTCTCTCTCTAGAATAAGCAGATGAAGAGTTTCCCTTTCATCAATGATTTCATGTTATTCCATAGGAATTACCTCATGGGGAATACGATAAAAGAGACTCTTCAATATTCACAGCGCAGTTCTCACCCGGTGTCAATTCAGAGGCACATTAGCTCAGCCCCCGTAAGGGCTCTGCATTCCCGCGGGATGGTTTGTAGCTATGGGGCCGCCCTGTTTTCCCTTTCGGTGCCGACTCGAAGCCACCCAGGTTCCAGCAAGCGCATTTTCTGCTCTGATTTCTGACCTGTTACTACTTTTAAAGGGAAATAAATCAACACAGGTTACGTGGCACAGCTGAAACAGTAAATCGCAGTAAATCAGTGGCAGATGCTGGAGCGCGAAATGAGGATTTTGGATATTCATCCTGTACAAATGATCACGCTACCCAGAGCTCGCACGCAGCCTGCTGCAGGGGTGGCGGATCGGCACGGGAAGCAACAGGCAGAGAGCAGTTTTGCAATCACAGCCAGCACAAAAGCCTTAGCAGCTGTTGCTATTGAATCTGAGGGATGGAAAGGCTACACACACACACCCCCCACAACCGCCTGCGCTGCAGCTGATGGCCCGAACAACGTGTTGTAAGAATTGTTCCCTTTTACCGCAGTGGTGTTCTTCACACGTGCAGGTACGCACACAAAGAAGAGCACTTCGTGTTATACAATAACAATACTATGTTACACAATAACAATACTATGTTATACAATAACAATACTATGTTATACAATACACAGTACTTAAAAGAAAGGAGCTAATTTTATGTTAGACACGCCTGAGTAGAATAGAGTCCTGCAGGGTAGCCTTTGACTTGCTAAGAAAACAACTACTGTACTGAGCCTTCTCTTCTAGAAGCAGCACATATAAGAGAAAGAGATGTTACAAAAAACCCTACAATTAAAGTGGTTGGGGAAACACCTCTGTTTATGAAAGAATCCACATAAACCTGCATATCTGTGCCTTTGGCTCAAATGGCTTCAGAAAGCCACTGAAAGGGTCGAACTAATACAAGATCTTGTCTCATGCTACAGCCACTATTTATGGGCTAAAATACTGGAACAATAGTGGGTCTCTCAGTATTTTTACCTCAAAAACAGCAGCAGCAATATATTGAGATATGGTCACACAGAGGCACACAGAAAACATGACAAATGTAGCAATATGAGCATATTTATAGACCTCTCAGAGGTCCAGCCACCAAGTAACTGGTAGTGCTTGTGTCTCTGCCATTCTATCGTTAGAGAAAAAGAAGTCAAGCTCTGAAGTGTTCAGCCAAGGGGTCTGAGGATTTTTTTTTAGAAAGCATTAATGAATGCCTATACATTTGGCTAATGAAAATAAGCTTTGTCAGAAAAATTACATCAGTAAAGGGACAGGAAGCCAGATCCCACTTCAAGACACAACACCCAGTTAAGGCTGTGTGTCCACAGCCCACCCCCAAATGAGCAAAAAGGACCTCTGGTGAGGACCTCTGGGAGCAGGCAGGATATGCAACACTTCTCTCCTTGAGAGCGATAAATTCCTTTCCCAAAATGCAGCCTCTTCCTCAGAGGGCAGCAGAGTTATGTGAGCGTACATTTAGCCCTGGGCTATCTATAGCTTCTGTACATAGATTACATTGTCTCTCAGCTAAGACAAAGGCTGGTCCTTGTCCAGTCCTCCAGGACAGATGCTGGTCAAGTTGGGAGTAGCTTGAACAGTGACAAACTCGTGCATCCATCAAAGTCAACAGAGACACAGGTGCAGACAGTCAGGCTCAGCCTCACCAATCTGCTGACAGTGACTGAAAAAATCATCCCAGAAGGCAACACCTCCCAGGCTAAAGCTGAAGACACAGGTCAATCAATCTAGAAAAGAGGTGAAAAGGCAAGAGAAGCCATAAGTCATGATTTTTGCTGACATAATGCCACCAACCAGGTTATTTCTTCTGTTATGACTTCTGTCAGGATACTCTACCTGCAGAGCACCAAGCTCCACCAGCAACAAGGTATGCAGCTGATCCTCTCTGTGTCCTCCAGGAGCACAGGAGAAAGCTGTTGTCACATACTCAGGGCAGCTGCTGGCGATGAGTGGCTTTGGTATGTGTGAGCAAATGGGGAACTGATGGAAATCCCTGTAGTCCCCACTGCTCTGCCCTCTAAATGCCCTCTTACAGGTACCACTTAGACATTTCCCACCACCAGGTACAATAGTATGAAGAGATTTCAACATCTTCCAGTTTCCTGAAGGGTGATCTCAACCTCTCTGGGAGCTAAGAGTGGAGAACAGTTCCTGGTTCTGCTGCTATCTCTGCTTCCCCCGTCTCCAGGGTTTGGCAACCTAGACAAGTTCATCCTGAAATAATCTAAAATCCAGATGTTGCAGATATTGGCATCAAGGACATCAGTTATTCAGTGGTGGACACTTTAAATGACAACATGAGAAACAGGAGTTGTCCAGACTCCAAACTCCCATTCAATTTGATAAGAAAGGGTTGGCCCCAATGCACTGAAGACCCTCAGTCCATCCATGCAACTGATGACATTTCAGGCTCCTGTGCTCCAGAATTATAGCAGTGCCACATCTGAGATCTCTCAGAGCAATGCTGCCTGTACAGAGGAGGAATGTGCAATGGAGAGGACATCTCTCAGCAACAGCGAGAACGGAACTGATGGTTGTGGAAACCTGTTACCCAGACCTCAAGGGACCTCAAGGGACCTCAAGGGACCCTGCAGATGACTCCATCACAGCTTTGCACTACTCAGGAAAAGACACAGAGCCTCATCTAGACTGGCCAGGCTTCAGAGTACAGCTATTTCCGTGATATATCAATCTGGCAGGGTTCAGCCTCAGCAGAGCTGGATGTCCAGTTCAGCACCCATGACCCAGGTGTCAGTCAGCAACATGGAGGGGTTAACCAGCAGAATTTGGTCAAAACCAAGTTTTATGATTCAGGTAAAAATGGAGGTAGTCCACAAGACCACAGGAGCTTTGCAGTAAGTTCCCATTAAAGCCAGCAAGACTGAGTCAGAGAACTGCCAGGTTTCCTCCTGGAGCCTTTTGGAGAGATGCTGATAATCAGCTTTAATATCCGAGATGCTGATGTAGGGGAAGGTAGCTAGGCTGTAACTCTGGAGCACAGAACTAGCCCTGCTCAGTTTAAACCAAATAGGCTCCCTTTGTGAGCCCTGCCTGAGGTGGTCAGCCTCTAACAAAAGACCACTGACAGTCCTCTGGCACGATCTCAAGTAATTTGAACTTTCTGCAGCTTTTGCAGTAACACAGTTCACTTAAAGCTGACACAGGCAGGAACTTTCCAGTAATCCTCATGTTAGCTCTTATGCTGGGTTAATAATTCCCTGCTCAATCATCTGTGTCTGAGACACCACCAGTATGATTCCAGTTAAGTCTAAAAGTGGAGGCAAAAAATATATGGAAAACTCGAAAAAAATAAATAAAACAAATGCTGTTTCCCACATGTATGCAAAGTAAAGCAGAGTTGCTGGTTTTTTTCATTTTATTATAGTGATATATAATCCAAAGAGAGACCAAGATCAAGACTCTATGCCCTAAAAACACAAACACAAGTAAAACAGCATACACTTTGCTTTTGATGTCCTTTGAACAATGCTGCTTAAAATTTTCTGCTTTGCATTTTTTGTCTTTTTTTTTTTTTAAACTAGTAAATGGAGACAAATTAAATCTAATACCTAGAAATAATACGCATCCAATGTTGCTGACGAGTTCTGAGCTCCTATTTTGGGTAAAGTTGTTCTCTGACAGGTTGGTGACAGGACTCCCATGAAGAGCCTCTCCCACAGCACCATGAAGCTCCTAAAGCCCTGAACTCCATTCACCATCTAGCTAATATTCTCATTGCTTTGAGTTTTTTCTGAAGCCTACAGAAAACTTATTTCTTGAGTTGATTTTGACTTAGGAAAAAAATTCAGTGTGTTCTGATTTTAGCAGAAAGAGTTCTTTTAAAAACAATAAAAATTGGCCACATGAACTCACTTGGCCTTTCTATCACAAAGATCTGAGCAAGGGGTCTAAGAAGACAGGCAGACACACCTGTCCCACCTCAAAGCAAAATCCTGAGCAGGTAGACAGCATTGTTAAAGGAAAATACAGGGATTTTCCTTAGCGATTCAAAGGTAATTCATACAGCAATTAAAGTATCAAGTTCAGATGTGCTCCCAATTAATGTGGTTATAATACCAAAAGTATCGAGATACATAAACAAATAAATAAGCTGGCAAACAGGGTGAAACGTTTAGCTTGAGTCAAGCTCTTCCCTAGGGATGAGAGCCAGAAGGGTCCCTGCTCCCCACGGAGCAATGCAGGGGTCAGCTCAGCGGGTGTGACACACACACTGCCTTAAGGTGAGCAGAGACCCTGACATCACGGGTATCTCTCCCACCCTCTCCTGGTTGTTTCCACAACAGCAATTATCTGAAGACAGGCCCAAATGTAATCAAGAGCCAAATGGGGATGAACATCTTAATTCTGACAAGAAACCCAGGTCACGGCTATTCTGAATCACCTGCAGCACTGGAAGGGGAGCAAACGCTGCTCTGCACAGCTCTGTTGCCTACTTTTGTGTTGACAATATGCAAGCTAAAATTCTGCCAACAAATACAAATAAAAATGTAAAAATACATTTGCTACACCTGGTTCTTTATTCTTCTCTGAAATATATGACTAAACTTCGCTCTGACCTGAGTGGGAAGGCAATACAGCTACTGTTTGTGTATTGAAACAGGTATTAGCTGTATCCAAAACAGCCCAGATGGAGGCAGGAGCAAAGAGAGTAACAAAAAATTAGATTGAGCACTCCACTGCCCCTCAAACAGCAGTCACCAGCAGCAGCTATCAGGGAATGACGATGTTTCTATGTCTAGAGTTTTGCAAGTTTTGTAAAAAAGTTTTAAAGAACAATGTAAACACAGTAATTTTTTTGGCAGGAAAAAAACAAAGCTCAAAGCATCTGAGAACATTGCAGACAGTTACCACCTCTGTAACTTGCCTTTTCCCTGGAAAAGGTTTGGACATAAATACACCCATATACAGTGGGATGCTTTCATTCACAACTCCCGGGCAAGTCAGGCACATTTGGAGAAAATCATCTTCAAGTATATTACAAGACTTAGGAGCACTCCTTGTAGGATGTGAAGACAGATGGCTAAGAGGAAGCATGACAAGAAAATATAAAATCACAACAAGAAGGGAAATAAATAACAATATAAAAACTAAAGATCACCCAGGGAGATGACCAAGCAACATGTTTTAACAGAAAACAATTTCTGCAAGTGTGTGCATCTGAACGGTGGGGACTGTGATCAAGCATTGGGGAAAACAGCAACCTCAAAGAGGGATTAAACAAATTGAGAGATTAGGGGGCCATGGATTTTGGCACTGACTTGCCCCAGAGTGAGTCAACACCATGACTGGGGGAAACCTGTAGCCCCAAAAGCCCCTAAACATCTGCCTGCTGTGAGCTGGGACAGTACAAGGAGGGAAGGACCAGTCTGTACTTGTCCTGGTTCTCACACACTTTCTTTAATATTTGTTACTACGCAGAGCTAGAATGGGGATATTAGCACTAGCTTGGACATCCCTTTGGCCTCATAGAATTTAGCAGGTCTGAGAAGCGATGCTTATAGCTCTAAATAAAATAAGGCACCACACACACATGTACCTACATACATAACACTGCCACATATAATGCAGCAGCATTAGCCCTGGACCTGCTGCAGTTTTTGGCAGATGCAGCAGCACCCTGCTGAGCTGGCTCGCTTGCAGAGACAGACCTGGCCATGCTGGCATGGGACCGAGCAGAGGGAGCCATTCCAGCCCAGCCAGGCTGAGCCATTTAACCCGTGGGGCAGGCAAGCATACCTGTCTTATGTAATGAGCCTCTGTAAATATTAACAGGGTAGGTCTTCTCTAACTTTGAATTACTTAAGCATGCAAAGCAGTGGTTAAAATCATCAAGACTCTCTTCTGCTATCTGCATAGCAGTTGGGCTCATTGATCTCCCACATCAATAAAAGGACCACTTAGTTTAATTGGAGGATATACCTTAATTACCTATATGTATGGCACTGGCCAGGCAGCCCAGCCAAGTCCCAGTCCCTGGGCAGCCTCCTATCCCTAAAATGAGCCGTGCCAGGAGATCCTCTTTCACTGTTTACCTGCCTCTCCTCCAGATTCACTTCTCCTGAAACAGAAGGAAGTCAGTGTACTTTGTGACTAACAAACTCACCCAAAAAGGGTGTGTTGTATCTCACAGAAATTTTAACTCACTCACAGAGCAGGATACACCCAAAAAACTTCTCTGGTGAGCACCAGTTTTTCCCAGAGGCTCGTTTTGTGCATATTATATTCAAGACCATGCTTTCATGAAACTGTTCCTGTGTGCAGAGATCAGTTTGAGGGAGCCCTGGGGCTCCTTCCCGCCCAGCACAGCTCCCAGCCACCACCCCCACTCTGCACCCGCCAGAGCTCTCATCTACAGATCAAACCAGGTTCCCTGGCTGTATTTCTTCTGATTGATCCCAGGGTTTGGGACAGAGTAATCCTGCTGTCCATCTGGCCACATTCTCCCTGCCTGCACCTGGCTCCTCCCAGCCCATTAAGACACAGACCCGGGACTTTATGCCTCTAGAGAGGTAGAAATCCCAGAGAGTGGTGAATATCTTTAACAAAGGATTGCCAGAGAGCAGGAAGAGGGAGGATGGTTTCAAATCAAAACAGTCCAAAGAGACAAGAAAGCAGTGCCTTTCCTCATTGCACTGCACAAGCCTGGCTTCAGGGAAGCAGTTGCCACATTTAACCAAAACACTGAATAATTACAGGCCACTTAGGCCAGAGGGCTGCTTAGTGCACAAAGTCATCAGTAAAGGTTTTCACACAAACCACTGGTCTGAGCTTACTTGGTCAACATTAATGACGGAGATGGCAAAAAGGGAGCCCCAGGTGCAAGTACACAAGTATAGTCTCAGCAGCTGCCTTGCAGTAACATAGTTGTCCTTGTCCAGAGCCCCTGGACAATTGGGTGTCAGCCACACACAGCCACCCTTTCCTCTGACTGTGGCTGACAGGGACTTCGTAGGTCTTCTCCCATGTCTCCAAAGAGCGGCAAGCCAAAGGGAGATAATGATTTCACAACCATGACAGCCCATTTCCCAACTCTGAGCATTTTTATACATACAAACCATTGCATGAGCCTGATGCTCATGAGTCACCCTGTTTAGTTTGACTTCTCTCCCCTGCTCCTCAATGAACACAAGCCAGCACAGGCCAAATCCTATCCAGTTGATACTGTCTCGTGAAATCAATTACAGGTATCTGTTTCTCAGGTTGCACAGCCCTTGGATGCAGCCAACGACCTGGTGAGGGAACACATGTGGATACATCCTGCACACACAGTTTGTCTCCATCCACTTTTTTTTCCCATCCTGTGTCTTTTCTAAAAACACAGATTCCCAGCCCCACGGTTTTGAGGAAACAAAGCAGCAGGAAAAGAGAAAAAGACAAGAAGTGTGGACAAAGCTCAAGGTAGCTCCTAGATACGATGGTGCTTGAAATCCCAGCAGCCTTCTCAGAGCCACCTCTCTCTTCCCTCTTCTAGCAACATGCCTACTGGTGGGGCTGCACCCATCTTTGCAAAGATATAAGCCTTTTTTTTTTTTTCTGAAGTGTAGCCAGAGTTACAAGTACAATCCTCTGAAGCCAGCAAAGTTTCCTAAAGGGTGAGAGAAGCCAGAGACCAGTCTTTTCTATTCCTCCTCTTTGTTCAGATCAGGAATTTGCAATCCAAATCCCAGCCACACCAGGGCAAGCAATGAGCCTAGCTGCTGTAAGAAGCATCTTAAAGAGTCCATGAGGCTGTGTGCCAAGTAGCTGCTGCGAGACAAGGTGAACTGAGCTCAAAAAAAACCCTGTATGCATATAACACCATTAGGATAGCAAATAAAAAACCCGTCCTGCAATGCAAAGGAATGTGATAGTTCCCAACTGCTCCCCTATAGCTGCAAAGAGTCCTTGAAATATTAACAGGGTTATCAGCATTCACTTATCAGTTACAGTAGTGCTTAGATAATTCAAAGGACTGAGCCAGAGCTCATAAATATGTACACTTTCTCACTCCAAAACTCTTATTATCAGAGAATGTTACCTTTTTTTAACTGAAATTTGTTAATCTTTTGAATTAATAAACCTAGAAAGGCAGAAATCTACACTGGAAAAATATTAAGTTTTTTATTTTTGCATTCATTTATTACTATTTTTCTTGTGTTCTGTGTGTTTTCAAGACAGATGTTTTTAAACATGTTTATGGAATCTCTTGAGATTTTGGTGTTGGTAAAACACAGCTGCATTTTGAATTACAAAATCTGTGGCAAGTTCAAGCTGTAGAACTTTTAGGTGGCGGAAGTTCATGCAAATGAAAGCTGGGAGTTTTGTACCCACAGAAGAGAGTGGTGAGTGCTGACACTTTTGCCTACATGGTTTAGGTGCTGAGTATTGCACATGGAGCACTGGAACAAATTTTTCACTTAAGTTTGAGTCCATGTGGTCTGCCAGGCCTGAGGGAGGGACAGTACAATCTCTTCATAAGTTAAAAGGACTTTCTAGACATTTTCTACCTTCCAGAAGGGACAACAATCATGGCCAAAATTATATCTCCTCCAAGAAGCAGCAGCAGAGATGCCACCAAGACAAGGGTAGAGCCTAAACCCCCCTAACTGCTGCCTTCGCTTTTACACCGTCCCTAGTGCCTGTCCAAGCATGTGCTGAACTGCTCCAGCACAAGGTAAAAAAATCATACTCAAAAGAAAACCAACAAAAACTAGTATTTTCTTTAGGTTTTGGCTGGAAATGCACAGCAGCCCTAAGCTAAATTAAGGGTTGCCTATCATAGCCTTTCTCCTCCTCTGCACTGGAACTCATCCTGCATGGAACTGTTTCTTCACACTAAGAAGTTTTATGTCTGCTTGTTTTTATTGTTAGTTTGGCTTTTTGTCAACTTTCATTCTCTCTTGCACTATCTCTGATACTCATTGAATGGTTCTCCACTCTAAGTAAGGAGTTTGTTTTGGTTTTGGGTTTTTTTAATGGTAGATTGGCTTTTAGAAACTTGGTGCATGGAAATAGCCCAGCACAAGGTCATATGGGTGATGGGAAGCAAAGGGCTGTAACAGCCAGAAGCAAGATTGGCTCAGATTAGCTGCAACTTGCAGACTGTGACTTTTGTGAATAACTGCCAGCCCCATTCACCTATCTGTTGAACCCCTTACTTTGTGGATTTTTTACCTTCTTTTGATACCAAGTTTAGGAGAAGATAGCAATGCTGCAACCAACACAGAGCAACTTACACAAGCTCAGGCAGTTCAAAGGGCTAGTTGCACTTACAGTTTGTTAATATGTGTGTTTAATTTCTGCAGCAAAAAGAGAATAGGAAATCCTTTTCCCACCAGCAAGTTCAATTTGCTATTCCAGGAAATGTGTTGTATATACATAATACTACTTATAAACTATTCAGCTTATTAATGGATCAAGATTAATTTTAAACTTAGTTACACTTCACTGGATCCCTTCACAGAGACATCGTCCCAGAAATTTGTTTCCCTAAAGGTTTCAAACTGCCCTCTAATATCCCACCTAAACATTGAGTATGTTCACTTACAGATTTGTTCCTTTACACTGCCTGTCCTGCTCCTGTTTTCCATAAGCACAACAGGGAGGTAGGCAGCAATCATACTCATCTTTGGCTTTCATTTCACAATATGAAAGATGCAACCTTCTACTATAAATAATACCTCCAATAAAACAAATTCTCTGTTCCCTGATTTGTCCTCTTTAGAATATACATGAACTTTTCTTGACTAGGAACTACCAGAATTGTACAGAGATGAGATATTTGCAGTGTCCTGTACAACAGCATGTAATACTTCACTTTATTTAAAAAACCCACCTCACTTATTAATCCCCTGCAGCGGAAGCCCCATGCACCAATGCATTTTTTGGCTGGTCTGTTGCTTCCATCTTTCTGAACCAACTCAAACACAGAGACAGGGGTGGGTAAGAAAATTAGGTCACCCAAATAGTGTATTTTCAGAAAACAGAGTAATTTTATTTAATAAAATATTTAAAAAACACTTTCAGTACTATTCAAGTTGGTGGAAGGCCCATCTCCAAAGGGAGGGCAGTGTGATCCTGGCACATCACACCCAGGTAACAATATATTGCTTTCTTCAGAGAAGCAGCAGCGTTGCCTCCAAACAAGCAGCAACACATGATCCAACCAAAGGAAAAGCAAGAGGTGCTGAAATGCCATCACATGGAAGCTAACCTGTTCCAAGAGACATGGAAAATTAAATGCTACAAAAGGCCTAAGAACAGAAAGGGAAAACTATGTCTAATAAGAAACAGAAACAGTGGTGGTTTCTTAGTGTGGGATGATGGTTCTTTCCAAAAGGGATTAAATTACACTGAAGCTCTAATGGATCAGCTTCTCATTTGCTAGAGGACCAGCTCACACCTGCAAGCCCCATGACCTGACCATCTATGCAAGGTGCCTATACCCATTGGACACTCCCACTGCATCATGAGGATGGACCAGGGGTTCAACAGCAAAAAACCCATCCCCAGGATGGACCACCAGCTAATCAGCTGCTGGCTGACACAGGTGGGATGCAGGAAGGGATGACACTGGTCACAAAACTAGTCAGAGGCCTGGTTTGGATGATCACAATAGAGTAAAAGAGAAAACTACTGCACAAAGAAAAAAGCACGGGAAATGCAAATGCAGATACATGGCTGTAAAATCATCGGATTGAGCTCTCTGTAGAGTACACGAACAGATTCAGTGACCCTCTGGGAGTCTTACCTGCTGAATGAGCCAAGAATACGCCTTGCCCTATTAGGCAATGTCATGTAATATGACTACAGCAGTAAAAACAAAGGCTCTACAGTGCAAAGAACAACACTGTGAATTTCACAACTGCTGAAATCTCAGCCTGATTTCTTTAAAATTCAGTTTCATCACTGGATCAAAATGTAGTTAGTCTTTTCTTATTAGTCATTTATATAAGTTCATTTAAATACCTGAAAACACACTATATCCCAACTGGATGCAGCATTAAACCAGTAAAATGCCACCCTATATAATCAGTATAGGATGTGTAGAGCGAGTTTGTTTACCCCATGGGAAGCTTCCCAGACTGACAAAGCTTTCAAACTGGCCATCAAAGTTGTCACTTTACTTTCCCTTTAGGCCTTGAAAAGAGCAATGGAATCTTTTAACAGCTACAGACTGATCAAAGAGAAATGGAGCAAAAACCCAGGGAGTCAATGGCACCATCTCAGAGTAGGAGAAAGGGCCTCTCCTGGAGGATTTGCCCCAGGGGAAAAAAAGGATGGATACTCAACTGCCAGAAGGGGTGTGAAGAATTTTATCTGATTATCTCAGCACCTCAGCTTCAGCCCAGTCTGCTGCAGGTTGGCTGAGATAAAGGAGTGAATCAGTCATCTCAGCTTAAGAAATCCCCAACCACTTGGCAAGGGACATAGTTTAAAAGCAGATTGTACAAAAGTTCATGAAACTCAGTCATACAAAACAAACATGTTCATAGAATAGAAAAACTGTCCTTGTCTCTCAGTTCTCACCTAAGTTTATTGCCATTAATCAGTCATGTCCATCAATGCTGTTAGCAGTAAATAGGAATTTCTTAGTTTAAAGCCTCTTAAAGCTGAATAAAGTCCCAGACACTACTATTAGCTGAGCCATAGGGAAGCTGAGGCTCAAAAGAACAAGCCAGTAAAGTCAACAGCAACTTGTAACAAGGAATAGCAAAAAAAAAAAAAAAAAATACAGCCACCAGCAATACCCAGACTGGGCCAAATTCCCAGTTCAGGGCACAGGTGTTGCTCCCACACTGTAAAGACAACAAGCACCGGCACTCAGTGTGCAGCATGTCCTGCAACCTGCAGCTGGACATAGATGTCCTGTGACTGCTTGTGCTGGTCACCTCTTTGGGACTGTCACCACCTCATGCTGTGGCTCTCAAGACCCTGTAAAAGGAGAGGGGCAAAGGATTGTGTCTGCAAAACCTCTGGAAGCTGCAACCGGCAGCCATCATCACTGACGTCCCAACCCCAGAACTGCCACTGAGAGTGCAAGGGCTGTGTGGGCAATGCACTGGTTTCACTGGGAGCATCTCATGGGGCATCCCTGGGAGGGATGGACCCCACCCTTGTCCTGCACCAGTGTACCCAGCTAATAACAAGTAACAGTACAGTGGTTAGAAAAGGGTGAGAGGTAGATGAAAAATCTGCCCTGCCTCCCCAAAAGCAAGAGGGAAGGCAGTGAGAAAGAAGAAAGAATGCTGCCACACCATCAGCAAGCACTGTGTCTGGTGGGCAGCTGCCAGCCAGCTCCCAGTGCCTGCCACAGGCACCATTGGCCAGGCCCGGCGCAGTCCCCAGCGCTGCTGTCTGGGTATCTCTCAGGGCAGTCGCTCAGTCGGTGCCTGGTGGTTGTCCAATTATTTACAGCAGCTATTACAAAACAGCCCAACAAGGTCTGCGCTGTGCACGTCCCTGTACAAACTTGTAGCAGGCACACTCTGCAGATGTGGCACCTTGCTGCACAACAGCACAAGCCACACAGATCCAGTGGGATCCAAAGGGAGACAGGAGAAGAAGATAAGGAAGAAGGAATGAGGAACACCAGCATGTTTTTGGTAATAAGCTTTTAGCATCCACCAAGTCCTAAAATATACCCAGGGTTCCCACTCCGCATAATCAGTGCAAACAATCAGTGCCTACTGTCAGCAGCTTGGTCAACAAACCCAGGTGTTAGACTGCCAAACTCAATGCAGAATGTCAGGTAGCTTAGTAAGCAGGACCTAAAGGTTAACCTGTCTCACCTGACATTCCAAAAAACTCTTCTTTTTAGCTCGTAACAAATCCTTCTGCAAACACCCTGCAAAACCACCCAGAAGGCACCAGCAGGTTCATGATCTCGAGAAACTGAAGTTAAGATGGGATTTAAACTAGCAAGCAATTATCTGCCAGATGGAGAGCTCATCATGCAGAGCACACATTGCTAAATTACACAGTGTCAGTCAAAGGAGGCCAGCACCAGAAATACACCCCATGAGAAGGGAAACTGAGTCAACTGATGGGGTAGTTCAACCCAGTCATTGCTGCCAAGAGACCCTTCCTATATGTATTAGGACAGCATTGGCCATCTATAGCAACTGTGGGCATGTTGCGGGAAAAGCCAGCAGATCCAAGCAACAAGTAGCAACATGTTGATAATTACTAGCAAGTCTATCATCATGGCAAACTGCAGTGAGAAAGAGGATTAAACAGTAGGCGAAGATGGGTTGAACTCTGAATATTTAGCAGCGTAATTTAAGTTTGAGCTCATGAATCATACCATAAATGACCCTTTAGCCCATCTACGGGCCACTCCACATAAAAGCAGAATACATTTACAAATAGTTAAAGCCAGAATACAAAAAAATCATCTCTGACCAATAGGAAAGTACCTCCATGGAAATTCCCAGGGCTCTTATTTATTTTACCCTTGAGTTCCCAGGTGAGAAGAATTGAATTCCTGGCTACAACCAGTACTGACCTAGTCCTGACATGGCCTGAAAGATTTATGACCCAGCTTTTATTATGGCCTAAGCAGCATCCAGCAGTTGAGAGTCCAACTCTGACTGCCCATACTGCTGCTTGACTGAAATGGAGGTGCTCATGTACACGAACATGAACCAGAAAGCCACCTCTCCGGTGCCCTGCAAGCGTGAGCCTGACTCTGTGGCTTATGACACTTAGCAGAGAGATGGGAAATGTGAGTCCCACAGCACCTTCTGAACCTTATTCGGCTCCTCTTTAATGTATAGCACAGTAAGAGCTCTGACATCAAGGGCTGGAGCTCAGCCCATCTCTGCCCTTGTTGAGTGTCCTGATCACCAAGCTGAGTGAAGTGCCCAAGCTGTAGTGGGATGGTATTTCAAGTATTCCCACTTTATAGACACTTAACTGACTAAAACAAGATACAGCTGCAGGGAACAGGCACCTACAAGCGAGGCGCTTTGGCATTTGATGCTTAGATCTAAGTCCTCTAGGAGACCTAAGCCACGAAAGGTGCCAAATGCCTCTCCCTAGTCATGCTGAGCAGTGCCCAAAGTGTCTGGAGGCTGGTAATCATGCTCTGCTAAAACAAGGAATGCACTGGTGTGAGACAGCTTTTAAATGATTTAAACTAAATGCAGATAACTAAAGAAATTAAAAAAAAAAATCACAGTTTGGATGTTCAAGGACCTCCTTTAGAAACAGAGCCAGCACAAACACTGCTGCAAGCACACAATAAATGAGGGGCTGGGCTGGTTTCTGGAAAGTCCAAAAGTGCTACGACAGGAATTCAATGCAATCAGTTCAATGACTTGCTAACATCAGTTTTGAATAGGGCCAAGGAGTCTGACCTGTAGCTAGTGAAAGGAAAGAGCAAACCCAACCAATCCAACAGATCTTTGTACTCATGATGTGTGCTCTGGTGGCATGGCAGCTACAGAGAACCACCTTGAGTACATTTGCTTCCAGATCTAACATGTTGCCCCTTGGGATTTAACAGTAAAGACATTCTGCTAGGTGCTGGTTGTCATATCTGTGAAACTCAAGTCTCATAACATAGTCCTTGCTTTGCCCCTTTTGGTGGGGTCCAGAAACTTTTGTTTCTTTCTGAAACTGGACCTAGCCCATAGACATCATGGCAGGCAGGAGATGCTGTGTTGACAGTGGTTGTTAACAACAGACTTTTCTCCTTCCTTCAAAAAGCACTGAAATATTTTGACTGTATGCGTCATCTCCAAAAGTGCTGGAGACCTGATGGAATGCAGCATCTATCACACGTTGGGCAATGGTGTTGAAAACAGAATACTTTCCTTTGTATTTGATAAGCATAACAAGTCTATGTTTATTATGTGGTCCCCTGAGGATTTATTACAGGTTTACAGTTTCATTTATTTGCTTTTTTTGTGCTTGGCAAGTGTAAACACTGGAATAAATACGAAGGTGGTTACAGCTTAGCAGTATTAACGACTTGTTGAAACAAAGTCCAAAAGTTTTCCTTTCTCTACAGCAAATCCTACCTTTCTGTCCAAGTGCTTCTTTTTCAAGTGTGAAGATCATCTTTCTGAAGTATGTTAAAATTTTATTTCTTTGTTGAATGCCAAATCCCCATAAAAGCATACTTTCTCCCATGATTCACTCAAACTCTTTACAATATTTAAAGTATATCCTAATATTATTCACGGAAAAATATTTTCCTGTTTGCAAATTATAGCCTCCCCCACCTTTTCTATCTAGTCTGCTAAGCCTGTTACTACAGGTAGTTTGCTGTAACAGAAATAAGTCCAATCAACCCTACAAAAGGAAACAAATCCTTCCGTTGTGGAACACACATTCAGGGTGGGTTCGTCCCACTGAACTTCAGACACCTAAAAACAAGGCAATCAGCCCAAGTCAGTCACTTATGCTCCCTATTTAATCAGTGGGGTGAGATGGACATTTCCAGTCAACAGCCCTCCTGCTTATAAACCAGTCATGGCTGCAGCTTACATTTGAAGAGATGTAGAGAGATTATAATGGTAGGAGATAAAAATCTGTCCAAAAAACCCAAGCCGTACCTTTGATAATGCTGTTTCAGTCCAACGAAATCAATACATTGCAATTCATTCCTAAGCAAAGTCTATGCACACAGGTCTTACAAATTAAAAAGGGAAAAAAAAAAGTGTTAGGCACAATCTCGCCAGATCTCAAAATTTTCCATAAAGATTACATCCTGCCCCTTTTGGAAACTTGTGTTATATCTATAAATAGTTCAGTGTTTTTCAACACTGGAAAAAGAGTTCCACTGGGGTGGGGGAAATAATAATACTGTCACTTGTCACAGAAGCACAAACTGGCAAAACTGAATTTAATTAGGTCTGAGATGTTCTTTTTTTTCCAATGGACAACCACTGTGAACAAAGGTTTGAAGAACTGAGCCCCACATCAACTTACTCTGTACTTTGATTTATGCAATCTTTTGTCCAAATAGTCTTAAAAGAAGGACCAGACAACAAGAAAGCCTATAATTCATAAAAGACATCACCACCATGCTTATTTCTTAAATGGCAAAGTAGATGTCAGAGTAGTTCGGAGTACTATTTTACCTAAAAACATCATAATTCCCACAAAAACCAGGACAGAAAAACTGTAACATGGAAGACTGCCAGAGATTGTCATTAGATCTGATCTGAATACCTTCAGGTCTTCTAGCCCTCCTACATTTCCTAAAGACTTCTCATAGATATTTTTGGAAATGTCAAAGGAAGCCAAGAGGGACAGTTGCCCGAATGCTGCAACTTAGGCAATACTGAGGTAAGCAGGTAAGTTGTGGTGTTGCCTCAAGCACACGAGCATAGTGAGTTTGTCCTCCTAGCGCTTACGAAAGAGAGGGTGCAGGGATGGAAAGCACAGATCTTGTGTCTTGACATTTGATCTTTCCCTTACTCATCCTCCATGCATGAGCGTTACAGCTAGAGTTGCCTACGCTGTTAAATATTGTAAAGGCATTTGCACATAGGTTTGAGGAGGTTTCTGCTTCACATTTGCTCATTTCCTGCCCCAACTTTCAGAGCAGTCACATTCACAGCATCTTTGTATCAGTCTCACCTGTCCCACGAAGGAATTGAGTGGCCCAGTGACATCGCAAAGTTGAACCTTGTTATATGTTCCAAAGTTACATGTACTCTACTGCTCATTGCTGCCTGTACCCAAAATAACCAGACAAAAGTGAGCTCAGCTATACCAATGAATGCAGCAGCTACGCATTTGGCTGAACTGGAACCGCTGCCTTAGATGGGGCATGCCTGGACCCAGGTACCCTGAGCACCCAGCCAGCCCAAACACTGGAGACAACCTGTCAGCTGCAGGGGTGTCTGACAGACCCGCTGCACACTCCAAGAAGGAGGCAGAAGACCATGGATGAGTCACCCCAAAACTTCCTTGGAGATGCTGGGAGATCCCAGGACGCCAAGATACTCTTACCAAGATGCTCTGACCAGACTGGTGGAAACTGAGGATGCCTGGGTTCCCATCCAAACATCTGCTAAGTGTCTCTCAATCACCCTACAGAAGAGCAGTGAGCACACTACTTACCTTCACCTAATGCTATACTTCAAAACCTAACATTACATTCCTCAGATTTGGGATGTCTCAGAAAACCCATTCAGCTCAAAGAGGGGAGTCAACAATGGAAGGGAGTTCCAAGGTATTAAGTATATATACTGAAAGAAAATGGACTATTCAATGATCAAATGCAAAGTGATACGCTTTATCAGCAGCCAGCCACTTCCTCGGGTAGCGTTTGGGATGTTGGAGATAATGAAGTATAAAATCCCGCTGCTTCACATCACCTACTTTCCCCACCACTACTTCTACTGCAGGCTTGCTATCATCCTAACAGTGAAACTTAGAAAACTTCCTGTATTCTGAACAAAGGGTTCTTTTGCCATCACCTTGACAACAATTCAATGTTTATTCTGTATTTGGCAGTTTGCAGCAGGTTCTGCAACCCCAGCCTAAATCAATTCTGAACTGCAAGGAAACGTGACCAGAAAAACAGAAGAAGAGAGGATTCTTCTCAACCTGCAAGTGCAGGTCAGAAGTAAGAACACTTCAGTGACTTCTAACAGTCCCACTTCTAAGAGGGAAGCAAATCACAAGGGAATACAACAAGGAAATCAATTCTTTAATGCACCCTGGAGCTGAAGAAGTAATCAAAAAATATAAAACAATTACTAATCCAATTAAAAAGATGATTATTACAACTATATCCTCATTTGCAAATAATTTGAAAAATCAGGAAAGAAGTTTCTCAGGTAATCCCATCATCATACTTCTCTACATTTAATTTCTTTCCCACGAGATTTGTTATCAATTAAAGAACTTTCTCCCTCTCCCATCTTCAGTCTCATTCTTATACCTTCTCCTTGCTACCCTTGTCTCCCTCTTTCTCAGAAATTGCTGAGAAAAGTATCAACGTTTTATTTATTTACAGACAGCAGACATGTTTTATCTCAGCAAAAAGTTACTTTGTCAGTCAGCCTTTCACTAAATATTTGCTCCTCATTGCCATAGATGTTTTCCTGTTTTTTGAAACAAAAATATACCACTCCTATGAAATCCAGTGATGAAGTGGAAGGAAAGCAACAAGGCTGCCACAGCTTTTTATCAGCTGGAACAGATCGTACAGCTAGAATGGAAAAGTCACATTCTGGTAGGCTGGAGGGCCATACATCTAAAATGCATCTTGCCTACAGAACAGACGAGAATATAGAACCTATATGGATGCAAGAAAAAATACAGGTAGCCGCTGCAGATCCAGGAGCTACCCTAACTTTAAATGATGGTCACTACTCTTGATTTGCTATTTTAGGAAAATAAATGTAAATGTTCAAAATCACTGCTACTAGCTATTATCAGTCATCCTTCACTTCTGCCCCACTTAACACATCATGTAAGGACTGTGGATACAATCCTGAAGCTTGTGGTGTCATGCCACCTTTCTAAACAGGTTCCTCACCGTTGTTTTCCAGACTCTGCAGCCTTTGAGCCACTGCTTTTTCTCCCCTCGCTGTAGCATGGGATGCACAAGGGAAGTGCAAGTGCCCGAGGTCCCTGGGAATGCCAGCGTGTAAAAGCCCTGCAGCCACAGGATGGGCTGAAACACATCCTCTTACCAGGAAGGAGGGAAGTGAGGAGTCTCCACCCATCCATTTTTTATCATTTCCTAATTGTATAACCCACAGGGATCCCTACCCCAGCTGCCTGCAGGAATGTGTTTCCCTGGGAAGGAGGCCATGGAGAGCAGTTTGGGTGCTAACTGACCCTCACTGGTCCTAAGAGCAAGTCCTCGGAGGTAGACAGAAGCATCGCTCCCAAAAAGAACCAGTCACCCTGCAGATCTGCCCCCAAAGCTCACAAGGCCTCATCTGCCAGATGCCCAAATGGAGGGGCACAAGGCTAGGGTGCACCCTGATGCTGCCAAGGTGCCTGACCCACATCCTGAGTGCCCAGAGATGCCCCTATGCTTACAAGGATGCCTTTTCACTCAAATTTTCTTTTTCCCTTTCATCTCAAATCTTCACACACATGAAGTAATCTCCCTAGTGCCTTGCATCTCAGGCACACCTGTGGCCTCACCTTTATCAGAAGGGCTGCACCAAAGTATTGCATCATCTGTTACATTTGTATGGAGAAGGCACAGACCTGGAGATTCAGGATCATTAGCATAATGACTTTTAAATTACAATCATAATAAAGATCCTTTACCAAGCTCTGAGTGAAAATTCCCAAAGTTGATTGCAACACAAACGATCTCTATGTTAATTTCTATTTGCCATAGCCAATAACTCACTGAATGCCCCTGGAGATTAAAAGCCAAAGAAATGTAAAATACGATACTTGAGCCTGCATGCCCTCAGAAATGCTTGGGTGTCTATCCCTCACCGTCTGAGGTGCACCACCTTCCCAAAATTGTATATTGTATGTTGCATAATGATATTTTACATTACATCTGGACCACTCAAAAGGTGTAGCATCCAGTCAGGTTGGGCTTTGTCTGCACTGCTGATTTAGGCTGGGTTCCCAGAGGAGTTTGCACACACATCTATTGTATCCCACTGAGCTGTCGTTGATGATAAGTGGGACTACTTGTGGCAGCACAGCCAAGCAGGTGCCAGCAGCGTTTGCAATGTGATACCCAGGAAAACTTGTGCAACATTTGTGCAAAGCTGAGGTTCCAACCAGCCTTCACTGAAGCCCTGGTGTGTAGTGCAGTATAATGTTTAACCTAAGCAATGTGAACTGAGCAATGCTTGACTCATTTTTTGATTAAATAAACCCCAACTTAACATTTTCATAAACAAAGAGTAATCGTATTTAACCATCCTGTCAGTTTATACCATGTATTTATAAATAACACTAAGAAATCACAGACTGATCAACTCTCAACCACTTGTTTTAGAAGCCCAGAGTGAGATCTTGGAAAGCAAGGGCAGGATTTCAGTAGGGTCCAGATTTCACCCCAGTTGTTGAAACAATAACAATGACACAATGGGAATATAAGGCCAAGCTTTGCCTTTCTGTAGGAAGGCCTTGAAGGTACACCAGAAAAAGGAGAATGTGCCTTTTTAAGGAACCACTGGAACACCTGTGGATTACTTTCATGCAAAAGGGGTCCGGTTTGTTCACTCAGACGGCTGTGCACAGACACCCAGAGAAATTCACTTCAAAAGAGACTGACTTCAAAAGCTCCTTCCCAATCCAAAGCAAAATGCTAATATCCACACCACCCACACTCCTCCCTCCTCCGCCTGGGTTGGTTCCTGACTGGCTGTGGGGGCACAGCCAACAGGTATCCCAAAGGGTACGGCAGCACCAGGGCAAGGGCGGAGCCACACATGCCCCGAGCCAGCCCCAGCTACCCACCATCCCATGGAGCTTCTGACAAGGATGATATGAAACTTCTGACGGTTTTATGAAGCCTATTAGCTCCGTTTGGTTGGTCTTCATGATTCTTAAATTTTGTTTATATGCACAAGGACATGCTTATTTGAATAATCCCCAGGTCAAATGAAAGACTGGGTTTAGCCACGTATCAGTGTCTCAAACTCAGCTGCGTAGCACTGCACACACACGTGCATGCACCAGCACCGCACACATTCACATCCTTCTGCACCACCATACATCGCTAGCTGGAAGTAAGATTTTTATAGCGCCAGTGTTACTTCCGACTCATATACAGATCAAATTCCCCAAGTTCATAAAGAGTTCCAGTCCTTCCCTGACCTAAGAGCAGCTGGGAGTAGGGGAGGACTTTGTGTTTGTCTGGGTTCAGAGGTTAATGGCTACTGCATAGACACAGTTTTTTTCAGTTAACTGGCAGGTCAGTTTAGCAGATGATTTGCAGGTGTTTTGCAATACTTAGAGATAACCCTGTGGAGTACTTCTGTCTGAGCTTCTTCTCTCTCACTTTTCTTTTTTTAAACTGCATCAGATAAACCAGAGAAAGCAGGCAGGTGAGACTTTCACGGACCAATCACACAATGCCAAACCCTGCTCCTTCAATTTCCACACAGCAAACTTCTCCAAAAAACTGTCAAATGTAGTTCAGTACTTGTTATTTTAAAACCCTAGCCATAAAAAGCTTTAACCTTTCAAATATCTCAAGACACACAGCAGACAGTCCATTTTGATGAACGTCACAGCAGAGCTTCAAAGTTCACACACAAAACATGAAAATTATGCTGGAATTGCCAATCTCCAGCATAAGAAAACAGCTCTTCATTCCTACCTTAGACTTCACCCACTTCAACTGCATAGATCATTACACTGAGAAGGAATAGTTCACGTCACCTAGTTTTCTATTCTGAATATATGCTTCACCTCATCTAATGAAACAACTTTTCCAAGCTTTGTGCTCTAAGATGAGTTCTTGGAGACAGGAGCCATGCAATCACCTGCACCTTAATCCAAACGTTTTTCTTTAAGGTCACAAGCCTAATGTCTGTTTTTCCTGCAAGTCCTCACAGAACATGGAAACAGCATCTATAAGCCACTTTACCACATAAGCTGCCCCCCCCTCGCATTTTGTAAGAACCAGAAGTGGCTTGTCAGGAGATACACTGCAGCAAAATCAGTCAGCTCAGTCAATATCAGTTTTATTTTTCTGAAGCAAAAAGGATCCCAAGCCTATAAGCACAAGGAAGAGTGCGGTTCACTCTTCCAAGGCCTTGCTGCACACTGGGGCTCCTTACAGTAAAGCAACCACTACTGGGATTATGCCACAATTTGATTAATATTTTTCTAAATAGAACCATCCAAAAAGAAGCATTTCCCCAAGTGTCATTTCACCTACCTAGTACTTTCTTCTTCTTTCCAAAAATAACACAAATATTAGTTTTAGTTTGCAGAGAGAGGCAGCAGGGAATATATCTGGTTAAACCTTTGAAAGTCAACAGAAATATGGGATCAGGTCCACAGTAAACTTTATAGAGTGTCACCTGCAGAGGAAATTACTCATTGCATGATTGATGCCACAATTAGAGGCATAAAAAGTAATTCCATGATAAACAAGCAACCAAGCAGAAAAGGAATAATATCCTAAGAGCATGTATGTGTGCTCACACAAAAGTATATACTGGACGATACCAAACAGTCTTCACACACACACAGACACAAATTCTTCAACGAAATTAACAGCACAGTATCCCTCATCTCCTCTCCCTTCCCCGCAACGGCCCTGATTTTGGGACTGCATTTGGCCAGTATCTGCCCCTAGTGCCACTAAAACAACTCCAGGGCAATTAGCCACGTTACACAGCTATCACACAGCCATAACTCATTGCTTTCAGAGCTGCCATTTCCCATAGGAATGTGGGCCAGCAATGCAAACTAGCACAGCTCCACCAATGTCACATCCATCCAGGCCACACCAGATCTGGCCTGAGGTCTAACGATCTTCCAGTCAAACCTCTGGGTACACACAAGGGAATAAATGTGTTTTGTTGCTGAAAAAGCAAACATATCCAAATGTCAACTTTTTGGGTTTTTTTTAGAGGCAAAAAGAGGGAGGGGAGATGGCATTAGAGATGGAATTCTCTACATCTTCACAAGTTACATCATTTACTACCTTTATGGAACCACATCAGAAAAGCTGCAGCCAAGGTACCACCTCAGCTGAGAGAGTATGAACCCTTCCACGCACACTTGTATTTATTTACCCTTGTGATCCACGTTTACTAAACAACTTCAATGCACCACTTCAATCCACAGCACATGGGCTTGATACATTTTTGTGGTTCCTCTCCAAAACTTTCACATATAAACTGCTGCTTCAGGAAACCAAAAGCTGCGTGCTAATCTGCAAGTGGGTTATTTCTGCCCATGCCCCCATACTGGTCTGACAAGCAGAACAATGTGCTCAAACGCTTGCTTACCTGAGACTGACACTTTCATAAGGGCTTCCAGAGGTCTGTTGTTGTCCAGATCACGACTGAGTTTGAGTTCCCCAGTGGCAGAGTCCAAAAGGAGCAAGTTTAATTCATTGCCTTGCACAAAGGTGTAAGCCAAACTGTCAGACACATCGGGATCATGAGCTGGGATCTTGCCAATCACACCAGAGGGAAAGCTGTTGGACTTGTTGGTCACATAGTTATTGAAGAGGATCTGGAAGTCCTGCAGCACGGGTGGGTTATCATTCTGGTCCAGGAGGCGGATGTGCACTGTTGCTCGGCTGACAAGAGGGGCTGAAGTGGCCTGCACCACAATAACATACTCTGTCCGGCTCTCATAATCCAGGTCCATTAGGGCTGTGAGGTCTCCATTGAGCAAGTCTAGCTGGAAGACCTCAGGGATGTTCCCCTCTACAATCTGGTACATGATCTGTGCATTGGTCCCCTCGTCAGGATCAGCCGCACTGATCCGTGCTACAATAGAGCCCACAGGGCTGTTCTCCTCCACAAAGATGTCAAATTCATCCTTCTCAAAGACAGGGGGATTGTCATTGATGTCCAGCACAGTCACCTGGATATCCACAGAGGCTTTCAGTGGTGGGCTGCCCCTGTCCACAGCAAAGGCCCGCAGGCTGTAGACAGCCACGTTCTCACGGTCCAGCTTGCGCAGTGTGCGTATCACTCCAGAAGTCGGTTCAATGTAGAAGTCTCCATCTCCATCATCACCACCTTGGAATGTATAGAGGAGACGTCCATTGAGGCCTGAGTCACGGTCGGTGGCAGACAGCTGCAGGACACTGGTGGAGAGTGGCACATCCTCAAAAACTGAGCCTTGGTAGCGGTCACGCAGGAAGCGGGGTGCATTGTCGTTGGCATCCAGGATGAGGATCTCAACATACGTGGTGTCCGACTTCTGTGGGATGCCATTGTCATGGGCTGTAATGGCCAAAGTGTAGGAGGCCTGGTCCTCATAGTCCAGCTCCATCAGGGTGGTGATGGTGCCTGTGTCAGGGTCAATGCGGAACTGGGGGATGTTATCGTCCAAAATGTAAGTGATTCTTGCGTTCTCCCCCGTGTCTTCATCGGTGGCACTGATGGTGACAATGGAGGTGCCAATGGGTTTGTCCTCGCTGACACTCACTGTGTAGTGGGAGCTCTGGAAGACTGGGCGGTGTGTGTTGGCATCTGTGACATTGATGAAGACCTGGACAGTGTCAAAGCGAGTGCCATCAGAGGCAGTGACTGTGAGCACATACTGCCTTTCTTGCTTGTAATCCAGGGGCAAGGCCAATGTGATCAGCCCCCCTCCGCTCTGACTGGTGATGGCAAAACGGTTCCTGGTGTTGCCACTGGTGATCTGGTAAGTCACAACACTGTTAACGTCCCTGTCCACTGCTGTCAGTGTCAGGACACTACTGCCCACAGCTGCATCCTCGTTCAGTCTGAGGTGATACACCTTTTCTGTGAAGGTGGGGTTGTTGTCATTCACGTCCAGGACAGTGATGGACACGCTGGCTGAGGAGGTCATGACTGGTATGCCATGGTCCCTGGCCTCCACCCCAAAGTGATAGTTCTCCACAGTCTCTCGGTCCAGCTCTGCAGCCACAGTGATCCATCCTGTGCTGTTGTTGATTTGAAAAGGGAACGCAGAGTCACCTGCTACAGGGGCACCTCCAGTGGACGGTGCCATCTCTATGAGTTTATACTCCAGGCGGGCATTCTCTCCAGAGTCAGCATCCACGGCCTGGATGTGCAGCACTGAGTAGCCCAGCGGAACATTCTCCAGCACCGTGGCCTGGAATGGAGTGCTCACAAAGATGGGGGCATTGTCATTCACGTCCACAACCTGCACTGACACCATGCCACTGGAGTTAATCAAAGGAGGTCTGCCCCCATCCTGGGCTTTGATACGGAGTGTGTACTCCCGAATAGTCTCATAATCCAGAGGGTTAATCAGGTCGATGGCGCCAGAGAAAGAGTGAATATAGAATTGGCCTTTCAGGTTGCCACTCACAATGCTGTAGTGCACCTGGGCATTGCTGCCCCGGTCCCGATCTGTGGCCTGTACCTGCAGTATCTGGCTGTTCACTGGGGCATCCTCTGGCACCTGGACCAGGTAGCGCTTCTCACTGAACTGAGGATAGTTGTCATTCTCATCCTCTACAGTGATGTGCACCATAGCCGTGGCACTGCGTGGTCCTGGATCCTTGCCCTGGTCATTGGCTTCCACCACCAGGTGGTACTCAGAGACCTCCTCACGGTCCACTGGGGCTCGGGTCCTCACAACCCCTGAACGTGGGTCAATCTCAAAGACCCCATCACCAGCTCCTGGCTCCAGCAGGCGGTAAAGCATGTTGGCGTTGGCTGGGGCATCACCATCGGTGGCGCGAATGGTCAGCACCTCATAACCCACCTCCAGGTTCTCTCGGATGCTCTCCCGATACTCAGGCTGCTCAAACACTGGCTCGTGGTCATTGGTGTCACTCACAGTCACTGTCAGGTAGGTGGTGGCCGAGCGGCGACGTGGGGAACCGTGGTCGGAGGCGGTCACCTTCAGCACGTGGGTGTCTTTCGTCTCCCGGTCCAGGCTGCGGGCAGTGACCACACTGCCTGTCTCGGTGTCGATGGAGAAGTAGTCGTTGGAGCGCTCGTCAAAGAGCGCCTCCATGGAGTACGCCAGCCTGCCGGCTTCCCCCTCGTCGGGGTCCTGGGCCCGCAGCACGATGACCGCCGTGCCGGCCGGCTCGTTCTCGGGGATGGAGACCTGGTAGCTGGGCAGCTGGAACTGCGGGGGGTTGTTGAGGCTCCGCGCCCGCCGCTCTCCCCGCCGCACGCCGCCCTCCCCGCCCGGCAGCGGGGCGCAGCCGGCGGCGGCCCCGCGGGGCTCGTTGGCCGCCCGGTGCCGGGTGCGGCGCAGGCAGGGGCCGCTGCCGCCGCGGGGCTCGGCGGGCGGAGCGCGGCGCGGCGCGGTCCCCGCCGCCCTCAGGCGCCCGGCGGGCGGCAGCGCCGGAGGCTCGGCGGCGGCGGCGGCGGCGGCAGCGGGCGTCCGTGGCCCCCGCGGGCAGGTGGAGCAGCGGGGCGGCGCGGGGCGGCCGCGGGTCCCCGCCGCCCGCCGACGCCAGGGCGCAGAGCAACGCGGCCCAGGACACGCAGGCGGCGGCGGACAGCAGCCGCGGCATCTCCGGAGCTCAGCGGGCAGCGGGGCCGGGCAGCGGGCTGCCGCACAATCCATCCACCCGCCGGGTCGCCCGCCCGCCCGCATCCATCAGCCGCCGCCCCGGCCCCCGCCGCTCTCGCCTCCCGAGCCCCGCCGGCCCCGAGCCCCGCGCCCCGTCCCGGTCCGCGGGCAGTGGGCTGGAGAGCTCCAACTTTTCCACCTTAAACTTTGAAGTGAGTTCAAAATGGCTCCTCTCCTCCTCCTCCTCCCGCCGCCGCTCCCCAGAGAGCGATTAGCATAAACCTGCTGCTCCTCTCCTTCGCCAAAAAGGAAAAAAGAAAATCAAACACCGCGGTCTCCCCCGCGGCGGGGCCGGTCCGCGGGCGGCGCGGGTCCGCGTGGCTGCGCGACACGGCAGAGCCGCCGCGCCTCGTCCGTCCCGTCGCGTCCCTTCCCGTCCTGTCCCGTCTCGTCCCGCTCCAGCCTCCCGGCTCAGCTCGGCTCCGCTTGAGCAGCGCAGCCTGCGCGGAGCGCGGCGGGCGCTGCCCGGGGCGGGGTTTCCTGCCGGCCCCGCCCGGCCCCTCCCGGGCGGCGGCATCGGGGGCCGGGCCGAGTTCGGCCCCGCGGGGCTCCCGCATCGCCGCCCGGCGCCTGTCGGCGGCCGGGGGAGCTGCCCGTCCCGGCGGAGCAGGAACCGCCGCGCCAGCCCCGCTGCCCCTCGCGAACGGCGCTCCGCGGGTCGGGAGCCGCGGGCGGCGACGCGCAGTCCCTTCCCCACGCAGCAACCACCTGTCGTCTCCGACCCGTCGTCCAGAACAAAGTTAAACCGAATTTTATTTTAACTTATGTTCTTAAATTCTCGCTATGGAGGGCGGAGGGGGGAAGTGAAATTACTTTCCAGGGCAAAGTGAGCATCATGTGGGGGCCTGAGGTGGGGCTTCTGGTACCCTCACGCAGGATCTACTGCCACTCTCGCGCCTTGCTCTAAACAACGCAAAGCAACCGCTAGGATCTAGAGCCTTGAGTTAAAAGATTTCTTTGGGGCAATTGCAGATAACGATAAACAGGATGCAAACTTTCTGTGGGGCGAAGCAAAGCCTACCCCCGCGTGAAAATGTTGCACTGGTGATTATAATGTCAATTCTACGAATTTATGCTCAGTACTTGATGTCGTGCCACTTTTCCCTGGGTGACATCGGCGCCGCAGCGATGCGCCCGGGCCCGTCCGCATCCCCGTGGCTGCAGTGGCCCCTGGTGGGTGCGGCGGGAAGGGCGCGGGCAGCGCATCCCGTGCTCCTGGGCTAGGGCGGCGGAGATGATGCGGGAAACCCGCCTTCGGTGCTCAACCTACCTGCCGTCGGTGACAAAGACCGATGCTAACCTACAGAAATCCCCCATAAAAGAGCTTTACGTAGGAAGAAGACCGGGGATGGGAGCAATGAGGAGCCCAAAGTTGCCGACTGGAATTTTGCAAAACTTTGTTACTTGTAGGAGCTGGGAGGCAACTTCTAGAGAGATCTGTTACTGTCAGTTCAGGCTCTTCAGCACTTAAAAGGAGACTACGAACAAAACAGATTCTTTCATCGGCTTTCATCCCTGGAACTGCATTATTGCACAGGAAAGGAAATAAAAAACAACCAACCACCTGGATTATTGCCAGTATGTCTGTCAGGAGGAAAAAGAGCTCTATAAATTGAAGTTTTGGAAGATGTTTAGCTGATTCAGCTTTACTCAGTTAGTGATTTTTTAAATGGAATTTAGAAGCTCACTTGGCTTTTCAAATCCTCTGATGAAAATGATCGTCAAGAAAAGAAAGAGGAAAGAAATAGGTTAAAAAAATAAACATAAGCTTCTATTTATCAAGTTTGAGTGGCAGTAGTGATCTGCTTTATACTCCAGAAACCGAGAAACTCACTGGGTGGCTGAGTTAATTGATATAACATGGGACTCTGTATAAGAAAACCCTACTTGAAGTCCACACTTTTCTTGCTTCACTCTACATTTTCTTGTTGCCATGCTTAATGCCCAGGATTTGAAAAATAAGCTCTTGTTATAAAACATTTTTTTTTGTCTTTCCAAAAGTGAGATCCAAGTACGTTTCAAGAGGGTTTATTAGATAAAATAGATCTGCAAGAAAAGACAACTGAAACTTTTTTCTTTAGATTTTATTGCAATAAGAGGCAACCTCTATGAGTTGGGAAGGGAAGATACTGTAAAAGCTTCTGTATAAACCAGTCAAATGTATGATTAGACAAAATCCTTCATGTTTTCCCTGTTTGTATGACTTGCCTTCTATTTTCAGTTAATTTTGTCTTGCTGTGACATGTTCCCATGTTTTCTTATTAAAAGTATAATCCCTATTGTTTCTTGCATACATTACACCATTTGTCATATTATTTTACCATAAAAATAAATTTCAAATGCCAAATGGTGAATACTGTATTGAACCCTGACTCATTGCCCTAGAGAGAAGAATGGCTTAATTAACACGTTGGCAACTCAAATCACTTTTCAGTGGTGAAATGTCTCATGCCTGTTCCCAGATCACTCCATACAGAAATGGGGGCTGGTGCTAGATCATAAGTCATTGCTGGTGGGATCTGTTTTTATTGCTGTTTCTGCGTGTCCAGAAGAGTCGGAGAAGGCAATAGTGAAACAGGATGTTTGGTAAAGGTAACTCAAGGTAGTGAGAAAAAACAGAATTACATCTCTCTCTTGTTTTAACAGGCAAGTTTTTAGTGAAGGGTGGTCCTTCTAAGAAAATCAGATGCTCTCTCTGTGTCTGGTTCTGCAGATTTTCTGATATAAGCTGCCCTTTTCTGTAGAAGAAATCACACTGACATCACTATGATGAGCAACGTCCATAAAAAAATGCAAGTGGGAGAGGTTTTGCCTGACCCTTTGTTTCCTTAGTACCAATTGATGACATACTCATTTCACAGTTCAAAAAATGCTCTGTTTCAACTTGTCCAGGAGAGAAATATGTCAAGTTTCTTTACAAAGTGGATTTAAAAAAACCCCCTGAGAAACTAAAAAAAAAAAAAAAAAAAAAAAAATAGAGCTGTTGCCCAACTCCATTCAGTGCTCAGCTTAAAAAAAACCAAATAATTTAACTGGAAGGGATTTTCTTAAAACATGAAGTTTACAAGACCAGGGGAGAGATAAAAAATCATTCCTTAACTTGCTGTGAGATCCATAGCCCAGAGGAAGACAAATGCCGAGCTGAAGTTGCCTGCGTTTAGATTCAATAATATTTTTAAGGTTGGGATTAAGTGATTCAGTGTAAAATCTGTCCCTATGGAGGAGGTGGTTCTATGGAAGGGTATGGAGCTCTGCTCATCTTGGCCCACAAGTACTTTGAGGAAAGACTTAAAAATTCACATTCAGTAATGCTGTTTTACAAACAGTTCTTTTTTTTTTTTTTTTTTTTTTTGGATAAGAATAAGAATGGTGAAAAGTTTTTTTTGTCATTGGAATTGTGTACTATATGCAGAAAGGGGTATATGCAATGTGTCCCCCACCCCTCCAACCAGACTCTTGCTTAGAGGGAGAAGAAGAAAGTTTATCCTCAATTTTAGGCATCCATGTAACACAAACTGTATCTTGTACAAGATCTCTGTATACATGGGGTTAACATAAATTGATACATGTAACACATATTCATAACTGCATGTATTTACTTCACAAAGGCACCAGTGATCTATTCCTGCTTAAGTAATGCTTTGAGCAAATAACCTGAGAAACCACAACACACAGCAATAAAGCAACCTTTAACGATGCTTTATTCCTCAACCTTCCAATTTTCTAGCACCTGGAAAGAAAATGGATGTTTTGTGCCACACATTAGAAGTGAACATTAGGTTTTGGAGGGCAACATTGTTTATTACCCATGATTTCAAATAAACTGGCAACACATTAGACATGAAAAAACAACAAAAAAAACCCAACAAAAAACAAACCCCATAAAAACCCAAAACCCAAATCAAAACCAAATAACAAATAACTTGCTAGTTTTTAGACTACCTGTGCTGGTTGCTTTTACATCCTACCCCCAAGGTTGAGCCTCTTCATTGTCTGGGACTGCACATCAGTAGAGATCAGTCTTCCTTGATATCAGACAAAACCTAATTATAAAAGAGAAGGGCAAACTAAAAGAAAAGGGTAAACTAAGAGGAATTACTCACTTTTGAAGGTTTCCCCTGCCCATGTCAGGAGGCAGGTTGGAGCCCTGGGCTGCCACCAGCTAAGTCACCCCTGGTTCTCTGGGGAAGGGCACCACAGAGGGGACCTCCACCTGCCCAAAGCTCCCACAAGAGACCTCATGTCTCTACAGTGTGCAAACTAGTCTGAGGACTGAAGCTGAGAGTATAATTCTAGTGAATTTAAATTGGATAAATCCAAGATTTTAAACACCTTCTCCAATCACTACAGAAAGGAAGCATGATAAGTTGCTCTGTGAACAGGCATTTGGACTTCCAGTCCCCATACGAACCTGTTCCATGTCCAGGCCAAGAAAGGTAAAATAAGCAAAAAAATTAATTTTTCCACTTTTCATTTGAGTTTATTTTAGGAATAGAAGAATTAATTCAAGCTCCATAAAGTGAAATATGATCCTTCACCTATTGCAGGAACCATATGGGTTTGGAAGCATTTCAGAAAATACTTTTATTCCTAACATTCATATTCTTTGAGATAAGAACGGGTTTCAAAATGCTGGGAACCTTGTTGCAGGAATTATGTTCAAGGTTTCTTGACTGTATGTAGCTTCTCTTCTCAGAAAGAGAAGAAACAATTTGGAGCTCTCTGTGAGTTTGTTGTAGTGAATCATACTGTTGCTTCTTTTAAAATCCTCGGTGGAGACAGCGGCAGTTCAGTGTTGGAACTTGTTTATTTCCTTAGACTTCATACCATCCATTTATAATTTACCCTAAGGAGCTCAGCTCCACCCTACTCAAACACTGCCTGTGAATTTCCTCACTCTAAATTGGTTTGGGTATTTTTTTTCCCTCCTCACTTAAGTTAGCTAAAGGCTTCACTAGTTACAACATGCAAATAGGCAAATAAACCAATAGAAGAGCAAATTTCACGCCCAAAAATTGCATGGTGGCCAAGAGCAAATAAAAGCTGAATATGACTTGACTGTTATTTATGAGAAAAGTGATGTAGAGACTAATGCATCAGAAATGTAGTTTTACAAAATAACAAGCTCTGTAACACATACTGTAACAAACTAGTACAAAAAATGTGAGACTAATGATCCAGTTCAAGTAAGCAGAGTAGAAAGCCGAGGTCTACAGATTCATGGGATTTTCTTTACTTTTCCTATCTCTCCTATACAGTAACAGAGGTACTGAGTGGAAAAAAAAAAAACCTTGGAAATTGTCTTTGACTGTTTGTTTTACAGGACTTGCCCTTTCTCTCTCTCACAGGGTCTCACCTTGTGATGTATGGTCTCACCTTATGATGTACAAACAGATTAAAAAATCTGCTCTCATGGCTTTGCCCAAGAGTTTTCTGAAAGTTTTCTGTCAGTCCATCAAAATAAAGGTGCAGTAGGACAGGTATCATGCTTTGCCAGCTCCTGTTGTTTAATCAGGGGATTAGGGGACTAAGTAATAAGGAGAAAGTACAAAAGGGAAACACTAGCTTGGTAGACACTCTAGCTTGACTAAGTGATGGGTTAAGGATTGGAGTGGGCTGGATTTTAACATCATGTTGCAAACACCCCGATGTGGTCACCACAGAGCAGCTACTGATGGTGCTACAAGAACCATGAGAAGCAAGGAGATGACACAGAGGATTAGTAGATTAAGTAGCAGAGTTCAAGTACTGATAGAGATGTATCTGGCTGTGGAGAAGTCTTCTGCAGGACTGCACAGTACGCTCATGGGGTAGGCAAGCTCTGCATCTACATGGGATCATAGAGATAATGTTCTCGTAGCACCATCAGTAATTACTCCTTGGTGACTACATCGGGGAGTTTGCAACATGATGTTAGAATCCAACCTACTCCAATTTCTCCCCTAGTAATTCCTTCACACTCTCTACTCTTTAGACACCCATTTCATATTGAAACATTGTTTTCCAGGGATTTTAATGCCTCCAAAATATTTTTTTTCTGGAGTGAACTAAGAGTTTCTGAACTTTTCATGGTTTAAATGGAGACAGGATTAGGCTTTCTCCTCCAGTCACCATTACTTTATCCTTATCAGCACCAAGCATCATCTACCATTATATTACCCTCTCTCTCAGGACCAAGAGATTCTTCTCCAGAAGCTGACTGGATTTGATGTCATTGGATTCAACAACCCTGAGTATTTTTGTAACATCTATACACCCAGTTACCTTTCTGTTCAGCTCCTCCCTGGCAGTAGGGCCTTGTAGGCTGTTTTTCATTGGCTTGCCACGGGCTCTTTGGACACAGCAACATTTGCAGAAGGAAAGCATTGAGGGAAAATCTTTCACCTGCTAATCAAAGAATATTCAAAGGGCTTTTGGTGGATAGGCATGAAGGTGGAGTGAAAGCAAGAACACTCTGCGTTTGGTCTAACCTGTTCCTTTCCTAGAAATTCAATTCCATTTGAAGACAAGGTATTTCAGACTCCTAGGGGAGGAAGCACACAGCTCTAATGAAGCACTTGCAGGCAGGGGATTAGTTGACCTGTTGAAAAAATAAAAATATTAAATGAAATGTTAATGTGGAAATATGAAATCAGTGTAACAGGTTGTTCGGATGACGGCAGAGTTTGAGGCTTTGTGGCAGTCTAAGCAAAAGAAGGTGTTCAGCACCTCTCTTAATCACTGTATTTTTTGCATGTGAGGTTTTATGACTATCATTATTTCTTCCCCTTTCTTAGTCTTTTTCATACCTAAAGCACAATGGAAGGTTTCTAATTCTGGGCTGAAGACACCACGATCTTTTCATCTCTTTTCAAGAGGTCTAGGACTAGTCATTCTTTTTCTCACAGATGCATTTTGTAACATATTTCTAAGTGTTCATCAGCTTGGCACCTCCAAATGTGGAAAAATAAAAAGTGTCTGAGGAATATACCAAACCACTTGAACTAGAGCTGTGATGGGCCCCAGTTAAGGCTCTCTCTGGCTCTGGGATGGGTGTGCAGAGACACCATGTCATCCTGCAGACACTCACAGCGGTCAGGTCCAAGTGCTGTGCAGGACTGCTGCATTGCACCACTGTTGTGCTACCAGGCTGAGCTTTGCCCTGTGCCATCCCATGCCAGGCTGTGCTTAGCACAGCCCTTGGGACTATGCCCAGTGAGAAACTTTGTTGGAGTTACCCTGTGTGTGTTGGGAAAGGTAGAAGAGCTGTTCTGTGGGAGCAAGACATGCTGTACCAGTTGGCCTCAGTGCCAAAGACTGGCCCCTCCCCTGATTTATTTCCCAGTCTAAACAAATGTTTTTGTGCCCCAAAGACAATAAAATTTCATTTGAGATGAATGAAACATATTGCATTTTCAAAATCAAGTATTATAAGTGTTGGCTTTTCTGCTGCTCTACTAGCTACTGAGCACCAAGGCTCTTCTGGGGGAAATCGCTGTCTTGCCTCTCCAGGAGCTTTCACCAGGCTCACTACTCATTAACAGAATATGTCTCTGGTTGCTGGATTTCTTCAGAGATCACTCAATGTTGTTTCATAAAAGAGAGGAAGAACGTTTGCACTCTTAATGACTTTAGTTGTCATCACTTGTCAGCTTTGTGTGCTGAGGTCTCTGTTAGGTAGCATAATTATCATTGTATTTAAATATAGGTAATTATAATCTGGGAAGCGGTCCAAATTCTGCTTTTTAAGTAAAATTGGTGGAGCCTATTTGCAGCAACTGGAGCCCCTCAGCACAAAGCAGCCTCACTGGCAGCACCACAGAGGCTGTGGGAGGATGTGCCATGTGGATACAAGGGACCCACCTTCCTGCTCAGGTGCAGCCAGGGGTCATTTCTTGTTCTATCTGGTATTCCCCCAAACACCCCAATCTTCACTTATTCTAGTCTGAAAGCTGTATTCAGAAAAAAAAGGACAAAAATAATCACTTGTTACACAGGCTGGGGAATGGGAAGATCATTAGGCTGTCAGGCATGTACTCCCTCTCTGCTGCTGCTACCAGGCTGATTTTCCTTGTACCAACAGACATGGGTCTCACAAGCCTCAAACAAACAAGAGTCACACAAGGTGGTTTCCACAGAGTAGCTTTGGTTTCAAATCCACCACCACTCATATCACAGCAATGGTTCCACAGGGCTCTGCAGAGCCAAAACATCACCATGACCACCCTGCCTGCTTCTCCTTGGTACTTTAGTAGTTTAGGGATTACAGTGGTAGTGCTGGGTTGGCATTTAGACTTGATGATCTAAAAGGTCTCTTCCAACATTGATGATTCTATGAATCTATGATTCCAGACCTGACCTACAGCTATAAATGCCCTCTTGATGATTTTATTGTCTTCGAGGCACAAAAACATTTTCAGGTGAAAAAAATCCTCTGGGAATATCTCTAACCATAGTGACTGGAGTGTGCAGCATCAACCCTAGCTGCTGTCTCTACAGCTAGTTGTACTTTCTGCCATGTCATGTTAAGGAAATGCAGGGTGTTCTTGAGTTTTGTAGACCGTGAGTGAAACACTGGGACTCTCTTCTACTCAGAGAGCATCTCTCTAACACTAGAAAGTGGTGATCTCCATTTCCCCCCATAGTGCAAAAAATGAAATATTTTCTGAACTACGAGGATGCTGAGAGACTTGGAACTAAAAATATTCCCACATCTGTCACTGAAAAAGGTTGTCAAAATTGGCTTATTCTGAAAATTGTAACCAGCAAACCATGCTGTCAGCACAGGCTAGGGCAGAGACGACTCTTGGGTCCACGGGCCTGTAGTGCTGGGATGCTGGACTTCTCATGGGCAGATATCACTGGATGCTAGTGGGTTGCTTCTTAGGAAAGGGGATGAAGGGAAGCCTTTTGTCTTCCTGTTTAGAAGATGAGATTCTGTCTCGGCTTTCTCACCCAACTGCATGTTGTATATACTCTGCAGATGCCAAAGATGTGTGAATAGTAGGGGTGCTGAAGGCATATTGCCCTGCATCTGTGTTTTACTATAATACAACTGAGATTGCTTCCTGTCCTAATCCATGATCTCCACCCGTTTTATGGGTAGAGGCAAGGCTCTCTTGGAAAGGCCTTACCTTTTTCATATGTTGTAACTTTCAATCACATGGTTTGTTCAGCCCCAAGGCAGCATTTTCCTAAAATACAGAAGGAGCCAACCTTGCTAATACATTGGGTAGGAACTTGGTGGCTATTACAGTACATTCAGTGAAACATCTCTCATCTCTGCAACATTGTTCTCCTGATTCTGTGCAGTGGAAGGATATGCTCTCTTTCGGATTTTATGCTCATTACTTTGCAGATTGTCTCTTTGCCTCATTTTCAGTGGTACTTCTGGTGAATGACAGTTTGGTTTGGATGAGGTTCTGCAAGACTTTTTGTCCAAGCCACAATACTGAATGTGTCTGCCATGAGTGATGGAAGTAAAGTCTCTGCTTCTCTGCTCTGTTATATTGACCTAGCTAATTGTCTCAGTTTAAATGGGACATAGGTTCTTTGCTGAGGGTGAGTTACGAGAAAGACAAACTTCTCCCTCTAAGCAATTGTAAATTCAAAATTAAGAGGCTCTGATTGAAGGGGAAAAAATTGTGGAAAAAGGAAAAATAACATCCCTTTATTTAAAGATATATGTGTATTGGCAGAAATAATGAAAGAAAACAAGTAAAACAACTAAACAGTACTCCTATACCCACAAATAATCCCCTTCAAAACAAACCAATAAATAAGCAAAGAAAAAAAAAAAGTAAACAGTTCAGTTTGTGCCCTTTGGTGCAATTCTAACTACAATCAACAGGGGGTGCTGGATGACTGGATTCAGTTGGATCACTGGAGATGCAGAGCTTGTAGTGTCTTGTGCTGGTCACCAGGGGGTGCTGTTCAATCACTGAACACGCAGAGCCTGCAGTTCTTTATTCTGGTCAGCAGGGGGTGCTGTGGAATCACTGCTCGTTGCCACGTGGGAGTAACACCCTCCAGGGTGCACTGGAGAAAACCGAAAATGGGTTTCCCTCCCCCACACACACACTGGGAAAGGGGAGAGAGAGAGGAGGGAGAGAAACAACAACAAAAAAGTCATCCCCAATGGGAAAAAACCCTCACTTTTTCTGCTGGCTAAATCGTGCGGTATAGTTTTCCTTCTCTCTTTGATGTGCACAAGAACTACTGCTAAGGAAGAAACAAACAGGAACAGGGAAGAGAAAAGGAAAAAAAAAAAAAGAACTCCAGAAACAGTTCCTTTCTGATGAAAAATCTAAGCAGAATCCAGAGCTGGCAACCAGGCTGAGAACAAAACCCCACAGAGCTTCCACTCTGACCTTGTTCCAACCTCTGCAGCAAACCTGAACTTCTCCCCCCGTTTCCCAGAAGACGAGATTCTGAGGCCATTCCTGCTTGATTTCTAAGAACCAGCAAAACCATGACACTAATGGACCCAAATTCATTCTGATCCAGAAAATTCTCTTAAGTAATGGGAATAGCTGAAAGTGGAATTTGGCCTACTGTGCACAGGATCTGCCTCAGGGACAGGACTACCAAGCCAGTGATGTGCCCTCACTGCAAAGCAAGCTCTTAGTGTCCTCCTGGGGTACACTAGGCAAAGTATTGCCAGGAGGTGGCTGGAGGGGATCCTTCCCCTCTGTTCATCACCACAGAGCACACACCTGGAGTGTTGGGTCCAGTTCTGTACTCCCCAGTATAAGAGAGTTATGGACATGCTAAAGAGAGCACAGTGAAGGGCCATGGAGATGATGAAAGGGCTGAAACATCGCTCCTATGAAGAAAGGCTGAGTGAGCTGGGACTGTGCATCCCGGAGAAGAGAAGCTCAGGGGGATCCCATCAGTGTATACAGATGCCTGAATGGAGGGAGCAGAGAGGATGGAGCCAGGCTCTTCTCATGGTGCCCAGTGAAAGGACCAGAGGCAATGGGCACAAAACGGAACAGGAGGTTCCCTCTGAACATCAAAAAAACACCTTTTCACTGTGAGAGTGAATGAGCACTGGCACAGACTGCCCAGGAAGGTTGTGAAGTCTCCATCACTGGAGATACTCAAAGGCTGTCTGGCCATGGGCTTTACTGTCTTTGCAAAGTCAAGCTCCCAAGAGTATGCCAGAATTAAGGTGAGCTATGCATGTTATACAGACTTCTTAAGCACACATATTTGGGAATTTGTTGAAGTTTCTCAGTGGAGCACCTGTTGTACACTATGGACATAATAATGGAAAATATTTTAGCCTTCTTTCACGTTTAGTTAAGGCTTTTCTGGCTAGCTGTCTCCATTCCTGTTATAGAGCCTGTAGATAAACAGCTTCTTCTCAGGTTTGAGATGTCATCTAGTGGGAGATAATATGTGCTCCAGTAAATGCCTAGTACCTTTGATGTTTTTCCTCAAATGTGGTAGGTACTGAATATGAGTGATACATAAAAACCAAGAACAGACAGAGCAAAGGGTTTCCCAGTCTCTGGCAGTGGGCAGTGACAGGCCCTGCAGGCAGAGTGAAAGGAGATGACATGCAGGTGCTGGTGCTTCATGAAAGTGCTTGCAGACTGCAACTATCTGTGGTCCAAAGACTTCCTGACCAGAAATAGCACCTTTGTTTTTCATAGTGTCAAATGGATTTTTCTTCCATAAATTTGGCTGATTGTTTTCTGAACTGTGTAAACTTTGGCATCCTCCCACAAACTGCTGTGAAGCTTCAGCACATGCTGTGTGAGAAACCCTCCCCTTCCCTCCCTGCAGAGTCTGCCACCTGCTTGGGATCTCAGACATCCTCAGACAATGTGCTCTGCTCCTTTTCTTCACCCTGCTCAAGACTTCATGCACAGCCATCACAGTCCCTCCTCAATTATTTATTTTCAGGTTTAATGGCTGCAAATTATTTTTTGTAACTTATTTTCACATTATACTTGCCTCGAAATGGGGGCTCAGAAATGTGCATCATGCTTTGATTTGCAATAGCTTATTCAGGTTTTATCTCTGCATATTGGAAGTTAGAATTGGGCTTGCTAAGAGGTTTGACTTAAACTTCTCTATCTTTTATCTGCAAATTTCACCTTTCATTTTACTGTCCAATTTCTGTGTATTCTGAAACCCTTCTGCAACTGCTGAATGACTTTAGACAGCTGCGTACAGCTGACAACTTTACCCGTTATCCCAGAAGGTCTATTATTCACATTCTTTTGCAGCTTTTATAGAAACTCATTGCTCAGAGTAGTTGCAGCATATGTCAGTGTAGGACTCCAGCTGGGACTCCCCTTCTCCGTGAATAATGCCGGTGTATTCCTGCTTTTTGCCAATTGCTTGCTCACATGAAGATATTCTCTCTTAATCCATGGCAGCTACTTTACAAGCTGCTGTTGAAGGAT
Organism: Myiozetetes cayanensis; assembly: GCF_022539395.1. Classification (NCBI taxonomy): domain Eukaryota; kingdom Metazoa; phylum Chordata; class Aves; order Passeriformes; family Tyrannidae; genus Myiozetetes; species Myiozetetes cayanensis. The sequence continues at coordinate 15,291,328 of NW_026087521.1, forward strand.
TTCTCCAATGCCTTTTGAAAATCGAATTGACTGTATCTGTTGGATTTTGCTCATCCATTGACACCAGCTTGCTGATGCTTTTGAAGAAATCATACAGATATGTGAGTCATGACTGCTGACACTGTGATGAATATATCCTATTCACATATCCACATGACCAATCCTTTCCAATAGTGGAACCCGACTGTGGAATGGGGGAAAAAAGTGGAGTTCCTGGGTAGGAGCAGCTTAGAGTGCTTTTCATGTTTATACATATATTCTTGCCCAAAAATACTGTCTGCTTCCCACATAAGAAAAATTGGGAATCATGCAATTCATCTTTCAGCCACCAGGTAGAGGCAAAAGACATTGCAATACAGCTGCCCTGGTGATAATACAACTATTTCCAAAATAGTGGTCTGATTGACATTAGAAGAAAGCTTCTGACTAATCTGCCTTCATGGTTCTTAAAACAGGTCTGGCCAAATTCAAATATAAAAATTAATTTTGAATCTTCTTAGCTCTGTAGTCAATTAGTTAATTAGAAAGCTGTTGCAGACAATCAGTATGAAGCACACTAATTACTCCTTTCTACCTAACACATGAAAAATTAATCATGGTAGAGTTGCTATACTTTCTAAGACAATGGTAACAACAGGTCTCTCAAAGAGCATCCAATGAAGTTTTGTTTTTTCTTTTCCTTTTTTTTTTTTTGTGTGTGTGTGTGTAGGAAAATGTAATAATTTACCTTTTAAGTGTTTTTTAAATTGCAGATTTTTCAAGTCTGGCCTTACAAAAAGAGTCATTAAAAAGGGGGCCAAATACTAGTGCCAATACTCAAAGGTATTAAACATTAAATATGCACAACAGTATCTTTGTTATATTCATGGTGTTTTCATGAGTTTTAATCAGTTTTACTTTCACAGAGCAGAAGCATAAACATGAACAACTGAGGACAAAGTTTACATGTATCTTTTATTCTCTGTACAGGAGCAGCATCAATCCTGATCTTTCAAAGACATAAATCTTTTCTGAACCTTATATAGCAGCTGTGACTATTACCATTCACATTGCAGCAGCTCACTGAAGCCCCTCATGTGGATCAGGACCCCATTACACCACAGACTATGCAAGTATAACCTTGAAAGAGAGTACTCATAATCCATGTTTGTCTTGGGAGAGCACATCTGTAGATCTTCAGCTCTCCCCAATAGTTATAGCATAAAGAACTGCTCGTTCACCAGTCAAAAAAAACCCAAACAAAAAACAACAACAACAACAAAAACCACCAAAAAAGCCCCAACCAAAACCAAAATGAAGCAGCAAAACAAAAACTCAAACCACAAAAAAACCCCCAAACCTAAAGGTTGTAAATGACAAGCCCTGTCCCGCATCTGAAGGGTGATGTGGGTCATGGAGATGTGCCTACACCAGCCGGGTACTGCTGTGGGAGATTCCAGCCTGGCTACACAACACCCTCCCTGCCAGCCCAGCACAGCAGGCAGCACGGGGAAATGCACGAGGCTTGATAGCATGCTGGTGGCACTCAGCAGGATGACACTGCTATTGAAAAGCAGTTTCTGGGTTTCTTTTCACACCATTTCCCTGCCACCACAGATTCCTGAGAGCCAGCCATCTGGCACTTACTGATGTCTGGTCACCTCTCTGGACCACAGTGTTCAGGTTGGAAGCCCCGGAGCTGTGCCTTTAAATGCATCTTATTCCATTTGCTGATGATCACTCTGCCCATGTCTTGTAGGGTGAGACCAGCTGGCTGGTCAGTCCTCCAGTGTCCTCACTGTGGTGTATTACAATAGCGATTTACTGAGATGAAACTGTTTTTTCATCATCTGAGAGCTACACAAGAGGAGCAGAAACTTCTTTTTTGTTTGATTACTTAACAGGAACAAACCAGAGAAGGGTAGGATGATCCAGTACTTTTAGGCTTTGATCAAAGAAGATACAGGCTTAATCTGTCTTCACAGATGAAGGAGAGGGGTGAACACATGATGAGGAGGAGGAGGACAAGGAGCAAGAACTGCTGATGAGTAGAAGCCATTTTTGGGAGAGCCTGGGAGGCAGAGGAGAGTTCTCAAGGTCCTTGACAGCTCAGGAGTGAGGTGAAGCAGTAGGAGCAATGAGGTTTGTGAAGGATGGGATCCTGGAGTAAGGGTGATAGAATAAGTGAGGTACAGAAACAGCAGCCTGGAGGAAGGACCAGAATTTTTTTTTTTTTTTTTTTTAGCTTTTCTGAAACTTTGAAATCTCAGCTAAGTGATAAAAAAAATTGACTGTGCATATAATCCTTTAGATATAAATCATTGACCAAGTCTGGGACTAAGTCTGGATCCAGCCACACAAAAACTCCCCTCAAAATAGAAGCTTAGAGGACAAGAGGGTCCTTTCTGAACCTCATGACTCAACAGGAGAGTCTGACTGTTTTGCCTGATTCTGTCCTCTATGCTGCAAATAATCAAGTGTACCTTGCCATCAAATCTTATTAAACAACTTTCACATTTACTATGAAACTTTGTTAAATTGCTGGTTTATATCAATAAAAAATTATATCAATAAAACTTCTTTGTTACAAGTGAAGTGCATCACTCCATCTGCAACAAGGTGTGCCCAAGTTCCTCACTGGTACTTATAAATAGAGTGCATGTTGTCACATTACAAGCCTCTGTTGCCTGGTCCAAAAATCAGCATGGATTTTATTTCTGTGCCCACTTTGCTGTAAGAGCAGGTGGTGTTGGAGCTGTCAGAGTGATGGAGGAGGAAAGCTGGAGGAAGCTGGGCTCTTCTCCCTTGGTACACACAATTAAAGAGAACAAATATTTGTCATTAACTTGTGACTCTCCCAGCCTGTTTATAAGGAAGATTTATACTTCTTGAAAAACTGTGTAATTAAGTGCTACTAATCCTCCAAACTCCTTCTGTATCATGTTAGGATCATGTCAGTTTTGGGGAGAGATGCAGCATGTCAGATTCTGTTCCCGCAAATACCTTATGAAATAAGTTGCAAAGTATTTCATATGACTTGCAAGAAGAATCAAAGGAACCCAGATCCCTGGAATTTAAACACAGCCTGCTCTGCTGCCTGAAAAACACCGTGCTCTGCTAGCTAGGCCTGAACTCCTTCAGCATCAGGAGAACCGACACAGGCTTCAAATAACTGTTCCTAATCCTCCTGCTGCCTCTGTGTGAGTGCCCAGGTTTGCCTGCCTCAGGACATCTCCACATCATGGGTAGAGGAGAGAACCTGTGGTTCCACCTTCAAAATTATAGCACTGGGTGAAGCTAATACCCACCTCACAATGGAATTAAAACTACTGCAGAATATGCCCATGGGAGATATGAGCATGCTGGGTTTGACCAATGCTGCTAGGCAGAAAAAACACTGGAGGGAGAGCAGGGATGGCTGAATACAATATTCATCAGTCTATGATGATATTTAACCAGTCTCCATAAGCTTCAGGGATCTGTGCTCTTCTTAACCCTTTTCTTACAGGAGGCAGGGTGAGAGGAAGGATAATTTTCTAACCAAAAGATGAAAGGATGTGTGTAGGCCGTTCCATGACCACTGACACTAGCTATGAGCCGAGTCTGAGAGAAGCTGCTGGCCCAGCTTCTGTGCTGTTCCTGCCATGGCTCAGTGCAAGAGAAACCCAGCCAGGTAGCTTAGTGATTTCCTTGTAGTGTCAGCCCTATGCAGTAAGCAGGTGAAACTCCTGAAGTCCAAGACTGTTCTCAGGCTCCTGCCCATACCCACATTCTCCAGACAGCAGAGAGACAACCTCTTCCAGGACAGGCGTGGGAATGGCAAAAAACTTGTGGCAGCAGCTGCAGGCACAACAGACTTGTGCAACTGATGCCAGACAGCAAAAGCTGTCTGCAAAAGTTGCACACTCTATTTCTTCCCCCCCCCCGACGGTTTTATCTTGCTCTCTGTTGGATTCAGAAACAAGTCCTGAGTTTTTCCTTTCAGTAGAAAGGCTTCCTGTGGGGAAGGCAAGGCAGCTGTGCCAGCTGAGTGAGTAAGAGCAGAGCCACAGGCATGATCTTCTCAAGAGGCTCTCCACTTGCCCAAGAGGACATGATCTGAGTCCCTGACATCCTGTTTTCAGATAAATCCTGCTGCAAGGTGACTCAGGCAGAGTTTCTGCCTTAAAACACACAAAGATTATAAATACACACAAAGATTATAAAAGCCTGGAAGGGCTGTAGCTCTGGAAGGGCTTTTGGCTGGGCTATGTCCCTGTGAGCATGGGATCTGTGGAAACAACATGTCTATGCCAGCCTCCAGCATGCTGAGCTGGATCAGATGCTGCTCAGCATCTCTCAGCCCAGCAGCTTACCATGGCAAACACTTAATAGCCTACATATGACTGCTGGTGGGAGGGTCAGGAATGTGACATCTTGGGGGATGCACAGACACCAGACACTGCTGGCTGGGCCCTTTTTGGATCTATATTTCTCCTCTGCCACATCTTATCTACTATAGCCTTGCCTAACTTCAAATATTGGTCTTCAAGGAAGGTTTTAAGGTTCCTTCCATTTTAAAATAAGGAAAGCGTGCACTCCTGGGGTGTAGGTCACCTCATCCTAGTGCAGGTCAGCTGGCTTGCAGAATGGAAATTGCTCTTAACTCCAGTGAGGAGAAATGCCAGCACATCAGATACCAGTCATCCAGGCAGAGCTGAGTAAAGCAAAATGATGTTACTTCATCTATGCTGCGTTTTTGCAGCTGCCAGCATGTGTGGGGACTAAAAATCCTCCTCAACTCCACCAAAACCACTTACCTCCTCCATTGTGGTGGCATGATGATTTGAGGCCTTTTCACCTGCACTTTGTGATGGGGGATCTTTGAGATGGACAAAAGTCTAATTTCTTCACCTTTAACCTTTTCTGGAGATAGGAGCTCAGAGGGAGAGGAAATGGTACCTCTTTGCCTGTTAGGGCAGAGCTAGCCAAAGCCACCTGTAGTGAGGCAGCAGAAGAAAGAGGAAACTTTTCAGAAAGGACTTTGAGCCTGACATAGACCAAATGAGGCCAGTGCTTGTCTGTAGAAGCTGGAAAACTGTGGGGTACAGGTAGGACCTAAGCAGATATTGGCACTGTGGTTTTATGCTGTCTGAACAGACTGCAACAAGGAGTGCCATGCCCATGTCTGGAAGCAATTACAGACATGCAGAGAACAAACTGGAGGCTGTCACCTGGGTCTTCTCTGAAAACTTCCATGGCATGATGGGATTGTCAATGTTAAGGACCATCTGTAAAGGCTAAGCTAGAGATGGGCAGGCTTAGCCCCATGCTTTCTCTGGCTTTCTTGGTGAACAGAAACAGTCATCACCTCCTGCCTGCTGGGTCCTCCCTGCAGCCTGCTGGTGTGGAAGGCTGTGAAATATGGGAGTAAAAGTCTTGGACAACACCCTATCGGGCTAGTTTTGCTTGGAAAATTGCCATTTTCTATGCCAAGCAAGCCAAAGCATTGGGCATAAATGTCCCACTATCCAAAGTCATCTACAAATGGCTGCACACAGTGGTGTTACAGCCTCTCACCATGAGCTCAGTGCACATGTCCAATGGTGCACTGCTGGGACCTGCTGAAGACTGAGCAGATTGCAAAGTGTTGGTGAGGAGCAGGGCAGCGCAGCAGAGCCAGGGATAGGCCCTTGCCTGCTGCTCCCCTGGTACCTGGCAGGGTCCCTTGGCGCTCCTCCTTGCTGTTCCTTGCCATCCTGCCAGTCTGTCCTGTGCCTGTGAGCAGTCTCCCTGGAAGAAAATCTGTTTTCTTTGCTGTCGAGACCTGCTCTCATTTGAATTATTTTAGCATTGCAGAAATAAAAATAAAATAATTGGGATGGAAGACTTAATCTTTTCAGTTTTATTTCAGCCCTGACACAAGTTGGCTGAGTTTCAGTGAGCTGATTTATACCAAATACTGCTCTGCCATATCCACAGTTTATCTCCAAGAATGAAAATAACTGTCAGCAGGAAGGTTTAAGCTCATACAGGAGCTGCTGGAAGGAGCTCTGTGTGTGTTGCCCTTCAGGGTCAGGGCTTTGGACTGGATTGCAGGAGAGCGTGTTTGCTGTGTCCAAGGCCTCTCTTCCTGTGGCTGTCTCAGTGACTCAGCTTGTCAGTACGTCACGGGCACTGTTTCTGCTCAGGGTTCAAAACCCAGATTATATCACATCCATTTCTGCAAGGACAAGGTGGTACCATCTTCAGCTGTGTGACTCAGCACCCTGGTGGAAGTGCCTTATCTGGCTGACTTGAAGGAGAGAACTAAATCTCAGATGATGATGGAAAAGGACTTTCTCCACCTTGTTAAAAAAGAATTTAAATTCTTAATGAACTCTCAGTTAATTATAACCTGAGAATCCAAGTAGTATCTCTCACTGGAGCTTACTGAGCAACTGAGCCTCTAACAAGGCTCATAGTATATAACACATACCGTGGTTTAGACTGTGCACATCCACATCTTAAATCTCGATTGTGAGGGCTCAGTGGCAGAGCCAGGGAGATGCCAGCACAGGACAATAGCAGCCCTGCACAGTGAAACACAACCTGACATGTGCTGTGCCATGAAATCCCACAAGGGATCAGAGATGTCAGCTCAGCCACATGTCTTCCAATAAATCTTTTATAGTACCCAGTCAAACCTCATACCTGGCTGACTCTAGGGGACTGAGAAGACTGATATGGCTGCTACCTCTTCTGGGTCACCATCTGACAAGTGCAGGTATGTGACATAACCAAGAAATTGACACAACACCATTTTGAGGGCTGGAAACTGTTTCACTGCAAAGCTGCCTTCAAGGACAGGCAAAAGACCTTTTATGAAGGTTGATAACAACAACAACAGATGCTACTATTACTAGTGCTTGGATTGTCAGACCCAGCTTAGAAGACCTGTTTTGAAACTAGAATGAGAAACAGGTTAGATTTCCACCTATGTGCAGTCATTCAGCTGTGTTAAAGAGATGTGTGGGAGATTAAAAGAACAGTACTGCGGTGTCTAATATCCAAGGAATCCTCACCCTTGGCCCTGTCCTAAGATGACCCCTTGTCCAAAAGACCAGAAATATTAGAAAGTGAAAACATACTTGATGTCCAGGTGAGCCTGGAGGAGATGACATTCACTGGGGAATGGATTCCTGCTCCAACTTACATGCACTTTCTCATTAATCACTTAGGTTATAAAAGCAAACATTTTCTAGGGTACTGATCTGTTATTCTTTGCTTCAGAAATGCTTGCTTCTTCCTTCATGTATTTTCCCTGATTTCTTTTTTCAAATAGCACCCCAGCCTCATCAGCAGGGGTAGAAAGGCATGTCCCAGGTTAGGAAGAGGAGTAATGGCAGGGCTAGGGGTCATGTGCTAGGAAGCAGTTGGTTGCAGCCAGCGTTTCCACTGCTTCTCTGAACAGGTGAGTGTCTTGTTTAAAGTCTCCTTTCCCACTCATCCAAACAGATGGAGGAAAGAAATCAGGGTACTTTTTCTTAATTTTTTTTTTCCGAGCTGTAGCACTAAGTCAGCAAGCAGTGGCTCCATGCTCTTGCACTTCCTAAGACAGCTTGATAGAGACAAACTGGAAAAATATCAGGGTTAAGTATCAGTACAAAATTTTTAAGCCCTGTATAGGCACAGATTCTTTGGCATCTTTGTGCCCAGAAGCAAAACTGCCAATATTTAGGTTGCCTTCACATTTTTCCAAGTCACTTTCAGAGCTGTTGCCTGCTCACACCTTGATGGGTGTGTAGCTGGGTGTCAAAGTTACTCACAGCCAGGTTAAGCCCTGAATAAAACCTGAAGAATGTGATCCAAATGGCAAAGTAGCAAAACAAAACAAATCAAACAAACAAAAATCACCACCACCAAAACCAAAACCAAACAAACAAAAGGAAGAAAAACTTCCCAAATTTGAGTATTCCTTCTGAACAATCTGAACTGACCATTCATGTGAATAGGGCACTTAAGGCATGATTTCTGTTCTACCTTCAACCTCAGGGAGGCTCCTTGCCTGGACCAGCAGATACAGGCTGTTTCTGAGGATGCTGCAAGCCCCACAGCAGCTGGCAAGGTATGATAAGACTTCTTCCTGCTGTTCCTTTGTATCTGGTATAACTTCCCTATAAAGCAGAGAGCTACTGTTGCTTGCATGTATTTAGTCTTTTGTTATGAAAATTCTCCTTGCCATTTATGTACTTCTAATCCCTTTAAAATATGGCTGAGCTTTTGGTTGCTGTGATACTTACCCTTTGGCATGGATGACCTCCTTCTCATCCTTCACGGCACACAGCTGTTTGCACCGAGCTCTCTGCTGCTGCTGCTCTGTGGTGTTCAGTGTCCTGCCCTAGTAACACAGGGTGTCACAAGTGGTGATTACCTGATTAACTTGTGCTAGGGAAGATGCTGGCTCTGAACAGGAGATGGTGAATGCAACATCTCATGATTCCTAAGAGCTCTATATTTTCCATTTAAAGATACTTAAATGCCAGAAAGAGCATTACAGGCGTATGTTCAGGGAATTGACAGAATCAGGGGTTTGTAAGAACTATTGTCCTCTTGTATTTAAAACCTTAGAAGAAGCGTGATGAGAAGAGGCACAAGATGCTGGCTGCTGAGCTATAAAGGCTTCTTTGTGCTGAATCATCTGGCCTAAAAAGAGCTCTGGCTCTCTCCTGCTAAGTGGCCAGTGGTGCTGGTAGACCCCACGGAAACAGTTTTTGTTAGCCAAGATTAGCTGCAGGGAGAGGTGTCTCAGTCCTTTTGCTACAAAACAGGCTGCAAAAGGCACTAAGGGATGAATTTGAATTTTCTTCTTTTGCTCTACCATGGAGCTTTCCACTTAAAGCTGCAATTGTTTGGCTCCAGACCTGGGACAGAGTGCAAGTCAGTATGGGAGCAGCATGGACTTAATGTGAGTTCATGTGGATGCAGCATTGCAGGGTGTTTGTGGAATCGAGGGGAGGATGCTGCATCTCTGAAGTCTATACTCAGATACAACTTTTTATTACCTTGATGACAGGATAAATTAGCTGTGGGATAAATGTTCCTCTCAAAAAAGTAACCTCCCAACAAAAGCAGCCATCTTCCTTTCAACATGCTCAGGCAGTCCTTGCTGTCATAGGCTTCCCACTTTGCTAGAACTTAGTCATGCCTCAGAAAGCTTCATTCAAGGGCAGGTTTTATTGGGATGGACCAGTTCAATAGCCTTTTTCTATCAGTGCCTGTAAGACCAGGCTTCCTGGGAACCCTTGAATATTGCAGCACTCCAAAGAACCAAAAGCCTAGAAAAAAAAGGTGGTAAATTGCAGTGCCCTCACATTTCCTTCACTTTAGTGAAATTCAGTGTGGTGCACTTACATTCACTCCTTCGTTGTTTTTTCCAGGCAGTCTTAGACATAGATTGGAGGCTGAGTGCTTATATCAACAGCACTCCTGGCTCTCCCATCTGGAGTTATATTTTTCAGAGGCAGGACTGATATTCACCAGGATGTGTCCTAGCCCATGGGGCAGGTTAGGTCAGAAACATCTCCTGGTTTATTTAAAAAGTTGTGATGGACATTTTTCTGAGTCTTGGCAAATATGGATGTATTTTGTATAAAGAGTGTTTTCCACACCTGCCCAGAAGGAGGTTCAATGGCCCATAAACGCGAGTGGTGCCCAGAAGATGAGAGACTTCCTGCCCCAAAGGATTGATGAGCAGCCACAATGCAGCAAATTCAGTGAAAGTCCCTCTAGGAGGGTGACTTTGTCCCCTCATAGGTAGGCGACTTCATTTTAAACCAAGACTGATTTGACTCAATCACACTCATATCTACACCTACATACTCACGAGATGGATGTATCCAAGCTGTCTGACCAACATGCACTAAGATGCATGTGTCCATCTTTGCAATGACTCTGAGGATGAGGGATAGTGCCCTCATGTCCACATCAAATACCCTATGTTGTTCTTAGATTGGTGACCTGTGCTGGCTCTGGATGTGCCATTTGTACCCTTTAGTTTCTGGCAGATACTGCACTGTCCATCCTGCTCCACCTCTGGGAGTTACCAGGATTTACTCCCTGCCCTTCATTTGCTGTGTTCAGAGCAGCAGCATGCTCTGTGTATGCTGGCATCTTGGTGAGCTTCTCATCAAGGTCCTATCAGCATCTGTCACTCTTGTAGCATCCACTTACAGTCTCCTCCCTTTGGTTCCTTCTGGTGCCTCATACGCAGCCATTGCCATTCCTTCCCCACTCCTACCAGTCTTCTCATTGTTATTACTATTAAGGATGTTCTTCTGTCATTAGAAGACAGTCAAATCTGTAAGATGTTTTTTTCTGAATGAATTTCTGTAACAGATTTTTTTTGAGGGGGGAATTAGCATTATGGACATTAAAATGCAGGAAATTGTGTACACTTTTTTTAAAATCAACTGCTTCAAGGGAGAAAATGAGAAATGTTTTTGAGAACAGCTTTCCGTTACATGAGAAAGCAGAAGCTCCATTCCTCATTCTCACACCATCTGTGTTTATTAACCTTAACTATTTTAGCAACAAAACATCTCTCACATCTTTTGTGTAAGCCAGGCTAACAGCATCCACATAACCATCAATGCTAGTGCAGAAGCCACATAGAAAAGCAAGGTAAAAAGGTTTTTTTATGCTTTATTCTAAGCTCCAGAGGCCCAAGAAAACCACCTGAAACTCTTCACAGTTCATGCATAGCACAAGGTAGACTTTCTATGAGTGTATGCATATAACCTGGACCAGCCCTTTATTGCATCCAACCCAAAATCTTATTTCCAGCAGTGGCCATGACAGAATAGGCAAGAAAGACCATAGGAATAAGACAAGACACATACAGTAACTTCCTCTCAGTCTATAGTATTCTCTCAGTCTATAATAATTTTCAGTGTAGTTTGTATGTGTTTAGCAAGTCTTAAAGGATTTTTCTCCCAGTCGTTTGTCCTTGAACCAAATTCTAGCATCTCCAACATCCATTGGCAAAGGCTCAATAGTGGACTGCTTGTCCAGGAGAAGCATGATCATAGGTTATGCTCTACCTTTTATAATCTGGTTTGGGTCTTCCTGAGACCCAGGAGACGACTCTGTTATGAAAGTTCATTGTGGGTGTCTGCAAAGGGGTATCAAAATGAAAATCAGTATTAGAGGCAGTATAATTTATTTCTTTGGAAAGAAATACTTCAGATGAGTTAGTTATAAGGGTTTTTTTCACCAAATACTGATTTTCCCAATTATGCTAAGCTTGTGAGTCTGTCTTTATAGAGACTATAAACATTTTTAGCTCTAATTTCTGTCATATGGCATATCTCAAGTCTTAGCTTGTTTCTCCAGCAAACAGTGTCTAGCACAGCATATTAATTTCCCATTCCACTGAGTGCATTATGATGCTGAAGTCCAGCAGGTGAGTGTTTCACTGGAGCATATTTACCAATCATTCTTTAAAGGGAAGATATTTTTCTTCCTGTAGTATTCAGACACTACATCTTATTCCATGTTTGTTGCCTATAAACTTCTCACAGTCCAAGGAAAGAGGTTTCTGGGGGAGCACTTGTTGATTAGGATGAACAGAAATCCTGAATGTGCATAAAACACTTCTCCAACCACAGTGTTCAGTTTGTGCAAGTCAAAACTGCTCTCACCTGGGGGTTAAGTGATGGGTGCCATGAAGAGCACTCCCCAAGCACCCAAGCAGGAGTGTGGCAAGGACAGGTTGCAGGCTCAGCTCTGCCTGGGGCAAGCTCACTGGAAGGGCTTGAGAGAAAAAAAAGATGTTTATGTTGCACCCATGTTTGGGGTGAGTGATGCCCCATGAGGACTCACAGTGGCAGCCTGGGACATCCCTTCAGTGTGGGGCTCCTCTGGTTTTTGACTGACCCTCTGCCAGGACCAGCTGGGCTCCATCTCTGCTGGAAGGGTGGTTGCTGTCACCCCAGGGCTGAAGGAAATACCACGGAGAAGGAGAAATGCAAGACTTGGGGGGATCTTGGTAATAAGGTAGCAAAGGTAATAAGAAAGCAAAGACACCCTGACAGCTGGGTCTCATTGATTTCCAACAGATTGGCATTTACATTTTATTTATACATTTAACAGAAAACAGGTAATTAGCACTAAGAGAGGTCATAAACCAGCAGCAACATGAATCATACTTGATGTTACACTTACTGTCAGAAAAACTGTGCACATAAGCCCACGAGATATGATGCATGAAGTAAGCATGAAAGATTGCTCCCCAGGTGCTGGTCCCAGGAAGCTCTCAAAACTCTGTCAGCAAATAATTTTTATGTTGTAGTTCACATTCTTCCTTTCCCTGTAAACAATTTGATCTGGATGTAAACCATCAGGAAATGCTACGATGGGACAAATGCTCAGGGCTGTGCAGAGGCCATGCCAAGCTCTACTCTAGGGGTGGTCAGGACTTGGAGCTATCTGCATGGCTGCCTGTCACCAGAACAGAAGGCTGCACAGCCACACAGCTCTGCTGGGCAGGGCTCTGTGTCCCTCCCTAGGACATGCAGTGGTGTCCAGGACTAGCACTTTCCTCCACACTTGTTTTTACCCTTGTTTTTACCATGCTGTCTGTCCTGAGTAGGAGCAACCCTCCATGCAGGTGGCCACTCAATTCCTCTGTAGGTTGAGCTCTGTTGTGAAGGGCAGATGGGCTTTAAGCCCTTCTAGAGAAGCAGGGTGGAAAATCAGAAGTAGATCTACATAGCAGCTTGTTTTATCTCTTTTGTACATGAAAACAAATAACTCAATGCTGTGATGTCCTTGGGGTTAATATGAGGTTAATAGGAAGGTTGTATTACATTTTTCATCTTCCTTTCCAACTTTTAATCTGTAGTTGATTTACTTTTTTAATGGACAAAACACAGGAGTGGCCCAGAGATGCTCCTGGGACTGTAGCAGGAATCAGATAGGGACAGTGGTGCTTGGTATATTATCTTCAGTTTTAAATGTTTTATCAATTCCAGATCTGGAAATATGTATTATTTTAAAAGTACAGGTGTGCAGAACCCCTCTTCTGCAGCAAATCTCCTTATTAGGGAACTGTGAAATATGTCACACCTCAGATTAGTGAACAATTGATCCTTGAACTTTTAGACCACCTTCTATTTCCTCTAATATTAAAGCTCAGTCCAAGCTCATCACATTCAAAATAATTCCCGTTAAACTGCTGTGAGTGTGCTCCAGTACAGCAGCAGGCAGATGTGGGAAGGGCAGGCTGCCTTTCAGATCTGCCTGAACAAGGAGCCTCCAACTGCTACAGCTGGCTGGCTGCATGGGAGCAGAGTCCCCTTCCCAACCTGCTCTCTTTCACTTGTGAAACACTTGAGTCCTCTGGGATCTGCAGAAACGGGATTTACCTGATTTACAGCATCGGGACTGCCAGAGAAACTGCTTGTGGGACACTGCAAGGGTAACACCCATAGTGGCATATTTAAAAGCCCCATCTTTGCTGCTAACTGGACCACTGCAGGAGACTCAGATTTCCTTTCTTCATTTTTTCTTGACACTGGGGCCATTAACTTCCCAACTGCTTTCTGTGTCAGTCCTAGCTTATACCAGCCTTGCCTTTCCTGGATCATCCTTTCCTTGCACTGGCACAAGTGTCTGTACAACAGTGACAGAACAGAGCAGCCACCAAAACCAGGTTTAAACAAAGCTTTCAACGAAGGGGAAAAAAATGAAAAATGTTTCATTTTAACACAGATCAGTTCCTCAGTCTTGTGCTTCACAATGTTGGGGGTGAGTTAAAAAAGAAATACAAAAGGGAGACTGAAGAGCAAATGATGTGGGAAAGGACAACCTAGACTATAAATGGTTGGATGTGATCAGTCTCAATCACTTGGCTTTAGACAATATAAAAATCCTGTTTAAGTGTTCAGGTATTTTTGTAGCCTTAAATCACTGTCTCTCTTCTCTCTGAAACAACCTCCAAAAATGGAGAGTGGCAACAATGGCAGAAGCAAATGCGACCGGTACTGTGGGTAGGTGTATGGAGAAGCAGCTCTCGCCCAAGTGACCAGCCTCATTCCTGGCTCCCTGAGCTGCCCAGGAGACCCTGGAGGACTGACATCTCACTTTGTTTTCCTGATTTCCTGCAGCTTGTGGAGACTGAAGCAGGACTCTGCTCTGCTCAAAAGAGTGAGGGTTTAGAGGCTGTGCCGAGTAATCTTAGGAGATGTGTGTCCTGGCCCACACACACTGCTTGGACTGGAGTGGATTTATTCTACTTTGAATTCCTACCTTCAAGATGACTTCCCAAGAGGATGAATTCTGATCTGCAGTTCATAGGGACAGAAGAAGAAAGCTCCAGTAATGCCAACCAGCCCTTCACTCCCTATATTCCCCTTATGCATCATCCACTGTTTGGATTACTGATGGCTCTAGGCCCACTGCAGGTACATTTTAATCTTTGGTATCTGATTTAGACTATTTGACTTGAAAACAAATGTAAGGAGTAAGCTGTCACCTCCAAAGCGTCCTGGCCAAGTGGACCAGGTTACCAATATTGCTAAGTACAGGTGCTGGCTGTTGCTGGGAGCAGCTCCTTGTGGGTCCTGGCAGCCAACTAACCAGGTGTTGTTCTTTCTGAGAGATATCAACAGAGATTCCTGCTGGCATTAGGCTATGAAACACAGCCGTGTGTTATCACTGAGCAGAGTGGAGTAGGAAAATCCCTTTTCAAGTGTGGGGTGTTCAAATCAATGCAGGGGGCTGGGAGCAGCCCATAAACAATTTGACCTTCACTCCTGCAAAGAGATCACACATCCAGGCTGCTCTTGGTTTCTGAGGTGCTCTTGGTTGAACAGGTCTATGCAGTCCTCTCCTCAGACCAACTGGAAAATGACTGCAATGCTGTTATAAAACCAAGGAATAACTGAATATTCTGGAGATGCAGAGTCCTACAGCTCCAAAAGCAATGTAAATTTTTTAAAGGTTCCAGTCACTCTCAAAGCATAAAGAAACATGATAGAAATAAATGCAGGGGAAAGTTAAGAGATGTACTGCAAGGCTGCTATTTTGGAGTATGAATTTACTTTTCAATTAAAAACAAGATCTTGGAGTTTAGGGAGAATCTGCACTTAGTTCTGGATCCTGTGCCTTTGCTGTTCCTTTTATTTACAGAATAAGTTGCAGAAAGCTGTTGTTATTTTAGACATGCATATTTTTTATCTGAGCATTACTGCCTACCAGAGACTTTGATTTTTTTTAAATGTTGGCTAATTTTGTGTTTTGAGTAGGAAGTTTCAGCTTCACACCAGTGCTACACATGCTCTTCTGCTATCCAGCAGTCTGGGCAAGATAAACCTGTAACCAAGATATTCCTCCACTAATCTCTATGGCTTTTAACAAGATTCTATTATTGCTCACCTTACTGTGGACTTTGAGAAGTTGTGGGGAGTAATCTTCAAAATATCTGGGATGCAGGCAAGTGTCCCTATGTATCCACCTAGACCCAGTTTTCGGTTTTGCTTTCTAACTGCTGAACAAAGCAGGGAAGGCAGGGCCAGGTGAGATGCCCACAGTGATCTCTGCAGCAAGCCAGCCTCTTTCCCCCCCAAAATGCACTAGCCACCTCTGCTCCCATACCAGATGCCTTCCCAAATCCTCAGTCCCCTCCCAACACTTCTGTAATGTTTGTCCTGTACCAGCTTCGAGCTCACAGGAGAAGGGACCCTCATGGGCCCCACTCCTTCTCACCCACACTTACGGTGGAAGGGAGTGCCCAGGCAGCATCAAGGCAGGAAAAGTCTGTGAAAAGCAGCAGAATTAGCAAAGTCTGGCACATCAAAGCAAGTCCTAAAGCAGGCAAAGCAGCAGCAGCTAGGAAAGGTAGTGACCCAGTCCCAACATCCCACCTTGTCCGTCTCTCCACCTTGGCACAAGGTGGAAGCAGTGGGCAGTGCCAGCACCCTCAGCCTGCTCCACGGCTCATTCATCGGGAGCAATGAGGAGGATTAGCACTTGGTATCAACTTGGGCATCTGCCTGCCTGCCAGGCTTGCTCTTTAAAACAGGCTGTCAAGCACAGATAGCTGTTGAATCAATATGTGCCTGGTAGCTGTTGCTTCTGCCAGCACAGGGTGGGCTGAGCCACTGCACACCACGAGGGATCCAGGCTATGAGAGAGAGGATGCCAGTGCTGACTCCTCAGTGCCCATATCAGATGACTGTGACAAAGCAGTCAAACAGGAAGACTTCAGGGATTGTGTCTCTGCCACTGCCAGTCTCCCCTGCCAGTGCCAAACAGGCATGTTTGCCAAGCACAGAGGAGACTGGATACAGTATGGTTGGTCAGTTCTTTGAATGAGATGTGAAAGCAAGAGCCTCCTCTACCAGCCTTGACAAATCCTTTCCATGTCCTGAGCAGACTACGAAAATCAGCTGACATCCAGATCACTGTCTCCTCTTCCACTGGGCAGCTTTTCATGCCCATCCCAAGGCTGCAAATTGCTGTGGATAGTAGCTGTGACGTTTATCCAGACCATGGCTGCTTACCCGTGCTTGCATGGAGGGCCTGGCGCTTGATGGTCCCGCTGCAGAGGTGATGTCCGGCTACTTGGAGCTCGTGTACTTGGTGACAGCCTTGGTGCCTTCAGAGACAGCATGCTTGGCCAGCTCTCCTGGGAGCAGCAGGCGCACGGCTGTCTGGATCTCCCGGGAGGTGATGGTAGAGCGCTTGTTGTAATGGGCCAGGCGGGAGGCTTCTCCAGCAATGCGCTCAAAGATGTCATTGACGAAAGAGTTCATGATGCCCATGGCCTTGGAGGAGATACCAGTGTCAGGATGAACCTGCTTCAGCACCTTGTAGACATAGATGGAGTAGCTCTCCTTCCTGCTTTTGTGCCGCTTCTTATCGCCCTTCTTCTGGGTCTTTGTCACAGCTTTCTTGGAGCCCTTTTTGGGGGCTGAGGTTGACTTCGCTGGCTCTGGCATCCTGAGAAATCTTTCGCTGGGTGTTGGAGCTGCTTGGAGAAAACATGAAAAAAAATCTAATTCTTTTTTGATCTTCTACAGAGTAATTGTATTGAAAGATGAGAGAGTCTGAGTCAGAGACAAGGAATAGCTCTGAATCTGAGATAAATACCCCATAACCCTGTGCAAGCATTTTTGAAATCCCAACAAGAACTGTTCTGTTTTGTGTATGGCTTTCTGTTGTTTTCTGTTTAAATCCCTGTAACACTGGACTTGTCAGCATCGCTGAACACAGGCCTAGTTGGCATCTACTTAGTAAATATGAGATGGAGGGTGAACATCTTTCTGAGAAATATGTTCTAGTTCCAAAGAAAACATTGACTGCAGTATGGATTAAATGAAATCTTGCTGGAATGGGTCAAAGACTGTTGCAAGGTATCACTGAAGCCACCTTATATGAAACTGGTCTAAATAATTTTATGTGGTTATTACAATCTCCAATAAAACCTTTTTTCTTTGCATGTAGGTAGAAGTTTATTTTGAGGGTACTTGCATTTCTGTGGCTATTGTTTGACACCATGTATTCCAGTGGAATACAAAAGAAATACACTTTTAAGCTAGCTAGCTGAGCTATAGAAATCTCTCATTATTCACATTAGCTAGCAAAAAATATCAGAGAGTAGAAAAGCGTACAGGAGGTGTCAGGAATCACCTGGAAAAGAAACAGAAATGTGGATAGGAGTCAAACATCAAAGTGATTTTGGGCTACATGTTGATGGAAAGAACTGTTTTCTGCTATTTGGTTCTTTCTGCTTTTGAGTGAGCAAGTCTTCACTGGACGATTTACACCAAAGAAGCCTGATCCTCCCTCTGAGTTTCTCTTCATTAGGCCACAACCTGCAGAGCCGTGATCTGCTGACTGCTGAAAGCAGCTGACTGCTTTCATCCAGAAGTGCAGTAACAAAAAGGCAGTATGTAAACCATCAAAAAACTCTGTGCCTCTGCTACACTACAAATTTACATGTGCTTTACTACATGGGTCAAGGGAATAACTGAGTTGCAACCTGGTAAGTGGTTTTGTGTTTCAGAGGGCACTTGGAGTGCTCTTGAAAGTCAAGGCTTCTCTGGAGGATAAGATTCCAGCATTACCCAAGGGCTTGGGTTTTACTGCTCTCTGTCTCTTTTGAAGATGACCTCAGAATTACAGTCTGCTGGCCAAGAGAGACCAGTAGAGAAAAAAGAGTTTGAGAGTTGATGGCACATGGGAAAATGGATAGAAGTAAACAGGAGAGAGAAAGCTGGGACGTAACATACGGTCTGCATACTCGAGAGTATCAGAGAAGGACCTCAAGTGGTGCCTGTGCCAAAGCAATGGCTGCATGCTCAGCCCTGCCTCTCCTCCTTGGGAAGGAGCCTGGTTTCTCCACTGCTGCCTGCATTTGCATTTAAAACCAGATGCAGTAGCACTGTTGCAACCAAGTCTATGCAAAGTTCCTGGTTGCTCCCTGTGAGAGCAGACATCTTTGATACCGAGGCTGGATTGACATGCCCACATCTCAGTGGATACCAGCTCCTGCTTCCAAACCACGCAACAAACCTCCGTGGCTCCAAATCAGTATGTGAGATGATGCCTCCTGTACTGCTGGCTGCTCTGTGCCATGAAGCACCAGTACTGGGCTCTGGCAGCCTCAATGGTCTGGCAGGCACTGGGCAAGGGGCAATGTGGAGCACTTGAAGTGGGGGTACATCCAGCTGCAAGGGTACAGTGGCATTGCTCGGGATGCCAGGGAGCAGGGAGGCAAGGCCTCCACCACAGCCCTCCAAAACACCCTCCAGCCTAGAAGCCGAAGTTGGCGTCAGTGCCCTCAGCACTGAGTTTCTGCTCCAGCAAAGCCGTTTCTTCTCCAAAGACATGATTTTCATGTGCTAAGAGTTTCACTGTGTCCCCTCATGCCCTTTCTTAATTTCCCCATGCATTCTTCTCAGAGGTGGCATTTGGAAGGGCTAGTGCTAGACTGCCCCAAAAGTCCTGGACAGCCTTCAAAACTCTGACACCTGCCCCCTTAAATACCACATTTTCTTCCTCTGGTGAAATCACAAATTTTCTTCCTTTTTTCCTCTATTTGGGAAGCAGTATTGGGAAAAGAAATCCCCTACTGCTCTGTTTGTAGACTCAAAAATATGTCTTTTCAACGGAAAGGCATTTTTCCAAGAGAAGGAATAACTGTGCACATGCTTATTTTTCTCTTAAGCACATTTCCTGACAAAAACACCACAACTGAAAAATGCAAATGACTACTTCTTAGGCTTTTAAAAAAGTATATCCTTCTAAAATATGCATTAATTCTTAAGTGCACTTGTACTGCAGCTTATAAAAAATGAATATAGTGCCCAAGACAGCAGAGTGATTTCATATGACTCCAGGAAAGGTCACACCTACAGGACACCTCTGCCCATGTGACTGGCTAACACCCACCCTTGGGCAGCACAGCCAGGATCTCGCTCTTCTCCCATATGTGGCCACAGTGATGCTGAAGTTCAGAAATTAGCACAACAGTTTCAGTGTCCTTGCTTCTCTCTACCCATTTCTTTGCAGCTGACTGTTTAACAGCTAAATAACACCTGCTCTGAAAACAGATTGTATTCCTTTTGATTCATTTGGGCAGTGCCTACCACAAAAAGCCTGAGTGCACTTGCCAGGTAATAAATAAATAATGTTACTAATGATCAGTGGTGCCACCAACTCTTCTGTCAACATTGTATAATGTAACCCAGAGGCAGGTGCTGCTCTGGTATGAAGACAGAAGTAGTGGGATTATCCCCAAAGTGTCCATGTGGAGACTTTATTGAGGGAAACACTAAGTAATCTTTAAAAAAAGGCTTCTTTTTATGAAAATAGTTGCATCTCTTTCTTCTCCATTTAAAAAAAACTCAAAAAAACAAAAGAACAAAGAGAGAGAGAGAGAGAGAGAGAGATAAAGAACCTGGGGTTATTAGGTTTTGTGGTAGGAAGTGCTGCCATCATGATTGACTTCTCTACTGTGAGGTTGACCCAGCATTGGCACAGGTTACTCAGAAAGGTTGCAGAATACCAATCTTTGGAGATACTCAAAATCCAACTGGATGTGGCTCTGAGCAACTCACAGTCACTGACCCTGTTCTGAGCATGGACTGTGCAAGATGTTTGCCTGAGGCACCCCCAACCTCATCATTTCTGTGACTTGGAGACTGAAGATGGGTAGGACATGCTTTATGGGCTGTGTTCTCTTGATGGGCATTTCCCATGGGATACTGCAGCCAGAAACTTCCACAGGGACCCCTAAGGAGGGAAGGTGATGCTCGTCTCCAGGTCCAAGCCACTGAGGTCCCTGGGACACAGGGTATGGCCATGCAAGAGAAGGCACTCTGAAGCATCATGGTGACACTTGGAAGGTTTCAGGTTTTTGAGGAAAATCTTTGGGTGCATTTTTACTTTATGTCTTTGTACGCTCTGAGTCAACCAGTTATCAGTTCTGGCATTTTTTCTTTCCTCAGAAAACCAACAACAAAACCAGTGACAGTAATTTTTCCAGCCAGTTCCAAGCAGCAGCCTGACTGCTGCAAAAACCAGAGCAGTGTGGAGTGACAGATACATCTTCCTTTGTGTTGACACCCCTTTCTTCAGCATCATTAAAAGGAAAACGAACAGAAAAACATATTCCAAGATACAAATCACCACAGTCTCAGATCTGAAATGGAAAGGAGCCCTGCTGAGAAATCCCATGCTGTCTCTGTTTTCCTCAGGCCTGACATATAGTTGGAGAGAGACAGGCAGGGAAGCTCCTGCAAAATTTTTGTTCATTTTTTACCTTGCTGCTGCTGAGTCTGTAGGACCAATGCCAAGCTGGTGACAGTGGTGTGCGTGGCTGACTACGGGTGGACTATTAGATGGCCTTCTGGACCTGTCCTCATGCAGGGGTAGAAACAGCACTTGGATTTTTTTTCTTTCTTTGTCCTTTGAAAGTTGTCCTTGCTGTGATGAGCTCTGGGGCATCCACTGTAAATTCCCATGCCCAACAGACTGTTCCCTTTCTGTAATTTCCTAATCAACCATAAAAGATACATTTCTAGAGTGAAGACTTTGTTCTTACGTTTTGGTGAAAAATTAAACATTTGTAGGAAAACCTCAAGCTCTTTTGGACATCTCATGTTCTGGTATTTGCTAATCTTCTGATGTTCTATTTTAATCCTTGCTAGAGTAAATGAGAGCCAGTGGGCACCTGCTGTTTATTCTGTCCCTTCAGTAGAAATGTCCTGTTAGTTATGTTCAATTATTGTCCTTTTCCTTAGTTTCTCCTATCACATAAAAGAAAGAATACTTGGCTTTATTCCTATATGCTGAGAAATGTAAAGTGAAATTGGCTGATGCTTTTTGTTTTACTCTCTGAAACACAAAGAAGGGCAATTAATTAGGAAATGTTTCCAACAAAAGGAAAAGGCTTTCCAACAGATTAATTTGCTCTGAAATGCTTGTAAGATCTGGTAAATACAGTTTACAAATTACCAGGTGTCAACAAATGACTGTTATTGGAACAGCATATTTCTGCAAACTGCAAATCCCCTCCCTTATATAATATACAGCCATCTACCTGGAAGTTATTAAACAAGAATTTGCTCATCTGACAGGTATAATTACGTAGTAATAGTTGAGAAAACAAGCAATATTTTGTGATTATTTGGTACCAAGCTCTGCCTTAGGTACTGAAGCAGATCAGAAGAGTGATGAGTCACCGTGAGACTTTAGGGATGTTGCCTCCTGTGCAAAACCCGATAGTCATATTTGGAGCCGGAAACAACTTTTCTCTTGGTATGTTGTCTGGCATGTGATCATGAGGTAATATTTGCTTTGAATTAAAGAGGAGGTGAATTTCCTAGAATAAGGTAAACTGTTCTGAAATGCCCAGTTCCAATGACGGAGGGGCACAGAGAACAGTTTTGGGATCCTAGGTCTCCTCCCAGGTAAGCCAGTACCAGTAATAAGGCCCCATCCCAACTTCCACATGTTCTGCTGCATTGCATATGATATGAATGATAAAGTTATCATTTAAATGGCTTTTAACCTGGGATACACATATGCAGTGTTCTAGTGAAGAGATTCCTGCTTGCATATAAGACTATGAAAAAAGGTTAAAACTGAAGATGTCCCTTACTCCTTTACATAGAGAGAAATGCTACAAATTCAGGCTCTGACACAGACACATTATGTTCAAAGAGATCTTTAAATTTCTTTAGAACAAATGCATTGGTGTCCTAACTCTTTGACTGATCCTTATCTTGCTTCTTTTAACCCATTGCCTGGGAGTTCAGAACAGAGTACTCCCTACAATAATATTTTCTCTTCTGTTCTGTAATTCCCATTTATTATTTTTAGAAAACACATTTTTAATCACCAGAAAGAGCTGTCATTTCTTGTGCTATTTCTGCCCAAGTTGCAAGTACTTCTCAGGGCTGGGGGGGCTATCAATCACAGATGCTTATGTACAAAGTAAGGAGCAGGACCCTAGATCAGAGCTCTCTGCAGAGAAGATACATTGAATTCTTAAGGAAAATAAAATCTTACCCATGAGTCAAGCAGAGCGACAATGTTGCAAGAAGAATGATTGTCAGAAGACTAAATATTGCAGTCATTAGGCTGATTAAAGAGTGAAAGTGTCTGAAGTCAATGGGGATTTAACCAGGGTCTGAAACCACAAATACAATGTTTAGAGATGCTTATCAACAACAGCTGACATTGATTTCCATTGGAGTCCAGAAGGCTCAGTACTTTATAAAAATCAGACTTTATATTTTATCAAGGTTTTGTTACTGTTAATGAATTCTTTAAAAAGCTTTATTATCTGCTCTTTATAAGAGCACTCATTATCTACCTGCTTTGGGATATCTCTGATCTACACGCTTGACCAACAGCATCTAATAAATGCAAAATTATGTTTTCTCTAGATCAATACCTGTTAAATGTTTATGAGAGTTCACCCAGTACAGCATCTGCTACAATTACACTCCAGGCAACTTTCACACAGAGTGCCAGGGTTTCAGAGAAACCTGTAGGAGCTGGTCTTTGATGATTCTTGTGGGTCCCTTCCAATTCAGAATATTCTGTGATTCTGTATTATCACAAACATTCTCAGAAAGTCTTCAGCACTAACACAGTCCAACAGAGAACACAAACAGGCTCACTTCCTTCCCAGGGTTTTATCAATAAGTCAGAACCTTATACAACATAAACTTCAGCACAAACTTCCTCTCCAAGTTTCAGAGTCATTAGGATTTGCTGCTCCTGCCACAAATTCTTTCTGAGGCAAAAGGCTTCTGTTCCATTCATATCCCACTTCAACTCAACTGGACCCACAGGGGATCAACCTGTCAGCAACAACTCTGTGTCTCTGTGCAGGGTTTAGCTGCTGTCCCTAGACTAACTCAGCAAAGTCAGTCTGAAGGCAGGGAGAGGTCAGGGCCTGCCAACCATGTACAGGCAGCTGAGCTACAACCGACCTGGACCAATCCTGCTGGGCAGAAGCAGCAAGACATCATGGCAGCTCCACTACTCAGAAGCATCACAAGTTTTACATAATTTCTTGGTGGTTTGCAAAGTACAGACAATTGGAGATGGGTGTGAGAACAAAAATCATAGGTGACTAACGAAAGGTGCTTTACTTATTCTATTACACCCTATGCTATTGAAAATAAAAAGTGCAGATTTGAAATAAATTGCTCTGTGCCATATAAAAAATGAAAATAATTTGATTTTTAACCACATCATTTCAATTTCTCTGGAAAAGCAGAAGAGCATAAACTCACTTAGTCTGCTATATCTAAAGAACCCCTTTTAAAATGGAGCCATTGTCTCTAAACTACTAATGATAATAAGCCTAAAGAACTGCTATGGCCTTTAAGCAAACTATTTTTAAGTATTTTATGGAGTAATGGAGAATTAGAAAAATTCTAGACCATTTTCATCAGTGCTGAAAAAGGCTTCCATTAAAAATGTGCTAATTCAGCCATTCAGCCAAAAACATGAGAGAAGCCAGAGCCCAGTACCTGTAGGCTGTAAGGGGAGAGTGGGTAGGAGAGGGAGAAGCAGCCGCTCCAGATGATAGCTGCTTCCAAGTTGGAGTTGTGTTGGAACCAATGCAGACATGTGGCACCTCTTCCTCCCACACAACCCATATCCGGGTTTTAGTAGGTTTCTGTGACCTTTTCCAGTGCCACGGATCATTTATAAAGCAAAAAGAAACAAAATCTGAGATAGTACCCCAAAATCTGTACTCTGGCCAAGCTATGTTGAAAGGGAATAGTATGTTCAGATACAAATCCAAGTCAAAGTGGAAAGCTGTGTGCCCAAATTGGACTGAAGATCAGACTAATGTCATTAAGGCTTTTGAGTGATGTAGTAGGTACATCACAATGGTTTTACCACCTATTCTCAAAGGCATGGGTGAGATAAACCCAGCAAAGCTTTTTAACAACCTTCATGGAATATATATGGGTCTAATGCATGTCTGCTCAACAGACATGGGCGATATCACCAAATCTCACCCTACATGGGGAGAAAGCGCCACGTGAGGACCTGATGTGTGCAGCTGTAATCAATCACGACCGACATTCCCTCTAGAAGAGAGTCTCTCACTTCAATCATCACTTCCCAGTTACATTGCTCACATTTCAGCAAGTCCAGAAAATTATTTAAGAAAAAATAGCAGAAATCATGCAATTACCAAAAAAGTCGGGAATATGTGAAAGCTGCTTTATCATGGCTATAAAGTCTGGGTGCCTCAGAACACAGGGTGCAAACACAGGAGGTGGGGGTACCACACAGGTACATTTGAAAGGACTGTATGGCATGCCACAAGCCATAGGGCAGCAAGTGGCACAGTATTTGATTTCATTGCTACAGGATACTGAAAATATTGTAATGTGTGCATTAATAATTAATTTGGCATTGTAAAAGCAATTTTACTGTAAAACAGAGATGTGTGACTATTACTGGAGCCTGCAGGGAAACAAAGATAAATGTCCTTCCCCAGACCTCACATCATCCAAAGACCGGATTGGGAACACGATCCAGGACTGCTGACACCTTTTTCTGCTGCTGTCACCAGATCACATTACCACAAGCAGAAAGTCCTCTGAGTATTAGAGGTCATCTTCTATAGGAAGCAGGAAAATGGAGAGCCTGCTAGATGCAAGGAGAGGAGTGAAGTGTGGCTAGGACAGCACAGCAAAGCTTCCCTGAAAAGGCAAGCTGACTTCTCTCCAGAAATAGACATGGTGAGCACTAAAGACACAAGAGTTATTGAAGGTAAAAGTAAACTCTGGAACAAGAACTGACAATAAGCCATTTAAAAATGTTCATGAATAAATTTACACTGGTGATGAGGGGAACATCATTTACATCCTTATTCGGAAGTGGGAGGATAAAGGCAAGGGAGGAGGGGAGAAAGATGAAGAAACCCATACCTTTCACGGTTCAAAATTTCTAGGAGATGGCTCTGGCTTAGCAAATAACTGCTCTACATTAACCAGACAATGTATTTCTGTTCTATGTTGCTGTGCTGTTGAAGAATTGTTATCAAAATGCAGAGATGTCCTTCACTTTCTACTTCTCTTTTCTTTATTCCTTTATTTATTGTTCCTTCCTACGTTTTCTCACACCCATTACAAGTGCCAGGAGGTTCAAAGCCCCGGCAGGTTTGTTGCCACTTGGTCCCATCTCACATGTGTTATCTGTACAGAGACTAATGCATTACTTGGAACAGCCAAAGGCTTGAAAAGCTGGCAGTTGTTCAGAAACACCAAAAAAAAAAGGCTTTCAGGTCCCAATTAACCCAGGCCCAAATTCCACATTGTACAAATTGCTTGTGAATGGTGCTTTAATTTACCTCCAATTTGTGATAGCATCATTACCACATGGAGTTAGTGTGCTAGTCACAAACGCCATCTCCCTTTCAGAGTAATCAAAACATAATTGGGGATACATCAATATTTACATCAGGTGGGGTACAAAGAGCAATCTGCTGTAGACTTTGGTTGCAACCACTAGACCAGCAGTGCAGAAAATGGGGGTTGCTGGACAAAATGACAGGCTCAAAATGCCAGTGGTCCTGGATGGTCAATACCAATTAGAACAATTAAATGTAAGGCTTGCTTTTCAAAACTTGGAAGGGTTTTCAAAGGCAGCAGGTTTAAAATACCAGCAGAGTGCCATATTATCTGTACCATACTGTTATTTTTAATCATCCATGGCTCCATCCTCCCACATTCACCTTCCTTCTGAGGTTTCCATGCCTTTAGTCTCCCCACTGCAGTAATCCTAGAGTCTCCTATCATCTCCTAAGTCTGTTTTTTCTCAGATAAAGTGCTCTCTTTTTGCTCTTCTTTTGCCCTGCTGGTGTCTCTCCCAGCATGCTTCCTTCCCAGGGCTTATTAGTGCCTCTGCTTTGAGAAGCACATCTTTGCAGGTGACTGCTAAGTCCTCATCTGGAGTTGTGCCCCAGTTATGAAGCAGGTGCAATCAATAAGAAGGATGACTGGAGCTAGGCTGAGGACCCACAGTGCAGGAGAGGAGATAAAACGGGGTTAATTCCGGTATGTGAGAAAGAGGAGGGGGTTACAGGAAGGTTGAGCCAACTACAGCTTCTATATCTTCAAAGTACAGCCGCTGTATCTGCAGTGCATTTTAAGACTTAAATGTATCAAGAATAATACAAAGAGGAAATAACCTATATTTATATTTATATTTAGATTTATATTATATATGGTCAAACAGCTCATTCCTGACAGGATGCTCCCTGTCTCCTGTCTTGTAGCACCCCGTTTGTTACTCTGTCAATTTCCAAGTCGCACAGAGGACCCAAAGAGGACTCTTCATTTCTGCCAACATGGCAGCAGCTTCCTTTCTCTACCCTTCCTTAAGTGCCAATGGTTAACTTCAGTCCTTTTGGTTTTCTCCTTTCCTTCCCGTTCTGTGATTTTACTTGCCTTTGCAATAGAGAAATGAGGAAACTCTTACCAAATTATTTCCCCGGCTCTCCTTCACATCAGGTGTTCTGAAGTACTGAGCTCCACAGCAGTTCCTTCCTCTCCACCCTTCCTGTACCTCATTTCAAGAATTTCTTCTGCAAAAAGTCACATGCTTTTCTGCCTAAGCTTCCTCACATTTTCCAGGAGGAAGGGTAACTTCTGTGCTCTTTGTAACCCCCAATAGCCTTTCAGGAGGTGCACTTTTTGTTCCTCCTATCCCTTCCTCCACTGCCTTCTATACATACTGTACCCATTATATTGCCATCTCTGTGTTTTTTTCTCATTCCTACCTTCCAGTCTTCTTTCACGTAATTTTTTTCTGCTTCACAAATATCAGTCTACTACGGATGATCTTTCTGCCCACAAGAGACAGAGTCACACAGATTATACAAACAGGTTATAAGGAGAGATTTTATGTGCCCAAAGCATGTCTAGTTTTTCTGACTATGTCTAATATAAGCAAAACTTTACCCTCTTCATGGCTAAATCCTGATCATGGCTAAAACCCCACAGTTTGCTCCTCAACACACACCACCTGCAATGATTACCTGGGGGATGGTCCTCTACCTTCAGGCTGAGGATCTCAACTCTCCAGGTGGCACACCTCATGTCAGAGATGTGTTCTCTGCAAATGGAAACTCTTTCCTGAGAGTGAGGGTAAAGGCTGTTTTTTAACAACACAGAGAACCTTACTGCAATGGACCACCTATATACTTTACCAAATTCAGAAAAAAATTTCACCCTATGTTTTAAGGCTGGTTTGAAAGGTGAAGAATCCTGACTTCAATAGGGTGAAATAATATGACAAGGGTGGTGATTAACTCTCACCACAAAGGAAAATGTTGAGTTGATGTAGGTGGCATATAAAACCCCCCACTCTCTTTATGAGTCAGGTAAGCTGCTAGAAAGCAGAGGTGGAGTCCGTGGGATAGAGCTGTTTTCATTCCAGCCAGTCAGTAGTATGCTCTTTGAATGACAAAAAAAGAGAAAGTTTAATTATTAAATGATTTATTTTAAAAGAAGACTCTTATTTAAATAGCAAAATTTAACATTTGCCCTTGATCCCCAATGATGGTGTTTGTTCTCAGTGATAGTCAAAGGTAATAATTATTAAACTACTCCACCCCCCGCCCTCTGAGGTTAATGTAGTATTTTTGGTTTATACATCTATTCTTCCATCTCCCACCCAATGCATATGATCCTGCAGTCACAGCTCTCGCCTCTCCCTTTGGCTCCAAAGAAAGGGGAAGCTTGACAAGCCAGGATCCCAGTCTCACCCCATATAGAGCCCTTTTCAGAGACAAAGCTTAGAACTGATAAAGAGAAAGCATTTCTCTCCCAATAACTGCAGAAAAGTGGCTTAATGAATGTATAAACCAAAACGATTGGGTAAAAACACACCATTTAGTGAGGTCTTATTTTGTGTCAGTCCAGGATCCAAGGGATAATTCAAAGAGATGGTAGTGTCCCTTACCTAATATTATAATCTTTTCATTAAAAAAACCCTGAAAGTGAGAAATGTAAAGAAAATGTCCTTAGGTCCTTGAATTCAAAGGACTTGTAGTCCTCCTCCAGTATTGTCAGTCAGAGCATAACAGCTGCTCTGTTCACAGTGCACACTGAGCAAGATGCTTTCCTAAGTACACTTCTGAATTTAGGAACATTTCCCACACACTTAATTCTTCAGTCTACTCAATATATGTGTTGGCAATGGGCAGGAGCAGTGTATTTCAGGTGCTGAGGACGGGATGCAATAGGATCAGACCATCAGCAATGAGTAATTCCTTTGTTTCATCTGGAGAATGGAAGACATGGAGTAGAGTACAGGTATATGTGTACACATATATATGTAATATATTATTATAAATATTTATTACATTATTTATTATTTTACATATATATGTAAATGTAAGGGATGAAAAGGACAATAATAAAAGGAACAGCTTGGAGACAAAATGTCAAGAGGAAGGTAGAATAAGACAGTGGATGGAAGTGGGATGTCAGAAAGGAGACAGCAGGAGAAGATATAAAAAGAAAGACAGAAAGGGGGGGGAAATATGTAAGAAGGAGAAGATATACGAAAGAGCTAAAAAATGAGAGAAAAGCCATGAGTGGACAAAAAGCAGAGAGAGGGGAAAGGTAAAGTAACCAGTGCAATGTTTGGCAAGGCAGAAATATTGAAGCATAAATAAGGTAGAGAAACTCAGAGGGTCATAAGAAGAAAAAGAGGTTGCACTGCAGAGAAGATGTGAAATAAGTAGTAGAAAAAAAAATCACCTGCTGGCACAGCACTTCTGAGAGTCACGGGTGAGAAGTGCTGCTGTCCCAACAAGGGACAGAGCCAAACCCCAGGAAGTGACAGGCTAAACCCAAGGAGAACAAAGGATGAGGCTGGGAGAAGATAAATGATACCCTTGTACTAGGTTGCTGCCTTTTGTCTGAAATAGAAATCACAAAGGTCATTGAAATGGCTGCTTAAATCTTACATCTGATACTTTAAAAGGCTCTTATTTTTTCCCCAATACAATAATTCTTCTTCCTTTTCTCTCAACATTGAATTAAATTAATTACTATACACTCCACAGTTACACCTCCCAGCCAGAGAAGAAAACCCCAGACACCATTATGCTTAAAGCAGACTTGCTCTCTGGCTCCCTTTGCCTATAAAGGTTTCTGTAGAAATCTTTCAGTAGACAAAGCTAGATTTCCAGCAGCTCCAAAATCACCATGATGGAGTTGGCTATCATTAGCAAGATGAGGAAAGAAAGAGGAATCAAACAGGGGTGTGCGCTCAGGGAAAAAGCTTTTTTGTTTTTATAATTAGGAAATCTTACCAGTATAGAGGGAAACAAATTGCTACTAGTATATAATCTGTCACTCCTTTGCACATCAAATAATAGGAACAACAGGGATTGTGTGGGAAGTACATTCATATTATCAAATTCTTTCTGATATTAACATGTTCAATGCAATGAAAAGGTAATTAGGAAAATAATATACTGTAACACAAATACTGTAGAGGCTATAAAGTAAAAAAACCATGAAAATGAGTGTTTCCAGGACAGCTCCAGTCTGAGAAACTAGAGCTTTATTAGTAGTAACAGGAGCAACATATGGAGATGAATGAATGAAACCATGTTTGTAAATGTGATATGCAATTGCACGCTCTCACTTGGCTTTCCTTTTTCACAATCTGACTCAGCCTCTCCACTCCCCCATCTTTTGATTCATGAATTCTTGATCTCAAAAATTAAAGAGTTACAAAGGCAGCACACGAAGGGCATGAGATGATGTGAAATATGAGGACACTGGTGAGCACAAAATGTCACCCCCCTGCAAATAGACAAATCTGCTAGATGTAAGCAGCAGAGTCAGGGCCACCCTCTCCAGGGGCTCACTAGAGGATGCCATGCAGCAAACCACAGCTAATCTCCATTGCGCTAGAGGCACACACTGAGGTAGACAAATTTATTACAAAATTGTATATTGTATAATATTGCTTATGCTGTTCAGCAGCCACGCCGTTAGGCAGCCCCTCCAGCACCGAACCCAGAAGACTGGACGTGACAGGAATGAGAAATAAAAGGGTTTCTTATGGCATATACTCTCTGTATTTCTTAAGCTATAAAAAAGAGACCAAGGGTTAATGACAAGCAGCACAAAACGCAACAAACAGTGCATGAGCAGTGGTGTACAGCCCTATATGCTTACTAAATAATTAACAAGCACACATAGTGTTGACCCAGGAGGGTCTGTACATAGGATGATCCCTTCCTTCCCTGGGGGCCAGAGCTCCTCAGCGTGTGTGCATTCAAGCCGCAGACGGCCAGCCCAGCCCGTGGGCACCACTGGCTCACTGTAACCGGTGCCAGAGCGGCCCAGGGCTGGTGCTGGGCTGGGCTGCAACCCCAGCCTTGCCACCGCCGTGCCCCGGCTCGGGAACGGGCTTCGCCTTCAGAACCTGTTTCACTGGAGCGCAGCGAGCTCCGGCCATACGATTCCTAGGCTCGCAGCAAAGCACCGGCAAGGCTGACACCGTGTCCGTGCCCTCGCCAAGTGCGGAGCACGACAGAGCCCCTGACCCTGTGGTACTCAGGGTCCGGCACACGGCGGGGCAGCGCTGCCCGCACACCGCATCGCGGCACAGCAGCTCGCATGCTCGGGCAGCACAGCCCCGCTGCGAGCACTGCGGTGCCCGCTGCTGCCGCACCGCAGGCGGCCAGTGCAGTGGGGAGGGTCTTGCCTGCTGGGCGTCTGGACTCCTCCGCAGGCGAGCTCCGGGTAGGTGCGCACCGGGCGCGGCGCGGGGCTGCGGGACCGCTCGCTGCCGCTCCGCGCAGAGCCGGCGGGCGCCGCGCCGGGCGGGCCGCGGCACCGGGGACCTGCCTCCGCCGCCGGTCCCCACCAAGCTGCGGCCGGCGAGGCGCCTCGCTCTGCACCACCGCCGCCGCTGCGGGCCGGGCCGGGCCGCACCGCCCCCGCCCGCCCGCGGCCCCGCCCGCCCCCGCCTCTGCGGGATCCCGCCGCGAGGCCGCCGGGGGCGGGGCGGGCGAGCGGCGCGGCCCCGGCGAGCGGCTCGGGCGCTGCGGCGGCGGCGGCTGCGCGGGCGCTGGGAACGGCGGCGGCGGCGGCGCGGACCGGCACCTGCTGCTGCCGCCTCGCCTGCAGCGGCGCCGCGCTTTGTCCGGGCGGAGCGGAGCGGAGCGGGCGCGCTCGGCCCCGGCCCCGGCGGCGCGCGGCCCGGCCCGGCCCGGCTCAGCGACCGGCGGCTCTCGGGGCGTCGCCTGGCTCCGGCGGCCTGGGCACGGCGGGGAGCGTGAATGAGAGTTTGCTCCGATTTCCGAGCAGGGTGAGTGCCGCACCGGCCGTCTCGGGGGAATAACAATAATTATAAAAAAATTAATAATAACGGTAATAGTAATATATTTTTTTTTGCTTGTATGTTTCTTTCTGTACCAGCCGGGCACAGGTCCCCGGGCCGGGCAGCGGGACCTGCTGGCCCCGCGGGCTGGGGGGTGGACGCGCCCCTCGCTCCGGGGTAGGGCTGCCCGGGCCGCTCCCGGAGCGGGTCCCTCGGGAGGGGTTGCTGTTCGTTGGTCCTTCGTTTGCCTTTTGTTCGGCTCTCCCGGGTCCGGTGGGGAAGGGGCGGACCGGGGCGCTGCGGGGGAGCCACCAGAGGTCTCGGCCGGTGGCCCAGCTCTCCGGGCCTTTGCGGGAGGCGGGAGATTGTCCCTGGGCGCGCAGGGAGCGTCCGGCTGCCCCTCTCCCTGCTTCCCGGGCGGAGGAGCGGCCCTGCTCTCCTCCCCGCGCCCCTCCGGCGCGGAGCAGCTGCCCTGGGCTGCGGCGACGGGCGGTGGCATCACCACCACCGGCTGTAGTAAACACAGCGCATGGGGCGGCGGAGAACCTGGTAAAGGTCACATCCCTGTGTGCACACGCAGCCCGTCCCAGCTGGGCTCGCAGTTGTTGTCCTGGGGACCGTGTGGTGGGTGCTGGTCCCTGTCCCCTCGGTGCCGCGCCGCTGGCTCTGGGCACAGCGGTGTTTCCTATGGCTGCGTTCGGGGATCTCCCTTGGCGAGGGGGAAGCGGTGCAAGCTGTGTCGCCCCCTCCTTTACCTCCTGCCGCTCCCGGCCGGGTTGGCGCTGAGTGGCATCCTATTTGGCAGTAAGAGCTGGGAACGCGGGTTATGTTGTGGGGTTTGCTTCATGAGCGGTAGCTGAGCCTAGCTGAGTTAGGGGCTAGCCACATGTTAAATAGCAGCCAGGTATGTACTGATCCCTCAGAGCATGCAGTATCTGGATGCATCTTAATGTGGAGCAAATGAGGCACGGGAGTGCTGGAGGAGTAGGACCAGAGAAATGCAGCTGGAGAGCTTACTTTCAAGGAGACTGAGAGGATGGCAGAGCCGCGGTAAACGGCTGTTAGACAGGTCGATAGGTGTGCGCTTATTTTGTGGACCTCCTCCATGCTTCTGTGGGTCGTTGCTGAGCTTAAAAGCACGTATGGCGCGAATTGGAAATGACAACTTTTTGTCACGTTTTTGTGTTGTGCTTCATTGCTGCAGCATTTCAGATTGAGTAGATGTGGTACTGTTAAGCTTGTGTGGATGTGGAATGAATGATGGACAAGTTCTTGGGTATCACATTTCCAGTGGCGGTTGAGATGTGGGTGAGGAGAGGAAATATTTAATAAAGTAGGGCTCCCAGGTCCCTGTGCTCTGACAACATCCTGTCTTAGCTTTTAACATATGATAAATAGTTTCATTCCTCAGAATTAGAAATGTTAGTTTAACTTTTAATTTTTTTAATGCCATATTTAGTTATCAAATACCCTATCTAGTTATTCAGAAAGGGAGGGCTTTTTTTAGTCCTAGTCTGTGTTCTGCTGAAGCTGACATTTGGGGTATTAGCTTTGAAGTGGGTAAAATATAAAATTGGTCATCTTATGACACCAAACTGTGCAAACTTCCAAGAAAGCCCAAGTTATGTTTCACTGTTTTTCTTGTGGTGGCCACAAGAATTTTTGGTTCATCCCTCTGCCCTAATAAAGGCAAGTTTGGACTGAGATGCCAGACTGAAGATGAGCCATGTCGTGCTTCCTGGTCTGCAGGTAAGCACTTGGAGCTGGTTTTGTCCAGTAGTAGGTGGGACTAACCTGTGCTAAAGTATCAGACTGATGGGTTTAGTTTATTTTTTTCTCGTTTAACTGTGGCACTGGTGAGACCTGATCTGCTCAGCATGTCCTTGTTCAGGAGTTGGCTGTCGAGTGGCGTGGGGTAGCCTGCTGTTGTTTGGATGTGTATGTGCCACTCCTTGGCATGGTATGGCTTCTGCTCCGGGTGAAGGCATCAGTCAGGCTTTGACCTCCTGCCTAATGCCTTGTGAGCATCATCGCTGTGGCCTGGTGACCTGACGTCAGCGCCTGCAGGGGCGGGAGGAATTAAGGGCAGCAGCTGGGAAAAGTCTGTCCTGGCTCTGCTTTTCTGTGGGACGTGGTTTCAGGGAGATTGGTAGAAGGGAGTTCACAGCTGAGGAGGCAAAATCAGGGGGCTGACTGGCAGCCCTGCTGTCTTCCTGGCTGGAAACTACTTCCTGGTGGTAGCAGGTAACGGATGCAGAAACTATTCCTTGGTCCTATGTCTTCTCTTCCCGGTGTGTGATATTCAAAGCTTATAGGAATAGAAGTTCGTTATTAGAGTGAATGGCTGAGGCAATATTGCATACCAAAGAGATTCAGTATTGTTTGAAACTTGGGAAAAAAAACCCAGCTGGATTATTTTATTTTGGGAACGGAACCTTTGCAGTTCTGTTTGCAGTATCTGAGAAGTGATCAGTGCTGCTGTTGAAGGTGGGGTATACGTCTGGGGTATGAAACATTGTGGATACATGTGATACTACATAGTCATCAGCATCATTCTGATACCGGAATATTCAATCCTTAATAAGGCGACTTCAAATCTAGGGAGAAGCATTGACTGTTTAACCCAGAAAGCAATGGCAGATCTGTTGGAAGAATAACAAAGACTCCTTTTCTCCTCATTTTGTCTGCTGAAAAGTCATGTTTTGTATTTTGGCTGCATTACCACCAAATCCATAGGGATTCTTGAAGATAAGAGTCTGTGTTTTGTGTAACATATGGTCCCATTAACAGTTTTACAGGGAATATTTTTTTTTTATTAAAAGAGTAATAGATCACATTTCCTGATGTTTTGTTTTTTATTCACAGGTCTGGATAATAAATACTGTTCAGGAATGCTTGAGTCAAGGGCCACATACCTCACTGAATTTTTGGGGTTGAAGCTATGTAACTGTTCAGTGGCTGGTCACGGTCTCTTCTTCCCATCCTTACCTCCAGTATTTATCAGGCTTAGCAGTGATACCCTCTAATTTTGAAGTCTCCAAAGCCCTAGCTATTACCAAAATACTCCAGTATTATGTGCAGAGGATTCTGCCATCTCAAATTGAAAGCTCTCTTGTCCAAACCTGACTGTGTCAGGCCCAAATAAAGTACACAATTTTCTACCTTTATCCTGTACACTGTTTCTGTTTCTTTCCTACATAGACTTTTCTCAGCTAAATAATATCTGCATGGCAGCATCCATGCTGGGAGGAGAGATCACTTTCTCTAATGGGTTATTTTTATGACACAGAGTTTGATCAGAGGGAAAGCTTTTGACAGTAAGTGCTTAATCAGGGTCTTTCAAAACAGATTCTCTCTCTGCCCTCTGCCCTTTATCTGGCAGGTTAATCCATGAATTAATCTGTGCACAGAAATATAGATGTCAAATGTAGTGGATCGGCTGTAGTGTTGGGTGCTTTGTGATTTTATGTGTTTTGGTCTTTCAAGTTTCTGAACAAATGCAGGTTTTCTCTTTGCATCTTTTGGCCGTTTGCATTGCTATGGGGGACACACAAAACAAAGAAGTTAGACATTTTCCTTGGAGCTCAGGATTTACTAAAACAGTTCATTGGTGAACTCATCTTGAAATTTAATGAATTAGTGGTGCTTTTTGTTATGACATAAGAAAATGAAGGAGTCTTTGAAGCTACTTCAGACTTCATAAATATTAACAGGCTCTGCAGTCTTCTCAGAGAGTAAGTTCTGGATGTTTTTTTCTTCACCTTAATAGTACGTTTTTGTTTGCACAGTAAATCTTCTTGCCTTGACTAAACTGAAAGAGCAGTTATCAGATGCAAACCCAGAAATACTGCATTTGTGGCTGGGAGCGCTCTTGCTGGTTTTCCCTTTTCTCTTTACCACCCAATCCTTTCTCCTGGTGAATGCACTGATAGCCATAAATTTAATTCCGTGGCTTATAAAACCAGATTGTCAGAGGTGCTTCAATGATTAAAAATGCAGGTTTTTTGCTTCTGAGAATCATGGAAGGTAAAGATTCCCAACTTCTTCAGTTGCATTTGAAAAATCCTTTCTATTTACTTCTTGGGTCTCCATATGTGTTTAATATTTGCCTGTGTTAATAAGGGAAAAAACCTCACTGGTAGTATTTTCTAAACATCTCTTGAGAATACTTAAAGTTGTCTCTAAGCTTAAAAGCTATCTGCATCTTTATAGAAACTGAAATTCCATTTAGCTGCAAATCCCATGTTAATGCAGAAAGTTTTTTGTAGCAGTCCGTGAAGAACACTTGATCTGTTCTGGATACATGTTACAGGAAGTTTGGTGCATTGTTTTAAAACTTGTTCTAGATCTCTCATCAGTAGCTGAAGAGAACAGAAGTTTATTTCACAGAATCACAGAATGGTTGAGGTTGGAAGGGACCTTTGAAGGTACCTGGTCCAGTCCCCTGCTTAAGCTGGGCCACCTAAAGCAGGTTGCCTGGGGACAAGTCCAGAGGGCTTTTGACTATCTCCAAGGATGGAGACTCCACAACCTTCCTGGGCAGCCTTTGCCAGTGCTCAGTCACCTCCACGATGAAAAAGTGTTTCCTGATGTTCAGAGAGAACTGTGCTTCACTTTGTGCCTGTTACCTCTGTTTCTGTCACTGGGCACCACTGAGAAGAGCCCGACTCTGTCCTTTCTGCACCCTCCCTTCAGGCATTTATATACGGTTATAAGATTCCCCCCTTTAGCCTTCTGTTCTCCAGGCTGAACTGTCCCAGCTCTCTCAGCCTCTCCTCACAGGAGAGATGCTCTGATCCCTTTGCTAAACTGTCTCCAGTATGTCCATGTATGTCTTGTAGTGGGGGCCCCAGAACTGGGCGCATTACTCCAGCTGTGGCGTCACATTTCTCAGTATGCTTTAAAAGTAAGAAACTTCTAAAGTAAATTGTATGTATGTTTTTTTAGGATGCAGGTCCAAGAGGTCACTTTGGTGCTGTAAATCACTGATGCATCTTCTCTGAGTACTTTTGCTCTTCCGCAGGAGCTGATGTTCCTTGTTTAAAAGCCACAAACACTTCAGTGTTTTCCTGATCCCATCAGTATAGGCTTTGACAACTCTTTTGACCTGTAATTAAGGGATTTGTGACTAGGTTTTCTGGCTGCACATGCCTAATAAGCGTAATCATTGGATGCTGAGTCACATGGGGTGTTTCTGCTGTGTGTTGATACAGACTGCTCTCTGAAACAGCTCCTTGCAGCTTATAATGGATGCTTGCTTACATTTGTGAGGGCACGTTCTTGCTGTGGGCTGGTTTGGTTTCTCCAGCAGCCTTCCATTGGGGCCGACCATTGGATCCAGTGCACTCCATTGGGGCCGACCAGCCTGCTCCGTGGGCACTTTATGCGTTACTGTGTTTCCCTTGTGGCATGCCTGAAGGTGAGCATCTGTCTGTAGACTAAACTGAGTGACGTTTGGATGCTTCCTTGTTTTACCACATCTGTGTTGTATGCCTATATGGGTAATTCTGTAGTTAATTTACAAATTTTGTAGTAGAATTCATAAACAGGGGTTTTACTTTTAGTTCAACATTTTCACGTGCAGAATAAAGCTGTTAGTGTAATGCTGCTAACACTGGTCATGGTCAGGAGGGAGAGAGGAGAAAAAGAAAAAGGCATAAAGCACAAAATGTCACTTTGTCCTTGGGTTTCGCATCAAACTGCGTGGCAGAGGACACTCTCATCTCTTGACCTTTGAGTGTCCCCTCCTGCGCATGTAGGTATGTGTAGTTGATTAGGACGTTTTTTGGAGGTTCTCAAAGAAACTGGCAAAATTACGTGGAAAAAGCAGTTGGCAGTTGCTTGCCTTATCTATGTCCAAATACAGTGGTTAATAGACACTTTTCAAATTTTCACAGTACCCCACAAGAGCAACTGCACAACATGAGAGGTCTATACTTACCTTAATTAGAAAGAACAAAACCATACACTCCATGCTGGCCTGATGTATGCAATTAGTGACTGAGTGCAATTAATTTCCAGCTGCTAAAACTGTTTTATCAGACCTCTCGACAGGACTATCAGCAGTTTGTATTAGTATCTGGCATTATTAACGCTTGGCATTTTACCATGTTGAAAAAGCCACTTGTTCCTTCAATATTCATTTCAGGTATCAGGTTACTTATGTACAGAACACATCACAGAACAAATTCACTGGTTTGGAAACCAACCAATTCTCAGAGACTGAAAATTAGTACCAGGTTTTTCAATGAAGGATACACAAGCATCTTTAGATGTTCAAAGGGCTTAATTCATAATGTGAAGTTTATCATTAGCTTAAATTTTGAAAAGTGGCTTCTTCAAGTTAGAAATGTGCATAAAAAAGGGGACTCCTGAAGGGAATTTAAGCTTTAGAGGTACCTTCAGAAAGAAGTCCTCCAACCTTTCACCATGTATTTTACTACCTAAGGCTCCACATTCCTTCTGCGCTTGGGAAGTGATTTGCGTGTTTTTCTTGCCTTCTCTCTGGATCTCTTCTTTGCATTCCCAGGTGTGCACAGTAATTGTGCCCTAAAATAACTTGCTGCACTTCTCAAGGTTAACAGCATGTTGTAATTCCTGGGGAAGCGTAGCAGGGCTACAGAGAAGTGTGTGGATTTTTAACCATCAGCAGTTTTTAAACAGTGTCACAACCATAGGGATGGGGAAACATGAAACATCTGGAGAAGGATCTCTTAAAAAAAGTGGTTTGAGGGCCACGCATAGTCCATACTTTTGCCAGGTGATGTCTGTAGTTGTACAACTTCAGGGCCCTGCCTAGTTATGTTAGGACTGATGAGGGTGTCTAAACCCTGTAATTTACTGTAATTTGCTCCAGATCAGAGCCCAGGGAGCTGTATGGTTGTGTGCTTTGGGTACATGCTGCTTCCTTGGACTCTTCTGTAGTAGTGGGACCACTCCCAATAGTAGATTTTGGACACTACCATTATAATTACCAGGTTTTGGTCCAGGAGTAACATGTTTCCAGAAACTGGATGAGTTTATGCTTTCTGGGTTGTCTGGAGAGAGTGGCATGTCCAGTTCAAGTTTTGGAGATCTGAGCAGTAGAGAAGAGACCAGTCTGAAAATATCTATGACCCCATTCTGAGAGTGAAGGTACCAGTAGCCTGGGCTCTGAGCATTTTATAAGATGCACAACTATTGCAATAAGGTATGATATTGCAACAGGAAAAACATAGCACGCTAAGCACCCAAAGATGAAATGCCCTCTGAAGTTCCTTGCAGTTATATGACCCTCAGTGAATGTGAC
This sequence comes from Myiozetetes cayanensis, assembly GCF_022539395.1. Classification (NCBI taxonomy): domain Eukaryota; kingdom Metazoa; phylum Chordata; class Aves; order Passeriformes; family Tyrannidae; genus Myiozetetes; species Myiozetetes cayanensis. Next base: position 15,330,455 of record NW_026087521.1, read on the forward strand.
TTTGGCTACCTGATTCAAATCAAGCTGCAAGATGATCTATAATCCATGATCCTATCTCTGAACTCATTTTTGTGTTAGAGGCTTACTTCATCTTTCCTCTTGATCACCTTTTCCCTTGTGAGACAGGGAGTAATGCTGACGGAGATGCCTGAATATATTATCCTTGAAGATCCTGGCTGCTTCCTCTTGCTGTGTGCAGCCGAGAGGTTTGATTCCTAGCAGCTGCCATCCATCCTGTTTGTGTGGAGCAAAGGTAGCTGTGAAGTGTGGAACCTGAGAGCAGCAAAACGTCCAAAGTATCCTCATGGAACTAATATTAGGGTGACTTTGGACATTGATCATCAGATAGTAGTAAAAACTAGCTTTGTAGACCACTAAATCTTGCATCACCCTGCAAGGATCATGTCACTGGAAGGAGCAGGAAAAGGTAACATCTGTATAAATACACTCTTTATGTGGTCTGACTTTTCGAAGCATTAAACCACTGGTAGGTGTTATTCCAGTTAGATTAACTTTATACGGTTTTGTACTTCTGCAATGCTTTTATTTATTCAGGATCTTTACACTCCTTTTAAAGTCTATGAAGTGACCCAAAAGGTACCTGCAGGTGTCTGAGATCACTTTTTGTATGAAAATGTAGTGTGGTTTGTTTTTGTGTAAAATCCTGCGTGGTCTCAGCAGTTCTGTGAGATCACCTGAGACTGTACAGTGAGAAATGTCCTTTCCAACAAGCCATAAAGAGTGTGGCTGGATATGTTGATCTTTAAGAGAACTGCCAGCTGCTAGAGCGTGCTGTGCTTGCAAGGTTTTCTTCAGATGTAAGAGCTTCCTGGAAACTTGCAGTAATTAAAACTAACGTCAAAGGTGTGGAAAACAGAAGTGAGGACTATGGTCTGTTCCAGATTATCTGGAGCTAGCTCTGTCCTGTTTAAGAGAAATGTTCTGAATACAAAAGCTTTTGATGCTTATGAAAGGGTCTTGGCCTTCCCTTCTGGGAGGAGTTGCTTATGGGACTGCATTCAACAGCTCTTCTTTTTACTTTCAGTAATGGGAATAGCCGGCCAAAAGTGTTCTGACTTCTCCAGAAAACTGTATTAGCAAATATTTTTACAACAAATACACTTTTTGTAAAGATACTTCTCTGTCTTTCCTGTTTCTTCCAGTAGCAACCATTCCCCGATTTGAGGGCTCTGCCAGCAAAGATTTCCAGTAATGCTGGATCACTTATCCCTTTATGACAACACACTGAAATCAAATGAAGCACAAATACCATTTCTCGGAATATTTTACAGGAGGAATGTGGAGCTCACTTTGCTTAGCAGTTTGAATTTGCCTGGTGAAGCTCTCTGGCCTTCGCAGTCCTCTGTTAAAGCAGAGCAGGGACAGTAAATGCTTTTTGAACAAAAAACAATGTCCAGCAATTTTCAGCTCAGTTTTCCTGGTGGAATGCAAGCCTGGCTGTGTCCAGTGTCTGCTTCTGATTTCACTTGGATGCATAAGGCTATCCTGGTTTGAGACTATGGGATGTATTCAAAACTCATTATGTGTTTTGTTATTAATACTTTGAAATTGCATAAGTATTCTTTTGTTAAGCAATAAGCTTTAAGTATTAAGCTGTTGCCTGTGACTCATTAGTCTGCTGTTGGTGACAATTTACTGTCTTTGTTAAATCATGGAAAATCTTTCCATGCAGTTTGTATTCCTTATTGTCTTAAGTAAAGTACATCTGTTTATTTTACCCTGAAAAAGGCTTTCTTCTCAGCTGGCTGAAAGTTCATCATATCTGAGAGCTAATATGAAAGTACAGCAGACTCACTCATTGAACAAAAATGTCATATGTGTATTTATATATGTATAACAATGTATAACAATTGTGTTAGGTGAGTTTTTTGAAACACTACATGGACTCACAGAAAAAAGTGTCTGTTTGCTTTGTTTGCTTTTTCTTCTCTTTTCTAAGGCTCCTGGAGAACCAAATGTTGGTAGTTATATATAGACTGGGTGTTTTCTAGGGCTTTTTAAAATTCAGTTATTTAATTGCTATAAAGCTAATACTGTATTCTTGTAAAAGTCAGAAGAAAAGTCAGTTAAAGACATATATACTTAGAGGAAACACTGGGAAGCAGTTGGACCTTGAAGATGACTGTCTGACCACAGATTGCTCATTATCGGAAATGAGAGATGAGAAACTGTGTATAGGAAGCAGATGCATGTCTGATGTTTCTGAATTGTGGAGGAACCACCAGACATCAGCTCTTGATGTAGATTAGCTACAGGCATGCAGATTTTCTTTCTTACAAGTTAATAATAATTTGAAATAACTTTTTTCTTTTTAAATAAAGACTAACTAGTAGATTCAACTCCTAAAGTAAAAGTTCTTTTGCAAAATGCAGTCATAACTAGCGGTTTGAATATTGTAAAGTGTGCACCCTGTGTAAGAATGCCAGTATGAAGTGGTCTGACCTTTTCTGTAGCCTTGTTAACTCTATACCAAATCCAAAACCTTGTTTTTCCCATACATATGTGAGCTCATGGTCAATTTCCTTTGTGCTGGTTATACACAAATCAGATCCAACTTTCTGATCCCACTGTGATTGTGATTCCTTGGCACTCAGAAACCTTCCCACTTACTGGAAAACAGTCTTCTAGTTCAGAAAAACATGTTTTCATGTCTCTAGGTTGTGTGGCTGCCTCTTCTGAAGGAGAGGTTTTAGTAGGGAGTGGTTTTTATTCTGCTTGTTGCAATACATCTGTTGAAAAGCCTGATGGCCTTGTTATGCTGTGGTGCATCAGGGCTGAGTGTGGCAATTAAAAGCCAGTACAGTCCTTGATTAACTGCTGTTTAGTTTCTGAAGCTTTTGTATTGTCCAATAAATAGAAGGGCTTGGCAGGAATATCATTAGGAGAGGAACTGTCCCTTCATTGTGTATTTACAGCTTTTCTTGTCACCCAAAAGACAGCCTGTCCCTGCTTCTTGTCAACTTCCATGACTTCGGTCTTGCTTAGAACAGACTCCCATTTACAGCCATCCAAGTCCCTGCTCAAGTTTAGTCAGCCTGCCTAGATCTGCAGCTGGATGGAGGCCCCAGATGCCTACAACAGAGAAATCTGAAGATGTCCTCTTTCTTTTTTTTTTTCCCTTTCACCAAATTCCATGCTTTGTAGTTTGCTTTTGAGCACTTTTTGCTCTTGAAATCTCTGAAATATCATGGTATAATTTTTTCTTTTTTTTTTTTCTTTTTTTTTTTAACTTCTATGCCAATTATGTAGACAAATCACAGGTTAGTGGGAGTTCAGTGCTAGTTGGTGGTTCCATCATATTCTACTGTCTTCAGTATGCTTCTGACATTAATGCAAGAGGTCTTGGAATTCCCAGTCTCCATGACTTTGAGAGACTTTGTCTGTTAAAACATTTGTGTAGTGTAAACAAAAGGCTTGATATCCCAAACCGGAATTTGAGCCTGATGGTAATTAACTTTTAGAATCATTCTTGAAAAGTGAAATCTATGGTTTAGGTTTTAAAATTCTGAGATTTAAATATGTGAATATTATTGAAGTAATAGGGAATAAGTTAGAGCTGGAAGAAATCCTTGTTAACAAACTGACAGAAGTGCCAAAAATGTCATGCTCTGCCTTCATTTTAGGGAGTTTTCAAGAGGTCTTTTGGAGGCCTGTGAGTGGTCTCTGGGCTTCAGCTGGTGACGTGGCCCTCTCAGTGTTTCCATGAGGCACCACTGCCTTCTCTCTGGCTTTGACTTGGAAAAAACACAGCATTTCTTAGGAGTGGTTGGATGAAGAAAGGTGAGGTCTCTCCAGAAATCTCCTTTGTGAATTTAGGAAGCTTTGAAATGGGCACAGCTGAAGTGGTTTTATGGTGGCAGGTGGGTGTGTGCAAGGACTAATGCTCCCTTCTCCTTCCTTCCCCATTCCAACTGTAACTGCTTGGAAAGATACACTGAATGTACATGGCTCTCTACCTTAAAGTGCTTTGACCTTTGGACCTTTATGGTTTGCCAGCTGAAGTGTCAGCATGGCATAAATAAGTCAGCTCAAGTAGTGTAATTCTGGCGCTCATCCCAGCCTTAGAGGCAGACGTAAATGCCATCCTGTAGCTGGCTCTTAAGATGTTTGGTCTGATTGAAATGATGACTGATACAATTTTCTTTCTTCTCTCTTGGTTTCTTCACTTTGTTACTAAACTCTCTCCTGATATCTTTGTGCTAATTTAAATTTTGAGTTTGAATTCTCAGCTATGTGCCAGGTTGCTATTTACTGTCATTGAGTTTGGATCATCTTAGCAGCCTGACAGGCTTCACGGTGTATTTATGACATTTTGAGACAAGAAAATACTTTTTTTGTTGTTATACAGCAGGCAAAAAATATGATGAATCAGAGTGCTTGTACAGGTTTAGTTAGTAAACCAAAGAGCTGATCCATGAAGTGCAAATACCATTGGATCCATAGGTTACCCCATGTTTGAGGTAAAAAAAATTAAACTGACAGAGTTGTGGTTGCCTTTTTTTTTTTTTTTTTCCTTTTCCATGTGTCCAGTACATTTCATGTTGAAACATGGTGGAAACCTTACTAATGTGACTCTATCAAGAGAGGAGTTGACTTTTTTTAGGAGAAATGCCACTTAGAACATGTCTGTACTCTGGTGATGATGCCAACAGCAGGCTCCCCCTTGGCAGAGGACAGGAGCTGGGTTAGTTAATACCTCCTGCTTTATTTAAAGAGTTACTCTAAGATAATCTTGTTCCAGTTGTTCCAAGCAGCTTCAGAAATGTAGTTGTTAACTTCTGTGTATAACTTTTTGTCATCTGCAGTTATGAGGCAATGGGATATAACAAGCATTATTAAAATGTTAATTTTTCACAAATATGATCAAATTAATAAGAACTGGGCAAGCTTATGGTAATAACCTCAGCTGGCTGGTTTACTTGTTAGGAAGAGGCTTTGTATCTTCTCTACAGATTTATGTAATGCATAATTTCTGTGTTTTCTTGAAATGATGGAATTTTTTCTTCAGTTTTCCTCAACTCTGTTAATTCTCTAAGGAAGACTCAAAATTGCTCGTAGAACATGGATGCAAATCTCCATGTCTCCTTCCCATTCCTCCGTCAGCCATCCGTGCAGCCATGTGTACTGAGCTGCTGAAGGTGGAGAGCTGAGCTGCCCTGTGTGTCTTTGATGAGTGGGTTACAGTTCCTGGCCAGAGTTCACTTGCAGCAGTGTTCAGTGTCTTGAGTCATGAGTTACTTTGATTTTGTTTACAAAATAAAATTGGTTTAGTAAACTAATAAAATGTGGGAGAAAATACAAGAATGCATGGGAAACTTCATTAATGTTTCTTTGTTGTTTTTTTTTTTCTTCTTTTGTTTTTAAATTTCCCTCCAGTATCTGACTCACAGGCTCCATCATTCTTTCTGTGGTTATTCTACTTCCTGACATGCAGTTGTCCCTGACTGTATTGGCTGGTGGGGTGAGGGAATGCACTCTGATCAGCCTCACCTTCATACTTCTCCACCAGCTACCTATTTTAACTGTAACTACTGCAAACCACGTACAGCGGCCTTCTCCTGGACTGAACTGGTGTCTGTCTTCAATCCTCTACTTAGAGCAGTTAGCAGTGTCACCAAAATTGGCTTTTTTTACAGCAGTTGATGTACAGAGGTTATAGGGAAAGAGTGTGGAGGAGATGCCCACACTACACGTGCTTCTTGGAAGAATCAGATTTAATAGCAAAGATTTCCACTGAGTTTTGCTCCAAAACATGTTAAAATCAACATGAGAGAGGAAAGATTTGCAGTTATGGAAGAATACCCAAGCAGTTTACTGAACAAAAGAGTTAATTTGCAGGATTGTGATTATATTCCTGAGGGCTTCTCCAGTTTCTCACAGGATTGTACCCTCTGCTGCCTGGTGTGGCTATACCAGCTTGAGATTTGGTGTTGTGTTTTTTTTTTTTTTTGGGGGGGGTGGTTGTTTTGTTTTTATTTAGGATTACTATTGTAAGCATGGTGACAAAGAGCAGATATTCTGCCTACTGTGGGAATGATGCAGTTTGAAATGTGACAGCGTAGAGGTTTGCTCTTGTAAGGGAGATTACCTTGAACAGCAGGGCCTTTCAATCCAGACCCTGCCATTTCACTATGTTAGTTATTCAAACAAGTAATTGCAGTTCAGATATTCACACTGTCTTTCAGGTGCAGTGATTTACTTCTTTTTATAGCAAATGTGCCAACAGTGCAATTGAACTTATGCAAAAGGGTGCACTCTCAAGAAATGGAGGAGGGGTCTGCAATACTTAGAGGCCAAGTTTGGTGCTTGCCTGTGTCACACAACTTCTGCTATTTCCAAACTCTTCTATGTGGAGTAAAATATCTCATCTTTTGACAGGCTGTGTGGGGGGGATGAAGGAGGCTTTTCCAGAGTGCTGCTTTCTGGCAGAGCTGCTGTTCATGTTTCTGTCAGTCTGGTGGGAACTTGACCTTGAGTTTTTTACTCTGTGATAAGATTTCAAGGAATAGTTTACATGGCTTTTACAAGCGGCTGTGTAGAACAGACAGTGCCAGAATTAAGCTGATACCTGAAGCCAGACTTACTGTATGGAACTTGCTGTTTCTCTGTTACTTTTTCATTTAACTGTAACTCCCTCCTTTGTGTATAGTGTAGTGTCCTTCTATGCATTATTTATGCAAGTTTTTACACAATATTTCATGCCTCTTCATTTAGAAGTTGACATGATGAGTAATTATAACACTGCAAAATTACATAATCCGCAGAGTGGCTTCTTTTTCCCCCTGCCCTCTCTTCTGGGCCTGTAGCACCAACTTCGGAAGTATTTTCAGGTTTTTGTTGGGAGAAAGGGAGAAGGAACAGAACGAGCAGCAGCTCTGCTTCTTGGATGGAAGTGTATGTGATTTGGGGATTATACATATTTTTTGTAAGCTCAAGGCTGGCATATAGGAGTTATAATGGTGGCTGTAATTGGCATGTGCTAGCTGTAGCTTTGTAGTTCTTCACAGAACAGCAATATTCAACTTATTTACCCATGAGGGGAGAAGTTAAAAACCTTTAATTGGTTAAAGTTATTTTTATAACTGTATGGCAATTGGAGAGCTACTAGTGTTTGTTGAAATACTCAGTTCCTTCCCTCAGCCATGTCTGTCTTTGATTTTTGTAGTCAGTGTATCAGAAACACTTGATTTTTTTGCAATATAGGTATTTCATTACAGTGCATATGTAGCACAGCAGTTGTAGGTCTGTGGTCTTTGTCTGTAATTCCTGCTGTATGGTCTAGCCATAAGTGAAACTGTAATGCACAGGGAGCTTGGCACTGTGGCACATGGGAAGTGTTACTCAAAAGTGCAAGTTGCCTGTGCAAGGTCCAGATGTTGGTGAGGGCTCGGACAGGCTTCTCTTCATCACTGGGTTGCATGCTCTCAGCAGAGATTTGTCAGGCTGCAGTCATTAACTGTGGCCTGTGTCCTGCTTCAAAGGGGTACCTCTTTGTTTATAAACACAACAAAAAGGAATTCATAGTCATTCTTCAAAAATGGGCAATGCAATATACCTTTATTCTGTTGTCAAAGGTTGCTGAGTGAGGTATGACCAGAGACCCTGAGCAGATGCCTGCTTCCGAGAGTCCTCTCCTTGAAATGCCTGCTAGGTCCAAGCTATTCTTTATAGACCTTAGAAGATTGTTCTCAAAGTGACTTTTTCTAAGCCTGAATTACGGCTCATCTCCACAGTGTCACTTTTTCTTAGCAGCACGTCCATTCTCTGATTTATCTGTAGTTACCATCTGAAGATGATGAACATGCAGTTGAGGTCACGAAAAACTCAGCATCAAACAGGTCTCAATAACTTGCCCTTTTTTTACTTGAAGGGATAGAATTAAAACTCTCTTGGGCTGGCAGGGCTCACACTTTCTAAACAGTTAGTGATTATCTTCTGTAATAAACCTATTAGTCTGAATACAATGTTCCATGCCAGTATATGTTCTTCTGACTTTAAATATTTATTTTAAAGTAGGTTGTAAAAGGCCAATTTTATTCTTAGTGCTTTGTCAAGCTAGGCTTCCTACATTTTCTATTTGAACAGTGGAAGACAGATAAATGCAGCGATAGCCTAATTTTCACAGAATCAACTAGGTCGGAAAAGACCTCTGAGATCATCTCACCCTCTGTTAGTTGTGTCCCGTCCTTCTTTCCCATCTGTCACACCTTTTCTCTGTTTTTATAGAACTGTGGTGCTTGCTTAGGGCAGCACTTCCTCTGTGCCCCGGCTTTTTACCTATTTGAAGCCCATCCAGACCTGAGATGCCTGAGCCTTTTTGTATGTGGAGGCTCTTGCTGAGCTGGCAGTGTTCATCTTCCTGTCTTCACCCTCAGCTCTACCCTGACTAGTAGACAAAGTTCAGAGCAAGGAAGAAGAAAAAAACCCTTTTGTCAATGACAAGCTGTGACAAACTCTTCTCCTGTCCTTCAGAGTAGGGATTGAAGTTGTGGTGTCCAGTGTCTGAAATGTCCCTTATAGTAGCTTTATAAACAATGTCTTTATGGTGAGAGTCGTTTAACCTCATGTAAATGCAGGTGGCTGCTGTAAAAGGATGCTTTCTCGCTCTGCCCACCACCACAGACATTTTCTGTGTGGGAGTCACAACAGCTCTAATAGTTTGTGCCACCCAAGTGAGACTGCATCTTTGTCTGCTCTGATTAGACTGACCTTGCTAGAAAACAAACACAAAAATTAGTTGCATCAGCAGTGAGCTGATAAACTGCATGAATGGTCAAGTGACATAAAGGCTGTGGCAGAAGAGAATGGGGTTACTCCCTTTGGTGTCAACTTGTGATCAAGTCAGTTTCAGGGTTGGCTGGGCTCCTCTGGAATCAGGAAGGGTACACAGCAGGGGGGATGAGGGCAGCAAAGGAGGACCCAGTGGGTGACTAGGAAGGGAGGGGTTCACTTCCACTGCGATAGGCTTTTATTACTATTATTACATGCTACCCCTTTTACAGAATATCTACCATGGCTTGAACTGGTGGCTCCTCCCTCCTCTGCAGGCGGTCTTTTTCATGCAAGGTTTTTGGTGTGGCTCTTCTGATGACATAGTCAATGGTTTGCTTTAATTTTCTCCCACACATATGTCTTGAGGAAAAATTAGCTTTATCTTCCTTCTTTGGGAGTTAAAATTTCCAATTTACAGACAAATTAATTTAATAAAGCTTGCTAATTTTAGGTTTCATGGTGACAGACAGATGAGAGACAGAGGCGTGTAGGGTGGCTATGAGTTTGTGGAAGAAGTGTTACCTTAAGTAGAGAGTTAAGTGCGAAGTACAACTCCCACAGCTATTCAGTGGAAACAGTTACTGCCCTTTGTTTCTGTGCTGATGTGTGACCTGAATAGGTACATGTGTGTGGGTTGGGATTTTTTTGTGAGCCCATCCACCTACAATTTTCTAGTGGTGGTCAAGCCAAGGCCTCCAGTTTCGGCTGGGTTGGGCACTGAGCTGCCAATCCCCTTTCCTTCTCCATCCTTCTGTGGAGGGTCAGTCGTGCCACTGCCTGTGTCTGACTGGAGGGCTGGTCCTCAGGTTCTTGAAGGATTAAGGCTCATGCTTTGCACAGGTCTGCAACTTTGCAGGGACAAAACAGCTCATTTTGGGAATGTTTTCCTTGAAATGTTTGCCAAATATGTCTGAAGTGCCCTCTATCTGAGGCAGGTACCGAAGAGAGCCCTACAGCCCCATGCCACCATGTTCTGTGACTCCCCTCTTCCCCCAGCCCTCTGTTTGCAACAGCCAAGCTGAAAGGTTTGAAGACAAGTCACTTTTATTGTGCAACCCTGATTTGTCTCCCAGGCAGCATCATGTTGTGAGCTGAATGACACGTTAGTCTCTTTTGGGGAAAAAAATAGATTTTAGTGTAATGCATATTCATGAAGCTGTATTGTGGTTGCTGTGACAACCTCACCAGTGGCAGTTGAGATCAGTATGTTGAACTTCTGTCTCCAGTCCCTGGGTTGAACCATAGCTCATGCTACATAGCTTTCCACTTTTTTCTTCCTCCCCTCCTCCCCCAGTCAGTGGACAATTTAAATTGTTTCAGAGTTGATGCTTAATTAATAGCTTCATCTAATTAAGGCTGCAACACCAAAGCACAACTTCCTGCTAGTTCCCAACCCATGTTAATCGAGTGTTGCTTCTGCCAGCAGAGGAATGCAGCAGAAGTGATTCTGGTGGGATTTTTTTTTTTCTTTTGTTCAACTCCCTTTAAGTTTAAAGGAGAAATAAACCTGAATTACTAAGGATAATGTTTCTCCATAGGTAGCTTAACTAATAACTTCATCTCTCATGAGAAAAAATGCCAACAAAATCTATCCCTTTAGTCTATCTCTGTCTTGTCTAGCCTAAGGACTCCTGACCCTGAAAGGAGCTTTTAGTAGGTGTTCCTCAAAACCAGAAAGCAGTCTATTCTGGGTATATTATGGCCCTGGAGCCAAAAGTGTATGTAACTGGAAGAAGACTTTACCAGACTGTGACTCTGAGGCAGTGACTAGTATTTCAGGATGAACCTGTTGAGTTCAGTGTGGGGACAGCTCAGCTCTGAAGTTTTGTTTGTGTGTCTTGTTGATGTCAGATATTGAGGGCACTTGTGCAATGCTTGCAACCTTCACAGAGTGTTTGTAAGCTGCTCTTGGCCAATCCATCTGGATGTTTGGCCCGAAGTATCTTGGTTTCCAATGAGAAATGATGACATCATTCTGTACAGAGGATTTAAAATGTTGCATTGTCCTGAGTGATCTCAGTCTCACGTGGGTGCTGTTCATGAATGAGCTGGGTTCAGTGAGGTTTGTAACCCATCTGTGTGCTAAACAACTTGTTGAGTTGAGCTTAATGTAAAGTTTTCTTGAAAGGTGCCAACTTCACCTTTATGAAACCACTTCCTGTTGTTCAAGGAGAGATGCTGTGTGTAAGGTTTAGCTTTCTTCACAGATGTGAGTCTTCTGGAGAGCAGTTTGGGAGAAGTGTGTGCACACGGGGGAAAATAGTGTGCTTTTCTTCTTTTATCCTGTGCTCTAGGATAACCTTGCTTGAGTAGGGAGTTTGGCCCAGATGACCCACTGTGGTCCCTTCCAACCTGACCCATTTTGTGATTCTCTGAAAAACTGAGCAGGCAAGGAGCTCTCAAGTGCAGTCTTGATCTTTCTCTGGTGAGTTTCTTAAATATTAATAGGTACAAAATGTTCAGACAGTGACTTGAAATGAGATTCTGTTCATTAAAATGAGAAATTGGGGGAAAAGTCATGTAGCAATAGGGAACTTTTTGCACAGAGCAGTATATAGAGCTGGACTGTGAATCTGTTGTAGGCTTAGATGTACTTACTGTGGCTTCCAGTTTTAGTCAGATGTCCATTAAAAAACCCACCAAGCTTTGTTTTCAGTATTAGTTGGTATGTGGATGGATTGGGTGTGTCTTGCTGGGTTCCGGCTCTCCTGTCAACTGCTAGGATAATATGCAGGAGCATTTCAGTGTAGAAGTAACGAATACCTAATGTAATCCTGATACTTTCCACTCCCTCAATTTGCACATCCTTCCCTCATGATGAGACAAAAAACATCCCTGTGTTGACAACTATGTCTGTATTTGTTTGTCCACACACAGCCTGGCTTTTCTTGAATACCAGGGATCTCACCTTGGACTTCTGCAGAAACATTTTCACATTGAAAGGAGGATATGAAGGAGATGGGATGTACAGATGAGAACTAGGGACATGTTAGATTTGCAGCGTCATATTCAGCTTTCTGAAAAGCTGTTTTTCTAGCAAAAAGAACATGGATGCTTTGAAGGTTGCTGTACTGTCTCGTAGTCCTGTAGGGTCTTTTTGACCTGGGATGAAATTAATCCATGAAGTTTTAGTGGTTTTTTTGTTGTTTGTTTTTCCACCAGGCTTCAGACTAACACTTGCTGGGGCAATGCTGTTTGACTTTGTGTCGCAGGTTTGTATTTTGTTAACAGCTAAGGAAAACTGAACCCCGTGTTGGGAAGCAGAACCTTTTATCTAACAAACTCCACATAAAAATTTAGCTGTTCAATCTCTGCCTGGTCTACCAGGCCACGTGGTCTGATTCAGTGTATTCATGTGTGAAAACTAAATGCAACAACAGAAACCCAAAACCCACAAGCCATTAGGGTTTGAGAGTAGGAGACTCTGGGATGAATTAAGGCATATTTTAGACATAGTGGTACACTGGGTGCTACCCTTGCCTGAGTTCCCTTTTCCCTTCTGCATCTCAACCTCTTCCATGTTCATGCAAGAGCAGAGCATGGGGGAGCAGTGGATTGAAGGGGTGGGGAGGTTGTCCATGGGAAAAAGCCTCTTAACCAAGTCCCTCCAGAATGCACAGGCAGGATGACTCTTAGTATTCCCTGGACAACCAGTAAGGTTGTCTCCTTACTGAAGCCTCTGTGTAAATGTAGGCAGAAAAAGCTGTTGTAGATCTCTGTATGATTTTTAGGTGAAAGTTTAGGAAAACTTGATTTTTCTGTTTTTAGAATAAATTTGGAATGTGTTGGTTTGGGTCTTTGGGTTTCATTTCATTTAAAATGAACATCTGACAGTTATTTGGGAGTTAATTGAGGGTTCACATATTAGGTCCAAATAAAGTCATCTCTTCCTTGGCCCTCTGTAAAAGGAATAGAACTCCAGGCTTGAAGGATTTGCTTTAGCAACTAGATTTAATGGCAAATAAAAAATACCTTTGAACATTATTTTAGTTTGGGGGTTTTTTTGAGCGTGGAAAATATAGACTTATAGGGCTAATCAAGCCTGTATACATAATCTGTTTTCTAGGGGTTTTTTTATGGTTTAGGACTTTGAAATAATTTTTACAGGCTGCTGTTTAATTTTGCTAGTGTGACATCTATTAGTAAAACAAGAGAAAAGCAAGCTGCTTTCTTGAAAATCGGGGTGCCTGAATAGCCTGGTTTGTAAGCATGTTAATGTAAGATATCCTTACTATATTATGATTGAGGACCTGCTACTATTATTAGATCTGGGTGAGTTGCAACAAAGTTGGCTGTAAATCACTCTTGCAGAGTCAGTGTCTGCCTTACTGTGCTCTGCGGCACTTTCTGTTGTGGCATTGAGTGTGAGGAACGTCTTTTTTTGCTTGCATTAATGGTAGGGTGTTTGTATGCAGAAATAAATTTGATTGGGGAGCATGGATTGGATTTTATTTTGCTCAGGTTGATTTTCAGGCATGATACCAGTGTTAATTCTCATTTATAGCTTGTTTATTGTATGGTAGTGAGAACAATTATTGTCACATGTATGAAAGTGTTGGGAAATGACAATGTTTACAACACATGGGGTTAAAATACCTGTATTTTTGTTAGAATTTTGTAGTATTTATTAGTGGTTAGTTTGAAAGCAGAGGGAGATGTGGGTCTGCCTTCACACTCTTAACTCTACATGTGCAAAACTACACGGTGCTTTGGATGCTGTGGGTATGGGGGGTTACTAGAAACAACCTGAAACAGCTGAACTGGCTGAGTCCAGAAGGGGTGTTTGGATAGAGATGGAGAGATGAGAGAAGGTGAGGGGTGAATAGCTATGATGGTGAAGCAAATGTTTTGATATTTAGTTACTATATTTTACAATAAATCTAATTCTAGGTCAGATTCTGGTCTTTCATTTTATAAAAGCTTCCTCAAGCTTATCTAAATTTGACTCAAGTTCACTTGGAATACAGAATCCTCAAGAATCATTTTACCTAGGGAGCCTGAAACTGCTGAAATGTCGCCAGATTTATTGATCTTTATCTAAAAAAAAGTTGCAGGTTGCAAGAACAGGCTGCTGACATAAAAAGCCTGTTTTAGATCCAGCATTTGGCTGGAGGCCAGATAATGAGTTTCTATAGGAGCTTGTTGGCAAGCTTACGTTTTTGCTTAGGTTCATGTAATGTAACTGTAAGTAATTTGGGAGCCTGGTACATACAAACCAATTTTTAGACAAAATGATTGTATTATTTTTAAATTTTAACAGAGAAGATATTTTTATATAATAGCTTTGTTATATAAAATGCCTTGGAATGTGATTCTTTACTATTTCCTCTTTTAATGGTCAACCTACTGAATAATCCTTTAAAAATACTGACCCTCATGACATCTCTGTTTTGCTAGCTTCAGAATTTAGCTGACTCCATTCTGTGGAGTGATTTAAAGAAAGATTTGCATTTTTAAAAGGCTAGGTGGTAACACACATAAGGGTAAGGACCCCAGTTTTGTGAGTGAAAAATGCCATAAAACGTGTTCATGGGTAATCTGTTGGCCAGGTTATTCTGTGACCTAGGGCTGAAATGTATCAACTATCCTAGGATGAGACTGGAGCTTAGGATTTTAATTTCCCAAATGGTGTCCATTCCAGGCAGTTATCTCGATGGGCCTTTTCACTGACCTCATCGGTTTTTCATTCTTCATTCAAAGCTTGATGGGAAGGATTGGAGATTGCTCTGTCTCAAGATTTCTCATTTCTTTTGTGTGATAAGTGAATGTGAATCTCTGCTTAGGGGAAAGAAAACTGAATTTGGATCTTGAAACATCCACTGAAGTGCTGTATATGCCAGGCTATAAAAAGATGTCCAGATCCAGCTCCTGTCTTTGGGCAGTGATAGATAAATGGGGTTTTAACAAGACAAGGCCAAGAACTCCTGATTCTATCCAGGACAGCAATACTCATCTGCAGCCTTGAGTAATGGCTCCATCCTTAAGAGGGATAAAGAAGGCATGGGATGCATACTCGTTATCCATGTTGATATGGGCTGATGGGTGCCAACCAGAAAAAGAATAACACTGTACCATGCTTTATTATTTCTTTGTGTGGATGTATTGTTAGCAGTGACTGTGGATAATGAACAGACGGGGTTTGGTTTACAGCTGCTTTGCTGTAGATCTCTTACATGGTGTGTGAAACTGGTTGAAGGTAGATGGAGATCATTGCAATGGGAGGGAGAGCAATACAGTTGTGCCGGTGCTTATCAGAGGTTTGAACTTCCCTCATACGATTTGTTCCCTTGTTGCTATTAATAGAAGGGCCTAGAGATATTTATGGATGTGATAACTGACAAGTTTCTTCATCAAATAGTCAATGAATGAGCAAGAAGTGTTTCTATTTTAAACTCAGCTTTGACAAGCAAAAGAACTTCAAAGAAAAGCTGTTCATAGAAAATAACCTTGGTGTGAGTTACCGCAAGTGATTCTCTCTAAGTGGTAGATTAAACACAGGGCTGCAACTTTAAGCATCTCTGGTAAAGGAAGAATTTTATGGTTTTTTTTTTTGCCAACTATACTGTAGAAGATTTGTATTAGTTTAAAACTTCTGTATTTAATTGAAGGATGCTAATAACTTCTGTATTTAATTAAAGTATTAGTTTAAAACTTCTGTATTTAATTGAGGTGCGAACTCAGGTAGATTTTGAAGGGAACAATCCAGTTTGAACTCAGTGTGAATAGTCATTGCCAAAGTGTTAGGGTAAGCAGAGAATTCATAGGGAAAGTTGAAGAGCTCTGTTGAAAAGAGGTTTGTGTTAGGAGGCGAGAGTTACCTCAGGTGCAAAGGTTGTGGTAGCAAAAGGCTCTTCTATTTTGCTCTTTTTACTCCTGAAGTGAGGTGTGTCTGAATCTGCCTTTGCTTTTTCATCTCACACCAGTGCTTGGGATGATGTGCCGTGAAGCTAAGCATGACTCTTAATGAAGAGGATGGTGGTGTTGACCACAGAGGACAAAAGGGTAGTAACAGGAACAAGTACCTCAAAATTTTTAAAAATCCATTGTTAGAGCGTTGCATCATCCTCCAAATGGAACTCTGTGAGCTGAGGAGCAGCATTTGTAGGAGAGAAAATTGTGGCTGCTTTGTTATAAATGGCCAGAGTGGTAGATTGCTGGAATGACAGGATAAATGAACTAACTGTTGGGTTTTTTTTTTTCTTTTTAAAGATGGGGCTTTGGACCTTTAGTACAGAGTGTGATTCATTGAATGGGACCAGTTTGGCAGGTCTGGTTTAAATTAGAAATTATACAGTGCAACGTCTTGGAAAGCTATCATTACAATCAGTTTACATACATAAATTAGCTTTCTTTCTTCTATTGTCTTTTAAAAAGCAAAATGCTTCCCCCAGTACTATTTAGGATTTAGGAATTGCTCATGTCAAATACCGTCACTGGAAGTGGAATGTTCTGGGCATTTCTCATTCCTCTGGATGTCGTGGCACCTGAATATTCTGTAAAAATACTGGCTATGGTGTTTCTCTTACAGTAAAAGTTTAACCATCCTACTATTCCTAAAAAATTGCGAAAACATCACTAATAAAGTGATTCTCATTTGCACCTCAAAGAGAGTAATAAAAATCTAGCAAGGGATATACAAGATTTTCAGTTGTGGTAATTTTAAGGATTTTAGGAGTGCATTTAAATGTCCATAGTCTGTTTCAAAAAATCTCTGACTTTGCATGGGATCTTCTGCATGGATCTGTCTAGTGGCTTTCTTCAGTAAACCCTTGCTACTTTGTTTTCTTAGCCTGAAGCAGTAGGGAGATATCATAGCATCCTTACTCTTTTGCTCCACTTTGTCTGGGAATTTAAAGGTTGTTTGTGAAGCTGAGTGGATTTTCACGTCTTTGATTAGAAACATCGTAAGTTGAAGAATGTGGACTTACCAGCTAAACTGTTTTTGTTTCATGTGACCTGTTAGGAACAGACTTCCTAAACTTTCTTTACAGTGCAGGTTGTTACCTTGTGCCTATTCTGACTTGCTTAAAAAATAGCCAGGAGAAAGAGGCCATAATAGTCTGGGAAGAGGGTAAATCATCAACTACTGAAAAACAAACCATGCATTTGTTACACTGCAGGAAAAATGCCTATTAAAAAACTAAGCTGCACCACGTTTTTCATCCAGTGGCAGGAAGGCCCTTGCAAGATGGTTAGGAGTAGTTAATGATGAGAATGTCTTTATTTAGGTTTTTTGCAAGCTTTCTAAAATACTCTTGATGTCTTGATCTTGCAGAGACTCCAACCGTCATGTTAAGGTAAAGCAGAAAAGTGCAGTGCTGAACATGCTAAAGAAGTTGGACAAAATAAGGTTCAGAGGTCACAAGAGAGATGAGTTACTTGATTTAGCAGAGTCTCCAAATGCTTCAGACACTGAATGTGGAGATGAAATTCCGGTGAAAATACCTCGAACGTCAGCGCGAGACAATGAAGAGCTGAGAGACCCTGTAAGTACTTGATTTAAGTATTGTTATATGATGTTTTATAGTTGTCACGCAGAAAATAACAGAAATTAGTAATTCTTTATCCTTATATTTTGGATTTAACACTTGAGGATTTATGGACTAGGAAGCAGCCTTCCAGTAATAGTCATCCATTTTGTGGAAGGATAAATTAATTTCTTAGTATTACTGTTCTCTGTCCCTACCTTTTATTTTAGATATTGCGGGTGAGAGTTTTGTTAACCTTGGGTGTGCTTCTGAATGCTCTCTGGTTTTTTGTTTTGTTTTGTTTTGTTGAATTACAAATGAACACATGAAAAGGAAAGACAACTTTTCAGTCTGAGCAGCTCAGATCTGCTTCAATGGCACCGTCCAGGACTGTAGGGATAAGGCTTCTGATGGCTTCATTACAGGGTCACACCGCCTTGTTCTCCACTGCAGTGTTGTACCCGGTAATGCTTTCATGCTGTTGAGTTGGTTTATACCTATGCAGGAGGTGTTAAAACTTTTTGGTGCTTGTAAGTGGGAGCACCCAAACAGACCTACCTTTTTAAAAGCCACTGTTTCAGGAAGGGTTAAATGTTGGTTAAAAAAGTAAAATAAATTCCTGCTTTAACTGTTAAAAATTGGCTATGGATCTTTGAGCTGGGAGTGCTACAATCTAAATTCAGATTTGTCTATTTTAATTGTATTCTAGAATGTGACTTGGAAGTCAGAATTTATATCACCCTATTTGGAAACCTACTGTGCGGTTTCTATCTCCAAAATGTGACCAGACTGTTTTCTGAAGGCTCATTTCTAAGAGGACAGGGCTTGCTTACAGCAAATTCTAAAGTAAAAGACTTCAAATCATATATGCTTATGTATCTTCTCTGAGGTTGGCAGCTTTTTCTGTGTCTATTAGCTTTTTTAAATTTAAGTGGGCTTGTATGATACCACATACAATTCTGGTTATAAAGAGCCTTTTTGCCAGAATGTTTTTCCTATGGTCATGGAACAAACAGGTGGTAATGACAGAGCATGTTTTGGTCACAGAAAGTCTGTTGTATGCAAATCCTCAAGCTTCTGAGACAAGGAAGTCTGTTAAATGCCATTCCTTTGCTCTTATTTTACTGTAGACATCTGTCATTGGTTAGGATGTAAGTGTTGTGTATACTGGGAGTAATCTCTGCTACTGCCCTTCTAATGTTGTATTTTCTGAGGTTTTTATGCGTAAATACTTTTTTCATTAAACTTAAGGCATTATATTTATGTGTGGGTATATATTAGATGCCCTTTGTATCTAATCAGAAGTATCTGGATGGCAGAGCTAGAGGCTACAGAAGGATTACTTAAACTTTAGATACTATCTTCTGTGTTTCTTCAGGGGAATAGTAGCTCCAGGATGGTAAGGAGGGTGGCTGAGGGAGCAGCAAGGTCAGCCTACAGTTTTGAATAGTTATAAAGCCTTACAACTAGATATCTGCAGTGATGGTCTCTGATTTCTGAGAATGTTGAGCTCTGTGTGCTGAGAAGGGAATTTGAAGAGAAACACTTTGCTTTCTGGCTGATTTACATACTGTAGTAGGCTGTTGTGATCTAAGTACTTGGGATACAGTTGAGTACAGTTCTTTAAAACTAGGGAGAAAGGGAGAGAAGAAAGCAGCAACAGCATCAAACTTGTTTTGCCCCATTCCTGATATTTGGGAGCTCCAAATAATCAGGGGAGTAACAGCCTAAGAGCAGCAGCTGTGTTACACGTATGGGCAAAATAAGCAAATTGGGATGATCAAAGAGGTCTGACATTCAGGGATAAATTTCAGATGGGAAGTTTGAGGGATTAGCAGTTGGCCTCACAGACATCTGGAAACTGAGTGCTGCTGTCCATCTGTAAAATGAAGGGAGAAGAAATAATCCCCTGTGCTCCAGAGTTGCCAAGAATAAAGAAAGTAATGCTTATGTATTTAAATCAATATTAAAATACTGGTTCAGATCATGTGAATTGGGCAATTCTGAATTATGTCTCTATTTTATTGAGATCATGTGATTGAATTGTACCTGAATTGGTTTTAATTCAGTGTCTAAAACTCAAATCTTAAATTGCTGTGTACAGGGTTGTTTTCTTCTAAAGGTTCTGTTAGCAACTAAGTATTATAGTTCTGTTACACTGATCATAAGAAGACCAAGTTTTATTGGTCTTTTCCTGTTTAATACCTTAGGGAAATGTTGAAAGCATACAAAAGCTAATGCAAATCTGTGTAAATTGCAGCCAGATGAATGTGAGCTGTACTGTGCTTCCACTTTTGTTGCTTCATTGTTTCTGTTAAAATCTGAGTACAGAACTCGTGGTTTGAAAATTGGTGGCTTATAATTGAACATATACATGCAAAATTAAAGTCCTGGTCCCCTTATCTGCATCTTCATTGTCAGCCATTCCCTTGACAAAGACTTCATCTCTGTCCCTCTACTTCCCTCCCTCTGCCCCTGTCTGGTGTATTAATCGTTATGGAGTCAATAAAGAAAGATCTCTGTCTATTAGAACAGTACAGTGCAGTCATATGAATGAAGGGTCCTTCTTTGCCTCATGGGTTCGCAGCGCTCTTAGAAATGTGCACATTAGGTGCCTCTTCTTTAGGTATGTATCTGAACCTGACAAGCGTATGCAGCAACTTGACCCAAATGGATGTTTTAGAGTAAAAAGCCCTGTCATAAAAGCTTGTGATTGCAGGGCCCTCATCATCTGCGAAGAAGGGCATCATCCTCTGTTGTGCACCTCCAACAAGTGAAGAGAATGTTCTGTCTCAGACCACAGATACGGAGTGGCGCTTACTCCCAACGTATCTTACCACAGTTACACATGCAAAATTTACACTGTGAAAAGACAGAAAGGATGGTCAGATGAGGTCATCTTGTATTCTTTACCTTACAACTTTGAGCTTTATCTGTTTAGTTCAATAATGAACATACTAATCTGTGTTTGGGTAAAGCACACAGATAGCTTCTTATAGGAGGGGCCTGGGTCTGAAAGGATTTATATTTTCCTTTCAGTTCTCCTCAGTGGTTTCTTCTCTTCAAAAAGTGTCTTACTCCAAATTTGAACTAATTTGGACTCGGCTTACATGCTGGCTGCTAGCTTGTGTGTGTACTTTCCCCCTCTCATTTAAGTGTGCCAACTACCAGATAATGCCTTGGATAGCAGATACTTTCTTAGGTCTCTGTGGGTATTTGGGCATTGTGATCAAATCATTGCCAAGACAGCAATGTTGGTTAACAAATTTAACTCTTTGCTAAACATCTCTTTTAGTTCTTGAATGGTTTCCTGGATTTCTTCCTCTCTTCCCTCTTTACCATAGCTGGTGGTTTGTTTTTTTAAAGCAAAGACATTCAATACTGTATGTATGTAGAAACTTCACAAGTGCAAAATAGGTAGAGGCAGTAATTTGGTCGTTCTTACTTCCTAAGTTTGAACATATTAGCATTTGACTTGTTGTGACATTGGAAATTGAGGCAATGTTGCTTTCTCGGTAATTAATTCCCCTTCATTCTGTGCCACCATGTCCCATTTTTATAAAGCAGAGAAAAGATTCAGTACAGGTATATGAATGAACGTGGTGCAGAGGAGATACCATCCCATTTGCAGAGGAGTGAAAGAACAAATTGTGTCTAAACCTGTGGAGGCAGTGAGAATTATAAGTCAAATCTCTCTTGTACCTGGCATGTTGTACTGAAAGCAATCTAATCTACTTATGCAAGTTCCCTGCCAGTATGCCTGGATTAAATCTGAGTTATTGTGGTACAGAAAACATTAATTTAATTGCAGTACAGCTTGACTTTTCCTGATACGTCAGTTATAACTAAAATGCAGCCCCATTTACAGTGATTGCAAGGTATAAAGCATGATGCTTGGGAGGTATGAAGCATGATGCAAATATTACAGTTAAGATGTTAAAGTCTCTAAAACTGACTAGCACTAGATTTTTTAAAATTTATGTAGAATATAGCTGTGTTTTAGGAGACTTCCAATATGGGCATGCTTCCAAGAATAGCTGCTAAGCATTAACTATTCATGCAGATGCCTTCACTCTTAAACAGTGTTGTTGAGTTTTCCCTTTTCTTACAGCAGGTAAATGCAGCATTCATGAGGAACCCTTTCATAATTTGAAGTAAGAAAACGCACATGAAGTGAGAGTTGAGAAACTCAAGACAAGCTGTGAATGCAACCTAAATTTTTGTATTTCAAACTACCTCTTCCCTGTGTTGTGTTGCAGTTACTTTTTGGGCCCTGAGGAGTGACTTGGGTGGATGGTTATGCCCCTGGGGTTGCCCTGCCTTGTCCTTATTGTTCCCCATCCGCTGTGTTTGAGAACTGTTCCTCTCCAGATTAATTGCAAACTTGGAAATGAGACCACTATTTTGTTATTCCTAGAGAAAAGTCATCCACATACATACAATGTTGTGGAAGGAAATTAGGAGAGAGTTGACCATTTATATTTCTGTGTAATGCTGAAATGTGCTGTGCTGCACATGGAGAGGACAAATTCACATCTGCTTGGAAGTTACTTAGACCCTTTCTGTGGCTGTACAATGGCAGTGGTGTCGGTGCTCAGCACATAGAACAAAATCCCAGGGCTCACAGGATAAAGGGAGTTTGGAGAGGGAAGGCAGAGAACTCTTGGACTGGGAAGTGCTGTCATGAAAAGCCTAAACTGCAGATGGTTTGAAAAACATTGGTGGGGAGATGTGGTTTTTAGACCCGAAGCTGGGTGTGGCTTGGAGCAGCAACCCTCAACTCTGATAATGGGTTACAGACAGTCTGTCATCATCAGAAATGTTCCTTTAACCCCTCTGTCTCTGACTCTGCGCTCGCCTCGGGCATTTCAATGGCTTCCTGGGCACTGCTAGGCCTTGTGCATGGTCTTGGCTAAGTAATAGCAATTGCCAACATTTTAAGAGGGCTTCTGTGTCAAATACTGTCAAAGCCAGAGAGGTAGAAGTAAAAGCAGAAATCTGCAGAAGCCTTCAAGGCTTTTCCTGTGAATCAGTAACTAAAAAGGACATCTGTACAGTACAATGTAGTTAATTCAGCCAGAGTCCCAGTGCTGTCCTACAGAGGCAGCAGATAGGAGAAACCTTCACCCAGATATAATGCTGGAATTAATAGAAGGATTTTGTTAACCTGTGACTTGAGTCAGATATGCTAACTTCAGACAGAAGGACTTCTTGAATTCAGACGTAGGCAGCAGACCTTCAGCAAATGTAGAAACCTTATTTCTTGTCATCTTAGGTATGTTGGTATGGGGAAAAAACTTCTGGGACAAAAAGAAACATCTGCTTAAATATCTCCTGTATTGCTGTCCTGGGCATGCTTAATTTTCTGAACACTTCTAAATGGTATCCATAAAATATTATGGAGATGCCAATTTTGGAAATTGGTGCTTTATTTACCACCAAACTTGTGTTACTGTGTATCTTACTACTCTGGTTAAACTGTATTATTGTTGCATGATAATTACATGATCTTGCTCCTAGTATTATTAGCAAGCAACCTTATGTTTTAACTTAGTGGAATTTTTTCCTCTTTTCTCCCTCTAAGTTAGAAGGTCATTCTAACCTTTTGTACTTAGTTTAAAGATCTGTATCTCCTGATTTTTAACCTATCAACGGATGTCAGGCTGCTTGAAAATCTAATGCTTAAGCAGATAAACACATTTGAAAACTTTCAGAATGAGTCATGTTAACTGGTATCACTCTCCCCAGTGCTATTCACCTCTTGCTCTTTCCTTCCTTCTAAGAGGCACAGTCAGAGGTGTGCTGGACTTTAATTAATGACTTAACATCTCTGAAGAAGGAAAGGCAGAGCTGGTTCTCCAGATGGATTTCTGAAAGGTAGCACAACTCTGGGTGAAATATCTTGAGTATCTTCAGTGAGGATGAAAACTTGGATATGCTGAGATATGTTTTACCCCTTTCTTCTTTCTCTCCTCCCTCACTTTCCTTGTGCCTGCCTGTGGAGTGTGTTGTAAGGGTGCTGCTGTTCGACCTCAGCCACACCATCCTCCCTGGGGCTCTCCAAGTGTCTGGCAAGTGATAGCACTAAACCTTGCAGTGTAAATAAATACAACCCAGCTCTATAGATAAGAAATCAACACAGAGGTTAATTGTCATCCCATGCTCATCTGAAAACAGGCTCTGTTACTCTTCAGCAGTGTCTGGAGCTGTTGCACCTCTCTGGCTAAAGGCAGGGGTGAACAGGAAATGTAGAGCATGGGGAGGAGGATGCTGTGCTGCAGCTTCCTGTGTGAGGATTGCTTATGGTCTGTCTGCCTCTGCTATGACATGGTTGTGCTGGCTCCAAAATGGGAAGCAGCTAGGGCTGCTGCTGAGCTAACAGCTCCTGCTCCTCGTCGTGGCCAACAGCATTGACTGAGTGCTGTGTGGGTGGGTTGCTGCTTTTGGCACTCGAAATAGCATCTCTGCTTGGCATTGTATTGAGCATGCTCAAGTGGGGAGTTGATACCAGGTAAATGCTGGGCAGTAACTGCCTACAGAGTGCTAATTTGCCTATATAGACAAATTCAGAGGCTTAAACTCAGCATCTGTTCAGCTCAAGCAAGAAAACAGATGTTTAATAGATATTTCCACACTGATTTACCTTAGAAGTGCAAATCATTCCCTACAGTGAAAGTACTTTGTTGTCAGTAAGCTTTCTGCACATTTTTCCTAAAACACAGAAAATGTCTTTTAATTAACTCTCCTATAGATTACTTGAGTTTATATATATATATGTAATTTAAGCTGTTGTGGTTAAATGTAAGCAAGCTGGTGTTTGAGAGCAGTACAGTTCCTATGTGTTTTCAGGATTCAAACAAGGAGTGGGGGAACGATTAGAATGGGAAAATAAATCCCTTTTTGTCTTTGTTCTGCGATGTAGGCTTCTGTAATCTATCACTTTGATTTTGCGTATAAGTGGTTGAAGAAGCTCCTGTAATTCTCATTGACAGACTTCTTGTACCTGGTGAGGACGGCACACAAGTGCTGAACAACCATAACCCAGGAGATGCCCTCACCCACCCTTTTCCCTGCTGCTTGAAGATGCCCACTTAATGAGAGAAAGATGGCATCACCTGCCTTCTGCTATGTAGGCTTGGAGTTTTTCTGTGCTCACTTCCTGGAGGTGGTGGTTATCACTGCTCTTGCAAATTAATCAATTTTCTCTTTAAATCCTGCTTTTTGCAGTATTTCCAGTGCTGAGTTCACTTGAGGGGTGCTGGTAAATCTGTTGAGTCACACAGTCTCCTGACTCCCCCTCTCCTAGCCTGCCAGGATGAGCTTCTGGGCATCAGCAACATCCTTCTGCAGTAACTGGGCTGTGGGGGAGATGGGGGAGTAGGGAACCCTTTCCTTGTTGAGAGCCTGTGGTCTTCAGAGGTACACATTCTATAAATGGATATTAAAATATAAAATATGTATTTTCTAATAGCTCAGCAGTTATCTAGAAAAGTGTTATTTTTGATAGCTTTACAATTTTATAGGTAAAGTGTGATGCATTGACTGTTCATTTTTTGGGAAGAGGAGAGGGATAGATATGCCTTTTAAATCAGCAGAAGAAAGGCTTAAATGATGCAGCAAAACTGGTAAGGGTGGTGGTGGGAAATCTTAGTTTTCCGTAACTCCCTGAGGTCTGCAGAAGTGTATTCTGTAAACTCACATGGGAGAGAGACCATGCATTTGATTAGCTTTCATTCATTTGTTTTGGTAATTTAATGCTGAGAGAGGCATGCAGAGTTGATGATACATGCATGTTTCTCACACAGTTGCTTCTTTACTGCCCCAGAAATAAGTTGATGTATTTAAATTTAAAAAAAAAAAAAAATGCTTCTGAGCTGTGTGTTCTGGCTTTCTTATAGGCTGGTCCAGGGACCGTCATCATGGCTTCAGGAGTCTCGGATTTTAACAGAACAGAGTCTGACAGACTGAGTGAGATCAAAGGTCACCTGGAAATAGCCTTACTGGAAAAACACTTTTTACGTAAGTATAAAATGCTTTGTGGAGAGGAATGGCTTAAGCCTGCTGAAATAAGGTTTCTCTAAGCTGTAGAAGTTGGCATCAGAATTTTGAGATGTGCTGATGTGCGGATAGCACGTGGGCTGATGTTTCCCTAAGAAGAACTTAAAAGCATTCTCTGGGTTTCTGGGTCACTTGGATATTTTTTCTTCATTGCATTTCTCACAACATACCTCACTACATGACTACAGCTGCTTAGTTGAAGTCTTGATGTTGACATCTGCAGGTTGTCTTGAAACTAAGTCAACCTGTAATATGCTCGGAATAGGTGGAGTTTTTTTTTTCTAGTAGTAATTCATAAGAAGAGATTTCTGAAGGGGCAACCAGTGCATTTCCTTGGTAGCTGTTTCGACAAATAGTATATCTTAAAATACGTCTCTTAACAGTATAAGGATTACTGGTAAGTGATGTAAGAGATACAGAGAAGAGTGTCTGTAGATTTCAGATGTTACTTGTTTGGGTTTATTTGTATATATATGTGTGTTTGTATACATGAGAAAATATATATGAGTCATTTATGGCTAGAGGCAGCTGCAAGATTTTGGGGATTTAATCTCAAAATGTCTGAAATGCTGATTTTTAAGATAGGATAGTGAAAAACGGAAAAATGGAAGACAAACATTCCTGTAACTTGATAAAGTAGAGATTTCTGTAATAAATCAGTGAGAATTCTTGGTCAGTTGCTTCCCACAATGGTCACTGTAATGTTTTGGTTTTAACTACAGAATATGAGGGTTGCTTTTATGTGTTCAGAGCTTGACAGGGGTAGGAATAACAAGCCTGTAGATGCTATTCAGTTTCTAGACTATAATCCAACAACAAGACTTGTATTTTATCTTCAGCATGTTCTCAAGGGTTTGCCATTAATTTCCCTAACTTGTTTTTCATTTGGCAATATTTCTTTGATATGTTTCCCCTCTTGTGTATGTGAGGGAGGCGTG
Organism: Myiozetetes cayanensis; assembly: GCF_022539395.1. Taxonomy (NCBI): domain Eukaryota; kingdom Metazoa; phylum Chordata; class Aves; order Passeriformes; family Tyrannidae; genus Myiozetetes; species Myiozetetes cayanensis. Next base: position 15,356,712 of record NW_026087521.1, read on the forward strand.
ATAAAGGAAACTGGGAAAGAATTTATAACAAGCTGCTGTCAGCTTCTACAGATACCTGGAAGAGGTATCACAGTTGAAATATCAGGCAAAAACTGAAAGATCTGTTTTATTTGCCTCATTAGTTTCAGTGATTTACTTGAATCTATTTAACTACAGAGTTACCATGTACTTCTTCCATCTCCAATAATATATTGCTTAAGCTTCTGTAATCCAACTGTTTTTAAAGTAGTTGGAACAGGTATGATTTCCTGGTGTAATCTAGTGTGTAATAGAAGCAGCAGGACCTACAAGAACTGATCTCTGGTTTGAACTAGGACATGCTTTTTAATATAAAAATGTAATAGGGTTCTAAGGGCACCTCCACGGCTGGTGAATGTTATTTTTATGAATGTTTGTAATCTTCATGTTCTTGCTGTAATTTGAAAACCTTCTGATAAACTATGTTACCACTTCTAGCTGAATCTTTTTTCCTTTGCACAGACCTTTGTAGCAAACTCCAAGGTAAAGGGTAACAAAGATCACCCTTTCACATAAACGTTGAGCAGATGGTTGGAGGTTCAGGCTGATAGTTCAGCTGTGTAGCTTGAGTCAGCTCTGGATGTCTCCAGCCCTTCCTGTGAGGTCAGGAGTTCTTCGCCCAAGCCTGAGGTTTGCTGTAGCTGAAATTGTGGAGTTCTCCTGGCAAGTTGGTTGTAACTCTGTACCAAAAAGCAAGAATAAGAATCATTAACAGGTTGAGAAATAAGTGAGCTAAAGCCTGTCCTTTATTCCCCTACACTCCATTCAAGATTTTAGGCTGAAATAGGTCTGTGTTTGTCAGTTGGAGTGAAGTAGCAGTTCTTTCTTTTTCCTTCTCTGTGAGTTAGTGTTTTGGGCTTTTTTGATACTAGAAGTGCTTCACTATTGTTTTCTTCCCAAAAATGACCTAATGATATGCAGAAAAATATTCTTGAAATGTGCAGTTTGTTTAGTTTTCCTTGGAAGAAAACCTGATCATTTTTTTTTTTTAAATCCTATAGCTGCAGTAGGTGCTTTTTGAGACAGCTAGTTTCTCTGCAGGTGTTTTTTAAGAAGGCTAGTTGCTCTGCACTATTTCCATACTATTTTTAATGATGGAATTCTTTAAGGACACCTTGCTATAATTGTGTTTTCTCATAGACCACTTGCCACAGCCACTGAACTCCATTTCCTCCAACTGGATGTGCAAAAATCAAAGCAACTGCTAGTACGTGAGGGAAATACTTAAAAGTTTCATGGATTTGCTTTTTAATGTGTTGAGTTTCTAACTGTTATCAGCTTGATTCTGACTTTATTTTCACCTCTTCTATACTCTTATTTGTATTGTTGTGCCATTAGCCAGGAGGTTTAAGGAGATTTCCTCTCAGCTAGACATTATGCATAATGTACATTACACAGCTACAAGTCAGCGTGGGTCTGTAGTTGCAGGTGCCTGGCTAAAGAAGAGCAAACCATTAGTCTTCTCTAAACTCTGTTCAGCCATTAGTAGGGCACAAGTAATAGGTGTAGTTTGGCTGAGTAGTATGTTCAGGGAGACACATCCCAATCCTTGTAGCCTCTACAAGCTGCAAAGGAAATCTGGATCAAATAGGTACTAGAGACAAGCTGTTGTCTTTAAAGGGAAAATATCTTCATCTAAGATGCCAGATGAATCTTTTCTTTAGCAGAGAGATAATCTAAACATGCAAAGATGTGAAGATGGAGAGGAATTGCTTAGTGTGTGCATAGCTGTAAATGCAAATAAAATGTGACTGGAAATGCAAGGAGTTTAAGCTGCAGACTGAGAGGAGGATGAGGCAGGCAGAGGAGGGGATCTTGAATAATGTCTTAAGCAAGGAGGAGTGATCATGTCACTCTTCCAGCCAAAGGGGCTGAAGTTGCTTTTCCTGTCTGTGTGGGAATGGTCTTAGTCTCTGTGATCTAATGGCTCCTTCTGAGCCTTATTACAGGAATCGTGAGAACCGTGTTTGCTGGGTTTGAAGTATTGGTGGGGACTGTTGCAGAAAAAGACTTGAACACCAGCTGAATGAAAACTGCACAGAGCTTAGTCTGCTGGAGTTTTAAGTGAATGTGGATGGAAAAAGCTTTTTCTTGGAGCTGTGACAATTCAGAATCCTGCATTTCTAAAGGATTTTGTGTTGTTATAACCTAATAATGCACATGATTTTTATGCACGTGAGCACTGCCTTGGGCTAGTTGAGGGTTCAGGGTGGGAAGGCAACTACTGACCCAGGGCAGTTATGTTGATATGGTAAGGTTAGTAGTGGTTTTAGTGTTTCCATTTCAAAACCTAATTGTATCTAAACAAGAAGTAAAATTGTGCTTGCTGCTCTTGCATTTGCAAGGCAAAAATTATGCAAACCCATGATCTTTCTGGGTTTGCACCTCATAGAGGTAAACACTCTGCTTTTCTTCCTGTTGCTTCCTGTGCCTGCTTATAGAGGACAGTTTTGGAGATATCAGCACTCTGATCCTGGTGCCAAAAGGTGCTTTGTAAGCACACATGCATCCTGTGGTTTACATGAAGTATTAGCTAATTCTTATTCAAGGATGTTCAGGCCTTTTGTAGTGCTGAATTTAGCAGCTCACAGAAGAGGAGTTGGTGGCAGCAGCAGATGAGAGTAAACAAACCAGGTGACTGTTAGAGAAGAGGGTTAGTCATTACCTGGTAAGTCAAAGAAACACTACATGAGGATGAAGAGCTCTAGGAGGAAATAAAGTCCTCTCCCACAAGGGTTTTGCATTCCACTTTGTACAGCAGACTGTGGCAGGAGTTGTCAGAGGCTTACCAAACCACTGGTTTCAGTTGTGATTTTTATACCAGTATTACAAAATAACTTGGGATTATGCTGCTTTCCCATTGAAATTCTGCTCCAGCACAGTCTTCATCCTCATGTGTCTTTTTGAACTCTTTATGTCCCTAACTCCATAGTATTTTCTCTGGCTCGTTCTTTCTGGTATAAATGACTTGATGACTCTTTGAATGAAGAACGACCTAGCAGAATACTGACTACATGGAAGTAGAGCTCTAGAAAAACATACATGATTCTCAGGCAGATCTGGGATGTTAGAAAGTATTAAATCTTGAAGGCAAAGTGTGTGGTGGTGGTTGTGACCAGCAGAAGACCTACACTGAAAAGTCCAGTCCTGTACAGAAATGCTAATACCTCCTCAAGTAGCCACAGTAGTTGTATGCAACAAATTGACTATGAAACTGAGTCAGAATCAATTATCAACTGTGTTAGAATACCTTTGGTGTAATTTCTCCTGACGTGAGGGTCAAACACCAGCTGCAATAGCAGAGATAGAGAAGAGCAGATTCACTGCATTGGTTTTGCTGTCTTCTTATGACCTGGCAGCCTGTAAGCTGAATCTTAGGTTCAAAAATTTTGAGGCTGAATCTAGAGCTGAAGCAGAATCCAGGGCAGGTGAAGACCCTGGCAAGAGAGTAAGCAACTGCTGTCTATATCTGAGACACCCAAATACCAGCTCTGGGCTATAGTAGCCATTGCTTGCTAAATGGTCAACCCTGGCCAAGGGATCCTGATGCTGCAGCTTGGGCTCCAAGCTTGCTTGTGCTGGTGAGCACTGAGGCTGTTGTAGCTGTGGAGCTTACCCTGGGTTTCTCACATCCTTTGCTTCTTCCCCTAAGCTTCTTTCAGTTTAAAATCCTGTACTCTCAGGCAGTAAAAATATGTCCCTAGGAGATCTGCATGTGTCCCTTGAGATTGTGGAGTTTCTCTGATGAGGATGTGGTTTGTGTATGGTGACTGGTGGGGAATCTTAAGTGTTTTGCCTGGGCACCCAGAGAAGACACAGTAGAAAGATGTGAGTTCAGGCTTTGCTACAGAGCTGTCTGTTCACCAGAGCTGCTCTCACTTGCTTTGTACTAACAAAATTTAAAGTTTTTCTAGGTCTGACTTCTGACTGGAAGGCTTCTCAAAAACTACAGAAAGTTTCTGAAGAGGTGTAGGAAAGGTATTGCTTATACTCAGAGATGCTTACATGATGTACTGTGTATATTGAGTACAGCCTTCCTGGACAAAAAAACCCACAACAAAACAAACCTCCAAAACCCTGGCTTCATTTTCCTGGAAACACTGATAGACGAGGCAGTCACGGGCAAGTTAGAGCACTTCTCTGGGGTTTAAGAGGCCTCAATATAGACTAAGGAACATTCAGACCTTCCTTTCTTATCTGCAAGGACTCTGTTCTGACTGGTGGAGGAGATGGGTTGGGCTCTTGCTCTCAACTTGACTTCCAAGAGCACGATATTTCTGAGCACAGAAGAGAGGGAAAGGATGTGACTCCAGCCCAGTGCAGCAACAGGCTGGAGTCCTGGGCTGGTCCTTGTTCTGGTCCTGGCTTGTGCAGTCTGCCCAAATCGTTGGACAGTGCATGTACATGGAGACATAGATGATGATGCTGTACATGAAGATGCCAGAAAGCTGGAGGATCTCATATTGACACACCATCTTTGGGACTGATGAACCAAAATGCAGCACTGTGCTGAGAGAGATGTATTGTTTGAGCTCCTCCAGAGACTTGAACAGATGCCATCTCCTCACTGTGTTATGTAGGTGGGCTGTGTTCTTGCTTCTGCCTTTTTTGCATGCCCAGCTCAGCTTCCTGAATTGCTGAGAGGGTGTGAAAATCCAGGCAGGGCAATGGTCAGCACTGTTGTGCCTCTGCCTTTTGTGGAACTGGGATGGAGATTTTGGGAGCCCTGTGTGGAACTTGCCTTTCCCTGTTTGGCTTAGTAACACAAAAGCCTTGGAAGAGCCTGCTGCTATTTCTAAGCCAGACGTTATTTCAACATTTGTAGACTGTTTCACTTCTGCCAAAACCAGTGATTGAAAACCATTCCTGCAATAATGACAATATTTTTGCAGCTCCCTTCATTTTAGATGGATTCTGCAACTCTTCTGGCACTTTTATTCCCTGAAATTTCTGGAAATTCACAGAGCAGCAGTACTTCTCATGACTTTTAAGCTGACTTTTTAAGTGTATCTAGCAATAGAAAACTTCCCACTTGGTGTTTTGAGAAGGGGATCTGTCTCAGTAAGCTATATTTTCGGGAAGCATAATTTAAAATCCCTTCATAATGAAGGGGAAAAATGATCCTATCTGTGTCAGTTATAACACAATAAAGCTGCACTGAAAGCACTGTATGTAAAGTTACTAATTGGTATTTAGCATAACAGTTTTGTACAAACCATAACAATGGCATCTTAGTTCTTTCTAACATCACCCGCTCCAAGTAGGGAATGGTGAGAGAGAATGGAGCAGTTTGCACTGAGGAAGACTTTGTCAAGTACGAGGTGCTTTGTAAATCAGCCTCCATCTCACAAAAGAGAAAAACGCTTCACATGAGACTCTGTTATTCAGGTGAGGAGAATAGTATCAGGGAATATTAATTGCACCGAGAGGCAGGTTGTTGGTTCAGACTCGGCCTTGCCTCTGGATTGGAGTTGGCTTATTTCCTATCTGCATAGCAAGAGCCCACGCTGCTCCCTGCCCTGTAGGCGTATGCAAAGAGACTCAAAAACTGGTCCTCAAAAGCTATGCTTATTGTAAGTACTGGAGCAGAAGCTCTGCCTTTGAAAGAGCAAAGAAAGGAACAAAAGAATGATGGAAACAAAGTAAAAGAGGTTGTTTAACTACCAGATCCATGTTAAAGTTTTTTAAGTCATTGTGCATGACAGGTCACTTCCTTGTTTTGATATGCGCAGACTTAGCTGGAGGATGGTCATAGTGAAAATGTGAGATTTATATCTGATTGTTTCACTTCTCCACTCTACCAAAATGCCTATATAAAACAGGGTAGAGAGGAGGGGAGGATATGAACTCAATAAATATTCATAATCTTTAATGAGTCTGTCTGCTTTTTGGCTTTCTATGACACCAGTATTCTTATTAGAAAATCTTTTTGCCTTGTTTTCTGGATGAAAGATTCATGCCAGATTCAAGCAAGAGGTCTGACCACAAGGGAAAACCATTAAATTGATAAAGCAAGGTGTTCACAAATGCAAAAAACCCCACCCAAAAATAAGAAAGAGTTCTTCTAGACTGCTTGTTGTCCAGCTCTGGAAGAGCTCTGAAGAATAAGAATGCTGGTATCCATTTCAGAAGCAACCACCTAATCATACAAGACAAAGGAAGGGGTTAGACAGTCAACCTATGCTTTTCAAGGCACATTTTTAGGTTCTTCTAAAAGTTTCAAGCTAGTACTCCTAGAGAGGTGAGCTTTGTGCTTCCCAATTGAAGCATGGAAGTCCAAGCATGAAAGAGGACATGAACTTAAAAGGTGACTTGCAGAAGAAAGGACAGCTAATAAAGTGGAGCTGTTAGAGTGATGACTTAAACAAATACTTTTCTGTCCCAAGCATCTGGCATGCAAGGAAGTAGAATATCTTACAATGTCTGGAATCAAAGGCTGATGTTTTATTTGAAGCCTTTTGGGTAAATTCGTGATAATTTTTTGGCAGTCTCTGTGGTTCTCAAGTCACTGGTGGAAAGACATGCCCTGGAGAAGGAGAATTATGGAGTAAGGTAACAAATAGCACAACTAAGCTGTATCCAGTTACAGCTGCAAATTGTGAATGTGTCTTCAGAGGAGTATATATAAATTGCAAAGTAACTGTAAGCAGGAAAAAAGCAGACTAGGGAATTTTGTTGTGGGTCCTTCCTCCATCACTGCCTTGTTGGTCAGACATCGTTCTCTGTGTATCTTTGCTTTATCTCAAGTGATGGAGTTATTTCATGTCTTTTGCAGCCCTGCCCATTTGCTGCTGGTTTTTAAGACTAAAAGCTCTTCAGTATCCATGATGATGAAAATAGATATGTTTTTAGACCTCTAACATCTTGTTAGTAATGTAATATAGTCAGTCTACTCAGGACAAAATTAAAATATTAGCTTTCTATAGGAATTAGGAGTCTGGGAGGGGTAGAAACTGCCTGCGCTGGAGACAACTCCCAATGTCTGACTCCATCAGTGTGGCTGATGAAATCTAGATTGAAGGTGTGTGGTTTGAATTTAGTGTGTTTAGGACCAATTAAATAATGTGAACTCTGGTAATGTTCAAAGGGTTGTAAAGAGATTTGCCATGATAAACATAGATGTAGAAGGCTTATTTTTGACTTGTTAAGTGCTGGTGTTTCCTCATGTAAATATGATGGGGAACATATATGCTTTTTGGCATTTCTAGTTTTCAACTTGGTCTTCTTAGATTTAACACTAAACTGATTTGGTAGCTAGAAACAGTGGGTTGGCAGTCTGTAGCTGTGCTCTGGAAGGAATTTTTCATCACTTTGTCCCAGAGGGAGGTTTTGTAGTGTACCTTTAGACCTAGGAAGGAATGTAATGTGAAACAGCCACGAGGAAACTCCCTAATCTACCTTCAGTCCTGGGATTAAGGGAAACATCCGCTTTACTGCATATGCAGTATTGGAATTAGAAATCCAACCCTCTGCCACGCCTTCCCAGCCTGATGTATCATCCTTCTTATCTAAATACTACTCAGATTCTTTTTGTCTCACCAGAACTAAATACTTTGGTATTGAAGTGCTTTTTGTCAGAACATTTTTTGCAAACTTGTGTATTCTGAGGAGCAGACTGAAATTTTTCAGTTGCCCTAATAGCTGATGCCAGACAACGGTGCAACACAACACTTGGTATCTCATCTTGTAGCAGTTACATTGTATAAACTAAATTTTTTTGAATGTTAATCTTTGAATTTGAATGGTTGAATACTTAAGAGTTAGGTGTGACAGTTACATCAGACCTCACAGGGGATAAAATGCTGTGGGAAAAATGAAATGGATAACTTTTTGGTAACATGTGAGATGCATGGCTGATGATGTTCTTTGCTATGGGGTCAGTTCTCCTAGGGTTTACAGTGCAATAATACTTGGATTAATGTCATTGGAACACCACTGTTGGCCTTATCTCACAGACATCTACAGCTCTTTTTTAGAAGTGCAGTAGCATCCAGATATTGTCCTGCTTTTCTACACAAGTTGACTTTTCTAGTGAGCTTTTAAAGCATTTTTTCAGGGTCATACCTGTTGTCACAACCTAAAGGGTTACTCAGTGTGTAGGTAGATAAAGGTTATGACTGTAGGTTGATAGGCTTGTGTAATACTCAAAGACATGGAGGCTTTTTACTTTAAATTTCTCTACTTTATTACAGATTGCCACAAATACCACAAAAATCACCCCTAGCAACTATACCTATGATTTATAAAGTGAATATATATATGAGTGGAATAAATATATATTTATATAAAGAGAGCTCTTATAAATTATTGGCAGCAATCAATAGTATAGCAGCAACCACATAGGTGTATAATATTACAGGTTACTACAAAATGATCACTAATGAAGCAAACTTTTCAGTAATACAGCAGAAAATGTAATTATGATGAATTACTTACATGCACATATACATATGTTTACATTAATACCAGTATCAAGCTAATTGGCCCATATTTGGCCCCTTATATGGGCCAAACCATCCCAGGTATGGGAGGACAAACCAAACCCTCCTTGGCAAAGGTCCAGGATCTCATAGAAAGTCATCTTCTTTAGGAAAGGGAAAGTGAATGGAGCATGGGAAGTTCTTGGAGAGAGAAGCTTCATTTTGAATAAAAATTAGGCCATACTTATATAATAGAGAAATAAAGATGTGTAGGACACAATCACTTCAGCAACCAATAGATACTGCTAACTTCTACTTTTCACTCAGAATAGCCAATAGATGATGATGTTTTCTGTTCTCTTGTGCCAGCTTTTATTTTTCCAGATTGTTTTCTTGTTCTTGCAGGTAGAACAGCCAATGGCAATTACCAAGTCTTACTTTCCCAGGATGTTTTCCTTTTTTTTCCAGACTATTTTTCACCTTTCAAGTGATAAGTTGCTGTTACAGTTCCTTGTTTTCATCCCTCTCAGTGGTATCTCAGGATGTCTCTGGTTTCTGGGTACCTGGCTGTGTACTTCAGAGAGGCCAGCTGCACTTCTTGACAATGCTTCTGGTTCCCAGGCCTAGTTCCCAGCCTTGCCAGCATTTTCCCTGTCAGTATTTCAGCAGACTCTTCTGTTAGTAATTTTCCACTTCTAACCAGGTCACCTTTATGGCTGCTCACTTCACCTGCAGGCCCAGCTAAGATGTACACTGAGCCTCTTGCAGTATTTTAACATTTCTTGCCCAGCAGAAGATAGCGAGCTGTGATTGATATGCCTGGGAGGGAAATTACGGAAGCTGATTAATCTTGAAGCTGAAGCTTGACCTTTTATGTTTTACCCTTTTGTGCATGCGCTGAGTGGGCAGGATGTTTCAGTTTTGACTGTGTGAAGATGGAATCCAAGCAGCACTCCTTTCTCATCATCAAGAAGGATACTCATCTATGAAGCTCAGTAGATAGATATCGTGGTGAACTGTTCTTAGGGATTCTTCTCAGGGGTCCGTGACCTCTGCTCTTTGTAGCCAACTTCACTTATTCTGCAAGAGGACCCCACTGGGATAGAGAAATATCCTTTGAAAGTGCAGCTCAGCTTGGCCAAATGGTAGATTATTTCAGGGGAGAGAGCAAGGAAGAAATTCCCCCCCTTCCCCTCTCTGTGGCTTCTGTTGCTTAGCAGAGTTAAGAGTATTTAACTAACCAGACACGGAGGTTTTACAGTGCCAGACCATGCTGCTGCCAAAGTAGCAACAAATACTGCTTTAAGGACTTAAATGGGCTAGAGCAGTTGCAGTGGGGTGGATTTGAATTGCAGTCATGTATGGGAAAGTTAGGAAATGCTCTGAAATGTGAAGCTGTGACAAACCGTAATGATGGGATGTTGTATTTTTTTGTTTTGTTTTGTTTTATAGGAGTTCTGCATCATTTGTTGTGAACCCTTTAACTTTGCCTCTTTCCTTAAAGAATCTTTGGCACTGCTTGTCCTCTTAGTGGTTGAATTTCTGGGGGTTTTGTTTTGGTTTTAGTAGAACAAGATGTAGAGCAATCAGAACAACGGGAATTAGGGAAGCTGGAAGATCTGAGTAAACTTTCAAGGACATTGAAGTTAATTTATACTGCTTGTGGTTTTCCTATTTACACAAAATGCATAGTCACTTCCTCTTTAAAAAAAAATTAATGTGCTTAATGGAGAATTTTTTTCCTTTAATGGTCTTGAGAAGATAACATCCCTGTCAAGCTTTGGAATGTTCTGTGATATCTTCATGATATTGCACAAGCTACAGTGCATTTGACGTGCAACAGATGTTTTCCCTCAGCTGTGTGCAGGCTCATGTTCTGGAACAAGGCAAGCCCTTGACAGTAGTGTAAACTAATTATAAACTTAGTTTTCTTGTTGGATTTAAAATTCCTTGTGGACACGTAATTAGGGACAGCTCCATGTGTAAGTCTACCCTTATGTCCATATCTTTCCATTTATTTACATGAGAGATAATACCTGCTGCAACAGTGACATTTCCCTACCCTTCTCTTGGGGATTCTCAGGTTTAGTTGCTGGAGGATAACTTGGTTTTTATGCTCCAGCTCTTCTTCCCAGGATCACTAACCATCCATCAGCGGGGAGATGGATGACAGCGTTCTTTTCTCTTTGGTGGAGTTCAAGCTGTAGCTTCACAGTGGAAGCCATCACGTTGGCCTCTGGATTCATGTATCTTTTTCCCATCTCTCCTAATTCTGTGCTCTAAACCTCTTATTGCTGCAGGAGTGCAGATAATCTCCCACCAGCTAACTTGCACAGCGGATAAAAAAACAGCCCAGAGAACAAAATGTGAAGTAAATTTTTTGTTTAAAAAATACTTAAAGAAAAGAGAATCTCACTCTTCAGTTTTTCATGTCACTTGTATACCTGTTTGGGAAAAGTTATCAGTAATAGTGACTATGTTTTAACTCTAGAGTAAAATAAGGTCATGAACAAGGACTCTGCCAGTGACAAAAAAGCAAGGCTAATTAGACACAAAAAAGCCTTATGCAGAAGGAAGTTGTGTGTATGTGTGTATATGTTTATATATGTAATTATTACATTGAAGTTAATAGGGCACAGTGTAACCTCAGAAGAGAGTAAAAATTTAAACTTAGTTCCTTGTTTCATAAACCCTTCTTTAAAACTGTAAGATTCTCAGGACCATAATGGGACCATCTGACTTAGATAAAATTACAGGGGTGCCAGAAGTTGACAGGCAGGGGTTTATATCATAGAATCAGCTGGGTTAGAAAAGACCTCTGAGATCATCAAGTCCAACCCTTGATCCACTACCACATCCAGTATCACCTTAAAAACCTCGAGAGACAGAGAATCCACCAGCTCCCTGGAGCAGCCCATTCCAATGTCTGGTTACTCTCTCTGTAAAGAATTTCTTCTTAATATCTAACCTAAGCCTCCCCTGGCAGAGTTTAAGACCGTGCCCTTTTGTCTTACTGATAGTTGCCTGAGAGAAGAGACCAACCTTCAAATACAGCCTCCTTTCAGGTAGTTGTAGAGAGTGATGAGGTCTCCCCTGAGCCTCCTCTTTTCCAGGCTAAACAGCCCCAGCTCCCTCAGCCTCTCCTCATACTTGTGTTCAAGTCCCTTCACCAGCCTTGTTGCTCTTCTCTGGGAATTTTTCACAACAGCAAAATAATTAGGTTTCTCTTTTTAGCACAAAAAGAAATGGCTCAGCCCTGCAGACACTTTTCAAGTGCCTAATTTTATAAATGCTGATGGTCATATTAGTATACAGAAAATAAAGCTTGTGACAACATGTGTGGACAATCAGTCCAGTAAGGCATCATATAACTTCACGTGAATTTATTGTTTGTGTTTTCCTACCCATAGACATGAGGGAAAAAAACAGATTTTTTTTTTTTCTTGTTATGGCCACTGGATTTAGCAGTAGACAGCCTTTCCTGCTGATTATTTCTTTGGGGAGTGAAGAGCATGTCATGTTGTATTTAAATAAAGATAGCTTGTACCATGGGCTTACTTTGCATCTTCAGAAGAAAACTTCAGAGTTGTTTTTTCCCTTGCTTAACAATTGTAACTAAATATTTTGTATATTATACAGCTGTGTGCTTTTTATTAAGTCTGTCTAGCCCTTGATTACTTGTTTTTTTCTGGTGAACATATTTGGTATAGCACAGATAAAAAAATTCCCCACACTTAATCTGTCATAATTAGATTTTAAATTTCTTACAGAAATACTTCAGGGTAACTAAATCTTTATCTTCTCCTTTAATTAACAGAGGAGGAGCTCAGGAAGCTGAGAGAAGAAACAAGCACTGAAACATTAAGGCAGGAGCTAGAAAAGGAACGGCAGAGGAGAATGGAACTAGAACAAAAAATCAATGAAACACCTAAAGTAAGGTAAGAGAAATATCTTCACTGTAAAGCTGAAAGCCACTTGAGATCTCTGACTGTCTATGAGAAGTTCTGGTGAAAGCGTATGTTTTCACCCTAGGTGCTCTTAAAAGAATAGCTCACAGAGAGAGTGGTGCCTGTTTTCCTGTAAAAGTACATCATTAACACCATGTACGTATGAGTTACTTGGCCATACATGTTTCCATAGCTACAGAAGTGCTGTGACACTTTTCTAGTTGAGATATTCTTTATTTCACCTTTTCTGATGCCCTCCCTCTGGGATCTTGCCTACCTGGAATTACTGAAAGCCAGAGGCCCCTTTTCTGCAGGCTAAATGACCCAGGTACCTCAGCTGCTCCTCATAAGCACTGTATTTAAGGTATCAGAAGGTGCATTGCTGCCTTTCACTTCAATCTCTGTTTGCAGACCTGCTGTCCATTTAACAACGTTGAAAGTGCTGGAGCTATCTACCACTGGAAGCTATGGAGGCAATACATTACATAAGTCCCCTTGACTCTAAATACACATTTTTTTTTACTTTCCTTTTTAACAGATTTCTTAATGGTTTCAACAAGTGCCCCATGGTTACAGAATTGTGAGATTTGGTGAATAACTGTTCAGTGCCTGTTAATTTGCCACCCTTGATCAGTCCTTCCTTCACTTATGCTTCTGTCCAGACTGAAGAGTTCCAACTTTTCCTTAAGAGTACTCTATCCTTTTCATCAATTCAGCTGCCATTCTTCAGCCATTTTGCCCTAAGATGAAGAGTGCGGGTTTTTTTGGGTCATGTTTCACATTGATGGTTTTCCAAAATCACTGGTTCCATGCAAGGTTGGTCTATGTGTAATCTTGACCTGTGCTGCCAAGTTGTGTGCTTAGAAGGGGCTCAGGAAGGTCCTTGTGGAGGAGTCTGGTTTCCAAGGCCATGACCATGAAGTGAGAAGGTGGTCCAGAGTGCTCTGATCTGGGCTTTTTTTTTTTTAGTGACATTCTGGAGTTGATCTTACAGCTGGGATGTGAGAGTTCATTTTTATTACCTATGCTGGTTGGTCTGGCTGTGTATTAGGCTGATGTTGAGTGGACAGTTGAAGAGGAGAAACCTGGACCCATCCCCATAAGCTGAGAGTATCTGTTAGCTCTGTAACAGCAGTACAAAGCAATGAGTATTGTGGTAGGTGGAACTGGGAACTAAGGATACCTTCTTGTCTGTGACTTGCTGCCTTGAAGAAGTTGCTTGAGATGCAAATTCCACATGCTTGTATTTAGCTCTGGGCCTTTGACTTTCTCTCGAAAACAGGTATGACTGGGCTCTAGATTGTGCACATAGAAGGGGGAGAGTGATCTCCTCATTGCTGGGAGTCCTGGAGGAGGATGAGGAGCCATCGTCCTCTGCATCATCCTGTCCTGTTTCAGAGTAATGAGGGTGGCCCAGAGTCTGATCTGGCCCACTGCAGTTTGTGAGTACACATTTTACAGAGAAGAGAGATGGAAGGTCTTTGTTTATCAGTGTTAATGTCAACATCTGTGCTTTGTTGGATTGCGGACAATAGTAAATCTCTAGCAGTCATGTTGTTGCTAAATTAAGGTAGGATGACGCTACTTCCTGAGCGTTGTGTTCCCATTTAGATATCCTAAGGATTACACTAGTCCTGTTAGCTTGCGTATTGCACTTGGGGATTACATTCAGCCAATTATCCCTCTTACCTGAGTCTTTAAGTAGTTTTACTAGTATTTCAATCTTTTTGGGACAGGTAGGATATGTAAGGTACAACAAAATAAGACTTGGAAAATTTTTCAGTTCCTACCCAGGAGGAGAAAATTTGGGTTGTCTGTGATTTTTCCTTAACTTGTGCTTCATTATGTGAAATTCTTCTTCACTGCTTACTTTTTGCACTTCATTGTGGACATTTTAAAATACTTTTATTAGGACTACAGGTGAAATGTTGGCATAGTCAAATAAGTAATAGGCCAAATTTATGTCTTATGGAAACTTAATTTTATTAAACAAAGTAATGGCAGAAAGTTCTCTCTGCTTATGTCCACAAAACCAAATTCGTCCCACTTCTCAGGTAATTCTTTACATAGTTTTAAAATTTTGTATCCCCTGGCAGGGGGAGTGAGAAGTTGTATGGTACTTAGTTGAAGAATGGGGTTAAACCACGATAGTATATAAACATATTTGCATCTGCTTTTCTTTTTGCTTACAGAAGTGAAATGAAAACAAAACTATGCTGTGGTGTAAGAAGAAAGAAATAATTTTAAAAGTTGCAGTTTTAGAAGTATTTGTGAAGCAGATCAATACATGTAGCAATATAAAACATGATGCAAAATGTTTGCTAAGAGAAAACAATGAGCTCACAATCTAGATTTTTTTTTTATTTTGCTAGTGAAGAACATGGGCCTCCTTCATTGAGTTGTGCACAGAGAGCAGTGAAAGAAGAGGATTTTTAATGGTTTTGTTTATCATGGTGTTAATTGTCTGTGTGTATTAGTATTCAGAAACATTATGGCCTCAGTTAAAGTTTTCTATAGATGCACTTCAGGACATCCCATTTGGTATGGCAGCTGGAGCTTATGACATTTTGCTGGTAGAAAAGTGCATAAATTATCTGAAATGTGTGAGCTATTGCTGCCACATATTACCAATTGTGAGCTAGAATCACAGAGGAAGAGAAGTTTTGCAACAACACCTACCAGCAGGCTGTGACTCATGCAAACCTTTTTATTAGTATCTTTGTGAATTATTTTTACAAGGACCAAATAGACAGTGCTTCTGCATAAGACACTCTTCCTTCATTGTGGATGAGAATGGCAAAGGCTTCTGAAGTGCTTGGTGTATTTAATGGGAAAGAGATGCAAAACATGAAAATTATTTAACTTGGTTTTTAAGAGCTCTTCTGGTTAAGAAGCCATGCATACCTGAATGATGTCTTTAAACTAGACTGTGAAAATACCTAATTTATTCTTATTTTTTGCATGTATGAGGTTGGAATGTGCTTTTGATGGACGTGCACACACATTCAGATTGCTTTGAACAGTAGGAAACATAGAATAGCCTTGACTAGCTTCCATAAGAGCTTTTGAAAGATTGATAGTGGATTGCGTGTGAGTTTGGAGTTAGCCTGTAGCAAAATTGCTTTGAATATGTCTGAGAACATCCTGGCAATGACTGGACCTGTTGTGTACAGCAATTCTAGTCTTCACCCAGTTGTTGGAGGGAGTCTATTGATTTGCATACATCTCAACTCGCAGCTATTCAGGGCCTAATATGCACAAACCAAAAATATTTATTGAAGATAAATGGCCTTCAGTGTCAAGACTCACTTAACTTTTGTGTCATACTTGCAGCTACAAAAATAGTGCTTTAGTGATGTTCTGTGGAGAAGCAGTAAGTGGACAGTGTATCAGTTTTGAGTAGTATGTGTGTACTGGTCATGAACAGCTCTAAAATTCATTAATATTCATGTTTCCCTGACTTCAGTATATTGAAGGAAAAAAAAATGAAAACAAGAAAAAGGCACATTTATGTTTGTTTCCCCAACGGATTGAGACTCTTACCTGCTTTAATCAGCCTGTGCTTTAAATGGATACAATCTCTGGTTACCTAAACATGACCTCGCCTCAGGTTGGGATGTGTTGGTCTTACCAGTTAAAACCTTCTCCTGTGTGAAAAGTGTGCTCCAAGAGGAGGTGATGCAGCTTGTTTTCTTTGGTGCAGGCTGTGGTTAGGAAGGCCCGCACAGGAACACAGCATTGTTCTGGGGACTCTTTATGTTTTTAAGCCTTATAACTGGTCTCTGGCATGAAGAGTGGCGCAGAAACTGTAGCAAAAATAATTTCTCCCCTCTGTCAGTGGTCTTGATGAACCTGTGGTTCGACATGACCTGGTTTTGGGATTGAGCTTCCCAGTAGGTGTGCAAACCTAAACAATGAATTCTGAGGTTCCTGGCCCAGATCTGTCTTAAGTAGCTAATTATAACCTGATTCACAGGTGCAGTAATGAGCTGTCATTAACCTGATGATTCGTAAAGGTCAGGTTCTTCATAGGGAAGGAGTAACAGGCAGATGGCAAGTAAGACATTGCCAAAAAACTGAAACAAAAGCACCAAGAAGGGCCAAAGCCAACTGTCATGTGCTCCTGATGGAGCCCAGTAGGGCTGCTATCCAGAACTGCTTCTTGATGAGGTTTTTTTGCCCAAGAAACATGGGGAGTAATGACACTGTGCTGCTTCTAAAAATACATCCCAGCCTGTCAAAGGAACACCCAGTTTGAAGAGTCTGACAGCTGGCAGCGGTGGGATCCCGTCTTGGCTCTGTCACAGGAGTTGTTCAGGTGCGACACCACCCTGGTGCCTTCACATGACTGCAGTGGGTTGAGTTACTGGCTCCTGCTTCTGAGTGACTGCCTCCTTTCCACCTAAATATGTCTTCAGCTTCAGTGAAGCACAGTGACAGTGACAGATTGCAGATGAAAATGCCCAGCTATATGGTGTAACCATCTAATGTGCTTGAAATGGAGGAGATGCAAGGGTGTGGGAGAAGAAGCAGGAAGAGGAGGAGTTTTTAGGTGAGGAACCCGAGGTTTGTATAGAAACTGGGGGAAAATGGCATAGAAACCAAAGTTAATGTTTAGCTAGAAAAAAATTGGTGGAATTTCAAGTGGCTTTTGAAAAGAAGAGTTGCTGCAAACACTCTGGGGTGTATGCTGGGGAAAAGTCCTGAAGAGTCATGAAAACAAGTGTCTTTGAAAGCAGAAACCATTGAATTCAGCTCATCTGTGTAGTTAAATGTCCTGTTATAATTCATAAATCAGTAAATTATTTCTAAGTGTTCTTTTTAGAAATGAACAAGGATGTTGTAATCTCATTAAATCTGAGGAATGGTTAAGAAGGAAGGGAGGTAATTAATTCTGAGGTTTCTCCATCATACCCGTTGATGTATGGTGATGTTGAGTCAGCACATTTTAGTAATGGCCTTTTCCATGTGCAGACAGTACAGTGAGATGTTTTCCTAATGTCCTTTCCAGAGGAACATCAGGAGAGAGAACTGTATGTCTATGTTTCTGCAATCTGCCCAATGCAGTAGGATCTCTCTTCCCACTCTTCGTTTTTTTGACCACGTTTCACTTGATTCCCTTCCTGAGGAGCAAAAGATGAAGGGAACATTTGAAATTACCTATATTATCTGATAAATGAGTAATAATGAAATTGCAAAACCGACACTTTTCTGTTTCAAGCAGTAACGTTTTCAATCATACAACTCCCTGTCAAGTGAAGCTTGCTGTGGCTGGTGTTATGTTGTCAAAGCTGCTGCTTCATTAGAAAAATCTTTCTGTAGGATGGCTGTACATGGATGGCTGAAGACTTTGGGACTGAAGCCTGAAGTATTCTCAAGACAGGTTGGCAGTTGGAGGCTGTGGATAGTGCAAATATAATTTGAAGGCTTGCACATGTGCAGAATGGCAAAAACATTTGTGTTTACAAAAATCTGTTCACTTTTAATGGATGAGAATATTATTCTTGACTCATTTTGAAAGGTGAGACCAATGATGCCTGCTACTTGACATATATTTTTAGAACATTTTTGTCTCAGTTTTTCAAGCTGTTATTTCAATTTTGCAAGTTTTTCAGGATACGTTAAAATTGGTTGATATCTGTGCATTTTGAGAGCTTATAACATTTTAAATCATTCTTGACACTTACTCCTCTTGTGAGGTTGAGTGGTGTTTGACTTTAGTAATGATAGCAGAATTCAAGATTCACGCATTAAACTGTAGTTTTGCTCTACTGCTGTGGCTATAACTTGTGATACGGAATCCCTTTTGATTTATTACTGTGAGAAAAGTCGTGGCTGTGAAGTTTTCCTGGTAGGCATTGCAATGAATGATACCACACAAACTAATGCAACGAATTTGATAGTAAATTGTTTAGTAACTGTAAGATGAAATTGAGCTGTTGGTGACATGAAATGGCTAAACTCCACCTCTCCTTCCAGTGGATGGTATTTCCCTGGATCCTAAGTGCAATGAATGTTTTGAACCTTGTGAAGGGGCGTACCTCTTTTTTTTTTTCTTGTTGTGATTTTATAATCTCAGCTATGGAAACCATAGAGGTTCTGGTGCTTCCTTTACTTAAAAGGGAATAAGTTCTTCTTTAACATTTCACACTGTTTCTGTTTTTTCTTTGCAGGACGGAAGAGGTGCCTGCAGCTCAGCAACCTGCAAAACCACCAGTGCAAACCAATGGAACAGGTAAGCTTGGTCAGAGCATTTGTGGACACCTGCACTGTCATCTACATTCCTCAAGCTAATGCTTAGTATGAATTCAAGAATGTAATGATTTTTGAAAGAACTAAGGCAACAGTCAGATTCTCAGTCTTTCAGTACCGTTAAGCTTTCATCCCCACACCTCCTGATTGAGACTTAAGGCTTTTAAATCTGTGTCCTAAATTTGAAATTGCTCCTCTTGTACTCCCATAATGTCAGTGCTTTCTGTTATGTGAACTACAATGTAAAAAACCTGCTGTTTTTTAGTCTGATACACTCCACATTTCTTTCTCAGTACTTTCTCAAGTATTAGCATGTGGGAAGCTACTTCATATTTTTATTTTCCAATGGAAGTATTCCAATGAAAGTATTATTCCAAATGGACAACAGCTGTAAACTGTCACTAGATGCCTTGTTTTTCTAGATATCATTGTCATTCATTAATAAATAATTTGATTCTATTTTCTGAGCACCAGTTGTGTTTTCTCATGAGCTTAAAAGCATCATTTTGGCTGTTGTAGTTGGCTGGTTAATCTTTCATGTGTCTTAATTTTATGGAGTTCTGTACTAAACTTGGTCCTGGAATAATTATGACCAGTGTCCTTTTTACAACTTTGTATTGATCTACATTTCCAAAGAATAGTCTGTCTGGTCCTTCTAGACACAATTTTGTGAGTTACAGGTGATTTTGTTCTCACTTGTGTTGCCCTAAGCCTTTTACCCTTATATTATTTCCATATACCCAAATATTATGTTATATTTTTCCACTGAAACCGACATACAGAAAGTGTGCATTACTTCATTTCTTGGCTGTATGAGACTTTCCAGGTAATATCGTGCATATATATTCCATATATAGAAAGTAGGATATGCAGCATAATTTCTGAAGCCTTACTTTAGAAAAAAGAAACTGCATGTTTTATTTGTATAGATATATAGAGACACACACACACAATTTTTACAGACTGTAAGTGGTCAGAAAGTGGTAGTAAAAATGCCTCTTGCAGCATCTTCCTTCAGTTTTCCTTTCTTGTCAAATTCACGTGGCTGCAAGGTGGTTGTCCAGCTCTCTGCTCTGAGTGCTCTCTGCTCTGGAGTGCTTTGCTTTGCACTTGCTTTTCTCAAGGTCACCCCTCAGCACAACAGGAGCACTGAGATTTCCATCAGCCTTTTGTTTACAGAAGCCTCTTAACTAGAAAATGTTTTTACGGTGTTTGCTAAAAAATTATTGTTTGTTAGGATGTTTTACTCTCTGTACTTCTGGTAATAAGACTCTTCCATGTACTGCTCTGAGAGCAATACAGGAGTCAGCTCTAGTGAAGGAAATCTGTACAAAATCTGCTTCCCAGTGAAGCATCGTGTGTGGGAACAGGAGCAGGCATTGGATAAAGATGTCTTCTAGCATTATCCCAATATTTGCAATTTATTTTTTATAGATAAGCAATGTCACACAGTCTCTTCAAGACTCCAGAAGTGGCTTGGTGACAAATTTGGGGAGTATGTTGAGGACTTCAGGTTTCAGCCAGAAGAGAGTACAGTGGAAACAGAAGAGCCACTCAGTGCTAGAAGGTAAATCCCCAACGTGATTTCGAGATATTATTGGCTTCTTTACAAGTTGCTTTTCTTCATCACTTCTAATTTTATTTTACAACCTCTTACATGGTCTGAGCAAGTGTTTGTATAACAAGTAATAAAACTGAAAGCATAGAACCATCTCAAAAGTTTTGTGAATGACAATACATGAAATTAAGTTTTTCTGCTGTCTGAAGTGAAATAAGATTTATATTATTTACCAGACTCCTTCATATGCCTCCCAAAAACTGTGCACCAAGTTGTAGGCTGAAGTGCTTTTGCACTTCAGTTTTTGGTCTGATGCAAGATGGACTGTATTAGTTTCTAGAAACACAATTTGTGACAAGCAAGAGTGAAGCTTTATGCACATATAATTTATAACTGTAAGCAGTATTTCAGAGACCAAATGTACACAACTGTGCACTGGTTACCTATTTAACACATTGCTTTTATCTGTTATTTTTCAGGTTGACTGAAAATTTGAGAAGATTAAGTAAGTACTTAGCACTATTTTATTGTCTAGAAATAACAGTAGTTCTTAGTAACTCTTTTGGCAGGATTGCTGCTTTTTAAAATACAACATTTAAAATTCATAAGCAGAAAAGGTTCTGGAACCCTGAATTAGTGTTTGGAGTGCAAAGTAACTTAGAGAAGTAGGGATAGAAGCTGTGATTCTGCTTAGTATTGAATTACATAGGGTATCTATCTCTGAATCAAACCTATAATGTTAATTAAAATGTGTGAACATGCAATGAATGAGAATAGGGTATCTGTTCACTGGCAGAAGTAAGAGTGTTCATTTGCTCATGTCCTAGCTGCTTGTAGTTTACTTGCTGGTCTATTGCTTTTGCTTTCGAAGAAGGGGGTGTCAGACAGTGCATACCCTGAGGTGTCTTGCATTTCTTTCTCTTGGATAGCTGATAAATTTTTTTTCTGGAAGGTGGAGGATGCAAGATGTCAGGTTAAGCAAAGCAGTTAAACCCTCCAAAAGTTTGTCTGTCAAAGAATTGCTAACCTGAAAAAAAAAAAGTTAATATGTGTTCCAAATTGGTAAATTATTGTAGGTAGGAAGATGGAGATGAAATAAGGGTCTGTAATCTCCAGGTAAGGTGAGGTTTTTTTCTCATTAATTCTGGTATTGGTTCCAGTTTCATTTGGGAGAATACTTGTGACTTGTTCTCAGTGGTATACATGCATTACCTTCAGAATACCTTTTAAAAAACAGTATTAAACCTAAGTTTGAGTGGTTATTAACTTCCAGTAGGTGAGCCATAAAATCTAGATCCCTGTTGTCCGAGGTGCCTGATGATCACTCAGAGCTCTCCAGAACCTTGTTATCACCAGTGGTTTCCACTATGGGTTTAGTTTAGTGTGCTGGAGCAGAGCAGATGGAAGCAATGCTTAAGTCCATGACCTCCTCCAGTGCTTTGGGCATGCCATTTCACTCAGTTCAGCTACTGCTTTGGTCGTGTCACTGATGCTGAAGAAATCTAGTCCTAGTTGTTTAATTACTTCCCATAGAAAGTGTGCTCAGAATAGCTGAATTTCAAGCCAAACTAACTAAGACAGCAAGTTGCAGGCTGTCTTGAAGAAAGACTAAAAGTTGTGAGTTCTACTGCAAATGAGGGTGAGAGCTTTTGGGGCTCCCTGTACAAGAGGAGTCATCACTCTTCTCAGCAGGGAAGGCAAAACCGGTGTGTTCCAACAGAGAAAGCAGAGGTGGTCTTGCAGCAGCCCTCTTCTGTTTCCTTGTTTCCCTAGCTACTTTGTCTAAGTGGTAGAAGAGCTTAGAGGAAGAGAGTAAAGGACTAGTGGGTTTTAGGGAGCTGAGAAAGAGCCCCTCTTGCTGTTGCTGGCTGTGTGCATCTGTGCATGTGCCTCTCCCAGCACAGGTCAGTCTCCCGTACAGTGACAGCAAGAGCAAAGGTCTGCAGAGGTGGGAGACAGACTTCTTCAGAGGCAGTGATGTGCTGTGCTGCTTGGCTTGGAAAGAGTAAGCAGCAAAGTGCTACTAATGGATAGAGTCCTGCAGAAACACAGCTAAGACAGATCTAGCCTTGTTTTAAGATAGCTGAATCAGCAGCAAGGGAGGGAAGGGCTGTGGGTGTTGCCTACCTGGACTGTGGGCAGGAAGGCTCTACAGATCGTTTAGAGACACGGCTTAGTGGTGGACTTGGCAGTGCTGGATTAATGGTTGGATGCAACAATGATCCTAAAGGTCTTTTCCTACCTAAATGGTTCTGTGATTTTAAGTTGTTCCTTGGTGGCTTGCAATGCAGTGAGGCTGATGTACGTTGTTTTACAGTGGGACGAACTGCCCTGTGTGGAGGTCTTCAGGGTAGTATGGACAGGGCTCAGAACAGACTGCTTTTAGCATCCAGGGTACCCTTGTAAAGGATGTTGGTTTTTTCCCTTTGTCTATAGAATGGTTTAAGAGTTTAGACATAACCTTTGTCTTGGATAATACTTTAGTTTTTGGAAAGCATTCCTTAACTATTTTTTCAGTTGCATTGATGGATTTAATTTTTCTTTATTTGGATAAACCTTTTGTCATTACATGTCTTGAGTATTCTTAATAATTTTCTAATTTGGTTGGTTGTCATTTACAAGTGATTTAACTACTGCCAGCTAATTCTAACAGTTCTGTTTTTTCTCCACTTCTCTTTAGAGAGAGGTGCCAAACCTGTTACTAATTTTGTGAAGAATCTTTCTGCCTTATCAGACTGGTATTCTATCTACACTTCTGCTATTGCCTTTATTGTAAGTTATCCTTTTCTTCTGGGAGTACTAAGAACTTTAAAAAATCTATTATTTGCTGAAATTCATTGAAATTACCGTATCTGAGTAGGGATTGTGCTACAGTTCAAGTCAAATCAAATAGTGTAATTTCATTTAACACAAAATACCAATAGTTGTCACTTTAGTTATATTTCAAAACCACTTAAATTGTGTATCCTGTGTTTCTTGTAGCATAGTTTTGTCACTATTAAAATAACTTAAAACGATTTGGGCATTGTTCTCTTGTTTCTTGTCTCCCACTCCTGGTAATTTGATGGTGACTTCAGCCTCTGCAAGGTCTCTTGTTGCCTAGGGCTGAAATGCTGATAGTGGTTGTTTGATGAGAAGCTATCGTTCCCCATCAGTGCTCTTCTGCCACTTGTTAGGATCATAGTGAGGAGAGGAAAAATTCCTTGATTTCAGTATTGTTTAATGTGCAAATATCAGGTCTGTGAGATAAATTCAAGCATTCCTGTACTATCTAAGGAGGTTTGGATGTCACAGAGAGATATAAGTATTTAGTGGAGTTTTGATTTCTTTTCCTTCTAATTGTTAATTAAATGATGTAAATTCTTTTGGTCACAAGTGTATAGAAATACTGTTCTATCAAAGGAATTACTAATAGGCATAGCTGAATAAACCTGTCTGGTGAAAATATCACACACCTTTTCATTAAATGATTCCTTCCTGTAAGTTATAGAACCTGTGCTATTTTACATGGCACAACTGAAGGAATATTGAGGAGGAGACTTCTATTTCCCAGTGCCCTGTGTCTGTCCCTTCTCCGAATCTGCTGATTTTCCTCTTACCTCTGCTGGTAAACATATTTTTCAGATAAAAGCTGAAAGAAGAAAGTTCAGCTGATTTTTTTTTAAAAGCTCTGGACCTGGGAGCCAGAGCAATGTTTCATTTTGGGGTTATCAGTAAAAACCGTATCGTGTCTCACAGAGAGACTGTAGTCTCTATTTTCAGAAGCTGGGAAGGGAACAGGATACCTTTTGAAGCTCTTTGTGTTTGTACTTGTTATGTAAAATAAAACCTGTTTCCCTGCAATCTTTTTAGCCTTGGTAAAAATCTGGGATTTAATTACTTGAAATATTAGAGCGAGAGTTTATCCCTGTTGCCCAGTATGGAGCTAATCATTATTACTCTGCTTCTGTACCATTAGTGACCATATCATGGTCATGTAGCAGATTCACAGACTTTAGAGTTTACTTCCTTTTTTCCCCCTACCCCTTCAGGTAATTGTAGTGTTGGAGCTGAAAACTAGTTAGGTGTAATCTCAAGAGATTTGATTAATTTTCAGTTTTGACTTTACATTGATAAGGCCTGTTGTCAGTCATGGGGGCTGAAATTTATTAATGTTTTTTAAATGAATTGCAGGATTCTGAGCCCAGCAGCACAGTGGGAAACAGTATTTCATGCAACTCACTGTACCCCAGTTTGTAATCCATATTTCTCTTTTTTTTGTTTGTTTTTTCTTCTTAATCTGCAGATTTACATGAATGCTGTATGGCATGGCTGGGCCATTCCTATGTTCTTATTTTTAGCAATTTTGAGGTTATCCCTAAATTACCTCATAGCCAGGTATTTACTTAAATATTATCTTATTCTCTTGTAATGCTTTGCTTGAAAGATGTCTTATTATTCTTGCATAGAGTTGTAAACTGTTACCTTTTCTAATGTTGTGGACTATGTCTAACAAAGAGAAATTCAAACTCTAATATCCTTAGTGTCATTGGTCAGTTTCTAAAAATCTTTTACTATTACAGGGAATTAATTATCTTTGTATCCTGTGACTTGTGTCATCATAAATAATATTGCATGCTCTCAAAAAATTCTAGTGTACCCTCAGCACACTAAAATTCTAAAATAAAATTCTGCAGCATTTAGAGTACTTGGAGAACATCACCTTAAATATTTAAGTCAGCTGCTTTTTCCCTGGAGAGAACTTTCACCTAAAGTTGCAGTTTTGCCTTTTTCCGTAGCTCTTGGCATGCTTTATCCAAAGTGTCTTCCATTTGTAAATTCAGTCTCTTTTAAAAATGAAAACTTTTTTTTTAATGTATGTTTTCTGTATTAAGAGAATATTTTTAAAATGCTCTTTTAGGCTGATGGTGTTTTCCCCCTTAAAATGGTGCAGAGTACCTTAACGTGAATATGTTAAAATAAGCTTCTGACTTCTTAATTGATACTTACCGTTTCCCTGAAAATTCATGGTAGGAAATAGGCTCCTGAATAAGTTGATGTAATTTTGTTCACATGAAAAAACAAGAAAAAATATTTCTAATCATTTATTCTGTGTACACCATTAACTTTTGTTGTAAAACCCACAAACAGTGCTTCTGTGTAGTTTCTGTGTAGTATCTACTTAGCTAATATTTTTAAAGCTGGCTGTTGTTGGCCACTTGTGCTTTTCTCATGTTGTGGGTTCTTTGTTAAATTGGAGATTATATATTAACTTTTAAGCCGTAAATGCTTATTGCAGAAAACTACTTTTTAACCATTTACAAGTAATCCATGTTGGCAGGTGGAGAAGTTTTTGCTTTCTTTAACTGTTTCCATAATTTCTAGGGGTTGGAGAATACAGTGGAGCATTGTGCCTGAAGTTTCTGAACCCATGGTAGGTCTTTGATCAGCTTGGCCTGTACACCTATGAAAAAAATTACATGTTTAAACCTTCCTTTGCATCTCTGTGGGTATTTGTGAAAGGAAGAGTGAGAGACATGACTTTTTCTTTTTGTAATTTCAGAAATCTTTACTAACAGCACTCTTAGATTCAGGTGCTTCACCTTAAAATACTCAAAATCTGAAATACGTTCCTGAAATAAATCTTAATATGGTAGTTTGGGACAAGTTAGGTCCTGTGGGATCTTCAAGAAGCCTTGCGTTCTGTTTTCTTTAGGATCATCAAGTCCAACTGTTAACCTGGCGTTGCCAGGTCCATCAGCGAGTCCTGGTCCATGTCCCTAAGTGACACATAAAATACCTTTAGGGGTGGTGACTCCACTTCCCTGGGCAGACTGTGTCAAGGCTTGACAACCCTTTTTGTGAACAAATTTTTCTGAATATCCAGTCTAACCTCCTCTGGCACAAGTTAAGGCTGTTTCCTCTTGATCTGTCACTTGTTACCTGGGGGATGAGACTCACCTCCACATTGCTACCACCTCCTTTTGGGTAGTTGTAAAGAGCAATAAGGTCTCCCCTGAGCCCCTCAAAGCATTGAATACTAAAGATAACCAGCAATGGAAGACACATAGAAAGTAGATCTGAAACAAGGGAGGATGTTGGTTACTTTAGAGACTATTTAAAGGGAGAGGACTGTTGCCGAGAACGTTGAGGGATCACCTTATTCTGAGGAGTTTGTAAAATACGTTTCATCTGAACTGAAAATTAATGGGTTGTCTCTTTCTTGCCTAAGGAACATGCAAAAGAGGACCTGACTGTGTCTGAAAAGTTTCAGCTTGTTCTGGACGTGGCTCAGAAGGCGCAGGTACTGTGCTGCTCTCAGACCTCTCTGGCTGCTCCCTTAGAAACAAGGAGGTTCATAGTCCAAGTGGTCAAAGGATGTTGTTTTGCAGCATGTGAAAACAAATACTCAGAAATACTTTCCTTGCATAGGGATCTTTTTTACCTATGAGCAATGGAGATCTTGTTAAGATTCCTGGTAGCTTCTGAAGTGGCATGGTGCTTCAGATAACTGATTGGGGTTCTCTGGTCACATCCCTGAGTGAGCTCTGGAGTTTTCACAGTTTTCTCCCTAATATATTCATATAAGCTTCTGATAATGTAGATTGGATAGTGAATCTTACCGATGTACTCGAGGGTGGGTCCTTATATTAAATCTGCTAGTCACAAAACTGATGTAGGAGGCTCTATTCCTTCAAGATTTAGCTGAAGGCTACTGTCTGTTTAGGTGTTAATTCAACAGTTTGCACTGCATCTCTAAAATAGCATGTTTTTAAAAACTCCACCCCCTTCAAGCCCTGAAATCTGCTTGTGTGGGAGAGGCTGAAGGAAGGTTTTCTCCCAGCTTCATCACTTTGATGAGGTAGCAGCTGAGTGACTGCACCACTCAGTTAACTGCAGCCTTGTGCCATGTCAAATGATGTGCTGCTGTTGAACGGCATTTACCTTTCCCTTGCCAGCTGCGTATGCTCAGCTCCTGCCTTCTGCTGGTGGCAGTGCATATGTTTATGGAAATTTATTGGGAAGGTGAAATTTTCAGGTGCTGTGACAGCAGGGAAGGTGGCTCTTAGTCCTAAGCAGAGGTCAATTTGCATCAACAGTTGTTGGA
The DNA here is from genome assembly GCF_022539395.1 of Myiozetetes cayanensis. Lineage (NCBI taxonomy): Eukaryota > Metazoa > Chordata > Aves > Passeriformes > Tyrannidae > Myiozetetes > Myiozetetes cayanensis. The sequence continues at coordinate 15,383,994 of NW_026087521.1, forward strand.
ATTACATGGAATCAAGTAACTCCATGGGTTTATTATAAAAACCTGATAGTGTCTGGCTTCTAGGAAGCTAATAGTCCGTTTCATGAACTCAGTAACCACTTCCTGAAATTTCAGTGCTCAAAAAGGGCTAAGAAATTTCCCATTTTGTTACCTATTGACAGAAACTCTGAGCTCCTAGATTGACAACTGTATTTGAAGTAATGTAGATACATTTCAATAGTGACAGTGGGGTCAAATAGTTTCTTCACTTCTAACAGTTAATTGCAAGTTCCAGAACAAGGTGTTAAATGAGATGGAAGTCATTGAGTATTGCTATTCTGTTCTTAATTTCCTCAGTTGTGGAGTATATAGTGGCTAAAAATTAGTTAAAAAAAGAAACACTTCTGGAAATTGCTTACCAACAGAGTAAGATAACTGTTGGTTTCCATTATGTGGACAAAAAACCCCAAAACAATGCAGGACTTGGTTTTAACTCTCTTGCTTCTTGTGCAGAACCTTTTTGGCAAGATGGCAGACATACTGGAAAAATTTAAAAAGTAAGTTATCTGATATGAGTATTTTTTCCCTTTAAAACAAGACTTGACTGGTATTTGGAACACTAGTAATAAAATTTTGTTTCTTTTTTTTGTGCAGCTTGTTTATGTGGGTCCAGCCAGAAATAACACAGAAGCTCTATGTTGCTCTGTGGGCAGCTTTTATTGCATCCTGCTTTTTGCCCTACAGGATTCTTGGCCTTGGACTGGGTAAACACAATAAATAATTGACCTGTTACAGTCTAGATTTAATGCGCTAAAATTTACATGATCTTTAGAGGGAGAATTTTAGAGTTTAAGAAAGAAAACCTTCATTAATAAATAACGCAGTGTTTTAAAGTATTGTCATTGTACTTGGCATCATTTGTCTTGAGAGTTTCAAAAACCGCCTCTGTATATAACAGAAAAAGACTGGCTAGTGCTTTTGCTTCTTGAAGAGAAGTTTATGATGAGCTGTTAGCAGAGCTCTTCAGACTGTCAAATATAAGGCTTCTGGAAGGTCCTACATTTTGAGGTTTTTTTGCTCATACATCCTTATAAATATGTGGCAAGACATAGAAAGCATGAAGATGACAGGGTAAGAAAAAATGGAAAAGTTGATGGGTATACTTGTAAAACTTGGAGGATAGGCTGGACAAAATGAACTGTGGATGAAATTGCAGGTAATTAGTCTCAACTGGAAGTTGGGAAAAGAGGCTTGTCACTATAGCATGAGACCATCGTTTTTCTAAGGTATGAAACCCTGTACTGTGAACCAAGAACCTCTTTTTTTTTTTTTCTTCATAAAAGTAATGATATAGTAAAATGAGTATTACTTTTAGTGGCACTGAACTTGAAATTGTGTTAGCTTGAACATAAATGTAGGTTTGCTTAATGCAGCAGTTGAATTAGATGTGTGAGGAATTATCTTTTTACTCTGACTCTCAGGAGTTCTGAATTACACTCAGTAAAGTTTTGAGAGAGTATTTTAAGCCCTTTTTAATCTGGCAGAATGCGAGGAAATAACTTGGATAGGATAAGAGGAGGGACTGGAAGATAGGCTTTTATGTAGTACGTGAGAGCCCTCTGTTGCCATTTAAATTCTTGCAGGAGCTGCAGAGTTGAATGCTCTGGTCTGTTTTCTGTTTTGGAAGTATATCACGTTTTCAGAATGGTTCTGGAACATATGTTTGGGTTATTTTAATATTCTTCTGCATAATGGCAGCTATGTAAGTGGTTTCAAAGAACTGAGGATGGGGAGGAAGTAATCTGGGCAGGGAGGAAAAGAAAAATAATTTTCTGTCATTAGAAGAAGAATCAAAATATAAAACCAAGGGAATGCTTTAACACCATGATTGAAGATGCAGAATTGGGTTTCATTCATTAACTTGTTAAAACATTATTAAAACAGTGATGTTCTTAATGCCTTTCAACATGTATACTGAAGTGAATTTTTTTCAGGACTCTATGTTGGAACAAAGTTTTTCCTTGTTGATTTTATCTTCAAACGATGCCCCAGACTAAGAGCTAAGTATGATACTCCTTATATCATCTGGATAAATCTCCTGACAGATCCTCAGCTCAAAGAAAGATCTAATGCTACAGTGTCGAGACGGGTAAGGGTAATAAATCTTTTTGTTCCTCTGTTCCCATCATCTGAAAATCAGATCCCTTTCTCCCCTTCCCTTTTCTCCAGTGACTAGAGCACATTAAAGATAAGGTTAATTAAATCCTAACAATCAACGTTAGTTCTATTTTTTTATTATTTTCAAGATTCACAGTTTTACTATGGGTTCTGTTGTAGGAAAAGAATCAATTATCAAAAATGTGTGTGCATATATATATGTGTATATATATATATACACTGTGAATCATATGAAGCTAAACACAGAAATATAACACCTTCCATATTCATATCAGTTTCTCTAACATACATTCTGTGTGATTTTATTGTCAAAATCTAGTATTTATGCATCCACCTCTATACTTAGACATTCCTTTTCAGTGGCAATTTAGATGCTTAGGTAAATTGAAGAACAGTTAGTTAAAAAAAAAAAAAAAGACTTGATTATAGTATGTGCCTTACTAATGGGATAAGCATTAGCAGAGGTAATAACGTGGTTTACAGATTTAGGTGTTATGTCTTAGTTATTTTTATTAGGTGACCTTTCAGCATAGTGGTGATAAATGACGTCTCTCCATGTTGGTACTCCAACGGTACATTTTCTTTTTGTTAAAATGTCATAGTTAGATCTCAAGTGTTGTCTTTTGTGCATCTTGATAAATTGTTTTGGAGCCTGACATAACTGAAAAGCTAGTTATGCTTTTCGTTGTCCCTGAATTTGTCAATGTTTATTAGTTTAAAAATTAAAGTAGTTGTAATGGATCTTCAGTCTAATCCCCATTTTAGCATTTGCTTAATGCCTCTCAGCACAATATCTGATTGCAGTCATGGAGTATGAGAGTATTGTCTGAAATGCTCAGCACTGAGCAATAATTCAGCCTGGATACAACAACTGGAGAGCAAAAGGGATAAGCACATGAACCCTCAGTTGTTAAGTTGTGAAGAAGAAATCTTGAGTTCTGGGAGTGATGGAGCAGTTGGTGGTAAAATAACTGCAGCATAATCCGAGTATTTCAGAAGGAAGTGGAAGAGAAGGACAGTCTATGACAGAAAGTGAATCTTTTGGTCCTATTTTTCAAGGGATGAGAGGAATAAATGAACACTTCGGTGAAACCATCCGTGGCCTGTATTTCTCTTGCTTGCAGAAGATGGCCTTAAAAGTTTCTGTGCTTCTTGAGCTTAAAGGTTGTTTTTCACATACTGTGGTGGTTGTGACAGCTTCTTGCTGGGTCTCTCTAATCTGCCTTAGAGGGGGAAGGGTTCTGAATTGCTAAGCTTGAATCCATAAAGTTAGAGAGTAATTATTCACTCTGGGTTTTCTTCATGGGTTAAGTTTTGACAAGTAGACCAGAGATTTTGTGCTGTCATGTCTGGCTTGGTGGCCTTGGCTTCTCTGCCTGGAAAGTATGTGCAAGACTGCAGTAGGTGCTTCCAAGTATCTTTGAAAACATTAACTTGATCTCAGTAATTTTACACCCCTTGAGAGATTTCTGCAGACCTCATAGTATGAAAAATAAATGTTTATACAAAAATGGTAAAAATCAGATGGGCTTTTCATTTCCTTCATAGAACAGATAGAGCCCAAATGCATGTAATGCCAGCATGTGTGCATTGTCTTTGCTTCTTATCATTAAACAGCATACAAGACACTGTAAACTTAGACACAATGCATTATTCATTGCTTGTACCACCACTCTGACCCCATGTCCTTAGAGAACAGTCCTGACAACAGTATCTGATCGGTAAAGGTTGTATGTCAAAAGCTGATGACAGATCGAGTGAAATGGAATACCTCCGGGTATTTCTACCTCTAGGTTGTTGGTGACATTTTTAGACAATCAGGACTCTTCAGCATTACATATCCAATCACTTCCAGTTAGATTTAAGGCTTATCAAAATTGGATGCAATGCTTTTCGCTTAGTAATTGACCACAGGTTGTCTCAAGCCTGAGTGGTTAGGGGAAACATTTGCATGTGTTAGGCAGGACTAGAAATAAGGGCAGAACTTTCTCACATTTTTAGCCGCCAGATGGGATGTAGTGCTGAAGTTTAAACTCCTTTTTTAAATCTCTTTGTATAACAGGTAGGTATAAAGCACTGTAGCAAAGAGCAGGAATAGTCCTTATTCCAGCACAAAAAAACAATAGACCTCTTGCCCTGATCTTTTTTTATGTTTTGGGCCGTGGAGTTTCACCTGGTTATGTGCATGTGCAGACACATAACTTGTCTAAGAAGGATTTCAAAAAGTTCTTCTCATCTTTACTTGTACACAGATTGTTGGAGAAGCTGTTATTTTCCTTGGTTCCAGGGACTTGATCACTGCTAAGAACACCGCAGAAGGCCAATACCTGAGGCAATATTGCAGTTACCATCAGCCATTTGCTTCCCATGTCAACTTTCTTTATTTTTTTGTATCATTGTACCCTAAAAGGTGGATGACAAAAACTCTCTTCTGTGCCTGTTTTGTCAGTCTGGTTTCTAGTTAGCAATTGCAACACACATTTTTTCATTTGCTTTGGATTTCTTTTGTTAGCTCTAAATCCTGCAAAGTGTCAAGTGCTGCCAAATTAGTGCCTTCAACAGCATTGGGCCTTTAGAGAGGAAAAGCTTAGTCCTGAGCTTCCATGTTGTCAGTTTTCCAGTTGTTTAACTCCATGTGTATGCTAGGGCTAAGAACGGAGCTGCTAATGCATCAATGACAAAAGACAGCTTTTGGAATCATGTGGTGCCCCACCAAGATGAAAAACCAAATGCAGGCAAGCTTTCCAAAGAAACTGCCTGCTATCCTTCCAGAAGCAAGGCTTGTTGCTAGGGTAGTCTCCTAGTAGTGCTTGAGGAGCTCTGTTTAGAAGTAGATTTTACTCAAGTACTTTGGTTTTGGGAACTCCATGCTGCCTGTTTTCCCCACAAGGATGCTGACAGCCATTCAGATTTTATTTCATGTGTCAACACTCTCAAAATTCAGTGTAACTTCAAAGCAAAGGAAAGATCAATGGCTCTAATGCAACCTGAATAAATTGAACTGGTGTGCTCTAACCACGGATAACTCTTTTTTTAATTGCATTCATTGTGTGTAGTCTCTTGGTTTGTGAGCAAGATCTTGCAGTGTCACTCAGTTCATGTTTTATTCTGTGTATTATACTGTTAAATAGATTTTACTTTTTTTCTTTTGTCACTGTCACATTTGTGTTGTTTGTTTCTTTTCCTGCTAGCTGTCAGGGCATGAAAAGGTATGGATCGTAGCGTGGAAAACTTGCTTTCAATTTCAGCATTTGTATTTGTAATGAGCTTATGCAGTTTTGCGTGGCTTTTTCTTTGCTCTTTTTTCTTTCTAAACTTCTTTTGTGCAGTAATATTTTGTCTAACTCTTGAAGACAAGCCAAGTGCTGATACCTATTGTCTGTTAGTAGTCCCACTAGTTACAGTCGTTGGAGCTGTGTGCAGTGACTTAGCTGTATCTAATCGGATATAGCCTTTACTGTAGATAAATGGTATCTTAAGGTAGGTGCATTTAGCACCATGTGCTTCACCCCTGCAAAGGGTGTCCATTAAAGGGCAGCACTTTGAAAGGTTGTGTTTAGGTGCTGTATTAGAGATTGGTGTTATAGCAACAGCATAGTGCAGTAGTCCAAAGTTAACTTTATTGAAGTAATTAATGAAAATTGTTGCATTATAGATTTTTTAATTTTTTAGAAAGAGTAGTCAGCCAAATTATTTTTAAGAGTGTAGCTTAAATGTTGCTGCTCAGATTTTGGAATTGTGGTTTTCTTTTTCTGCAGATTCAGACAGCAGGATCCAGAATCTACGTGGGCTCAAGCACCCCAGCCGGAATAAGCAAAGATGAAGACACAAGTCGTTTGCATACCACCAAGAAGGGGAATTTCCATGAAGTTTTTAACCTGTCAGAGAATGAACGTCCTTTGACAGGTATGATGCCATCAGTAGAGTATTTTGTAAAAAGCCAAGGACAGTTTAAAGTTGAATTCTCTTTCTGTTCATTGCATAGGTGTAAGCTTTTGATTAAAAAGTCTTGCTTTAAATTAGGATGAATGGAGACAGCCGCTTTCATTCCATGTCCTTGCTCTTTGAAAAAGTGCACAGCCTGATGTGCCTTTTGTGGTTATGCAAATCCAATAGTGGAGTTAAAGGGAATAATTGTGTGGGTGGTTTTTGTTTTGGGTTTTTTAAAACCAGTGTTAAAACAGATGTTATGATGGCTAAAACACCTTATTTAGGCTTTTCTTTCTAAGCACTTTTAGTTTTAAGTATCTAAAGTTTAATATTTATTGCTTTCTGTTTTATAAGGAAACTGTTGGGGGTAGTGCCTGTCTCTCTCTTTCTTTTTCTTAAACTAAGAATTCTTGTTATGATTTTTTCAGCATCTGAAAATGGCTGGCGCTGTTGCTTGATTAACAGAGATAAGAAGATGCCTACAGACTACATCAGGCATGGAATTCTTTATGTCACAGAAAAGTGAGTCATTGCACTCCACACATTTTTTAGGAGGGAAATGCAAGACATTAAAGAATTTGAATCTAAAAGTGATCCTTTAACAATGTTTTGAAACAAAAATGCCGTTTCCAAGTGCTTTATAGGTTCAAAAAAGCATCACAAGGAGAGCTGAATCTGGCGTATGGCAACACTTAACAAAAGTGATTTTGCTTTGAAAGGCTTGCACAGGAATGCAGAGTAGCTCTGTATAGGCAGTTGTTAGTAGCTGGAGTTCTTGATGTGGATAATGTGCTAACTATATATATACTAGAAAAGAAACCTAAAAGCTAAGTGTACTTTGAAAGTTGTGATCAACAGGTATTTGGCAAATAGTTTTTTTGGATTTTAAAGCAAGGTTAATATATAGCTTCCTTGAAATTACATGTAATAGAAAGAAAACTGAAAATCAAGCCTTGGTTTCAGATCCAGTACTTGATTTTTATGGGTGTTTTTTTAGTGGTGGGTTTTTTTTTTTTTAAAGTTGGTTGGTTGGTTTGGTTTTTGTTTTCATTTTTTGGTTTTTTTTTGTTTTTTTTTTTGGTGGGGTTCTTTTTGTTTGTTTTTAGGGTTTTTTTTAAATCCTTACTACCTCCCAGCCTCCCAGGGCTGAATAACTCTGATCATTACTGTTTGGGTCTTGCACTGAAGTTCCTTTGGAGTGTAATGAAAAGAAGTAAAGCTCATCTGTATGCGATGTCACCTAGTGATGGAGACCACTCTCCAGCATTTATAAATCTGAGCTTTTGTCTGCATCACAATACCATGAAACTAACACAGTGTTTTTCATTAATCTTCTTTTAGAATGGTAAAAGATTTATAAGCTTTTTGAGATTTGGTATTTTAGTTGTTTAAGGATATATGTCCCTTGTGTGTCTTTAAAATGCTTGTGAGGTTTAACCATTAAATGCAGTAATATAAATACAAGAATTCTTGGGTGTTTGTATGCATACCGTATGTTCTGGGCTTTCAGACACATCAGTCAGTTGCTAGAATTTATAAATGTTTGCTCTAAATTACAAGCCATAACTGAACTGCAATTTGTGTGCCTCTTTCTTTGGTTTTGAAGCTGATTTAAACCTCTGAGATTTCAAACTTCAGAAGAGACAAGAGGAATATTTGAGAAATTTGTTTTAGAATACTTTATCAAAATTAACATTTTCTTTTCTCTTTTTCAGTTACTTGTGCTTCGAAAGCTCAAAATCTGGATCATCTAAAAAAAATAAGGTTATAAAGCTAACAGATATAACGGATATCCAGAAGGTATGTCTGATTGGTGTTGCAAATAGGGGAGAAAAATTATTTTCTCTTCATCTAGTCATGTTTTGCATTTTTCCTTATTATTTTGAAAAAGCATACCATTGATAATTTTTACTATCAAGTAAACTTATCAAGTAAATTTTTATTATCAAGTAAAATGTAATTCTTCCTGGAACTGGTTGTTTAGCCATTCAGACTCACCACGAGCAAACTTACTATGAGCATGAAGACTAAGTAGTTTACTAAACCCTTATACTCCTGAATTATTTTAAAGATTAAAATTGTGTTGTTTATTAACTACAGTATTGATAGAGATACTGCATACTCTTTAATAAGACTTATTGGAAGCAGGAATGGCGTAATACTAACTTTATTTTTGGTGTGGATATTGGTAGATGCACCATCTTAAAAGTAGGTGCCACAAAGTGAGGAAGGATTGTTGTCATTGAAGAAAGGCAGGTCATTAGAATAGCCAGACTGGGTTGGGCTGGAGTTTTATCTAGTTGGGACCCATCAGTAATGGGCACCAAGTGCATGGTTGGAAGCACAGCAAGTACAATGTCATCCTTCTTCACTTGTCTTCATTTTAAACACACCTGCTTTCTGCTGCATCTTGTGGCCATGAGTGCCACAGATTAAATCATGTTGAGCAAAGAAACAAAGCGTGGTGTCTGCTACTGTGTAGGTACCTCCAGATTTCCAAATTAATTCCTTCTATTTATAACACATGTCTATAAAGCAGACAACTTACACTCAAATTTAACATTCCTATTGGAATTAATAATCCATATGAATGGGTTTCAAACATCATACTTAAAGTAATGCTGGCACGTTTGTTGGTTAGTCTTTACTGCCATAAAAGTCCTTTTGCATCTGTTTAGGGTTTTTTTTAACAAAGGTGAGACAGGGATTGTGCAACCAAGCATGAACATGTACTGTGCCTGCTTTTATTTGGAGGTGGGAAACAAAGGTCTGACTTGGGGGTCTCTTCCTCTGTGTGAATATTGGAAGGACATACCAGTGATAAGCTGTGTCACCTCCACAGCATTTTTTGCAGTTGTTCAGTATGTAAGATATCTTTTGTGGTTTTTTTTCTTTTTAGTATAAAGTGCTCTCTGTTCTCCCAGGATCAGGGATGGGTATTGCTGTATCGACACCATCTACACAAAAAGTAAGTAGCTGGCTGTATTGATATTGCTGGGTTTGACTTCATACCCTTCTTTTCTTCCTTCTCTGGTTAGCACCAGCATAAAGGTTTTTTGTCCACTTGCAGCAGTTTTTGGCTTTTTTTGTTTGTTTGTTTTAAATTCACTCGTCTACTATTCAGTATGTTTGTCTTCAGAATTTTAATGAATTAAACATTCAGCTTGTTCTACTGCATCTGGACTATCTTACTTTAACACTTTAGAAAGATTTTCCCTGGCATCCGTCTTGAGGAGCATTGGGGGCTGCTCTGCTGCATAGTCTGAAACAAAAAGGTTATGGCTTGAGAGTATCTGTGGATGAGGAGGCTTTGGAGTGGAAGAGCCTGACTCTCAGATAAAGTTTTCCTGTTTCAGTCTTTAGTACCATAAGACTGAAGATTCTCAAATGCCTTTTGGGCAACTGAAGCATTTCTTAGCATATGTCTGAACCATATTTCAAAATAATCACTTACAAATAACTTTTCGTTGAGTTACATGACAGTTGTATGAGGTTTTCAGCTTGTTGTTTGATATTGAGAAGTACTTCACAATTAGGAGTTTGAAAATAGTAATCTACCTAAATATATATTCTATGAGCCACAATGTAGAGGCACTGATAAAGAGTTTTAGACCTTTAATGAAGGCAGAGGTCAATCAGGAAAACATCATGCTCCAAGGGCATGGAGACGAAAGTGGGTTACAGTGTTCTCCAATCCTCATACTCAGTCCAGATGCATTTTATGCCATGATTAGTTGAGGAAGAAGATAAAAAAGTGGAAAATATTAGAAACTCTACCATATAAATACGGATTTAGTAGAGAAAAGTAATCTTATGACTTTATTAATGCACTTCTAGTACAATTGATCTGTTCCTATTGACCTGACCAAAATTATACCTGGAGGAATATTTTTCTTCCTGGACTAACGTGATGTGTTTTTTTTCTGTTGTTTAGCCTTTGATTTTTGGTGCCATGGTACACAGAGATGAAGCTTTTGAGACGATTCTCAGCCAGTATGTGAAAATAACATCTGCAACATCCAGCAATGAGAGCTAGTATCTTATCCTAGAAGAACTAAAGGAAACTTTCTTATTTTACAACTTGGTAGTGAAAAAAAAAAGAACATCCTCATCTATTTTGCAATAATTTTTCTTGTCTGGTGGTTTATATTCTGTCTGTTACATAAACCAAGTGTATTTTATATATACCTTCATGTTTGTTTTTAAGGTTTTTGTAAAAAAAAACCAAAAAACCAAAATGAAACAAAACAGTGAAAGTGCTATCATCACTATTAGCCTTGCACATTAAGCACTTTTAATGTTTATTTACTGACATTAAAAGCTGGGAAGATACTTGGAGACCTGACTACGTAATGAAGTGAAACAGAATGATCCCTTTAACTCCACTGATGTCACTAGTTTGTCCCTTTATCTTAGTTGTTTTTCCCTGTGATGTGAGAATAATGGATGCAGCAGCCTGAAGTCTCCTTCTTCAGCTCAATTTTGAATTGGGTTCTTTATTAAAACTGATAGCAACACCAAGGAAGTATTAGCATCTTAGTATTTCCATATTTACAACTGCATTTAAAATAACTCCTCCTTGCTAATTTTTGTGTCACAGAAGGATATTTTATTGGTTTGGTTAGGTTCAATTTTTCATGCATACAGATGTTTCAGTTACTTGTACGATGAATTGGAGGAGAAAGTTTGTAACTACATCTTCCTTTCCTAATAAACTGAAGTAAGAGGAAGGAAGGCAGGCGGATACTTTTTATAAAAGAGGGCACGAAAATGTTGTTCCTAAAATATTAGGTATCATATATTTCTATTTCTGTAGATACTTGTCATAGAAGGGCTCAGCTGTTGTACATGTTGTATGTACAAGGCATTTGTATGTTAATGCATTAAAGACTTGCAGGCTTTTTGTGTTGGGGGAGGTGGGAATAATTAAACTAAACAGACATGACTTTTTTAAATTTGGCTTTTCTCTTGAGTTACCTTGTAATGAGAAGAAACACTGTAATATAGCAACTGAAAGCACTAGTTCCTCTCAAAGGATAATTTGAGGAGCATTGATATGCTGCTGTCTTCCCCCTTGCAGAATTAAATTTTAGTAACAATTAAACCCAACTGCCAGGTAAAACAGGAAGGCTGTGCTCCTCTGAACTCTCTCAGGCCTGTCTAGCAGCAAAGCACATATTGACCTTTGTCTTTAATATTAGAAAGCTTTTATACTCTATATAATGGCACCCATCTGAGAGGTTTAGAATTTTATTTGCATTTTCATGAAAGCACAGTAGGAGTTATGCCAAGCCTTCCAGTGTGTCTTTTCCTTTGCTATGTCTTTTGAGTTGAGCAGTATGGATTCTCCAGACATTATATGAATGGCTGTAAAAAAAAAAAAAAAAGGCAATGGAGGTGGAAATTCTTGTGTAAAAATGGGACTTAATTTCGTGGATTTTTTTTCTGTTTTTTTTTAAACAAGAATTTTCTTTCTTTATAAAGGAAAGAAGTAAAATGAATGGGGGGAGAGAGGTAACAAACACCAAAGGGTGTTTAACTCTTAGCACAGTTTTAAATTAAAAAGTGTCAACAAATGCAGCAGCAATAAAGAAGGTGGCAGTCAACATGTACAAACCTATTTTTAGTCTGGCCGTGAATAGGTATGATATGAGAACTTAATATGAACTTAATATGAAGAAATATTCTTAAATACCATGATTTGATTGAGTATTGTAAAGTGAAACACCGATGGGGTAACACTCTGTGCCCTGGGTGGAAATGTAAGCAGGAATGAGGGGGAGGGGGAAGCCACTGTAATGGCAAAAATGTAATTTTTGAGTTCTCCCTTTTGAGTAGCACTTGAACATGTCTTCACATGACCTGAAAAAGGGTGCGTTTCTAACACCACCTTGGGTATGCTGTAACTCAGGGCCTGGAAACTTAAAATGGAAGTGCAGCTGGTGGGAAATCCATTTTGCCACTGTCTAAAGTGGATGTGGCTTGACAGTTTATGCTTTCATCACTTCACACATTCAGGTTATATGTTTAGGTAAATATTCTTGGTCTTAAATTTTTCTCTTCAAACCTACTTTAAATTCTGTTAGTCTCTTTTTTGTAATTTCTGTGTATTATAATTAGGCTTTCCTTTCTAGAATCTTCCTTGAATAGTAAGTTTGGATAACAAATAGGCATTAAAATGGCTTAATGTTATATAAATCTTAATCAGATCCATTCATTTTGTCTTAATTAAAAATCCCTTGGGTGTGTTTTAAGATTATCCTTTTTTTTCTTTTTGAAGAAACAGAAAACTATATTTTTTACAGAGAGCATGCTCTTTTTCTTATTTTTGTATCATTTTTCAAGTGTAATTTATACCTTCACTCTGATCATAACAGCAGTTTCAGTAGTAAATCAGTTCACTTGCACTTATTACCTCCTCCCCCTCCCACCCTCCTCCTCCCCACTGGCTGACCATTGTAAACAAGGTTGTCCTAGATTCTGGTTCCTGAAGGAGCTATAGGATCTATACTGATGGTGCCGGGACAATTAACCATACCTACGCTTCAGAGAAAGGAAATCATTATCTTGTTCCCAGACTGAAATGCCTCATGTGTACAATATGCTCTTAAAATTTATTTTCTGATGTTTGAAATGAGTCCACACATTTAACAGTGTGAACTTAAAAGTTAGAGATTCTTAAAGCAGTAAACCCAGTGCAAACTGCAATGCAACATTGATTCACTCTAATGTACAGGAAACAGACTGGATTTCTTTTTTTTTTTTTAATAGAGTTGTAATATAATTGACAGACATCTGTGTATATATTTTGCAAATTTGACTTTACATTATCTGGGTTCCTGCTGCATAACTGTGGTGTATGTGACTTCAGAGATGCCAGAAGGTACCCTTAATGTGTTTACTCATGCTTTTCCTGCTGCTACACCCTCCCAGGTTTGGAGGGCAGGAGGGGACTGGCAGTGAGTAAATAATGTATTTGACTTGTACGGTTACACTGAAGTTCTCACCTTAAATTCCAATCTTCCTGTCTAGTTTTGCAGTACAGCCTGGTGCAATACAGTAACAGGCTGTGTTGGAACACTTAATGTAAAGTGCTTCTAAATAGCAGAAAGTGATGTTCTTGTCATTCTGTCTGTCTGATTGCTGTTTATATTTGCAGTTCTGTTGATGTCTGTAGATGTCTGGATCATTCACGCGTAATTGGATTTAACTTCTAAAGAAGTTCACAGGTTAGTTTGAGTCCCTTTGAAAGACTGAATAAAAAAAGGGAGATGAAAACTGACTGCTTTAATTATCAGCAACCACTTAAATTCAAAAGGCTAAACAAGCTGAAATATGAAATCATGCCTTTCTGTGCACTGTAGCTTTTGTGAGGCAAGATTGAATGAAACAAGCTATTTATTAGTAGCAACATCACACAGGATGCCAGCAGCAAAACCCTACCCTTGTTCTGCAGACAAAGAGAAAAGGGATTTTATCCAACCATGAAGAGATGAAAGGATGTACCTTTTTTTTGGCTACTTAAACCTGTTTAAAAACATTGTTAGTTTTTATTGAACTCTGTACATTTTGGCAGATGTTTAATTTCTACTAATCATTGAAATATAATGGATGTTAAAATTTTTATGTCTGAGGTTTGAGTCTATATTTTGAAATTGTAAATAATTCATTATCAGTGTAACTTTTGTTTGACAAAAGACTTATACTGTATGAATAATTGAAATAATGAAATTATTTGCCCTGTACATTTTTTAAGAAAATCTTGTTTGTTTAAAAAGTCTTGTATAAATTATAATTTTTATTTAAATAAACCTAAAAATGCTTTGTGCTAATGTTCTTGCAAATTTTTATTACTTACCTTTCAAAACCACACCTGATTTCTTGGAATGAGGTGAGTTAGTGCTTTTTGGCAGATTCATAGCCACAGGTCCATCACTGGTGGAGGAAGCAGGTGGGTTTGGTTTCTTACTGCTGTTGAAGCCCAAAGAACAAGTGTTCTATTTTAAATAATCCTATAACTGTATTGTAGAGTGATTTTTGATATTTGATAATATTTTTCATTAGATCTTTTTGATAAGTCTGTCACTTTGTAGTTATATGGCTAATTTAAAAAGAAAAGGGGACCAGTGAGTTCTAAGATGCTGCCACTGCAGGAGGGCATGGATGACACAAGACTATTCAGAGGAGTACAGACTGATATCTGCCAGAGCTCCACTACAAAACAAGTAAATCCACACTGGGCTACAGGTGGGCACTGGAGGTAAGGATAAGCCCTTTTCCACTGCAGGTGTGTTCAGCAGAAGCATTCCATAACCACAAATGGCTGTTCTGCAGCAGCCACAGTCCCTTCAGCTCTTCAGTCACACCAGCCCGCACTGCTGGGCCCAGGGCTGTGCTTTGGTGTAACCTGCCACCCTGCTGGGGATACACAGCCAGGCTCCCTGATCTATGGTGTGTGCCAGGGAGGCTCCCGATCCACAGTGTGTGCCAGGGAGGCTCCCCGATCCACGGTGTGTGCCAGGGAGGCTCCCCGATCCACGGTGTGTGCCAGGGAGGCTCCCTGCCCAGCACTGGCTTTCACTGTGTTCTCAGCACTTTGTCAGCAGTTAGGACGGTAATACCAGGAGTGAGCTGCCTGGTCATCTAATCCAGACCTGTTTGTTTGTCTCTTCAATACTCCTTTCTGTGTTTTGCTGGGCCAAAACAGATCAGCCTGGGACAGATCCTCCACTTGTGAGTGTGTGCTGCTCCATTTATTTCAATATTTAGTTTTCTCATGCTGGCAGCAATGCAGCTGGTGATGTAATAATGGTGCTTGTTCTGACAATACTTAACTTGTTCAGAGAATACTTAACTTCCCTCTTGTATTGCTTTAAAGCATTTTTCATTAAATATTTGTACAAGATGAGTTGCCTCTGCAGCAGTACTCGCAAAGATTGGATTCAGTCCTGTCTGCCTGAAGCCTCGTGGAAGGAGAATGTGGAGCTTGGAAGTCTTGTTTTGGCTGTAGACTACATGGCACTTGTGGGGGGACAGAGTCTACCTAAAAATAGTGCTTGTTTTTTCAAGGTTGCTTCAGCAACCCATGAAAAACACGGAATTGAGTTGAGTGAGCCGTTTACCTGCTTTCTCTGGGACTCTAATGCCTACAAGCCTCTAATGCCCAGCAAGCTCCTTTCTGGTGGTTTGCAGTGCCACCCACACACGATGGCTTAATGCACATGAACAAGGCATGGCCTTGTGTAGAACCTGGATTAATGGTAAAGAACAGTTACAGCATTCAGCTTGGAGAAGGTGAGGGTTTTTTTGCTGTTACTTTCAAGTAATTTTTGAGTTGAGTCTGAGTTCCTCTGCTGGATCCCTGGATTCCCTTAATTAATCTCTTTAGACTTTTTATAATATAAGTTAAATGTCTTATATATTAATTATTTACTCATCTTAGACTTTTAAATATTTTTATTTAAAAAGTACTAAAAATGTGAGAAGTTAATTTTCTGCCTCGGAGAAGCTGGGACATTTAAAAGGGATCAGTCCCTTGCAGTAAGAATGTCCTCACTGAGCTGTGGATGCTCTAGAAGTTAGGTGAGCTTCATGCAGTGCTTGAAGGATGTAGTTGTTGTGAACATGTCTCTGATACAATATTTAGCCTGAACTGATGCTGTCAGGTTGAATTTGGTTGGGAGTAGAGAGAGAGGAGGGGATGATAAATGCCTT
Source organism: Myiozetetes cayanensis (assembly GCF_022539395.1). Classification (NCBI taxonomy): domain Eukaryota; kingdom Metazoa; phylum Chordata; class Aves; order Passeriformes; family Tyrannidae; genus Myiozetetes; species Myiozetetes cayanensis. The sequence goes on from NW_026087521.1 coordinate 15,399,795, forward strand.
TTTCTGTGTTTAAATACAGAAATTTTTCTGTACCTTGTGAGCTTCACAGTCTAATTGGGATAAGCATTAGGCAAAATTGCTGCTTTTGCATCCTCTACTGAAGTTCCGTATTTGCTGATTTCCATGAAAAATAGTTGCATGTGGATAACAATCTCCTTCAGTCTTCCTTTTACATTGTGCTTTCCTATAAAACACCAAATTTGTTTATTCTATAGCTTCTGCCTCATGTTTCCCACTCTACTAGTTCTCTATGTATGGGGGTTTTGTCTTCTTTGCTTCTCCTCATGTACATACACAAACATTTCTCAAAAACCACTTGGCCCGTTTGGCCTACTGCATCCCTTTTCTTATGCCCTGCCCTTTGTTTCATCTCTGGATGGTCTCATGTGAATGGGTATACTAGCACATGCATGCCTAAACTAGAAATTTCTCTTCATCCTCACTTCGTGTAGTAATTTGTGGCTGGCTTTAACCTTACAGTCTAACTGAAAGTTCAAGCTGAATTATGTCCAGAGGGAAGTTGCTCCTTTTTTTTCATTCCCAAATTGCCCAAATTTCTGCTTTGCTATCTCTGACTACTGAAGTTTTGAACTGAGAACTTTTCCACTGTTCCGTCTTACCTGTGTTTTTCTGCTTCAGCATTGTTCCAGTTTTCTTCCTCTGACAAAAATAATGTCAGATACTTTCAGTCCTGATTATTTAGAAATACTGGCTGACCATGTCCTGATGAACGTGTATCAAGTTCACTAAAGCTGCCTCTGCCTGTTATATCTTCCGTTTTGTATAAATTGGAGCTAAATTGCTATCTGCTGGTTTGGATTACTCGGTGGCTTCCATTTTCTCAAGTTAATTTGTCATGTCTTTGCTCCTGATGATCTGCATGATCGAGGGAGAAGATGCTTCTGTTGAGTGAGCTCTTTAAAGCAGACAATTTCTTCTTAGCAAAGCCATTTTTACTGGTGCAAGCCTTTGTAGAGCAAAATATGTATTTTCAGAGGAGTAAATGTAGAAGTGGCTGCCGCTGCAAAATGGTGTTTGGGAAAGAATGTTTGAGCCTTAGCTGGTATTTGCTCAGGCATCTCCATGCTAGTCTCTTGAGCACAGGGCGTACAGTTTTAATCTCTCATGGCTAAGTCAGTAAGAACTTCTGAAAATCCTCTCCCTAGTTTTTTTAGGTCAGATAAACATTTGGGAAGGACTGTTCCTAGTATAAAGCCTGTAAACAAAGCAACTGTATTCAGCGTTGGTTTTGCTTTTCCTCTGACCCAAAATGTCATTAACCAACCACACAACAGGAATGAGAGTCACGAGTTTTTTGTAAACCTAACAGTCCTTAGAAATATCATGGGAAAAACTCAGGATGGGTCCTGGAGTGTATGCTAACAGCAATCTCCATTAGATATTTCTTACGGAGTGTGTGTATATATGTGTGTATATAAATATATATAATGGTAGCATTTACCTTTCTTTACTCTCTTAATGCAATGCTTTCCTGTGTTTCAGATGGGTTTTTCTTGCAATACCTTGTGCTTTGAATGCTTGCAAGAAGTGTGTCAATGGTGTTGCTTAGTGGACATGCTCTAGGAAAGTTTGCAAAGCTATACAGGATGTCATCATTACTCACAGCACTCACCTGGCAGGGGAGATGCCTTAGAAAGCCATCTTGCTGGTCATAGGTGGAGCTTCCCATTGTTCTCATGGTGTGTTGATCCCTATGACTTACCAAAATAAGGACCTCTGACTGCATAGCTTGTAGAGTGGTGGCAGCTGTGTCTGCACTCAAATCCTACTGCAAGATGAGTGGCACTGGGCACTTTCCAAGGAAAGCAAAGCACAGCGGAGGGGAGTTAGGCCCTGAACTTCATCTAGGTGGTGCAGGACTGAAATGGTGAAGGGAAGACAGATGGGATGTGGGAGACAGGCAGCTTTGAGTCCAAAACTGGACTTGTGATAGCTGTGTGTGCTCCTCACACCATCTGTGGCTGAGCAGGGATCAGAAGGGCTTTTGGAAAAGGAGGGGAGATGATGTCTTCAAAGACATGTAAATACATTGAGACTCTGCTTTTAAATATGCCAAGAAGTGTATAAAGAATATCTATATGAAGATGTGGATTTATTTTATTGCCCTAATACAACCATTTTCAAATATGTCCTCTTTGGCCATCATACAAGGTCACTGTGTGGCAAATACCAGTTGTATTTTGTGACTTCTGGGGAAAATAAAAAAAGATCATCTACGACCTCAGCAAACAGCTTGGACTTGCTACTCTACTAAGGCATACTCAAGATTTATTTCAATTATTTGAGTAGTTTTATTGGTTTATATTCCTGACAAAGTGGACGGCTTAGTGAATCTGTGCATCTCCTAGCTTGAAGATGACAGGAGCCTGTTAGCACCCACTTCTACAGGTGTGCTGTCTCCAGGTCCAACTGGATGAACATCTTGAAAAACTTGAATTCTGGCCTCTGCTCAAGCAAACATTTTAGGGTGACTGTGGTTTTATACCAAACTAAGAGCTCCCTGCCTCCTGCCACCTACCTTATGCAGATGCTGGGACTCACCATACGTTCTAAAATGGCAGGAACCCAGCAGAAAACATGAGAGTAGGGGGAAGAGCAGTGCCTGTCCCCCTTTCCAGAAAGCACAGGAAGCTGTTACAGGCTGTCTTGCCTGCCCCTGGATCTGCAGCCCAGGTATGGTTTTGATAGCCATAAAGGAGCTGACAGATACAGTTGCGTCTGTGTTCCCGTTTTCAGTTTTGCAATGTGTATCAGATTTCAGAGGTAACTTTTGACTATAACTTGGATAAACATTAAAAGCTGGTCCTGAGTATGTAATAGTGCATCTCCAAGAGGTATTAAATCCCAAATATAGGCGCTCTAAAGAGCTTATGGTGGGTACTGAGCCCTGCAGTTGTCCAAGTGGACAGAGCGCTGAAACTTTTTGGCCAGGAGGATGCTCACAGTGACCATCAGCTTAATGCCCCCTCCAAGCCCAGTCTGAGGTGCTCTGCTGGCCTTGGTAACTGCTCAGAAGTGTCTGCCCTGAGCTCCTGGCTCCCACACAGCTGCAGGGTGAGGTGGAATGCAGCAGCTCCCATACTCTCCCAGGACAGAGAGCAATCAGAGCAAGGCACTGTCCCGCTGCAGCTCCTGGCTGGGTACAAGTCACTGCTCTGTTCTCTTGGCCAGGAGGGTCATCACCCCTCACGACAGAAATGCCTGGGCTTTGTACCTCTAGCAGTGGATGTGCTGGCACCGATGGGTGGGCAGAGGGGGAAGAGGTCCTGCTCTCCTCTCCTGCATCTATAGCCTGAAAGATTTCAGGCAAAGCCTGAACTTTTCTTTTAGCAAAACAGCTTTCTTGTTTAGGCTGTTACCCTAATTTACACCCATTGTTCCACATTTTATGGTGTCCATTATGTTTTAATCAGCAAGCTCTGTGTGGGAAGGACTGTACTGCTTACACTATTGCCTTGTGTCAAGGTGATGAGAGCAGCCATAGCGAGAAGAAAGGGACACCATTACAAAGGAGGGTCTTGCCTGTCCCATATAATTTACTTTCTCTTATGAGGTTAACTTTCTCTCTGGTTTTATACTGTTTTGTGTAGTTCCTGAAGTGCAGGAACTACCTAGTCTCTCCTTTTGGAGCCTAAGTCTGCAAATCAGAACCACCGCTGGCAGAACCAGGGAAGCTGTGCTGTGCTGGGCAAGACAGGGCTCAGGGGACTCTTGGTCTCCATTTCCTCTTGCTTTTGGTGTGGCTGAGGTGACCAAGAAGCCCTTTTCCTTTCTTAATTCTTTTGCTGAAATACAACTGCTGAACGAGACTTCTAACCAATTTATAGGGAAGCCCTTGCAGGGGATGAAGTTGAAGTGTGTTTGTCAGATGTTGGTTTTGATGCTCTCTTTAGGAAAAGCAACACTGTAGTCTCTTTATATGGTTTCAGTAAGCAGCAGGCACTGTTGGCTGCTGCAGTGGGTAACATGCAGGAGCCTGTTGAGCTGTGAGGGGGATGTGCTCTGTGCAAAGGATGGGTAAGAGCTGCTGATCCCCATGGGGTGTAAGGACTGCTGTGCTCTGCTGAAGTTCATGGTCTCTGTCCCCCAGAGCATTGCTCAGCTGGGCACCTCGGAGATCTCTGGGGTGGGTTTTATAATCAATGTGTTTTCCTGTGAGCTCTCTCCTGGTGGGTCCTGCTACATTCAATTCACGGTTGAAGACAACCTGCATCCTTCCTGAGCTCGGAGCATGGCTGGGGAAAATCTGAAGCTGGTTCCATCTGCTAGTATTTGATATTGAAGGGACTTGGAGTAATGTACTGCTTTGGGTCTCATCAGCAGTGAGGTGAAAATAGCATCTGGGTACAGACCAGCACTCAGGTCTTGGAAAAGGTCCCCATACCTAATGATGGCATTGAGATGCAAGTTTTTGGCACAAACCTTAGCCTTTTATAAAAATTATATTTGCACAATCCAAGAAGAGAAGCAATGTAGTTAATCCAAGTGCTCTGTAGTATTGAAATGATTTTGTGCAAAGTGGAGGTTAAAGGCCAAAGTAATGCACTTTGTCACTAAAACACCTCCTGATGCAGCAGTCTGGCAGCTGTGGGCAGGGATGGAGAGGCCTTAGCTCCAGCAGGATGTGTACAGCTTCCTCAGGCTCCAACAAGGTAAACAGACAGGAAAAATCTTGGAAAAGGTCTTTGCCTTCAAGAATGCAATATCTGTTGTCTTTAATGGGTAATTTGATCAGTCTAGGGCAGGTCAGCATGGCTGGGGGTAACTGGCTATTTCTCCCCAGCCATCCTCCACCCACAGATCGCTCCTGGGCTCCAAACCCCATGGGGTACTCCTGCCATGTGCTTTGGCTGTCAGGGGACAAAAAAATTAAATTGCATCTCTAATGTAATTAGCTGTGGCTACCAGTGTCTAAAGAACAACTAAAATAACCATGCTAGACTGCGCTGTATACCATGACAAATAATTTTAGGGGTCTGTGAGTGTTTAACAATGGAAGATGGAGGCAGAAGCAGGAAAAATTATTATTAAAAAAATCCCTGAAGCCTGAGGTACACCAAAACACTGTGGTTTTCTTGCAGACCTCACTTACTTGCTTTCCCAGGTTCAACATTCCCTTTTTGCTACTAGAATGCATTTTTTACCCCAGTGCATATTTAAATGCTTCCTGATGAACTGATTCCTACTTGCTTCTCTATTCATGCCCCTTTAATTTTACATCAATAAATAAGAAGTGTAGATTTGGGGATATTCAGAGCTTTTATGAGAATGTTGATATTTTCTTCCTGGTTATTTCAGGTCTCTTGTCTGGTTCAAAGTAAAAAAAAAAAAAAAAAGATTTCATTGAAAAGATGTAAAAACCCACAATCCCTTTTAAGACACCAAATTCTCTTGATAGTAGTCCTCCTGACTGCTTCTTTGTTGCTATGGTGATTGTTAGTCCATTTAAGCCACTTTAAAATGGTAATGATGAGCAAGAAAATCAGATTCATAACAATGTCATTAGTATAGCTATTTTGGTGTGTTCCATGAGATTAGGAAATGACCAAAGTCTGGGGAATAGTAGCCTGATTTATTTCCAGTTTTTATGGACTGCTACTGATTTAATGGCAAACAGATCTGACGCAAACTGCTATCAAATGCATCAGCTCAAAGCTCTGTGATGATAAAGCTACTGGGCTTTTGTCATCCCCTATGGTAGAATAAGCCAGCCTGAACTAATTAAAATGCCTTCAGGGACACCCTCCATCACTGGTGCAATATCAGACTTGTGCTCTTTGAGGAATCTGGTGCTTCTGCATCCGTACCAGGGAAAGGAAACCTCTGAAGATGCTAACCCAGTTCTCAAACTTTTTGGGCCCTCAAGTCCTCACAGCCATAAAGGCTGGGTGCTGAGATTCCATGAGCCACCACCCTCAGCACTTCAACTATGCTGTGTCTGTGGGCCAGTAGCTTTGAATTAGGAAGTTATCTGGTGGCTCTGAAGCGGGCTGAAGGAGACCTCAGCTACCCTGCTGAAGGGGAACAAGCGGGAAGAAACCCCAGCACTCACAATAGGATACCTCTCTGCCTGTCAGGACACGTGCTTTAGCTAGAGGACTTTAGATGGATGAAAGGCATCACCAATGCTGGCATGTGAAGCACTTGGTGAGCTGCACAGGTCAGGTGGCTATAGAGGAGGGCACGGAGGGTGGCCCACTGGGCAGGCAGCTGGGACAGAAGCAGGAAAGGAACTTTCAAGCAGCACCAGTGGGGGAAGCTGGGGCTGTCCAGGCACACTTGCATTTCTTTTAGTCTTTTGGAGACTGTTTCAAAATATGATTATGTGTTTAACCCTTTGGTGAATAAAATAAATTTGTTTCTTATCCGTAAGTATCATTGCTCAGGGAAGTTTTGGTTATAGATGCCAGCAGGAGTTGTGATGCCCTCCAGCACTTGGAAGGATGCTCCTACCCTGCTGACAGGCCTTGTATGAGGACAAAGAATACTGGATGCCATACCAAAGAGACACAGTGCAGGCAGGTGACGTCAGCCCTTGGCCAGTGACAAGGTGAGATCCAGGGATGGGGGCACCCTGCAGTGCCATTTTTCTGCAAACTGGGTCCATTAAAAATCCATCCTCAATAAGGTCATATAACAATGATACAGCTCCAAAACATCTTGTTTAATGAAATATGTATTACATAAAAGATATTTTAGTGATGAAAAATCTTAAAAGTATTGACCAACTGGAGGGAGGGAGAATGGGAAAAATTAAGGTAAAAAAAGTAAAATAGGTGAAGTGACAGACTCTGTGCTGCTGGTGCCACTGACATTACTCTGGCTTGAGGAGTATGAGGTCAGAGGAGTCCAAAATACCAGGTATGACAGACAGGAATTAGTAAAATACTATGAGTATTTTTATTAGGCTCCTGGAAAATTAAAAGCTCCTCTCATTTCCCTGATAAGAAAAAAAATAGAGTTAAAATACAAAAATAATGCCTTCTGTTCAAGGCCAAATTCTTTTTCACTTCTGAAAATATGGATCTTGTTATATCCTGAGTCACCTAACAAGTGAGGAAACTCTAGTTTCAGAGGCAAGAGGCTTACAGCAGCCTTTGCAGGGCAGGAGGCAAATCTGAAAATAATCTTGTCCCAGCACCTGGCTTTAGTGTCTGTCTTCCACTGATTCCAACCATAATAAATAGTAAAAATAAAATGAAAAAAAAAGGTAGACACTGCATTTATTATATTTTTGCCTGACTTCTTCCCTTTACCAAGGGGTAAACGTGTTAGTTGTTCATGTACGTGCAGTGCTGACAGCCTGGTTGGCAGCATGTGATGTGTAGGGAGAAGTCCCACTCCAGAAAACTGGCTTTGAAAAGCTGGGAGTGGGCAGCATGTTCCTTAAAAACCCTCCTGGTGTAATCATGGCCCAGCATTGCCTTGTTAATGTGAGACTTCCTCCTGGGTCCACCTTCTGAAGTAAATCCAAAATGTTAGTAAATCCAAAATTGAGACTGCCACCCTTTCCTTATTTTGTATCAGAATATATGTATGTATGTGTGATATACTTTGCCATATATTAAATGAATGGATCCTGTCAAAAAGACCACAACAGATTTAGGTTTGCTTCTCACAACCCTAAGAGCATGAGTGTCCCCAGTGTCTCAGAAGTTCATGTCTTTGCAAGCCTTGCAGACTGGTTTGAAGAAAGGAAGTCAAGATACACTAAAAATGCTGGACCTAATAAACGCTTATAATTTAATACCAATATCTGCCTACATCAGCAGAGTGCTGATGACCCTGATGAACTAGGGTGCTGCCTTCTGCACTGGCTGCAGGTGCTGGGTCAGCCTAGAGACACACACCAGTGTTTTGGGTCCCACTTGTCAGTGTCATGGAGATGCCCATTGCTGTGGCTCGTGCAGCACAGAGGATCTGGAGCTGCCATTTGGAAATCACCATTAGCAGGGTCACGGTGGTAGGCTTGTGGGGAGGAGGTGTATTTGGATGAGAAGTTTTTTCTAGACAACAAGATACACTAAAATTATCCCACCTGTTCCACTCTGAAATTGTCGCTGCTCTCACTGGCAAAGATAAAATGACCGAGTAATTCCTCTTGGAAAAGTGGACGAAATGCAGGATCTGTTATGTGTTTTGCTACACGATGCAAGGACTTTATTTTAATTCAAGGCCTGTGCAACGTGACATTTTCCTCTATCTCCTCCATCCATATGTGGCTTCTATGTGAGTAGAAATGTAAGAAAAACAACATCAAAATTAAAAAGAAACTCGTAATATTTTTGGCCTGCAGAAATTTCATCAAACACTTCATCACAGGAGGGACTGAGTGAAGGCAGACTCAGATTGTCATTCTCGTTGCAAGCAAATGGAAGGTAAATGAAAGGTGAAAAATGAAGGTGTTGGGTCACTATCTGTAATAACACATCTAATTCTGTTGTTGTTCTGTCTCCAGGTTGATCTGGGGAATTTGTTGAACTGTGAATTTCTGTACACATAAAAGGTTCATGCTTCAGTGCACAATGCTGATTGCTCATCAGAGGCCTGTGAGCAAAGGCAGCTACTGCAGAAATTCAGTTTTCCTTCTGTAATGAGCTTGTCCAAAAGAAAGAAGAAAAAGGATTAAAGGTGGTTATAAATTGTGTGTGTTTTATTTTCCATTATGATGTTTCTTTGCAAACACCTTAGGTTTCCCCCATTTGACTTCAGTAAAAATGACTATATATACATTTTTCTTCATTTAAACATACACCAGATGAATTCTCCGTCATAGACATGGAATAATCTGAAAGGTTATTTATTGCCTGTGATGTTTCAATGAGGAAAGCTTTCCTGTTACCAAATTAACCAGCTTCCCTCTCTGTTTATTTGACTAACAGATGAACAAGCCAGCAAGACTGAAAGAATTTGCTGTTGCATCTTCTCCCTAGTAATGAATCAGTGTGGAGTGAACTTCGTGGCAAGCCAGAATGCAGCAGCAAGGAGTTCTGTGCTTGCAGGGGGTCTCTAGCTGCAGCACTACTATTAAGGTGAACTGTGGCTCTCTGTCTAGGATGGAGATTCAGCACAGCACAAATGGACTTTTAAACAAATGGGCTATTTAGAAGCCATTCACACAAGTGGGATGAGTGCTAGAGTGTGTTTTAGAGCAGCAGAGTTTCACAGGAACTGTTTTCTGTTCATCTACTATCCTGTTTTCTATTCATCTGCTATGTTCAAGGCTATTAATTACTTCTTCTCATTGGAATGTGTATTGAGGACAGCTGAATCCTATTCAGCTCTGCAGTCGTGGCTTCCATTTCACTTGTGAGCCAGCAAGGGCCTTTCCTAGAAGGTTCACAATAAATGTTCCTTAAAAAAAAACCAAAAAAAAACTCTACAAGTTTTAGTGTAATTTCTTTAAAATCCTGCCTTTGTGACCTCTGCTGAGTGTTACTGTATTTCCCACAAGGTGTCCAGCTGACTCATTGCACAGCAGCTCCCAGTCTGAACAGTAATTGCTGAACAACTGTCTCAGATCCCTTTGCCATTCCACCAATTGTGGCAATAAATTTTGTTTCCACCTCCTCAAAAGCACTTCTATTTCTGTTTTTTCCTGAGCCCTTAGTTGCAACCTAGTAGTAAAAGCATACAGGTCTACTATGAAATACATCTTGTTAAGGTAGCTTTTTCTATCCTGTGCATCACTTAAGTGCTTGTCTAAGTCTTAGCATACCATCAGCAAAGGTCATGTTCCCAAAACCTGGTTGCTCTTCAGGATTGCTTTTCTCTTTACACTGCAAAGTCAAGTAGATTTGTGTTTTGTTTTTGGTTTGGGTTTTTTTTTTTCTTTTTTTTTAATTGCTCACAGAATGCTTTAAAAAGTCGATGTTTGCCAGTTTTTACCACAGGTATAGTTGTCTTTTAATTAAGCCTCTAAGCTACTGCAGATTGTTTATTTTCTACAGCCAAGTAGAAATTAGGTTTTTCATCCCAAGGGAAAAATGAGTTCTTCAACGTTTGTTGTTTTGTCCTGATGTAAGCTGGAATATTCACATGAGTGCACATAAAAATCTGAACAAATTGTTCAAAACCACTATCTAATTTGGAAACATCTAGATATTTTTGCTTCAAGCTGCAATCTATAATACATACCTGTTCCCAAAGCTGTAGACCACTGGGCTATGAGTTTATGTTCCCTTTGCTCCCATTTTCTCCTTAGTCGTCAGGCTTTGCTAACTCATAGACAGAAATCCTGGAGAAGGAATGCCAATTTGCCAGTAACCTACTTTGCTTTCTCTCAACCTAACCTCTTGTGGGTTCTTGTCAAACCTCCTGGGAACACACAAAGGTCTGAGGGCCCGAGGATCCTCTCTTTGGTGGAACTACATCTCCCATCCCACAGCAATGCTGAATCAAACCATTCTTGTGACAGAAAGCTCCTGATGGATTATAAACCTGTTTGGTAACGGCACCAAGTTCCCATCTTGAAAAAGGAGACTCATACAACCCATCATATTTCTATGTGGTGAAAATACCCATGCTATTTTACCTTCAGAAGCAGTGTTGACTCCTAGATTACTCTCTCATTAGACAGGACCCAATTGATATCTTTAGGTTTGGTAAGATTTATGCCAAATCAGGCACCATGAAATGACTAAAGAGATTTCTAGGTACAATCACAGAGGAAGCAAGCAAATGGCTCAACTCAAAGCAAGTTTTCTTTTCCTTTCCTTCACTTGTTTTAATGCCCTGGTCTGCCAAGGCTGTGGAGCATCCATCACATGTTTACCTGCCAATGCTCATTTCAGATCCAGAAAGAAAATTAAAAACGCAGGGAGAGGGATTGAAATGATTCACAGAGTTTCTAAAAGCATAAAGAAAGCATAAACCAAAGAGAATTTAAAATCTGGGTAACATGATGAATTGCTCCTGAAGAAACTTGGTGTGAAAGGACATCGATGGAATAGCCTCATAAACTCTAAGTATTTTCATGTCAGCAGATATATAAGATCAAGAGTTCTTCAGAGGTGTTAGGAGAAGAAACTAAGCATGAAAACAGGTAGGTTGCATACAAACCTCAGAATATGAATAACAGACTAAGCCATGGTGAAATAGGGAGCTGAGACACCGATAGTACAGACATCTAGGAACAGGTTAAATGAAAACTCCAAAGAAATGTCTTATGAAATGATCTTGTAAAGTTAACACTGACCAGAAAGGCAAAAGAGTCTCTCTTCTCCCAATTTTACAGACATCTGTGGGAAAAAACAAACCCATTCTTTTGACATGTCAAAAGCAAACATATTTTTTTGTGTTTCACTGTGATTTCAGCATTCAGTTTGTTACAGATTCTTTTCAGTATTTTAAAATAAGCTTAAAAATGGTTAGTTTTCCATTTAGAGCTGTGGGTAGAGCAGTATCAAAGCTTATTTGGATCACATTACTCCCATTTCGGACAAACTGTGATTTTGGTGTTTGGCTCTAGATGAAGATGGAAATCTTTGGGATAGGTTTATTTTTGTCATTACAATAGATCTGTATTTCCATGCCATCACTGTTTGAGGCATTTGAAGGGTGTAAAACCATCTGGATTTGGAATAAATTATAAAACGAAGTAAATCAGATTAAACCTCTTTGAATCACAACTACATAAGAAACATAAAATTAGAAACAATTATAAAGGGGGAAATAATTTTTTTTAGAGATTCAGTTGAAATTCTCTAAGTCAAACTGAGGCAAAGATTTTTAATTAACATTATTTTAAAATAAAATACAACACTGCAGTACAAAATCTAATACTGAAAGATTGCATTTAGCAGTTCCTTGTAGCCTCCTGCTTCTGGGGGACAGCAACTAAGCAAAGGGTAGTACAACACCACTGCTCAGGTGCTTGCAGTGATGTGAGTGTTTTACATGGAGAATTAATGGTTATATCAGAAAGTGTTTTCTGGGCCAGGTTTTCTTTTTTTTTTGCTCTCAGTTTCCCAGTTCACTTCTATCTCAAGTGGACACACATTAACTTCTAGTGTCCATATAGCTTTCCTTTTGTCCTGTACTAGCCAGGTCTGTGGTCTGGAATACAGATACCAAAGCAATGAATGTGTTAAAAGAGGTAGAGTTTATGTGTTCATCTAACATGTGCTTGGTGTAAATCTCAGTATCAATCACAGTAGGGTTATTCCGATACTTAAGCATGTGCTTGAACATTTTAATATATTGGAAATAAAATTATGTTATATTCTTAAATGCTATTACGAGTTGCTGTGTCATTAGAGGTTCTTTATCTCAGTAGAAATGACCATAATTAAACTGTTTGTTTATAATTTTATTGTTGGTGTACAATATTTTCCTGTGTCTACATAACCTTTTGTTTCAGGACAAAACTATATATTGTACCACACGACCACAAATTGCTGAAGCTGAAAGCAGCTCAGAAGACTGTCTAGTCCATCCCCTTCTCAGAGCAGGGTCAGTCACAGCAGATTGCTCAGAACCATGTCCAGTCAGCCAAGAGTGAAGGCCCTACAACCTCTCTGGGCAGTCTTTCCTGTGTTTAATCTCCCACACAATAAAAATAGTGGTTAAGTGCTACAAGTTCTGTCTTCCTTAAATCACCATACAAAGCAATATAGAAATCACAATAAATACACAAACACACATTTCTCCTTAACTAAATTTTTACAACAATATATTATATCATTGCAACAAGGAAAATGCCACTTACTGGTACAAATAATATTTCCGTGTACATTGAGGTATTTCATACCCAACCGAAACAAGGAATGTGTACAGAGCTTCCAAAACATGATCTGAATGACTTGGCCAGGATCAGGGTTGAGCCTGACTCCCTACCTCACAGCCCTAAACTTCTCATTTTACTTGGTCCATCTTCTCTCCATCTCCTCATGAGATCTGAAGTAATAGTTTTGGCCTCTCTAGAACCCTAGACATTTTATTCCTTGCAATACTAAGACATTCTGTCTTATTAAAATGAACATAATATTGAAATACCATTGGTATTTTTGCTACATGGACTGTTCATTATGAACTTCCCTCAACATTTCATGAAAACATGAAAAACTTGGATATTGTAGAATTAATATCTTCACTATTTTAACTTTATTACACATTGCATAAGCATAAGCAGATCTTACAAAGTGTGGGTTTTGTCCAAAAAATCAACATGACAAAAAATTTTAAAAATCATCCCAGTAAAGTGGATGTTTTTCAGGTATGGAGTTTTGTCTTTCAGGCAAACAGAAGCAGCACACACTCTGAACACTTGCAGGCTACAAAATGCAAAAGCAAATTGTGTGCAGTGAATTAAAAAATAAATCACAAAAGACCCAACAACAAAATATTTACATCTTAAACCCAAAGCAAACCACTATTTAAATTTCTTATCATGAAACATCTTCTCTTTGATACCCTTGAGACAGCAGCTCAAATCAGCCCCTTCTAATGCTGGGCAGAGTCTTGCCCACAGGGCTTGAAAACCAGAGTCCCCTCAGGATGAAGTGTCAGCACGGACAGGTACCACAACATTTGAGAACACAGCTGCAGCAGAGCGATGTGCTGGCTTATTGCTGGAACACACCTGTAGCACTTCTCCAAATGAGGCCAGCAAGTTCGTTAAGAGCCAAATATTCTTTCTTTGTGTTAGCTTTTAATAGTGGATGGTGGAGTAATATCTCAGAGAAGCACTGGATGGCAGTAAATGCCCAGCAAATCCCAGTCAGACAAAGGCAATTAAATAAAGCAAGGCAGAGAGAAGCTGAAGACTTCAACTGCTTCAGCGATCGGTTCCTTACAAATGGCTATTATATAATATAATAAGTAACTGTAGTTTTACTTATTCATTAGAGAGTTTTGTGCATGACTACAATCCATCTGCTTTAAATGGCCTGAGAGTGAAATTGGCTGTCTCAGACTTTATGGGAGTTGCTGAATATCAGGAAGGAATAAAAACCTTTCTGTTTTCAGGAATATCACAAAGTGGAAGAACAAAAGATTTCTCTTTGAAAATTTAAATAACTGAATATATTTTCTTATTTGCTGAGGTTCTGCAGATTGATTGTTTTTTGTATGTATAAGTAAATGAGCACAGAGCAGAATTTTTGTTGAACTTGATATTGCTTTTTCTTTGAGATGCATTTTGACTGATAAAACTAACAGCATTGCCAAACTCAACACTGTAAGGTATTTCATTTGATAATGGATGAAATTCTGCTGAAAAAAATAACCATTTCTGTGCACATGGCAATACAAACCCCTATCAAAAGGCTCAGAAATCAGCTGATGGACAGACCTCAGAAAGTAATTATATCCAAGAAACCCAGTCTCACAGTGGAGTGTGCCTACTGGGATTTCACAAGGTGTCTATTCATGGTCCTGCTCTCATCAACATTCCCTGCAGCCAAGGTGCAAATACACCCCAGTGGACCTGGCTGCAGAAAGTTTGTGTGGGGGAGGGAGATAAAGGCAGCCCTTCAGAGCTATCTAGTGGCACAGCAGGTTGGGTTCCCTTGAGTAATGTGCCTTTTAATGGTGGGCTGAATTGCTGGAGATGGAACTGCATAGCTGGAATATTTTTATGCAGGTACCAGTGACAGGACTCGGGACTGTATTTCAGCAAGCAATGACCAAGAAATGGTTTCACGGTGGATAGCTGGCTGCTGATGGGATCCCAGACTAGTCAAGTGGCTAAAGTGCTAAAGTAATCTGTGGCTGCATGGGAAGAAAATACTGATGAGAGGTAGGAAGGGAAATTATCACTCTGTGAGGAATTAGCAAGAGCTTTACTGGAACAAACTGGCCACTTCTTGGATCCCCAATTTAAAGAGTATGCTGATAAATTGGAAGGGATACAGAGGAGTACTGCAAGAATGATTTGAAGTCTGGAAAATCTTCGAGTATGCCAAGAGCTCAGTATAATTTATCCAGATGAAGCTTAAGTGCCTTGGTCATGGCCTGTAAGCCCCTACCCAGGGAAGAGGTTTCTGAAGATTCTGAGTCTCTAATACAGTAGAAAAAGGCAGGAGCCAGGGTCAGAGCAAGGCTGAATATCCAGGCTGGAGGAAAGCAACTTTTTCAAAATCTTTGTACATGATCCATCAGGACCCTGGGCTCAGCCATGCAGAGACAGTCGTGATGGAAAAAAATGAACATTCTGTGGATGAGTTTCTCCTCCGGTACAGCAGTGGGTATCTAGATGAGCAGCTTAAGTCAACAGTTGTTTTAGATTTATTCAAGCATAAATAAGAGCAGATTTGTGTCTGCCCTTCACCAGACAAACTGCAACTTTCCTAATTTTTCACAGCAATATTAAAACAGAGAACTGTGTTGCCATGAAATAAATTGTGTAGTGCTCAGAAGCAGCATACTGTAGACAACAAGGTCCTTAGGATAAACAGATATTTTTGTTGCAAATACCACAGAGTTCTTTTTATATAAGGAGGACCAGAGATATGTCAGATAAGAGCCTTGATACATAGCTAGATAACAGACCATATTCAATGAGTTTTCTAAACATCTTGTTCTGTCTGTCAGATCTAATGATGACTGGTGACTAGACACTTCAGCAAAATGCTGCTTTGCTATTTATTTCTCATTTATTCTCCTGAGAAATCTCAAAACATTTCCAATTTGATTTAAGGAAGTTTCCCAAAGTCAATTGAACATGCTACAGAAAGCAGTTCACTTTCATGGTCAATATGCAGTCCATAAAGAACAATAAGGAGAAGGTAATTTCATTTTGATGATGCTAACCTTGTATGTTTGGATTTTAATACTCCTGTCACTTGCTCTGAAACCTGTGTTATGTTGAATCCTTTTGTCACGTCCAAATCTTCACTGAGATAGAGTATCTCTCAGTGGTGCACCTAAACTTTGCTCACATGAAGGCCAAGCTAGTCAGCGGCCTGGGAGGCATAAAATGGGAGAGCCCACAGCCATGAGTGGTGGTAGGGAGCTCAGTGGTGAAACTTGTGCTTTCAGCCCATCCTGCTCCACAGTTACAAAGGGGACTGTCCTTTTTAAGCATTCCCTTTGCTGTGTCTAAGAATGTCACCAGGGAACTTTAATATTTTTGCCAAAAAAATGGGATGGTAAATCACTGTCTACCTCAAGCATCAAAGTCCCTCAAGCCCCTGACAACACTGACCTCCTAGATCACTTTCAAATTCATACCCATCCTATGGACAGCAGACATGTAGTTCTGATAACCAGTGCTCAGAAAAGATGCCTGTGAACCCCAGTTTTTATTACAGCTGCTTGTGGAAAGGAAAAGCTGCCATTCAAGAAGGCAGCAAAGGGTCTGTGTTTTAGCCTGACAAAACATGGAGGGAGAAGGGATATGCTTATGGCAAACACAATGTTCAGGAATATTTGATCTGAAAGGCAACTTAGGTGTGGAATATAAACTGGACTAAACATAGGCTGGAAATTAGCAGAAGTATCCCAACCTAATAGAAGAATAAGAATAAAAACGATAAGAATAGTGTCCTAGTGTCCTAGCAGAGGAAATGTATTTATCTTAATAAGTCTAAGGTAGATCTAGATCAGTTTGTGAAGGTCATGCTACATGCCTGCTGAGATGGCAAAGGCTGACTCCATGAGCAGGGAGTTCCCCCCAGCCTTTGTGCCTCTTGCTGGCACAAACTGCTTGTCCGGCTTGATCCCAGTTCTTCCAAAAGTCTCCTGCCAAATGACAGCCTGGTGCTTTTCTGTCCTCTCCCTCCCACACACCCTGTTTTTTTACAACAATGATAAGAAATTTTCAGTCTGTGGTTTCCAGACATTGTGGGTAGAGTGAAAAAAAAACAAAACAACCCAGTAATAAAGCAACAGTTTTACAGTGAATTTCAGGTCTGCAGTACTTTTTTGATGGTTTGTTGCCATGACCAACTTTTTTTCTAACATCACTAAGTGTTAAAATTCCATGATTTAATTCTGAGAAATTTGTATGTGTGGACAAGCCAGCTTTTTGTCTTAATGATTCTTGTGTATATGGAATTTTAATGAATATTGCTTCAATGGACCATTTGTCTAATCAAGAATATGTAAAATGCTTCTTTTTCTCTGATATCTGAAGAGCATTGAAAGACCAGCATTTGTCCTGCCACCGTGCAATTAATAGTGTGACATATTACACCTGCAACCGGACAGGGGAAACAAGGACAAACCTGTGCAGCTGGGCATCCTAGAGAGCAGGAGGCAGTGCACTGGGAAAGCTGATGTGATCTGAGGGTCAGGAAAGCTGGTAGTGCTTCAGACATGCCTCTCTGAGAGGACCAAAGGATACTGAGCCCCAAAAATTGCTGGGCTAGACTTCCTTTACTTATCATATACAGAAATGCAGCACATGAGGTTATGCTGCTAATTCCCCCTTCCAGCCCATTCAACTCTAGTCCTAAAGAAAAGAATTTCATTATGATATTCACAAGGCATTCAGTTCTTTGCAAATAAATTAAAGACTCTGTAGTCTTTCCTGGTGTTGGTGCTCATGGCAGTGCCAGTTCCTTGATGGATCCCTGGGCTTTGGGGACCCTGTCTGGAGTGACAGGTGGAGCTGTGGGGCCGGAGTGCACTGGCAGCAGAGGATCCTTTCCCCAGCCAGACTTTCAGGTAAGCAGAAAGCCTACTTTTCCTGGGCAGGGAGCAGAGACTTCTCCCTGCCTCCCACCATGCTAAATTTCTTGTGACAGGTTTAGCAAACACATCAGCTCCCTGCTGAATCAGAAGCCCTCACTGACTTTTTGCAGGGACTACTCTGTCTTATTTCTGTAGAGATGACCACCTTCTCTGTCTCCACGTCTCTCTCCCAGGCATCACACCCACGTGCTTTCCTGGTAACTGCTCTGCTCCTGTTCAAGGGTTTTTGCAAGGCTGCCTGCACCTCCACAGTGGTACACCAAGATTTTTTCTGCAGGGGTACAATACACCTGGTTTTAAATATTTCTGAGGTTGCCCACTCATAAAAAAATCTTAAAAGACCTTTATGTGAGGAGAGAGCTCCTTCAGCTAGAAGTAACTGAAATCACCTGCCAAGTCAACCCTCCTCGATCTTTCTGCTTCCTCCTGGTTTCAAGTACAGTTTAAGTGTCAAGTTGCAGACAGGAGATGAAAAAGGAGAAAGTGTTGGCCTCAAATACTTATTTGGGTTGAATAATATGTTTTCCTGGCAGGAAATACGCATTTTCTGGCAGTTAATGGAAGGCTGGCACATATGTATTTTAATAAACATACATACTTTTTTTGTTAACTCCTCATGTTAAATTCTTCTGCAAATCCAAAATCTGGTGGTTTTATCCTTCAGGATGCTGAGCCTTTACTCTCACTCCCTGGGGGTGCTGAAGCTTCCTAATAGCTTGCGGGTGGGGCACTTTCTGCCACATTGGCATGGAAATGATTTATCATGGAAAAATTGGGGCTGAGTGGTCAGACAGACAAGTACCTTGCTATTTCTGAACAGATTTTAAGCTATGGCAGGCTATTCACTGTTGTAGTGCTTATTGGGTTTGGAACTGAAAGAGTTAAGAGTGAGAGCCCTCTATGGGCATGACAGAGGGCTGGAAAACACACTTTTTAACATAACAGTGCCTTGCCTCCTGAGCAGCCCTAGGAGATCAATCATATTTCTGTTTTAAATTCACATCCTTGCCTCAACAATATGCAATGTCTCCATCTCCATGGAAATGCTGGTGTTGTTCAGCGTTCGCAGTGCACGAGGACAAAACGCAGAAGATGCATTTTTGCCCTGTAAAGAACACATTCTCCTGCAGCTGCCAGGGGCTCCCTGCTGCTCTTTGCTCATTCAGTAGGACAGCTCACCTTAAAATGCTTTTGAGCATCAGCTCTCCAGCCTTTCACTGTCTCGAAACACCTTCAAGAAATGTGTGTGAAAGACCTGCAGGCAGGTACAAAACACACTGCAATATGACTGCCCCTCTCCGGGCAGTGTTTAAACACCTCACAAGGCATATGGTTGCTGAAGAGATGAATGCAAGAGTATCCCTCGCTCCCCACACAGAAAAAAGAGGCTGGGTTACTCTCTTTCCCTTATGCCTTTCTTTTATGTATGCATACTGTGCATTTATTAAAAAAAAAAAGCAAACAAACTTGGAGGTGTGTTTTATTAGCTCTGCATTAATTGACTGTTTCCTTTTTTAACAGCAGGACACAGAGAAACAGCTCTTCAGGCTGCCCACCTTGAGAAGCTGGGATGATGCCCTTGCCTGGAGAGAGCCCTTTCCCTGCACCACCCAGCATGGGATCCCTGGCAGCAGCTCCCACACAGAGGTTGTTCCCATCTGCTTAGCACTGGCCCCTTCCTGAGGAAGGGGGGTGGTGAGAAGAAACCCAGTACAGGTCAAGCACACCAGGACTAGTGGTGGGGAGGACAGCATGAGAGCTGGCAGTCGTGGGAGGCTGGTGGAACATGTTGGTGAACTTGGTTGTGCCCCTTCTTTCAAAAAGAACATGAAGAACAACAATAATGTCCTTTTGTGGCAGTGCTTTGAAATCTGCAGATAAAAAGCTGATACACAAGGACTAACTACTATTACTGCTACTTCTATTCCCACAGTATATGCTTATGCTTGAAGCACTCCACTGCTTCTGCCCCCATTTTTAACACAAATAGGAAGCAAAAAATGCATCTAAGAGGATTGCCAACCCATGGCAATGAGCTACCTTCTATGAAATTATGGTGGTTTGAACGAGGTGTTGTTTTCTTGGGACCTGCTCAGTCTCCCATTGGCAGCAGCCACAGTCTGTTCCCATCTGACAACTCTTCACTTGCAGTGGCTGCATAGCTGAGGGTGATGGGCACCTGCCTCCTTCTCCCTGGACAGGCTGTGGTGGAGAGAGCACTTTTCCCTCCCATTCAGTTATTGGTTTGAGAGGTGATTTCTATTAAAATGTAGTTTGTGACAAATAAGACTGGATAAGAAGTTGGACAAACCATAGAAGTTAGTTATATCAGAGTAAAACTAAATTAAAGAGCTTGGAGTTTAAAGGGGTTGTAGTGTGTGACCAAGACATAAAAGAGGCAAAAAGCCCCTGATGCTGGGTTTTGTTGCAGTGTTGTCACTACTAATAGCAACATAGATTTTTAGGTAAATTTGTATACTTCTAAGTGAAGACCCTGAACTGCACATTTGAGGCCAACCCCAGGGCTGCTTCTGGACTAACATCACACAATATGAGCAACAACTGTATAGATTCCTTTTTCCCCACAGAAGGAAACTTTTTAAAAAAACTTCTTTGTGCTGTGCTCTTCATGGAATGATGGCAGTTCCCAGAAAAGGCTAGGCCTGCAAAACAAGTAGGGAGGAAATCCAAGGCAGAGTAGGGTAATCAGCAGAAATGAGCTAGAAGGATGCTTGCTTTGTATTTACTTGACTGTCCAGCAAACACTGCAGAGGAAAAGGCTTTAAAGGCTGCTAGATGGAGAGAAACCAGGCTTCCCAGAATTGATGCGCAAATACAAGCTAATGCTTAGTGAGAAAAGCTGCTTATATGAGGATGAATATAGTAGCACATATAACAAGGAATTACTGGGTTTATTTTAAGCTGATTTATTTTAAAATTATTTCTGAGCTCCTGAGGAACTACATAAACATTTTTTCATAGTATTTTACAGCAATAGCAAAAGATCTGGGTTTTTAATAGAACTTCAAAGTTGTCTCTACACCATACTGGTGTTGTATGTCTGCTGGGCAGCTAACACATCATCTTTTTCACAATCTCAGCCCAAAAGGGAGCCGCTAATAACAAAGCTACTCTTAAAATGAATGACTGTGGAATATTTTAACTGTGTTTAATTAATTTCACCCCCTAACACTGGCAGCCTTGGTTCTCCCCACTGAGAGGGGAGAGAGACAAGAACAGCTTCTTTCTACCCCACTGAGGTTGTCCGCAATGGCAAGTGGCTGTATGTGAGCCAGCCCCAGTGGTGCCCACAGTTGCAGGGGATATAAACGGAGTCATGCCAGCTGACAGAAGACATTGAGGGTGGTTCAGATGTCTGACATGCCTTGAAGAATCTCCCACAGGTGGCACTGCCATGATCAGGGGAAAGAAGGACTTTGTGACACTGCAAAGAGCATCTCCAGTTGGTGAACATGGTTCATCCTGCTAAGTGAGATGATCCTGCTGGGAGAGGGTCATGTGCTGAGCCTCGTAGGAGTAGGTGAGTTCCAAGAGGTGGCCAAGAATATCTCTTGGTCCCCCAAACTGGTTCTCTATCTGTGAAGTAGAAAATGTCACACTGTGGGCTAGTTACAGATTTTGAAAAATTTAGGGCAACCAATTCCCAAAGAGTGGCTACTCTGGTGACTTTTGCCAGTGGCAGCCCCAAGGTTATTACAAATGTAGAAATTAGCACCTTTGTCTTCTTAGTCTATGAAAACCTGATGGAGTTATTTTTATAAATGAGTTACATATTTTTATGGGGTTAACCTTTTATCCTGATTTTTCTCATAACTGTTTTATTAATGCTCAAGAGATCTGAAGTACAGATTGCTCAGCTTAAATAGTGTAGGAAATTTAAATTACAGTTAAGACTTGGCAGGAAATTTAACCTGAACCACAGCTGCAGCTTGGAATGAGAGGCTGGCAGGTTAGGTACCTTCCACTGACCAACTTATATTTTGTACACTCAGGCATAAATGAGGGTTGATGCTGCAGAGGGTGAAAGACTCCCTGAACTTCTGGGACAAAGATGCATTTAAGTCCCCCCTGTCCCCATTGCTACTCTGGGGACACAGTGCCTGGGGACACAGTGGAGTGCAGGAACCCTGAGTCTTTCCTAGGCTTTCCCATGTGCCATGTCCCCGGGTCCTCAACACAGGCACTGCGAAAGTCCCCATTCCAATGGAGCTGAGAAGGACACAGCGACCCAGCTCTGCACCAGGCTGAATTTTAACAGAAGTAGGAGCTGATTTTGCTCTGAGGGTGAAACTCTTCCTCCATTAAAAGGTGCAGCATCAAGAGAGCAAATTAAATCAGAAACATTCCAATCTTATTTGATTATTACATTAGAGCTGACTTCTAACTTCCAAATTTTTTGCCTGGTTATTCAAATGCCACATTAATGCTATAATTGTTATTTGTTTTTACAAAGCCATGAAGGTTCTCATTACTCTCAAGAAAAGAAGGTGATGCCTTTGGGAAAAAAATTAAAACCTTGATCTTCTCAAAAAGGATAGGCACAAGGGTAAAGCCAGTAGTATAGAGTTTTGTATCTTGAGTGAGGGAGCTGAAGCAGAGGGCAGCAGTGTGTCTTAGAGGAAGACAGCATATCCCTGTCAAAGGCCAGGGAACCATCACGCTCAAGGCTGGACAGAGTAGAATGGTCAGGGCTACTCTGCGAGTAGTGAAAAAGATACGGGGGATGGACTGAGCCCAGGAGGAAAGCTTGAACACAGCCAGTCAGAAGACCCCTGTATACCAGAAGCATACAGGCAACGACTTCAGAAAACTCCAGAAAAAAAATAAATGAAAATGTTATAACATGAAAGCAAAAAAGATCTTATCTTTCTTTTGTCATGTGGATATAGAAATTTAAAGAGCATCTTTTAGGGTCCAGAGAATTCCAATGTCAGACTGGAGAGATACTAGGAAAAACTACTGGCCTGGTCCAGACAGGACTCAACAAGGTTTGCATTGGCAATATGGTCAGGTATCATAAAACCATAGAATCACAGAATTGTTTGGGTTTGAAGTGACTGTGAAGATCATCCAGTCCCAACCACCCTGCT
The DNA here is from genome assembly GCF_022539395.1 of Myiozetetes cayanensis. Lineage (NCBI taxonomy): Eukaryota > Metazoa > Chordata > Aves > Passeriformes > Tyrannidae > Myiozetetes > Myiozetetes cayanensis. Next base: position 15,422,564 of record NW_026087521.1, read on the forward strand.
ATGGGCAGGGACACCCTCCACTAGCCCAGATTGCTCAAAGTCCCATCCAAACTGGCCTTCAACACTTCCAGGAATGGGGCAGGTAGATAAATTTGATTCCTTGGCTGCTATTACAAACCCAGGTTGGAGGCTTGCGTCAAGTAAACATAAACAGGAGTTTATGTGCAGGCTCACAGAGTTAAGGCTGGTAGGGTTGTCTGGGGGTATCTGTCTCAATCAGAGTAGGGGCAATTATGAAATTACTACATCACATTGCTCAAGGTCATATCCTGAGGTACATATCATATACCACACAGTTCTACATGGTTCAGTGAGGCATGGGAAACTGAGTGTTAAAAAATTAGGGATTCTTTCTGCCACCAGTCTCTGAGGAGGACTGGTGTCAACAGACTGTATGTTACAGTTCATTGAACTAGAGATGATGCTGTTGCTGGGTTAGGATTTCATCAGGTTCTGGGAAATCCAGTGCTGGATAATTAGGACTGGAAGGAGTCCTGAAAAGTCTATAGGTTTTGGTTGGGTTTGATGTCACTAACATCATTCACATTAGAGTGAATAATGTAACAAAAATGGGACTCCTGTGAGTGAAATGCTTGTGCTATTGCTGTGTCCTGCAAGGCCTGTTTGCTGAGGTGAGGAGCAGTAATGACTGGGATGACTGATTCCTTTAGGGCTGGTCGCACCATCCTGTTTGTTAGAGGATGAGATAGAGAGATATGGGATAAGGTTTAGAAATCAGGGACTTAAAACTATTTTTTTTTTTTTTTTATTATAGCCAGTCAACATGTAATACCAAACTTAGAAATAGCTCTGATCTAATAGACTCATTTCATACTGGTCTTCATTCCTGCCTGCAGTCACTGCAGGTTTTCAGTCAGGCTAAGGGAACTGCTTTTCCTTTATCCTTAAACAGAAGCCATCTGTCCCACCACTGTTAGCTCTCACATCAGCCTGACCTGTTTAGCTGTTTCCTTCTGCCTGCAGCAGAGATTTTTCCCTATGTTGAAAATCTAACATAAAGTTTAACTATTTGGTGTGGTCAAGGCCATAAGTACGTAAAACACTGAAGCCTCTCTCAGCCCAAATACAGCATTACAGATTATTCTCAGTCAGAAGGGACCCACAAGGATCATTGAGTCCCAACTTTTAAGTGAATGGCCTATTCAGGGGACTGAACCTGTGACCTTGGTGTTATTACCACCAAGTTTTCACCAACTGAGCTAATCTCAGGGTCAGTAAATGTTGTTGAAGGCAGGAGAGAAAATTTAAATTCATCAGCTCCTGAAGTCCCCATTCATAGCTTGAACTGAAAGCTGAGCCTTAATCCTAGTTTACTGACCAACACTTAACCATAGCCAACCAACACAGAGTTGCATAATCCTGAATTCTTATTCTAAGATGTGTTACAATGTTGCATCATTTTCTCCAAAGAAACATCCAGTATATCTTAATTCCAAAGCAGAGCAACCCTAACCTTTCTATAAGTCTGTGATTCTACGACTGGTGCTTAAGGGTTAAATGACTTGCGTTTTATCTAGAAAAGTTGTTCTTTATGGCATTGAAGTTAAGGCAGAGATGTAGTGGGATAAATAATGTGCTTTCTGCTCTTGTGGCCTGCACAGTTATATTTATTTCCATATGTCTGGCTGTATCTATACAAGTAAACTAAATAATGTGAGGATATGGGATGGACCATGTTGTTTACTTGTTAGCACAGTCCCTGGCTGGGTAGAGGATGAAGTTGGCTGTCTCAGACATGGCCTGTACATGGCTGGGGACACAGCACCAAAGAGCTGTGACTGACATCTAGAGATCCTGATAGGTCAAAATGAGGGCTGGTTCCCTAGTGATGCATCTTCTCATGGGTTATGTGTCTGTGTTACAGCTGAGGTAATATTAAAAGCCAGGAATTAAGGAGTCTGAGGAGGGTTGTGGGTTGTGCATTGGTATCTCTATGAGGCTCCTCTGGGCTTGCAAAGGCCCTTGTGTATTTATTTATTAGGTGATGCTAAGCAGGAAACCAGCACTCCTGTGGCCACAGGTCTCTACCTCAGCCCTTGAAGGTGTGAAGCATAAATCTAGCTCTTCAGTCCTTTCCTTATGCTGGCATATTAATTATGACCAACCCCAAAATCTTTAGAATTGAAGATGTGGTTTGGGTTAGCATTAGTGATGAGCTATGCTGATTCCTGCATCCTGTAAGAGTTATCGTGCTGGGAACAAGGTCAATGCCAGTATGAAGGAATCCTTCATGTTTGATTCTAGGGGCACAGAGCTATTGCTGGGCTGGGTTTAAATTCTAGAACTGGGACTAAGGGCTAGAAGTAGTGAAGTAGAGACTTGACATGCTATTTACAGGATCCTGCAAGAGCCATAAATTTAGAATGAGGTTTGATTCTCACATGGGCATGTGGATTATAGTCAGGTGATAGTGAATTATGGTTCTGATAAGTTTAGGGTTAGCGCTATGCTTAGGGATTGTGAGAGCAAGAGTGATGTACCTGCTGTTGGATCCTGGTAGATCCCAAGAAGGAAAATGAGGCTGGCATAGGTATGGAATAATGAATGGTTGTGCCACTTCCTGGGGTGGGTGAGGATTTGGGTTTAGTACAGCAGATCAGAGATGTTACAACATTATTGGACTTTACAAGATGAACATAAATAAAAGCAACAATGGATAAATAAGCAAACTGTGGACTTGCACAGGACTGTGTGCTTCACAATAGAAAGTGGACAGGAGAGTGAGGCACAGTATGCAAAGTGCAGAGTGGAGGGAAGCCTGTCCAGGTGCTCTGTATCCAGAGAGTCTTCCTTAGGTCTGTCTGCTACCAGAATATAAAATACATTTAGGAAGGTGATGCCCTTCCCTAACTGAAATTTCCAGTTCCAAAAGAAATGGTATGTTTTTGAAAAGGAGCCAGATATAAAGTGACTGACCTTTTTGCTCTGAATGTTGGGCAGTATATTTGTGTCTTGGAGAAGTGTTCGTATACAGCCTCGATAAAAGGATGAAATGGAAGCCTTCATACATCACCCACTGTAAGTTTCCTGACCACAGAGGGCAATGTTTAATATTCTTGCTTTGGATATATTAAAAGATAAAATATGAATCAAATAGCATGACTTGAAGCAGATTTGTTTCAGAAGAAAGTAGAAGTTAAAACTTTCATGCATCTGCACATCAAAGTGTTATTACTAGCTAAGGGTTTTTTTTATAATTTAAGCCCATATCTGAATTGAATTTCAATGGGCTGGTTGCATGGTGCACTCCAATCTCCATATCAGTCAAGTCTGATGAACACCCCAAAGCTCAGCAGCTGAGAAAGAAAGAAGAAAAGCCTGCCTAGGAACATCAAATAGGAGTGCAGGCCTGATATCTTTTGTCAGTAGAAAGATTGTTTTAATGCCCTGTCGGTCACAGTAATAACCTTAAACAAATAGATCACTTGTATTTACTTTGTAATATCAGTGCTTTTACAAGATTGACTACCTAGTGGGATTGTCTGTACAAATTCCACAGTTGTCCCCAGGCAGCTCTGTGAAGAGGACACTTTAACTCCATATGCCATAGAAAGATGCCTTCAGTGATGCTCCATGAATAAATCATATCCCCGAGGGCTGTGGGAGGATAATGGTAGAAAAACACTGCCGGAGTGACTTGGAGAACTCCAACGAGCTGTCACAGCACCTGGCCACTTTGTGCAGTGGGGAGCAGTTATATCAAACAGGCTGCTACCTGCGCAGGCAGATAGTGCTGAACCTCTCTGAGCTGCCGGCAGGAGAGAGGCAAGCACCATTTACATTACCTATCAGAAGGGGCTCCCCACTGCCTGGGGCCACAGGGGTTACTGGAGAGAAAAAGAAGTAAACATTTATCTAGTGGATTACTCCTTCTTTTCCTAATCCCTGCTCTTGAGTTACAGAGGCACTGTAAAGACGAGCTGTGCGTATTCTTTTTGCTGATAAAATTGCCTAGGAGTGAGATGAAGATTTTATGCACAAGAGTTTTTTTTTTTCTTTATTGGTTATCCATTTCTTCTTCCCAGCTCCTATGATCCTACACTCAAATCCATGGCCATACACAGCCATTCTGTGTATGCAGCATGTGTATCTCAGGGAAGGTAGGGGTAATGGCTTGTAATGAAAAGTAAAATTATCAGCAAGACCACCTTGTGTTCTCTATTCTTGCTATTTTCAGCAGTCTGTGTCAGACCTAGTTCAAATTTTTTTCATGTTTTCTGGGCAACAGAAGTTTTCCCTTTATATGAACATAAATAAACCCCTGTCAGAGTAATGATGTTTGCATAGAGGGTATGTTTACCTACAGGAGTTTGAAGTAGGTTTACATTCAGAGAACAACATGTGTGTCAGGATTATTCCTTCTCCACTCCCCCTGTGTGAGACCTTTTCCTCTTTTGTTTCCATCTGAGCCAGGTGCCAGTTCATTACCCTCAGACATTTAAAATACATCAAGTGCAAGTAATATATTGGGGTTTTTTCCTAAATGTTTCTCAGTTGGTTTGTCTCTACTATATTTTAAACCTGTTTTTCCCTGTCAGGAGAAATCTTACCTAGATAAACATGAGCACAACTCTGGTTTTGTATTTCCTTACACATTCCTCTATCAAAAGATCCTAGCTACAGGGTCTGATTAACCCCTCTGACTGTGCCAAGTGACTCCCAGAAGCCTGTTGCAGAAACTCCTGATTTATAGCTGTCGGAAAAAGCAGGAAATCAAATCACTGTTTAAAGCTTTGTACATGCCAGGCACAAATGATCTGACTATATAGACACTTGAATGGCCAGACATGTAAGGCAGATCTAGAAAGATCCAAATGCCGCTCTATCCTAAATCTGTCTCTTTCTCCCAGTCAGTATGAAGGGAGCCTCAGTGAGACTAGTTTGAATACAGCCCTTTACCCTTCAGGCATCTCCACAGCCATGAATGAGCATCCTATTTTCCCTTTCCCCCGGTTGTCACCCTTGCCAATTGCCTTCATGCAGGAAATTGTCTTTTAAAGACCTCAAGGCTGAAAACCAGACTCCATCATGTCAAAGTGTAGCACCACAGCAAGAAGTTCCTCAAATGCCATTGGCTGCTCATCTAGTTGATAGCTCTAGCCAAAATATTCTGGATTGAGGAGGCAATAAAGACTTTCTTATCTCCCCGTGTCAATCTCCCTGGATCAGGGGAAGAGGCCAAGGAAGGAGTTAGACCTGCTCAGAGATTTAAGAGAAGATTACAGAAACAATTACTGCCAGTTGACCTCATCTCATACTTCTTTTTTTGTGACTTCTAGGCACAGCTGACAGCAGGGCCTGATCCATCCAGTTAGGTGTTGAAGTGGTCTACATCCTATCTGAAGCTATTCTGCATTTTCCACCTGCTCTGGCAGAAGAACTGAGGAAATCTTTTCTCTGGTTTGCACTGTAAGGATCTATGGAATCCTATGGAATTTCACAGCACCTTTGGTACCCTAAAGGTTTGGTGGGTTTGACCTCTTACCTTTCATGCCCTTTATGAGATTTCTGTCTCCTTTTCTTTTTGCATAGGACTATAGTTTGGCATTTCTGTTGAACTGGAGTGGGCTTTGGACTGGTCAGATACACAAGCCATTATACTTCTACTGTGAGTAAAACTCCATGTTTAGTAAAGACGTGTCTTCTCCAGAGAAACACCTCATTGCCTGGCTGTTTCATTTTGAAGCCTTGTAGCCTTGAAATTTGTTGGGAGAATACAAACAGCTGTGATTACCTGACAGCTTTAGGAAATGGCACAGAGACAAGATATGTCTCAGATTAAAGTGCTGATTGCAGGTGGAGGCTGCAGGGAGAGCTTTAAAACTTCTTTGTAACCTTTGGGCTCTGGTGAGAACCAAAAGGGGAATGCCCTGACAGTCTGTGTCAATGAGCAACAGTGAGCTGATACTGCTCTTCCGCCCAACAGGGAGTCATTACTTTTGCTAAAATGGGATTGAGTGTGTCTGTAAGTGTGATGCCATTATTCTTCCTTAATGTAACCACACTTTACACAGAGGATCCTAACAATAACGAGAGCCCTTGGCACTGCACATGCTGCACATGTCCCTTCCGAGAAGCAGGTCCTGACCTGCAGTCCACATAATCTACAGGGAGTGCATGTAAAGCTGCCCATGGGGAATTTTGCACCATGGCGAACAGAAAGTCTGTCTGAAGGAGTCAGATTTTGGAGTGCTAAACCACAAATTCTTCCTCGTAGCCATGGCTGGGACAAACTGCATTTGTGCCTGGTTATTTCGCAACAGAGCTTACCGGAACTACAGGAGGCAGATGCTGTTTTAGCAGTGGGAGATGCAGGGAAGTGTTAATTCCTAGGGGCCTGCTCCCTGTCTCGTCAAGCTCTCCTTAGATTATGTTTGGAAGATAAAATTTATAAAATCCAGTGTTTCCTTGTTTCTCTCTCATCTCTGTCTCTAGCTTATGAATATATTAGTCCACGTTGCAAGGACTTTCACAGGCACCAAGCCAGGACAGGATGGGTTTCTCAGCCACAGATTACAATCAGATCTGTTCATTTTCCTTTTCCCTTGCAGTCTTTCCCTTTCTTTTACTTGTGCTTTTCTACACCCTGGTCTTCCCTGTCCAGTTATTTTTTCCCCAAGACATTTTACTCATCACAGTCTCCAAGCCATTTGTTACGGTACTGCAAAAGATCTTATGCGTTCTCCCTTTCCCTTTTCATCTCTCTCCCTTTTTCTTCTTTTCTCCCCAAAATAACATTCCCCATTAGAGCCAATACACATTACCAGTTACAGATCCTGCTTACACATCTTTGTGTGTGTGATGGTACCCCAGCACCCTTTGTGCCACAGGTGGCTAGCAAAGACGATTCAGTCCCACAGGACAATCCCACACTGCAAGCTCTGCTCAAATATAAACAAATGCCAGTGTCTTATTCCTGCCATGTAGTGTTGGTGAATCCAGTGATGGGATAATTTAACATACTGAAAAACCTGATGGTGCTACTTTTGTTGATTTTGCTTTTGAAGAATGCCATAGTGGAGCTGCAGTGATACCCACACAACAAGCTGAGACCAGAGGTGAGTGACTGTCAGGCAGCTTGGTCAAAGCAGTCACAGATACCAGGCTCTCTGTGCCCTCCTGCCACTGCAGAGCAAGGGTGGCCAGTCTGCTGCTTTTTACCAATTGTGTATAATCACGGTGAGGCAGTGGAGCTGTGAAAAATCAGAACTGAACGAAGGACACCAACTTCTGAACTGCCCCTTTCCCGCCACATGTGACCAGGGAAGCACCTGCAGCTGGTTTGAGTTCACTTGTGCCTAAATCTCCTAATAGCACAGCACCAAGCAGTGACACTAGAGCAGGCAGCACTGCTCTCTTTCAGTAGCCCAAGCCATTATTAAGAAGGAGAGGGGAAAAAAATTATATGGACTCACTTGGATTTGAGAACTAACCTAGGCAGTGTTCAGTTTTAAGTTCAACTATCCTGGAAAATATCCTCATGAGATTTTTGAACAGGAAAGTCAGAGATAATACAAAAAGAATGGTTTGCTTGAGATTTCTACCAATTCTGGGCAAAATCCCATGAGAATAGTTGTTCTTGGGAATTTTTTTCTGCATCTAAAAAAGAAAGAAAATGTGTTCTTGAACCATTACACCTCTCACCACAGTGGAGTGATGTATCTGGAAATTCAATTCTGACACTTCCCAAAGACTGAAAAATGAGTTTGGTTGAGCTGTGTGAGACTATTTTTACCCCGTGTCACATTCACATTGTCTCCTATGTGTGGAACAGGCAGTGCTCATCTCTTCTGCCAGGCACAAGGAAACATATCAGCCCAGGCACGGTGGGACATGATTTTGTGTGAGATGAGAGATCCTTTGCTGCCCCACATCCCTCTCATTGACTCTGTGTGCTACAGTGCCCCAAAACCAAGCAAGAGACTAGACCAAGCAGCCGGTTACTGGCAAGGAGATAGCAGAGGTGGCAACAGCCCAACATACTGTGACAATTGGAGGGCAATAAACAGTATTTTAATATGGTTTTGTAGAAAGAAGAGGGATAAAAAGTGCACTCTTGTAGCTGCTTGTGAAGTGTTCAAGTACATTGTGTTCTGAGGATCTCCAGGGAGTAAGAGTGCTGCTCTGTGAGGGGTTGAGCAGTGAGGAACCCTGGTGTGGGCCATGCTGTCACGTCTGGGCACTGACCCACAGCACTTTAACAGGCAAGCAGAGCTGGGAGGTAGCAGAAACAGGTCCTATCCAGGAGCCATGGACAGAGCTGGAGCCAGGCACCCCTACAGGATGAGCTGAAATGGCTTGAGATGGTGCAAGAATCTTCCTGAGAGACAAACTAAGACAATATGCAAGACCTCCTTTGTGACAACAGGAGAGGAAATTCTGACACCTGAAGATCCTGCCTGGATTTCTCTGATGGTAAGACTGCAAAGAGTGCTCGTGCTGTGTGGAAGATCTCGGGCTGCAGGCAGAAGCTCAACATTACATTGTGTCATCCAAGTGGTGTCCTCTCTTACCCCATGCCTCTGCACCCTCTGCCTCTGTCTCCTGGCTGTGGATGTGGCTTGGCAGATTGTTTATGCACATCTGTGCTCCCTGGGCAGGTCACTGAAGCAGCACCTTTCTCCAAATCCATTGCTAAGGTGTGATCAGACCAAATCAAGGATTTCTGGTAACATTTTACTACCTGTGAAACTTAAACATATGATTTTGGTATAGAATAAGATGCAGGCAGCCTTGATGTGGTCAGGAATAGGGTCCACACCTCTAAATGCTGAGTGGGTGGGGATTTATGGACAGCTCCAGTCCTCAACCAAAGACTAGGAACAGCTGCTCTCTTCCAAACCAGCCCAATCCTCCCAGCAGCAGCATCATGCACAAAGCAGCAGCCACACCCTGGGTTGTGGGTGCTGGGGATGGAGGGCATTACCTGTGGTCGTGGTGCTGTCACGGACTCATGCTTGGAGTCAAACACCTACAGCTGCTGTGACACCACCATGGCAGGTATTGTACGCTCGTATGACTGTGCTGCTCTGATGTCTGAACACATGGCCTTCACTGGGCACTTTCCCTCGGGGGCAAATCCCAGAATTTCTCACTGAATTTACCGAGCAGCAGTGGGGGCGGGGGGGTGGTGAAGCTTCTGGCAGAGCCACTATCTGAGGCACCCTGACAGGGTCCATGGTTGAAAGGGTTGTTTGCATCTAGCTCAGATAACAGAAATTTGAGATTGCTGATGCATTACGAAACAAACACGCATAGTTTGCATTTGGTTTTCATAAGGAGGCTAGATATGACCTGAGGTATGCAAATACCTTCTGATGCAGAGAAAAAGATTTCAGGACTGCGGAGGTGTAAGAGTTGGCAAATTATGCGGCATTACGGAATAATACTCCATTTTTGTGCAAATTGAGGAACAACAGCTGTTAAGCATGTCAGTATTTGGGGAGGCTAATTTTCAGAGCAGAGGAATAGAAAACATCGCTGTCACATACACAGAGAGGAAAGGAAGTAAATGCAGCAATGAACATGGGAGAGAGCCTCACGTTGTTATCCATAGGAGAATAAAAGCACCAAATCCTTATTTAATCCTTGCAGAGTTATTTAAAATATTAAAAATAGTGTGTCATTGAGGGGATTTAGAATGGTTACAGAGGGTGAGTTGAATTACAAACTTAACATTTGAGGGTTTTGTACTCATTTGTGGGAGTAAAGCAAGTACTTCTTTTCCATGATTTTTTCTCTTTTTTTTTTTTAAATTGACAACAACATGCACACCACCAATCTTACCAGTATAGGTGTCCTTTAAATCCAGAGGGTAAATCCAGAGGGTTTAAACCTGACCTCCTCCTCACCCCCACTGCCTACTCTGCAGAAGTCCCCAGCCCTGCTTATCTGACCCCTCACTCTGCCACTGCTGAGGATTCACCCACCTTGCAGATTCTCATTTGGCCTTAATCTCCTGCCCTCCCTGCCTTTTTTCTCCTAAAGTGCAAGCAGTGATCTGACACTTGTCTCCCTTGTTTCTTGACTCAACTTTCTTATAACCCATTCTCTACAGTCAAGGAAGAAATTGAGTATTGTCTTCTAACTGCATCCTTATTCCTCCCAGTCCTTCCTTTGTCTGCTGGGACTAATATCCCTCAGGTTGCTAATTATCCCCTGTGAGAGACCGAAATGTTAACGGTAAATGACTCAAACAAACAGCCATTTGCCAAAGCAGCAGGTGCTTTGCTGATGATGTGCAAGGGAACAGCCCAGGAGCAGAGGGGGTGTGCACCCACCACCAGAGGCTACAAGCTGAGTTTCGAGCCAGACAAGGGCCTATAATGATGGGGTATAACTGGCTCAACCACACTGATGTGAGAGGCAGCTGCCATGTCTTAGAAGGTGTCATAAACCATCAAAGACCCCCGATGAACCCCCTGACTCATTTCTGAGGCTTTCCACCAGAGGACTGCGTGTGAATCCCAGTGTTACTTCAGACAGCGCAAATCTCCTTTCCCACCAGGGGAGATACCTGGGTGTTCCCACCTGAACCTGAACTTGTACTAGCCCATTAAACTTCGTGTTTCGTGGGGTTCCCCCATTTCCAATGGATCAAAACTGTAACTATCACCTTGACTGATGGATGCTGAAATTGCAAAGATCAAGTCTCACTGGTGGATCCATGGGGGGTCATATCTTTCTACTCTTATCCTTTCTTTCTCTTTCTTTTCCTTATACATTTTCTTAAGTGTTCTTTTAAAGCTTTTATATTGCTATATTTCTAAAGATAACAACCAAAATGGCTACATACCTCCTTCCCATTGCAACCAAATTGTTCTGAAATAAACCTGACACATATATATTTATAAACATCAGTCACTTAGTGTTGTTTTACTTTAATCCACCCCAAAGGATCTATTATTAACAAAAACCTTAACGGGCATAAACCTTAACTGGCATTTACTATATATATATGAGGCATGTTGCTCACATTAAAAAAAACAACAACTCACTAGCAGAGGTAGGAGCTAGAAGATGCTGGCTGCAACCACCTTGGAGCAATGAAATTTCAGGGTCTTATTTGGAACAACCCCAGTTTGTTTTCTCCCCTCCACCTGGCGCTTTCAGACACACAGAGGAATCCTGCCTAATGCCGTGTTACCCAGCCTTGGCTGTCTCAGCTTCCCTGTTCTTGGCTGCTCGGCACTGTGCTGGCTTTGCTTTTGCTAAGGCTTGGCCAACAGCAGTCTTTGGCTGGGATTTGCGAGCAGAGCTGCCTTTGAAAGCTGGGGAGGGTGGAGAACCTGGCTCCATCTGTCCTCATGGTTAGTCTGACAAGAGTCACTACTGTAGGAGGACCAACTGAAGTACTGTTTCTCTAATTTATTCTCTGCCAGCTCTAATTTTTCGTGTCCTATCTGTGTTATAATTTAGTTGATATAGCAGGTGCTTCATAAATAAAGGGAGAGAACTACTGTTTCCTGTTTATTTTGTGTTTGATAACTTCTAGGTAGATAGGTTTTGCCTATGCCATCCTTAATAGAAACTGATTTTGAGAGGTCTGCTCTAATATCAGAGGACCAGTTGATAGAGAAGGGTTCATCCTGTAGGCAACCTCAACCTTTCTCCTATTAGGCAGGACTAGTCTTTGCATACGTAGTTACTTAGAGGTTCAACTTTAAACCCAAGCAAAGATCATCTGGTAGAAAATGAACTCTTCCTTCAAAATGGAGGGTAAGGAGTGGGTGGATTTATTTTTTAAGGACACACTGGCAGCCCCCCCAAATGCCAAAAATTTGTATCTGTCTGAGTTACAGCCAGTGCAGTTACCTGTTCGTGTTCCTCATTGTTTTACTTGCGGTTATGGATTGGTAAGTGGGTTATTTTTACAGGTCTACAACATGGCAGAGTTAGTTGCTATACAGCAAATCCTTGCAGCCTGAGACTTGAGAGTATAAAGAGGACAAAGTCAAGTTTGCCTGTTTTAAAATGCAAGACTTTTCACAAATAAAGAGCAACCTTCAGCAGTGGGCAGATGTTTGAAATTCCAAATACCCAAGTAACTCTGAGCCTGTTCATTTAGTTCAGCCAGAGGCCTCTGATACTCACCTACAGTTGTCCACAGCCAGATTGAATTGCTTGGCAAATTTTGATTTTTAGTGGGATATTAAGGATCCTGGTGCAGAAGCCTGTTCTGGTTGCACAGCTGATGAAGGCAGCAGGACAGATCACTGGGCTCTGGCCCAGATTTGTAGAAGTGACATTGAGCATGTGATGGGTGGCAGAAGGTTTCCAGATATGCTGGAAACATGTGAGCAGATTTTACTCTGCTGTAGTGCAAGACATCTTCTGCTCTTCTTCCTGTTCTGCCCTTACCAGGTGAAGGGAGAGAGGGAGAGCTGGGTGGCAAAAGGGCTGCAGGAGGTGAGCAGGTGGCATTGGGGTGGTAGAGACAAGTTACACTCAGGTGGAGACCAACTGCCAGGGATGAGGAGGTGTCAGAGGAGGTGAGGATGTACAGAGCTGGAAAGGGGTAGAAGTGTTCATTTGGCAGGCGTAAGAGATAGTTTTGTAACTGGTTGCAGAAAGGTCTGTTGCACTGTCAGGGAGACTGGGTGAGGCAGAGCTGATTGTAAAGATGGCAGATATGGACAGCAGCGACCAAAAGGACCAGGCAGAGAAGAAGCCACAGAAGATAGCCAACAGGAGATGGGAATACAAAATTGGGGGAGGCTGAAGTGGCATGTGTGAAGCAGGGAACAATTTGGATATGAGAAGAAAAAAAGTAAGGAATCAGTAAGGAAGGATGGAAAGAAAAAAGGTGAAACTGTACCTGCATTTCACAATGTTTTTGGGTGGTTTCAGGAAGATTGTGGTGTGCCTCCTCTTACATCCAGCACTGGCCACACTTCTGGGCTACCAGACACACTGGGGACAAATAACAGCCTGCCAGCAGGATGCATCTCTGCTGGGGGCAACATCCTCCAGTGTGTTTGTCTGCACGCCAGTGATGCAGTCTCCACCAAGATCCTGTACTGCAGTCTCATCAGTCCCCCTGTCAGGTTTATGCCTATGCAATATATAACATGCCCCAAAATATCAGCATCTCCATTTCAAGCACATATTGGCAGAAACATGGATCTAGTAAAGAGATTAGTGGAATATTTGATTTACTAAAAAGGCCTAACAACTCTTAGTGTTTTCATATTGAGCTTCAGGGTCTGTGTTTTAAACTAAAGAGGAACACCAGTACAGTTTTCATTAATAACATACCAGTGTATATGGGTTGCAATTGGCAAGGAGAGAAATGACTATGCAGGAGATATGCTTTTATTTTTTTATACACTTATTCTAAAATTGACCTGACAGCTTCTAGCTATTCCTTGGTGACAGATTTCAAACTATTCAAACAGATAATTTTCAGCTCTAGCATTTCTCTTTGGAACCTTATGCAAAAAATTTTCCACAATATTTAGCATGTCAAAGGCTGTCTAACAGCTCCGAGCCTTGCTTGTAAAATACTCACACACAAAAATGTAACAAGAATGTGTTTTGGCAATCAGCTTAAATCTCAAAGAAATGTTCCAGAACCTTGATTAATTAAAGACAACCCAAGTGTTACCTCCAACCTGCACTGCTACATCATTAAGCAGCCTAATTAATACTAGGACATACTGAAACAAGAGAGGTATTTTGGATTTTCAGTTACTAAGGGAAACCTAAGCGCTGTCTGTTAAATGCTTTGGCCTCCTTTTCTTGTAGAAAATGTGCTTTATAACTTCCCCATATGCTCCTGCTGTTCTCTCCCTGATGGATGTTGCTATGGAAGCAAACTAGGGGAAAAAAAATCAAACAGCTAATAATGTTTCTGCAAATGATTGCACAGGTGGAGCTGAAAAGTACAGATGACAGAAGTTAGTTAAGCAGGGGATTTGAGCTGCAGCAACAATTTGAGGCCAAGAATCAAAACACACTTTGTTTCCTTTTCTCTTTACATCAGTTTAGTGAAATTCCAGATTTCTGCAGGCTGTTGAGGTTTATTTTATCCTTTATTAAATAAATTTATTCAGAAAATTTCAGAGATTCCCTAAAACACTGAATAAAATAGATGGAGGTTTAGAAGGAGAAGAGAAGGCTGGGTATACTGCTAGTGGGTGGGATAGTCTTGGAGAATATAGGTTCCTTGAAGCTATGGGATAAAGAAATTGTGTCTTTCACTCAAATGAAATGTGGTCCTTCAGTTCTGTATTATATTTGAATATCATTATAGCAACAGGGGAAGATGCACAGTTGGATGTTGGAGGGACAAACCTGTGTCACAACTGACTGTCTTATATTTGTTCACAGGAGTATAACCTTTTTGATATCAAGCACACCCAAGAAGTGTATGTGAGCGAGGAAATCACCAGCATGTTGACATAAAGCATTTAGTTAAGTACTGAAGATGAGAATACAGAGAGCCAAGGAGTGAGAGTGATAAAGCTCACACCTGGCATCTCTGCAGGCTCCTGGCCAAGGCCAGACAGGTTGGCCGTGTGTCTCCAGGGCACAGAATAGGCAGCTACTCTGTATATTTCTTGCTTGTTTTCAATCATGTTGGCTTCTGCTCTGCCTGACTCGGTGACACTGAACCTTTCTTTAGCTTTTCTGAGTCTTAGATAAACTTACACATATGGACCCTCTTCAATCTGGCTCATGCTGCTTGGTCCTGTGTCCAGGCATCCATCCCTCTCTGCTAACAGCTTACAGCCTGTGGCTTCTTCCCCAGACCACTTCAGACATGTTGAAAAATGCAGCTGCACCACCTGAATGCTTTGGAATGGAGTAGATGGCTGCAGATCTCCTCTGGCCTAGAGCATGGTCCCCGTGAGGCCTCCTGAGCCTATGCTGCAACATGAAGAAGGGCAGAGAGTTCACTGTCAGGGTACGTTTAACCAGAGCCCATTAGTCTCATTTTACCATCATTTTAAAGTTTTCTGGATTCTGTTGCACACCAAAATGTGGGGTGTATTAGTGATGGTAGCCCAGTGCTGGTGTCTGCTGAGAGCTGGAGTCCTCCCTCCCAGAGGACGTCTGTGCTGATCACCTTGCTCTACACTTAGCTTTTCACTGCAGATACTGCCAAGCAGAGGCTCACATCTCATGTACCAAATCAGGGGCTAATATATGTTTGATTTTAAAAAATGTCCCTTTCCTGCCAAATCTCCTTATGAAACTTTTAATGACAATGATACATCCTGTCAAAATGCTACGGCGCAAACTTTTTAACCACTTGTAATCAGGAGATGGATTTCAAGTGAGAGAAAAGTCAACTCACCCACTAAGTCCTCCAGCTATGTGTGGGCCAAGTGCCTAAGTGCCCGGAGAACTCCTTCACATCCATGTGTGCTACCACATAGCAGAAGGATGAAGAAAAACAAGAATCAAAAGATTTAAGGATTCATTAAAGCCACCTGTAGCCCATATGTACCTAGAAGGCACTAGAACACAAGCCTAGGTGAAGGTGTGCAAGTGCAGTCCATAACCCCAATCACATAAGCCTTGGCACAAAATTTGGCCAGCCATTTAGGGAATAGGGCATGAATCACTTAATCCAGGCAGCCTTACTTGTGCTACTGACAAAGTTATGCAGAGAGGCTGGATCCAAACTACATAAATTCACACTGTTGGTGTTCCATCACCACGGTCTTGCTTAGTGAAGGTGCATTTCCAGGTCCATGTACACGTTTTTCTGTTGGTGTGTTTCATTTACATACACTGTATATGCATACAGACGTAAATACATATCTGTCTATTTCTAACATTGGATTAAAAACAAGCTTCCCAGCTCCTGGGGGTTTACAAACAGGGCTGTTCTGGTCCTTGATATGTGACAGCCCCAACTTGACTGTAGAAAAGACCTGATTTAGGCTATTCCATCCTCTCACACTGCTCTTACGGGAGAAAAATCACTTACCCCTCTTTTTCTCCAAATGGAAAATATTTCCAGCCACTTCCTTTGAGTATTTTATCTTTTTCTGCTATGTGTGTGTTCTTGAAAGGAGGGACAGTGCACTGCATGTAGCCACAGTCACTTGGTATTCAGGCGAAGTTCAGAGTTAGTGAGGCGCCTCTAGAGCAGCTGCAAAGGGCCTAATATAAATATGAAGAGCTGCCGAGTTTCATGATTGCACCTGGCTGTCCTGCTGCTTCACAGCCACTGCAAATTAATTCTTTCTGCACGTGAGCAACTAACTCAAGTCACTTAAACTAGTGGCCTCCTGCTGTCCTCTTAGGAAAAGAAATAGATGATTTGCACTGTAGGGACCTAGCCCATGCCAAGGGAGCCACCAGCTATTCTGCTAAGCCTTTCCATGACTGTTGGAGCAAGACAGGGAAGAAATGTCAGTTTAAGCAAGACGGGGAAGAAATGTCAGTTTAAAGTTCAGCTCCTGTATAACCCTTGATAAGGTTCAATTACAATCTCTGGGCTGATATTCCCTGGGCACGTGGAGGGAGCACATGGATCTGCTCCCTTGTCCTGGTAGAGTTCCAAGCACAGGAGTGCAGAGGAAACAACTATATATTTTTCCACTGGCTTCACTGGAGTGTGCTGGCTGCAGCTGGAACAGCAGGGAAAAGATAAAATAGCCTTTTTGGGGAGGGACATTGTTAAAAATGGCAAACGCTGCTGAAGAAGCTGCTGCTGAATGCCTGGTGAAGCTGTCCTTGAGGCCCAATCACAGGAGGTGCAAACTCCAGCTCCCACAGGTATCTCTCAGCCACACAGCTGTGCTGCTGTCACCCAGTGAACCATGCCTCCCACCCAGTGAACCGTGCAGTATTGGTGGAGAGAGCACCCTCTTTTCCTTTCTAGAGCATCTGATTTATAGACACATACATCCAAAGCACCGCAGAGGCCCTGTGCAGCACGACAGTGTTTGTGGTACAGTATAAATTATTCCTGTAATGTATGCAAAGCTCTCAAAATGCTAACTTTTTATTTCAGTCTGTGAAAGAGAACTCTATTCTCTCTTGGGCTGGAGACATTATTATCAGAGTTAATACTGTCAGAGAGAAATGTCTCATGTGAGTTGCTGTCCTGTGCTATACTCGTGGGCATTCTGTTGTGGGGGGAAGATCGTCCAGCCTCCCTGAGGTCCAAGTGAGCCCTGTTGCCCACATGAACATCACTGAAAAATTAGTCTCCCTGCAAGGTGTGCCAAGTGCAGTGCCTTCTAGCTCAGTTTGCAGTAACTCACCATACATTTCTGCTCCTTCAAACACATCTTAAGAGAACATCAGTGGCAGGCAACCAAGGCGAATTAGGAAAGAGGGATACAGAGTTGTATGGCTCCACTGAGGCCCAGGCTGAGGAGTCAGGACTCAGTTACTCAGCTGACATGATCTTTGAACTGAAGTCCACACTTAGAAATAGGGACAGAGACCAGGCTGACACCTGAGGCATTACCCAGTCCTTCTCTCTTGCCAAGAGAGAATCAGGTCCACCTAAGACATTCCTGGTGTATATTTTAAAGACTTTTTAGTGTGTGCTAATGCCTCATTAAAAAACCGTCTAATATGCCTGGACAGTCTAAGTCCCTATAAGAGGTATTTGCTATTTAGGACACATTACTGACCAATGTTTTTATCTTGTCAATATGACAGAGCCAAGAAGCCAGAACCTCCCACTTCCCACAGAACAAGATGGATATACCAAACAGGATCATCACCTGAGCCTTGTGTCCTGCTGAGAAGAGGATGGGAGGGGTAGGTGGAAGACCCTCAGACCTCGCACTGGTTCACTGACATCCTTGGAGAAGGGCAGTGTTAGGTGTCCTGCATCTCCCTCTGGAGTAGCTTTGTTTTCTACAAAAGCCAAGGGGAGATGGAGAAGTGTCTTAATCAACCAATTTGTGCCTTAAATGACCTTAAATGGCCTGCAACCTCCTCCACCCAGCTCTGGGGTCTAGCTGCTCAGAGTGGCAGTGCCTTCACCTGCCCCTGGGATCCAGCAGAGCAGATCTCAGCTGAAGGAAATGAATGTGAAATTGAATATTAGCAGAAAATTTGATGATATATTCATCAGAGTGTTATGGACCTGGTTGAGTATACACAATGTTACCCATATGTATGTGTGCTCGTTTCTTTTTAGTGCCTGTGGCAATCATATTTCTGCTTGACCCAAATTTCCTTTATTTGCAAAGGTAAAAATGCTATTATTACTGACCATAAAATTATTCAGCCCTTTTATACATAGCTATAGGAGTTGAAGTGGTCCACTGATTTTCAACGATGCAATCAAGGATTTGTGTGCACACAGTGTGTAAATATGTACTTTTGTTACTCAGATGTAGTTTGTCTGTCAAATTTGAATGAATTTGCTGTTTTTGCAGAAGTGGCCTCTGCAGAAGCTTTCCCAAGACTACCCTGCAGTAAAAAATCCACATTGTGTCTATTGTCTGAATAAGCAATTTTTTCATCTCTTAATCTTCTTGAATAGAATTGTGTAAAAACCAAGCTGTACTGAATTTTTCCTGCAACATAAAGAAATCTAAAAATCACTAAAAAAATCCCTATGATTTTCAAAGAGGAATAATCCTTCTTTTTCAACTACTTCATCAAACTAAGGCCAGATCTACCATCTGCAGAACAATATTTTCTATGTGTTGATTTAATGAACACATTATGATACAAAACTGAAGAGAATTAGAATAAATACTAGGATCTGAATATATTGATACTAGAATCTATATACTGAAAGCACACCCCCAAATCCACACGTTTAAAGTCTTCTGCACTGTACACAGCATAGCATCAAAGGACCCTCACTTGTATTCTTACTCGCATTATGGAAACATGAAAATAAAGGGCTGAGAAGCTGGATCTTGTTGGAATTTATCACTTAGGACAAGGGTTTTTTTTCTCTTCTGTGTTATATATTAGTATGAAAATTCCTTATACATGGTACAGCTATTTCTGTATCACTGAGACAAGCAGTTGAAAGATTTTCCTTACATCCTTTACATCCTTCTGACTAGGATGTAATGTTACTGCTCCATTTAAATCTGATGTTCAATTTGTATGACTGCAGAGGGGGAAAAAAAAAAAAAACGGTTAAGAAATGATTAATGGTGAAGTCACAGAGATAAAATGAAAACTTCTAAAACTAATTAATTCATTAGCTTAGCCTAACTCCCCAAATGACAGTATCAATTGCAGCCTAATTTCTAATGGCTGGGACAAAGAGGGGACATGTATCCTTGGAAGAGCTGAGGGACAAAAGTTTTTGTGTTCCACTAAGCTGTCTCTGACTATTCTTTCTCAGAAGGCAGAGCTCAGCAGTAAAAAACAACATAGTGCTTTTGAGCTGCAGCAATTAGATTTTTTTTTTCTTGAGTTAGCTGATGACCTTATCTGTTCACTCTTACTCCTCTCAGCCTTCAGATCACGGAATGAGTTCAACAACAATATGGCATTTGTATAATACTTCTCACTGAATAAATGTGCTGTCAAGCATGTTGCTCAAGTTTCCATGTCTCTTTACAAAGCCATTCTTTGCCTGTGAAAAGCAGTCTGTCTTCACCCAGATGTGCAAGGCATGCCTTGCAAACACAGCTTCTTCCACCAGTGCCACTTATTTGATGTCATGAGCACACAGGCACCGAAGAGCTGCAGCATGCTGGGTGCCCTCCTGCACCACAGCTCATCCCTCCCTCTCCTCCCCAGATCAGAGGAACACGTCTTGGGACCTTGGGCTTATTCAATGCCTCTGAAGAGCAAGGAAGAAAAGTCTGACATTTTGCTGGAAGAAACCCAGCATGGAAAAGATCTAATCGTGATAACTGAAATTTGCAGTTGAGCAGGCTGAAGTAGGTCAGGCCTGATGCTGTTTGCAGACAGCTTTTCCAGGGAGTGGGGATAAGTCTAATCAGTGCCAGGGCTGAGGTTAACGTAGACAGCTATGATGCCAGCTCACCCATCCCCAAGTAGAGGTTTGTTTTTGAGCTCCCCCAGGGATGTCTGCCTGCTCTCAGAGCTCATTCTAACTTGAAGATCTACTAAGCCATTCTTTCCCTTTGTATTTCACCCAGGTAGCTGTTGCACTGCCACTGGCATTATTCCTTTCTGCCCTTCTACATCCATGGAAGCCCCACATATCTGTTAGGAAACTGAAGTCATGATTTATACTTTATATTCAGGAGCCATGTAAAAGTCATGTTTGGGCTCAAGTCTGGTTTTATTGAAGACTCAATTTATCTTCATAAAAGAAAGTTTACAGTTGTGCTTTTCTATTTGGCATATCATCAAAAGAGAGGTGTTAAAACCCTCCAGGAAGAACCATGTCCAAAGACACTAACCTTAGAAAATGGGGATGAGGAACTTTAAAACACAGTGTGGATATTTACCCCCTTCAGCAAACTGGTGTCCAACCTTTGAAGCTCCTCTGTGTAGGCTTATATATAACATTGAAGGGAATACTACATGTATTAAGAAAGAACCACATCCTAGCTGCCTTCCTAAGGAGCTCACTGTGGGAACTGTAATGTATTTTAACTCAAGAGAGCAGTGAGTGGTTTGAAGGGCTACCCCATTCCAACTGCTTGCACACATGGCAGGGAAGTGGTGAGGCTGATCCAAGCAGGCATCCTGCCTGGCAGTCTCAAGGTTATTTTCTCAGGTTATTTTCTGAGCATATTTTCTGGGATTGCGGTGGCATTACATCAGTGCCGTGCACTGGGATGTGCTGCAGATATAGCAGCAGTTTCCTGAGACATAGTTCACCCTGAACCAGAGATCACTCCTGTTTTCACCAGGAAGATCCTGTTGCCTTTTGATGAGCCTGGACTACATTTTGGGTTGAATGAATTAAAAAAGGGTGATGTGCAAATACATGGGTTGATTTGGGTATTATGGGGAGGTTATTGGGGTTTCACAAAGAAGTAGATACAAAATATCAAAGCCATAATTCCTGAGCAGGGTTGGCAGATGGGCCATTACCCTTCAAAAATTGCTGCAGTTTCAGTGCCGATACCAACTTCATGATCTGCTTTGTTTAGTTATGTCTTTCTCAGATGTCACTATGGTGTGTGCTTAAACAGGATCCCCATTCCAGAAAGTTCATTTATGTAGTATTTATATGGCAGAGACATCTGTCTCTTCTGTGAGCCTGTGTTCTGGTTTTGATTTAGTGTATTGGGTCCCTTTAGTGCCAAAAACACTCTATTCCTCTCTGGCTGATAAATTCTGATGATTGCTCTCATTCTGCTTTCTTATGAGAGGAGACATTTTAATATTGCCTTCTCATCCATCAAACCACTTCTTCATCTCAGGGAGGGAACTATCTGTTTGGGAAGTGATTTCTTGTGTCATTTTCTAAAGGTGAACTCCTCCTGGCCACTGCTTTTAATCATATTTTAATGGCAAAGGGCTTGCAGAGACATTATGTAATCAAAAAGATGGCTTTCCACATCCTTCCAAAGGTTTTGCCACAGTTGGACTCAGCTTGCTTTCTCTGTTCCTTGCCCAGTAATCACGGAGAGGAAAGGAAGGGTGCTCTTCAAGTTGGATGTTTTTCAAGATCAGAGTTGGCTACTCATGCAAAATGTAAAGCAGGGAGCAATTTCTGGAATCTGTGAGTATCATCTCAAGAAGAGACGTGTTTTTACATTCATAACCACCAAAGGCATTTAATTTCTTACAATGAGTCTGTGGTTCACAGTAAATAGCCATTTGTCCTCATGTCCAGAGAACAATAAGATTGCAAGTGTTTTCTGCTGGCAGGAATCAAATATCCTGCTTTTGTCAGTAAGTCTTTGATATGCAGGAGCAGCCATGCAGATGGTGAAAGCAGCCTTATACCACTCCTCTGCACCTGGGCCATCTCATAGGTGAGCAGTAGCAGGATCTGGTTCAGCAGCCTCCAGAGACCAGTGATTCCAAACACTGCTGTTCCTAAACAAGTGAAAAATAATGAGGCTAGGGATAATCAGAAATGTGCTTCAGCACAGTCTGTATCTGGGCAGCATCTATTCTATTTCTGTCAGGCTCCATTTTAGGCACTTTGAGCAAAGCATCTTTTTTGAGTATTGTATTTTCAAGACAACGGTGTGACTCAGGAGCCAGAACTAGTGCTGGCTACTGCCCAGGAACTACAGAGAATACAGTTCTTGTATAATCAAGCCTTAAACAAAATTGAAAGAAAAATACCTTTGTTTCTAAATCTCAGTGCTTTGAGTATTGGCCAGTGCTGGAGAAAGAGCCCCTGGCCCCTGGGAGATGTTTTCCTCTGTCAGGAGGCATCACTGGGTGCAGAGGTGCATTCTAAGTAGTGTGTCAATCATTAGTAGCTGGTGAGGATCAGTGTGAGAGATGAGCTTGAAATATTTTGCTGCTGCATCCTTTGACCTCTCTTTGCTGCTCTTTTCCAACCCCACTACAAATAAAGCTCTGAACTTTATTGTTCTCTTAACCCTAAACCTAATTTTAACCCTAAACCAACTGGGGCTGAACCATGTAAAGTTTTTCTTTGGCTGAACCATTGACAGTCTTCCTCTGACCATTACCTGTACAAAATACTCCTCAAAGCTACCATCTCTGAAGCCTCTGCTTCCCTTTTGCAACTCCATTCCAGCCTCACTGCCATGGAATTACTGGCATTTCTTTCTTTCAGCCCTGATCCTAAACATGGGTTGAGTTCTCCCAGACTTGCATTAGAAAAAAAAAAATACAGTTTTTCTTTTCATCTCTTGTTGGGGTTAGAGAAGGGTTAGGATTAGGGACAGATGTAGAATAAGGGTCAGAAAAGGGTTAGGGTTTGGGCTAGGGTTGATGGAATAGGAAAGCTCTTGTTCTGCCTAGGGAACTACAGCTTTTGGAATGGTTCCTAGTGGCTTCCTCACTGCCAAGATTCCCTAGGGAAACCCCTTTTTAGTACCCAGCAAGGAGATGATTATTTCATATGAGAATGAGGTGGTGCATTCCCGTAAAAAATAACTTGTGTCCTGGTTTTGTTCCAAGTGCAGATGAAGCACAGATAGATTTATTATGCTTCCTTGTAAACCTTAATTTGAATGTCGGTCACTTCATCTTAAGCCATTTTTCTTCCTACAGTGCCCCTTTCCTGGCCCCAGGCATGGAGAGCTGTGGAGGGAGCTCAGACAGGGAGCTTGTGCACAGCAGCACAAGGTCAGTGGAGCAGTTCTCTGCTTCCTGACTCTGCAGAGCAGGTTTGTGTGCAACTGTTTTACTTGAGCAAAACAGGTCTAGTGTGATTATGCTGGGCTGAATGCTCACAGGAACGACACTCCAAATACAGAAGTGACTGAGATGCTTATGTTGTAACCTCCCTGAGGGTGTAAGTATTGGGGGGTTGAGGTTTCCCTTATGGTACAAACCCCTTCTCTGAGCATAGCGACTGAGAAAACAACAAATGGAAATGTGAATAGTGTATAAACACAGTAACAGCAAGCTGCTTTTCTTCCCCCATGGGTGCTGGAGAAAGGAAATCTGAATGGAGAGGGCTGGATTTCTTCTATCTCCACTGAAGAGCAAGTGCATAGTCCTGAATCCAGCATGGTGACATGCTGTAGGCAGTGTTGGAAAGCCAGCTATTGCCATGTCATATCTGTTTTTCCCTTATTCTTGCAGGTCATCAGACTCCGAATTTTGCAAAGGCTCCTTTGTTTTGTTTTGGGTTTGTTTTTTTGTTTTGTTTTGTTTTGTTTTTGTTTGTTTGGTTGGGGTTTTTTTTTGTTTATTTTTTCTTTTCACAATAACCCATATGAGCTCTTTGGTAAATTGCTACTGCGATTTTTTCCACTAACATCATAGTTTTTTGATACTTCAGTTCTGAAGTACCATAAAACCTAGATTAATAGTATAATGGGAGTTTGGAGAGCTATGACATACAAGCAGTAGGTGTCCATGAAGCACAATTATAATACTGAGCTAATCAGCACTGTATTCAGTTGACTAAATTCTCACCTCTTAAATGGCAGTAAAAAACCTCCATGTAAGAAAAATTAAGAACGATGCAAATGCAGGGAAAAGTCAGGGCAAGTTCATCTATTTCAGTGGGCAATGTGTCAGCGCTGTCCTGTTGATTAAAGCCAGTACTATTATTATACACCATACTTCCCAGCTCCTGCAGGTTTAAAGGCACAGAAGGGTAACATACAGCTCCTAATGGGTAAGTTTAAGATGGAATGGGGGAAAATGGTGCATGGGAGGTTTGCAGGGATACTGGATACTGGTACCCTAACACTGTCACAGGCAAAATTGCTCGTTTGAGACCTGCTTCACCACCCTCCATGCAAGGTATGGATGACGCATGTCTTGCATTTCTACAGATCATCTCTGAAGATTTTAGACTTTTTATCATGGGCTCCCTTAACCTTTCATGTTACATCAGTACATGCTCAGCAAATCTGAAGGCAGAATGCACATCAGATAGGTCAGATGAGTCTTGGCTGACCTCAAAGAGTAAATTATACTTAAAAGGAAAAAGCGTTACCTCCTTCATTTATTCCTTACAGGGTTTTTTTTCCGTTTTAATTTTAAATTTTGTGTCAAAACACCCAGAAAATGTCCTCCTTCACCTGTCTCTCTTTCAAATATGGGCTGTATTCAAGACACAATGGTGCAGAGTGGCCCTAATGAAGTTTTATCTCTTATTAAATAGGAACTTTATCCATACTACAGCAGTTTTAGCCTAGTGGTTATGACCAAGCCTGACACACCAGCTGCTCTTTGGCTATTGCACTGATTCTGCACTGGTGACCAGCCTCTGTCCCAGCTCTGCTGCTATTCACCATTTGGGACCTTATTAGCAGGTCATCACTCAATACATGGACACTCATTTATATACTTCTTTTCTAGCTTTCCCTCTCTGTGCCCAGAAAGACCCTTGAAATGCAAATATCCCCCATGATTTTGGATCACAGGCGCTCTCTGCCCGTGAGTGAGGTGGCACAGACAAAATAACCCTCAATAACGTGTCCGAACCCTCCATTTCAGCATTTTCTGAACTCCAGTGTCATAGGGCTCTATTGTGAAAATCGACTAAGAAAGGCTTCACTGAGTGGAGCACATCAAGAGAAAATAAAGAATGAGGCCCTGGTTTCATCCACAGAAGCTGTCATGATTTATTTGCTGTCACTTGAATCTCCATTAAAAGGCTCACTGCGACTTCACCAATTTCTTTCCGTTCTGATTGTCTCATCCTCTGCTGATATTTGAGGCCTGGCTTGTTATATCTGAATTTGAAAGATATGTAGCCACCCGAGCCTGGCAGCATGCTAGCATTAACTTCTCCTACCGATGGGCTTTTGCTGGTCCTTTATGGAAGATGAAATGGATGAATCAACTTCAGAGGCTTTATGGATTGCACAAAACCCATCCTTCTTCCTACCCAAGTAAAGCAAGAAGTCCTGCTAATGAACCCATTGGAGGAGGGCTCTGTCTGCTGCTCTGTGGTAACCACATCCAGAGTGGCTGTGAACTTTTTGAGCAGCCATTTCTAATTTGGGAAGTCTCAGATTTATGTAGCCGTTTTCTTGTTTTAAAAGAAGAAGTCAATACGTATTCACAGTTTGACCCCCATTAAGGACTAAAGTGATGCCACGTTTCACCAGGAGAACGTTAATGCTATCAATTTTTCAGCTTTCCTACTATATTTTCAGCGTGTCATGTCCCTTCATATCTAGCATGTGCTGAGGGACCGCTGGAATTCAATTACTGCCTGTCACTGCTGTTTATATTGATTTATAGATCATCCTTTTTGACAAGTTCATTGCCAAGCTTTAATATGCCTTAATAGCTTTATTGTTTATTAATAGTAATGCAGTGGCCCAATCTCCAGTCTGCATTAAATATCAGCCCTTTCTTTCTGTGGTGGGCTGTGGGCTGCGGAGGATCCGTGGCCACAGCTGGCTCCACCCGCCTCCCCCTGCCCAAATGACTCTGGCCCCAATTCCTTTGGTTAACGACCTCCACAGACTTCCTTCAGCACCTCCAGTAAGGAATTAAGAAGAGATTTGTCTAACAGCTGCTTGTCAAAGGGACTAAAATGCCTGGTCGTGCCGGTGGGGTTTTGGCAGTGCCGCGGGGTACAGGGTGCAGCTGCTGGTGCCGGAGCGTCTCCAGGCACAGGGGAGCCCCAGCACACACCACACCTGGCTCGGCACACAGACCACACCATACCCTAAAGGAGTTGTAGGTTAACACTGCCACTGGTCACATATCTGAACAGGTAACATAAGCAAGACTATTATGGGGAATACAGAGGTGAAAAGGGTTTTTTTTTTTTATGTCAAGCTATGCAGAGTTTTATAATGAGGGCAGAGTTCACTGGCAATTATTGCTTAGCAAAGTTTCCATGGATAGCTATTTTTCTTTCTCTTCTTGCCAACTGGCTATTTGAAATATCAATTTAGCAGAGGAAAAATCCTCCTCAAAAGCAGGAGTCCCCAGGCACAATGGGTCAGGGCTATTTCAATGCAACTGTGCTGTGAGAAAAAGGAATGCCCTCAACGGTAATATAATGTCTTGTATTTCTTAGGCATAAGTTGTTGCACAGTGGTAGGATAAGAGATGAACAGCAGCATATTTCTGAGTATTTTCTGCCTAGAAACATGCAGGCCAAATTTTTCAAATGAAGCTGTAGCTGTTCCTCCATGCGTGGGTCTGTGTGTTTTCCCTGCACCACTGTCAGCTGCCTTTGCTGTGCCAAGCCCAGCAGTTTGTTTTTCAGGGCTGTTTGCAATCCCAGGATCATCTCAGAAGAGAGCTGCTGTAGCTCAGAGGTGCAGGGCTAAGCTGTTTACCCAAGCTGGGGAAACATGAGGCGCAAATCCTTCCCCAAAAAGCAGCTACCAGCAGCTCAGGTTCTGTCACCCAGCACTGCTCTCTCCTGTGAGCTGCTGACAATGGTAGCCAAGGACTCTTTGCTTTCAAGACCCTTCCAGAAAGGTTCCTGTTTCCCGATATCTTGCTCAGCACTGCTAAACACCTTCAGAGAAATAAAATTACTTGCTCATTTCTGCCTTGGTCTGCTGCACTTCCCCAGGAGCATTAGTTCATATATTCCTCTTGCCTTGACTAAAATGATGAGAAATGGATAGTACTTACATTCTTTCTCACACACACACACAAATACATACATAGATGTATTTAAAGAGACAGCTTAAAACTTAAGTTATAGCCCAAGAAAAACAACTAAAGGTGATTTTTTTTTTTCTCCCTCATATTCACTTTTCAAAGTGAATTCAGAGGGAGTTGCCACTTTGGTTGATGAAATGTGACCTGTTTTAATCACTGCTGTCCACTGTCAGATATGTCAGACAATTTAGCTTCAGGTGCATAATGGCAAATTGTTATAGAGACAGAATGATTTTAAGTTTCTAGACAGTGGGAGCATTCCCAGAATCCATTACTGCCTGATTAAATTACTCAGATTTCTGTGTGTGAAGGTTTTGTACAGCAGCATGTAATCCACGAGAGTAACTAATCATATCATATTGATTTAGATGCTGCTAGAAAGGGAAATCTAATTGTAATACTGTGAAAGCTTCTTGGGGAATCTGTACTAATGATTGCATTTGTAATCCCATTTGCAGGTGAAAGTTCTGAAGCGCAGCTGTGAGATGAATAGCAATGCCGACGGTTTGGACACAGCCCTGCAAAATCAGGCTGCAAAAGATGAGACGAGTGGAGGTTGTTCTGATGACTTAGCAGCAAGTTTACATCCTTCTGGTTTTCTCCACTGGTTCTTCTTGGGACTTATAGGAAAAAAATAAAAAAAAAAAAAAGGATGTGAGCAAAAGGTGCAAGTAAAGATGAGAAAGGAGGCAGGATTCAACTCCCCCTCCTGCTTAACTTCAGTCCATCCCAGGAGCCAACATTGTACCCTGAGCTCTGCTGGTGTTTTGCAGGGACTTCTTTGCTCTCTCTTTTTTATCTGAGGACAAACACATTTGAAAAGCACTTTTCATTCAGGGAAATGAAATGCTCACCTGCTTTTCATTTAAATTCTTTATTGTTGTTTTCTTCTTCTTTAAATACAAATTTCTACAGTGTTTCTTTTGTGTCTGATGATTGCCAGCAACTTGATCTGCCTTGACCTTTCGTGCCTGGGCTCTGGCAATGTTATCCTCCCTCTTTTTACCCTTTCTGGAATACAAGGGCTATTAACATGTGGATTATATGAATTGCTTTTTATCTTTCCTCTTTGTGGTACTACTGCAGAGTGGCATAAAAAAAACCATAATGTGATGAATTGCTTTGCTCACTTACTGTCATGGGACTTTTGTAGCTGTTGTTTTTTCACTTTTCTGACCTGTTTATAAAGAAATATAAATAATCTTATAAAGAGAACCCTTGCATCTCTTGCGTATACCAGAGCTTGTGAGGTGGTTTGATGGGCGAGAGGGCACAATTACATGGGAGAAGAGCTACCCCTCAGGCTTTGACAAGCACTGGAAACACTTATGTAGGTTTTTGAAGGTGCAGCAAACCTTCAGTTGGGAGACAGCTCTCTTCAAGACACTGAAACTTCCTTTCCAACATGCAGTGAGGCTTAGCTCACTTTCCCTTTGGCTCCTGCTGGCATAAAATTTTTGAGGACCAAACAGCCATGTCCCTTACAGGTGAGGTCTGGTTTTGACTCTGAACTAGTGACCACTTTTGGAGAACTGTGGCAGAGATATCCTCATCCTTCCCTTGGGAGCTGACTGAGAGATGCCAAGATGGATTTCACTGAGGTGAAATTTCAGGGTGAGCTCTCCTGCTCACCCTGAAAACCACGTCAGGGAGGCCTGCAAAACACCAGGGCTACATGTGCTGCCATCACCTCGCTGAGCACTCCAATGGGATGAAGAGCAAAGCCTGGGACAGGGATTTTCCTGGGGAGCCATCCCAAAGCAGGATTAAAGGCAACAGATATAAATCACAAATTTCATCTGCATCCTTCCTACCGATGCTCTGGAAACTCACCAAGTCCTGCTGTGCATTGCAGCTCATGGAAAAGAAGGGTGGTCACCCAGTTGCCCCTCCCAAGGGGGACTCATTCCTGCTGCAGCAGTTCAGTGCTTCTCAGTTTGCTCTTTTAGTCTGTACTTTGGGTGAGCAGGTATGAGGCAGAATAAACTGGGCAGATGCTACATGATTCCAAAGAGGGTTTAATCTTTTTTACAGTGAAACATTCATTATTTTTATTGAAGTGTATTTTCTTGCACAGTTCAGGTATAGTTTAATCCCATTCATAACAGAGATATTCTGAGATTCCCTGTCTATCAGCGTTCTGAATAATATAAAGACATAAGAAAACTCTGAGAGTTTAAAATAAGTCCCTGTATGGTTCCTAGTCATGAACAGACACTGACTTTGTATTGGGAAGATCAACAAACAAAGTTAAACACTATCTAAATAGCCTTTAGGATATTCAGTTGTGTATAGGAAAGCATTTTACACGAATGTTTAATGGAGGACTCCTATACTGTCTGTTAGGTGTCATTAAAACTCAGGGGTGTTTATTTAATGTAGAGACCCCTCAAAGTTTTAGATAGCATTTGAATTTGGGAAAAACTATAATTTGCTTCCTTGACAGGTATGCAAAAGTCTAAATGTCTTGTAAAGTCATGCTGTGGGTGATTATTTCTGGTAATATGGATTCCCAACAGCTGTGGATCATGTTTCTGAAGAGGGTCTGCTACCAGAGTCAGTTCCTGATCCCTGCCAGCCAGGTACAGGACAACATAGAAGGAAGTAAGCAATCAGGCAAACAAGCCTGGTTCATGTGCTGTGATCCTATACTCAAAGACCACAGTAAATGTGTCATTAAAAGATATTACACTAAAAATATACAAAGATTTTCTGCATTGCTGAGTTCTTCCTGGGGAACCATGCAGCAGTGCCCCAGATATCTGCTGCTGCTCAAAAATGGGCAATAGTAAGAAGAGCATTTAATGAGATAATTTAAGTTAAATAGCATTTAATACAAGATCATCAGATTCTGCCTTACTGTGAAACTACAGCCTCTTTTCCAGCATTATATGAGATATACTTTCCAAAAGTCTCATATTTCCCTGACAGAGATTTCCTCGAGGTCTGAAAAATGCAGAGCAGATACAGAAATGCTTTAATGAATGCAGTCTCCTCTACTGTATCACTTTCTCCTGTTTTTCTGGGCTGCAAAAAAATCAGTAGTGAGACTGGAACTCTCAAATTACTGCTGCCATCCATCTATTTCAGTTTCTCTGGAGATTGCTCCATGTCTATCAACATCTTACTGGGTTGAGGTTTATATGCTGCCATCAGCTCAGCTGCCTCCCTGTCAGCTGGCAGATCTGTGATCTAGGCTATCCTCCTTCTGATTTGATTTCCATGCTTCCCAGTCTTTTGTCTGTGATGTACTCTTGGTAGGTGTGTGAGGACTGTTTTCCAGAGTACATCAGAGTTGAGCTGTCCCCTGTACAGAGGTAATACTCATGTAACAGTATGAGACACACCATGCCTTGCTGAGCTCTACTGGATTGGACTTTTCTTACATCCCCCCCTCACCAGTGTAGCAATTCCCAGCCTACAAACAGGGTTTTTTGACTCACAACACTGGAGCAGCTGAAAATAACTGTGATGAAGGGTAAACAGAGTACAAGGTTGAAGGAAACATTGAATAAAGGGTTACAGGAAGTGGGCTTGTTCTTTTGCCCACATGACCAGAAGGCATGGTCCACCCATGCTGGCATTTTCAAAGCTGTTCCTGCTTCTTTCTTTCACTGCCCAACCTCTGACAATGGCAGGTTCAAACTGTGAGGGTGCTGCTGCTGACCAAAGCTGTTCAGAGACCAAGTGCGAGGCGATGAACAAAAATCTTGAGTCAGAAGGTTTTGAGAGTGTGTGCAGTTGGAGGGGTGGCATCCTCCTGAACATGTGCACCTGCTTGCCCACAGGGCAGCGTGGGATCTGCAGAAAAGGCATCCAATGTGGTCTGGTTTCACACCCTAAGCTGAAGGCCTCCAGCAGGGTCTGACTTTGTGCCCAAAGCCAAAGGGCACCATTCACACCAGGATGGAAGTTTCCCAGCTGAGAAAAGCAACACCTCTCCCCTTACCAGCCTTAACCCTGCGGTTTTCACCCCAGTTAATACTGACCCAAATCTATGTCCCTGAAGGCACTTTTGCATGATGTCTGAGGTTTCTTAAAACAGCAGTCAAAAGAACCCCAAATCCATCAAAAATACCAAATCCAAAAGAGATGAAGTCCTACAAACGAAAACTGATGAGTTTGGCACAGTTCTCCTTTATCATTGCTGAAGCCATAAGGGGCAATCTTGCTGCAGCGGGGTGACGTGCACAGGGCAACCCTGGCTGTGAGATTGCTTAGTGAAGACAACCACGTCAACCACTCTCTCTGGAGTTCCTGCTGTGATACTTCTCAGACAAAGAGGATTACTCCCATTTCATGCTCAGTTTGCATGTTTGTTTAGTTTTTTTTCAGAAAGGGAAAGTGGTTTTTTTTGTGTTATGTGCTTCCCTGTAATTAATCTGTAGCACAGATATATGCTTTCTTGTGCTACATTTCTGTTTCTCAGTATATTCAGGTTTTATATCTCAGTCAACATATTACTTCCCCCTGAAAAAGAATTATTTCTGTAATCAGATTAGTGCTGAATTTATACTGAGTCTGAAGTACAGCTTTACTCACTTGATTATTCAGTTTGCTATAAATGTTGGGAATAAATTCCAAGCGAGCAAATCAAGCAATTTATTTTTTTACTACCCTTATACATATTTCTACTTATTTGCCATCTACCTTTACTACACCAACTCAGAGTAGACAAAAAAAAGGATGCTTAGCACGACTGCAGGGCCTATCTGAATGCTGAGATAAGAGCTTTAAACAATTTTTCCACTAAAATACTCCCTAAATTTCCATGAACTTTCTTCTGAGGTAAAAGCAGGGAGGATTTGGACTTTTTTTTTTTTTTTTTCACACATATATTACTCCTCTGAGATGTTGAAAGATGTTATGATGGAGAGCGACTTCCCTACTACTGCATTAGTGACATCACTGTCAACACAGTTACTGTGTTAATGGTAACCCAGGGATATTCGCCCACTGCAGCCGTTAATGCAACATGATCCTCAACTTGTTTTTGTGTGAGCTTCTATTTGGTCAGCTTATGTTGAAATTATCCAGGCTGGATGGCGTGTGTGCTTTCTGCAAACAGCGCTCCCTGTGAGTGGTATTATTCATCTTAAAGGCAGGTGTTTTAGGACATTTCTAGGACAAATATGCTGGATATGAAATATGGACATAAGTGTGATATGTGTATGAACTGGGAAGATGCACAAGTGATATAATTCTTTCAAGTTCGAAGAGGTTTCTTTATTTCTTAAAATTTCTTGAGTGTTAGTTAAAGAGTTAATAAAAGTAAAATCTGATGTTGCCAAGTTATTAATTTTCCATTCAGGAGTGGGTTGCTCTGAATTCAATTACCCAGCTGCAGAAGTGCTTCCCAGTATTTGATGGCACCTACTTAAAAGTGTAAACGATGGTGTGCACATGAGTACACACTAATCAGAAATTGAAGGCTTTGCCTGTCACGCCAAGGTTGGTCGTTGCAGAGTGTGGCAATGTCAGGTGGCCTGTCCTCTGCAGGGCACCACATCCCTGCCTGTCAAGGAGCAGTGCCCGGCGCAGGTGCCTCACGTCAAGGTGAATCGATAGCACAATCCAGAGCTCAGCCACTTCCCAGAAACCTGCTGTCCTGCCAGCAGTTGAGCACAAGCTGAAATAACCTTCCTGCTTACTGCAACTGAATCAGCACTTGAAGGACAGGGATGATAGCTGGCTGTAAAGAGGAGAGGCTGATTTTGCGGGAGAAAAGCTGAGGAATCCATTTCAGAGTACCTTGGCTACAACTATCGGGAGAAGACCATGGGATTGCTTTGATGGTAAGCTATTTGACTTGTTTCACATATGCATTATGAGTTTGGATGGAAGTATATAAGACAATACCTTCAGTATTATTTCCTTTTCTTTACAATTCACAATTTTTAAAGGTCTGGCAAACTCCCTTTCCATGAAAACAACAGTCAGGCTTGAAATAATCCCCTTCAAGCTGAGAAGTGTCCTTGAATACTGGGGGTCCTATGGGGAATACAGTTTTCTTGGTAAGTAACCAATGGGCAGTTTTCAGTCTGAAAAATGTACCCATGGTGACTTGATATCTCAGCCTACCTGATGATGCACTGACTGGCTGTGGTTATCTTTGAATGCCAACTTCTCTCCCATCCTAGCTGGTCTCCCACCAGGGCTGCAGGCAGGCACAGAGCAGGCATATGGGTCATCCCTGCCATAGGGCATGTGGGTAGTTGTCCCCAGAAGGCTTAGATATCATTCCCCAGCAGGAGGGACACATTGTGTAAAAAATACATTTCCAGGATTTCTCACTGTCTGATTTAATTTTCATTGTCTTGAGGGATGAAGTTGCCAGTGCTCACATCGGAAGAGTCCCTCTAGGAGATGAACAATCAAATCAGATCCCCATGGCAGGAAGTACTCCTTCAGTCTCAGCTTTCCTACCCATAATGTTGTTCTCATTAATTTTGCTCCTAACAATATCTCTGTGTATAAATAATTCTAGTCTCTCCTCTGTTTTCACAACCATTGGGGATTTACACAGCTTGAAAGAAGTAAACTATGCACTGAGAGTATTGTAAAATGGATAAAAATGCACTTCCAGAAATATCACATTATATAAGCAGAACCCAGGGCACCCTGCTCACCCAGGTGGGCCACACCCTGATGCCCTTGCAGAGCCAGAAAGACCATAGAGCATGAAAGGTAACTTTTTTTTTTTTTTTTTTTTTTTTTTGCATAGTATGGTATTGCCTTTTTTTTTTTAAATGATGTAGGGTAAGGGATGCTTTAGTATCCTGTTAATTCCCATGTTGTTATTAAAACACTAGAGCAACCTGAGGTGGTGCTACACCCTCTTTTTGTGTATGTGTGTGGAGTTCTGAAATTCTATTAGTAAATAATAATATCTAAATAATTTGCAAATGATTTACCAATTCTATCATGTTGCAAGAAAAATACAGGGTTGCAGGTGCCTTCAGCTTCTCAAGGGAACAAGCAAGAGCACTCCAAATCTTCTGACTGGTTTAGGGCACTCCCAGTTGGTCATCCTTGGCTAGTAAACATTCATGGGTGTCAGCACTGATAGGAAGCAAAATTTCTCTGCAAGGTAACATCTGGAAAGCAAATACTCTTGATCTTACTTTCTTGGTGCCTGTTTTGCAAGATCTTTGCAATGGAATTGAAGTCTAGTGAAAATAACATCTTTCTTTCCCCTCCCATCTGACTATCTCCAAGCTGTTATACTTGCATAGATGTTTAGCATCATATGTCAAAAATACTGTCAGCTCTACTTCAGAAACAGTGCAGCCGGGGCCCAGGGGAACCTCTGAAATTCTTCTCAGGTACACAAGTGTAGTAGACTGGGACCTGGAAAACCTGGTCCTTTTCCATGATGTGATAGAGTGTTCCCTAGGGATTTGCTTTTTCTGTATCCATATTGTTCAGGTACCAGGGTCTGGAGGCCAGGGGATTTCCAGCCATCAGCAGCTCCTGCCAATCTCTGCCTTTCCTAGCCCTGCAGCCCTGACAGCACAGGGGAGGGTGAAGGTGGCTGGTCACCACACAGGTGGTGGCACCTGGGTCACATCTGTCCTGCAGGCAACATTCCTGGAGGCTGTGCTTATTTCATTTTTTTTTTTTTTTTCTATTTTTCACCTGGTATAAGAGGAGAAGGTTGACAGCCATGACACACAGTCTCTTCCTCAGGCTACTCTGCCAGAGCTGCTTTCCTCATCTGCAATCTCAAGTCATTTTAAATAACTCCCCAGCAGCTCTAGCACACAGTAATGTGATTAGGGCACTAACTTCTCTGACCATATTGCTTTATACTGCATTTCAGACAGTAAATGCATTCTTCCCCTTGGAGCCACCTCTCACAGTCGCCCCAGGTGCCAGAGATGTTTATAGCAGCACATGAATTCATCACTGTGCCCCTATGGCAACAACTGCACTTGTGTTCACCCTCTCTCCAATCACAGACAACAGGCATCCTGGAAGATTTTAACAAGAGCAACTACCATGTCACCCTGCATCCCTGTTTTGAAAGTGTGATGACATTTCAGGCCATGGCAGAGGAGGCACAGTGGTCACAGCAGGGACAGGATGCGGGGCTGGGTGCAGCAGGCAGCCGGCAGTGGTACGAGCAGGGAGACGAGAGCACAACAATTAAACAACACATTCTGTTTCTTGATAAAGACAATATTTTCATAGACTGTAAAATCACTTTTCCTAGCAATGGCTGTCATCTTTCTTGATTTAGTACCTATGGTGCTGACAGTTTAAAGTCATGCTTATTTTACAGGTAGCTTAAACAAATCTCTGGGAGAGATGCTCTTACCCTTTGAGGAAGATGGACTGGGTCTCTTTCTGCAGAGCAATAGCCCTTAAACTGGTGTCTATGGAACTGTGAAGAATTTGCTTTGTCCCAGGATTTGAGGGGAGAAAACCCATTCCTCCTAGAGAACACACATTCCCCTGGGGAGATCTCTTCTTTCACTACAGATGAACAAGTAATCAAGGGAAACCCTCTAAGAGAATAAATGTCAGAGAAATGGGATTCCTGCAGAGAGTTGTAGTTCAACCACATCTTCACCTGAAGCAATTTGACCCTATGTCACTGACTTCATGTTCCTTAAGGAAAACCAGTAGGCAGTGCTGTGTCACTGAGCCAGCTAGTGCAGATCTGGGCAGCCACGCTGCGTGCTGAGGTCTGGGCTCCTGCGATCAAAAAAGCCCTTCCACTGAGCAATTCTCTGTTAGACACAGTATGCTGTAAAATATGCAACTTTCTCCATGTTAAAATAATGCCTCTCATCTTGACACAGCTTGTTAATTTTTCCAGTGGTCTTCTCCTTCACTGGCAGTTTCAAGCACCATAATGTAAAGACAAGCTAGGAGCTTTATATATTGCAGCATGACATATTTAGTGTCAGCTGAGTTTTCCCAAGATTGTAGGATGCTGATAACCAACTCAATAATACTTCAGCTCTGCAGGACAACCAGTGTAGTTTATCAGTCTGAAAAAAGGCTCACTATCGTCTTCATATATAACTATTGTGACAATATGTCATTTAGGGATTTTACAGGGAGAAGCTGTCTTCCGAGATTCACTGCTATGTATCATTTTTACGCAGGTTTATGTTTAGTGGCACTTACAGGTGACTAAGATAGAGTGGTACTCTTTACTATGAGATGAAGTTGTGTGAAAGCTTCGCTGTACAAACACTGCACTCTTTAAAGGTTGGTGTCACCCAGCAAAGTACCTCCAATACTGAGATGTAACAGACTGGATCTATCATTTGATTAAATAATTATTTCTTATGAGAAGGGGAAATCAGTTTGTAAAAATCATAGAATGATTTAGCTTGGAAGGAACCTCCAGACGTCTTAGGGTGGGGCAAGTGTCAAAGGAGAGCAGGTTGCTCAGGGCCTTGCCCAGCTGGGCTTTGAGCATCTCTACAAATGGAGACTACAAACCAGATTGAACATCCTTTTCTAGTGTGTAACTATTCTCACTGTAAATACTCTTTTCCTTGTGACAGTCTGTCATTTCCCATGCTGCAACCTTTCCTAGTTGACTGTGTATCACTGCAAAAAGCCTGGATTTGTGGCACTGGAAGCCAGTCAGCCAGCTAGCCCTGTGGTACTGAAAGCCAGCACTTCCACTTCAGGCAGGGGAGAACAGCAGTGCAGCTGCCCTTGGTCTGCTTTTCTCAAGGCTCAGCTAAGCCTGTTTCCTCAGAATTCTCTCACACATTACATCTCCTGACACTTAACTCTCTCAGTGTGCTGGACTTCTTCCAGTTAGTCCACATGTATACTCTTCCAGCTTGTTGAGGCTACTCTGAATGTCCTCCCCATCCTCCTGCCTACCCACCTATCCTCTAATTCACTGTTACCTTGCTGAGAGTACATCCCCTCCCAGCAGTCAGGTCACTGATGAAGGCATCACAGAGCACCGGCCCCAGGACTGATCTCCAAGAAGCACCACCTGCAGCTGGCTCCTGGGTAGACACTGAAACAAAAGCCACTGTCCTTTAAGCTCAATAGTCTGGCCAATTTTTATGTCCCTTCTGGTCCACCTGCCTAGTCCCTACCCTTCTCACCTGGCTACAAGGTCACCATCTACTGTGCAGAACATTGAAAGCTCTGCTAAAATCAACACCCGCTGTCCTCCCGTACTGCAGAGCCAGGCACTGCAGCACAGGGGCAATCAGGCTGGTCATCAGTGATTTGCCCTTCTTCCTCCAGCCTTTGTCTTTTATCAGATGAAGTCTCTTACAGGATGTGATGTGTGCCTCGAGAAAGTACGAAGATACAGCACTCTCTTCTCCAATGGGAAGGACATGAAAAGGCACAAATCTGCACCCTGTTAATCCAAAGACTTTAGGTACGTGAAAACTTTTCACCGCAGTGAAGAAATTAAATCCAAGTCTAGCACTTGCCTCCTCCTAGAGACAGGAGATTGTTGAGCACAAGCACTCGACTGTAACACTCAGTCTCTGTCACCCCAGATTTTGCAGTTTCTGAGAAAAGATACATCTAATTCAAACAGGACCTTGCTTTGGTTTCACAGTGCCAACCCAAGCTGGAGAAGCACTCTGTCAACTGCCAAACTCTGGTGTCTCCATGTACCAGAGACAAGAAATACTCTTATTGCTCCTGTCACCATTATTTACATATTTGCGTTATCATTGCACTCACAGACCAGGCTTCCCAACGCAGGACAATGCAGAAAGACTAAGATAAAAGGATGGCTCCTTCCCTGCAGCACTCCTATGCTGAGCCACTGTTTTCAGCCAAGAGACTGCCAGGTGCAGTTCTGTGTATATGTGAGAAGCCTGAGCTTAATTTTTTTTTTTATTTTACAAAATTTAAAAGATTTTTGCAGTAAAGAGCTATATTTTATGGTGAACAAGACAGAGGGAGAACAGCCTCAGTATAATTAATTGTTGAGTACTGCAGCCCTAGCGGTGCTGACTCACCTCAGTAACATGAGGGGGGGGGGTGTCACACTGTCTCGTACCTCCACCAGCTAATCAGGACCTCGTTTCTTTCAGCAGTGAGAAGATTGCCAGGTCCAGACCTTTCAGCTCTGTTCTGCATGAATGTCCAGGCAGGATTTATCAATTGCACACCTTAATCACATTCCTTCTTCTAGTTCTGAGGATAAGGGAAAGTGCTTTTGCTGGGACTGTTCATCAGATTTTGTAATGCATTTATGAATTGGGGTGGTGTGAGCTGTGGAAGAGGCACAGAAATATGCACCCATTTTTTTTTTTATATGATTATCTGTTAGTGTAAGGGCAGTACCTGACCACTGTAAGGTATCAGTTCAAACGTTATCTTTGAGGGAGATAAACATCTATGAAAGAAAAGGTAAAAATCTGCAGAAAGCAGTGGGAGCAAATCTTGGGAAACAGAGAGCTCAGAGTTTTCAGAAAAACCCTGTGATTGTTGTATATTGATCACCATTACCAATAAGTGTAAAGACCAAAGAGTACTACACTGATGGATAACACTGGGGCTGATTGATCAAAGTAACCTAGCAAGGATAAAACAGAGTTTTGATAGGATCAGATAAGCTAGACAGGGAAGAGACATGATATTCTTGTCCTCTGTACAAGTTCTCTGTCTCTACAGTATTGTCCCTTGCAAAATATCCTCTCTGCTGCCTCTAAAAATAGAAATTGAATAGACAGAAACTGGATATAAAGGTGGAGGCATTAAAAAAAATGCATGTGGCCAAACTAGTACAGAAGAGGGTCCCAGCTTGAAGAAAAGAAGATACTTTCTTTAAAGTGCTGCTCATTTCAATATAGGGATATGCCAGGAAAGTAGAGATGCAGACCTATTTCCTCATGTACGGCCTTGCTAAAATTTATTTTTCAAGGGCTATGGCTTACATCTGATATATGAATGCTTGCTCTTCCATTAGGATACAAAGCTTCTGCTTCCTTTAAGAAATATTATACTTGCCCAAGTCTCCTGAAATCCCAACACAATCTGTGCTGTTCAACTCTCTCCTGCAGACCACCCTGGTGGGATGTGCTTTTGACAGCCTGCTGTCAGAGCATTTCCCTCCAGGCAAATTCTCTTTTTAAAATTCCTGACAGAAACTGCTTCTGAAAGGTTTCATTTTGTAAGTGCCTTTCATTTGTTCCCATACTGAAACGTCCTGGAAACTAGATTACCTTCCCCTGGCTGTCTCTGGTGGGTGCTCTTGTACCCCAATAGAAGGATGCAGGTTTTCTGGTCTGATTAAAAGAATAATTTAAATTCAGCATGTATCCAGAAAGCATGTCTAAAGATCTGCTGTACGTGAAATCTTGCAATAACTGGAGTAGACTCTATAGTGTTAATTAGAAATTACGTACATGTCCAAAAAATATGTAAATAAAGTATAACAAGCTAGGAATGCTAAAGATCACAAAGACTGAAGGTACTCAGCAACACCTAATTAAAGAGACTGCCAGTGTAACTAATTAATGAATCTTCTTTTTCAAGACAATTCTTCTAAACCACAAAGCTCTAAAATGTGACTTTTCACATTTATTGGAGAACAGGCACTTAAAATCCCTTTCCAGTTAGAGAACAAAAGTAATGACACTTGCACCATGACTAGTGCCCTGTGGAGTGGGCATAATCAGAGTGCAGAGGTCCAACCAGGCTGGAGAGTAGGTGCCTGTGGACCACCTTTATGGATATTGGTCTAAAACAACATGTACAGCTGCTACCTAAAAGATTACATAAGTTCTGTCCTAAGTAAAAGCTTTCCAGAAGCTTTAACCTTTTTCCTTTCTATTACTCTCTTTTTCTGAATTTAAATAAGTGAGTCTAATACAGACAGCATAGGGTGGAAGAAAAGGGGTTTGTAAAGCAAAACCAGAGAAGCAGCCAACTGCAATAGAGGGACAGACCTTTGAGTGGTAGTCACCTCAGTGCTTTTGAACTAATGCTTTGTTTCCCAAATAAATCACAGCTACTGAAGGAGGAGACAGCTTAAAGGGTGGCTGTAAAGACCCTCTGTTAAGAAGAAGAAGAAACTGTTGGCCATGATTAAAGGAGCATGAATAATTTTGAAGGCAGCTGCCCCATAAGTGGGACTGTGAAGCCACTCATCAGTTTATCAATCATGAGGAAGAGTTTGAGGGAGCAAGATGTCTAAAAATGGGGTTGGTTTCCCTAAGAGTTTAAAAATAAGGTTCTTTTTTCTTGGGTTTTTAAAAATGATGGACACAGTTGCCCATCCGTATCTCTGGCAGATGAACAAATACACAAATATAAAAAAAATATATATGCATCTGAGTGACACACACTACTCCTCTGAAGTATCAAAAGAAAAGATGCAGACCCACCTCCTTTGCTGCCAAACTGGCTACTGACTTTTGCCCATTGCTGTAGAGGTAGGACTGAAAGCAGATGTGCTATCAGCATGCAAAGATATAATGAATTGAGTCAAAGTTTATAGTTCTATATTGCAAGGACTATGGTTACTGGCAGTTATCTGGAGCCTGTTTTAGAGAGGTATGTCGATTTTGTGGGTTTTTTTAGCAGGGAAAGGAAGAAATCATGTCCTACATTTGTTTTTTTTATTCAAACGCTATCACTAATATTTGTGTTCAGCATTTCTGTGCGAGAAGCTTGTGAAGTAAAATTGTTGAACGCCTGTTTCTGTAGCTTTGCCAGTAAGTGGTGCTAGCTGCACAGTTTTGTAGCCCTTCCAGGAAAATTAATGGTAAGACTACAGCAGGTCCCTTTTTAAAGGATTATGTTTTTTGAGGAAAATATGCAAATATAAACTGTTTGAACAACACAACTTGGGAAATCATCCTCTGATCATTTTAGGGCTGTGATAGGCATGTTTGAAGAGGCAGTGTCCGATTCCTTACGGTTTCTGGACACAGCATGTGTGCAAGCTCTGCACATCAAGGGGGTTGCATTCTTACCAACATTTACCTGTCTTGGGTGCATCCTGTATTGGCTGAGTAAGCACAGAGTAGTTGTATAAATATACACTTATGCATGTGTATATGCTGATATATATGTGCGTAGACTGAGCACTGCAGTGCTCGGACCTGCTGCAGTTCTGGATTCATGCGTGGATGCCCCGTTACTATGGGGATTGGCTCCGCTGAGTCCTGTGACAGTAAAATCCCAGGCTTGCATCTAGTCATCCAGGGAGGGTTAAAAGGCAGAGAGCCCTTTGGAGGGGGAAAGCATATTTACTGCTCAAAAACATGCTAAATGGGCATATATTCACCTGCACGCTTGAGTGCCTCCAAAATAGGGAAAGTATTAATCCTATCATCTGAATAGCACTTATCAGCAGAGGATTTGCTTAAGAAGATTTTCTATCTTGGCCTTTTCAAGGAGGGGTGAGGCTGTTCCAG
The DNA here is from genome assembly GCF_022539395.1 of Myiozetetes cayanensis. NCBI lineage: Eukaryota > Metazoa > Chordata > Aves > Passeriformes > Tyrannidae > Myiozetetes > Myiozetetes cayanensis. The sequence continues at coordinate 15,464,083 of NW_026087521.1, forward strand.
CAGCTGGTGGGCAGCTCAGGGAAGTCTGCCTGTCAAGAGAAATAAAAATGGAGACTCAGCTAGTGAGAAGGCATCAGCAGATGTGAGTGGAGGTGATGAGCTACATGGCTGTGGGTTGGGATGATGGTGGGGCTCAAGGCCAGGGGTGGCATTTTACTGATCCTGCCAGATCCCCCTCTGTGCCAGGGGGACCCTCAGAGGCAAAAAGCCAGAATCTCCATACCAAGTCTAAAGCAAACCCGTGTCTAATTTCTGTTGGAATATGAGATTAAAGGTACTGATGGGCATGGAGGGCTTTATAGGGTGGTCACCCTGCATGCTCTGACTCAGGGTAAATACTCATTTATTTCAGCAAGAGAGGTAGGACTCTTTATATCTCTTTATTTGTCCATCAGAGCCATGGGATTCTGCAAGAGAGAAGGGCCAGAGCTCTTCTTCCTGACAATGCCAGAGCAGGGAAGCTCCTACGAGTACAAGAGTAGCCTGAGTTTTGTACCAGCAAATTTTGGCACCTGGGCTGTCTTCCTCCCTTGCTCTCATGCTGCATTTTGGTGCCCTCCACAGAATCTGATTTCTCCCCTCAGAATCAGCCCCAAAGGAGCCAGCTAGAGTGAGATCCTGGTCTCTGAAGACCCCCCCACCAGAGTGTGGGTCTTTGTTATGAGCTGGGGACTGCCATGAAGTCTCCACTCCGACAAGTCAGACTGCACACTGAGTGGGGAAGGGTTGTGGAGTTGCAGACTTCTCCCTACACTCTGAGAGCATTTCCAGGGGGTGGTGACTGATGAAAAGTCCTAGAACAGGTACTATCCAAGGCAGGCCCAGGGGTCAGTGCTGGAGGGAGAGCCTTGGGAAGTTCTCCTCTTCTGTGCTGCCCATGTTTAAGTCCCCTAAATTTTGATTTCCACTGCAGAGGACGAAAAACAAAAGGAAAAGAAGTTAGCCTCTGCAGAGCAGTCCCGAGGGATGTCTGTACAACCCTGGTTTCTGGAAAGGTGAGGGAGGAGTCCTCACAACAGGAGGGAATTTTTAATTAGATCTACTCTTGCCCGCAGAGAGGAGCTTGCAGGGAGCAGGTGGAAAAGGCTTTTAAACACTGCAATTGAACTGCCTTAATCAGAACATCTGGTAAATCTCTTGAGGAGGGGATGGCACTTTAGAAGGCAATGGAAGGAATTCTCTTCCTTGACTGCTGCAGGCAGCTGATGCTTTTCCAAGCCCCTAATGCTGAAATGTAGCCAGCATCCTCACCACCCTATAGGCTGGCCCCATGTCTACTCCCCCGCTAGGGAAAGGAGAACTTGCAGATTGGAGTGAGAAAAATAGGCAGCTACTCACTAACAGTGAAAACCTGAAAGCTTGCCCAAAGAAAAGAAAAAATGACTGTGAGAAAATTCAGTCAAACATGTTTAAGGGCTCTAACCTCAGAAATCTCGTCTGTTCTAGTGCCTGCAATAGGAATTGCTTTCTCAGAGTTGCATGTCTGCTTTGGTGTGAGCAGTTCCTCTGCTAAATTACTCTGCCCATGACAGAACAAGCTAAGTCTGGGGTCTGTCCTGCAGAAACACACCTTTGGCATTTTAAAGCCAGTGTTTTCTCCTCTGTGTGTTTCCAGCATAATGTGGATTTGCAAAGGTGACTGAAAAATGGGCTGTGCAAAGTCATTAGCAACATTGATTCTCATTATTGTAGCATATGCCAGTGCGAAAACATCCAGTGTTTGTAAGATGGATTGGTTGCACCAGCTGGGCTGAGAGTGCCTAATTAGTTAAAATACACAGCATCATAAATGCCAGCATTGACAGCTGAGGCCTTGCAATGTCAGTATGGTGAGCAGCATTAATTTGTGCTGACATCAGACTGCTTCCTCGGTACGGGTGCCAAATCCTTGCTCTGTGCTGCAGCCAGAGTTCTGCTCCCAAACGCTGGACAGTGTGTGCATCATGTGAAACTGGCCCAAGGTACAGCCACAGTTGCTGTGAAAGGCAACAACAGCAGGAGGAGGGGCAACACAAGGCAGAATAGGCTCTGTGGGAGGCCATCTAAGTGCTGTGATGTCCTTTTGCTCAGCCCCCATAACGCAAAGAGCTGCAGGAGTGTGCAGGCAGGGACTCCCCATTGCTCAGTGTGCAGCTGTCCCAGAGAGGGGAAAGTCAGCTCTGCCTTGTGGTTTCAGTACAAAATCAAAATAGAGATTCTCTGAGTGTGCATCCATCTCTACGAAACTGCCTCACGAAATTGAAGTCCTCTCCTATCATGCAGCCTGACTTTTATCCTGGCAGTGGCAGCTTGGACACCTGTACTGGGGCAGTGCCTGGGATTGCTCAGCAGCATGCCTGAAGGGGTCCCATCCTGCATGGCTGCTGTGGGGGTTCTTTGCCCTCATCCCACCCAGGAAAAGTCACAACCTCCGGCAAAATGCCCCAATTCCTCTCTCTGCTTCCCCAACACAGTTAATATAACCTTTGCCAGGGAGAGCATCTCCTGAATCAGAGGGCACTGTGCCAGCTGATCTGTGAACTATTTAACCGATTTTTCATTAACCAGCAGCTTATGGAGAAGTTGCTAAATTTTATGGACCATTAGCAGCTTCTGACGTTGCAAATGACTATGAAATTCAGGGTCTTGCAGTTTTGAATCTTGTAGGTTTGATAAATAGCCCTCGTTGGGAGCTTAGAGGTTTGAACAAATGCACTCAGTCGGTATGGCCCCATATGAACAAGCAGTTGGTGGTGGGGGGAACCGAGGGGATGTGGGGAATGTGGAGATGGGAGTGACTGCAGCAACCCACAAGCCTGACTGTGCTTCCCTGAAAAGCAGGGAGCTTTCTTTAGCAAAAATGATTTTGAGAAATGTTATATTGAAAGTGGTTCATGAAAGTGTTGGAGAGTGGGAGTGAGGCAGAAAACAAGTGTTAATGCCACCTTTAAAATACGTATTAATGAAGAGCAGGGGAGGGCCAGGAGTGCTGGCTGCTACTTATGCATGTGTAGCTGGACATCTGCAAAAATGTCATTTATCCTCATTTTATGGCTAGGAAAATTCCATTGCAGAACAACAAAATAAAGAACCCCAGGCCACAGACTGAGTACAGGTTTGTCCTGGCCCCAGCCCCTCTTCTGTTTGCACAGGTCCCACAGCAACCTGCTGCCTTCAGCTGGCCCCTGCACAGGGGCTAGCCCTGATTGTCCCAATTTCCCAGCTCCTAAAAGTGTTCCAGCAACTTTGCAACAGAAATAAAAAGTTACTGCTTCTGCCTGGCTGAAACTTATGTGGAAGATGATTAAACCCCAAAATTTGAACCTAACGTAAACAGTGAGACTTAGAAGATAAGGTGTTCAGGTTTTCTTCTTTTTATCTAATGTTCATCTTCTAAGTAAAATAAGGCTGATGCTGGCAAGAATAGCCCAGCACACCCCTGAGGTCAGCTGGGGACTGCACTCAAAATCTCTGTGCTTCCCGGCAGGCAGAGCTTCCCTCTGGGGATGGGGATGGCAGGCCTACCACTGATCTGGCAGAAGAGTGCAGTCCCTGCTCTCACACGGGTTAACAGGCAAGGGCAGAACCCAGTGCCATACCAGGCTGCCCTGCAGCCATAGAAAGAACACTTAGCCCAGAAATTCACTAAATAAGATGATGATTTGGCCAACAAACCTTGTTAGCCTTTGACTGACAATCCACACATCCCAAAACCAGCCACTGTGGCCACCTGAACACAAGAGCCTTTCTGATGATGTTCATTTTGGTTTTGATGAAGGGAGATTGGTACAGGCAGAAATGTAGAGGACAAAGCTTGGGTCACATGTGGAATAAATGCTCAGCTGAAATTTCTGCTCCCTTGCAAAGGAAGCTGAGATTCAAGGGGCCCACCAAAGCCCCAGGCATGCTGGAGAAGAGCCCTGCCTGTGAGGCTGCCCAGGTGCAAAGCAGTGTCGACAGCGACACGTGCTGGCACAGCTTGGCTGGCAATGGGGATACAAAGAGACAGATTTTGGCACCTTGCTCTGAGGAGGAGGGGGAAGAGATGCTATTTCCATGCACTCTGGAGGAGGGTATGGAAAGCCATGGCTGGTCCTGCTAATGAAGGAGAAACCTGAGCTTCCCTTCATGTGTTAAATATGCTGAGTGCATCCTGGCGGTCTCCTCTCCAACCTGCTTCTCATTGCTGGGATGAAAGCAGATGTGATCCATATGCTTGGGCTTGAGTTTTCTTCTGCTTCTCAACATCACAAAGAGGTTCCTATTTGGAAGCCCAGGTTTATTTGTTAGAGCACTGCAGAGGGATGAAAAAACGAAGTAGCTTGTGCTCTCCACTGAGCTGTGGGCCAGAACTCAAGCCTAGCACCGAGGGACCTACCCAGCCACCTCAGACAACAGGCCCGTGCTGGATAGGCACCATGGCTTTGAACCACGGCTGCTATCAGAGTTCATATAAAATGGAAAAAAAGGAAGAGCTGTAAAAGCAAAGAACGGGACAGAAGTGGGACTGAGAATTCAGACAGACTGGCATTTAAAAATTAAAAGAAGATTTGAAAATAGGGAAAACATGAATCAGCAGTATGGAGTCACTGGCAATAGACGGCAGAGACTTCATTTGCAAGTGAAAATTCACACCCACCCCTCATCAGTGTTGCTACCTGATGCTTCGTATCCAAAAAAAGATAAATGTGTTAATGCATGTGTCATCCATAACCTCTCTCAAAATATAAAGATCCTGAGTAGAAATTCCAGTTAGGATTTAAATATTGAATGGTAGAATGATGAACTCATTCCTGTAAAGTGTGCAGGGTGGGCACTGGGGCAAATGTGATCTGCTCCAAGCAATGCAGTCAACAGTCCATTCAATCCTTGGTCTTTCTGATCTGGAGATCTTCCCAGAACATTGAATGCAACTCAGTATCAGCTGGGGGAAAGTATGCATTTAATGAAAAAAGAGTAGTGAGAAATCAGATTCGACAATCTGAAAGTATGCACGAATATATATTAGATCTACTTAAGGCAGAAGGGTGAGCTCAGATAGCACATAATGTGTATGTTGGCAATTCAGAAGGAGATCAGTCAGGGTAATATTACAAACATTTATCTGTGCTGCTTTGATCAGGTTTTCTTTTGAAGTTTCCTGAGTCAAAAATATTCAAGCAAATGATTTCTCTCTGCATTTTGATACCTGTGCTTCTAAACAGTCATTAAATGAGCATGTCCAAGAAACGTGAGGAACAAACCTCAGCATCTGTGCATACCTGTGTATGAGCCATCCAGTCTTTGCTGTACCCGTCCGTTCCTGGTTCTTCTCTAGTGTGGGTTTAAGGAGTGAAAAAAATTTGTTCGTCTCCTCAGAATTTAAAATACTTCATTATTCTCTGTGTGGACCAACCAATAACCATCTCTTTAGGTGCAAATGTGTTTGGATGGACTGTCATCTAGCATAGTTACAGCAGTTTGGAATCATGCATGAGCCTAGAGAGCAGCACCACTAGTTTAAAAAAAAAATAAAAAATTCTTTAGATGGCAGTGGAGGACCCCTTGAGAGAAGTACATTCCCCGAGTGTCCACAGCACCCAGTATAAGAGTATGCTTGGCTCTATATTCCCAATAGTGTTAGACATGTGTGTCTCTCCTCAGAGAAATCAGAAAACTGCCTGGTGTAGCTATAGAGTTGAGAAGAGCCTAAGTGCTTCTAGTGCACATAGACCCACAGCTGGCATCAAAACGCTGACTGTGGAAATAAGACAACATTTGGCTGACACCTTGGTTCTGACAGGTGCTGCCCCCACTTTGGCCCAAACCTGTTGGATGTCCATTACTTGGCTAGGGTTGCAGTGTTATGGCACAGTCAGTGCTGTCACTAGAGGTGCTGGTAAGTTGCACAGAGTTACACCTACACAATGGCGTGCTCATTTTAGAACTCACCTAATATCATGCCATATTAATAAGCCAGATCCATCCTTGCTGCTGGCACTGTGAAATGCTGCTGCATCTTCAGGGGAATGTGATTTACAAAACGCTCGTCTCCTGAGGAGAGCCTCAGAAGAAAGTGTGCTGTATTTCTTTCATATTCTTAAAAAAAAAAAAATAGTCATGGCATGGAATTTTTATTAATTTAATATCCAATATTCAACCCTGTTTGGACGCCACTATATTTTCTTTCATTTTAAGTTTCTCTCTATTTGTATTTGTTATAAAAGAGGGTTAGGTAAGTTCAAGTCCTCATAAGAAGTCCTCAAATAGTTTTAAATTTACAGGTTGAAAATGCACTTAAATTATGTGCGAAGAGTCCCATAAAAACACAGTACTTCATAAAGCTGGAAAGCAAACAACTGGAGAAACACTTCTTACATATTTTTGGGACCATCTTTACTAATTCGCTTTTATCCTTTTTTACCTTTGAACAACCAATGAATTTGAGGGTCTGATGGACAATCAAGGTGTGCGAGGACATTTATTTAGGGTAAGTCATGAGCAGAAGAGGAAAATGTACTATTTGCATCAGAGTTTGCCATGTAAGGGGAAATCATCTCACACTGAAATGCTAACTGAAGTGATTTTAAACTAAGCTGACAGAGTCAGGGTTAGTGAATCACCACGGTCACAAAGTGCTCGTCCAGGAATTGTGTGGTTCATGTCACAAACTGCCCATTGTACCAGAGAAAGAAAAGGGGGGAAATACGTTAAGAGCTCTAGATCTTTGAAACAGTCAAGTCCAATTTCTTCAGCACAAAAAGACTCTGTGAAAAAGACCAAATGAGGCATGTTAAGATCTGAGCTTCTCAAGTTCATTCCAATAAACACAGTCAGAAGATGCATGCATTTTTTCTTTCACATTAATTTTACATTTTGTATGAAATATCAAATAATAATATGAATCCAGTGCAGTTGCTTTATATTAGAATACTGAGTAAATTACATGAGTAGGAATGTCTTATCTAATTTTCAGATTACCTTAGGCATTTACTGTTGCTTTGAAAGAAACCAAGAGGAAATGAAACTCCCAAATAACTAACACTAGCAGAGCAGGATGAGACCCATAATTCCTACTGACATCCCAAATGCAGGTGCAGATCCTAGAGATCCAGTGTTGTTCAGTGGAGCTGGGACTCAAGACAAGTCTCATTCTTTTTGCAAATTACAATAACTTAAATTTTATTAAGAAATGTCAGGTTTGGCCTCTGGTTCAATCTCCCAAACTCTGGATTTTCTTAGATCTTTATTGCTGTCTGTACTTTACATCCCCTTTCTAGATATTGGGCTTCTCACTCCATTCCCTGGTGGAGCTTCTCCCTTTGGCCTTGGTGTTCTTGGCCTTGGTCAAGCTTCTCACCTGCACAAGAGCTATTCAGCCACAATCAATTAAATAGAGTCATGTGTCTGCTTCAATTTTGGTGAATAATCCAGTGGCCTCCAGAGACAAGCTAAAGCACGTTGGGGCTAAAGGTAAAGCAAAAGAGGCACAATAGTGCCAGAGATATGTGTGATGGTTAAGATTAACAGCATTTAGGTTTTGTTTACTTTTATCTTTAGCAGCTTTTTTTTCAAATTAAGTATTTTCTACAAAGTCTTAAAAGTATTTAAGCCCTAATAGAATAGAAGCCTTATGGAGTAATTATCATCACTTCTCAAGATATCTTATAATTCACTGTTATCTCTTCCTCGGAGTATGATTTAATTACTGCCATATCAGATGCATTGTATTTTGTCTTATGCAACTGCAACTGATGAGCAGGCATTGCTGAAAGCTGATAATGAGTTAGGCAGCTGAAATGTCACCTAAATGGAGGATAGAAATTGGTGCTTCTGGTGTTGATTAACTAATTTTTTTTTTCATGACGATAAATAAAGCTCTATTACCTAAATGTCATTTTTCAAAGTGTGTTTTCACTATGTCTTTCATAGAATAACTGGCATTTCTATGATTTTGGTTTCTTAGTGCAAGAAAGCAATTTGCAGAAGTTGTTGATAGGAAGCAGTGTGTGTTACCTTAGTCGGCAATTTAAGCACAGATGTTTTTGGAAGATAATTGTCACATGACTCCAAGACACTTCAAATACTTTGCAGACTATCAGAACTGAGGTTTGAATGTTTTTTAGTGCATGAATAGTTTGAACTGCATTTTTGAAAAGAACATTTACTGCATACCACAAGGACATGAAAATAATACCAAAGACATCAAAATAAGTCTAACAGAGGCCCTCGCTGCCAGTTGAACTTTAGGAAATGAAAGACTTGAGTAAGTGCTCCAGGCATGGGTGACCTGATGTCTTCATCCAGCTGCCATTTGTTATTAGAAAGCAAAAATCTTTGCTTGTCATGATTATCCCTCTCTACTTCTGCGACGGTTATATTTAGAACTCATCTTTCACCAGTGTCACAGATGCCTGTGTTCCTGGATCTTGCAAAGCCAAAACATTTTGACTTTGCCTTATTTTGAAGGAATTAAAACATACAGAAATCTCACAAGTACAGAAATCATTGCTTCTGGTGGCTACAGACAAGTACTTTATATATATGAGATCTACTACCTGGGAAAAGCTTCCTTCTCTATTAAATCTGAAGTGAGTGTTTAGCATGTTTCCTCCATAATCCCAAAGGAGATGATATCTCTGCTAGAGGATGTATCCCAACATGCTTTGCAAAGGCAGGTAAACAGAAAGTCATACATCACAGCTTTCCTTTTGATGTTGCCAGCAACTTCTCCTGGGGTAATTTTAAATTCATTAGTCATAAAATTATAATTGTGTTGGTTTTTCCCAAGAGGTTCTGTTAGAATGGGTAAATTTTGCTCGGTGCTTACTGGAAGCACACAGACGAAATGAACACTTGCTCAGGAAATGAGCAGGCTTTGACAAGAAGGGAAATGGTGAAGGAGAATAAGCAGTAGCCAAGCTGTGCTTCTGTCTGACATTAAACAACACATGCTCAACATTTCATGACAAACTGGTATACAACAGAGAGATATTGAACAAAATTCTGTTGTCTGAAAAACTTGCCAGGGTCACCCTTGTGCCAGAAATTGCCTGGTAGAGATTTTAAGAAGCTGTATCATGATATTGTGTCATTGGCAGATATTTTAAGAAGTAATGAAAAGTGATGATTTTCAGTGACTTTTGTTATCGTAAAAATTGCATCTCCAGTCATCTCAAGCCTCATTCTTGCCTATGGCACAGAGAAGAGTAATGATTTTTTCATGGCTTGGACCAGCTGTGACTGAGCCACCACAGGCACACAGTTCTCTCTGGTGCTCTGCTGTCCAAACCAAGAGAAACTTTGTTTCCTGGATATGCATTCTACCTTTCACTAGACCAGGTTTCTTAGAGCTACATCCAGCCTGGCCTTGAACACTTGCAGGGATGGGGCATCCACAGCTTCTCTGGGCAACCCATTCCAGTACCTTGCCACCTCACCCTCACAGTAAACTATTTTTTCCTAATACTGAATCTAAACCTACTCTCTTTCACTTGGAATCCATTCTGCCTTGTCCTGTTACTACGTGCTCTTGTAAGAAGTCACTCTTCATCCTTCTTGGAGGCTTCCTTCAGGTACAGGAAGGGCACAGTTAGGTCACTGTTAAACCTTCTCTTTTCCAGGCTGAACAAGCCCAATCCTTTCAGCCTTTCCTCATAGGAGACGTACTCTGTCCCTCCTATCATCTTGGTGGCCTCCTCTGGACTCACTCCAACAGGTCGATGTCTTTCCTGTGCTGGGGACCCCAGAGCTGGATGCAGTGCTCCAGGTGGGGTCTCACCAGAGTGGAGCAGAGGGGCAGAATCCCCTCCCTCACCCTGCTGGCCACCCTTCTTTTGATGCAGCCCAGAACACGTTTGGCTTTCTGACCTGTGAGCTCACACTGCTGGGTCAGGCTCAGCCTCTCATCCATCAGCACCCCAAAGTCCCCTTGGCGGGGCTGCTCTTGATGTGTCCATCCCCCAGCCTGTATCGATACCAGGGGTTGTCCTGACCCAGGTGCAGCACCTTGGACTTGGTCTTATTAAACCTCATGAGATTCCCATGGGCCCATTTCTTGCACTTGTCCAGGTTCTTCTCGATGGCCTCCCATCCTTCAGGTGTGTCAACCACACCACTCAGCTTGGTGTCATCTGCAGATTTGCTGAGGTTGCACTCAATCCCTTTGTCTATGTCAATAATGAAGATATTAAATAACACTGGTCCCAGACAGAACCCACCGAGGGACACCACTTGTCACTGATGTCCATTGGGACACTGAGCCATTGACTACTGCCCTCTGGATGTGACCATCCAACCACTTTTTTATACATCTAACAGTCCACTCATCAAATCTATCTCTTTTCCATGTAAAGAAAACGATGTCATGGGGGACCGTGCCAAAAGCTTTACAGAAGTTGCGATAAATGACATCTGTAGCCGTTCCCTTGTCCACTGATGTAGAGTCCATCATAGAAGGTCATTAGGTTGGTCAGGCAAGACTTGCCCTTGGTGAAGCTGTGCTGGCTTCACCAAATCACTTCCCTGTCCTCCATGTGCCTTAGTAAAGCTTCTAAGAGGATCTGTTCCGTGATCTTCCCAGGCATAGATGTGAGGCTGAGAGGTCAATAGTTTCCAGGGTCCTCCTTTCTACCCTTTTTAAATATGGGTAAAATGTTTCCCCTCTTCCAGTCACCTGGGAATTCACTTGACTGCCATGACTTTTCAAATACTGTGAAGAGTGTCTTGGCAACTACATCAGTCAATTCCCTCAGGACTCTAGGATGCAATTTATCAGGTCCCATAGACTTACGTGTATTCAGGTTCCACAGGTGTTCACGCACCTGATCTTTACTGCTCATATTCATATTCTAACATTTTAGATATTCTTAAATATGTCTTAGCATATTCTAGAATTCTTAAATACTATGCTCATATTCATGTTAGCACATAGGATTGTTGGTTTCAGGGAAACACGGGACCGTCTCTGAAAGATGCATTGCTGGGATGCTTCTGGGAGGCGTGTCAGAGAGGTGGGATCTAGCCACATTGATGTTGTTCACCTTCAGTACCAGGATGACTGGTCCTAGTGCAAAAGAAGAGTACAAAAATATTTGTATTTCAATTAAGAGATGAGTTGCAGGGATTTCACTTGAGGTGTTCGAGAGGTCTCCCTGAGGCAGAACAAACGGGGAGTCATTCAGGCCCTTCATCATCACTCCTCAGCATCTCCCCACTTGAAACTCTCGGAATAAGTGCTTCTAACCTCAAATGAATGGAGTGTCTCACATCAGTTATTGGTTTTAACTAAACATTTGTCCTAAATATGTAAAAATATGTAGCTTCATTTGTATTTGCTTGCCCTAAACCCATCTAAAAAACTGGCACAAATCAAGACACAGTATTTTCTCCTCTTTTTAATAGCCAGGAGAACTGCATCACATTTTAAATTGCATCTCAGCAAAACAATAACGAAGCAAAGCCAGTGAGACAGCGACTGTCTCCATGGCTTTGTTTGTTCAAAGCCTGGCACAACAGGGCTCTGCTTTCAGCCAACCCCTGAGCACCTCTGGAATAACCAGGATAATATGTGACTGCAACCTTTGCTTAGAAATATTTGTGAATAGTGTTGTAAGCATCAAAAAGCTGCACATAAAGCTTGCTACTGCTGTGGAGGTAGACTGAACTCTGAGCAATTTTGACATTCAGATTTACAGCAGACTTTTGGCATCTTCTGTCATTTAGAAATGAATAAACTGCCTTCATCCATTTGAATTAAGCTGTTGTTTCATTATCTACTACCTCTGTCTCCTTTTCATGCTATGTTTCCTTCAGGTGTGAAAAGTGATTGCACAAAAGAACGAAAGGGTGGTGAATTCATAAATGCTATCATTGCCCCAGCACCCGCTTTCTTTCTCTAGAAATCTCTAGAGCACAGCCCATTCTTCAGAAATGAGAAAGAAAATGGCAGTGATCTTGAAATGCCTGCAAAATGTCTGTGCAATGCATTTGTTAATAATTCCAGTGGAGAACAGCTGGAAACACGTAAGCAGGTGTTTGTACTCCAACACTGATCTGGTCCAGCTGCCTAATTACCACTTATAATTAGAATAGCTAAAATATTGTTATCTATAAAACCAAGCAAGTCAGCTCTCTCAATGCATAAATCATTTACAATCATTTTTAGTTTCTCAGCGGATGGCAGGGAGGGCTGAGGCTTTCAAAACCTCGTCTAACTTCCACATGTTAGAACTGAAGAACTGGGCAAGTCACAGAACATTTCTGTGGCTCTGCTCATGCTACATGTTGATGCTAATTTCTGAAAATATATTTAACTCAGCTTATGCTGAAGTTTTCCTGCAACCCCCTCATGTGTGGCAGCAGCTCAGCACAACCACTGACCACAGCCGGCGGGTCTCTGAGCAGAGAAGAGACGTTTGAGTGACAGCTGCAGCATTTTCATCAGACCACTCTGTAACACACCAGTTTTTCTATTATCTCTCATGTGTCTTGTGCCTGTCTATGAAGGATAGAAGTAAGTACTTGATTTTGTGCTCTGTGAATACCTGCTGACAGATCTCACCCAGTCTCTGGTCATTGCCGATCCCCAGGTATTCCTCAAGCTTCTCAATGCACCAGAGCCCTCTAGGACCATCCAGAGCAGGTTACACCTGAAGAAAGATAGGGCTTAGTTTGCAGCTTTCTGTGACCTGCCCTGATCATCATGCCTGTCACCATGACATCTGAATACCTTCCAGAAAGAGAGTGTACAATAAAGTCAGTGCATGTCTTTGATGGGTTTCACTGTGTCTCCCTCTCTCTTTCATCTATACCATTTCACTTCATATTTCTCACAAGGTATCTCCTTCCCTGGAGGCCACTGTGCTGTACTTTTCTATACAGTTTCCCCCTCTCACATCCTAGGTAATCTCTTTCCCTGGGCCCCAACATCTGTGCTGCCTTCCATGGGAAGCTAATAAACATACACAAATCAAAGTCCATCAGAAGTCTCCTCGAGTACTTTTGGAGAGAGAAGCATCATTTATGTGGTACCCAGGTGGGTGAGAGCAGAAATTAGCTGTCACTTCATTCGAGAGTTTGAAGGGCAGAACTTCAAGTGAGAAACTTGAAACCGTGGAAAGATAAATGTCACAAAAGCAATTGTTACTGACTGAGAGGTAAGATGGAGGGAGGGAGCAGAGGAGAGAGGGAGGGAGTGTGGGCTGAGAGCTGAGTGGAGCACAGGAACTTCTGCTGAGGAGCTGCCTGAGTGATGTGTTTGTGGTGTCTCATAATTAACACTTAGCGGTTTTTAAGCTGATAGTAGGCGCTTGTATTGATTAGGACAATTTGCTATTTCTATGTCTGTGTCAGTTATGTCTTTCTAAAAAAGTAGATAAAAACATTTATCAAAGGTGTAAAATAATGTGTCTGAGCGCTCTGAAACTTTGCAGCCATTGTGATGTCTGGAGCACTGCCGAAAGCTATATGTGCAGCCATCAAACCCACTTTGTGGTACCTTTGGGTTTCCACATTAAACCATCCAGCTGCCTCCGCAGATGAGCACAAATTTGTAAGTGAAAGATGATCTTGTGTCATCCCCATGGGCCCTGTGTGAATGATACCCAAACCTCTGGGTTTTTTACGTGGCACTGGACACCTGTGTTTGGGCAATCGGATAAAGCCGTTTAAGTCTTCTATTTTACTCCTTAGGCAATATGGGAGTGGTTTTGCTTACATCCTGTCCAAGAGTCCTTGCAGGACAGACAGACATTGACATGAGCAGCTGTAGGGGCTCAGGCTTCCAAGACAGTTCACCACTGCCCTCAGCTCCCTCAGCTCATATCACCTGGCTGGTCTTCTCTCACACTCTTAACTTTGCATCTCTCTGTCAATAAGATGCTGGTGTTTGGAATATAGTTACAGGCAAAATCAGTTGAGGAAATAAATCCTAATTATAGTTAAACCAAGGATATAAAATCAACTTTTCCATGGAGAAATTTGCATGCACTCTGAATTTATGGGCCAGACGTTGGTGTTAGTGGGGGTAAGGCACATTCATAACGTGCTAAATTGCACATCTTAATTTACGCACTTTCATTAACCAAATTACATATGCATATGTTTTACTTGAAAAGGGGATTTTCTCTTCCCTGGCAATGGAGAACAGTATCACAATCAAGTATTCAGGCTGAACATTGAAAATGGGTTTTCAAAGTCTTGAATTACTCTGTAAAAGTTAATACCTCTTAGTGTATCTCAGGTGGTGCTCTTTAAGAACAAGAGGTCTGATTAAAGAGGAGTGAGCTTAGTAATGTTGCTGTAGCGTAAGTCAGGGGCAGCTATCATGGTCAGGCCCAATAATCTGGTCTTCTGCATTAGAAATGCAGTTACAGCTAATGATGAATTTGAGAAATGGTGATAATTATGTAGCCCAATTTATCTGTTCTAACCTCAGTCAAAGACCAAATTGTAATTGCTGTTGTTCCTGGTCGAATGATGGAGGTTGCTCTGCTCTAATTCCTACCAGTTTCATAATAGCTCAGAGATAATAATGACATAGAATTATAGACTTTGCCCAAATGTTGTTGAGGCATTAGACAATTACGCTATACACATAACACATGCTGGAAATACTAAAAAGAAAAATAATAATTAAAAAATCAGACACTAAATAAAATCAATTATTTCTTGGTTGCCTAATTTACCCTTAATATGTGAACCAATTTGAGGCAATTCTACTTTAGTAATACTGTGGTAGGTTTAATTTATAAGTTATTGCAAAGTGTGGACTGTGAATGCTCGTCTTATTTTAGTTGCATAGAAGGGAATTAAGTTGCTATTTTTCACCTCTTTAATATTTACTTTGGTAATAATGCATTTGAATGTTTTTTTTCAAAGTGACACAAATGATGTGGGTAAAACATCTAAGTGCCTTTGCAATTACTTCTATGAAGGCCAAGAAATGCATAACATTTCTTTTTTGAGTTGGATTTTTAGCAGAGCATTTATAGCATAATAAAGGCTTCCTTTTTTCTTTTTTTGGCCATATAATTGACTTGGTTCCTTATGGTCTTTCGCAAACACGACAGTAATTAAATTTACAGATCATACTAAATAGTAAGGTGTTGCAAAACCCAGGATAGATGGCAAAATAATAAAAAGAGACCTGCAGAATTTAGAGGTATAAGTAGGCAATAAAATGAGATTCAGTCTGGAAAAAAAAAGCAGGCAGGGAACAATGAAAGTGAACACAGAAACTGTACAGCAATAAGGTACTTGGAAAGCACTAGTGAAATTTAAGACCCAGGGTGTTGGTTATGAGTTTATAAATTGTAGTTGTCATCTGACTGTAAATGCCAGCCCCATAAGTGAGCACTTTGAGAGGAGATCTGTACCCATCTTGTGGTGCACCTGTACAACAAATCCATTAATACTTTGGCAGCAGTAATTCAACCTAAGATCCATTTCATTAACTAGATTAGTCTTTGTTGCAACATACATTGCTGCAGTGCCTTAAATATGCTGAATATAAACAGTGTTCTTTCTGAAGTAGCTGGGTACATAAAAGAGGTACAAGAAATGCTGATTAGGAACTGGGAAGGCCACCACAAATGAAGACCACGTAAAAAAAATGAGAAGAAATACACAATATCATCTGGAGTAAAAGATGAGTAGAAAATTTCAGGTCAGCAGTATATGCTGTTGCAAATAAGAATGTACGCAAAAGACAAAGGTGCCAGACTCATAGTCCTGCATAAGGAAATATAAGACAAACATCTCCAATGATAGCAGGAGCATTCAGACTGGATTTTCCAAGGGGAAGTCATGCTTGGCCAATTTGATAACCTTCTGTGATTAAATGACTGTCGTGGTAAATGATGGGAGAGCAGTGGATATCTGCCTTAACTTCAGTGAGTCTTAGAGCACTGCTGGAAGATCCTCATAAAGAAGCTGATGGTACGGGCTGGATGAGCAGACAGTAAGGTGAGTTGAAAACTGGCTGTTTGGTAATGCCCAGAGTAGTGATGGGGGGCACGAAGTGCAGCTGGAGGTCAGTCACTTGTGGTGTACCCCAGGGGTCAGTAGTGCATCCTACCCTATTCACAATTCCACTAATGATTTGGATGATGGGATAAAATGTACCGTCAGCAAGTTTCTGATGACACAAAACTGGGAGTCGCTGATGTGCCAGAGGGATGTGCTGCCACCCAGAGAGACCTCAACAGGCTGGAGAAATGGGCTGGTGTGAACCTCATGAAGATCAACAAGAATGCTAAAAGTCCTACTCCTAAGGAGGAACAACTCCAGGCACCGCTATGTGCCAGGACCACCCAGCTGGAAAGCAGCTTGGCAGAAAAGGACCTGTGGGTCTTGGTGGAGACCAAACTCAAAATGAGTCAGCAAGATGCCCTCACTGCAAGGAAGGCTAACACGATCCTGGGCTACATTTGGCAAAGTACTGCCAGCAGATTGAAGGGGATCCTTCTGCATTATTCAACACTCTTGAGGTCACACCTGGAGTCCTATGTGTAGTTCTGGGCTCCCCAGTACAAGAGAGACATGGACACAGAGGAGAGTCCAATGGAGGGCACTAAGATGATGAAAGCGCTAGAGCATCCCTCCTGTGAGGAAGGTCTGAGAGTTGTGACTGCTCAGCCTGGAGAAGAAGAGGCTCATGGGGATCTCGCCCATGTAAATATGTAAATATCTGAAGTTGCAGAAAGGACAGAGCTGGGCTCTTCTCAGTGGTGCCCAGTGACAGGACCAGAGGCAGTGGGCACGAAGTGAAACCCAGGAGGTTCCTTCTGAACATCAGGAAACCCCTTTTCACTGTGGGACTGACCAAGCACTGGCACAGGCTACCCAGGGAGGTTGTGCAGTCTCCATTCTTTGAGGTATTCAGAAGCCCTCTGGTCATGAGTCTGGGCAACCTGCTGTAGGTGGTTCTCCTTGGACTTGATCAAAGGTCCCTTCCAACCTCAACCATTCTGCGACTCTGTGAGAGGAGGATGAGTACAACATAGTACTTTATCTCTGAGAAGATAATAATAGACTGTTATGGATATAACTTTCATATATTCACTCACAGGAGATGAACTCTTTGTTGCCTGATTTTAGTAAAAACTTTCTATTGAAAAAGATGGGTTTGTATGTGTGGTATGAATTTAAAATTGAGCTACACAAATCAGCAGAACCAGCATTAACTTTCTTATCTAGGATATGATGAACACAAATCAGTGAAGAAAAAGTTCTGCATTTATTGAAAGCACAACAGAAGCAATTCTTAAGGACTTTTCAAGTAATCTCAGATACATTCTCAGTACATATAGGAAAGTGGGATCCATTCAGATAGTGTATTTTGCTACTGTTCCATTTTTTCACAGATACCTATCATCCCCATAAATGTCTGAAAATAGTTTTCTTTAAACTGGTGCATATTCAGTTTCACCAAGCAGTTCAGCCCTCTGATAAACTTTACTAGATACAGACTGTAGCTTGGATAAAGGAAGACTGCAATATATTCATCTTTGGGAGAAAAATCATTTTTATTTTCTGTCACTGCACTATAAAATGTCATAGGTAAATTTGTTTTGCTGACTGCAGCTGCAGTACTGATGAGATTTTCATTCTGCATCCAAAGGACCTCCTGCCACCAGTCTGGATCTGCTGTGTTTTGTGAGATAATGGGTGGCCAGGCAGACAACCTGCTTGCAGACTTGTTTTCTATGTTCTCAGCCTCAGTTGATCCTGCAGTCTGTGCTGCAATTCTCCAGCAGCAAGTTTGGCTCCAGGCTTCCCTCTTGGCTTTACCTGCTCTTGGTCCAGCTTTTGGGCTCAGGTGGTGTCAGTGCCAGTGTGTGTCGAGCCCTACCTGTTGCTGGCAGGATGATGTACCAGTTGCCAAGACCCTCCTTGAGCCACAAACTTCAGCTTTACATATTGAGCAGCCCCCAGGGAGAACCGAAGCCTCAGTAAAGTCATAATTTCTTAAACAGCAGCCATTTATTTCTTGCTTTTCTTGCTGCCTGATATTTTAGGAAGCAGAAATGAGGAGAGCTATAGAGTTTCATAGCATCAAGTGAATTGAAAGACAGATTGATTTACCTTTCCTACAATACAACGTTTTAGTCTTTTCAAATCATCATAAATTTCCCTCTTAAAAACTGTTTTATGGTGTCATGCAGGAGTAGTGTAGAATAGCCTTCTTTGGAAAATTTAGTTATTGAAGTGATCATCTCTTTGTGCCATCTGGCATATATCGTTAAATAGTTTATGAATTGTAGCAACACATAAATAGACCTCATTCTGAAAAATTTTTGGATTGTCTTGATAAAATATAACTGCAGAATTTAACAGAAACTAAATAAATTTATAAACCAAAATTTGCATGCAGGCTGGAAAACACTTCAGAACAGAAATCTCTAAACACACAATATCACACCTAGATTTATACTTATTCAGGGAAAAAAATATTCCCTGCATTTCTATTTCATTTAGAGTGGAGGTATAATTTTTATTTCATGGAAAAAACCAAAGCAAAACTACAAAGATTTGACCTCTTAAAAAATTAGTTTCTCATCCCTTTTACAGTAGTGGAACTCATGAAACACAGAGCAGCTCAGTGCTGTACCCAGAAAAGGGGTTTCCCAGTCCAGACCCCCAGGGAGATAACCATGGTCCTGGTGCAGAAGGGACCCCATCAGCAGATGAATCTGACTGCTGACACAGCAGTTTCAGTAGCCAGGAGAGCCAGTGTTGGGCACATCCTGGGCTGAGCAGGACACAGGAATGCCCCACACCTTCCCATATTTGTATGCTCAACACCTTTTTTCCTTGTTTAACAAAGCTGATGAGGAAGTTTTTGTTTACATTGAGAGATTTCTAACATAATAATATGGAAACCAGTATTGCAATCCTCCCTGAGAAGAGAGGGGCAGAACAGTGCCAAGGGGTGCTCAGAGTGGCCTGTCTCCTGTGGGAACCAGGTGAAGGGCATTTAATTGGTGTCAAATATATTCCAAAGCCGCATGATCTTGCTGAAAGATGCTGTCCTGCTTTCGGCTGGGGTAGTTAATTTTCTTGCTAGTAGCTGGTACAGGGCTGTGTTTTGGTTTTAGTATGAGATTAATGTTGATAACACACTAATGTTTTAGATTTTGCTAAGTAGTGTTTATGCTAAGTCAAGTCCTTCTCAGCTTCTCATGCCCTGCCAGAGAGAAAGTTGGAGTGGCACAAGGATTTGTGAAGGAACAGAGGAAGGACAGCTTACCACAGATGATCTGAGGGATATTCTATCCCATGTGGCATCATGCTCAGCACATAAAACTGGGGGAAGTTGGCCAGGGGGCACTGCTGAGGAACTGTCTGGGCATTAGTCAGCAAGTGATTAGCAAATGCATTGAGCATCACTTATTTTGTATATTTGAATTCTTTTATCATTGTTATTATTTTATTCTTTTCTGTCCCATTGAACTGTCATTATCCCAGCCAGTGAGTTTTCCAACTGTTCCCATTCTCTCCACATGCTGCTGGAGGAGCAGTGAGCGAGCAGCTGTGTGGGGCTTGGTTGCTGGCCAAGGCTGATATTTGCTGTAAATTTTATTAAGTTGTCCCCAACATAAGACGTGAAAAGTGGACACAACCCTTCAAATAAAGACAGGTTTGAGATTTTCAGCATATTATGCAACTAATTTTCACAGTAGTATGAAAAAAATCTAGGATTTTTTGCTACATGACTGGACAATCCCACAGCACAAATCTTTGCTTTTATTGAGTAGTCTGGAGGAAAATAGCTGTACAAAGTGTGGATCTGCCCCATGTTTTGATATATTACTGAGTGGTAATCACTTCACTCAGGCTGTTAGAGCCAGCCCTGCAAATTGTCAAATCTCAGAATAAAGATTAGATCACCATTATTAACAGATAATTTTATTTTTCAGAATTAGATTCTACATGGATGAACAGAGAATAGCGGGAGGGGAAGGTAGTCATTTTTACAGATGTCATTTTTGGAATGTATCTGCTGACACTTCAGTAGAAGTTTGAGGCAGTGCAGGCTTAATTTAAAGAAAAAGCAAGTTAAACTTCCCTCTGAGGCTGGAAGTGGATTTATTCATTTCAACAAGCAGTAGAGCTTGTTTGACAAGTAAGTGAAGTCTGTCCGCGGTATCAACTAATCAGGATTATCACATTCCTGGGGAGAGGATCCAGGTTGAGTTAAAAGCTATTTTCCTGGGGTTTGTGTCTGTGTGCACTCAAAGACATGTTCGGTAATGGCTGGACCTGTGTGACAACCCCATGGATGTCAACAACGAGAAGGAAGGACTTTATTGCTTTGCCACATGTCAGATCCAGCACAGAAATCACGGTTCCCTAAATCGCAGTAGTTCCTTCCCCTGCAGGGTGGAGTACAGGCAGAGTCACAGCACGCTGCTGCCAAGCACAGGGGAGGCTCGTGGCAGCTCAGGGTTTAGCAGAGACAAAAGGCATAAGTACAGGAGCTCTGCAATGGGGAGGGATTCCATACTCAAAGTATTGAAAGTAGCCCAAAGGCTACTGGATTAGGCACCGTTAGCTACCTAGTCCATGCTCCTGCGATGCTCTGTAAGCAAGTCAGAGGGCAGCTGGCCAAGTAAGGAAGATTCTACATTTCACATATGCCGTTCTGGTTCTCCTTTCTCAGAAGATAGCCAAACCCAGAGTGTTTCTTTGGCCTTTGACACCAAGTGGCTGTCACATTCTTAAAGCCAAAGGTGGGCTTGGAAAGGGCTGGTGGATACAGAGGGCAATGGTTGTCAAAGCCCTGTGAAGCCTTTTCCTGAGCTGCAAAGCACCACTGGCTGAGCTGAGTGTCAGTAGCATGGACTGCTCCACACTCCGGGTAGTCAGCGTGTACCCAATCTATCTCTCACTGCCCTGGGGGACATCATCACTCCTTTCTACAGGGCCTGACAGCACTTTAACCCACAGCAGTTACCTTTCTGAGGCACAGGGAGGTTACTTTTTGAAGATAGTAAGGTACCAGTAGAGCACAGCTTGGACTATTCAAGCTTTATTCCAGCCCCAGGACTTCACAGGGGCTACTGACTCCAGAACTTTGCTCTTCCGGCTCAGGGCAGCCCTGCTTGCCAATGTTGACAGCATTATCTGTCAAGCATATTTGCACCTATCTCTCCAAGCAACTGTTGTTCCAGAAGGAGGAACTGTTTAAATGTGTTAGCTTTATGTCAGCTGCTGGGAGGTAAAAGGTTACTAGCAACCTAGTTCTACGCTGTCTTTCATGATCACTGCCATAAACTCAGTGGGAGAGTAAATTTACATTAAAATGTATGGTTCTGCACACCCACTGATGCTGATTTCTCTCAGCAACTTTGCATGCTGTGTATGTTTGAAATATACGGTGCATTTCATGAGACCTGGACCTTGTTCCTTGCTGGCAGCTCCAGACTCCCATGGACTGCTGTGGAAGTACACCAGTCTCAGGGTTATCAACAATGTGCCTACTGAATAGGAACTACACACCTGCCAAACACTAATGACATCAGGGTTTCTGTCACCAGCACAGTCCCTTGACAGAATCCGGAAAACTGATCTAGACTGGGGAAACTGGCACAAAGAGGGCTCTCTTTTCCCCTGGTGTATTCATTCCTTGGTCTCATGGCAGTGTTAAACACTGGAACTCAAACATAGAATACCTCAAAGTTTCTTAAAACCTGGTAACCAATTTGAATCCAAAACTCTAAGGTAAAAAGAAAACACAATTAGGAAATTTTTTTAATTTTATTTTTTTTCTCTGTATCTCCCTAGGCAATAAGTATGTATGAAGGCCACCTCTCAGCAGAGGAGGAAGATCAGTCAAGAATTTAAATTAAATTGCACAGTCACACTAGCAGAGCTAATTACAGGAGCGCTCCTGGCCATTTGGGGTTACACAAGGAGCCCTGTACATAAAGCATCCACTTTGCTAAACACAACCTGAAGTTTTTAAAGAGAAATAGAAGTGACTTTAATGAAAACTAATGAGGAAAAAAATGGGAGGGACTGAATTAATGGTTGTTATTTTCCGAATGTCCATCTCAGTGGATCATGAAGCTTTTCTCTAATGCTAATTTTTCTGTGGTAAAGATTAGGAAAGCAGTATTGGAAAGAATACAACTTGTATGTTAGACAAAATCTTCACAGTAGAGCAGTTTCATCTTAGTTCTCACCTATATGTTCACCTTTTTCACCAATTAAGACAATATTCAGGTTTCTTTCATTCTGACCTTGCACAAAATGCAAATGGTCAAACACTCACAGACTGATTTATCAGAGGAGAATATTTCCATCTATTCTAAATATCTGAACATTTTAGGTGTTCATTTTAGGCAGTTCTTAGTTGTAATTGATGCACCCTTTTGAAGGATTTTTTCATTGATAACCATGATGTTCTTTCTGAACCACCCAGCCTATGGGTCTGTTTATGAAAACATTGCTGTCAACTAAGTAGCTAATATCTAAGATTCAGTGACATTTGGATTCATGTGGGGATGTGGAAGCGAGGTGTTGAAATGCTGACAGAAGGTCTCTTCCTCTCAGTGGTCAGGGAAGGCACATCCATTCCCTGGGCCCTGCCCAGCACTTGTCACTGCCAGCCAGCACAGCCCCTCAGCAGCAGGGATGTGCTGTATGTGCAGCACTATCATGGGCTGTACTACAGACATCTGTCTCTGGGGAAAGATGGACAGAGTCAATGTGACAGATAGCTAGTCATCAAATTCCTTCATGCACTGTGGGAAGGCTTTTGAGTTTGACACTGCTGAGTAAGATATAAAATCTGATATAGAAAAAAAAATGGTATTGTACTGTCTGTGAACACCTGCATCAGATTTAATAACTGGAAAGTTTACAGAAAGTACAAGAAAGCAGGAATTTTGCCAAAGTAAATTCACTCAAATATGACATAAAGAATTTCCAAGGGAAGAAAAAGTGTTTCAATATCGTCTACCTGTAGGAATGGCTGAATTTTTATCCCATTCAAATTATCCAACCCAAGTATCAAGGAACACCAGAATCCAGCCTTAGACCACATCACCTAGGAAAAGTGGTGGCATTGCATTGCTGTTGCTGCCACCACTACATCAGGAGGTGCCTGTAGCCTTCTGTCTATGTTTGCTACACACTGAGGATGATTCTCATTTACAAGTTCCTTTTGACATTTAAAAGTACTCAAACACTCAGAAAAAAGCCTCCAGGTAAACCCCATTCAGAAGAGGCCCATTCAGGTGTTTGTCTTCTCATGTGCAGGTTCTGGCAGTTCGTAAGCAGATGTGCCCCATGTGGGATATCATGCAAAGGGAAGATTTGTCACTGGGTTTATTTAATAACAAACCTTGAAGACATGGCTTCTGTGAATATCTTCTTTGTTTTATGAGTTAAAGTCCCATGTCAGTATTTTCCCCTCTCCTTAAAAAAAAAAAAAAAAAAATCAAAGGCTGTCTGTTGTCCAGATGCTTTCCAGAGCAGCTTAGTGCACTGCGATCTAAAAGCAAGTATCCAAACAGAGATGAAAGGCTTTATCTGCTTTAATCAAACCATCCCCTGAAATTGCAGTCCCTGCTTATTTTCTCACAGAAGCAGCTCAGACCACAAAGTGACCTGCATCCAGCTCCTGTTGTGCACTACACGGCTGAAGAAACTTCAGCCTTCCTCTGTGCCTTCCACATTCTGATGGAGAAGATCTTGGGTGAAAGAGGGAAGACTAATGTGTTAGTACAGATCAGTAGCTCTAAGTGAGCTGCAGTTTGCAGGCAGTATTTTAGATTTTGGAATGTCAATCAGCAGCAAGATGGAAACCAAACAGTAGGAAATAAATACTGAGGAGAGTAAAATTATGCTGAAAAGTTAAGAGGTGAAAATATCCTCAAATGATAGAACAGTAGGAAAAGGTAATAAATTGATGTCTTTCAAAAGTTGGATTCTTTCATGCTATTATTAAAAAGATATCATCTATGGTTTTCATATATTTTTTTCCTCACATACTTGTTCATATTTTTTATCTGACTGTACTGAAGGAGGGGATGGATATGATGGAGAAGATGGATATGATACCAGCTGTGCTTAGAGCACTTCAAAAATGCTTCTCTCCTAAAGGGAAAAAGTAGCTATCCTTTTTTTTGAAAAATGGGAGAGTCCAGGTGATCCTGTGATAGGTATTTGACAATGATTTTGTATTTTTTTTTAGCATGTCTTGACTTGTTTGACTGTTTGACAGTTTGTTTTACTTGCTTGACTGGTTTTTAGCAAGGTTCTGACTGGAGTGTCTGCATAATTTAGTCCAAATTATTGTTATTAATAACATTAACATTTTATATATTCATCATAGTTTTTCTTATTAATAATTACACAGAATCATCCAAGGTTATTTTCATCCTGACTGCTCTAAACCATCCTGAAGTCCATAGGGTATTACTGTGCTCATTTTTAGCACGTTACATACATTTCCAAAATTTTCATACAGCTTCTCACAATAAGAATAGGCCTATTGAGAAACTGACATCAGGTATTGTTATCAATTCATGTACATTTTTTTTTAAATAAAATATTTGTCATTTATTGATCCCCCGAAAGAATTTTTCTACCAAAACATTGGAAGTAACACCTATAGAGACCTTATGCATTTTGTTATGCAGAGAGAGCTCCTACCGTGCAGTGACACCAAATGTTCTGAGTACCAACAGACAGCATCTTGTCTGTGATATCTGACTGTCAAGTTGTCATGAAAAGTATCTGGATAGTGCTATGAATATGTTTATGTGTAATTTATTTTAGGAGTGAGTGTGACAAACACATGTTCCTAAAGCAGTTCTGTGCTTTAAGAAAACAAAGGGAGGAAAATATTTTAATATCCCTTATAGCATTGCTTCTGCTTTATAAGCAAAATATGTTTATTTTTCTTTGCTGTTCTATGGACCCCAGAAAAATCTTTTAACCTTGCAGTTCTTTACAATTTTGCATATTTAAGCTGTCAGAAATCAAGCTAATTAAACTGAAAAGCTACTCACTTCTCTTTCTGTATAAGGTAGGGGAAAAAAAGATACAATTACTGGTGAAAGTAGGACACTGAGTAGAATTTAAAACTATGTTCAGCCTAGAAGCATTATGAATATGAAATCTCTGTTGTACAAATTACAGCTTGCACGCAGGCCTGGGCACCAGTCTACCTGGCAAGATGATGACAAATTATAAAGAACTTTAGGATAAAATGCCTAACGTAAGGGCTATAGGGGTGATCCATGGAGAAAGAGCCTAAGCGCTAAACATTTTAAGATGCCCCACTTGGTGTCCAAAACTGGTATAAGTGTTTACATGTGCTAGCAAAATGTAAACAAGGAGGCATTAGGAGATTGTTTAGAGCACTTCTCAGGGGTATAATTGCATATAGAGGTAAGAAAGTGAGCAAGCGGAGATTTGAGTTGACTATCCAGCCAAAATTTTAACAAGGATGTCTAATCGACTGTGAAATAGCTTCCCTAGAAAAAGTGTTAGAAGTCACATCTCTGAAATGATTTAAAAGTGGACTGGACACATCACGTGATAAGATAATGGATGGAGAATATAGAAGTGTCTCACAGTGTATTTCTAGCTTTTGGTTTGTTCAGTTCCTCCAGCTGTGACCTGTTTGGCTGCCCCCTTGCTGCAGGTGCAGCACCCACCACCACTCCTGCCCTCCAGCAACACTCTGCCCTCCAGCTGGGAAAGGAAGACATAGCCAGACATTTACTGTCCAAAAATGATGACTCTGTTGCTTAAATATTAGGTAATTGAATGAATGTGATAAATGGTCTGTAAGTGGAGCCCATGCACCTTGGCCAAGGCTGAGTGGTGGCAGCACAGTCCTTGCACTGCCATGAGGAGCAGTGCCTGAGAGGAGCTGAGGACCTGGAACCCGGCCCACCTGGTACTTTGTGGCTGCTAGACACCTTCCAGGTGTGAAGTGATCTGTCGTGGTTCTGTTTTGTTCTTACCTTATAACATGTACACAAAACATACATATGCACAAAACAAACAATAAATGTGAGGAAAATAGTATAAAAATGTCCTTTTAGTTTTCCATGAATTCTCAGTGCTTTTTATGCTCCATTCCTGAAAGCAGTCTGCTGCACAGGAGGTTTTTCAGTGAAAATATGTGATGAACTATCACATGGAATGCACATTACAGAAATGAAAGTCTGTCCTTGTGAACGGCCCAAGGAGTTGGTTATACCTCTTCTTAGATAGCTTTTTTCACCAAAAAGTCCTTTGCTTTGCAATATATGGGATGGGGGGCTGGGGGGAAAATTGGAGATATAATGCTTTTTTCTATCAGTTAAATAGGGCATCTGGTGGAACAGTGATATTACAAGCAGTAGTAATAATACAAACACATCCTTGAAATACATGGTAATGATGGATCTGTGGTTAAGACACAGAGTAAGGAGACCAGGAAACAGACTCATGATTTCCCCACAGGTTGTCCAATAAGGGATTGTCCTCTAGTTTTGTGTCTTTCATCTGTAAAGCAGAAATAGTAATACACATTTACTGTATTAGAGTGACACGAGTCTGCAGTGATTTCACAATTCTTTAAAACCCTCTGGCATTAAGGACCTCAACAGCAGAGTCAGCACTGGCTCTTTACAGTAGTGTGATGCTGGGCCTGGGAATCATGTTGGGAAAGAAATTTTCATCCTTGAAAGTAGCAGGATTCTCCTAGTAAGAGATGTTTAGGCCTGACTGGGTTAGCTGACATGCAGCTAAAAAATGAACAGAAAATGTATTAAGTACTTAGTCTGAGAATCTTCAAATAATCTTTGTCATACAAAGCAGTTATCTCCTTTCACACTAACTCTTTTGATCTAAGCATTATAAAAACATGATGTGCCAAATTTGAAACAGAACAGCCAAATAAGTCAATGGCAGCAGTTGAGAAAAGCAGGCAATTTGACTAGTTTTTGTTACAAACGTGGAACAACAGAGTTGTGTCTAAAAACAAGAATACAAGCCCAACTTTCAATTCACTGATAAAAATACACTTCCCCTCCAGCCGGCCAGCTGGAAAATGTGAGGGAATGCTGAGACTCTCTCTACAGATGATCAATACTTGATTCCACTTGATAAATACACCCAGATGTTGGAAATAATTGCCTTAGCTCTATGGTGCTGTTTCCTATAGCTGTAGCTATAGGAAATGTAAACCAGTGGGAGAACAAACTAGGGAGTACATTATCATCAAAACCAGTATGTTCATGTAGATAAAGTAAAGGCTCTGGGGGCTGGGCTGTGTTTACATGTGCAAAAAGTCCAGAGAAATTATTGTTCAATATTATATACTCATATATATCAGTTTATAAATATCAGTATATAAATAATATATAATATATATTTTTATATAATATATATCTACAGAATATATTTATATATACTTGTAGTTGTCTACTTTTTGATATCATAGCGACTTAGTAATCTAATTACCCAAAGTTAAAAACCTAGATGCATTCTGTATGCATTTAGCACTCAAAATAAAAACTTTCACAAAAACATAATTTCTCCTTTTTCACCCTGACTATCACTGGGAATCTGCATCAGCCGGTGCATAAGACAGCCCATGTGTATTTTCTTCCTCACCTCCATAGTGGAAGCATGTGCTAGCAGGACAAACAAATAATCAATACAGCAACTAAGCTCTCTTGGGTGTGATTTGGAACAGAGATTCTGTTGTCCAGCCTCATGCCAGGGAAACCCTCTTGGCACAGCTGTTAATAGTTACTCAAACCCTTCCTGACTGATGAGGCTATCAGTAAAAATTAGCAAAATGGCTGGAGGGAGAAAGAGGGTGTAGTGGAACTCCAGACTGTTTTTTTGCTGAGTTCCCAGGGACTGGTGAGGTGATGGGACAGGCAAAACACTGGCACAACCTGGTTCTGCACCCCATGAGTTTTCAGCATCATGGAGTGAGACCTGGGTACATCGGCTCCTTTCCTTGGGGGGGGAGCCCCACAGACATGGGGAAGCAGGACTTTCCACTCGACTGACCTAGACCAGTCTGCCCATAATTGTCCCATGTTAGCGTTTTGTATTTGCTGCCTCTCCCAGTCCCTCAATACTCAATCAACAGAGCTCACACACAGATCTCTAACTGCTGATATATAGCGGCATATTTTGAGATGGGGTGTTGAATTACAGTGGTACCTTATATTTGAATTTATCATACACCTTTAACCACTTTATTTGCTTCTCAGACCTGATCACTTAGCTTTTATTTCAACAGCCCCCAAATAGGAACAGCTCCCTATAGCTAATATTTCCTCCTTTTTATTTCAGACACTGAATTTCTCCTAAAATGACACCTGTGTGAGCTATTAGAAAGGTAAGAATCAGTGTTAAAACAGTGACAAATTTTCTTTGCCTAGAAATGTCAGAGCTTTAATGCCTCATATATACTATACTGGATATGACTAGAAATAGAAACCTTTATGCCAATGAAAAGGAAAAATTCCCAGTCTTCCAATTCTAGAAGATTTTGACATATTTGACCCTTAAAATATGAATTATTTTTTAGCATATAAAACCTATTTTTGAAATGTTACAGCTACTTCTTGGTTCAAAATATCTGGACTAGTAATCATAAAAGCTCTTTCTTCTTGAGATGGAAAGATATAAAAAATATACCCTGTATACTACCAAAATCTCTCCAAAACTTTCTAAGTTGTTTTTTACTTTCTTATTGGTTGGTTGTTTCTCATGGTCTAGGTTAGTACTCATAACAATCAGGAACCTCTTGAGTTTTGCCTGCAGCACATAAATAAGAGAAGATGTATTGATGTTCCTTCCCCAGAAGGCACAAAATAGCTCAATTAGACTTTGCAAATTCCCATTCTCTATAAAGCAGAACAAACAGCAGCCCATAATGCTCTGAAGTCCAATTTAAATTTTTGCATTGTGAGTGTGGTTTGACATAGGTGTATTAGGAAGAAGGAATGAAGGTAAAGGAATTTTGCCTCTCCATCAGCATCAGCATGTGTGTCTCTTCCTCAGATAGATTGCACTGAATTTATATGCACACAACACTGGGCAAACTTGATCTAAAGATCTGTATGTGTCAGTGCTTTCTAGAATTCATTAGTAAGCACCTGCAGCAGCTGTGACAAGTGGAAAATATTTCACAGCTAGTGGGGCATTGCTTGGGTGTTTTACCAATAATGGGATGCTTTAACTGGCCAGGGTTTCACTACCAACCTCCTTGTCAGTGTATAGCCATTTCTTATTCTTATCATCTTACTCCACATCAGGAATATTGTTCCAGGATATTTGAAATACGATGTGTTTCCTTGCCCCATAGAACACCCCTTTGCTCTGCCCTCCTTGTGTCTGTCAGCAAAAATTAGGTCAGTTTATTCTATACATTGAAGGCAAACTAATGTGATATTAAACAAAAATTCATACATTAATGAAGAAAAATGGGAGAAAATATCTCTGCATGCTGACAGATTGTTATGCTGTGATTTATCTGGAACAGAAACATCAAGTCAGTCTACCTCGTGGTATCACACTGCAGCAGTCATCAGATCATCCTGTCTGCCTCCGCTACTTAATCAAGCGTGAGTCTGCGAGAACACCTGAGCGGTGAAGGCACAGACATGACTGTCTGAGGATCACAAGAGCACATCAGCCCTGAAGTGTGTGGGCAGGGATGCACCCTGATACCTATTCGGATGCAACCCCCTGACTGCCTCCGCTGCCGATCCATCACTTCACCGTGGTGACAAGCACTTATCCCACGTCACTCCTCACTTCTGAAGGTAGTCTTCTATGACAGAGGGAGGCTGTTTACACTGGCACTTCTGCTGCATATTGCTACACTTTACATGTCTTGCCAGATATTTGTGATATACCGAATGACAAATGTTTTAATAAGTTCTACCAGGGGCAGGAATTAGTAGATGAGGGAGCACGCAGCAGTGGAAGCATCTGGTAGGAAGAAAAAAGACTGTCTTGTTCTCTGTCAAGTGTAATTAGTTACGAGTTGTCATTGCTGCTAGCGTTTAAATAAGTTTCTCTGATGAGAAACTATCTGACAAAACTCAAAGACACGTAAATTTATGAACAACATATTTCCAAACTGCTATTATTAGACAGTCGTGTTGGAGTCCAGTGCTCTCTGACCATCTTCTTTTGAATATGATATGGGTGAAGGGCATGAGTTTTAATGTCAAAGTTACTCATTTGAAGGTGTTATACAGGATTTCTGATTTATCAGAGTGATACAGAATATACTGAAAACATAATACTACTGTAAACTACATTTACCAGAATATAGCCACAGTTCAATCAATCAGCAATGTGACTCCCATTACCAGTCTCTATAATATGCTCACTGTCACAATGGGGGACGTTCCCAATCATTGAGAAGGAATGTGTAGATTGAAGCCAGCTCAAGGGCCATTGCTCACTTTGAAACACTTTTGCTAGTGTTCTAGTTAAACTCTAGTTTGTTCTAGTTAAACTCTAGTTTGTTCTAGTTAAACTCTATGTGAGCCTTCTTCCAGCTATAGGATCTATTGGTCAGTCTTAAGCCACCAGCCTTACTGAAGAAGAGGTAAAGTTTTCAGCAAGTTGCAAGGCAGTTATATTAAAAAAGTTCTCAGAATAATTTGCTTCCAACAGTAAGCATTGGGGGAGGTTGGCAAGAAGTGTTCTACAGTCTAATTAAGAAGGATAAACATTTGCAGTTTTTAATTGTGTCTGACAACATATTTAATTTCTCCCTCCTGGAGTGCACCACAGAGAGGGGCACTCGCAATCCACACCCCAGCATGCTCTGAGGGTCACACGCTGAGACAGGAGCAGTGCACCACATACAGATGCTGCAAACAGCATCTCAGCTCTTGTTTTAGATTCTAATCCTTCCTTTGTTACCTTTAATTAATTATAAATATTTTTGTTTCTTTGTTATTATAATACTGTGTCATTTTATAATTGCTTTGTTCCGTGACCTGTCACTTGAAAGTATTTGGAAAGACAAAAAAAAAAAAAACAAAACAGAGTGATGAGGCATTTACCTGTTTTCTTGACTAGTTTAAATTATGGTTCTTACACAAAACAGACCACAGCTGGACACCTGTAGACCAGTGCAGTCAATGGCCAGTGAGGAGTTTGACTTTATTTTGGGAATAGGCCTGTACATTCAGTGGGAGACAGAAAGCATAAAGAGAAATCTTTAAGCACATGTCTTAAGGAAGGGGAGCAAATTAAAAAAATGTTTTGAAAGTAGTGGCTGTGGAGACAATGTGCATCAGCCAGACACAAACTGTATTCAAGTACTAAACTCACATAAAAACCAGAGAAAACAGCAGCCCTTCAACCCTCCCATGACACTTCAGAGAGTAATACTGACTTCTGGTTCTTGAGGTCAAAATACACACATGAAGTGTTTTTTAAGAGCAGAAACAAAGTAATGAAAATTGATGAGCTGAAATAACATACCCTAAAACAAGGAGTAAAGTCCTGACCCTTTTGCCTTCAAATAGTGCAGTCCCCTCAAGACATGGTAGAATGTACTGGAAATAGAATTATTTTTCTGATTTATATGAACTCACAGAACCAATAAAAGCCCATTGATACTTGTAATATTTTTGAGAGAATATAATTCTGCTGTGTTCCTTCTAAGGGCAGACTGTGGCTCCAGGCTAGGTATGTGCCAGGCAGATGATGGCATCCTCCTATGGTGTGGCTGCAGCAGGCAGCACCATCATTCAGACTCATGTTGCTCTGCAAGCTATGGGCAAGCTTTCATAGCCATTTCATCAAGCCATATTGGCAGTGAAGAAATATCACAAGCAGTCTACCTGAACATGAATTACTTTTTAAGTAATACAAGCAAATTAACAAAATAATAAAGAGCGTCTGCTCTGCAATAAAAGGCAAAGGGAAAAATGGCCTAGATATATGGAGACCACTATTAATTATCTATAGGCACAGTCCTTGAGTTTCATCTGCCCTAGACTCCCAAAGAGTGAACTTTCCCCTCTGGGTATGAACCTACAATGAGTAATGATGCAATTGCCCCAGACAACAAATCTAATTCCCCTGGATTGCTAACAACACCTCAGATGCCCAGGCACTCATTTCAAGCAGCTCAGCCCCATTTAGGCTCATTTGCTAGCTCACACCCTGATGCCTGAGAGATGACTGCCAGACATGCCATCCATCACCCAGCACTCTCGTCCACTGCCTTTCCCAGCCTGACGCACAGACCTGCTCCTTCCTGCCACGAGTGCCCAGTGGGCAGTGAAGGTGCACAGCATGGCTGGAGAAGGGGCTGGCCACAGACCTGAAAGCCATGTCACAGCTATCCATCTCTTGGAAAGCCTGATTAAGAAAAGGGGCTGCTTGACAAGCTGCCTTTCCCAGCCGTAGATGCTACTCCAGCCCAAGTCTCTGGAGAGGCAAGCAGTCCCCAGTGAACATGTTCCAGTTTGGGTTTACTGGGATGTTGTCCTTCATCCATGTTGCAATTTCTGTGTTTTCAAGCTTCCTATATCTTTTGAAGGGAATATATGCACATCGTGGACTTTAACTCTTCTGGAGTAAGTCGAGGACAAGCGAAGGAGTTAAATATAGAGGATATTTGGAGGTTATGGAGGAAACAAAGAGTTTCACCTACTCAGCTTCCCACTCCTCACAGGTACTCACCACAGAAGAGCCCAGGGAGGAAGAAGTCTTCCTTGGCATCATCCCCAGATGCATCAGAGTCACCCAGAAGCTTCATACCCCAACCCAGCTGCATGACTAGCAAGCCTTCCCCCACTCATGCTATATCATGAAATATTCTGCCATTGCAGACCACACTGGATCTTTGTCCCCATTTGGCAGAAGGTCCCATGCTTTTGCCTTCCCAGACACACAAACAAGCAACCAGCACAACCAGTGGATCCCTCCTGGACAGAATTTGTGGGAGATGGTCAGCTTGTGTTCTGTGCACACATCCCCAGGAAGTAGTGGATGCCATGTCAGAGAGCTGGAGAAGGTGAGGAGCCAAGGGCAGAGAGGGTACATGTGGAAGGAGCTAACAGAGGAGAAGCGGTCGCAGCTGTCACTCAGACTGTGACAGTGGGCTGGGACTGACTGCCACAGGAGTCATGAGCAGGAATCTGGGGGGAGTGTGTGCAGTACCACTGGTCACAGTGGTTGATCATTGCTGTCATAGTGTCCAAAGGCGGAAACAACACCATGGGGCTGGCTCACCAGTCCTTTCCATCCCTCAGCCTCAGGTTAATAGAATATGAAGGAACTCATGGTCTAATTTTGGCCTCATACTGGAGGGTATGCTAACAAATTAGTTGCTTGATGTGTTTGCAGAGCACGTTCACAAATTCCCTCAGAGACCATGCACTAACCAGTACTAGTCATCAGCCTGAGCAGGCACAGAAAAGAGCCAGCGGCCAGAATAGCTACAGTAGGTTTCACAGACATCTCAGGAGAGGTGGTGACAGCAATTCTGCTGACAGCCTGTTTAAAGGCCATTGCAAAGGCATTGCATAATGCACATATCCTGCTTGACCTGAGGTTTTTGAAGCAGACCTTGTCCATGAGACCTGTAAACTGGATTGCAGATGAAAGTCAGAGGATTTAGCAACCACACAGCTTCCTGCAACACCCAAGCCTGCTCCTCTGGTCCTCTGAGCAGGAACTAGTGATAAATGCACCAGGCCCAGTGTGGCAACTTGCTTTCAGGACCTGCCTTCTCTCTCCTGCTGTGTGTGTCTCCAGGTACAACTTCTCCTGCTGCCCAGCCCAGGTCACCACCCATCCCTGGGCAACCCCACCAGACTATAAACCATTGTGCATCCCCCCAGCCTTAGTGCTTTCCTCAGTGCAATGGATTCCCCTCAGCACAGTCAGCCGATTATTTACACTGACTTAATTGACTTAATTTGCCCCAAATAATTTGCTAGTTTTTTTATCTCCAGTACTTTCTAATCCAGTGACCTAAACAGACTGGGACGATTACAACTGAGATTTTAGCTGAGTACAAGACTCAAACAAAGCAGCTGCTCTGGCAAGAGCTGCAGACTCCAGTGCTAGGAACTGTGTCTGGGCCTGAGCACTGGGTAGGCTCTGTGGCACTGGAAGGCTCATACTGGAGTGTGATACCACTAAAGGATGTGAGGATACAAATGTATTTACAGCAGAACACAAACCATGAATGTTGACTCTAACTGGTGACTGTGTGTTTTGTCCGAAACCTGTAAGAACTGAAGAATGACCCAGATTACATGTATCATTGTTTTTTGTTTTGTCATTGTTTACCATTCTGGTTTTGGGAGTTGTTGCTAATTCCCCATCCCCACCCCCCCAACTGCTGGCATGGGAAGATGGCAATAGCACGGTCTTATTCATATAATACCATTTTGTGGATGATATATTTCATGTACATTTTTTACTTCTAGAACAAAGAATATATTAATTATTCAGTGTGGCAAGAATTGAGTATCCAAATGCCCCGATTATCATGAATTATGTATTGATCTGTATATATACATGTTTTGCTCTTACAAGTTGCACTTTGAAGACTTTCCCTCAGTGGATTCTTCATCGAAACAATCCTAATTCAGGTCAGTAACTAAACATCAGTGCAGGTGTACACACTGCCATCGACAAGGCTTCTAGCCTTCAGCCCTTTGGCTCTGCTCTCCTTGCTCCAGCATCGGGGACTAGTTTCATTCAAGAATATATATGTGCTACCTGGCCATGGCCATGCACAACTTGTCACCAGAGGTCTCATTGCTTACCTCCTTGCTCTGGGCAGTGCAGCACTAAAGCTCGCTCTCTGTGCCAGCTGGTGGCAGGGAAGCTGGTGCCATCATTCTCTGCTTAGAAGGTGTAAGGGCTCTCCCATACATGCCAGAATCCTGCCAGCATGGTGGTAGGTGGAGCCTCCCCAAATGCAGGGGAAGCTGGCTGGTAGAAGTTAGGCAGAAGTGGGAGATGAAAGATGTTGTCTCTCAGAGAGACAAGGTGCTGTCAATCAGTGGTATCTTGCCCCTGCGCAAGGCAGAAACTGTTTAGTCCCTGCTGAGTTTGTAATTTCCCCATCTGGTGCCCTCCTCTGGTGTCTGTGACTGCCCCCAGGACTTGTCAGGTCATACCTGGATACCACGTCCGCTTCTGGTCCCCATAATTCCAAAAAGAAATGGAAAAACTGGAGAAGGTCCCAAGGAAGGCTATGAAGATGACCAAAGAACTGGAAAATCTGCCCTTTGAAGAATGACTGAAGGAATTAGGTTTTTAGTCCCCAGGGAAGAAGAGGCTCAGGGTGGACCTTCTCACAGTATTCCAGTACTTAAAGAATGGCTACAAAGAGGATGGAGATCCTCCTCTCTCTTCACAAGGAGGCACATGGAGTAGAGAAGGGGTAATAGGTACAGGTTGCACCAGGAGAGATTTATCTCAATGTAAGAAAGAAATTTTTTACAGTGGGAACAATCATTCACTGGAACAACCTCCTCAGGGATGCTCTCAAGATGCAATTGGTTAGGATGTGAGGTAATGTCATCCAAACTCCCTCTCACACAAATGGTTGGACAAGGTGGTCTTTCAAGGTCCTTTCCAACTTGGGCAGTTCTATGACTGGTTATTGTCCTGTATGAAAACAGCATTTCCAGACAAAGTTCTACTGTCTTCATGCTGGCATTATAACCATGTACATTCATCTCCCGCTTCAACTTTGAGTGTAACCATCTCTTGCTTATGTATGTATTTTCTACAAATGGCAAATGGTAAGGGAGCATTGGCCAGGTGTTACGCAGCTATCTTCTTCTGAGATTGTGGGACTGGTGAGGGCCACAGAGAAACTAGCTTAGGAATCCTTAAGAACAGGCATTTTTCAAACCCATGAAAACACAGACTTCTATACTTCAGGCACTTGATGCAGCTGAAAGTAATTGCTCCAGTGCTGAAAAACAAAATTGTTCTCTAGGGATGATAGTGTTCTTTAGTTAAAATCACAGGAAAATAAATAACTTACTTTTCTAAGAGAAAGCCAAAAATGTCATTTAGAGCAGAGCAATCATTCTTAAAAGGCAGTACTTGTCTGACACGCTACAGAAACAGCACTCTTCTCAGGAAGGAGCTTCTCTGGTTATTATCGTAATTCGTGCAGGTCCAGCTGCCTTGCCAGCAGCATGCAGAGCAGCTTTAATCACAGTTTTAAACTAATGTGGCAGATATTTATGATAAGAACAGTGGTGTCAGCTGTGTCAAATGCTGTAAAGAAAACTCAAAACAATCAGCTTTCAGATTGATTAAAACCCCCTACATTTTCCTCTGAAAGTGCAGAGGTAATTTAAGAAAAAAATTACAAAGAGCAAAATTAATTTAATCAAACTATTTCAATGATAAATTGCATCTGGGAAAGTCCCCTAGGGTTGCAAAGAACATGTTTATATTGTCAGGTGTGTCAAAAGGAAGATTAGATGGAGACATTGTAATGGCAGAGGAGAAGCAGGGAAAATTCTTTCCCTCAGTTCTGTGCGGTTGGAGCATCCCAAAAGTGCCATCTCCAACCTGACATGGCCAAGTGATGTCCCCTGCCTGCTTTCTGTCCTCCTCAGACTTGCATCATTGAGAACACTTGATTCCACAGAAAGACTCAAAACCAGCAAGAAGTCACTGAATAACTTACTCTTCTGAGTCTGCTCCAAAACCGGCATCTCTGGGTGCAATTATAGGGCATCATCTGGCGTTGTCTGCCCTGCTGTGGGGCCAGACAACAAGGCCAACCTGTGGCTGTGCTTTGCTGTTGTGTCATATCACCCCTCCTCTCACCACCTTGGTGCTGGTGGTCTGGGATCACCCTGCTATGGTGATGCTGGCAGGAACAGCCAGTTTCTGAGGGGCAGGATTACAGGGAGTGCACCTTCGTAAGGAAATACTTCTTGTTCTTCTGTGTTTGCTATGCAAAATGATAAGGCTAAAATGCATAAACTGAAGGTGGGGCTGAACCAATTTGGCTTATATGATATATGCAATGATAGTCCATGTTAAAGAGCAAGCACATTAAAAATGATGGTTAGGGAGATGATCGGAAAGCCCCATTCATTAATCTTAAATATAAAAAAAACCCCACAACCCGAACTCGTCTTCTTGCTTGTTTCTGTATTTTTAATGGTAAAATTAATATGGGGAAACAGAAAAATTGAACACTAAGGCTGATCACTTAGTGCCATGCATTAAATGTTATCATTCAAGAGTGTTGTACGCAGAAGACAGCAAATATTGTAGATATGTCAGGGATGATTCAATGTTACTGAAATAACTCGAGAACATAAGCTCTCCTTTACCACTGTCAGAATAACTAGACATGTTTGATTTAGTTCATGCTGCTGTGCCATGTCGCTCTGCTTTTTCTGTTAACTCCTCAATTCAACCTTACAATTGGGAATTCAGATAACACAGCCCTTCACTTCTGATCTTAGTTGAATACCAATGCCATAATTTTATGCTTCCTTGCTTTCTCTACTCCCTGACCTTTCATGTTTCTTGAGGGACATCTCATTTCCTCTAGCTTTCAAACACCTTAACACTTATTTCTTCATACTGGTGATACAATTAAGTACACATCCTTAATTGAGTTACAAGCAAATACATAGAATAATAACAGGGTGTTTATCTTTGTCAACCCTAGACAGGTAATTAAATAGTCTCCTTCACACTCTTCTAGGCAAACAGAACCCTTTAAACTGATATGCTGCCTTTACATAATGTCAATAGACTGTCTCCTTCTCTCCTCTGTTTAGATGGCCTTGTGTATTCAATAGAAAATGCAAATTTGCCTTACTTGAAACACAGCTGGAAATGAACCTAACACTCCTATTAGTCTAGTTCCTCTGGTTCAAAGTACACTGAAGTAGAATAAAAAGTTACTCTTTGCTAGAGCTGGCAGAACAGAACTCCAGAGGTCACACCATGGGTGCAAAGTCTGTGCAAATTTTTGGTGCAACACTTCCTGATATGTGCTTGGATTAAGCAGATATATATCAGCTAAGCAGAGCAGCATATCTTTATCTGTGGTAAACTGACATGACTCTCTTAAAGGTCAAAGGACCTGACTTCCATTAGCTGAGGACACAGGTGACCTGCTACTTGCATCTTATCCCTTTGCCCTTTAGAGGTGGAGGCAACCCTCTGGTGTTCAGCAAGGTACTTATTGCCAAAGGCTCTGTTGAAGAGCAGCTGAATTTCAAAACATTTATGTAAGGCTGTTGAAGAGGAATGGTCACATGCCAAAGGCTCCAAAGCACAGTCAGTTTGGATTTTGTAATCAACATGCCATTGGCTGAGCCTGCAACCCAACCTCGGATACACCAAGATGCAGAGGTCTGGCTTCAGCTTATGCTTTTTTCTTTTCTCTATCATTCCCCCGCTGCTCTCCCTGGGGTTTGGTACTTCTGCTACTTTTCCATAGCATTGTGTCCTCTTACTATTTTTCGCAAGAGGCCCCAGGGATCTTAATACTCCTGAATTAAAAGGCGTCCACACATAGCACAGACTACACAGCCCTTTTGGCCGAAGGAACAGCCATTTTCCAGCTTATGGTTTCTGATGAAATCCAGTTACGAACATTAGGATGCACTTCAATTGTGTGTTGTGTGGATTATGGATCCTATTGTAAACAAGCCAGCTCATAGCAAGAAATGCAAGGAACATTTGCACTGAAATCCATCCTATTTTCTGCAAAATTGCTCTTACACATATATCATTGCTCTGCTATACAGAAGAAAATACTTAGAGCATAAATATTGGCATTTATATTGTTCATACTTTACATGCTAAAGAAGTCATTATTTTTTAAAAGCCTTCAATAAAGATGGTTGTTGGAAGGTTAAGAGAGGGAACAAACACCTTAGCAGTGCCACACAGTAGTTCTGTTTCCTTGGAGATCCCTTTTAATGTAGAAATAAATCAGAAAAGCTCACGGTTCCTAGTGACGTGCCTTTTTTACCTAGTCTTTTATACAGAAAAGAAGCATAAAAGAAGAATGTGGCAGTGCCTTGCCCCAGTGGGGACGTTACGTAGCCTCATGTCAGTGATACTCGGCTTTTAAAAGCTCCCTTGGGGAATGTGCAGTTATTTGGAATTGAATTATACATAACAAATAATAATTTCCTACTGCTATTGTCATTCTCTTATTACACATCAATATTTCACCTTCATAAAAAGAGAGTTGGAGAATTTTCAAATGCTCAGACAGAAAAGCACTCAGAAAGCCACAAACCCAAAGCTGATCATACGCCTTGGATATACTGTAAGGTGAAAGCCTTGGATGCCCAAAGACATGTTCAGATGCCAAACATCTCTTCTCAGAGATGTACAAGTAAGTCCCTTGTTTTAGGTGTATGTCTACATCACAAAATCAAACAGAAAAGTTCCAGGAGAGAAATAACATAGAAAAGAGCTTGATTGCCTTTGTTCTGGTGCAGGCAGCCAGATGAGGGAGTGCCAAAAGTGGAGCAAAGGAGACCAAAGGAACAGAGAGCAGTATCATCAGGCCAGTACTACTTGGTACCATTACCATACTTGAATTCCAGATGGGGTCCTTAAAAGAAAACAATGGAAATAGTGAAACATCAGGACAGCAATGAGAAAGAGGAAAAGCCTGGAGGGACTGGAAGCACTCAGAAATGCTCCTGTGGCCATAAAAGAAGCAAACAGGGCTGAGCCTGAGAGCCAGGAACTGACAGGGAGAGGAAAACCCACACCAGATCTAGTAAGGTTTGCCCCCCACCAGATATGGAAGCTTATTTTCTCTATTTATGACATTCGTTCATGCTTGCTTAGAGCAGAGCACAGTGAACTCTGATTCAGTGAGAACTAGAACCTGGTTGAAACACATATTTAAACCACCTTTAATAGTGTGCCACCATGCTTGCAGCACAGGCAAATTCTCCTGAGCTGAGAAAGTTGGTACATGAGCAAGGATCTAAGGGTCCCAGATACTAAACTCTACAGTTATACTTTTCCCCTATTTGACCTATGTTTCTGTCCTTTTTTAATGAAGACAGTGTTCAAGTTGTTCAGTTGTTTGAGACAAAAAACAAGTATGCATCATCTATCACTGTTTGATCACACTGAATCCTGTAAGGAAAATTAAAAGTAGAAATCACTGGTGTGAAGTGACATGTAATTTGAACTGAAGCACGTTACTGCAGATCTCATCTGTAGGGAGCCATAGGAAATGGATTTGCCAGACTACCTTAAAAATGACTGCTGTATTTTGAAATGTGGAGTTATTTTGAAGTGAACTAATTTTCAGTAGAGGGAGCTGCAGGATCAGGTCAGAATTAAAACACTGAATAGCAGTCACTGCAGTAAGGTAGATTAAAAAGTGTTTATGTTAACATGCAGAATTATTAAACAGTGTACCAGAGAGTTTATTATCATAAAATTATTTAAACTTTAGAACTCTCCACCATATCTTAGCATATGGAGAAACAAGTGATGCATATAACTGCATCTAAAGGCATTGTTTGAGGTTTTACTGAAAAATAATCCTCTCTTTTCCTGGATTATAGGCACTGACTTGTGATATAAAGACTCAAAAAGCAAAACAAAGCTATATTTCTTTCCTTATTGAAAGCTAGTGGCAATATTTCCAATATGGTAACTATAGACTGCAGGTTCAGAGAGTCAATCAGTGCACATGGGAGAGCAATAGGCAGTTATCTCTGCTGTCTCCATCCGCTCATATTTGTATGCAAAATAATCTGCTTCTACCCAAAGGCAAATTTTCTCTAGATGTGTCATTTTCAAGGGTTATCCTTTACACTCAGCACACACTGAGCCTTTTCCTCTGACACAGCTCTACCAAAGCAGGCCAGTCAGTGACATCTGTGCCATTCACAGATGTTTCACATTGCTCAGTGCTAGCAAGCCTTCTCTGTACTGACACCACTGTGACAGCAGTGTCAGCCAAGATGGAAAAATAAGATCTTGACAGGGTCTTGAACAGAGAAAAATGAGGTTACAGCAAAGTATTTGATGTTATTTACAAGTCTTGGTGTACATCCAAGAATCCAAACGTGTCCTCCAGTGAACCTGTATGAAGAGGCCTTGAAAATAAATACACCTTTGTTACTTCATTTAATCATGTCAAATTGCTCCCAAATATTCACAGGCACAAATATGTTCAGCCCCTGCAACTCTGTTGCACAGCAGTTCAAAGGCAGCAAGTCCATTTCAGAATTGTTAACACCATCTCTGCCATCTCCTCTATTTTGTATAAGCTGTTTCATCTGTTTTATGGGTTGCTCCCAGTGTCATGTCTGCATTCTGGAGGCGAAGTGTGGCTTGTGTCAGAGCCATCAATTCACATCCCAAGGTCCTTTGCCAGGCATGTTCCATATCAGCGGGCCTGAGGACTACAGGTCACCCCTGCTCACCTGTGTTGGCTGCACAGACATGGAGATACCCACCTCTTTTTCCTGGTACGGACCAGGGTTTCCAGCACACATTTCAACATGTATGAGAGACAATAATTGCACGGTCATCAACAATGCCTACTCGTCTGCTAAAATGTCTGTGGCCGTAGCTCAAAGATAGCGGCAACCTCATTTCCAGATGGATATCTTTGATTACACCTTCACACAGCCCATAGCCTGTTGTTACTGTCTAAGGCATCAGTAGAAAAGGCACTGCAGGGGTCATTGTAGCCTGAAGTGAGTTTCCCAGTATTTCTGAAGACGGCAGAGATGCATTCCCACTGGCTTCAGGAAGAACACTAAAACCACAGTAACTGTAGTTCCTTTCACCACTGCCTTTCATTAAGAGCATAGGAAGGCATTTTCCACTCCACAGGAAGTTCTGGCTGTCACCACTGCAGGATGTGTGCTCTGTCCTGGAACTGAAAGGAAATCAAATACTGCTATTTGTGCTTTTAAATGGGAATAACATTCATTCCCTCAGCCCTCATCCATGCTAAGTGGAGAACAGAGTTCTGGTATCTCGGTAGCCTTTGTTGGAAGGTAGAAATCAGAATCCCTGGTAGAAATCAATCCAAGCAGCTGTAGCCTCACACTCCCCTTGCACGTGCAATGTAAGATGTATTGTGCCAGGTTCCTTCCGCAAGGGCAGGGTGAATCAACAACCCTTTCACCGTCTTTTTCCTCTTTTCCAGCTCCAGTGAAAACACTGAACACAGTCTACTTCGCTAATAAATTCCTGCTGTGCTTTCTCATAGCAGTGTTAGAGGACAGATTTAGCCTAGACCAGCGAAATTTCCTCCAGCAGATGAAAGCAGGGCAGACAATAATGTCCTTCAGTCCCAAACCTGAGCAATGCAACACAGTGCAGTATTTTGTTAAGTTGGTGGTTAAGCTGGGATTGCTGAGCCTGAATAGCCACTGATATTTGGCTATTCCTCCTCACTGGATTGCTTTTCTGCACCAGTCCATCCAGAGGGAGCGTTACTACCTGGTGTTCTTACCACATCAGTTTCAAGGTGGACTCCTCTGAGCACAGGTGACAGCAAACCTGTGCTTCCTCCCCACCTCACCTTCCTCCAAGAGTTTGCAAACCCTTTTATGCAGGAAAAAAATACAAATTCTTCTGTTCACTCAAAGGTTTGCCTACCCACACAGGAGAACAGATAGTACTATCTGCTGTTCTGGTAAGAGAATATGCCTGTGTTTATTCTTTCCTGACCCTGCTACCAAAGTGTTGAGGATTTTCTGAAAACCTTTACTAGAAAATTGCAACTGCAGCAATACCCCGGTGTTCAGGTTTTACCTGTTTTCCCTAGAAAATTCAAACACTATAAGACACAATGGAAATGGGAGGCTCCAACCATCTGAGAGCTACTTAAGGGGTTGATTTTTGGGATAGGGACAGGGCAGCATCTACCAGCAGAGTAATCCTCAGAGTAGTTATGTAACTGATAGATATTACTGAGGAGAGATATTTACTTTAAATGCAGCTATCAGAGCTGTAGACAGCATTATGTGAAAACATGGTATTTAGGAACTAAGAGTATCTGATTTAAGACTTTATGCAGATACTTATTCCTTTTTCAGAGCCACCAGCTGTCCTCTAGAAAGTCCCTTCTTTGGTGGCGAACAAAAATCAGCCTCAAGCAGTTTTTCTTGATATCAATAGGTGCTTGAATGTTGCGGGCTTTTTTTCCTTCTCTGTCTGAACACTGGTACTGTTTAGGCAAAGAACAGAAGACTGAGAGGAAACAAAATAACCCAGGGAGGGAATTTCCTCAAAAGCAACGAGATCGTCTCTGTGCCCACCTATAAATACAGCAAGGGAGATTCAATTAAGTGAGTAACTAAGGGTTTCTAACTAAAAATCTTTAAGCAATCCATTGTGGTGGCTAATCTGCTTAGTAGATTATACATCACTGAAGGCTCAGAAGAACAGGTTGCACAAATGTGCACCAGGAATTGCATAGGTGTTTCTGTGGGGACTTTCCCTGATGTTACAAGGCCTATGGGACAGACTCTTAGCTGGGGTGAGTTGCTCTTCTACCACCTTAACTTCAGCAACATTGAAACACTCACCTAGCATTTTTTCTTGCTGCCCAATCTCCCCTTTGCTAAAATACAGCTAC
Organism: Myiozetetes cayanensis; assembly: GCF_022539395.1. Classification (NCBI taxonomy): domain Eukaryota; kingdom Metazoa; phylum Chordata; class Aves; order Passeriformes; family Tyrannidae; genus Myiozetetes; species Myiozetetes cayanensis. The sequence goes on from NW_026087521.1 coordinate 15,507,653, forward strand.
TAAATATTAACATGAAAAATTATATTTGGCAGATTACATTGAACAATCATTCATAACGTTGCACATTGCTACAGGGAACCATGAAGTTGCTTTTACAATTCTCCTTTAACAGCTATTCTATCAATGCTGCTATTATGGTAAAGTTTGTGAGTGGAAATACGGAGAGTGGCCCAAATTTTTTTAGTAATGTGTCTTTACAACAGGGATAAAGCTTTTATTCTATCAGTTGTAAATAGTCAGACTTCTAGCAATCTACTCAAACCTTTAGTGCTAGCTTTACTGTGCAGTTACAGTATAATACCAGGGCAACGCTTTCCATCAAAATAAATTTAAAAAAAAATCTGTGTTTTGTTTTCCTATTTCTTCATTTTAATATTTGTTTTACAGTTGTTCTCTTTCATACCTTCCAGAATTTTGATTTTTTAGTTTGCATCACTCTGTTATTTTTTCTATATTTTTCCTATATGAATTATTTTTATACAGGAAATGAAACAAATATAGGAAAAAAAATATTATTTTTTTTGTGGTTGGAGGATTCCTATGACATAAGGCAGAAAATTGAACCTTTGTTGAATTAGGTACCAACAAGATTAAATCACCCTTTCAGACATGTAAGAGTCTTAAAGGAGCAAAAACTTTTTGAAGACAACCTCATTGGCAATTTTGGTAGGTATATATTAGTAATCATTTATAAACAGTAGGAAATTGAATAAAAAAAAAATGGTTAATCCTCTCTGTTAATTGCAGAGGATTTGAAAGGCATGACTGAAGAATGAATGCCCCACCCCCTTCTAATTAATTGGACTAGTCACTCATTAATTAGGAACATGAATAAGCCTTTGTTAGATGTACATCATGTGCATGGCAGCGGGTAAGACAGAAGTCTGGGAAGACTGTTGCTTAATTCTCGACAGAATTATTTACTGCAACTTAAACGCCAATTATAATCTATTAAATTACTTAACTCGCCTGCTGAAAATTTGAAATAAGAGCAATGTCACTAATGCAAATAAAAATGATGAATTCCTATTACTCATTTACTTCATAGGAATTAAGGTAGGAGTTCTAGGGAAATGAATTCTGTGTATAGTTCTGGGCCCCTCACTAGAAGAAGGACATTGAGGTGCTGGAGTGTGTCCAGAGAATGGCAACAGAGCTGGTGAAGGGTCTGGAGCACAAGTCTGATGAGGAGCAGCTGAGAGAGCTGGGGTTGTTTAGCCTGGAGAAAAAGAGGCTCAGGGGAGACCTCATCACTCTCTGCAGATACCTGAAAGAAGGTTGTAACCAGCTGGGGGTCAGTCTTGCCTTCCATGTAACAAGCAACAGGACAAGAGGAAATAGATGAAATGGCCTCAAGTTGAGGCCAAGATGAATTTTAGGCTCAAGCTGATCTTTCAGGTCCCTTCCACTACAAGTTTCTATGGAGCTGCGTCAGAGGAGGTTTACATTCAATATTAGGACAAATGTCGTCATGGAAACGGTTGTGAAACCCTGGAACAGGCTGTCCAAGGAAGTGGTTGGAGGTATTTAAAAGATCTGTAGATATGGTACTTAGGGACATGGTTTAGTGGTGGACTTGGCAGTGCTGGATTAAGAGTTGGACTTTAAGGACTTTAAGGTGTTCTAAGATTCTATTATTCTAATATTTTACTTGCAAGAAAGATGTGTTTGTAGAAATTTCTGATTCCACACTACTCTCAGGACAAGGTGAGAAATGTTGAAAAGCTCATGGGTCAAGCTAAGGACAGGGATGTCTCTCAGCAGTTATAGTCAGGGGCAAAACAAAGTTAACCTGGAGAAGATTAATTTAATTTATTGCTAATTAATACCAGAGTAAGACAGAAATACAAAAAAACCTAAACCCATCACCTCCCACCCTCCCATCTTCCTCTTTTGCTCAACTTTACTCCTGACTCTTCTACCTCTTCCCCCCACCTTGAATAGTGCAGGGGGATGGGAAATATGGGAAATGGGGGTTCTTAGTGGGTTCTTAACACTTTCTCTCTCCCACTTCTTCCTCCTTCCTGAGGAGGGAAGGGTCCCCCATGGGCCACATTTCCTGCCAGAAATATCCTCTCCATGGCTGCAGGTTCTGCCAGGAAACTTGTTCCAGCATGGGCTCTCCATGGGATGCAGTTTCGCTCAGGGCACACCCACCTGCTCCATTGTGTGGTCTTCCATGGGCTGCAAGTGGATCTCTGCTTCCCATGGACCTCCATGGGCTGCAGCAGCACAGCTGCCTCACCATGGTCTTCACCATGGGCTGCAGGATGTTTATTTTCCCCTCACTCCTACCACAACTGCTGAGCAGCGTTTTTTACCTTTCTTAAATTTTTACCTTTCTTTACCTTTCTGTGATCTCACAGATGTGCTAGCAAAGTCATCCCATCAGCTCAGCTTTGGCCAGTTGCAGGTCCATCTTGGAGCTGGTGGGGGAACTGGCTCTGATATTGGGGCAGCTTCTGTTGTCGTCTTCCAGAAGTCACCCTTTCAGCCCTCCTGGCTACCAAAACCTTGCCATGTAAAACCAATACACTTCAAAACCAGAAATCTCTACAGTGCTGAAAAACGTTTGCCTTCTGTGCCCATTTTTTATCTACAATGAACATGTTTTACTTCTATAGTAATTATTGCAACAAAATTCTAAACCCACTATCTATTTAACACGTACTATTTATAGTATAATACATATTTCATGCTTCTTAGAACAGAAGTTTCCTTTCACTTTTTGTAATTTAGATTTTTCCACAATAATAACTCTAAATACCTGCATTATATCTAATGTCCTTCTCCTCCTTTCCATCTTTAGTTTACCTTGGTAGAGTTGCTTAGTTTTAGCCCAAGTCCTGCTTCAGTTTCCTTCACTCTCAGTGTTTGTTCACACTCAAAAGTGCCACAAAGCTGTGGTCAACCCAAACGGAAGGTTGTGAATTGCTCCACCTGCTTTGATCTGCCCACATTGGTTACACTGAGCACTCTACTGCCAGATTTCTGTCAAACAAAGTGAGGCATCTTTTTCAAATAAAGTTGTGAAAAGAAGAAAACCACTGTATTGTTGTAGAATGCTGTTTTATTTTTTCAATGAAATGCCCTAGCATCATAAAACAACACATTTTCTAATCTTGAAGCCAGCAAGATTGGGAAAAAAGAAAAATCAAAGTTGTTTTTCCTATACATAATTTCCATACTGAGACTACATTCAGAGAAAAAAAAAACACAAAGCCCTAGAATTATAATGTAAGAAGACGTTACTTCCACAGCTCTTTTCTTAAAAATAAACTGGACATGTCATACAAATGACATATGGTGCTTTGCTAGTTTAATATGCTACAAATAGAATCATTCAAATGCAACTATGCAGCTTTTCTATTACCTAAGACTTTTAAATTTGATTATGTTGCAATACCTTTATTATTTACTTCACACTTCTTTACCATCATAGAGAATTATATTTTCTCCTCGTTTTCTGATGGTTTTTTCTCAGAAAGGGGGCCTTCAGTATGGCATTCTTTGGAAACACGAAGCGCTCAGTTTCAGATACTATAATATTCAAAGCATTTCAATATACATTCACTATGAGATTAAGTCTCCATTTTTCAATGAGTAGGGGTCTCATGATTTGCTAGTAAACTGATGGAAAGGGCTGGTTTGTATTGACTCCTGTTCTCAGATAGGAGAATGTGCTCTGGGAAAGCTGCAATGCCTCATAAACATCCTCACTGTTGGTAACCTGAGTGTGCACCATCATATCCTGCACAAGAATTACAGTAATTTGAAGTCTGGGTTCTCTAACAATATTCATGGATAAACCACAATAACTGTAGAAATTTTTTAACAAATGACACTTTCAAAAAATATTTACATTTGTAGAATGGCATGACTTCATTTTCAATGGGGTTCTTAGTTTAAAAGCACTATTTCATTTATTAAACATGGCTTTAAAAATACAGTATACATAACACCTATGTTAAATGTCTGAAAAACATTGGATGTATCAGCATTTCAACTCACTGCATTAATATGGAAAGTAAAGAGCAGTAGTTTTTGAAAGTATTCAAGTATTTCCCTGAAATACTATATAACAAAAAACAGATCCTAAACTTTGTATGATTGTACTTGAGGCAAATACAATTTGCAAATGATTTTTGTCATATAGAGCAGTATGAGTAATACCTGTAGCAAAGATATAGCACACAATTTTGATGTTACACAAAACTGGAATGTAAATAACATCAATAGAAAAAAATAGCCTGCCATTTATAACAGTTTTCAAGTGCTTCAGTAATAAAATGACCAATTACTATGGCTTACATAGATCAAATATATGAGACACATGAAACTAATACAAACTGGATGACAGAAGTACCAATAAATATATATGAATACAGAATCATTAGCTGTTCAGATGCAAAAAAACCACAGATGTAGTTAAGTTTTAAAGAGAACTTTAAAGAACTTAGAAAAAAAAAAAAAGAAAAGAGAACAAGGGCTAACCTCTGATCCTCAAACAGGAACAAGCCTGTATAAGATGATCAAAATTTAGCCCCAAGCCTAAACACAAAACATGTATGTGCCACAATACACAAAACCATACACAATTTAAATAATCACTCCACAGCTCTATATGACAGTCTAATGTTTTTGTAATAAAAACAAATTAGCACAGTGAATTCATTATTTATCAGATGCCAGTTTCTTCCCTTGACTTCGCAAAAACAAATTATTTTGTTTCATATTTAGTTAAATAAACATTTCAAAGACTTTCCATCATCAAATCCTATTTCCAAACTTTACATTTCAACACCTTATATATTCTTCTCTATATGGAGTAGAATGTCCAAAGAATTGTGTATTGAAAAGAGAAGCTTTTCATATGTTAATGTTAGATATTTTTAAAAAAATAAAACTTGCTGGTGTTTGAGAAGTTATTTATGTTTTCCTTTGCCTGTGCCTTCCTGATATTATATAAGTATTACAGCAAGTTGCTTGCAAGATCACTTTGTGGTATTTGGTATCATCCAAACAGTCATAAACCCCATTATAATCCCAAAAAGCATGATGCAAGCAAGCCTTCATAAAGAGAATATATAGGATGAGGTGTGACCTGTATACAGTTGTGCTTTTATTTTTCAAAGTATTTGCACGCTCTTATTGTTATTACTTAAAGCCAGGAATGTGTGTTTGAATTGCATTGATAAGTTGCAAGGTATTGTCAGAATTACAAAATGAAAGATATTATTAAAAAAAAAAGGATGCAAATGACAACACTGTTGTCCAGCATTTAAGCCACATGCAACTATATAACACTCCCAGCAGAAAACATCTTCTCAAACACTGAAAATGTCTTGTCTTGATGCCAGTGGAAAGTCCAATGTTTTATAACACTTAGATATTATTGCAACACAATTGCTAAATTAGTTCTCTAGAAAAGCACAGAGAATTTATCAGTCATCATGAATACACAGATATAGGCCTAATCCTCTCTTTTCTAACATAACTTAGATTAACTGCTCCAAGATATATTTTAATGATTACAATGGTTTTTAAAAAAATGACACAATGCAGTAAGATGTCTAAAATTATACTGAAGCCATAAAAAAAAAATCTAGAAGTTTAAAATACTTGTCAATTTGACTAAAATGCGTATTTACTCAATTTCCTTGAGCTTTTATTTTTTCTTCTCCCCACTGGAGGAACAATGTCTATAGCAATTGCTCAGCACTACTCTGTCTGTAGGCAGCTTCATCTTTACAGTTTTCCTCGATTCCCCTTGCAAATAGTTTCATTAACTGGCAGTGAACCCTGAAAAACATGGAAATCGATTAGTAACAACTAAATGGGTACTACATGTTTCATTCTAATAATTTAATTCAAATAATCCATTCATTTCAAGCAATTGCACAAAGTTCCTTACTCCAGACTACAGAAACCACACTTCCATTCTTGATGCAATCCTCCCCTTCATGTATCCTTATTTACTACTCTTGTCCACAAAAAGTTCTATGGGAACTTAGATGAGCCAACCTTTTACAACATTATTTATAAAAATCACTTTTGGACTGCTAACTGATTATGTTTTGAAGGAACACACTTGCATGTAAATATTATGGGTTTGGTTCTCTTCATTCTAAAAACAACAAACAAAAACAAGCAGCCAAAAGTAATCTAAACAAAAAAAACCCCTTCAAATGTCACAAATTTTTAATTTGATTACGTGCACAACTGCAAAATTCTTTCACCATATGCAAAGAGTGGAAATAAGACTCTGTGCTGTGTGTCAAAAAACACCAAAGCATACTCAGTGTTTCTGTAAGACAAAGATGCTTACTCAAACTGAATAAGAAAAGCTATTGCTCAGAGTAATGAGGCACTCCACTAATTCAAACTGAATCCTCCCAACACCACCTTCACTTTCAGCACTTCAAGCACATAATACCAGTTCCTAAGTAGTAAGTGTGACTTCAAAGGCAGGGCCATCTATCTCACTCAGACTGATCATTTAGAACATATATGTGGCTGTAGTATTCTTTAGAGAGGATTCAAAAAGGTAACAAAAAAATTTGAGTTTATTATCAGAAGACTCAAATTTGCTATGCACAGGCACCTTTTATGGATGTCTTTATGAGCATTTCTAAAATCAGTGAGAAGGCTTAATTTGTTCTGCTATACACAGAGAAAAATCAAAGCTTACCTCACTTCAATTGCTGAGCTATCCAGAGTTTCTCCATCACAATTCCAGGTGCTATTAACAATATTACAGCAACAGGCTGGATGATCTCTGCAGAACTGGCCAAAACGTTTCTTTCCTATGTCCATGACATTGCTTTCATTGTCTTCTGAAAGCTTTGATGTGAATTGAAAATTCTTCACCCGATAAACATCTACAAATGGGAAGTCAAACTACAAAAAAAAAAAAAAAAAAGCAAGTCAGGCAATTACAATTAAATACACTTGATGTGTAAATCAACTCAGCATGCAGCATTTTGTATTCAAGAAAAGTCTGTCCACTCCAATTTTCTAGAGGTTATCTGAGGTATAGAGTGATTTTTGGTTTTGAAAAACCGCACCATTGTAATACAATAAAGCCAAAATGGAATTCTACTTCTCAATGGTCCTCCTCAAGCAGCTGTAATACTGACACTTTATAGATAACCAGGTAGCAGGTTCTAAGATTATGAGTAAATGGAGTATAAAAAATATTTAAAATAACCTATAATAAATATTATAAAATTATATCAAAGTCAAAAAGGTTTAGATTGTATTTCTGTGCCTTCCTCAGGACCTGTCCTTAAGACACATGGGCTTTTATGAAAGTCTTCTGTCTTTGCATTTGGAACAATGCTCTGACGGTGAGAACTCCACAGCAGTGTGATCAAATCACAGAGCTGGGGGTACATGTAAATAAGAATAGAGGGCAATATTATTAAATTCCAACAAAATAAAAATAGTTTTAACTAGTTAATTCAGCTAGAAAAAGCAGGTCAATTAAAAGATTGACTGCAATTAAAAGAGGCTGCAGATTTACACTACAGTATTGTACAAATGCTTTAAAACAAGACTTATAAATTAAAGGGACAATCAAATTAGAGGGTTCCTCCACCTGCCGTGAAAGCAACTTAAGTGATATGGACTTAAATATTTAGTAAGCTGTAATGAACAGAGACAGGTCATTTAGCAAAGGCAATGGAGTATGTCTGTGTGTGTCTATGGGAAAGGGATGGCAAGGAAGCAAAAGTGAACAAAGAAACTGTTTACGCATAAACCAGCCTGTATTGACATAGTCACCCTTTTCTTCCTTTTTCTTTTCATATTTCCTTAAGTGTCCAAAAAGGATACTATCATGATGGACACTAACCTGACATAAGGACATACGTACAACCCTGCATTTAATCCAGCATAACCCAGAGAGAAACCTGAAGCATTGGAAAGTGAATGGCCACTGTGACAATCAGAAAAAGCAGAGTTAGAGGGACCTTCCCTCAGATTTTAACCATAGACAAACTGTGAAGATGTCAAACTCCATGCTTGGAAGCAGTGGTTCATGGATGCGAGGCTCACTGAGCACTATGCTTAACCAAACAGCTCAGGTGCAAAAGCTGGTACCCATGGCTGCAGAGAGTCACCTGTACATGCTCTCATGTCTCAAGCCCAAGCAGAATATAGTCCCTTGATAAATGTTATAGCCAGTTTGAAAGGTAGCCAGGGATGGCTTCAAATGGTCGAAAACATCAAGAGAACAATGAGTGAGATGGAGCGAAGGGAAGAAAAGGAGGAAGGAGGTATATACATACACAGGGTCCCAGGGACTGGTAATGAGGAAATAAAGGAAAAAGAATCTACACTAATTCTTCTACAGAGCATCATAAACATGTGAGATTTGTTACTGCTTATATGCACTAGATATGTGATTAGTCCATTGTTCAGGTAATTTCCAGAACATGCTAATGACACTAGGTTGTGACAAATATTAAATGTGTGTATTCACAGCCATAGCTCTGGTTTCAACAGATACAACAATTCAAAGCAGTGACGAATCTTCTGACAGCTACAACATATGAAAGAAATAATTTTGAAGCTGAATGCATAAAGCTCACAGTCTGGTCACATACATATAGTAAAATTCTGCTAAAAGCCTGCATTTTGCAATCAAACTGCAGTTCCAGTAACTTGCTTCTAAATCACATTTTTACACAGTTTACAAAAGTGATTTATTATTCCTTACCACATCTACCTCAGCTATGTCATGCTGTGAGTAGTTTTTCATGCTGTGAGTAGTTTTTCATGACAACTACATGGGGGCACAGTTGTGATAACTTTAAATATTGTCCAAAGAGCAAATACATGGAAAATGTTAGAAAACCAAATTCAGTTGGCAAAACCAGAATTTTGTTAGAATGCCATGGCCGAAAACTTGACTTGGGTAAAATATTTTGGACTGCCTTTTTTTTTTATGATACACATGCTAAGATTATGTAATCCAAAATGTATAAACTTTAAAAACAAACAAACAAATTTGCTTTCTAGATTATAATTTTGTCATATAAAAATATCACTATTTATAACCTAGATGGACTCTGTAGAATTCATTGTCAAAGGGAATACACACCTGATCATCTTGATTTGTATGTCTGACAAGATACCGTAGAAAATCAAATCTGGAACATTTACGAACTAGAATGAGATCTGCTGAACCATCTGCCAAATGAGCTGCTGGTGAAAGACCTTTTGGACTTCGTGGACAGGCACAGCTCATATTTACTGCATTGATGGCTAGAAATTTCCCTTTAATAACCTTCCATTCTTCTTCACCTTCTGAAACACATCAATAAAGACATGAATGACAGATTGTCATTTGATCTATTCACAAGAACACTAAAAAGCAATCATTACTGGCAACTTAAAGTTTTTACTAGGCATATTCACATCCTGTCAGTGAATATCTAAAGTAAACTACATTTGAAAAAATATATACATTTTTCACATACAAGCAGAGAAAGTTGCTTTCTTCCCTTCCTAGAGGTTTTGAGACATATTAACTGGTATGCACTTGGAAATCTAACATTATTCAGTTCCCCACATTTGGGGAACTTACAGTGATTTTCAAGGCACCTTTTTGATGGGACTATAGATGATGTTTATGCTACATATTCCATGTCCTGAAATTCCGGTATTCCTTACTGTCTCAGTTTTAGGAACATCATATTTACTTTAGAGGACCATTATTACAATTGTCTAGGTTATTTTGAACCTAAAGTCTACTATTTTGAATTGACCTGTTCCAAGCTTTGTACATCAAAGAAAAAAAAAAAAAAAAGAAGAAAATAATTGTTTGCAAAGTATTCTGTAATTAGTGTTCATTCTTTGAACTTCTCTTGCTTCCTGGAATTTTTATTCATCAAAACTTCTTATTACCCACTCCTTAGTAACAGAACCAAGAAAAACAGAATTCCAGGAAAAAGACAGTAAGATTATAATGCTACAATAGACTTGCCAACTTGAATACAGAAAACTTTATTCTTTTTTTCCATCTAGACTATCCTCTCTATCTCCTGAGAAACAAATCACAAATAGCAAAAAAAAAAAAAAGGCAGCTTTTAAATTCAACATTTTCACATCATTTGCCACAGTGGTTTTTAGTATTGCTCGCTTTACTGCTGATCTTTTTATGTTGCTTTCAAACAGGACATTACCAAATGAAATAATTTCAATCGGATTCAAAACATGTATCTTAAGAGAAATGGGAAAGACTTAAATGTTAGACTACAGAATGACTTTGTTCAGGCTGCAGGTAAATGACAAGACCCTGCTGTGAGATGAAGGTAAGTGAACAGAACATAAGAAACTACTGGAACTGAAAACAACAGGCATTTTCTGATACACAAACAACAAAATGAAAACAACACACTTTACTGATAAATCCATTTGTTGTTTATCTGAGAAGCACTAGTAATTTAGTCATAAGTGTGTCTAGATACGTATTACCTTTTGAAGTATGCTCACTGTAATAAATAAGTCTCCCTTGAGGTCTGCTTAGAATAGAATGCTTATATATGTTACTGTAATAGATGGTTTTCACTTGCTAGAAAAACACCCTTCAGTATAAATTTCAGCACGTTACTCAAAAAAACCCTACACTGTTCAAGTAAGAACAAAGTCAGGGTATTTGTCATATTTTCAATGACCAACTGTTTTCATTTCTGCGGGATGCATCATTGTAATAGCACAAACTATTTGCTCAAAATATCTTTCCTACAATAGTGCAATCATAAGCAGGGAGTGCATAAACGGCACGCATTTCAACTGCCTATTGTGTACATATGCTCCAAGTAGCTGAAATCAGCATAAAGTACTAACATCCAAGGTTTATTCAGTATATGCACACAGACTTCTGCACAATACAAGGAAATATGTTCAGTGACAGCCAATCAAGCATCCTTCTCAACTGATCTGAATAGTACACAAACCAAGTACAATGAAAGAATCAGCTAATATACCCTCCTGAGTAAAAAGCTTATCTGAGGTGGACATTTAAAATCCCTTTTATTGCAAAACAAGAGTAGCTGTTTGTATTGTTTGCTTACCACTACTGCATGAAGCGACTGGACTGCAAAGAAAGCCAGCTACCAGCAGTAAAATGAATCTAAGTAAACAGTATCCTACATAATCAGATGCTTAATATCATGTGCAATGCTGGCTAAAGCAGTCTTGATTGGTCACTAACTTGTAGCTTTCTAGTAGCTCCTTTGCTGGATGAAAGATAACAAAATCACAGATTTAAAAAACAACAAACCAAGCAAACAAAACAACCCACCCAAACATAAAAAAACCAAACAAAACCCCCAGAAACAAAAGAAAAAAGGTTGGCGTTTTTTAACTACAGTTATTTCTCAAAAAGACAGATTTTTTTTTCCTACCAATAAACCTACTATCATATTTATATTATTATTCATATCAACTACTTATATTATGTAAAGCAATTTCTTTAGCTGAATCTGGGCACAGATTAAAACAACTCAAGAAATATATCAATTTGGCCATATCTTGACGGTATCAAAAATCTGATAGCAGTAGTTGGGAGGAAAGTACTATATATAAACACATGTAACAAGAATTCAAGTTGGCACAGAAATCTATATACAGTCTTTATGCTACCAATCAATCTCCACAGTATGATGATACACCTTTTTGAGTCTAGAACCAAAAAAGATGTCTATACGTCTAGAACTTGGCACAAATACAGTGCAAAATTATAATTTTATACAGTATTATTTATTACAGTATTATAACAGTAATTATAAGATAATCTAGGTCCTAAGGCCCAAGGACCACATTTTGGTGTCACTGGGCTCTAAAAGAAGAAAAAGAAAGAGAGTAAAAGCAAAAACAAGCATACACAGGAAGCCTGCCTGCTGTTTAGAGAGGTTTATCCAAGATGAGGAGCCAAGGCTGGAGGCAAAACTCAAACAACTGAATCTACATATCTTTCTCTAGCAAGGTCACAAGTGTATCAATATCAGTTGATCCATTAGGATGCAGCAGCCAGACATAAAGAGATACAACTAGGAGGATGACAGCACAGAATTCAATATATTAAGAGTTGTTTTAACAAAAGGAAAGAAAAATTATGCCCATTAAAAAAAGACCCATGGAGGTGTGCACAGGGGTTGGAATGGGGGCAAAAAAGCAACAAGGATAGCATTACTAGAGAAAGAAGAGAGACATCTTAATTATCATTTTTACTGAGTATCGGTGGGTTGCTGTACAGAAACACTTAAGTCCACTAGATTAGTTATTAGTTGTCCAAGTTCACTACCTCAGTTATATTAAATAAACAGCTTTACATAGGGTGACTTTTATACTAACAAGCACAAATCTTAAATGCTGATTTATTCTAAAAGTTATCTTAATGAACCTTATCCTTATCCCTCTGTACCACCTCACAGTTTATCAGTTCAGTCCTTCCCACAGAAAGAAGAGAGTCTTACTTTTCCTAAAGAAAAGAAACCAAACACATTGAAATAGATAAGTAATTAGTGTAATTTTATCCGAATTTTCTGAGGTTTGGGTGGAGGAGACACCTCACGTGTTTTTCACATACTTAGAATCATAGTATCATAGAAACATTTAAGTTGGAAAAGACCTCTAAAATCATCAAGTCCAACTGTCAACTCAGCACCACTGTGTTCACCCCTAAACCATATCCACGTTACTTCTGAATGCTTCCAGGGATGATGATTCCACCACTTCCCTGGGCTGCCTTTTCCAGTGCTTGACAACCCTTTCTGTGAAGAAACCTTTCATAATGTCCAACCTAAACCTCCCCTGGTGCAACTTGAGGCCATTTCCCTTTCTCAGCATCTCCAGTTCCCTCAGCTGCCCCTCATCAGATTTGTACTTCAGACTCTTCACCAGCTGTTTCCCTTCTCTGCACATGCTCCTGCACCTCAATGTCTTTCTTGTAGTGAGGGGCTCAAAACTGAACACAGGATTTGAGGTGCAGCCTCACCAGTGCTGAGTACAAGGGGAAGATGGCACTTACTCTACCTACATGCATTTTCCTTAAAGAAACAATGGATTATCTAGTAATTAAAACATTTTAAAAAGCAAAATACACACACATGGAACTAATATATTCTGGGGAAAAAAAAAGTAAAATACTACAGCATTCTACTTTTTATGACAAATTACCTTCATGTTTTAATCCACAATCCATGTGCTGTTCTGCCAGCTGTTGTTCACTTTTCTTGCAAATGTAACATCTGAAAACAAAAATACCATTCAGTTCCTGAAAAAAACCACTACTATTCATTTCACCTTTTTTGTTTTACTCATCCCCCATCACAAGATGCAGTACAGCATTGATAACACTGATATGGCATGAATCATCACAGCCCTGCAGGCAGTGCAGGTACTTAAGTACAGTGCTGTAGATTACTGGATGTCAGAGATAGCAGCAGAGAGCCATAAGACCACACAGGTTGGAAGCGACCTCTGATGTGATCCAAACCTCTGCTCCAAGTTGGTCTTATAGGATCAAGATGTTCAGTGTCTTAGTCAGGTTTTGAGGATCTGCAAGGGTAAAGTCCACAGACTTCTTGGCACCTTGTTCCAATGTTTGACTGCTGTAACAGTGAAAGACACTGACATACTAGAAACAAATCCATCTCAAAAGTGCTGAGAGCAGGGGAAGAATCACTCCTCACCTGTTGACTTCTCTTTTGCTTAGAAAACTCATTAAAAGGTTAGCTATCCTTGCTGCAAGGACATGCTGTTAACTCAGGTACAGCTGCTGTCCACCAGGATCCCAAAATTCTTTTGGGCAGAGCTGCCTACCAGCCAGTCAGTGCCCAGTCAGTACTGCTGCATGGGACTATTCCACCCCAAGTACAGGTGTCCCCTGAACTTCAGGAAGTTCCTATCAGCCATTTCTTCAGTCCACCAAGGTCTCTTAGAACAGCAACCCTGACTTTCAACATAAACCACTCCTTCCAATCCAGTATCATCCATAAAACTGCTGAGAGCACAATTTCTGAAAGCATCCCAAGCATTAATAAAGACACTGCACAGTATTGATCCCCAAGGGACACCATTAGTAACTGGCTGTCAGCAGGACTTGGTATTCACAGCTTTTCTAGTAGTCTAGTCAGTTTCTCACCCACCCACTTACCTAGTCCACACCTCATCAATTTGGTTTTAAGAATATGACAGGAAACAGGACCAAAGGTCTTGCTAAATTCTTGCTGAAGTCAAGCTATGTAACATCCACTGTTTTCCCTTCATCCATGGGCTTGGGGACCTGTATGCCTTGGGAGTGGACTACATCAGTGAAAAGTGGGGTAAAGGAGTAATTTTGCAGCCTTTTCCATATTAGGGTCCTCATACCACTAAGCAGTAGGCCCACAATTCCTTTACCCTTTTGTTATAATTGGTATACTCAAACAATCCCTTCACATCCCTCCCTGATTTCAACTCCACCCGAGCTTTGGCTTTCTCAGTTTCATTTCTGCATGATTAAGCAATGTCTTTTGTGTTCTTCCAAAGTAACCCATTCCACTTCCACCTTCTCTTTACTACTCAGCTTATTGTTCATCCACTTTGCTTTCCTATCATGCTTATTCAAGTCTCTGCATATCAGAATGGATTATTCTTGTGCTTTAAGGAGGTAACAACTAACTTTTGTGTGCCTCTTTGTCCTCCAGGGCAGTCTCCCATAAAATCCAATACCAAGGTTACCAAACAAATCAAAATATGCTCTCCTAAAGTTCAGGGTTGCAGTTCTAGTCTTTGCCTTGCTTACTACTCCCAGGATTTAAAACTCTATCATCTCACAGTCACCACTGCGAAAACTGCCCTCAGCCATCACATCTCCACTTTTTATTTTCTGTAACAAGACCAGCAGAGCAGTTCTCCCAGCCAGCCTGTCCATCACCTGCATGATCAATGTCATTACAACACTCCAGGATTCTCCTAAATTGCTTGTTGCCAGCCCTATTGCCCCTCCAGCAGTTATCAGGATGTACAAAATCCCCTGCGAGGCACCAGGCACTCTTTATTCCCTTACTGAGATTGGTATGACAGCTTTCTCCATCTGGAGCTTCCCCTCCATCTGATAGATCAGGATAGTTACTCCAGCTAATATTAGAGACTGTGATCTGTAGCATGTCACAGCACTAGCACAGCAGTCTCATCAGGTTCCATGTCATTTCTGGACAAAGTTTCTGGCTCCTCTGTATCCTGCTGTGCTGTTGGCTGCTGTGACAACTACTTTATCTCTGATAGCTAAATTCATATATAAAGAAGAAGAAATATTAGTGCATAACTTGAAGCAGGTGAAAGCAAAGAGAAAGGAAGGAACAATAGGAGATTAAGGTAGGCCCCCTGACTGAAGAAACAAGTGAAGAACATCACACAGAATTTATACAGCATCATAGTAGCCATATAAATAGGCTGATTCCTGAGAGGACTTGTCCTTAGGACAAGCCATGCCTGCTGTTATCATGGTACTAAAACAATTGCTAAAGTTGCCAGATTCAATTCCAATATGAACACTTGGGAATACTTGAATTATTATTTCAATTTGTAGAAGCTATGAAGCATCCAGACCTTTAGTTTCTTAACACAGCATAGTACCCTCAGCATCTTGTAACTGAGTCCTAAGCTGTTATACTTTGCTTCACTTAAAATTTAGGGAGGAGAACCAGCTAACACAATTTTATTATATTTTTGTTTAATGACGTGATAAAATGAGGTGTTCTTTTTAATGAGTCAATACTTTTTTTTATAAGCTTGTCTCTTTCAGAGCAAGTATTTTGATATTAAAAACAACACTTCTGTGACCTCTATTTATGTACAGACCTTTTAAAATAGTTCATGCCAAGTATCCAGAGATAAACATTAGCCTACCCTGTTCTGCAGCTATCTTTATCTCGTGGAGATCCCAGTGCGTGTTTTGCTGGTTGATAAGCAATTGTTCCTTCATAATAATGATGGGAAAGAAAAGTCTTGAAGCCTAAAACAAAAAAGGTATTATGCAATGTATTATAAATCCACATAGCAAACATCTCTGCATACATTCCTTGATTGCTCCTTTCTTTTCTTCTCTAAGGGCTGCAAAACAATAGTTGCCCTCCTCAAACTCAGAGCTCTTTGTCTGTAAAGAAGAAGGAAATACCACACCACCACCCCAACTTCTTAACATTTGCCAAAAGTGCCATTACGTCATTTGACACCTTTAAAATCCAACTAAAAAATGTAATCAACGCTGAATCTTAAAACTGGCCTACACTAAAATTCTCCTCATGCATCTTCTTTCAATAACACAAGACAAATCAAAGAAGGTAAAAAATAATTTCCACTAGCACAGGATTTATCCAAATATTAGCTAACAAGGCTAAATCACTCATATCTCTCTCTATAATCAGTGCTAGATGAAGGGTAAAATTAAAAATTCATTCCATCAGCTGAATGTCTAAGACAGAGGAGTGCCTATCTCCCTCTAAGTGACTAAAAGGAAAGTCCAATTGATTAGGATTGAGAAGTTACTACTTTTTAGGCAGTTATCACTAGGTGGCACATATTCAACACAACTTTAATGAGCCCACTGTCAATGTTAACCCTGAAGTTACAGAGCTTTATACGATGTGATCCAATGTACTTGGTACTAAAAGGAGTTTAACATCAGATTCAGCCTGTTTCTGATGTTTAACAGCTTCAGAGAAGGTTGGTTTGGAGAGAATAAATTAACTGCTCCAATATGTTTACATGCTGACAAAATAACAATTACAGAAGTTACCTGAGTAGTCATATCTCATCGGACCCATCCACCGCTTCTTTTCACTATCTTTTAATATATCTCCATAAAAACCATAACCCAGCAAGGATACAGAGTATTTCAAAAATGTGTTGTTGTGATGTACAGAAGAGACATCCAGAGGTTGACAGTCACCTATGAAGATTAGAAGTGCAAAGTTCTATTGACATTTTATTTGCAACTGCAAAACATGATGGTAAATTTAACATTGCAAAACCTTTAAAAATAAAAATATATGTTGTATTTGTCATAATATACATGTCACATATGCATGAATTTCTTATACCTGTAGAAAAGGAAAAGTATTTTTTAAATTAATACTAATTTAATCTCATACTTTAAAACGCATTAAGCACTAAGTGACAAGAAAGGTCTCAGTATGCTAAAAATATATAATGAAGAATTTACACTCATTTACCCTGTAGCAGTAGGAGAGGACTGAGTCATAGGACCATTTAGATTGAAAAAGACCTTTAAGATCATCAAGTACAATTTCATTAACCCAGCACTGCCAAGTCTACCACTAAACCATGTCTCTAAGTGGTACATCTACACATCTTCTAAAGACCTCCAAAGATGACAACTCAGCCAGTTCCCTGGGCACTCCATATCAATGCTTGACAATCCTTTCCCTGAGTAGATTGATGCAGTATCTTCTGTACATCTACTGGATAGTACTTAAACCTATATGTCATCATCATCATCGTGGCTAGGCTTTGCGAATGAAGATTTGAGAAGGGCTCTACCCACGCTTGCTACGAGCGCGCTGATGGCTAAAAAGGCCAATGCGAGATAGACAAGTCCGGTTGCAGAAGGCACAGCAGAAAGACTCCCCAGGTGATATCGACAAGACGCGAATCTTTCTGCGTTGTCTTTTCTCCTCGAGAGTGATCCTGCGTGTGTTCTCAAAAGCAGCAGCAGCGTTATAGATGGTGTGTCTCCAGGCCTCCCAATTGGAGGCCAGGGTAGACCAATGGTGATGATCAATATGGCCAAGGCTGAGGGATTGTTTCAGGGAGTCCTTGTATCTCCTCTTTGGGGCTCCTCTCTTGCGGCAGCCAGTGGCAAGTTCCCCATAGAGCACGATCTTAGGGAGGCGGTAGTCCTGCATCCTGGAGACGTGTCCTGCCCAGCACAGCTGTGTTCTCAGCAGCATGGCCTCAATGCTCGTGACTGCTGCCTGTTCAAGGACAGACGTGTTGGTCACATAGTCCAGTGGATGTTTAGAATTGTGCGGAGGCAACGCTGATGGAAGCGTTCTAAGAGACGCAAGTGGTGCTGGTAAATGACCCATGATTCGGACCCATATAAAAGAGTAGACAGTACAACAGCTCTGTAAATGCTGATCTTTGTACTTTTCTTCAGGTGTTTGTTTTGTCACACTCTTTTATGGAGTTTACCGAAAGCTCTGTATGCCTTAGCTAACCTGCTGTCTATTTCTGCATCAATCTTACCATCTGAGGAGATGATGCTTCCCAGGTATCAGAGGATAATTCAATCTAGAATGGGCCTTATGAGGTTTCTCATCAGACCTGCTACTCAGAGCAGGTTCAGCTATGAGGTCAGATCACATTATTAAAGGATTATCCAGTCCTGAAAATCCCTACAAACAAAGAGTACATCACTTCTCTGATGTTCTCATAGTGTAAGCTTTGGAGTGGTGGGCATTGGGGTGGAGAGGGGCAGAGAGGATGATGTTGCTTTGCTTGTTTGGTATTTCGGTGCTTGGGTTTTTTTCTTTTGCAGGGAGGTTGGACCAGATGACCCACTGTGGTCCCTTTCAACCTGACCCATTCTGTAATTCTGTGATTTAATAATTAAAATACTCTGATATACTAAAGGCATTCTCTCTCCAATCCTAGTCCAATGGCCGAAACTCTACAGATGCTAAGCAGAGTTAGCCATAGGTTAGTAAGAGAAGCAAATGTGTAAACCTTGGCAACACCAGATCCTAAAACTGCAACTGTTAAACACTCACTAACAAGTGATAATGAACAAATTGCCATTTGGAAATTCTCTCCTTTACACTTACACAACATTGTTAAAACTGAAGACCACCTTGCATAATTTTTCAAATTTAGTATTAAGAACTGGTGACTATGTTTCTTCAGTATGTGGCAGACAGGATGGACACCACAAATCACAATGCACTGAATATACCAAGCTGTCTCTTTTAGCCCCTGTGCAGTTGAGGGATTCCATTACTAGAGGACCTGAGAGTGCCAATGTCAGCATCCCTGCTTATGACAACCTGCTCAAATAGCATTTTTTGAAGAGTAGTTTTTTTCCCTAGTTCCTCCTCAAATATATGACTTACAGATGGTAAAAAATGGGAATTATCAGCTAATTCTAGTCAAGCAGAAGCCATTCTTCTAACTTGGCATGGAAACATTGAATTGCACAGGACAATTGGACAACCGGACAAAATACTACTATTCAAGTGCACGTGCACTTGAATAGCTTTCTCTAAGACAGATATATGTATCTACAGAGATACAGTCCAACAAATGATACTGCTTAATGCATTTTACTATTTTCAAAAGAATGCCATAATGCAGGAAAACTTTAGCACCAGAAAAAGCTTCAGAATGTTATGATACCTTGAAAACAATGAGTTACTATAGAGAAAGCAATTAATTTTTAACCTTCTGTATTCCACATCGAGGACTTAAATCCTAGACAAAAACTTCATATTTCAACTCAGCCATTATGTTCAAACTATATTTCACACACATATAAAAAGAAGTAAATGGAATTAGTATTTTGGGCTATTTTCAGCATTTTCATAACAGAAGAGCAAACTATGATCACTCACCTACAATAATATGAAGAGCTGATGTTACTGGATCAGAAATGCCAACAGTTGAATAGCATATGCAATCTGTTGATCCTGAAAAACAAAAAACTAGAGATCAGTTTATATCTTTGCAAAACAAGTATTATGGGCATGGTCCTCCAAAATAAAAGCATTATATTCCTTTGGTTTGTCCCTTTCTATTTTACAGAACAAAGTAAACACAGGGATACAAATATTATTACTTAAGTTGTAACATTTTCTCCCCAATGAGTGCAAGTTATTTCTCTCCATACAAATAACAAACATTTTCACAATACAAGCAATAAATATATAGCAGTTAGTGAAGGGAAGTAAGTTAGTTTACATGGAAAATTTCAGGATTATCTTATATCAATTAAGGCAGGCATACACTGATTCTCCTTTGCTTATGATTACTTGCTCATTGAGATTTCATTGAAAAGAAGAGAGGTTGAGTGGCCTCCTGTTTTTTGTGGTACTGATCTGAATTCCAGGATGTCAACATCCTCTCCTTATTCAGTCTTAAACCAGAAACTTCTGCCCAGTTCTATTATTTGAAAATTAGTAAATACTTGCTTTCAGGAATTAGTTTCTAGATAGGGGAGCAAAATGGATAGAGAAGTACCTTTACAGTCTTGATGCAAAATACCTACAAGAAGAAAGGGGGGAAGCTTTAGGTTTCACCTATGTGCTGTTTAGAAATGGACAATTCTCCCTGAGCCCTATAGCCTAACTCAGGGATCTGGTTTCTACTCTGCAGCAGGGATTTGGAAGTAAAGTCCAGACATACAGAAGTATATTTGTTGCAGCTCCTAACTCCAAATTTGTCTTATATTTTCTCCCATCATTTTCATGAAATTGAATTCCATCAAAGTCAAGGCTAGATATCTGAAAAGAAAAACTTACTTTGTCCACATTCCTAGATTTGCTACCAATACATGAGCTAAAGAGCAGCTCAGGTACAGAGTACTTAACTTCTGAGGCCTAATCAAACTGAAATAGAAACTAAAACTGGAGGAATGAGCAATCACTATTTAAAAGCCACTTTTGGTTCTTTTTCACTTCAAAAACAGTCAGGGTATATGCAGTCAAGAATAGGAGCAAAGAAAATCCTTTTCCCTCCAATTTGCTTCTCAGAAAATGGACAACACCTCTCCTGCCTATGAACAGCACAACAGAAGCTTCTACCAAGTAAACACTATGCAGATATCTGCCACAGCAAACAAGAAGCAGTTCCCTGAGCCAATTAAAGAGAATTTAAATATAACAGAACTGCAGAACAAAAGAATCAGCGTGACTAAATAAATATCTTGCTACAATGCTGAGGTTCAAGATGGTGCAAGTGTACTATTACAGGCATATTCCATTGCACAGGAAACAGGACTCCAATTTCACTCAGTATTGTAATAAACAAGGTACACAGATGATGATCTCATGTCACATTTAAAGATTTATAGAAAAAAATATTAAGTAGAGTTTGGAAACTGAAGCTATACTTTACTGCCAAGTTTTTCAGTTTCATTTTGCCTCCTACACTGGTGAATTTCAATTAAGCAGAAATAAAATTCTCACTATTTTTGAAAAGAAAAACAAACAAAAAAATTAGCCAGCAGAACTTTTACTGCTGAATGTACAAGCCTAACACTTCATCCAGCCTTTCTCATTTCTTCCATATCTGTATGCATTCTGCTCCTAGAATTACCTTAATCACATTTGTCTTGATGTAAACAGAGCTTTCAAGTAGTACTACACTACAGGTGGGAGGAGAAGAGGGTAATTCATGAAAGCTAAATTTCAACACCAGAGGCTTATCTCCCTGTGATTTTCTGCAGTCAATTAAAATCTGATTCATCTGTTTGGCAATTACATAGAACTTATTTTCATTTCTATTCATTAACTACCAAGGAAAGGCTAAAATTAAAACTGAAGTCTGAAAATAATTCTGAGATTCTAAAATGGGAGACTGGGGAAGACATCAGCAGTTTTTACCAAGTGTCAAATCATCCCTCTTCCTCAGAAGTGACAGTGTAGTAGTAACTACAAACAGTAAATGTTTTTTTCCTCTCTCAGAGCTGGTAGAATGGAGCAACAAAACCAGTGACATACTTACATGGAGGTAAGTATGGCATTCCTTATGTACCTGCCAAGAGAACATAATGTCACACCTAGCATGAACCTAATGGACTAGTTTAAAGGTCACAAAAATATTCATGGTGACTAAGAATTTGAATCTTTTTGAATACTTCTTATCCAAACAAGAATTCTAGAGCATTAGGTGGGTCTTCAACAGATGTGGAATCTACAGCTGCTGAAACAGCACTCAGAAGAGGTGCACACACAAAAATCCAGCTTATTTCATCAGTACAAGTCTAATAGGAAAAACAGGATTAGAATGCAAATACAGCTTGAATATTATTGATTAATTTTTTCCTTGATTAGTTTAGGATTTCCAGAGCACACAGTTTGGGCAAGAAGTTTTCAGAGAGCATGACTCTTGACTAATGTTAGGTGGTGGCTGTTTTATGCTCTGATTTAAAGCAACAGAAAAACTGCCATACTCTCCCAGCTTTTCTTTGGGGATTTTTAATGGCAACAGCCTGAGTGAAGGAAAATAAAAGACGTTTTTATGGGTTGTACAGAACTACATTTAAAGGTGAAGAAAGTAGTTGGATTGCTTGCTAACTGGGCCTTAATTCACTTAAAAAAACATCTTCACTATAGAAACCACATTTTTTGCATTGCTGTGCTAGTAGAGAAGAAAATCAACATGCAAAGGAATGATTAAGTTTCATCTTAAGACACTTACACGTAGCTATATGTGTGCGTACAACACCGCAGACAATAAATATGTCAGAGCTTCCATTCCAGTCAAGGACATGTTGTCAGGAATAGCTGATGGCAGCTTAAGCTTGATTCACACACAGGCCCCACTGGGAGGGCCTTAGGAAGCAATGCAGATGCATGTGACAGGTAGATGCAATAGTAGATCAACAGGCTCTACTGACCATATTGACCAGAACTCCCCTGGCTGTAACATGAGTTCAAATTTCCATCTCACTTGCAGACACCAAATGCAAACATGAAAATTTGAGTCTCGAGTTCAAACTGAAATTCACCCTAAGATTAACTCCATTACCTAAAATGCCACCATCCACCAGTGTTTAAGTGTTGCAGATTACTCTGCTTGGCTTCCAATTGCTACTCTAGTACAATAATTGTCTTGCATAGGGCTAGTACATTTCAGTAATGGTGGCACCTCATCACCATATGCAGATAGCGGAATATCTGAATTCTCCCAGCTAAAGAAAGCTCTCATCCCAGATATTTTGGTATTATGAGCTTACTGAAAACATGAAGCCTGACCAAACCTGACCAAGTTCAAGCAGCATTTGGATGATACTCTCAGGCACATGGTGTGACTCTTGGGGGTCGTCCTGTGCAGAACCAGGAGTTGGACTCAATGATCCTTGTGGATCCCTTCCAACTCAGCACACTCTGTAATTTTGTGAAGTATGCAGAGGGCACATCAACTTGTCTTTGTAAAGTATAATTATTTGGAATCTTTACCAGACTTTACACATTTTCCTTGAAGACTGTTGCCTCCTCAAATATAAAAAATGTAATTTTTTATATAAATACATTTAGTGACTTAAAAATGATCAAGGAAATCCTTCCTTTTCATTAATCACAAGGAGGAATGATCAAGGTACGTATTTAAATTATTAAAGAGCATGTACTCCTTATAAAACATTTTTGCTGAAGCAATATTAAGGAAAGCAAAGTGATGGAGGACTGCTCCACACAGAATGTAGTACAGCTAAGTCACCAGATTTCCCCTTTACAGGTGAATATTGCTGGATACTTTTGAGCAGACAAGTCATGCAGACATGTGCTCAGACACCAAGTCACAAGCTTTAAATTGGTCTTAGAACCACCAAAGTGTTGAGCAAAACCAGATGATTTCCTCGTTGTATGGGACAGTTCATGCCATTAATTCTGTGGACTAACAAAAAAAAATGGTCAAAGTGCTAGAATTAATCATCTGAAATATGATTAGACTACTAAGTCACAACTAAGTTTTCTTAAACCAAAACACACACATGGTGTGGGTGATAAATATTTGTTTTCATGCTTTTATTGATGGAAAATGAAACAAATTAGAAACAACTGGAAGTACTAAACTAAGCAGGTGACAGAAGCAAGTCAGATAGATGCTGATCCTATGGAAAATAGTGAATTTAATAAAGAAACAGAAATACTTTTAGAGCTCATAAGCATTGCTCCACGTGAGATACTCTTGACAAGGGCAGGTGCTCCCACAGCATACACAGAATCCTCAGACAAATTAGTATAAGAAGAAGATTCTGCACTGAAAACAGGAAGAATAGCAACTTCAGTGGGGTTCCCATATGTGTGCAGTATTTTTGTGAAGTCATAGACAAAATGTCAGGGAGTCACACTAATGACAGAGTAACCGCACATTCCTGGGTCAAACAGCATTTAGTGTTTTGAAAAAATCTACAAAGTGACTTTTCTGTGAAGTGAGTTTTAAATTACAAGGATTTGGCACATTCAAAAATAAGGGCAGAAGCTACTGTTATGGGGACAGATGAATGGCCTGGGCTTACACTCATATTCCTACTCAAAGTTTTATACACTTTACTTTCTGCATCCAGATAAATCAAGTTTAAGATCTGTAGAATGACAGATTGGCGTAAAAAGAAAGAGTTGAGAAGGATTTTGGTCTGGGATTTCTTGATAGATAATCACTTCAGCTTAAGTTCAGTAACACAGTGTAACAAAAATGGATTAATCCAATAATGGCAAATTTAAGAGATTAAATTAATATCATAGGAATAAGTAATCTTTACCTAGTTGTCTCTACAGGAGGTCCACTATATTAAATGCAGTATTTAGCTCTAAGATTGACATTTCAAGAAGTATAATGGATTTAAAACGCTGAAGGAGGAACACAAAAAATTACAGTTCAGATTTCAAAGATACATTGACCTATGAAATGAGATGCTAAATAAACAGCAAAGATCATTAAATATTACAAATGTAACTCAGAAGGCTGTGGACATACCACTTGGAGTAATTAAAAAAAAAAAGATAGCTTTTATTGCTATTCTATAACACATTAGCCCCTGGTGGTCTAGTAGAGAAGCGCCGCTATCACTCGTGGATGACACGCGGTATAAATTCCCAGTCAGGGACACTCCCGGGCAGGTGGAGCTCGTTAGCCCTTAAAGGCAACCCACCTACGTCCTAAGGACCTCGCTGCCACCGTCCAAGCTCGCTTGGCCCCGGCAGATGAACCTTAGGTTAAAGGTGGGCTCAGTTCCACGCACACGTGTCTCACAGGAAATCCAATGTGCCACTGTTGGCAGGTCTATAGACCTTCTACAGGTCTTCACATCGTGAAGACTGGCCATTATTATATAATCATACTGCATGCTTCAATCCTAGACATTACAGAGCTGACCGCCAAAAAAAAATGAGAGTGATCTGGGCACACTAGAAGCCTAAAATCACTGTAGTTATTAACTCATGTCTACACCTTATTCAATCTTCCCTACTATTTGGAAGAATTTTTCCCTTATCCCCAGGGTAGGCTGCAGATTTGGTTTTTGGAATAAATGCAATAGTATTATGTGTACAGAATAAAGGGGGATGGTTTTTTTCCTACCTGCTAAGATCATTAGAGTATTTAATCTAGTACTTTCTTTTTAACTAAAGAGTCCTCTGACAGCAGCTGACAGCTTTGTCCTTCTATTCTGTGCCAAGTTTAATAAGAACAACGAATTACGCTGGCTTACTCCAGAGAGAATAGTTGCAATACTAAAACATTTGGATGAAACCTCAGTGTCACATCCTGTAACAGACATGATTCTCTGTTTTTAAGGTTTATGGAGACATAGTACTACTCTGAATGCAGTGAGACTCCATGTCTGAATGTGCTTTTAAGGCTAGGAAGAAATAACTAGCTTTTAAGGCTGGGATGAAGAAATAACTAAGCAGAGGTTTTCATTGGTGTGCTACAACCTCTAAGTACTCTTAACAGCAAATCTGTTTACAACAACAATCAGTCAATTTACACTGGCAGATTTGAAGAATGGCTGCAACTAAGAGAAATTCAGAAGTTAAAACTGCTATTTGAGTACAAGCCTTTTATTCATATCAATAAAAACACAAGCTATTTCATAAAGATGTTCCATAAAGCATAAGAAATCACTATATTTCTCAACCATAAGTCACGCTAAGAAAAGAAACTGGCTGGAAACAGACACATCTGTTCAAGAAAAAAAAGAAGCCAAGCAGGAACTTACTCCAGAAAGTTAGAACCATGATACACAAATAGCATTCAACATTTACAAAAGAAGCCTGCACAATGAAATTCTGCTATGAAATAAAGTCAATTACTCAAACCCAGTCATACAGATAAGAGTGTTTTAGCATTAAATCTCTTTCATTTATAATTTCAAACCCTCATACAGCTAAATTGACAGTCTCAGCAAAGACTGAATTGAGTGTTTGCTTGAATACAGAAACTGTTTAATCACAACCACAAGCCACAACCTGCCATGTTTCTCTTAACACAGCTTGACATCAGGAACTAAATGATAAAAAAGGCAAAAACACTAATCCAGTGTCACCTTAGCCCAGGCTCATGTCATCACTGAGTAAACTATCTCCATGTATCAGAAGACACACAGAGCTTTAGATCTTAATCTCTGAACTATGGATAGTGTTTGTTTTCAATATCTATTAATGAGCTCTTAGGATTTTTATATAAAGGTGGGTTATAAAGCCCTAGAAAGACCACAATGGATGAAGCTTTTCTAGATGGATGATTTATATTTCATTATTACTTTTGGCTTGTTGTATTTCAGGACTAGCAGTTTAGTTTTAAAAAAAGGTCTTTTCAAGAATTTCACTTATTTTTGGAACAGACTTCTTGCACCAGTCATGGAACTAAGGTATCTGTTGGGGTCAATACATGGCTAGAACTCCATTTATCAAGCAAAGATGAACCAAGAACAGCTTCACCAAAGACTGAAAAAAAAACCCCAAAACAAAAAAACAACTCTCGATGCTTTCAGGGTGGGTTTGCCTACTTCATACTCAGTTTAAACAGTAATGTCTAGATGTGTTAAGAGAGGGTTAAGATTTGTTCAGTGATTTGACTACTTTTGTCAGCAAATAAGCATCTTCCCGTATATACAGTAATGGATCATTCTAAATATTGCACAATATACAAGCAGATCAAGACATATATCATCCTCTTCGAAAAAATGAATCAATAGAATTTTAAGGCCAGCTTCCTTATACACCACTAAAAATAATTTTTGAGGGATTTGAATAATGACTTGGAGAAAATATTTGAATTATAGCACTGATTACAAGGCTGTACCTCATGTTAGTTCAAGAAATAGAACATACAGTAGACATTAAAATAGTAAAATGGTACAATGGACAAAACACAACAAAAAAACCCCATTAAAATGTGTAAGGGAAGAAAATTATTTGATACATGTTAACAAAACTAAAATATCAGTGAAGCTTATACTTTTTGGGTGCAATTGGAAAAAAATGCATTAAGAAATAACTGAAAAAGCAAGGTTAGTCTTTCATAAGGACAAACAAATAACTCTTAATATTGAGGTTCTATTTTTTCAATTGTATCTTTTTATGGTCATATATCACCAGAAGGCAAAATCTTCTGAAAATAATCATGTAAGTAAAAAACCTTCAGTTCAAGAAATTTTCCCAAATAAGAAAAAGAAAGAAAAGAACACTTCAAATTCTCTTCTTGTGAATTTTGTTACACAAACTGACTTTAATACAAAGCTTTAACAAATAAAATCAGGATATACTTAAATACAGTAATTCTGTTATACAGAACCCTTAATGTGCTAGCTAAACATCCCCCATAAGGGGATATTCACATTGCAACTTTTAGACACCTAACATTTATTGTACTGCAAGCAGAAAAAATTAAGCTTCTTCCAAGCAACAATTCAGATCACTTGGGTTTGGATCCATTCTTCACAAAGATGCAAGCACCATAACATTAGTCACCTAAAGCCACACTACTTCATTTGGTGTATTTTTACAACCTGTGCTAAATTTTCTCAGAAAACTTTATTTTAATTCTAATCAGAAGCTCACAATGTTTACTTCATATCCCAGTTCTTTATTTCAAAGCTCAAGCATCAGACAAGAAAAAGAGAACAGCATAGAAAAGACAATGAATGAACTGTCCATCTGTCTCTCTACAGAGACCTCAAAATTACAGATAAAGAATGGTTGTTAAATAATTGCAACACTCAGTCCAGGAAGAGAGAATCATCTTGTAAGTCCCCTTTTGAAGTAACCTTTGAGGACCAAATGGGCAGAGTGAGGTAACACCTGGGACACTAGATGTAAAACAGCAAGACTGATCCAAAGAGTATCTTCACTGTCAATAAAAATAACAATAATAAAATCACTAAAGACCTCAATTTGAAGAATGACTTCTCTCAAATGACAGTAGTCAGGATGGTCTGAAAAAGTGGCTGACATGGGGAACTGTGAATGTACAGCACCTCTGAAAATGGGCAGAAACTGCAACTTGGTCTGGAAACTGTTCCTCAGCTGTAGTTGCCCTATACTTGCTGTGATAACAAATGGAGGAAAAGAGAGAGAAGAAATCTTAGCATTTGTTTGGAGTTTGCCAGAGCAGTGGGAGGTTCTTATTAAAATTCTAGCTAAATTTGTGGAGCATTTTGAACTGGAAAAATATTTATCAGGTTTATCTGTTCAGCAAATTCCACTCATTAATGTGTTCAGAAGAGTACTACTGTCTACATTTTAGCTCACATTAACACATAAAATGCCACAAAAAAAGAAGTAGTAAATTAATTCAGAAGTTACACATCTAGATTTGATTTTGTTTACAAAATACTCTTCCTAAATAAAATTGCACGTGATCAGTAATTATATCTGGATACAAACAGCTTTAGTTAGGTGCCTTTATGGAATATCATTGCTCAGACTTCACACTTAGGCCTAAATTCAAGAAGTTATGAATAAGAAAAAATTTCAAGAGTTAATGAATAAATTAAACTGAAAGTTAACCCTTTCTTACCAGCAGGAATTATGCCAATCCTTATATTGCACTGGACTAACGATGCTTTGGGATTATTTTGGTCTATGCCAGAGTCCTTCTGAATTCTTCCAATGAGACCATGCATCACTTCACTGAACATGCCGTCCCCACCAACACAAACAACACTGCCAGGAAACACAAATTAGAATGCACGCTAACAGTCAATAAACAACACAGCAAGTGTTCTATTTAGGGCATGCACGGGGCACATCAAAAATAGTTGTTCTATTCTCCTCCTCCATTTTTACAGAATATAGTAGCCTGCAGTCAATTGGCAATTAACAAAAAGCAGAAAAAAAAAAATCAAGCTACACAACTGCAAATGCATCTACATGTATCTGTAACATTAGGAATAAATGTTGGAATGCAACCTACAAAAATCTTTATCCTCTACTGCTGTGTGCAGACAGACAAATATCAGTGGAAATTCACTATACAAGTAAAGCACTCAACAGGACCGTACATACAGCTTTCTAAGTACACAAAATGGAAATAGGGTACCTTTACTAAAAAGGGAAAACTGAATATTTGCCACTTTTGGCAAAAGTATAATTTACACAATTTAATAGAGATGTACGTTATATGAAAGTCAAAAAGCAGAAGTGCATGCCTGCATGCTCTTTTGAACATGCTGAGAGCCCATCAAACAGACAGAAGTCATGTATATCTACATAACCACTCATAATGAAACAGAGTTCTGAATGTTACCAGATGCAAAACTTTGTTTTGCAAATTTAATTCAGGTCAGAGCTGGTGCAGCAGCTACACAGATCCTCAACATGTTAAAGCTCAGCAGAGAGTCCACAGCCAAGCAAATACTAGGAAGTAAAAAACTATTTTACAGCACTATACATTTCATGAACGATAACCAAATGCACACCCTGAACTCTAAAAGCATCGACATTCTTTAACTGAAAAACTAATTTAAGTACACTCTAAAGGAACACCTGAGAAACTCCTAGCCACATATGTGGTTCCTAACATACAAGTTTAGGAATGTTTACTGTTACCTATAGCAATAATTTCCAGCTCAGAGATTAATAATCTTTTACATCATCAGCAACAGATATTGCAGAATGAGCACTTATTTCATAGGACAAATTAATTTATCTAATTTTTAAGTATGCGTGATTGAAAAGTAGTTATTTTTGTATTTTCAGTAGAAGGAAAACTCAAAAAAATTAGTCATTTTTTTTCATGAATGGAGAGGACAGTCTTAAAAACATACAGAGTCCAACTCTAAGTCAAGACCTAGGAGATTGGGAGAGAAGGTAAAAAAGTTTATTTGTTTTCCATTTTTATAATTTTTTATATTTTTTTTTCTCTTCCAATAGCCTAACTACATTATTCCTCAAGTTTAGCTTGTCTTATCTTTTTCTGCAGACTCAAAAAAAGAAGTTAAGTGGCCAAAACTTTCCAGGTCAGTTCAAGGTCAGTGTTGTCTCAGCATAATTTGCTCAAAGCCCCATCCAACCTGGCCTTGAACACTTCCAAGAATGGGGCATCCATAACTTCTCTGGGCAACCTATAACAGTACCTCAACACCCTCAAAGTAAAGAATTTCTTCCTCATACCTAATCAAACCTGCCCTTCTTCAGTTTAACACCATTACCCATCGTCCTATCGCTATATGCTCCTGTGAAATGTACCTCTCCAGCCTTCTTTTAAGTCCCTTATAGGTACTGAAAGGTGCTCTAAGGTCGCCCCAGAGCCTTCTCCTCTCCAGGCTGAACAACCCCAGCTCTCTCAACCTGTCATCATAGCAGAGGTGCTCCAGCCCTGTGATCACCTTCTAGAACAAATACTATATCCAGGCTCAGAGGTGACAATTATATGAATGTCTATACCTATCAAGGGTAAATATTGATAGATAAAGAGCTTCACATATGCAATAAAAGCATAACCAAATCCACTGCAAACATCAGATGATCAATGTACAAGTCACATATGTGCAAATTGCATGTGTTAAGGCTCCTAGTGAAGAAAATCTGAAAGAGACATCTTTTTACTTTTTAGCTTTATTTTACTAATAAACTAGCATTACACTTTTTTGAGAGATGATA
Source organism: Myiozetetes cayanensis (assembly GCF_022539395.1). Taxonomy (NCBI): domain Eukaryota; kingdom Metazoa; phylum Chordata; class Aves; order Passeriformes; family Tyrannidae; genus Myiozetetes; species Myiozetetes cayanensis. Next base: position 15,538,492 of record NW_026087521.1, read on the forward strand.
CAGTAAATAACATATGCTAGAATACTTCAGGAGAAGCTAGTCCACAAGACAAACGAGTTTTAAAAGATGTATGGTCCCTTTTAATCTCAACCATTCTGTGACCTAATTCAAAAACCAGGAAAAAAACTCCAGCCAGAAACAGTTCTACAAAGGTTTGGTAACAAGGCGTATGGATAAGGAACCACAGTGATACATTTCACTTATTTTAAACATGGCTTTTACCTGCACAATATTACAGCATGCTCTGATTGTTCCCGACAGTGATGTACAACAATCTGCTATATTGTAACCAAATGAATATTTTAAGTAACTGTGCTTAGAGATAAGCTGTTCAGTCACTGAACTATTAGGTCAGTACACTCATCATAAGAAATTCTTATAAGGTGAACTAGGAAGAACAAACAGGAGACGTGCAAGAGTTTTAAATAAGCTGCCTCAAGTAAAAACATCTGAAAAGAAGTGAAGTGATTATTATCATTAGGAATCTTGTATCTAGTTGCAGAATTCCATTTATGGCTTTGTCTAACAGGGAATCTGAAGATTAAATGTAGAAATTCATCACTGAATGAAGGGGAAACCACTTAACAGAACCAATCTAAGAGGACAACTGAATGAAAATTAGATGTAGGAATACAAAGAATCTTTTCCTGTATGTGAGAAAAGTCAGCCAAACTTGAAGAAACACACACATTTATGTGGTTCAACCATTTTTTGAATCCCATTTTTTGAATCTTCCAGTTGACCACGTGAACTGTTATTTAAAAAGTAGTTTTAGTACAAGATCTCCTCCTTAACATCACTGTTGATCAAAGAGAAAGACTTGTATATGATGGACAAAAATCAGACAAGCTGCAGTTCCCAAGCCAACTGCCATTCAGGCCCAGCCTGGGAATAGAAGAATCATAAGATTCCAAAAAGATTCTCTGGCCTATTAGTTTATCTTGGTATGTTAGAGAGAGAAAACCAAAAAAAAAAAAAAAAAAAAAAAAAAAAAACACAAAAAAAACCAACAAAAACCCAAAACGAAACAAAAAAAAACCCCAAAAAAACCCCCCAAACCAAAACCAAAAAAACTCACCAAAGAAAAAAATTTAAAAATTCTACAATACAAGATCTCGAATCTGCCTAAACCACTTCAGATACCACTGCAATTGGTCACTGCCAATTGTTTTAAAAACCAGTTTCCTAGGAGTGGATAGGGGCTTATCTGCCTCCCTTTCTGCTCTGTATTGGAATTTCACCAACCGTCAGTATACTTATCTCAAATCACAAGTCAAATGAAAAGGGAAAACCTTAAATAACTAGTTTTTTTATAGGAAGGTCTGCCCTCCCTGTACTTCTGAAAAATTAAGAAAAATCCCAGTATAGACAAAACTGCTTCTTTAAAGTCAACTCATTTTAAAGCAGGTGAAGTCTGGGAACATCATGCCCTTACTCAACATACACAGTGTATATAGATCTGCTCCAGAGTAGCAAAACTACTCTGCAAAGACAGAATGTATTTTATTTTTGCAACTTACCCACTTAAACGTACCTGTCAACAGGCACAAGATAGTATTTTAAAATACTGTAGTTATGAGAGTTTATCTGCATAGGTTCTGCATACATTTTCATGATTTTCCAGACATATAACTTATTTCATGTTATGAACTGGAAACTGAAATAACTGAATATAACTGAAATAACTAGCTTATTTATTAAAAAATTCTGCTTTTATAGTGAATTCAATAATTAAATGCAAGATAATCATTCAGTCAGCTCTTCTTTTAAAACAGTAACTCCACAACAGAATGCAAATAAAGTCAAATGATGCAGCCTTTATTTAACAGCCACACAGAGCAAGAGGAACTACCTGAAATATTTCTAAACAGTCCATGCTTTTTATTTACAGGCTGAACACCACTGGTGAAGTGTTCTGAACTCATGTGTACGTCAAGATCACAAAACATTTCAGGGTAGTTTTTGAGCTATCACAGAATGCTCAACTAAGCAGAATTAATCTTACATTCATCTTTTGAACACAAATCTCATGACAACATTGTTATATTACGCTTGAATATATTGTGTGTTGAACAAGTTTACTGAAACAGTTTAGTTTTCTTTTGATACTCCTAAACGGGGATCTCCTAAAGAAAGGAATGTGCCCCAGGACTTCCGGTTGATGCAATAAATGTATCAGCAATGAAGGCTAACATTTTAAATTAGAGACAAGAACAGCCAGACTACATAACATATCAGCTTTAAAAGGATAAAAAAAAAGGCAAGTGAAGTTACTTACCCATCATATTTATAAATATTAACTTCAAATAAATTGTCCTTAGCATGGTTAGCATGTTCAGTTACTGTGAAGAAATAAACACATTAAAATTTACTATTAAAAATACTACTATAAAATAATTTATAATATACAATTGTAAAAATTAATCCATTAATAACCACATTTCTATTACCAATGTGACCATAAAACAGCCTGTCCACAAGATTTATTTCAAAAGATTTTGCCAGGGAAGGAATTGAAAGAGGAATGCACTGCAGTACATATGGAAAAAATATTTCATTAAAAATTGTGCAAATGAACATTTGGTTTTAACAGTGAAACTGAAAAAGAGAAGAAAGGCAGTATTTTATAAATTAGGAGCTCAAATAACTTAGAAGCACCAGAAGTTTTACTGTAGTAAGCAGAAAGTTGATATAAGGTTGCAATTATTTGACTACCTATGCTTTTATTAGGAAACATTCTCTACCACTTTGTTTCATTTTCTTAGTAAGAAAAGGTAAGTAACAGAAAGAACTTTAGCTACTCAAGGATGTTTTAAAGGGTTCGTATTGTGTTTATTAAGAAATTAAAACATTAATTACTCACTAACAACATCAGTGGATATAGAAGCCAGGCTAAAGAGTGGAGCAACTTTCTGTTCATAAATCCTCTTCCCTTGTCTTTTTCCTCCATAGGGATTAATATACACAAGCAACTGCTTTGGTCTAGACTCTGCAGTAAGGAAAAATATTACAGTATACTGCTTTTGTACACAAAATGAAAATTCAAAAAATTCAAAACCAAACCTATTAATATCAAAGTGATCACAGCATGAAAGACAGAACTTTTTATTAACTCATAATTCTTTTAACAAAGAGCTATAAATCCTGCTTCATCTCTCCTCTTTATTATACTGAGGATACTAACAGTACTGAACAATTGTTAATAAGACAGCAGGAGGTAAAATTCAGAATCATCTCTTCTGACTACATATCTCACATTCTTATGCATCATCCTTGCAGAACCTTCCCACCCTGTTAGTAAAACTAATTAATTAGTATCCCAGCACACAAGGCTAGAAGGGCAGCAATATGAAAGGCACTTGTAAGTGAAGCATATGTAGAAATACTTTTACATTACATAAACTATCTTCCTGCTTTAATAACACAGTTAAAATGCATTTCCTTTCTGTGATCAAGTCACAATAAGAATACCCCACAAAATCACATGCTGCACAGCAAGTGCTTGCCTTACAGTGTAACCCTTCCCCCTCCTGAAAGCACCTTTGATATGATTACCTCAAGTTTTTCCAAATAGTTATGGATTTACATTGGTAATGGCAATGAAAACAATCATTACACTTTTTTATTAACAGATATACAAAATAGTAATGCTTGCTGCACCTAGAGAACCTTCTCTTTTTATGGAACAAAAAAAAACTTACAACATGCATACTTCCTTAGATGGTATTCTAAATTATTATTATTTTAAAAGGAAAGTATATCAGAATTGTTAGATCAGCACACTTTTACAACAAGTTCACCCAAGCTAGACATTTTGAACGGTTTAAGTCTGCCACGTGCTCAAGGCACTATTCACCCTCTCTGAGAAGGTGAAATAGTTTTTTAACAATAAAATGAACAACTGCACTCAAATGAAGTTGACTGCTCAGGCCACATTTCTCACAGATGTACTGAATGGGTGCACAAACCTCATTTTTTGAAAAAGCCTTGTGTAACATATACAAAACAAAAACACCGAGAAGCATCTTCCTGTTGCCTGTTCATAACAGTTTTTGTTAAATATCCATTTTTATTCTGTGATCCTTAAGTACTTGCTTGAGTCACATTTTAGGTGTACTTGCATCCAGTTTCTTCTCCAGCTCTGTATCTCAGGTAGCTCATCTCCAGTCCTGTCTCCAGCTCCAGCTGCTCCACTCTGGCCTGCCTGTATGGACCCAATTACTTTATCTCACCTGGGCTGTAAATGAGATCTGCTTTTATCCCCACTCTGTTCTTTCCACCCTCCTCAGATACAGTGGGACTGCACCCTGGTCAGCGAGGGCATCACCTGTGCTATGGCCATCCTTGCCTTCCTTTCTGTCATGGAGTGACTCTGCTCCTGCTGCCCATCTATCAGGGTATCTCTTTCAGGAATAACTCCTGCAAAACTACTTTTAACCTTCAAGAAGTAGATGTCCAGGAGTCTCAGAAATGATTAATGGGAACTCGTACTACATAAGGCACATTTTGATGAGAGAGTCTGGAAAGGTGAAACACACACAAAAAGCCACCCATAAATCTTGCAATTGCTACAGTCCTTGTCCTCAAATCCCTGAGCTTACATCTGCCCTTTACCTTCTCCAAAGCTACAGTCATTTAAAGCCTCTGCTAAGCTTGTAATGTGTCCCTATGTTGTGAAAATAATTTATATCTGGGCAAAATTATATGACACCTATAGTCCTATTAAACACTCAGTACACCATAGTGAATATGTAAAATAGAAAAGCAGTGATAAGCAGACACTTCAACTCTTGACTCCCTCAATTTTTGAGCATAAGTTGCTCTTAAGAGTTCAAAAAAGCAGATATATCAAAATTATATTGATTGATGTACAAGCCTGCAAAATGATAGTGCAAATGTTCAAAATTTATTCAAACTTACTCTGCAATTCAAGTAATTCTTTCAGCGCCTGTATCCACTGATTACATAAGTGCTCATCAACACACCAAAAAGTCACATCACTGCACCGCCAGCGGTGATTCTGGGCTTTCTTCACATAATACACTATTTAAATTTAAAAAAAAAAAAGAACAGGGAAAAAAAAAGAGGCATAATGAGACAGTTCCATGAAATGACAAATGCATTTCAGAAAGATAACCAAAATATCAACCTTTGGAAAAAAGTGGCAATTAATCTCCACTAAACACTTCTGCAAATGACAGAAGCATTTGGAGTGTGAACAGGACATTCATAAAATGCCCAAATGAAAACATAAATGACAACACTTGCTGAGGTCATTACCTTATAGCAGATACCCAAACATCGACTTTTTTTAAACCAAATACAAGCCATTTTTCATAAACTTATTATAGCCATACTTGTACAAACATTCACTGAGCTTATATAATATTTTATCTATCCTAAAGTCTGCAATATCAGTGTAATATAAAATGCCACAAGCTTAAGAAGATAAGCTAGACTGACATCAGCTCTCATGTAACCAACAGGGTGAATTTAATTTCATAGAGCTGAAATTTGAGAATCTTGTGCATTAAGAACTAGGCTGGTGAGACAAGTATACTTACCTTTTTATCTCCAATTACTCTTACTGGAGGACTAAATATGAGGAAAGTACTCTTCAACATAAAATTTTGGCATGGGAACCATCACATTTGCCCCATCTTTGCAGCACAGAAGTCACCACTCTTTTCTCAACAAAAACAGACATTTATTTTAAGCACTTTGTTTTAAAAAATGCAATCAATAATACAAAGAACCTTCTCATGCACACATTCTGATGGATAGGGATAAATTAAAAAAGCAACTTCAATTAGTAACTAAAAACAGTGTATGTCCTTAAAGTGTTTTATTTTCCAAAATAAGGACTTCTAAATGTAAACTGACAGATTTTCTTTTTTTTTGGGGGAATGCCTTTTGTTTGTTTTTTTGGGGTTTTTCCTTGCATTTATTTTGGTCTTTTTTTTTTTTTTTTTCCTGAGGGGTAGGGGTTGTTTCATTGGGTATTTTCAAACATAACATTTCTGTTAAAAAGAAAACTCTGAGGATTCATTTTGAGTCTGCCTTAGAGTACCTTCAGCCAAGTAACTAGCACAAGCATTGTTATTTGCCTTACCTGTGAAAGCATGTAGCTTTGTCATTTTTTGCCATTTGCCAATGTTACGCTGCTTCTTGTTAAGTTCAGTTTCTTCTACAGAAATGATCTCAGAGATTGGTACAGAACAGTTTCCTGTGGGAACACAAGATCTTACATATTAACATCTTCAAACAGCACCCAGATGATTATTTCTATACCTAATACGATATAGGCATATGAATTAGAGCAGCTGCTCCATAAGCGCAACCAAGAGCATAATTAGAAATTTGCTGAGTATTTTCAATTTTCTTTTGCCTTTAGTCAAGACACATAATCCATAATCACCTCTGAACCACCTCTAATTTCTCAGAAAATTAGGTATTTTGTTTATAAAAATATTTTTGCATGAAGCCAAAATCCAGCAACGCTGATTTCAGAGTAATTAAATTTCCCCAGATATTTGACAGTGAATAGCACAAGCTATTTCAAAGAATGTGCAACTAAATCTAGTGCAGAGACTACAGAGGCTATTTGTTATTCTCAAGTAAGTAGCTGGCTTATGAAAGAAGGGCATTCATATGCATTCTTAAGGTTTTAAATCCCACCAAGCTTTTAAACTTCCAGATCTACTAAGAAGAAAATTCTAGATGTTATGTTTATATAGTGTTAAATATATTGCCTTTGTATCAACTTCAAAACTCTTGTTTTTCAGAATTGAAGACCTCTTGCTCTTAGACTATGAAAGAATTTCCTCCACCCTCATTCTGTTTTCTCTTAAAGTTCCTGGACACCCTCTCAGACTTCTTAACCCCTGTCAAATGGAGGATTTTGCCTCATTTTCATTACTGATTTCAACACTGCTCTGTTTTCACCTCATCCCAAAAAAAGAGTGGAACTGAAAATGCATGCTTCTTATTTTTTGCACAGGGAAGTGCTCTCTGTATATAAACAGATGTACAAAAGACACATTATTATGATAATATAGTCTTATGTAAGTAATCTCTTATATAACAATTATAACATACTTGTTTCTCTCGTATATACACAGAGAACAATACTGAGATATAAAGAGGTGCTAAACACATAAAATACAAACACTACTTCCATTGTTAATGGGGTTTATCCTACACTTCATTTTCCTCTACTTTGCAGAAGTACAATGGCAGAAGAGAGGAATGTAAAATCAGCAAAGTTTTCCTGACCTCTTCATAGTGATGACTACAATTCATTTGCCACTTGTTCAATTTTATTATTTCTTCCCTGTCCCGTTTAGTTGTTTTAGTCAACAGAGTCATTACCTATTGTCACATCTATTCACAAACTGGACTACTCACACAAGGGTTTTTCCCCCCCTCTTTACAGGTGTTTTAGCATTTGACATGATTTATGCTCATTTAGTGATTTTGTCTTCTCAGAGGTTTTCAGCATGACTCTAAGGAAATGTAGCCTCCAAACTTTACACTGAGATCTTTTAGGAATTTGGCTGTATTTGAATGTTTCAACTACTTAAAAACAAATTTCAGCTTATAATAATTGCATTTCCTATACTTAAGGCATGATAGGGAAGTGCAGCAGTCACAGAATGTCTTTATAAAGATCCAGCAAAAAAGCTGAACTCTGAGATGTATGATATGTATATCACACATATGCACATATAAGACTATATCAAGTATCTACTACTGGATAGTAATAATTATTTTGTCCTCCTAACAGATACAAGATCTGATAAGGGATCTCAACACAGTTATTCACCTATACATTTCTGTAAGGAAAAAGCAATATCGAGAAGAGACAGAACAATAAAGGAAAGTAAGCACATCCTTTATTCTTTGTTTTCCAAAATTGCTTTTACTTCTCATTTTACTACTGGCTATGCCACTGATCCATTATGTCAAAATATGAAAGAAAGCTTGTTGCATTTACCAAGATTGCACTTAAGTGCAATCTATTTTGTTAGTGCTCAAAGATAGGCCACAAAATTTATAAACCACATTTAGATCAAAATTTAAATGACAATGCCCTACAAAAAATTTTGGGAAATAGTTATCTTAGTGGATATTTATTAGCATATATGCTGGAAGCAGCAAGTGAAGTAACTGTTTTATTAGACATTTTTTTATGTAATAAAACTGTCCAACTGCGCAGATAGATAATGGATTTAAAAGTACTTCCGAATGTGTATCACTGAAAGTATTTCTTTGGAGTATTTATTTTAGCACATATTACATAGCTTATATTAAAATCCTAGACCTTAAAACCACTTCTAAGCTCTCCTAATTCTTCAGATGTGTTCTCCTTCTGACAGTTGCATGACTGGAAGTTTTGATTTTCCAGCAAATCTCTTCATAGATGTGGCAAAAGAAGCAAAGAGTAAATACTTTGTTATATATGTACATTTTTTCTTATCTTAATGCACCAGAGTTACATATCTGAAAAAGCAGATTCCTGAAAAAAAAGGGAAAAAACACTCACCAAACGAAAAGTGAAGCACAGTGATCCCACCTGCCCTCTGTGTATCTTTGGGTTTGGTGAAAGTCTGAGTAGTTTCTGTTCTATGAATACCAACTCTGCTGATTATACCCCTCAGTACTACTTAGCACCATAAAAGCATCAAGCAACCCCACTGCCCTGAGAGCAATCCCCAATCTTAAGGCAGTCAAAACCACACGCTACTGATCACAGTCATTGCAGAAGGCCAGAAAGATGCAAAGCTTTCTTAAACAAAATGCATTATTCAGAACATTCTCTATAGCTTACAGAAACAAAACCAAATGCAGTGACACTTGTGTTTTAATAGAATTCAAGAATTTCTATCAGTCCAAATATGACTATCACTATTCAACTTGCTGTTACACACAACATTGTTTAATCACATAGCAAACCAAGTACTTAATTTCACCCTTCCCCCTTTTCCCCAGAAGGAAGAATGTGAAGGAATCAAATAGAGACCTTCAGTACAAGCAGCACAGTCCTGTCCTTATAAACACAATGTCCTCATCTGCCATTTAGTCACCAAAACTCATCCCATAAAAATAAGCAGGTCTATCCCACCCTCTTTTGAGAGTTCAACAAGGTTGACATATGTACTAATTATAGTCCTTTCCCACATTTACTTCTGTAGCATTTACCCTATTATCAAGTAGCATGAGCAATTTATTTCACTGACGTAGCATAAAGGTGTTTACTCAAAGGCCTTCACCTTTATGCAGTTCTCACCAAACATGGAAAAATCTTAGTGCCACATTAACAAAACAAACACGTACAAAGAAAGGTGCTTACACCAGCACCACTAGATTAACGAAAAAAAGTTGAAACATGGGCTCCGACCATATCAAACTTGGCTCAATCCACTATACTGAACCAAGTAGCACACAAGAGTTTCTAGACAAAATTCCAGGCAAAGTACTTTTTTGTTTTCAACACACAGATCTAGATTCAAGAGACTGGGTTTTGAGTTCAGAAACAGTGAAAAACTTATCAATTTTCTTAAGCTTAGTCTCAAAAATCTTCATATATTTATGTTTTCATGCCTCATCTTGTTCAAGGTTTAGCATATTAGAGAAAAAGAGTTGACCATACTAGAGACAAAGAGTTGAAGTAGGATGAAGGGGCATAGCAAAAAAACCCCAAACGAACAATCAAACAAAAAACCCCACCAAAAATAACAAAACCAAACAAAAAACCCCTATGAAAACACACAGTGAACAGGTGACAGCCTTCTCAGCACTCTGGTTGAGCCAGTCATTACTCATTCTAGGTCACAGTGCTCTTAATCTTAACAGACATGCTTCCTAACAGCAAACTGAAAAATCAGCAATATACTGGATTAGATGCATAGTACTTTTCCCTTACATCAAGCAAGTGGGAGAGGGGGAAAAAACTACAGAAAAAACCTCAAGGTAGGCACACTAACAGTGGGCTTTCTTTGTGGAAAATGTACTCAGAAGTTGTGAAGTGTGGTTTTCTGTGTTAAGAAAGGCTTTTTGGTGCGTCACTGCTGTCTGCCACTCCCACAGTACACTTCCTGAGTTTATAAGCAAACTCACTCAGAACCTCAGTCAAGACTTGTTCATTCATCACTGCCAACTACGCGTCCTACAGGCCAAATTCCTCCCTCAGAAATGTGTTAGCTCAAAGCAACACAGACATGTGAACAAGCATAAAAACATTGCTGATCACAGCATTTGGTTTATTCTTAAAATTCATCTGAGGCCCATGGACACAGTCGCATTCAGAATTAATTTAAACTATCAGTATGTTCTCATGACTTAAAAATAAAAAAGTAAAAAGCTAGGATGTAGGTTTAAAGAAAAAGTATTTTTTCAGTCACATTGAAAATTAATTTGCTGTTCAGAGACTTAATGAAGTGTTAAGGTTTAACCTTTGTCTTCACCTAAAAGCAAAGAAACAGGAATGCTTTCTATCAGAAGGTATACTGCATTATACCAATCATGCAGTACAGAAAGCTCTGTTTAACAAACACCAGAATAAGAGAAGTTGAGATATTGAGCAGAATTACAGACAATTCACATCCTAAGGGAGGGGGAAGAAAAAAGGCATCATGACTACATGATTTAATTCAAAACTGTGGAAGAGTCACAGAAACATCCAAAGACCATGATTTCATTATATACAGCCATGTATAAGAAAATTGGCTTATTTTATTTTAAATTAAATCTCCAAGTACTTTGTAAACAGATAGACCAGTTTCTACTATGATCATATTGCTACTTCACATCATATGAATCTGAATCAAAGCACTGCAATTTGAACTTGGGTCCATTTGCATATTTACACTGTACTATTGAATGTCTTCCCATTGTCTTTCTTTTGTTTCCAAATTAAATCTTTTCCACTCAACTACGAATATTTCAGTGATAAAGCAGGCAATAAGATGCCCTTATTCACCTTAAGGGGAGAAAAAGTTACAAAAAAGAAACACCAAAGAGGTGTATGCTAAAACCCAGGTATTGTTTAACATAGTGTGCATCTATATTTGAATAATTTATCTTCCAGAAGATGACACATTCTAAAGAAACAATGGCTGCTAGAGCAATTATTCCCCACATCCTCCCTGCTCCATGTAGTTGCAGAATTGTGTATAGGAAAACATGGATCACATTACTACACGTGCCCCATGCCAGCTGGGAATGACTGATGAAAAATGACCTTGACTAAGGATGTGCCAACACACTACAGTGGCAGGTGCTGGACAGACCTTGTTTCCAAGCAGGTCCATTCTCTGCTCTCTCCATACCATTTTTATCAAACTGAGCATTCTTTAGAATCCACATCATAGTGGTATCAGTCTTGTGAACAACTAATACTGAGGCTTCCTTAGGCCGTTGTTTTGGAAAAGACACCCAGAGGAGAATTCTGAAGGGAGAAACGCAAAGGTTAAAAGAAAGCGCACACAGTAAGTGAATGCATCCAGTTCAGGGTCCACTTTAGTCAACCCTTTCATGTCTGTACTTCAGAAATAAAAAAAAAATCCTAGAAAAATGACAGGAGAATCTCATTTTGCACTTGTGATACCCTAATACCAGGCACGATAAAATCCTAGCCAATGCTTCTAAAATACCTGCAAGAATATATGGATAATATATAATCTGCTGTGAATTTGGTACAAAAAGTTTTATCATGTGTTACTTGAGAAAAACATGATTGTGCCATCAACATGAGGAAATAATAGAATAATTTATCTGACCAGCTTTGCACACACTATTTATGATTAACAACTAAATCTCAGAGAAATATTAAAAGGTTGAAAAATAATGTTCTTCAGAGCATTTGAAGTTGAAGGCATGCCTAGGAATAAAGATGTGTAACTAAAAGTAACAGAGAAACACATGAAAATTTTCAGGTAAAACTTTTCTGTCCAAGTTTAAACATGTATAACCATCAAAGAACAGGAAATGGGAACCTCTTCCCACTGAAGACAGAACTTGAAACTATGATGATGATAAACATGGTCTAACAATAGGAAATAAACCATATTTAGGAATTTAGGTTTTAAAAATATACCATAACTTGAACAAACATTTAATGTTTTTGCTATTGCTGGTATCTTCTCAATGATAGCATTAAAAATAATTCTCCTGAATTAATGCTTCTTTCTTCTGCCTTTTGACAGAACGGGATTTAAATATATACGTAAATATCATTTTACAGAGATGAGAAAACACAAGAATCTCCTCATATTCTGTTAAACTCTATTTTCCTGGAAAACAGGACAAAGGCTCTGTTGTTTCCTACCTGTTCTCGATTTGGATGCAACAGGGAAAGGTAAACGTTTCAACATTTCTACAATACACATGACTACAGCCCTAGTTCCGTACCTCTGAAAGTCAGAAAGCCTTGAAAAAATATATACCAAACAATACTTAATTATATAGCTAAACTCAAAACAGCAATAAATGCTTAGAAAATAAGCACTTGAGTTTTTACAGTTTGAAGACAACTGCTTCACTGTAATAACTACCTATTAAACAAGAAATATAGCACTTTTATACTGCATAATTTAGTCTATATTTAGACACAATGCACAGTAGTCACGTAGTCAAAGGCTAAATGGTAGAAAGATACCAATCATTGGTCAAGCAACTCCTCTGAAATTATATGCTTCTAACTAACCACCTTCCATATTATTAAGTTTATTTATATACTGTCATGTATGCTGCTCATATTTCCAAAATAATTGAAGAGAACACAATGAATCATCCCAGGTCTTAAAAGAGTTTAGAGACAACAGGGCAGCAATACTATAAGACTGTGATGGTATTAAAGCACAAGCACAGGCAAGACATGAATTAATTAGGGAGTTAAGAAGAGAAGCTACATTATCTATTGTGTTGCCCTCTACCTAAATTGTACCTATGCCTCCAGAACACTTAGGCATTTCATTTTCTTCTCCCACCATCTCTTTTGTCTTCTGATTTCACATCAAATTTTCAAAATTTTGTAAACAGTTATGCTACAGGAGAGCAGTGACACTAAGTAACCACACTTGTTTCCTAAGGAATCTCCATCTCGGTACTGCCTCAAAAATGGCCTCAGAAAGTCTACTTTACTATGTCCCACTCTCCTTCCACCATTCCCAGCATTCTGGTATCTATTGGGAACATGCTTCGGGACAGGTTCATACTCGGTTTGGCCTACCAGGAACAAGTCATGAAAACTTACAACTTAAAAAGTTGTAAAAGCTCACAGCTGTAAGCAGCTGTAAACTTCAGAGTGCTAGTGAGAGAGCTGGTGTGATTCTGTGGCACTCTTGCTTGGTCTAAAGGAAGGTATCATACAGCAGAATGTAGCTCCCCTTGAACTTGCTCCATCCTACAGATCAGTCAACTAGTAACTTTGCAAAGGCCTTTTTAGAAGGATTTTACACAATTCAACTAAATTATCTCCAAAGGAGAGGCTACTTTACCTAGTGGAAGCAATTATCCCAAAAGGCTTTGAAACTTTTTATTTTAAATTTAAGAGCAAGGTATCTTTCTCTAGACTAATTTTATTTCATTTTGAAAAGTATACAGCTTATTTTTTCACACCAGTATATTTAACTCAGCAGAATTAAAGAATCAATTTGTCTTTAAAGTTTTAAGTTCATTTAGCTGAACAGCTGAAGAAAGTTCATGAATTTTCAAATACTTTTTTCATCAGTACTGCTGATAAAAACTAGATTATGTCAAACTATTCACACAATAGAAGGTAAAGCATAACAAACTTTTTATATTATGAATAAGAAGGGTTGTGCTTAAAACAAAAACAATTCTCAGTTATGTAAACTGTAACACCAAGTTCTTAAAATTCTTCTTGAGTCCTCCTTCTCCTTTTTCCCTCACCTTCTTGAGAAAAGCCTCTGGCCAATAAGATATTATGATAAAATCAGAAAAATATTTAACAAAGGTACATGGTAAGAAGGGAAGAACTATTTAGGTTTGGAGACTTGCCTGGGACTGGAAACATCTATATTCAAATGTTTCTCAGATAAAACTTCTAGTCTGCCTTTCTATTATTAGTTTCTCTCTATCTCAGTTCCTCCAACCTCTAAAATGAGGATGACAGAAGTTTTCAACTCTACTACAGCAACTGCTGGAAAAAAAAAGACATTACACATTTTCAGATGTTCACTTAATAAGGTTACATTAACAATGGGAATAATTACTATATAAAAACCCCAAAGTCAAAGACCCTGAAAAAATACCATTTAAAGTATAGTAGAAAGTTTGATATGCAGGCATTTTCAGGAGTTAACCTGATTTTTTTTCAGGGATTTCCAGCAGTAACTTCTCACACAGGTAGTTTTGTACATCGAAATTATTCCAATTGCACACAAGGGAAATGATATACAACTTTGTTACCATGTTACAAACTATTAGCTTATACTAAATCTTTTCAAACTAGTAAACTGCAAAAGTTAAACTTTCTTTGAAAATTTTTCTTAAAGTCCTTCAGAAAGCGAAAAATTGCAAAAAAAGCTCACTTGATAAAAAAACACAACTATTTGCCTGAAACACTGCATGAAAGTGCTTTTTAACCATAAGTCATGTAAGTAAAAAAAAAGCAAAACTGTTTTTAGGTTCTGTAAGTCTATTATGTCCTGCTACGACTAATTCACATACATTACTAAGTACGTGCTTCGACCTACTCGCCACGCCAAGAAACAGTGCTGTTCAGCCGCGTAAATCTGTGCTTTGCTCAGCCCGCCTCAGGGACAGGTGTCCCCCTGTGTCCCCCCTGGGCCGTCCAAGACACGCTCGGCACAGATGCTGAGACGGGCTGAGCCGGGACACCCTTGCTGGGGCTGCGGCTCAGCGTGAGCAGCTTTCGGCTTTGTTTCGGAAGGCACAGCCCGATTCAGCGGCCGATTCGCTCAGCACAGGCGGCTGTCGCCGGGTACAGTCCCGGCTCCGTGTCCCCGCTCCGAGCGCCCGGCCCGGCCCCGCGTGGGATCGGGGCACCCTCCGCCTGTCACCGCCGGTCTCTGAACCCCGGAGGCGCCGCAAAGTCGAGCGTAGGAAGCGCTCACGCCGGCAGAGCGCTCCGGATGCTCAACGCGCCCCGCGCCGCGGGACCCGTGTCAGCGCTGCCCGCAGGCCGCCCCCGCCGGCACCCGCGCTCGCAGCGTCCCCGGCGGCTGCGGGCGCCCTTCCCCCGCCGCCGAGGGCAGGCGGCCCCTCGGGGGCCCCTGCCCGCCCCAGGCCGCGGCAGGTGCGCTCCCGGTGCGCTCCCGGCCCCCGCCCGCCCCACTCACCGCCGGCGCGGCGCGGCGGGCGGGGGTCGCGCCAGCCCAGCCGCCCCCGCTCCTCGTCTAAGGTGACCTCCCAGGAGCGCCGCCCCAGCCCCAGCGAGGACACCAGCTGGGGCCGGCGGCCACCGGGAAGCCTCTCCATGGCCGCCGAGAGCCGGGCCCGCCGCAGCCGCTACCGCATGGCCCGGCGGCGCGGGCGGCGCGGCGGGGAAGGCAGCACCTAACGGCGCCCCCGGCCCGCCGCTACCCGGCTGGCCCGGGCGGGGCGGCCGCGGCGTCAGCGCTACGACAGCGCTGCGGGGCGGGGCCCGCTCCCGGCACGGCGGCTCCGGGCGCGGCGGCTCCCGGCGCCGGGGCGGGCCGGGGCCGGGACGGCGGGCAGGTCAGCCCGGGACAGCGAGTACAATGGGGGGGGACACGGAGGGCCCGCTCCCCTCTGTCTCCTCGCCCCGCTGGCGAGAGACACGTGCTCTGCGACCCGCGGCGGAGCACCCGGGCACGGCTCTGTGCGGAGACATCGGGGCTGACACCCTGACGGGGTGGAATTGCTTTCGTGGGTTTTTTTGCACCCATCGCGGTGCTGATGGACTCGTCCCTCTTTCCCTTTAGACTGTGAAAATGCAATGAGTACATCTAGACACAAATGTCTGGAGGTCACCTGGTCTGTTCAGCCTGGAGAAGAGGAGACCGAGGGCAGACCTCCTTGCAGTCTACAACTTCCTCGTTAGGGGAAGAGGAGGGGCAGGTACTGATCTCTTCTCTGTGGTTACCAGTGACAGGATCCAAGGGAATGGCCTGAAGTTGTGTCAGGGGAGGTTTAGGTTGGATGTTAGAAAAAGGTTTTCACCCAGAGGGTGGTTTGACACTGGGACAGTCTCCCCAGGGTACCGGTCACAGCACCAAGCCTGTCAGAGTTCAAGAAGCATTTGGACAATACTGTCAGGTACATGGTGTGACTCTTGTGGATGGTCCTGTGCAGAGACGGGAATTGGACTCAGTGATTCTTGTGGTATATTCAACTTGGTATGTTCTGTGATTCTGTAACCAAACTTTCCTTTACATAAAAACATTTTGGATTTGCCTTAGAGATAGTGACAGTAATTCACTATAATTAAGCTCTTAATTCTTTGCTGTCTTTCCTCTGTAGTGTTCCTTAACCTTCTCACTATAACCATCAGGGTCCTATCAAAACACAGAATAGAGCAGCAGTAGCTCCACTTCCAACCTTACTCCAAATCTGAATTCCCATAGAGTGTAGTGGAAAACATCTCCAGTCTGTTCTTACGTGGGTCCCACCTAATGCCAGTTCTCTGCTACGTGAGGATGATACAGAGATGCTCCAGCTGGCTTTGCTCAGAGCCAGTGCCTGCTGAAAAAGCTTCTGCACTTCAGCTTTGCTCTGACATTTGTAATGTACTCATATTTCACTCACAGTTTACAAGGGCACGTAGCAATAGAACAAGGGGAAATGGCTTTAAATTGAAAGAGTCTAGGTTTAGATTAGATCCTCAGAAGAAATTCTTTACTGTGAGGCAGGTGAGACACTCCAACAGGTTGCCCAGAGAAGCTGTGGATGCCTGATTTCTGAAGTGTTCAAGGTCAGGTTGGACAGGGCTCTGAGTAACTTGGTATAGTGGAAGATGTTTGCCCATGGCAGGGGGATTGGAGCTAGATGATCTTTAAGGTCCCTTCCAACCTAATCCATTATGTAATTCTGTGATTTCATTTTCTGAAAACAAATGAGCTAGGCACTGCCATCCAAGTTACATGTTCAAGACAGTCTTCCAGTGCAACAAATACTCGTTACAATCTATCTCAATCATTCCAACATGCTTTCCTCCGGCCTTGAAAGACACGATGTTACCAACTTTTCTTTGAACATACCTAGATATGCCACACTTTCACAATTTCAAGGAATACTTTGTTTCTGTCAGTTGTTTTGTCCTTTATATTTTTTAAACTGTCACTTCACAAACCCCTGTAGAGCCTAAAGTCCATTGTGAGCATTGGTCTGCCAAATGCAGTGCTGAGCAGTCATTAATGTCTCACTGGTTCTTTGCATCATCTCTTATTGTCCCTCTTACACTTGGATGGTAAAATCCCTGGGCCAGGGATTTCTTTTTGTTTCGGGTCATATCATACCTAGCACATGTAATTTCCATTATTTGTAACCATTTCTGAAAGCCGGGATAGCTCTGTGGTACTCACAGTGCAACAGAGACTTTCGCTGTTGACCCCTTCAGACATCCTCCAAGACCTAATGGATCACTAATACAAAGCTATAGCCTTAAAAATATTACACTGGGGTACTTATTTATCATTTATCCACTGGGCAAAGTAGATTTAATCTTTTATAGCCTACAGTCACCAGAATCAATATTCTTACACTGTGATCCATGTTAGCTGAAGAAGTAAAAAGTTCATTCTTTTGCCACTCTTTCCTGTAATGGTTTCCTTTTATTATTAATTTGACAACTCTTTTTGGCTTAACTAAAGTCTTCAACTGTAAAACACAGAACTAATAAAATATTCTCTGGTATTTTATAAGCCTACAAAGATGCACTAGCATCACTAGGAGGAATGGGCATTCCCCATCTACATCTCTTATTTGTTTAGATAAGAGGGAAACACTTATTTCATCCTTGCACAGTGTTTTAGCATAACAGTGTTTTGGTCACCGAATCACAGAATGGGTAAGGTTGGAATTGATCACAGTGGGGAATCTGGTCTAAGCTCCCTGCTCAAGCAGGGTCCTCCTACAGCACATTGCACAGGATTGTGTCCAGATGGTTCTCGAATATCTCCAGAGAGAGAGACTCCCACAACCTCTCTGGGCAATCTGTTCCAGTGTGTGCTCAGCTTAAGAGTAAAGAAGTTCTTCCTCATATTCAGGTGGAACTTCCTGTGCCTCAGTTTCTGCCCATTGCCTCTTGTCCTATTGCTCGGCACCACTAAGAACAGCCTGGCTCCATCCTCTTGACACCTTCCCTTCAGATACTTACAGACATTGATGAGGTTACCTCTCATTTGTCTCTTCTCAAGACTGAACAGAACCATCTCCCCAGCTTTTCCTCATAAAGGAGATGCCCCAGTGCCTTAATCAGCTTTGTTACCTTCCACTGGACCTGCTCCAGGAGCTCCATATCTCTCTTGGAGCCCATGATTTGGGATCCTTCATGATAACACAAGAATGTTTTGCAGGAATTCTTACCAGTGCTGTGTTGGGTCTGCTCTGTTACTGTCTGGTAGTTCCCTGAATATCAATATGTGCGTGTGTCCCTAGAAAGTAAAGGTCAAATTTGAGCCAATGTAATTTTTTTTTTTTTTTTAAGTACTGTATGTTTTTATTTCCTGGTTCTAACAGAGAAAGAATTTCTAAATGATGGTTGAATTGGTAAACCAAAGCACACACATGTCACTTGTTGTCTTACTACTTATTACCTAAGCCTTTAATTACCACTGAGGGGACATAACTGCAGATGCAGTGATGCCAGTAAACTGCAGGATTTTTAGCCTAAAATCTTAGTGCTAAAGATGTCCCCTCACAGGGCTCCACCCTGAGAAATTGCATGGTTGTAAAAGCACCTCACTTTATTCACAGGTCCAGAGAGGTCACAGGAAAGGTTGCAGCTGTAGTTAACTTGGGAACAATAACACGTTGTGTAACAAGTATGGTTCACAGTGTCAAAGAATGCAGGAAGGTAACACAACTTACAAGGGCTATAGCTGTGATACATTTACTACGTATATAGCAAACCCCACAACTTTTAAAGCCAAATTTCTCTTCTCGGTGTCTGATTTTATGGTGAGTCATTTATCTCAAATGACAGCAGGGCAGCTGTTACTCTTGAGGGAAGGGATGCCATCCACAGTACCTTGATAGCCTTGAGGAGTGGGCCCATGCAAACTTCATGAAGTTCAACAATAAGAAGTGCAAAGTCCCACGTCTGGATCAAGGCAATCACCAGTATCAGTACAGAATGGGGGACAAAGGGATTGGGAGCAGCCCTGCAGAGAAGGACTTGAGGGTACTGGCAGATGAAAAGTTGGACATGACCTGAAAATGCATTCTTGCAGTCTAGAAAGCCAACTGTATCCTGGGCTCCTTCAAAAGAAGAGTGGCCAGCATGCTTCACCCCAGGAGATATTTTTCCACTTTGACTCTGCTCTTGTGAGACCCCACCTGGAGTGGTGAGACACTGGAACAGGTTAGTCAGAGAAGTTGTGGATGCCCCATCCCTTGAACTGTTCACAACCAGGTTGGATGGGGCTTTGAGCAACATGGTGTAGTGGAAGGTATCCCCGCCCACGGCAGGAAACTGTTCTATGGTTCTAAGATCCATATGAAAAATACTTAACTCTAGCAGCTCTATGTTATACTGGACAGGATCATTACATGATACTTCAGGTAGTCAATTAAGGAACACTTCTGAGCAGGTGTGCCTTTTTAATTAACAGGAGCAGAGAGGTATTGTTCAGCATGACCTGGATTACCAAAATATTGATTTAAATCATTACAAACTTGAGTTATCACTCTTCCAAATCTCTTCATTAGTATTCTGCAACTAATTTATTTTCCGTGCTGAAAATCAAACATGCCCTTGTAGTATTTTGGCAGAAGTAAAAAGTACTGTGTATCCAACCTTATCTGAGAGAGTGAGTTTAAAGTGAAAACATGTAAAATATCTTAACTGAAGTGAAAGCTGAATAATAACCACACAAGTGTGCTGGAGACCAAAGAGGAATCATATTCCACCATATTTTTGCCACTGTACTCAGTTCTGTGTTGGATGCTTAGAAGGAATCACAGATTTGTACCAGGAAGTCTGGAAAACACAGCTGGTCACAGGCATGTGATGGAGCCCTTCAGCTGCAAAGCCCTGTGCTTCCAGGATGGCTTCAGGCTCACGAACTGGAACATCTGCAATTGTGCTCAGTCCCACTGAGGGAAGAGAAGGAAGTTCAAGATCAGTGAAGATATTCCTGATATTGTACCTTAAATATGTATGTGAGAGCCAGCTGGGTCTTGTCCAAATGACAAGTAATGCAGAAGTGAAACTTTAATCTCATTGCTCAGGAATTTAAAACTGGAAATGAAATCTAGAAAGGATTTTTACTATATATACATACATATATATATATTATTATTACTGCCCATAGATGACTACGACATATTGCTTTTCTTCCACAGAGAAATGCCCCAAGAAAGTTTTTAGACAACTGCTTGGGAATTATAAAAAAAATTTTATCTCAGTTCATGTCAGGCAAATTGAAGTACTTACTCATGAATCAAATACTTTTCTCAAGTACACACACACACAAACCCCATTAGAACAGTGTAAACATGCCCAAAGGCCAA
Organism: Myiozetetes cayanensis; assembly: GCF_022539395.1. NCBI lineage: Eukaryota > Metazoa > Chordata > Aves > Passeriformes > Tyrannidae > Myiozetetes > Myiozetetes cayanensis. Next base: position 15,559,174 of record NW_026087521.1, read on the forward strand.
ATTTGGCAATTGAAATACTTTTGGATAAAGAAAACTAGCTGGCAAAGATAATAGAATATAGGAAAATAATTAATTTTAAATATAAAAATACTGCTAATGTTCTAATTCCTTTTCTACTTATCAGCAAATAAAGACTAAAGCATGAATAAAATATTCTCTGCTGATGGAAAGAATGGCATCACCTTCTCTAGAAAAATACCTGAGCTATTTTAAAGCATTTTTATACTTTCATCATAAAAAATTAAATTGCATTTATTGTTGGAAATGATCTGTGGGGGGGGAAAAAAAAAAGCACAATTTTAAAGGCTTGTCAAAACCAGTGATTGCAGCCCTTTATTCAATTGAGCCAAAAGGTATTTGAGAGAAAGTTGTTGATATACTGCAGGGTGTGGGAATGAATACAGAGATAGTTTGTTTTCTAGCAAAATAAAATGTTACATGCTGTTCCTGATCCATGGAAATTTACAGAATTCTTTTATCTTGCAGAGCTGCTACCTACCTGTATATTCTCTGCATAAACTGCCTATCACTGTGAAAAAATAATGAGTTTTATTTGTTTCAAGCTGTTATAGCTGTGGCTCCCACCTACAGATATACACAGAATTATTGATTTGTATTTCATTTAGGTCCTTATTCCTATTTTAATTATTAGTCTCAATCGGAGTCCTGGAGGAGCTGTAAGACCCCCCTCTCAATTAACCGAATCCTTTTAAAAAACAATGAAATCAAAAAGTCCCTGTCTGACAGAATGATGATGCTCTCTGGCAGCATACAACTTTGTTCTAAAGTTGAGAAATTGTTGTAATTAGTTGAAAAGGACAAGAACCACTGCACTGAACTTCCTTCTTATTTTAAGAGACATATACAGGAACTTGAAATTTGTTATCTTCTTGATGGCCTCATATGGTACAGGATGTGTAAGAGGCTAGAGAAGACATCTTTGCTCTGCTCTGGTAAGAAGGCTTGAATAGGTCAAGTTGGTCTTTCCCTAAAGTGCTTGTAGACAAGGATAACTGAAGAGGCAGAGCTCAGGTTCAAGCCCATCTTCTGTGCCCTGCAGGTGAAAAATAAGGAGGTGACTGGGAACAGCCAGGATGGGCAAATTGTTCCTGACAAATATAGTGGCCTTCTGTGGTGGGGTGACAGTGTTGGTAGGTAAGGGAGGAACAATTGATGCAATTTAGCTAGACTTGTGCAAAGCATTTGACATTGACCTGTATAACATCCTTGGCTCTGAACTGGAGAGACATGGATTTCATGGATGGACCACTTGGTGAATAAGGAACTAACTGGTTGGTTTCATGCAAAGACTTGTGGTCAGCAACTTGATGTCCCAGTCTTTAGAAGTGACAAGTGACCATCCTCAGGCGTCGGTATCGGGACTGGCGCTATTTAATGCCTTTGTCAGCAACATGGACAGTGGGATCGAGTGCATCCTCAGCAAGTTTCCCAATGACACTGAACTGTGTGGTGCCATCAACACACTGGAGGGAAGGGATGCCATCCATTGGGATGCCTTGATAGGCTTCATGATGTTGAACAAGGACAAGTGCAAGGTCCTGCATGTGGGTCAGGGCAATCCCAAGCAAAAATGTGGGCAAAGAATGGACTGGGAGCAGCCCTGAGGAGAAGGATTTGGGGGTGCTGATAGATGAGAGGTTGGATGTGACCCAGCAGTGTGCACTTGCAGCCCAGAAAGCCAAACATGTACTGGGCTGCATCAAAAGAAGGGTGTCCAGTGGGTCAAGGGAGGTCATTCTGCCTTTCTGCTCTACCCTTGTGAGACTCCACCTGCAGTGCTGCATTCAGCTCTGAGGTCCCAAGCACAGAGGGCTTGGACCTGTTGGAATGGGTCCAGAGGAGGGCCATGAAGATGATCAAAGAGAAGGAGCACCTCCCCTACTAGACAGACTGATAGAGTTGGGATTGTTCAGCCTGGAGAAGAGGAGGATCCAGGGAGACCTTACAGAAGCCTTCCAGTACCTAAAGGCATCCTACAAGAAAGCTGAAGAGGGACTTTTTATGGTGATAGGACAAGAGGGAATGGTTTTAAACTGAAAAGTGGTATTTTTGGATTGAGTATTAGGAAGAAATTCTCTACTCTGAGGGTGGTGAGGCCTGGCACAGGTTGCCCAGAGAATTATTGGATGTCCTCCTCTGCCTGGGAGTGCTTAAGGCCAGGTTTGATGTACCCCAGGTCTTTCTTTTTCGGCTTTTTAAAAAAGGAGATTATGTTTCCTCTTTTCCTTTCAGTGGGAACTTCACCAAACTGCCACAACTTTTCAAACACGAAGGATAGTCATTTAGATACTTCCTCTGCCTGTTTCCTCAGGACCCACGGATGCATCTCATCAGGTTCCATGGAAAAATGAACATCAACAAATGAAATATTTTGAAAATAAAATAATCTCTCACTGAAAAATATTATTTACTTCCTTCAGTTCTGGATAGCCTTATTGACAACACAGGAAGTAAACAGAAATACAGATAATCAGATTATCAACATGAGCAAATAAGCACATCCCCATTATGTATTATGACACTCCAGATTAACTATTACCTAAGATATGCTTAGCTGGAATAATTAATCTAGCAGATAAAAACAGTACCTAGTACTTAGACAACCATGGAAGCATCTCTGTGTGCATCACCTATGGTCTTTATCATCTTAATATATTAAAATAGAATAAAATTTAAAAAATTATATGAACAGCAATATCATCCACAACAATCAAATCACATCTTCATATCCAAGTATCAGTGGACATATGTGTACCTTCCAACATTAATAACTTGTAAAACCATAAACAACACAGACATTGGAATGTATCTGTGAAGTGATTGACTCTATATAGCTGCCAGGATTAAAACTCTAGCTGATACAGACTGAATCAGATGAAACATAAACTAACTCATATTATTATTTTAAATAATGTTACTGTTTTTTTCTTATGACCAAAGAAATGACACTGATGTATCATTTCTGATTTAAAATGTAATCATTCCTGTGATCACAGGTAAATTGAGCTCACTCAGAATTTAGTGAAATGCCTAATCACCAGTTACTAAAAAAATCCTCCCACTTCCTATTCGACATTTGGAAGGTTCTTCAATACTTTCAATGATTTTTCTCCTTTTGAACTTATCATTCATCAAATATACTATGAAACACAAACGTTCACACCAACCTTCTTGGAAGACATGTAGTTTTGACTGGTATTCACAGGTTCATTCCTTTTTCATCACCGGTAAGCTTACGTATAATTGGTTAAAGAGGTCTGTCTTCTTAAAGGAGGAAGACAGATTCTAAGACACAGCCACTATTTACAAGATAGCAGAGTTACTATATGAGGAAGAAGGATGCTCAGAAGAGCAAAGACGTTTGCCTAAACTAAAAATATTTGACACATTTCTTGTGAATACTGTCTTGCTTGTTAATACTGTCATTTTGAAATTAAGTAGCATTAGATCACAGAGTTAACTGATAAAAGCCCATTTTGAAAAATTCATGATTTATACTCCAGATTTATAGTTTAATAATTTCATTTAAACTATTTCACTGTTTCAGTTTCAGCAGAAAACAGCAAACCTACACAATACCTATATCAGAACAAATTTATTCAGAAAATATAGGAGTATATGAAATAAAAAATAATATTTGTTTTCTCAATCTTACCAGTCTTTGGACACAGTTTCATCAGTCTTGTTATTGCTTCATTATATAATTGGAAAATTCACAGGTTCATAAACTAGTATTTTAATGATTACTACCTTTGTAAAGACAAAGATTCTGGCTGTAGATTCTTTCAGAGTTGCAATTGTGGATTTAAGGTAGAAGAAGGAAGGGGTTCTTTGTCTTTAAATAACAGTGAATGTTCTCCTTGAAACTGCTTTAGTTAATTAATGTGATTTAATTAGCAATGTTGCTTTCTGTGACTAGTACAACATTTTAAAAATACCATATAAACATAAAGTAAATGCTTAAAAATGCAGGTGAAATTTTCTTTTTAAGACCAAGGTTCTGAACAGCCAAATAAAAAATGGATTGAAGCAGTTTGTCTGAATAGAGTAATTTTCATTTTGATTGTTTTTCAGCTCACTACTGCAGTAGAGATGATGACAGCTGGTATGAAGTTGTCTGAATCAGTGATACTAGAATACAAATACATGCCAATACTTTGCATAAAATCCACAAAGCAGAGTTATTTAGGCATATGCCTTTTGACATCTCAGCATGCATGTTGACTTGAACTGCCATCCTCTCTTTTTGATTTTCTGGTATTAAATTTAAATGGAAAGCTAAGAATATATTATAAAATCAGACATAGCAAAAAAGAGAGCAACAGTGAACAAAGAGGTACAGCTCAAAACTGAAGTTAAATATTTAATTGTAGCAAACAAATATACTTAAGGAACTTTGCTCTATCTAACTTCATAGCTGTTCAAAGGGATGACAGTCATCTTGGGGATAGTTATGAAAATACTGAAAAGAAAATTCAAAGACTGAAGAGTAACCTAATAAACATTTATAATCTTCTTGTCTTACCAGGTGGCAATGGCTGACTAATTTGGAGCACACCATTTTATCAGAAACATATTTAGAGCTGACTAATCTACATGTCATTCTAAATACAATTTATAGAAATTGTAGATTTTGATGAAAGGGATAAATTTTCAAGAGACTGTACAGGGTTTTAGTCAATCAGCTCATTTAGTCAGAACTATGAATCAGACTTCACTGCAATGCTTTGAAAAATCAATCACCTCAAAACTATCTCCAGACAGTTTAACGTGCACAGTTTTGTGAAAATTGTGACTCTGAAAGACATAATTCTAAACCACTGAGGATGAGAAATGACAATTAGGAGTAATCAATGTTTCAAAAAAGAGCCTGAGTACAAAGGAACCATTCAAACCCATTACTTTTATGCTTGTATCTCTAAGTGGGAAAAGAGATTATATTTTTAAGAACAGATTCTTTGTCTTGATTAGAAAAGGAAATGCAATAATGAGACTTGAACTAATAAAACATTCATACTAGATTTAGTTGTGAGAAACTTCCTCCTCTGTCACAGTGGGATGGGCACACAATAAATCCATAAAAGGCCAGAACAGCAATTATGTTGTAAACTATAGAAGTAGTATTGAGCTGAAATAAATAATAAATCTAATTAGACTTGTACAACATATCATTCCTCTTGTTTCGTAGTGTTTTCTTTTTCTTTTTTTTTTTTTAAATTATGAGGCAGTGACTAGAATTCTTAGGACAGAAGCTAATGTAATGCTATGTATGTCTTTCATAACCAGCAATCATTGGCTACTGAGAAAGCATGTGTGACTTACTCACTATACCATATGGTTAATAGTCTCAACATCACAAATCCCTCTGGTCTTGGAAGGAAGCATTATGAAACACTGTGGGATAGAACATGAAGTGGGGAGAGAGGAATGGAGGAAAGTGCTACAGACTGTCTCAGTAAAAATTAGAAATGCAACTATAGATTTAACAGAAGCTGACAGTACCCAGCTACAAACAGGACAAGAACAGGAGGAGATAAAACCCCACATCTTCCTGTTTTTACCAGCACAAACCCCTGTACTTACACTGCAGTGTTTCAGAAGACAAGTGATGTTGCATGCGGTTCATTAGAGAAACATACATAGCAGTGTCGACAGCAACACAGCATGAAGGTGGGTTAAAACAGATAAATCATTCCTACCCTGAATCAATGGCATGGCTCTCTGGAAACTATCAGATAAAAAGCAACATGAGTAATGAAAAAATAAAACTGAAGAAAGATATTAATTTCTTTCACTCTGTGAAGACACTACAAAGTGTGTTAGTGTGGGTGCAGTGGTGCAAGTGCAGCCAGGTGAAAAAACATTTACCTGAACCCCCAAATTCTCTGTGTAATAATGAAGTTAACACCTCACCCACTCCTTTAAACTTCAGAGTAATGGAAGTATAATGCAGATAGACTTCTTTATTTGAAACCTAATTTGCTAATCCTAAAAATCCTAAGTTTCTCCTTTCTGTGTTCAACTCTCTGGTAATCTATTTAGCTGCACAGAGAGTGTGATATATGAGAATAAATCATGCTGGCTTCACAGAAAGTGAGATACAGCCTAATGAGAGTGTTAGAGTGTTGCCTCTGAAATTACTTTCAAATGTATGAATTATGGAAAGGCATAAACACATGTGGGAAAGCAGACTTAAAATGTGAGTCCTCACCATCACTCCCTATCCCTCTCCCACTTCCTGGACAAACACCAAAACACTGAGTTTGGACCCAAGCCCCAGAAACCATTGGGTTTCTAATCCTTTCTGACTTGTGGAGTTCATTGTTCAAAGCTACAACTTTTTTTTATTTTTTTTTCATTTGTTTTTGTTTAGCACATACATATGTGTTGAACCCAACTGTGATCCAGCTACCTGAAGCAAAGGGCCTAATGCCAATTGGGAGGCTTTTGGGTAGCCAAAATGCCTGTCTGGGACAGGCAGATATGACACAGGGTCTCAGAAAAGACTCACATGCTCTGCAGCAGCAGCTGGTGGCTGGGGTGAGTAGTCTACAGCTACTCTACATCTAGAATAGCATTAAATGCCTAGGTTTGAGCAGCAGAATGTCATGCCTCATGTCTGGTAACACTCTCTAGCAGGGAAACCACAGGAGTTTTGTTACCTAAATCTCAGGATTAATATCTCAGCCTGGGGAACTTCTCATTATTTATACACATTTTGTCCTCTACTAGAAGTCCAATCAGCATATCAAAGTGCGAGGTGCTAAGACTCCTTATATATCCATCAAATAAGTCTCAAGAGGCTCCCCCTCATTTAGATGCCAGATTGTTTCCCTGTTCAGAAGTCTCTATTTCGCAGGTGGTTCAATGCTCAAGGAAAAGTGATGGGCACAAACTGGAAGACCTTTCAGTGGTACAGTCCACCATCAAGTTAGGAGTGCTCCTGAAAAGCACTGCAGTACTTGATTTGGTTTCCTTCCAAACAGAATCTGTTTCATCGGTACCACAACTGTCCTTAGAACTGAACTAACAGACACTAATGGAGATGATCAAGGTATTTGCTCCAAAACTGCATTATGCTCTGAACCACATTGCTCAAGTAGGCCTGGTTACACTTCTCATTCAAAACATTTAGCTCAGGCCCACAAGGCCAGACCATTTATCTAGTTTTATCAGCTTCACTTCTTGGTGCAATAGTTTCCATGGCTTAGAAAACATTATCTTTTTTAAAAATGCACTTCTCCTGCCTTTACTTGCCTTTGTATGTGACTTAAGGCTTCAAATCTTCATGGGCACCTGGAAAAAAAAGGGTTAGGAAAAATCAGAGTTGATGGCCACTACCTGATCTTCCATAGTTTCATGCATTTTCAGTTTCTGAAACAGTTCAAGTATTCAAAAACCCAAACAGTTTTCAAGAAAAGTGATGGTTGAATAATAATGACCTTAAGCTGATACCTCAGTAACCTCAAGAGACAGCAGCTAACGTAGAAATCTCTCGCTGATGACCAAATTAAAATATCCTGATTTTAAACAGTTTTGTAATTATGAAGTTATTATCAGACTTAAGTAAACCTTGTATTTTCCGATCCGGAATTGAATCTAGAGACACCCTCTAAAGCATGTTTGGCTGTGCAACTTTCCTCATTATTTGTTCTTACCCAATCTACCAGTAATACAATGCATACTGCTTATTGGACTGCTTCTAAAAATTATCTTCTACTGTACCTTATATAAATAGTATAGACTCTCTGATTCCTTTTGTACCTATCTTTGATTGAAGGATGTAATGGACAGGTAGTGAAATGGCAGTTCTGTGAAATCAGAATCATGTTCATCGTTATCATGGTCTCAGAGCCAAAAATGCTGTTGCTGTAAGAGGGCAAGTGTTAACACACTAACATCTATAGCTACTTTTAACGCCATGCAGAAGACTCCTGTTTTTGGTTTAGGAATACAGAAGCACTAGCTTGCAGGGCATGTTCAGTCAAAGATGCTTTTAGGGTATCATACAATCCATCCTCCTTTTCACACATTCCAGCTGACTGTATGGGAATCACTTGGTCACTTTCATATAGTCTCTCCAAACCACACCTACTGCCCAGTGCTGCTGGGACATCCTTATTAACAACTCAGTAAATATTCAGTCAATACAGCTAAACTCAAAAAGGTATCATATTATTTCATTAACAGTAGGTATACAGAATTCTTCACTGATCAGAAATTCATGTGTGGATGCGTTTTCTACTCAAAATCTTGGACTAATACAGGAGCATAGTAAGCCCAGAAGGGCTGTGTCTTTTTAATTTGGTGAAGAAGCTATTTCATGCTGATGCAATAGCTAAACTGCTCCTGCAGCCAAGTTTCAAGTTTTAAATTTCAAGTTCATTTCTCCCAACTAATTTGAAAGGCATAATGCATTTTCCTTTTTAGTACATAACCTTTTGTTTTCCTTGGAGTCATCAATATTTGAAAACTGACAGTAGAAGCAGAAAATCAGCCTGTAAACTAATCATCTTATTTAGAGCAGGCTACTAGTGAATGATCAAATCCTGCATGAGATTTTGTTGCATGGAATAGCTCAGGAGTAAATGCTCTTGATTGTTTTAGGGTAGCACATAGCACAAATGCACAAAATAATACACACAATGCACTCAACCCCTAAGATGCAATCTCATTTGCTACTATTTGTTGTGAGGGAAATGGTGGGCTTGGAATTTTGTTGACCTTTACAATGCCCAAGGGAAGCTCTCTCAAACAGCCAGGTCCTTCCATTGTGCTTCGAAGTCAAGCTCATTTCTGGTTGGCCAAAAGCTTTCATCAAATCAATGGTTGTTCAACAGATTATACGATTTTGCTCTTTGATGCAACATGATGCAACTTTAAGAATAGTTTCAAAGATTGTTGGAACATGTTTCAATTACAATAAGTTTCTTTATTACAATATTCTAGGACATTCCACATGACTGAGTTTTAATCATTACCCTTCTTTTCTCAGGCTGCAGTGAAATGGACCTCTCATAGCTGGGCACCAGTCTGAACTGCAGCAGTGCAGTTGCAATAAGAAGCCCTGGGGATGCTTTGGCACCCATAATTATTTTAAACAAGTGTAGAAAGCGCTGGGTCTACCAACTTTGCAGTTTACAATCAACTTTTCTACCCTTTACCACGTGTTAAGCCTCCTAATGCCCTGATTCCTGCTTAGAATAAACACACATTAGAAACACCAAACTGGTGAAAAATGAATGATTATGAAGGAAAAGTAGTTTTTGCTCAGACTTTATCAACAAGTTTTTATTAATACGTATGAATTATATATTAATCAATAAGCAGTAAGCACTGTTTAAAGAGATCTAAGGCTGCCTCTTACATTTAAAAAACACCCTAATTTTCAGTTACAGATTTGTTTTCAGTCTGCTTTTGTAGGGCCACTAGAATAAAACCAGAGATGTAAGGAATGTTTTTTTGGAAAATTCTAATGTGAAAAAACAATCATTCACAGGTTTGATATTAAAAGAAAACAGAAGCATTGCACATCACTCAGTGCAGATCACTTCTATATTGAAGCCTTGGGAAGAAATTAATCATTGCTGTAAGTAGGCAGAACACAGCTGGGAGTGGCTGAATTGTGTTTGCAAAGAAGGTAGACTGAGCAGCACTCTGTAAGGCAGCTCAGCTGGATTCCTGAGCAGCGAGAGGCTGCTAACCATCACAACCTTTTAAAACACCACAGTAGTAAAAGCCCACCAAATGGCTGCAAGAAAGAGTTTGGTCTCAGGCCCAGTGGGAATTTCCTCAGAATTCAAATAGTGGAGGCCATATGCCAAGATCCCTGCAGCACCTCTTAGCTTGAAAGTAAACAGCTGAATGTCTTTGGCACAGTTTTTACTATGGCTGCTCAAGCAGTTTTTGTATGGGTTTGTATGGGCACAGCTATCATAGCACTGGAATTAGGGAGAATTCTTTTTTAAGTCAATGTCCTTTTGCTAAATCTCTGGAAAGTGTGTATAGGGAAGGTACGAATTGACAAAAAAACCCACCTTAAAAATAGATAAATAAACAAGCAGAAATTTTTACTCATCTCAAGTAGAAATACCTGTCCAATCATCCCTCTATATATACACTAATGTTGTTATTGAAGTTGGTAGGTTCCAAAAATGTAGATTCACATTAGTGGTCACACTGGCATGAAAAAGGCCAGGTTCAAACACTGCCAGATCTCTTTGGTCTTCATCTGACTGACATCCGGACATGCTGCAAATGATGCCTGACTGGATCTTCAAGACTGAGATTACCACAACAAGACAGTACTGAGCATCACACCTACTCCAACAGCTGTTTTACTGGCTGACTCCAGGAAGACCTCTTATCATAATGTCTTAATGAGATATTAATACCAACCACAGAGGAAACTGCTTGCCCTTTCTCAGAGAGGAATTATCAGTAAATGCCAAACTCTGTTTACTGTAGTGTACAGGATGGAAATGCTGGTGGCAAGAAAAGAAGCATTCTCTGAGTCCTCCTCTGCAAGTAGTAAGACAATCCTGATCAATGTGCTTCCTTTGACAGGCAAAAATTGAACATTTAAAGTCCAATATTTGGTCAACAGAAAACAAAACAAGACAGTGAGCTTCGATACTTTTATATGAGGAATAGTACGACAAATTTTTATTTTTGCCTGCTTGAATGAGAAAAAACATTGATCCTGTATGGAAGGACAGTGAGAGATGCTTACACAATGATGCTACAAGTTCAGTTTGTTGCATAATAGAGGACAAATGAAGCAGACATTTCTAACAGAGAGTACCAAGTCGTAAAGATTAGTCTTCTCAAAAGCACAAAAACCTCTTCTTTCTTGTGGATGTTATAAAAGTTCTCAGATTATTTCTGAGAAAAATGTGTTTGTTCAAGGTTACAGTCCTTAGAATTCATAATATCTGTATCTGGCCTCTTTATAAAAATCAGGTTTTCTCAGAGTAGCATGAAACTGTACCACCTAGGTTCAGTTCTCCCAGGCTATGTATATGTGTATATTGAGGCCTACCTGCCAGAGAAAAATCAATAACAACGCAGGTTAGATGAGCAGGTGGCAACAGAAAAAAAAGACTGTGTGAAAGAATAAACACTGAGAGAACCATAGATGCCTATTGCTGGCTGATTTCTCCAGGACTCCTAGGTTTATAATAGATCTCTCAGATATTGATCCTTTTTCTTTGGTTTCAAAGAGATGAACAATCCCACTGAAGTTTGCAGGAGCTGACAGATGCTGTGAAAGGCTTTCCGCAAGAGCACTGATAAAGTTCCTTGTCTGTTTCTTCTGCCAGAGGAAAATATAATATGGATTCACTGTTGAAAGAAAGAAAACAGCAAACACTGAGCGATTCTTTTAAGGTGAAATAATTATTCTGGGTGCCTTGCAGATGCAGAGAATCACATTGTACATAAAGCAGGTTCTTCATTGGTTAGGTTTGAAGAAAATAAGCTACGTTTTTGTCAATAATTCTGAAGCTCTTATAAGCCCGATGTTTTAATCAGTATTTTGATGGTAGTATATATCAGCTAAATAGAGCTAGAATGGAAACGAATTCTTCAAGATTTTCAGCACCCCAGAACACAAGGAAGAAAAATGGGAGCATTTTTGACAAATTAGGCCTGAAAAAGTATGATAGAAGTGAGTAGACATTGTTAAGCATGCTTTCTGTCAAGGCAAATATATCTGTTTACTCTGATAACACCAATGAACAACTTCTCTCTATTAAACAACTCAAATGCATTCAAAACTGCACTAGGTACTGAGTTTCTATCAACCTTTGTATAAACGGACAATGTAAAAAGTAAAAAAGATGTTGAGTTCTCCTTTTTTCCCTCTTTCTGTATTTCTTAAGGTTACTGGAGTTGTTATTTTCCTCTTCAATTTAAAAAGAAAAAGCCTCCACAAAATAATTCTTTGGTCATCTTAAGCCTCAAATTGGGTTACTTGGGACTTGAGCCAACAGGACGATTAAATGAGTCAACAGGAGGGTTAAATGATGCTTCAATGTCTAGCAAGGTAGTGTTTTCCCCTCAGATGACAGGAGGTTCATAGGAAGCCACAGGACTACCATATGCCCTTTCAGGTAAAGGCACCTCTGACTGGATGAAGAGGATACAAAAAGATTACAAAAAGGTTTTTAATTCATTTCACTGACCAGTTACATAATCCTTGATTATTGTATACTATTGATATTGTCCAAAACATTACTGCTTTAGCAATCTGAGCAACACTAATATCTTCCAAGATTTGTTTCTCAGAAGAGAGATGAGCTTTTTTCAGCATAGAGCCCTTCAGCTCTAGATGTCCTTTCACCACAAATTGACCCAGAGGCATGCAGCTCTGGTTTCTCTCAGCTGGAGGTGCTGAGGCAGACTTAGTTGTCAGCACTGGCACAGCAGCCTGGCTGGGAAGCCAGCCTGAGGGCAGGTGGAAGGACTGCAGCATAGTATCCTCTCAAAGTCAAGCACCTGTGGGGTGTCCAGCCCTTGCACCCTGTGCAGAGAAGTGCTGCCAGGTCTGTGCAGTCATACAGACCCCAGGGTAGACTTGTCTGGTGTCAGCATCAGGAAAACAGCTAAAACCTTTTCCTCTCTTCCCCACTGAATTAATTGTTGGTATGTGAAGTAGTTCCTTCACAAAGAGCATATACTGTTGAAATGGCTGAAAGGGTGAAGCTTAACCTCGGCAGAAAGTGCATTTTTCCTTATTGTCTGACGTTGGCAGACATGTATTTACAGACGAATCAACTCAGTTTACTGGTCAGAGAGATAAATCAAGTCCCCAGAGCTTCATACCATGGGAAATGCTTTGGGAAGTGTTCCAAGTAGTCCTTTATCAAATAACAATGAAGTTTTGAGTCAGCAGCTCCTCATCAGAGTATTGATCCTTTCCTGGCATAACAACACCTTGTTTAGATGATGACATAATGTTTCCAGTAGAGCCAAGGGCACCTCAGCCTCTCTCCAGACACGCTTGAGCACACTGAAAAGAGCAATGAGATGCAGAGTGCTGATGAATAGTTCTACGCCTTCAAGAAAGGAGAACTTGAATACAAACAAGGATTGATTAAAATATATGTTTCTTTCACATTTTGAGATAGGTGAAAAGAAAAGCACATAAGCTTCAAGCTTTGACCTGGCTTATAAATACAACAGAAGATTTCCCAAGCTAAGTTAGATACTGAAAGTTTTCTGAACAACAAAGGTGCTATGGAAAGCATCATGGCTGAACTCAAAGCCTACTCCTAGATCCATAATTTCTAAGCACTAGATGAAAACTGACTGGTATTTCTCTGTCATAATAGTATTCTCATTAATTTTACTGGTTTTCAACATACTGCCAGCTATTAGCAATGAAATAAATTGGATATTTTCTTGTAGTGTGCTGTGTGTAAGTGAGGGAAAATTGGGATATTATAAAAAAGGCATATAGCAGCTGCTGTGGTGATTTATCCCTTTGCTACTCCCATATGTTTACACTTTAGCTGGATAATTATTTAAGAGCTATGAAGAAACTGGCTGTTACTTTTTCCTAAGGAAAAGGCCCTAACACAAACCCCTCCTTCCATGAGCCATGTTACAGAAGGCACCAACTCTCCTGACTTCTCAGTGAAGAGATACAGAACATGTTTCCAGACAGTGGTTTAGATCTTAGCTGGACTAAACACTATGCAGAGATGGCCTCCTTTCTTCATTACGCAAACATGGGAAAACTCATCTTTAGACTTATGACACAGCAATTTAAATGAATTTGTTCCATTAAATTTCCTTTTGCCACAAACATGAAAAGTCCACTACTGGTGAGACTCCAACAAAATCACATTTTAATTTGATTTCTATATAAGATAGAGCATCTGTATCTAATGTGCATTCATATATATATACACATGCCATGCCTAAAACAATGTAATACTGTTGAGAGTTTAAGTAATACAAGAAAAAGAGAATTGAATAATAATAATAATAATAATAATAAAAAATTCAAAAGGGAATAGCGTTGAGATCAATTCATAGGTTGTGCAGCCCAAGGCACTGCTATGATCATCTCCTCTTATTTTCTGCACCAGGAACATAGATTTTTCACACAGTAAAAACCTCAGTCAAGACCAGTGAATTGTACTTAAAACACAACACAGTTTTCAGCAATAGATCCATTTTCTCTAGTATTAATTGCCATGTTATGGCTCTGTTACCTTCTGTAGTAGTGATTGCCATTATCATTACTTGCAGCTTTTAATTTTTGTCATGAGTGATTTTTAATTTTTAGAGCATTATTAAGAATGTTGGCTAACATTACCTGAGAGCTGGTATAAACAGAAGGGTATCACATAAAAATTTATATAAATCATAGACAACAAAGATGGTATGGGATCAGATAGACATGAATAATCTTAATTATCATTATTAATGTGGGAACAAGAATCCAGTTTGAAATGAGCTATGAATTTGAAATTTTTGTCCTCCAGTACTTAAGAAACTGTATTTTTCAGCATTACAAAGTGGTGTTTTGTTTTTGCCTTCTTTTTTTTTTATTATTTTTTTTAAGGGCCTTAAAAAAATATACAAAGGTTTGTCTGGTAAAAATCTATCTGTTCTTCCCTTGGCTACATTAGTTAGTTCAGTGTAAGATACAATCTTCTCGAGCCAGTCTTTCCTCTCACAAAACAAAGCCAAAAAGGAGAAAACAAATAAGTTTTCAAACTTCATTAGTATTTCAAAATTGTTCCTGTTCTACAGCCCGTGGCTGATTTTCAGAGTTAGAGAGATTTTTGAAAAATGACACATATAACATATTTATTTCCTCTGGCTACTAGTGAAATCTTATTTTAATGACCATGCATACAAGAATTATTACCACTATACTTCAGGATTTCAGTAGAAGAGATTAATCCTTTGAGCTCTTTCTATTTAAAATGGCTTTAACTTCTGAGGAACTGCTTGTGATTGCCTTATCATTTTTTCTTCAAAACTCAGAGATTCTCTGGTTGTTTTACATCAGTATTCTCAGTTCATTCCTTGCACTAAGATTGCCAGTCCTGAAACAACTGTCAAGACCATTCAAGCAAAATTGCAAATTTTCATTTCAAGGTTTAGAAGCTAAGTTGTTCTTTCTTTTATTACTTTATAATACGATGCTACATGCTGTGTTATACAAGAAAGTGTTATGAATAGTGAAATACTTAATTCTCAGTTTTTAGTCTGGGTTTTCTTTTTTCCCCTTAGCTGTAAACCTTGTACTCCTACCCATTTCTCAGAAGTAACAAGGTCTAAAAAGAACTGCAGGTTTTGATTACTTTTCCATTTCCACAAGTATTCTTAAATATGGGAAAACATTTATCATCTTCAGCTAATGAGTACTTTTTAAATCCAATTCACTAACACAATATACCTCTACGACAAGGAGCAGCAACACTTAAAAGCAAATGTATAAAATACTTTGTTAACTTTACCATATATTTTCACCCCAGTATCTAGAGTAACTCCCTTTTTCTTTGCACAATAATTTTTGTTATGTCTCTTTCACCAAGCTCGCAGCCTCTCTATTCCTAAATCCTTAACCTTCCCAACACCCTCACTAGTAAAATGGGCAGCTCAGCCATCATTACCCCAGGAGCATCCAGTAACTCTTTTCTACTGAAAGTCATGCTGGGAAGGTTCTCTTACTAGGATTCCCAATGCAATATCTTCATTATACTCATTTCTCATGTTTACATTTGCTCTCATTCAAACAAAAGCAAATGACAAAAACAGCAATAAAATTTCAATAATGGACAGCTAGTGAGATCTGATATAGACTTACCTCTTAAGTAGCATTCCTCTTTCAGAAAAAGAAAACATGACTGATACAACTCACTTTGACTTTAAGAATAATAATAACTACAATGTATTATACTGAAGATGTTTCTGGAAATTTTATCCATGCAATACATTGCAAGGTCAGCTGTAAATTTATATTCTATCCTGTATTTTTCATTCATCTTACACTTCCTGAACTCACTCTACCACTAATCCTCTTCTACAGAAATTGTATTAATAGGATTTCAATGCTGAAAATACGTGGAACACTAAGAAAGAAGGGAATAAGACTCTTCTCAGTTCAAGTGCACATTTCAACTGCTCTGCAGAGAAACTGAAATGGATTAAAAAGCAAATGTTGAAACTTATTTACCTTCTAGTATACATTTGCATCGAAGAGAAATTAATTGAGAAATAAATAGGGTTGAATAGCGTGGCAAAGGCTTTGCTATTAAGAAACACCAACAAAAAACAATCCCTTACATAGATACAAATGACATGAAAAATACACTAACAGTGGCTTTGAGGCATGAAAAGAGATGTCAGTGGTACACTTGGATACAGAGATCCAAGGGAAAACCCATCAATGCACTTGTGATGAAGCTGGATGGAGAAAGGCAAGACTAGAGAAAAAAAACAAGCCCCAATGACTTTGCTTTTCACTTTGTTCTGACAGCAAGTTGAATGTGAAATTCAGAAACTCATATGAACTATATCAGTTAAAGAAAGTAAGTTTCCATGTAACAGTGAACAGAAGTGAATCATCATGGCTCAGAGCCAAATATACATTGATTTATTTCTGTTAGTGTTTGAAGTTTTGTCATGCTGTAATGCTATGTTTAAACCTTCACTGTACCTACAGGAGGCATAATAAGATGGAATTTCAAGGAACTAGAAATACATTTGAAAGAGGATCTGTTGCTTTTGCCAACTTCCTTGTCTTCTACCCAGTACTTCCACTTACAAAGCGTCCTTCCTTCTCTGAGTCATTTCAGCCTCAACTACTTATTGCATCAGACTTCTGGAAAAACCATTTCCATCCACTGGTCTGCTGGTGAACAATCACTTCTTGGATAAGGATTGTTGTTCCAGCCTACGCCCAACAGGCCTTGTCAGTTGATGTGTTGACAAAGACAAAAACAAAACTAAAAACCTTCAACTAAAATGCATGAAATGTAAACATGAGCACTGTCACTAATATCTTAGTGACTAACAACTTTTGAAAACTACCCACCTTTATCAGTCTTCTAGAAGAAGAAACAAGACATTTACTCAAACCCAGCACATATTTATCTATTTATTTATTTATTTCTCTGTGTCACCACCTTCTTTTACTGATATTGAATACAGAGTGTAAGTGTGCATGATTCCATAGTCGTGCACTACCAGTGTAAATGTATTTTGGCAATCTGCTTTTATTTTCAAAATCTTTTTCAATTCATGTGTAATAGGAAGGGCTCTTTACAGACAAAAAGATACAAAATGCTATGATTATGGTTTATCTTCAATGACGACTCTTCCTGACCATTACTCTCTAATGTTGATTCCTTCTCTCTCTTTTCCTTTCCAATTTTGTGGAGAAAAATTGCACTATCCTGAAAGAGGTCTTATTACTATGTGATTTTCTGGACCAAGTCTAACCAATTTGAATCTAGCTATTGACTATCCCTCTCCTTTAACATCCCTTTGCTTTTTCTTCCATGGTTCTACATGATTGCTTACCCCATTTATCTTATCCTGCCTCATATCTTTTTGTCCACGTACCAAGTACTGCACACTCTGGGATTGTTTTCTACCCAAGATAAATAAATGTTGTGTTCCTCTCTGATTCTACCAGAATTCTGATTTTGGGTTAGGTTGCAACTTCACTCCATTTGCTCAGTTTTACTTTAAAGAACTGTTCCTTCTGTGATATTACAATAAAGTACATGGATACAATGGCTTGGTAGAAAGGCATGACCATGGACCAGACAGAAACAATGACTAGCCAGCACAGAAAGCCTTCAGCAGCACTTCCACTAGTTTGTTAAGGTGATAAAAATGTGCAGAAAATAATGCTTCAACATGGAAGTCTCATTTGAATTCACATTTTTCCCCCCTTATTGATTAAAGGAAACAAAAAAATGCATTTAGAGAAACGTGGCCTTGTCAGTTTGTAGAGTGAGTTTATACCATCCCTCGCAGCTGCATCTACATTGCAGCGCGTTGCTGACACAGCAGTGCAAGGATAAGCAGGAAAAAGCACTCCCCAGCTTACACAACTTTATCAGCAAATCCTCCTGGTCTGAGTGCAGCTAAGTTAGCAGAGGAGAGCTGTTGTCAGCTTAGTTACTTATGTTTAGCATCAATCCATACTTTCCCATCTATCATCAGAAATAGTTCTTTTCCCAAAATGCACTGCACCTCCACAGAAAAGTCTACCTGTGTAACCACACCAGCACAGCTGCACCAGCAGAAGCTTTCCAGAACAGAGCTGAAAAGCAAATTGGTGCCTGCCCACACAGCCTACCATCTGCCACACTAAACAAACATCTCAGTGTCTACTTTGTTCAAAACATTACTAGTGCAAGCAACAACACTCCTACTTTTGATCAGCCAAGAGCACGGCTACATGTGTACACTTTAGAACACACAGAAAATTCCTGAGCATCTTCAATAACATTTACCAACTGTACACAGTTACTTGATTCCAAAAAATGCTCAAGAAAAAATAAAACAAAGGAGGGGGAAAAGGAAAAAAAAAAAAAGTTAAAAAAAGGGAGAAAGGGAAAAAAGAAAGGAGTTCACAAACCTCTCTGTAGCTCAATAAATTATTTGACCATACTGGCAACAGACCTCCTCCTAACTGTAAATTCTTTGCGTACAAACAGCATAAAACAGAAAAAATACTACAGTAGACATTTTAATATTTCTTATTGCTCTGAAATAACCAACATTACCATAAAAGTGATACCTGAAAAATTACTGCCATCCAAGTAAGGCAGAGCTTAGTTGATGCCGCTGTGCAGATTTTGAAACAGCTGGTCTGGGTGCTTGGATGCGCTTGAAGATTGTCCTCATCATCTGCAGTGAGTCCCAGCAGTGACTGCAGTGTTACTGTGCTCCTTGAGTACACTTGGACTCTGGTAGATCTCCTCCTTAAACAGAAAGAGTGGAACAGTGGAACCTGTGCACAGCCTCAGCTGCCCACGTCACATATCCATAACCAGAAAAGTTAAGCTAAAATACACGTTCACACCATGTTCTCCTTCCAAGTACTGTATTGCTTCTTGTGATACTCAGTCAGTACTATTTTGTAAGCCCTCTTCAAGGACACAGTCTTTGTGGTCAGATCACCTTGAGTTATGGGCATAAAGAATTGTACCCAACTTACACGATGAGGTCTTGAAAGGTTCCTCCTTCCAAATCCTTTGCATTTCCAGAACCTTGGCAACACAGGTTTGTGTCAGGGATAAAATAAAACACGGGGCAAGGAGAAAATACAAAAGTTAATAGAAAGGGAATGGAAACAGTGTCCTTGCCTACTTGAAAGTCAACAGCAGAGAGAGCCCGGTCCAGCTCTGTGTGACTTCAGCCCACAGGTCTGAACTGGCAGCAGCCCTCTACAACAGCAGACAAATGCATTTGCAGTTCTTGATACAAAAGTAGCCCCGTTTGCAGGACAGACATATTCACATGAACAACCAATGCAACAGTTAGTTGTTTCCAGCATAAAATTCGGCACCACGTTAAAAGCTTAAACTCACGGTAACATACACTGAATATAACGAAAGCTTAATAATGAAGTTAAGATTGCAGTGACTTGATTACATAACTCAGCAAAACCTCCTCTGCTAAATTGAAGTTCCACGTGGCTGCACCAGACTGACATAAAAGTTAAATGGCATCACTTCAGAATCCAGGTCAGCTGTCACAAGGATGACAGATGGCTGTGGCTGCCTAGACTGAGTCTAACTACGTCTCCCTTTGACAAATATCAACAACGAACAAATGAAAAGAACCGAAGCACAGTTTTAACATCCATATTCATGCTAATGGTAGAATGTGTGCTTTATGGATTTATCACCTTTTTGAGTCACAACTGAAACTACCTCATTTTTGTATTCTAACAGCAGCAGATCTAATTTAAATTTATCTTGCTCTGACCAAGAAAAGTTCAACTCATGACCTTGCAGATTCCACTTTAGCTAATAGACAGATCATATTACATTTGTTTCTTGTGCATTTCATTAATGTTGATAAAACTCGAGGTCCAGAAACTGTAAGAGGGATCCTATTTAAAGGACACAGATAGAGAAGATGATACTACCCATAGCATATTTATCTATAAGTAACATTGAAATTACAGCTTTCACCTGTGGACTGTGATCTAGAAAGATCTGTGAGACATTTTATTTTTTTCAGTTCCTTAGAAGTAAAAATCCCAAAAGTAAATCCCACAGAGGATAGAAACCCCCTGTAACTCAGCACTGTTTTCTCAGGAGCCACACTCCAAAGAACAACATTAACCCATTCCTATTTTGTTGGCAGAAGTGATTTATCCTTGGTCCAGAATTGCTGAGAAATACACAAATGAACCCCTCAGCCTCGTACTATCCCAAAGCCAAAAATGAAGTGGGGACAATGACCGGAGAACTTTAAAACAGAGAAAGATTAAAGCCGCCACCCAGTAACTGGCTCAATAATTGAAAATAATCGTTAAAGGTAACGTGGAAAAAAATATGATGGATTTTGTTATAAACCGATGTCCTATTCCATTAAAGTTTCCTTCCACGGACGTAGCGAGTTTTGCACTTCTTTCTAAGGAGTACGCTGAAGAACGTCTGTGTGATTCCATCGAAAGGGATTAAAGTCTAAAAACATTCACACTTGGAATGCCACGAAGCGAACCCTGACTCGTGGGGACACTTTGGAACCACGGGAACCGCGGCGGAACCTCCGGGCCGGGGTTGGGGCCGGGCCGGGCCCGCCACCGCCCGCCCCCCGCACCCCTTCGCTGCGATTGGCCCGGCCGGCAGCAATCTCACTTCTGACTGGATCAATCTTCCGGGCAGCTCCTGGAGGCGAATGAGGAGCGGCGTTGTTTTGCCGTGCCAAGATGGCGGCGCGCAGTGCCGCTCCCGTGGAGGGCCATGGCGGGGAGTGAAGCCTGAGGCGGCGGGGCCGGGCCGGGGCCGCCGACGGGGATGAGGTGACGCCGCCATGGCGAGCGACGGCGGCAGGAAGCAGTTCTGGAAGCGGAGCGGTGCGAAGGTGCCGGGCAGGTGAGCGGCGCCGCGGGAAGGTGGGGGCGCAGGCCGGTGGTGCTGGGCCGCGGGGGGCGGCGCTGCCCGGGTTCGGCCGTCCGGCCTCGCTGCCTCCACCGCACCGCGGTCCTGCTGCCCGGTTCGGCGGGACCCCGCGCGTCCCGTGTGTGCCCCTGCACGGGCCGTGCGCGGTCGGCCCCTGCTCGAACCCGGTGCCTTGAGAGCTCCGCGCTCGGAGCCTCCCGGCGCGGGCACCCCCGGGGGCCCGGGGAGATGCTGGGGGTTAGTTATAACCCCGCAGTAAGGGTTAGTTATAACTTGGGCCAGAAGTTGTTAAATAACTATCTGAATGTTCGCTCCCAGCCTGCCGTCGTGGTTAAAAGAGTCAGCGTGGTTCTGGGGATGTGTTCGCCGGGGGATTTTGAGCGGGACAGTGTGTTTGGCTCTCGGCAGCGGTACGAGTCAGGATGTTTTGAAACTCCGTACAAGTTGTGGTGTTTTTGAAATGCTTTGTAGGAAATTGGATTTTCTAGGCATAGGGGCAGCTTTTAGTTTCTGACTCATATTTCCAAATATCATCAGTTTCTCGACTTTCCTCCTGAAGCGTGAGGAGCAGACCAGTCCTTGTATCATTGCAAAGAGCTACAAGGCACATTCTCCCATTCAAAGTTTTCCAGACAATACACTCCCAAAGCCTCCTCGACTCTTTTGGCCATTACATCAGGTTGGGAATGGGTATTCAGATGGTTGGTTAGTGATAACGTTCTCTGCTCTCATCCCTAAACTGTTCTCACAGTACAGTTTTTTATGTTGTTTTTGTAAGAATGGTGTGTATTTGTGGTTCTCAGAGAAGGGTAGCTCTGCACTTTGTGCCATTTACCCGAATTCAGCAACGCAGTCCTGCTCATCATTTACCTTCATGCGTTTTCAGTGACCCATAAGCCCTGACTGGAAGTGGCTTTGTTTCTTATGTTATAAACTAACTTTTCCAGTTCAACTGTTGTTGTTCCGCTAAATCTTTTACTTAGAAACTTTGCTGGGTCGCTTGAGTGAAACAGTTTTGATTCTCCTCCACTGCACGGGGTCTATGAACAGTTGGTGTTAATTTGCTGGCAACTGCAGGCATGTGGCAAAACAAGGACACTGTAGAGAATGTGCTTTCGATTTTTTATTTCTTTTTTTTTTTTTTTTTTTTTTTATGGCATGGAGAGGATTGTTGTTGCCTTATATTTGTGTGGATTTCCATTGTGGGTATTCATAGAGTGTGTAAGGAAAAGGCAGATTTTGTGTGGAAATGGACAGTGACACCTAAGCCTCACGAGAAGGTAGAGCAAGAAGCACAGAGACTTGACTGTGCAGCGTATGGAATACAGTCACATGGAAAGGCTGGTGCTAGACTGACATTTTTATTTCCATGGAATCACATACAAATCGTCAGAGTTTTTATAAACTACCCTTCTCAGTCATCACCAGGACTAATTTCACTAGTGTTGATGCTGCCTCTGTCCTGTGAGTCCAAGCCTCTCTTAAAATTTGTTATGACTGCAGTCTTTTTGGCTTGTTTTTATCTCAGGTTTACTAAGGTTGGGCTTATTTATATTTCTGGTCTGGAGATTGTTTTTTATTTGTCAGGAGGACATGTTTGTCTTCTTCCATGTGTTTTTTGGTACAGGTGTAGGTAGAGGCTGATGTTGCATATGACTTACTTCTCTTATAATCAGAGTTTTGTAGTAATATTTGCTATTATGAAGCCACATGTAAATCTTGATGTGTTTTCTGGGGAATTTTTTTAGTTACAAAATAGTTTTATAGCTGATAACTGGGAGATAATGAACTTTTAGTTTGTAGGGAGTTTTGTTTTTCACACAATAACATGCTGTTTTATAATGTTAGAGACTGTAGTGAATAAATATATCTTTGGAAGCCTATTTGTTTCAAAGCATTTTTTAATACCTCCATGGCTTTTATTCTTTACCATGACACCTTTTGCATTTTTCTTTGAATTTATCATCCTTTTACTTTAGTAATGGTTAAGAATTGTCTGGTTGGATTTTGGGTGACAAGGGTACACAGAAGATTAAATCTTTACAGACATTTCTTTGAGAATTTTAATTTTTTCTGCAAGAGACAAATGAAGAAATGATAGAGAAGGGAATTTTAAAGCATTATAGATTCTTATTGCAGACTTAACTTATTTCTTGTTCTAATTCCTGGTCAGAAAAATAAGATATACTAAGTTAGTTTAGGTCTCACAAAGAACTCCTATTTGGCAAATCTGTGACTTTTATTAAGTAACATTTTAGTATGTGCATCAATTGTAGCTTCACTATTGTTGCTGGTATGTGGACTTCTTTGAAACAGAAAACTGTTGCAACATTTCAGTTCTGTTTATTATTGACTATTTAATACACAGAAACTCTCCAAATATTTATGAGTTTTATGATAACTCTCTTTCTTTTTCTTTAGTATTCAACATGTGTATGGAGCTCAGCATCCACCTTTTGATCCATTATTGCATGGAACGTAAGTTAATCTATTATTTAAATATTCCAGGTATTTTGGATTTCTGGGTATTTTGTCTTCTCTTTTTTTTTTTTCCCTATTGGCTACAAAGTTTGTTGTTAATCTTACTTTTTTAGTTTTAGTCATAACCTTGACTTCCCTGTTCTGACTTCTCTTTTGTGACTTCCTGATGCTTACCACGTTGGGAGCAACAAATCAGCTCTTCAGCTCTCAACTAACATAGGTTGCCAACTTTTACTATTTATTTGAAACGCTTTATACATGGGAAATTAGGGTAAGGACAAAAAGAAGTGTTATAAGGACAAATATTGGTTTTGAAGCACCTTGTGCTTCTACTAGATTTTTTTTAAAGGGCTGTTTTAAAATGGTACAAGAAGTAAAAATTCTGGTTAATTTTCACATAATACAGAGTTGAAGGCAGTTGAATGTGTGATTTGGAGGGCTGAAGTAAAAGGAATGGGATTAATTCATTCAAAATACAGACTCATAAAGAGTAACGAAAACTAGAAACTTATTGCTTGAAATGGCAGAATTGGAGAAAGACCTTGCTGTTTTAGACGATGATGACAAGTTGGGCAAAGGTGTAAGTGTTGTAGCACCTGTTAGGGAAGATATTCCTGTAACATGTAACAGAAATGCTACTGACGTTGTATGAGGACTGCATGAGAGGTTTTTTTCTAAGTTGCAATTCTACCTACCTTATCTTAACAGAAAAAATGATAAACTAGCACAGGTGGGAATACAGGGTTGGTCAGAAACACACTCAAGAACGGTATTGCCACAATTCCATGCCATGTGTTCAGGAGGACCTGGCTTGAGCAGGGAGGTTGGGCCGGATGACCCACTGTGGTCCCATCCAACCTGACCCATTCTGTGAAAGCACAGTTAAGCTACTGGCAGTAACTTTTTTATTTTTTGAGAGCAGACTAAGAAGCCTTCTGAATTTTATACCTTATGCACTGAATTCTGAAGGAAGATGTGGTTGCTCTGTGTTACTGTCAGTGAGAACAAGTGCCAGGCGAGGGAGGGATGTTGGTTCATATCACACACTGCATATTGATAGAGGGACAAAAGGTTAGGAGCTGATCAGAGTCCACTTAGACTAATAACTAGAGGAGATATCTGGCCTGTGGGAAGAGCAAAGTTCTGAAGCAAATCCATGCTGGCATGGGGAGGAATGATAGACTTAATGAGTTTTAAGGTGAGACTTGATTTGTTTATGACAGTGGTTGTATTGCATGATTGCTTATGATGACTTAGGAGTAGGCCATGACTGGGTTATGGCTCCTGTGCTGTTATAGAGCAGTTACATTGAAAGGAATGAAACCTCTACAGAAATTTATGAAACAAGAGCAGTGTAATGTGTCCTGTCTCTTTTGTAAGCTATTCTAGTAGTAATCCTTTTATTTGACTTGGAGGTTGGTGGTTTTTTTTTTGTTTGTTTGTTTTCTTAGCACAAGGGAAGGAAAGATTTGTTCAGTTTCTATTCAAAGTGAAGAAGAGTCAGTTTTTACAGCCCTTGTTCTCAGACTTCTTCAGCTGTGTTATCATGGATGGATGTAGCAGTAACATGAGTGGAGGGAGATAAATATTTGCTACCTATATAGTATCAAGTATGTACTTTTGCTTTTTAGTCTTATCCATAGCTTCATTACTAGTTTTCTAAATATTGTTTATTTGGTTTTGAACAGCTTGGTAAAACCAGGTTCAAAGCCTCCTACAACTCCAGTGAAACTGAAGAAAGTCAGCACCTTCCAAGAATTTGAAAGTAACACAAGTGATGCCTGGGATCTTGGGGATGATGATGATGAACTGTTAGCAATAGCTGCTGAAAACTTAAATACAGAAGTGGTCATGGAAACAGCTCACAAAGTAATTCAGAATCACAGCAAGCTACAAGAACAGCATAAATTTCAGGAAGAACATCTACAGGAAGAAAAACAAGAGGAATTTGCACAGCTGACTTCAGTTGCATGTGGTGATAATAGGCTTGTTAAATCAGTCAGTGAAGGTCATACAGCGAGTGCATCAGGTATATTAAAAAGTGAAAAAGATGTTGAAAGTTAAATGAAGACGGCTATAATATTTACCTTGTAAAACAGTAGCCACTTCCCAACATTTTCTTAATACCTCAGGAAAATACTGTTTATTAACATTGATTTATCTGAGGGAGAGACTGCATGCCATATTAAACCATAATATATGTGTGTGAGAAGTACATGTGTGATGCAAGAGTAATTAAACTTCCTTTGTTTTCACCCTTAATAAATCTTCAGTTTTGGAAGGAAGTTCCACTATTTAATGTATTTTATTAGTTGGATGCACCCAGATTTATGCAATTAATACTAACACTAATGTAAAAAATTGTTATTAAAATAGTACTGTATAAAATATATTGAAAAATTGGAGAAAATTATGCAGGTGGACTGGGAAATTCACTCTCGTGATCTGGTCCGTGGTTTGTGTAAAGTAAACAATTGCAATGATTTCTCAGGTTTTTTTTGTCAATTTGGTTTTTTTTTAAGAATGGAAAGGGGACTAGGAGCAGCTTTTGGTAACACAGAGATTTTAGAAATCCATTAGCCTTGATGTTAGTACGATCTCTAATTGATGTGTTTTAGTTGCGGAATATTGCTTGAAAGAGGAATGCTGCTTCTGCTATATTGAAGTAATTTGAAGTCCAGACTTATTCTGTACTTGAGTTTTCATTTTTCCAGAACAGAATTCAACTGATTAGTAGCCTTCTTACTAGCTGTGGCTAACTGCTATGCTTCTTTTTCCCTTCAGATAATGCAAGTGAAAATTCTTCCATGCAGAGATCACAGTCACTTCCACAAACTTCCACACCTCCTTTGAGTGGAATAGGAGACTACAACACCTCAGTTACTCCTGCATTAACTGAAAGAGAAGCATCCCGATTAGACAAATTTAAGCAACTACTTGCTGGCCCCAATACAGATCTTGGTGAGTGTTTTTTATAGGAACTGTGAAATATATCTAAATTATTCTTAAACACACCTGTTTGATGTGCTGCTCTGCCTGACTGTTTGGTTAGGATCTAATCCTTTCAACATTTAGAATTGATCTTGCAGAAGAAAGACAGAATAAAATTGAAAACTTCTAGTATTCACATTTGTAGTAAATGATTTGTGTACGTTCCTTCTAATATGTAAGGTGTTCGATGGCTTCTTGTTCTTTCTCACATTATTTCTTCCTATGAGACTAATCTCTGGAGAAAAAAACCCAAAGTATAATTAGGTGTGTGTATTGTTAATGCATGATAATGGAACAGCATGGAGTGTAAGAGTGATTTTCATGCTTAGAAATAAACAGGAATGTGAGAGACAATGAGGCTTGTAAGTATTGCTACTTGTCTACTCAGTGAGCATTCTTCATGTTCACAGGCTGATACAGTAGTTCTGTGTCTCATCTGTGAGTGCTGACAACATGCTAATGTGAAAACAAATGTATTGTCAGATAACTTAACTGTTCCCTTTGTGCACTGGATTTTAGCTGCTGAATAGTCAATACAAGTGCTGAGAGGGTATCACAGAATCAAATGCCTTTGTATCCCAAGTGAAAATCTGGAGTAAGTAGAATTAGTGCGCTGCATTTGGAGAACTTTGTGGTTAGAAGGAGAAATTTATGGCAAAATAGTTAATAGAGAAAATGTCTTTGAGATAGACCAGTCTGGAAGATATCTGCAGGATACCTACTATGGAAGGAAGTAGAAATTCCATGTTTGTAGGTCTTGAAGTGGTGTCTCCTGCTCAGTAGTTGTCATGAGACTTCTTCAGTGTAGTATAGTCCAAGCTGTGGCTTTTCTTTTTTCTTTTTGTTCTATGTCTTATTGTGAGATTGATGCTAGCAAAGTACAACTGTGGAAACAATTCGAACTGGGCAAGACTTAGCGTTTCAGTGAGTTATAGGACATTCTTATGAAATGCAACTGTGAATAAAGTGAGGTGTTAAAACATTACATATTTTTCATAAGCTTGAAAATGATAATCAAATATCACTTTTTCTCCCTTTTATCTAAGATATTATGAGTTATGTGACTGTGGCTGACATGAAAACTCATAATTTTTAAGAATATTGTATTGATAGAAATCTTTGTTACATGAAGTCGCAAAGTCAGAGGGAACACAAAGTTCAGTTTAAAACTATCCATTTCACTTTTGCTGTCTAATTAGTTGGGAATACTTTCCCAGTAAATCAGATTTATGGATTAGAGTAAAGTAATTTTGCATGAAAATTTCCACTCTTAGTAGGAGTGCAATCACCCTGCTGATGGTGAGCTTAGTCAGTGCTATTTAAACAAACTGGGTTTGTTTGTTTTTATTCCCTATTGAACTTGATAAATCTCACACTGAAATGTAGGATATGAAATTTGAGTATGCTTTCTTGATATTAAAATGTGAAAAATGTTTAGTAAGCTCTCAATATTCTTTCCTGTACAAATCTCTAAATAATGCCTTTTCTAGGTTTGTTTTTAGGAAGCTTGTTCTTTCTCTTGCTGTGCAAACTAATCAATACAGAATTTGAAGTTGTGTGAATAGAATTTTAAACCAGGTTTTGATTTTTTTGATGCAAATAATGTTACTTTTGTATCTGGAATATATCCAGTAGCATGCATAGATATATATGCATATATATATGTATATATATATATATATATATAAATTATTTTTCTTAGTGAAAGAAATAAATTTTATTGATGGCATGCAAACTCTTGATCATGAAGCTATTAGAAGTAGATCATATGTGATAGTAGTACTTGGACTACATTATTGGTATGTATTAGGAAAAGTGTCTATGCACGTATACATACAAATATGTATATACTTATTACCATATATACAGTTCATTAGAATCTGGAATGTACCTGTGTATATGCATTTTTAATGTACGCATTTGTGAAAGATGCTTGGTTTAGCTGTCTGCTACAATGAAGACTGTATTTAAAAAGGATTCTTGATTTATAATGACAACAGTAGCCTGGAAAACTGTTGAGCATTATGAGTGGTGGTTTTTTTGTTTCTTGTTGGAGAGTGGTTTGTTTTTTTTCCTGTTTTTCTTCAGAGCAATACTGCACATGGACTAAGGCAGAACTAGGCAACAGGCTCTGAGCTAAAATTTGTACTGAATAATGTAGGGGCAGAGAGCTGTTCTGTTGCAACTGGCTTATTCTATTTGTGTGTGTGTGATGTTGTGGTATTTGTGGGACTGTGTTGTGTTAGACCCACAGATAGTTGGGTTTTGTTTGTCATGATGAATTGAATTAGTAAGACTTGGAGACATTTTTGCAAATATTTCTGTTCATTTCTGCAAGTATTAGTATTTGTTTTGCTTAGAAGTAAGAGAAGCAAAGTATTTCTTCTGTCTTTGTTTCCTTTATATAGTTTTGCATATTGTTGGAATAGATTATGTGACAAGTCCTTCCAAAACAGTATAAAATATAGTCAATCTGTGGAACTGTAGCCATGTCATGCACATTTTCAAGTCAAGACTTTTCGTTTATCATAATGTAAGAAATCAACTTTAACTAGGAACACAAAGTAATAAAAATGACCTTGAAATCCTTTCAGTCACAGTTGAATGATCATTATCCTATAAACACAGTGTAAAATGCAATGTTAGTCTTGTATGTCAAGTAGACGTTGTGAAAGGGATGCGTTCTTTCACAAGAAAACTCTCAAAAAGATGGACTGTGTGTATAAATTTGAAAGTGAAGATTATTTTAGCCACTGAAGACCACCAGCAGATTTTAAAGGTGGGTTTGGTCCACAGGTTGGATGTTGTGAAGTTGTGGAAATAGGTAGGTTCTATCAACCCCATCAAATAATATACCAGGCATAGACTCAATTGGGATATGAATTCATTGGTAAATATTACATAAATACATAATGATGGAGTCATTCTCAAAGTGTCTATGTACAGTTTTATCCAGCAGGCACTTACATACACAAATGGTTATTGGAGCGAGGCATTATCTGAGAACATGAACTATGAAAGAAATTGAAAAAAACACCCCAGAATTCTCAGAGTATAAAATAATTAATTTTTAGGTTCCTTTACTCTTATTTATGAATAAAGAGCCTATTTCTATGGCTCAAAAGTGCCCTTAATTTTTAATATTTTGCAGAGCTGAACTAATCAACTCGTGCTTATAATTTATAATTGCCCTAGTAATTGTTCTGGGTCTTCCTTTAAGATCTCCCAAGACATTTCTCTGTCCTGCAGGCATTTTTGTTGTTTTTATGATAAATACATGCAAATGCTATGCCTTACTTCCATTTGGCACTTTTTATTTGACTATAACTGTGTTATTACCCATGTTATAAATGGGTACAGCATGATGTGAATTGGATCTCAAGAATAATTAGCCTTATGAAAAAAAACCCTATTCCTATAGTAATGTTACTTCTAGGTGCATGTTTTGTGCTGCAGGAGAGAGGTATTCAATGGCCCTGACAATTTTCCTTCAAGTAATAATATAATGCAAAGAGTGGGGAGATAGTCTCATAAAGTTACAGAATGACCTGTTGTAACAAGCAGTTTTGGTTGGTAAGGGACTTGAGGACTACCCCTTGTCAATTATATCACATCGAGGTGTACTGGATGCAAATTCAGGAAGCAGGATAGGACTATTGGTAGTATTGCTGAGTTTAGTAGACAGCTGCAGAGTTAACTGTAGGGTCTGTGTGTCTGTGTAGCCTCCCACTCCTGATACTGCATACCAGAGGGATGCAATTCAGAGGAAACAATTTACAGCAGTTGTTTTGTGCAATCAGCCTGTGCTTGTGCTTGACTTACAGTCAAGATGTAGACTTACTTAATTTCACGCCTTGTCTTTCCTTGCAGTGGACCTTGTGTCACTGAGTGAAGGTAGGATTCCAGAATCTTCTGCAAACAATTGGTTGCTTTAAGAGGAGGGGATGGGACTGTAACAAAGCAGCATAGGGAGAGTGTCTCTGGGAAGAAATTTCTCTTTCCTTCAACAGACATTTTGTACGTATTAGAAGAACAGTACTGCTATGTCCGTCAGGTTTCCAATTAAAGCTCAATTCTATTAAATTTGTTAAACTTGTACTTTTAAGTAGTCTTGCACAATGTTTTGGGGAGCTGTTTACATGTGTAAATGCAATGTAAGCAGACTGTTGATAAAATCAGATAACAACAAAGAAGTTATCGCACACTTGCAACCTCAGCATAGCAGATGTATGATGGGTGTTTTAATATCAATTTAAAAATTAGTGTATTAAAACACTTCCTTAATTCCTTCTTTATCTTCAAATCAACTAATTTTCTGATTTTTTACACATATATGTCTAATGAGTATGTAATTGGATGTCAGAAGCATGTTTAAGTCAAGCAACAACCAACAGTGAACTTGGTGTACTGTGTTCTGATTTAATAAAGCTTCACAACACTGTAATGCTACTATTAGGCAATGTAACACATGTATTTAAGTTTTTTTAGAGTCAAACCAAGTAATTGCATAAGTTGTAAAGCTGTTTTGCTTGTTACGTCACTTTCTACCTAATCATGACATACTCCAAGTTGTACAAAATAATATATGGAAGTTTTAAAATACTACTTCAAAAAAATAATAAAAGGCCTTATAAAAGCACTCATGAAAATGGTAAGGCATTCCCATCTTAAATTTATTGATATTGCTGTGTCCTATGTTCACATTCAGGAGCACTTTTCATTGCATTTTTTTTAACCTCATCTATTTCTTTTCCTCATTGTAACGAAATCTCAAAATTAGAGATTTCAGAGAGTACCACCAGCTGTTGAGTCTTGCACTCTCTTAGATAGTCCTTTGCTATACGATTAGTAGATAATGTTGTGAAGTCTTACAGAATATATAAAGGATAGCCAAACTCTTGATTAATCTGATGGCAGAAAGTAATTACATGATTTTACAGGAATTAAAAATAGTGTAATCTCAAATTATTTCATAAAAATAGCTAGTTACCTGTGTGTACTATAATAAAAGAATTCTAGGATGGTTCTCTAGAAATTAAATTCAGAAAGAAAACTTCTCATCACAGTTATCATCTGTATTGTTGCAGCAACTTGAAAAGTAGGATTTTCCTATTTGTGCTCACATCCATTCTAGTTTTATATTAAACCTGGTTTAACATAGTACTTACCTTTTCTTTCATTTATGGCTCATAAATACAGTGTTCTGTAACAACAATCTGTTAAGTTCTTTAAAATTGCTTGCCAAACTGATGCTGGTGAAAATAACTTTACAAAATGCATTAATTAAAATGAACTTAATTTTGTTCCCAACTTCATTAGTTTATCTGCACTGAGCTACGTGATGATTTATCTCTATGCTCGTAGTTCACCCATATAATTTAGAACTTTATTACCCCTTGCAGCATTGAGTTACTTGTAGTTGATCATGTTAGTGCTTATTCTTGTTTCAGTTTGCTGATGTGTAGTATAAAGTGAATGTGTATCCTGCTTCTGCTTCATGTGATGCGACATTAGTTCCATCTATCTTTTCAAGTCATGGTCACTGTGTTTCAACCATAATGGACAACTGCTCTAGAGATGTAAAGTGTGTTTGCAGTTAACTGACAAAAACTTGTATGGATTAGAGGTTATGGGCTTGCCTTTTATAGGAATTTGATATAATAGAATCTAAGGTATAGCTGAACTGAAGTAATATTTCCAGTGCAACCACTGGAGTAAAGACTCATAATTAAAACAATAAGAGCTACAATTTTTTTTTTTTTAACCATTCAGAGTAGGGTTTAAAAGCTTTTCCCTTAGTTTTGCTTGGAAAGTTTGTTAGAGACTGTTTAAATGGTGTTACAGTTGATTATGCACAGGCTTCAATGATTACAGTTGATGATCTCCCAATGTTTTGGGAGAACTATGAAAATATATAACACTTAACATCTTGCACTGGCATAGTTGCTCTCCATTACTTACCATCATTTCCATTGTTGGCTTCACTTGTTGTAGGTCTTTCTTAGCAGTTTTATTAATCTTCCTTTTGCCTTAGTTTTTCTAATCTTATGTTCACTTGCTTTTCTTTACCTTCTAACACCAACCTCATCTGCTTATGCTTCTCTGACTTTCTATGTGAAATAACGGACAAGATGTACTTTCCTGTTCTTTTCCACCAAAGGTTCTGAAAAGGATCTTCCCCTGTTTTTACAACAGTGGATTGGACTTTATTTCCTGTTTCTGAATGCATTCAGAATAACTCTTTGTTCTGTTGAGAAGATTAAGGGCAGTGTTTGATTTAAAAAAAAAATAAATTAGTGAAGTGCCTAACAGAGCTATTACTCATTTTGAAAACCAGTTGCTGTGGTTGCCATAGTAATAACAAGCCTTCTATTAAAGCTATTTTCTATATGTACTGCCTGTATTATAACATGCTGTTGGGGGAGCTGCAGTTCTGTGCATCTCTGCTCTTGAAAGAATTTTCCAGCTTTGTATGGTTAAAATATCCAGGGAATTTATGTTATAGGAACATAAAACATGTAAATCTAGTTTATCATATCTGTCGTGGAGTTGTTCATGCAGGCCATCACTTCATGTAGCCATTTACAGTGATCTCAATGAAATAACAGCTGTATCAGAAATGAATAATACATACAGAGAAATTTTGAAGTCCTCTAATATTTCTTGACATATTTTTTATTTATTTGTAATGGGTAGAATTATAAGCTTGTAGTTCCAAGAAAAATACTTAGTTGTTTGCCCTAATGTGTTTTAGGCATAGTGGTTAATAGCTCTAGTAATTGCTTGTGGGGTTAAAAGGCTGGTAAATTAATGTTTTCTTTGTAAAATGCCCCATTAAATATTTATGGACTATGAGGAATCTTTACTGCAGTAAAAGGATACTGTCCTAAGATTTCTGTTAAAATGATTTCTTTAAACTCTTTTTTCTTCAGAGAGGAAATATATATCTAAATGTATTGTAGTAAACTAGATAAAAGAAATATTTCCAAAATTAAATTAATTGTATCAATTTGAAGCAGTATCCTACCACATTATGCCTTCATAATAAGATATCCTAACCCAGCAATGTTTCTGTGAGAAGTAACTGCTGTCTCCTAAGCAGAAGTGGCAGTTGGCTAGTGCGAGCAAATTGAGTTACTTTTTGTCTAAAATCTATGGGGATTTGTACATATTTTCATACTCATTGGTCACAGAATTATATCAAATAATGAGACAAGTGAAAGACAGAGTAACAATTGAGGTTCAAACTGGTTCTTCAGAAAGTATCCTTTCAGACTGGGACAGAGTTCATAGACAGGATATAACAAATACTGTTTTGGATCTGCCTAATTTCAACTTGTTCAGTGCTCACATTTTTAACAAGTGGTAATGTCTGTAATTAGAAGGTTTTACAAATGTTCCTTTTCAAAATAATTGTTCTGGAATTTTAAGAAACATTAATTGTAGTGAAGCGAAGATATTTTTGCAGTGCTATTTTGATTGAAAGTGTGCATATGATTTGTAGGTGTTGTTAAAATTCTTTTGTAGAAATCCTGTGCTCAAGAGCATGCTCTCCAGCTCATAACTAGGATGTCTAATTCCTTGGGAAATCTACAAGGGAAGGATTTACTCTAATAACAATAAATTGAAATTATGCTTTGAGGAGGGAAAATATAATACTTCAGCCAGTGACAAATAGTTTAAAGATTAATTAGGTAATAAATAGAGGTCAAATTTCATTTATAAGTACAAGCACATTTCCTTGCTATTCCTAATGTCTTGGTTGAGGATGAATTTTTTGACACCTCAATTTAAAGTGTTGCAGACTGTGAGGTCGACATACATAGTCAGGTGTGTTTTTACAAGACAGCAGTTTCCAAGTTTGAAACTTTCTCAGCTGTACTTTCATACTACTGCATTCTTTGCAATAGAAGTTAATAAACTTACTGTGTGGTTGGAGTCTATTTGTACCCTACATAGCAGAAATGTGGTACCTTTAGATTTGTTCCTTATTTTCCTCTAATTTCATTCTTTCCTGTTTGCCTTTATTAAAAACAAAATCGAACAGTCTAATATCCAAGATCTAATTTGGGGAAAAAAAGACATGTCCATGACACTGAGTATAGATGCTGTGAGTATTAAAAAAACCTACAAACAACAAAACAAACAAATAAAAAGCACCAAACAAAACAAATAAACAAGTTATTTTTGGCATCTCTTTCCATTAGCTGGCATCCATCCCTTCATTTTGTGAATCCATGAGAATAATTACACATGTTAAGAGGAGGAAGGCAAAAAATTTTGAGGTGAGGAAGGAAATGAAAACATGCTTGTGGACAAGCTGAAGAGAAAAGATTCCTCATGTAGAAAACTGACAGAAGTTAGAAAAGTAGTGATTTTTTTTTTCTGATCTGCCTCTCTCTCTCTCTCTCTACCTCCTCTTTTGTGAAGATCTGGCATCTGTGAATGTAGGTGAGAACTCTTCAGTCTCTGAAGCTCTGAGATGGGTTCCAGGTTTTGAGCTTCTCTGACAGTAGGAGCCACATGGGACTGGTGGCAGCTTTTAAGGCCTGACACTCAGGCATGTGGAGATAAACAAGGCATTCTTTCTTGCTTACCAGGAAGGATTGAGCACTGGATGTTGTGTGAGCTGACATCTTGTCCTGATTTTTATCATGTTAAGGCTGTTTTATAACATCAGCATATTATACCTGTTTTCTAACAATCTTCTATCAAGTGTCTCATTTGCTTCTGTTTCTTGGACAGATTTGTTTTTAGAGGTGTATTCAAATAGTTTTTTCTTTGTGTGACATCTTTGTGGACTTACTTGCTCTTAAGTTAAGCTTCTGATTTCTGTCAGGCATTTCATATGTTTTTGTAGCTCTTGTACTCTATAAACAAATTAATTTCTAACTATTCGTTCACTTGAGCATGCTGTGTGCTAAGTATTGGCTCAATGTGAAACTTAAAAAAAGTTTTTATCACGTGTTATGTGGAGAAAATTCAGCCTCAAATGGAGTTTCTATTGCAAGATACTGTAAAATATGAATGTACTTAACACTTCTTGATGGGAAAGTTAAATATTCAGTAGGAAACATGGGAGGAAAAGGGAAGAATGAGATGTTTAAAAGAAAAACTAAAGAAAATTGGATAAAAAAATTGTGTTACTGTCACAGCCTACAGACTAGAACTTAGACAAGCAATGGAAGCAGGGACAGGTATCCTGGGAAGAGTATAAGAATACTGCCTCGTTGTGTAAGAGGGGGATCAGGAAGGCCAAGGCACAGTTGGAGCTGGACTTGGCAAGATATGCAAAGAAGGGCTTCTACAGGTATGTTACTTAAAAAAGAAAGGTCAAAGAAAGTGTACCCCCTTATGAACAAGGCTGGCAAACCGGTCTTGCCAGATGAGGAGGAGGCTGAGGTACTCAGCAGAATTTCTGACTCAGTCTTCACTGGCAACCACTCTTTCCACACTTACTAAATGGATGGACTTAAAGGCGGGCACTGGGGTAGCCAAGTGTTGCAGTTTTGCGGGAGTTTCTGGAGGGTCACTCCCGGCCGCTCTGAGAAGGTTTCCAGGGCTGAGATCACCCCCCGCTGCCCGTCCCTCGTGGCAGGGACAGGCGGCGGAGGCACTTATGGCAGGAGACAGAGACCACACAGCACGCAGGGAGTCCAGCAGCAAAGAGAGAGCGAAGAGCGCTTTATTGATCTAACCACGGTTTAAGTACCTTTTGGAGGGATCCCAGGGTGACCAGTGAAAGTACAGGACATCTTACAACCAACCAATGATGACAAGGGGTTAACAACCAATAGATGAGTTTCTAGTTATCTCTCAGACATTCCACAGGTACAGTGAGGGGTTTATGGGAACAAGAAGGGTTACACAAAGGTTTAAAATCACCATCTTGGACACGTGGTCAATTTAACAATATTACAGGCTCCTGCATTCTTTTTATGTAGCAGAGTTACCCCAACATTTCACCCTTTCTTATTTTATAATAAAGACAACATTTGTAATTTTAATGGGATTTAACAATGAAGACTTTCTAGTTGAACCTGGGGTAAAGGTTGATATAAAGGTTGATATAAAAATGAGAAAGCGAGTAAGACAATTTTTATTGAACTTGGGAAAACGGGTAATTTAAAAACTGATGTTCCTATTATAAAAGAGAAATCTCCAGATTAAATTTTAATCTTTCATCTTGGGGACCAAAGTTATCTGTTTTCAGGGTTAGGGGGATACAGGAGTATGCCAGAATTGCTCCTACTTTCAACAGGACTCCAATTCTGGGTGTTTGCCCGACACAGAATATCTTCTGTGCTGCAGTTGCCCTCCCCTTCACAGAAGGAGCAGGTCAACAATGCCCTATACCAGACCCATTTGATGAACGCTGAGGGGATAGGGAGGGGGATCCCTGGAACAGGAGGCTTCCTTTTACCCCCTGCTCCGAGGGGGAGAGGTGCTCACCCCCGGTCCCCCTACCCCGCGGCGCCTCATGGCCCCACAGAGGGACCACGGGGCCGACAGCCAGGCAGGAGAGAAGCAGGCAGAGAGCCCTTTACTTTTACTGGATCTCTACTCCTCAAATTCACTTTTGAGTGCATTCTGTGCGTGGAGATTTCTAAATTAATAATAAAGAACAAAAATGTGAATTTGTTATTAAACAACAAGGAAGAAATAAATTTTAATGTTTACCATTGAAGTTTAACTAACTGCAAATTATAACATTCCTATAGGTTGGAGATAATACATACATTCCCTGTTCTCAAAGCAAATAGGTATTACTAAGGAAATTTTGTCATTGTTTTTGAAAACTGGTACACATACTCTCGAAATTGTTTACATTATAAGACAACATAACATTTAAAGAAAGACCTGAAGTAGTTGTTAAAAACTGCAAGGTTATTTGTGCTTCACTGTGGCTTGATGGTCACAGTGTGCCTGGTAGAGAAATGTAAAAGTGAAGTAATCCAGTAATTAACATATGAACAGTAAAGGAGAAAAACTAGTTTGGGTACTCTGAAGTTAGACTGTAAAGAGAAAGAAATTGAGGAAAAAGGGTTGAGAGGTGGGCGGGCGGCAGGGGATGTATCGGCCGCGTGGCTGGAGGTGGGTGGTCTCTCGGCGGTCTCTTGGTGTGTGGAGCAGAGACGTGTGATCCGGGCGGCGGCGTGGGGCAGAGAAACCGGGGACAGGACGGGCACAGGGGCAGCGTGGCTCTAACTGGGCACGGAGCAGGCGGCAGAGCCCAGCTCACATCCCAGGGGCGGCAGCCTCCGCCTCCTCTTCCTGCGGCCAGGGGCGAAGAGAAGTCCTTGCGTCGGGGCGGAGGAGGGGGCCACTCCGGTGGACACTCCGGTGGCGGCTGCTGGTGCACCTTTAACGACCGCCACTGCCTCTGCGGTCCTCGCTCGGCTCTCTCCATCCGGCGGAGACGCGGCGGGCACTTTGAAAATGATGTTATTCCATGTTGGACACACGTGTTTCGCGTGCAGTCTCCGCTGCTACCCCAAGTTGCACCACGCTGCGCTCTCAGTATCCCAGCGGCGCCTCTCAGCCACTGCTGCTGTGTCGATGCTACACCGGTTTCCTGCAGCTCCCTCGGCCCTCCGCCCCCTGGGTCACAGGGGTCGGCATCGTGGCACAGTTCAATCGCCGGGCGCTCTGCGGAGCCGGCACCACTGTTCAAAACATCTCTCCTCCCCCAGCATCGCAGAGACAGAATTAGTCAGTGGTGGAGGGAGAGCGAGCAGTTATTGTTCCCACTGTTTATATTTTAAAGTGAAATTGAAAGTCTTTACCTATTTCGTGGGCGGAGTTCGTCCCACGTTGTGCGCCATCTGTTGCAGTTTTGCGGGGGTTTCTGGAGGGTCACTCCCGGCTGCTCTGAGAAGGTTTCCAGGGCTGAGATCACCCCCCACCGCCCGTCCCTCGTGGCAGGGACAGGCGGTGGAGGCACTTATGGCAGGAGACAGAGACCACACAGCACGTAGGGAGTCCAGCAGCGAAGAGAGAGCAAAGAGCGCTTTATTGATCTAACCACGGTTTAAGTACCTTTTGGAGGGATCCCAGGGTGACCAGTGAAAGTACAGGACATCTTACAACCAACCAATGATGATGAGGGGTTAACAACCAATAGATGAGTTTCTAGTTATCTCTCAGACATTCCACAGGTACAGTGAGGGGTTTATGGGAACAAGAAGGGTTACACAAAGGTTTAAAATCACCATCTTGGACACGTGGTCAATTTAACAATATTACAGGCTCCTGCATTCTTTTTATGTAGCAGAGTTACCCCAACAGCCAAGTGCCTCATACTGTAAGAAAATCATAGGATTATATAGGTTGAAAAAGATCTTTAAGATCATTGAGTTCAATTCTACCATTAAACCATGTCCCTAAGCATGATATCTTCATCTCTTTTAAATATATCCAAGAATGATGATTCAATCACTTCCCTGGACTGCATGTCCCAGTGCTTGAAAATGCTTTTGGTGAAGAAAATTTTCCTCATAACCAATCTAAACCTCCCGTGGTACAACTTAAGGCCATTTCCTCTTGCCCTGTTACTTGGGAGAAGTTACCCACCTCGCTACAACCTCCTGTCAGGTAGTTATAGAGAGCGATAAGGTCCCCCCTGACCCTTCTTTTCTCCAGGCTGAACACCCCCACCTCCCTCAGCCACTCCTCATAAGACTTGTGCTCCCGATCCTTAACCAGCTCTGTTACCTTCTCTGGACATGCTCCAACACCTCAACGACTTTCTTTTTGTGAAGGGCTCAGAACTAAACATGGGGTTTGAGGTGCAGCCTCCCCAGTGCTGAGTACAGAGGGACAATCACTTCCCTGGTGCTGCTGGCCATGCTATTGCTGATACAAGCCAGGATGCCATTGACCTTGGCCACCTGGGCACACTGCTGGCTGAAGTTCAGCTGGCTGTCAGCCAGGCAGCTTTCCAGCCATTCTTCCTCAAGCCTGTGCCATTGCCTAGGCTTATATTGTGTCCACCTGGGGAACCTGAACATACATAAGTCTATAGCACCTGACAAGGTATATTCTAGAGTCCTGAGGGAATTGGCTGATGTCATTGCCAGACCACTCTCCAATAATATTTGAAAAGTCATGGCAGTCCGTGGTGACTGGAAAAAGGAAAACATCGCACCAATTTTTAAAAAGAGTGGAAAGAAGGACCCTGGGAACTAGCAGCTTGTCAGCCTCACCTCTATGAGGCTGGGTAGATCATGGAACAGACCGGTCCTAGAAGCTCTGTGAAAGTACATGCAGGACAGTTAGGTGATTTGGGATAGCCAGCATGGGTTCACGCAGGGCAAGTCCTTACTGAGCAATCTTATGACCTTCTGCAATGGAGTGACTACATCAGTAGACAACAGAAGGTTACAGATATCTTGTATTTGGAGTTCTCTAAAGCCTTTGACATGGTGCCCCACAAAATCCTTCTCTAAAATGGAGAGAGGTGGACTCTTGATTGAATGATCACACCCAGAGAGTAGTGGTGTCATAGTTCCGATTTTAACAAGGAATTTTTCTTTCCCTTCCCCCTGCCGTGTGTGCCCTGTGTATAGGCCGTCAGGTAGCTATCAGGTGAACAAAAGAATCCCTCGGCTGGTCCACTAATGGCCGAGAGATTAGTCTCCTAGGAAATGGGCAGATGAAGGAGCTAAAGTCTACTTTTTTCTCTTGTCTAGGAATTTTGGTGGGCTGTGGGGTGTGGCTGGGGCTGGTGTGTGTGCCAGTGTGTGGCTGGGGCTGGGGACAGCAGGACACGTTGTCGGAGAAGCTCGCTGCTGTCTCTTTTTGCCCTGAGCCATTGCCAGCTGCAGTTTTTGCCTGAGGTGGATTCTAACTAGCTGAAGATAATGAGTTTTCTTCCATTGGGAGAACTTTCTGTTTTAATGCTGTTTTTTTAATTTTATTTCCTTCCCCCCCTTCTCTCCTTTCCCAGTGTGGGAAGGGAAGGGGAATCTAGGTTTTTTGTTTGTTTGTTTTTTTTCTCTGACATACCCTGGAGGGTGTTGCTTTCCCCCATCCCACGTGGCAGCAACCAGGGATCTCACAGCGCCGCCTGGTGACAGGCACCGGCCATTACAAGTTCTGCACCTCCAGTGATCCAACAGCACCACCTGGTGACTACTATAGGACACTACAAGTTCTTCATCTCCAGGGACCCAACAGCACCACCTGGTGAATGGTACAGGACATTACAAGTTTTGCATCTCCAATGACCTGACGGCATCCCCTGCTGACTGTGGTTGGAACTGCACAAAAGGGCACAAAAATTGAACTGTTTAATTTTCCTTTTGCCAGTTTATTGGTTCTTGAAGGGGATTATTGGTGGGTATAGGAGTATTGCTTGGTTGTTTTACTTGTTCTTTTTCTGTGTTTCTGTTAATACACACATACCTTTTAATAAAGGGCTGTATTTTTACCTTTTCCATAATTTGTTTTCCTTCAATCGGAGCCTCTTAATTTTGGATTTATAATTGCTTAGAAAGAGAAGTTTGGGTCTTTTCTCCTAACTCATCCTCAGCAAAAGACCCTTGTCTCATTTAAACGGGGACAAGTGGTCAATGGCTCAATGTCCAGATAGAGATCAGTGATGAGTGACATCCTTCAGGTCCACATTGTGAGCAGTACTATTCAGTGTCTTCATCAGTGACATATTCCGTGGGATCAAGTGCACCCTCAGCAGATTTGCAGATGACACCGAACTGAGTCGATGTGGTTGACACTGCTGAGGGATGGGATATCATACAGAGGGACTTGTCCACGTTGGAGGAGTGGGATCATAGGAATGTGTCTCAGTTTAAATGAGACACAGGTGTTTTGCTGAGGATGAGTTATGAGGAAGACCCAAACTCCTCCCTCTAAGCAATTGTAAGTCCAAAATTAAGAGGTTCCAATTGAGGAAGAAAAAATGTGGAAAAAGGAAAAAATAACAGCCCTTTATTAAAAAATAGATGTGTATTGGCAGAAACAACAAAGGAAAACAAGTAAAACAACCAAACAGTAATTCTATACCCACAAACAATCCCCTTCAAAACAAACCAATAAACAAGCAAAGGAAAAAAACTGAACAGTTCAGTTTGTGCCCTTTGGGGCAATTCTAACCACAGTCAGCAGGAGGCGCTGTTGGATCACCAGAGATGCAGAGCTTGTAGTGTCTTGTTGCTGGTTGGCAGGGGGCGCTGTGGAATCACTGGTTGTTACCATGTGGGGTGACACCCTCCACGGTGTGTTGGAGAAACCGAAAATGGGTTTATCTCCCCCCACACACACTGGGAAAGGGGAGAGAGAGGAGGGAGAGAAACAACAACAACAACAAAAGTCCTCCCCAATGGGAAAACGCACTCTGTTCTGCTGGCTGACTCGTGCGGTATAGTTTTCCTTTTCTTTCTTCTGCACAAGAACCACTGCTAAGAAAGAAACAAATGGGAATGGGGAAGGGGAAAAAAACCTCCTGAAACAGTTCCTCTCTGATGAAAATCCAAGCAGAATCCACAGCTGACAGCCAAGCTGAGAACAAAGCCCCATCGAGCTTCCACTCTGATCTTGGTATAGCTTCAGCAGCCAGCCAGAACTCCTCCCCCCATTTCCCAGGAGACGAGATTCTGAGGACCATTAACTAAGAGGCAGCTTCTTTTGCGTTACTTAACTGCCCACTTAATATCCCTCCACGAAGTGGGCAGGGGGAAGGGAAAAATTCCTGCTTAGTTTCTAAGAACCAACATAACAATGACAGAATGTTATCAGGTTTAGTGATAGGCAAAGGCAAGTGAAAGGTCCTGCACCTTGGTTGGGGCAACCCCCAATATCAATACAGGCTGGGGGATGAAGGGATTTGGGCAGTAAACTGGTGAGAAGGACTGGGAGCACGTACTGCTAGATGAGAGGCTGAACAGACAAGAGAACCAAATGTGTCCTGAGCTGCATCAAAAGCAGCATGGCCAGCAGGTTGTGAGGGAGGTGATTCTCCCCCTTTCTCTTTCTACTCCACTTTGGTGAGACCCCACCTGAAGTACTGCATCCAGCTCTGGAGTCCTCAGAAAAAGAGATACATGGACTTGTTGGAGTGGGTCCAGAGGGCCATGAGGATCATCAGAGAGGTAGACCACCTCTCTTATGAAGACAGACTGAGAGAACTGGAATTGTTCAGCCTGGAGAAGAGAAGGCACTGTTGAGATGTTGTGGCCTTTCAATACTTAAAGGGAGCTTATAATAAAGATGAGGACAGAATCTGTTTTGGTATGACAAGGAGTGATGATTTAAATTGAAAGAGGGTAGATTCAGACTAGATGTAAGAAATTTTTTACAGTGAGGGTGGTGAAACAGGTTGTCTAGAGAAGTTGTGAATGTCCCATCCCTGGAAGCATCCAAGGTCAGGGGCTCTGGACAACTTGATCTAGTTGAATATGTCCCTGCTAATTGCTGGGCTGCTGAGCTAGATGGCCTTTAAAGGTCCCTTCCAACCTAAACTAGTCTATGAATTTAGTATTTTAATTATGAGATAAAAATGTCAGAATGATTTAATCCCACCTCTTTTTTTACTTAAGACTATGTCTTATATGTAACCTGAGAACTGGAATGCAAGTATTTCAATTTTGTGTTATCATTTGATTTTTATGAAGTCACCTGGTGGTTCACTTCTAAGAATAAAGCCCATTTTAAAAACAGTAATGCATACAATTTCTGTAAAAGTTATCTATGTATGTCAAATAAAATGTACATGTAATTAATGTATTTTAACAGCGTTATTGGAATTTAGCTTCACTGACAGTCTTTTGGGTTTATCTAAAATGATAATCTTTGTATATGCTTTAATATTTTCTTCTCTCTCTTATCACCATAATAATTTTTTTTTTGCTATAACAGTGTTACACTAAGTCTTCTAGGTGTGTCTTTTGCCCTGCTTTTGTAATTGTAGTTGGAAAGGACAGGGTTCCTTGTTTTCTTTCCTCTTGTTTTGGTGATGAACCATCAGAGAAAAGCATAACGTGAAGTGATGCTTTAACAACAGTGACATGTAAGGGTCAGCCTGTGCTTTTGAGGTTTGCTACTACACCTGGTAAGAATTCTTGCATAACCTCTTTCAGTTTTATTGTATGCTTTTTGTCACTGGCAAATACTAGTTGAGCTCACTGTACTGAAAAGTTAGAACCAGAATTTTGTATGATTTTTTGGAATAGTCTGAGATACTGGAATTTTGTAGGACTGTGATTTAGGGCATCAGTCAGTGTGAAGAAATAGTTATCACATACTCAGGGCTAATGGTTTGTGATAGAATTGACTTAATTCTAGATTCTTAATTCTCAGATGTGCAGTCATATCTCTGTCTAACAGTTTCTGTCCTGAAAGCAATTACTGTGCCACTTAACATAGGCAAAACCAGAAACAAAAACCTTGAGAAAGTTCAGACCAATCCTGAATGACATGACAACAGAGCAGAGGAGGTTATCAAATACAGTAGGAGGTTATTAAATACGGTCCAAATGTAAAGTTCTATATCAAATAAGGAGAGTAGAGCAGAATATAAACCCTGTCAGGCCAAATGCATGGGAGCATTTCTAAAAGAGAGTTTGAGAAAAAACTTTGAAAACATATAAAAGCAAGCTTTAAATGCTTTTTCTCCAATATTTTGGGAGAAGGAACATTGCCAAAGATTCTGTAGGCCCAGCAGACAATCTAAGTATTAAAAGAGCACCCAGAGAGAATAAGGTTATGGCAGAGGAATGTAAATATTTGTGTTCAGCATAGAAGAATATAGGGATGTATTCACTTCCAAATCCTGCATTATGGATAATTAGAGGATCTGTTTCAAGTAAGTACTATGTTGTAATAGAAAGATATTTTGTCATTGGTTTTTACCTTCATGTCCAGTGCTGAGATTTCCTTCCAGAAACAAGGGTAC
Organism: Myiozetetes cayanensis; assembly: GCF_022539395.1. Lineage (NCBI taxonomy): Eukaryota > Metazoa > Chordata > Aves > Passeriformes > Tyrannidae > Myiozetetes > Myiozetetes cayanensis. Next base: position 15,603,694 of record NW_026087521.1, read on the forward strand.
TTTGAAAACCATTCCCATAGGATATGTGTATTATTGTTTGGAATTACGTGACAGCCCAAGTTATCCCTAACTTAAGGAAATGTATGTTCGTTGCAGAATAGCATCAGGAGGGAAAATTCATTTCTCTCGAAACTTGCAGAAATACAACATTATTTCTCCATTCTCTTTAAATTTCAAAGAATGAATCCGTAGCTCAGCAAGCAGTTGTTTATATTTAGCCTAAATGCAAAGCAGAAGCTTCATTTGCAATGGTGCCATAATTTAAATTGTCATTGTCAAAACTATATTTGCTTGATTCTGAACATAGAAGGCAATCTCAGCAGCACCACAGGATAGAAAGGTTTACTAGAATAAGCTGTATTCTGATTTGTCTTTGTAGTTCTCGTCTTTGGCCTTAAATGAGTTGCTTAGGAGTAAGTAGAATTTTTGTACTAGATGATTTGTTACTGATTTAATCACATGCTCCACATTTCTGACTGTGACAGTAGATTGTTTCATGCTTTTTTTCCCCCCCTTCTGTTTACATGACCTGCTTTTAGAGCTTGATGCCCATGTTTGTGCATAGATTGCTATTTCGTTAAGGGAGGAGAAAAAAACCTCAGAAAGGTGAAAGATTAGATTGAGTTTGGTTGGGTGTAGAGTTGAGAATGAACAACTGATGTTACTAGAATATAACAAAAGTAATTCTGAGTTGCAACTTATTTTCTATTTTCTGCATATACTAATTACATAGTTTGTGAATAGCATGGTTGTGTTTAACAGTAGCCAAAACTTGAAACTTTACGCAAATGATTGTGTAAGAAAGTAATAAACTAATGCACGAGATCGATTTCCTTTCAGCCAGACACAAATAGATCAGATCCAGTAAAGCATACTTGTTCATAAATGCTGCACAAGAAGGAGTGGAGCAGGATGATGCACATTTGGAGATCACTTGCTTTTGAAGACTTGGGGCTTTCGTTGTTATTAAACCAGCTGGAGCTAACTATCGTGTTCTGGGGTGGAGTAGAAATACAAAAATAATTTGTAGATGTGTTTAGTTACAGCAGACATTCTCTTTTTTTGTTGTTTTTGTTAATAAACTATTCAAAATACCATTTTCTTACTCTTGTTCGTATTATATGTTTACTTTGCCGTTATGTCTTCTGACCGATTCCTGCCTTTTGGCTCTTAGAAGAATATAACCAGTGATAGTGTTACTTATGATTTAGTGCTTGATCTCTTGGGGATTTGCTTGACATCAAATCATGGCTGGAATTGAAGCTTGTTGCAGATATGGTGGGACTGCAAGCAAATACCGAATCTGCTCGGAGGCTGAGTAAACTCCCTGGGGTGTGCAGAACTACTGGAGATGATGTGAGAAATTGCTGTATGTAACAAACTACAGTGTGAGAAGCTGACAGAAGCTGTAGATAGCACCCTATGGGATTTTATGAGTAGTAAGGGGGGAATTGTGTGAGAAATGCCCAAACAGTGCCATTGTGTGGAGAGAGCACTGGGGCCACTTTGGAAAGTGCAGTGTTACAAGACCAACAGTGCAAAGATAATAATTTCAGAAATAGCAAAGTTTGGTATAGCTGTAGCAAAGCTGGGACCATCAAGGCAAGAAGTAATTGGAGTGGTTTGTTAAATTGGGACAGAGAAAAGGAAGTAGAAGTGTAGTGGAAAAAGAGGATCAAATAATGGGAAAAAAGGTAAAATTTTGTGACCGGGTGCTGTCAGGGAGTCCCTGTTGGGCAGCTTGTGCTTGATCATCACAGCTGGAGTCTGACAATAAGTTAAACCTGTTTCAATTGCTTATTTCATCTTTTTCCCATTGAATCCTTGTATTTGCAGTGACAACATACTCATGATGAAGTATATTTGTTGTGCCAGCCTGTGACTTACTGTTCAATTTATCTCTTAATCTGTGTTTACAGTCTACACAAGAGCTACTTTCATTGTTTCTTTGAGACTTTTGTTTCACAATGAACTCTAGTAGTGTCATAATTTTTTAAAGTTACTGACCCTCTGGTCATCCTGTATTCTTCCAGTGTCTCTCAACTCCTTGAGATGAAGAATAAGTGAGAAATTTATTGTGATACCACCATGTTTCTTGGGGTTATGTGTATGAGCACACTTTCATGCTTCCTTCATCCATGCATAGTATGCAGAAGTACTGTGAACCTTTTAATATTTTTGAAAGCATATGCTGCTGCTCCTTACATTTTGTGTAGACTCTAATGTATCACAACTGCTTTACCTGACTTGGTATACTGTATACCCTTCATGTGTATCTCAAAAAATAGTGGAAGAATAATACATTTGTATAGTAAGTTGCCGAGTGAGACAATGTAAGGCATGTACACTAAAAATTAATGCTGAGAAATACTCCATAAAGTTACCTTATCACATTCAGTACCTATCATCAGAGGTATCCCTATGGATAGCAATTATCCAGTATATTGTTGTCATTAGGATTGCCCTATATTTCTGATTTCATTGGATTTTCTAAGAAGACCTGATCATTGTTGTAAACACCCTTTTGCTAATTTGAATATATCTGTGTATATTAATTGATGGATTCCCTGGTTCTCACAAAACATTTCTCTTTTAATAGATGAATTGCGGAAGTTGAGTTGGTCTGGCATTCCCAAACAGGTTCGTCCTATTGCATGGAAGCTTCTTTCAGTAAGTTGTATTTCTTTCTAACTCTTCCTTTGCATTTAGTATAATAACTTTTTCAAGCATTGCAAATAATTTTGCTTGAGTTGTAATCCATTAATGATAGTTGAACACGTTGTGTCCTGTTGCTGAATTGGGAGTTATGTTCTTTTGCTCAGTTTCAAGCTTAATCTATCAAATTGAAAGGAGAGGGATGAGAAGTAGCAGTAAATCATGTCAGCTATATATCTTTATTTTTCAGGCTGACTTTCTATGAAAGAAAGGCTTGTGTGATAACAGAGGCCTCTTTCAGCCAGTTCTGATGGAATGGTGGAGAGTTCAAAGACAAGAACGTTCTTACAGTTTTCTTGAGAATAGACACACAGTGGAGGAAATGAAGCCTATCAGTGTCCTATGAAAGGCTTCATTCAGAGTTCACAATAAAGTAACTGCAAGAAAGGATTAACAGTGTACTAAGGAGAAGCTCTGATAGGATCTATAGGTTTTTTGGCTGATTTTTCTATAGTGGTTTAGGATGAACAATTCAGACCTGTGAGTCAGTTTAGAGAGACAACTTAATTAAAAAGCTAATCACTTTTTTGTAATGTGAGTCTTTGACTGGCTGAGCTCTCTAAACTTTGCCCAATTGCCAGAGGATTTTGCAATGGCAGTAGCTTGAGAGTAGGTTGACTGAAATACTGTGGAGCAGCACACAGAGGTGTTTCGGTTGGACATTGGAGAGAAGCTTGTGGGAACCTTTGATTAACAGGGTTTGGTGTTACAGAACAGGATTTTTTTAGTTTAAGTGTCTGCTCTATAATTAAAATGGTTCTCCTGCAAAAATACAGTATTTTCCTCATAGAAGTATTTTTCATGTCTACCTTTTAAGCCATAGTACTTGTGATGGCAAACAGTTGTGCATTTTAGCTGTTGTTTGTCTGCCTGTGATTGGGGGAAGGCTTATGAAGATGTTTGTATTAAAAAGAAGCAGAACTCTTGTGCTGTCTGCTCTCCAGAGGTTATGAAAGACACTTTCTCAGCAAATCTTCATGCATTTAAGAACTGCTTAAAATTCTGAATTATACACACACCAGTTTAACACTATTGAATTTTTCAGAGAGTAGACTTAAACTGCTTTGCTTTTTATAGAATAATTCCGTAGGGAATGCAAAGTATTTACTTCAGATTGACACTGATTTCCAGTGACTGAAAGAGTCTCTCTTGCTGATGAGTTCTTCTAAATTTGCAGCTTAGTTCCTTCTAGTGCTAAATGCAGATGCAGCTTAATGGTGGATATTCAAATATCCTGCTGTAATTGAAATTAAACATGGAGCTTACAGTGTATTTTAGTTCTGTTTCCAAAGTTGTCTGAGATTTTGGTAATGGAAAGAGTAATTTTTTTTTTCTCTTGAAGTTTGGGATGCCTGTTTTAAAATACTCAAAAAAAATATGGCTAACTTGACTTTGAAACATAGTAAGCTAAAACATAAGAATAGTTTAAGATCTGAATCAGAAGACTGACAGTGAGGTTTAGAGAGTAAGAATTATGCAGATTTAAAAAATATAACTTTTACATGAAGTAAACTAGCTTTTCTTGCTCTCTAGTAAGAATATGGGCTTTCCATGAGCCTCAATTTAATTCCATAAGTTGATTTTATTTTAGTATTTCTCAAATTTCTGGTCTAGAGGAGTTCTTAAGTGTGGAGTTTGTTGTTCTGTTGCTTTAACCACTCCAGGATCTGTTTCAGTTCAATTCTTAACTTGTTCTGTCTTGTCATACCTCTGCAAAAAAACTATCTTCAGGTTACTTTTTTTGTACTTAAAGAAATAAGTGGATTTTTTCTTTTTTAATAAGAGACCTGCAAGACTTTAGTTGTTGGTTTGTTTGTTTCTACCTCCAAATGGCAATACTTTCAAAATTCTCAACTTTTCTAAGAAAATCTTGCCATGATTTCTTATCTGTTGATTGGTCCTCATGTGATATATTTTGGAAACCCAAAGATGAGTCATTTAGTAATCATTACTTTTCTATACTGTAAGGCAGCATCTTTTTTCGTCTTCTTTCCCAAGGGGGGAAGAAAAAGTGCTTTCAGTTTTTGTGGTCATAAGCTCCACCAAGCTTTTTTCTAATGGTAATCTAACACTGACCTATTATTAATGTATGTCCCAGGTAAGAGGGAGTGGTGTGATAATCCCTGGAAGTACTTAAGGCCAGGTTGGATGGAACTATGAGCAACCTTGTCTAGTGAAAGTGTCCCTGCTTATGGCAGGTGGGGTTAAAACTAGGTGATCTTTAAGGTCTCTTCCAACCCAAGCCTTACTATGATTCTACACAGCGTACTGGGAGTTCCTGGGGAAATAAGTGTTTTTAAAAATGAAAAGTGACATTTTGACTAAAGATCAATTGTAATGTTAAAAAAAAAGGACAGAAAACGGAAGAAACCAAAGTATAGTTTAGAGCTAAGTTAAAGCTGGATATGTTTGTGTTGGGATTATTCAAAAGTCTTATTTAAAAAGCCCAAACTTAGACTTTTTCAGGGAATTGAGTACAATTGGCAGTATCTAAGGTGATTATCTTGTTTGTAAAATCAGCATGGAAATTGAAATTTTAAAAATGATTTCAAAAATTGATCAGTTGAGATATTTATTACATAGACAACAGGTTAATAATGTTAACATGTTTGATGAATACATTTTTTAAAGGAAAGCATATGAAAATCACTATAATACTCAGAATCTGTTGATGTTATGCATATCTACTAGTAACAGTATATATAAAAATTACATGATTTATTTTTAAATAAAAATGTTAGGTACACTGTATCTAAACAGCAAGCAGAACTATCCAGGCTCATTTCTTTTTTGAATAATAAAACTAAAGATATGTTTGCAAAAGCCTTTGGAGGAAATTAATGAATAAATGGATTAAACTCTCCACCAGTTTATTCAATGATGATATGTTGCAAGCCTTTCCAACTCTTAAAAATAAAACCTTATTTGTAAACTGAACAGCAAACACCACATGTTGAATTGAAAAGTTAGTTCAGTCTTTGAAACAGAATAATGCAAAAAGACATGGTGAGAGAGTATCAGGGCCCTTCAAATGATCACATCTGGTCTCACAAGTGAGTTCTAATGCAACCAACTAAGATGATCCTACAGGGAAAAAACCACACAACTGTTGAGAATAAACAGGCATCAGAATTCAATATCTAACTTAATACAAAAGATTGGAACAGGATATTAAGTGTCAGAGAGAGTCTTGAGGCAAAAGCAAAGCTGGTATGGTTTAAAGTACCTGGAACCAGACACAAGCCAGTATATCTTAAAAGACACGGCTTTGTGAAAGCAATTACCTCTTAAGTTATCTGGAATGTAATATGGTTTGCACTTATTCTGTTGTCATTATAAGCTAAGAAATTAAAGTACACAGGAATAACATTTTCAATGCCTTTAATATAAAATCATAGAATTTTTTAGGTTGGAAAGGACCTTTAAGGTCATTGAATTCAACCATTAACCCAGCACTGCCAAGTCCAACATTAAACCATGTCCCTAAGGGCCACATCTGCATGTCTTTTAAATGCATCTAGGGATGGTGACTCAGCCACTTCCTGGGGCAGCCTTTTCCAGTGCGGGACCTGCCCTTCCTAAATCCATGCTGGCTGGGACTGATCCCCTGTTTGTCCTGTACATGCTGTGTGATGACAGTCAAGATGATCTGCTCTTTTATTAGTTACCTGTGATAGCTGTGGCTCATTGTACGAGTGCAAATATTGCTGCACTTCTAGGATAGGATTTTTTTGATGTTATGAAGGTTATTTTTGCTAATGAAACTTAAATCTGACGTGTTTGATTTCTGTATTTTACTAATTATCATTAGTATAGTGAAAGCTATTATTGTGGAAGGGGAACTTATGGATTGTTGGCAAGCAATATTTTAATTTTACTTGAATAATGAATAATTAGATTTTTCTTATAGTATCTTGGATGTCCAGATCTCTTTCAAAGCCATTCATCTTTAAAATTAATCTTATACAAAGCATTTATTTAGGATGGCCGTGTAGGTTAAATATGAACTGGCTTTCTTTTTTGCAGTGTTGTGGGATGTCAGTGTTGATCATTTGAAAGCAAGCTGCTTACAAGAAAACTTCAACTATTTGTGAATATTCAGGAAACTTTTTGGTAGCCATTTACATGAATAATGATGTTTCTAATAAGTGTACTTTATATATAAGCTGAACATTCAGTAACATTTACATTTTGTAAAATGCTGAAATAGTATCCTAAGCTTGTTTTTAAAATCAAAAGTAGACTGAGATACTACAAATGATGATCTAACTGGACTAAAGAAGAAAATAAGAATGAATTTTTAAATTTTTTTGGGGGGAGAAGAGTGCGATTTTCAAATATATATATGAATGACTTTAATGGAGAACCATTCAGATCTATTCTACACGTAATGAAACAATGTGTGATCTTGCAGATCTGTTAACATGACTTCCTTTGTGTGTCCATATCATGTGCAAATTAAGATAATATTTATAAATTGCTTTTGGGAAACAACTAAGGAAAGGTGCATCAAGTGGTCTCACAACTAAGAGCCCAGTAACTGGTACTGTTGATTCTTTTTCCGTGATGAAACATTTAGTAACCTGCTGAGATGAAATGAAAGCTTGATATTTTTTTTTTTTCTCAGTGGAAACAGTGAGATAATGTAGCTAGAATGTTTTTAAAACTTGAATTAATACTTCATTGTATTACAAGTTTAACCATGTTTTAAACATATTTGCTAATGTATAAAATCCCTACTTGAAGGCAACTGAGCTAATATGCATTTTGTTAAAAAATTTAATAAAATTGCTCTAATACTGGACACATAGAAATTAAAGAACTCATATGGCATTATATTTATCTGAACTTATTTATTTGAGCTTTTCTCAGTTAAAGTCAACATAATTTTAGTATTCTTGATGAGAAATTGCTTTTTCTAAAAAATAAATATATATATATATGTATATATATATATATAAGCAGTGATTTTGACAGGTATTTGTATTTGAACTTTTGTACCAGTTGGACTGATAAGAAAAATGGTTTATTGAAGCATTATTCAGATCAGTGTAGGACTACATGGCACTACGTCAGCTAATTATGTCACATGTGATCAAATGCCAGCAGTACTTTTTGTGTGCAAGGCAAAGAGTAATATCCTCCTCATGTCACTGTTTTTTTTTCAGGGCTATCTTCCTGCAAATGTGGACCGAAGAGAAAGCACTTTACAAAGAAAGCGCAAAGAGTATTTTGCGTTTGTTGAACAATACTATGATTCCAGAAATGATGAAAATCACCAAGATACCTACAGACAGGTAAAACACCTATTGAAGTGACTTTTACCTGCAGAACACCTCCTAAAGAATCTGAAGAGATTGTTTTTGAAGTTTGCTACTGCTTTTCTCTGTTTCTTTAATCTTGCTGGATAGACAACTCTCTAATAATTTTCCTAAATCTCCGAAGCAAGAATATGAAGCAGTTTAGTCTGAATTCAAAATCATGGTTTTCTCTTAATGTCAGCTTTAGTGATGCCATGTTTTTTTGTTTAAGGTTAGTAGTGTTTTCTAATCTGTAATCTCCCACTCAGACCTTCCTTCAAATGAGTGAAGATGGACAGGGAAAGTACAACAGTGACTGTTTCTTACTGGCTCCATACTTTTGATTAAGAAGTTGAAACTGTGTATGATGTGCAATAAACACAGGGGTGTCATACAGTTATGCCCACCCAGATAAGCAGATAACTTATCTTCAAGTTTGGTATTGAAGTGAATAATTTGTAACAATAAGTATAGACCAAACACTACTACTTTAACTTTCCTGAAGAAGAGGCTGAGATCTTTCTTTCAGGTTCAAGCTGATCTTTAGTAGCAAGAAGTAGCATCACTAACAAAAGGTACTTGTGTATGGAGCCCCAAATCATCGCTTTAGGATTCTGTTCCTTTGCAAAGGTTGGAATAAAAATTTAGAAATCCTGGTATTTTTGTGCTCTCTTCTTGATTGTCCAATATATTAAAATAGGTGTTAAACCCTGTTTTTACCTTTGAATGGTTGGACTTGATGATCTTAGAGGTCTTTTCCAACCTAGAAGATTCTATAATTCTATGACAGTGACAGTTGAACATGATGTTACAGAAGCAGTCTTATGAACTTACTTGTAATTACCCTGAGATAAGGAGTATTACTAATATGACCCTAATTTGCAAATAATTAAAATGTGATGTAAGGATCCTAAAATGAATACAAATATATGCGTTTTTTTCTTTTGCCTCTTTGCTAGATTAACAATGACTTAAAGCTTTGGATGTGTGTTTAAAAATACAGTAAAAATTCCAAAAGTAATGATACAAGAGGATTTTAACTAATACTGTAAAATAATAGAATTACTTTAAGTATTGTGTTGTTTAGAAAGTGTGCTGTTGGTTCCTTTTACAGTATTCCTCTTTGTCTAATTAGATCCATATAGATATCCCACGCATGAGTCCTGAAGTTTTAAGGCTTCAGCCCAAAGTAACAGAGGTAAGAATGATATCTAAAGACTTCTTTTTTTGTTAGAGAAAACATTTTATTAATGAATCTGATATCAGAGTTTGATTAATAATTAATTTGACAGTACTTGCTATTTTGACTTTAGAAGTACCTTAACCAATAAATGAGGATATATAAGTATTGGCTAAGAATAGCAGTGTAAATATGAGTAGTAAAAACAAAGACATCTCATTAATTTCCTGTATCAAATCTGTCAGTTTTTTCTTTGGTCTTGTTCCTTTGAAGTTTTTTTTTCCCCTTCTTTTCCTTTTTATATATTTTGTTAATACTGTGTTTTTGAACTAATGCAGACCATAGTCCCATGGTTCCATGCATTTGTCAAAATCTTTCAAGACCTGGAAATTCTCATCATAGAGTGTTCCACTTGGGAAATTCTCTTTTTTGAGTTTGTAGCATGAGTGCATTACCTGATTTTACTTCCTTGTAAGTTTTGTATGTTGAATACACTATTTAAATTGTTTTACTACTGTTGTAATTATATTATTAATGTAAATATATAATAATATGATTAAATATATGATTAATGGTAAATATGTTAGTCAAATTGGCCTATATTGTAAGGTAATTGAATCTCATGAGGTCTTTTCATTTTAAAGTATATGGGTCATAAATGGTATAGATGATGTGGATCACCATCTTTCAGTAATTTTTTTCCAATTCTACAATTTATTCTCCTTTCTAATGGTTCTAGTTAGACCTTCAAATGTACCTCCATGTAGCTTCTGTTTATACCATTATAGAGCCCAATAAAACATCTCCTGATATGTCATTATGAGAAGTTAAATGCAGAACTAGCTTTCATTCATTTTTCCATTGTTGCAATTAGTTGTATAATGGAAATGCTCTTCCACATGTGCTGGAGAAATCAGTTTGAAGAAACAGCCTACTGCAGTGTTTTGAGAGAAAATAGTATAAATAGAGTGTTTTACCTGAGCTTTTCTAGGGGTGAATCAAGGAATAATGTAAGTAAAATCAAGGGATGAGAAGGAAACAATACTAGTAAGATAAACTTAAAGAAATAAATAAGAGCAATGTCAGTGTTTAGCTAGAAATGAACCAATAAGTGAAATTGAAAGTGAATATTATTTCATTATAAGATAGGCACTGGAAGAAGAACGCTCCGGGTAAACATCTTCATAGAATGTACCTAATATCTTTTCTTTTAAGCAAAATATTTGGATGAGAAGTACCTTAATAAAAATGATACCAAGATATCAAATCCTTGTTGAGAATAGTTTGAGATGAAGTGTTATTTAGTAAAATGATGAGATTGTCAGATAGAAAACTGTAGGATCTTGGGCTAGTTTTGTCTTTTGCTTTTTTGATTATGCATGAGGCAAGATATATGACTGCTCTTTAGAGATGGTTAATTTGTTTCTTTAGACTATATGTGAACTTGACAACAGTTTTTAGGAACACAAGTTTGTATTTAAAATGGATATCTACTTTTTCCATACTACAGTTAGAAGTGTTATAGTAAGCTTGTATTGATAATTAAAGAAGATCTCATTAAGGTTTTTTAACACTTGAAATGTGTATTTTTATTAAATATTTAGTGTATTGTGGAAACATCCTATAATAATAGATTGAAAAGAATTATTTACAGAATAGCTAGAATCCCTTTTTGATTTAATGACTAACTTAGAACTTATAAGTTTATTTGGGAACTCAGAGAATATATTACTGTGTAAAAGATAGTGCATTATTTTTTGCAAACAGTCACAGTTGAAGATTTTTTTTTTATAGCTGAATTATACTTAATCTGAAAATAGACTGGTTTAATGAAAATGCTGACAGAACTAGTAGACACTAGAAAAATAGCCTAGTAGAATGAAACACTACTCATTTTGCTTGGGAATAACTAAAAAAGAAAATACTGTGACTGAGTAACTTCTTGCTAAGTAAAATCCAATATGTTAATAGAACTACAATACCAAATACCATACTATTCAGTAAAGTTTGAGTATGGAATGCAGTTTCAGTCAGCTTTGTAGGATCATTAAACATGTGAAATTATTAAGGTTGTTTTTTGCTTTTAATTGTCTTTTGGTAGGTAGCAATGCTCAGGTAGCATATTCATTTAGTATTATTTACTGAGATCTCATTTGCAGTTTTAGGGTTTTTTTTAATCTAAAATTAGATTTTTTTTCATTTCTAGTTATTTGTTGAACTTGTCCAAAGAAATATTTTTCTAATACTTCATTGGATCTGTGTATCTTAAACAATGCCTTAAAATAAACATTTTAAATCCACACTTTCTAGAAATTGTGGTTGTACTTGCAAGTGGCATTGAGTTCTCTTCCAATGCTAATAGAGTATGTATACAACTCCTTAAATTAGTTTGTTGAATACAGCTCAATATCCCTGCTTGCTGATTGTACTTACCTTTCTCAGTTTGAAGGTTTAGTAAATTGAACCACGTAACAGGCGTAATTGATCCCCATAAAGTAGATTAAGGTGTTGTACACTGGAGTGCTGCTGCTTTCATGTTTAAAATGAATGTTTAAAGAAACCACATCAAAATCACTCTCCCCTCAATCCCTGTCCATACCCTATCCCATCCATCTTCCCTGCTCCAACACCTTTTTTCTTCCCTAGCAAGTAGTAAGAAAATGGATGTAAAAATGATAGAAGGCTTGGAGGAGTGAGATGTGACAGTTGATTAATAAAAAAGAAAGTGTAAACCAAAGGTCTATTTTACTAATATTCTTTTAGCTGGGAGTGAGTGATCTTGAGGTACAGAAAAATATGAAAAAGGTGGATGGCAGTAGAATAAGGGGAAATCTAGGAAGTGTTTGAGTTATAAAGAAGTGAGAGAGATCTGAATTAATTTTTACAGATCTGTTAGTATCCTGAATGTTACAGAGCTGCAGGTTCTTCATTTTAGAGCTCCACTGATCTGACTAAATGTGTGGGCTACTGTGAGGATGGGCTTGCATATGTCTTTGCTCTGTCTTTGGTCCAAACCAAGCCCAACTTGCTTGATGCCATTGTACAGAAGATGCTCAAAGGGTCATAGCATCCATCTTTTCCATTATTTCTTTCCCTTGCTTTCTGAGTTTCTGGGGACCTCCCATTGCACTGCTGAATCCCTTAGCCTCACAGGGGATCCCACCCTATTCCCAGGGGCTCATCCAGATAGGGGCCTTGTGTTGTTCCCAGAACTGACTCCCTTCTAGGGAGAGGGGAGGTAGTGCTGGTCTCAGGTGGGCAACAGTAATTTCTCCTTTTTTAAGATGAGATGGCAAGGGCTATGAGGAAGAGAAGGATGTCAGAGTATGGGTCAAAGACAGGTTTCAAAGGGTTACACTGTGTGCAAGACTCTTGTTTTGGACGTTATGATGGGTTTTGTGTGTGTTTTTGGTGCTGCAAAGATTTAGAGTAATGATACCACCACTGGGAAGAATATCATGTAGAATGAGATGAAGAGACTGTGGTTGACAAAATTGGACAAAAGCACTAGTCAAAACTTTAGAAACAAAGCATATGTCTTCTGACTTAAATTTTGTTGTTCTTGGTGGTATTAGAGTCTCTGTTCCCAAAGAACTTTTAATTGGAGTTAAAAAGGCTGTTTAATTTCTTATCAGAACTTGGAATTTGGTTTCTGTAATAAAATACTGCACATCTCATCTGTCGAAATAATTAGTTATTTTATGTTCCTTGTAAAATCAGTTTAAAGTGTTTATTTTTTTATGTTATGTGGATCCTGAGTGAGGGAAAGGTAATGCTGGAGCAAGGATTTAAAGGACTGGAAATAACTAAATAGTGGCTCTCAAAGAGGAGGACAGAGGAGTTGGAGATAGTCTTCTGTATAGTGCAGTCAAGGTATTTTAAAGACTAGTGACTGTAAGTTTAGTTTTAATAAATTTGGCTAGCTAATGTGAAGTAGTATAATTTCTTATAACTTCCTGCTCTGTCTTTCACTGAATTTTGTTGAAATGGAAAGTACATGGTTGCATATTTCCCATCTATGCTTGCATAATATAAATAATAATTTCAAGAAAAGAACACAATTTAAATTAGTTTATAAGTTTGTCTTCCCCTCCTCTTTTTCCCCCCCCTCCCCTACTTAGAAAACAAAAAGCAAATTTTCAAAAACTTTTGGATTAAGGCTTTGGGGGTTTCAGAGTTCCTCTGAGATGGCAAAACCCTCAAGAAATTCAAAACCTTCATTTAAAGCTGATGGCTTCTTCTCTTTATGTATGTGAATATAATTCTTGCTGTAATTATGAGTAAACATTAAATTCAAAAGAGAATAATATATTGGTAATGGCATTTCATGAGATGTAGTGGTTCATGGAAGAAAAATAATTCCAGTTTCTGTTGCTGATTTGGAAATCAAGAAGGGAACCTTTTGGGAAAGTGACCTTTTTAATGAATCCTATTTGAGCACAGTGATGAGTGCTGTATAGAAACTTAAATCAGTCTGCTGTTCAGGTTTTCAGTGCTCATTTTTTCAGTTCAGAACAGTAAATGAAACCTTATGAAAATGGGTAGGAAATTGAAAACACTATTTCAGTGTGTATTTGTTGAATTTCTGATTAGGTGTATTTAGGGATATTAAAACTGATGTGCTGTCAGTGATGCTTCCTGCTCAATGTTATTACTTCCCCCCTGCCCCAGCAAACCCAAACAGGTGCCCACTTCCCTGATTTTCCATACCTGAATTTTAAAAATGTTTTAAAATCCATAGGCCTCTCAATTTGCAATGTAAACTGCATATAATGTCAGATTTTGAGGAAACAAAAGGTTGGTGGTACAAATTTGTGGGTTGTTTGATTTTAGAAACACCTTCATGAAAAAACACAATTTTTGTAATTTTTACAATGTGTATTTTGATAGTTCTTAGTGAATTACTATAGGGGTTGGTTTTGTGTGTGTGTTTTTGTGGTTTTTTTTTTTTTTTTTACTGTGCATATATTGTAACCCCATCACACGCATTTTTTTTTAGCCTAGTGCATAACACTGTTCTACATTCAGCAATTGCTATTTAAATAGGTTTCTTTAGTAAACTCTATCTGCTGTTTGTTTTTTGAGAAAGTTATTTGTATTTGCAGTATGTTAAACATGTCCTTTTTCTGAAGTGAAACACAGACTGATAACTGATAATACTGAGAACTGCTCTCACTGAAACCAGAAATGCCAACTGCTAGAAGCAGGCAGGGTGGCAGTGAGCTATCTAACCTAGTTTGATTTGCAGTTTTCCAATAAAAATAAAAATAGGACATAAACAACTGCAATTTCATAAGGGTGTAATTATGTAAAATGTAAAAGCAAGTTGTAAATGGCAGAGTGTAAAATCTTTATACAGTTATTGATAGACAGTGAAGCCCCAGAGGCTATTGCTTGATGGGCAGAGGCTGGTATTTTTTTAGATTAGTATGCAGTGCATGTTAAAAAACATGAGGTGACAGGACTAGCACCAAGAATTTGTAGCTAAAGGAATAAGCATCTTGGCTAATGGGAACAAGAGGCTTCCATGGAGAATTTGCTAATGAGTATCTCCCTTTCTGACTAATCTCTGAAATCACGCTGAGCAAAAACTGAATCTTAATTGTAGTTGTAATGGATCAGACGTGAGCTGTGTTACGGCTTGTTTTTCAGTGCTCACCAAAACTTTTTGTACTTATTGTTGTTGACTGTCTCCCATGTTCCGTGAATTTTCAGCCAGGGAAGCAAAACTTGACAGTTGATTCTGAAAGGAAAATCTGTGGGGAAAGGGTAGATGTTGATATTTGGGACTTGTTTTCAAAGCAAAAGGTTCAAATATGTTTCAGTGTCAGGTAACTTGTGTGGAAGCCTGTAATGGGACCTTCATGCACCTTTCCTTACTTAAAAATAACTGCAAGAGGACTTATAAACTGAATAATAAGATAAATAAGCTTCCTCTCCCTAATGTGTTGTTTTGGGGCAGGTCTTTACAGGCTTTCTTGAAGCCTGAGCATTCATCGATTTCTGAGATTACAGCAAACTACACAATCCTTGAGGTCCTTTGAAAGTGTCTCCTTTTTTATTAGTATTGAGACCTGATCAGAAAAGTGATGTTGTTTGTGCTCTCAAGAATGAACAAACATTCTTTTGTTTCAGAAAATTATATATACTTGATTGAGTACCTGTAGTTAGGACAAGGCACGTAGCAGCTTTCACTCTGCTGCTTATTTGCAGCCTTTCAAAACCACGTAGCATGTTCAGAAGCAAATAATTGAGAGGAAATACAGCATGTCACAGACCTAAATTGAGTCAGAGAAAAGTTCTATGATTTTCCTGCTCTCTCCTCTCCTCATGTTGAGATATGTTGTGGCCTTGTGAGCTTTTGCAGATCCTAAGCAAGCTGTGGTTTACCAAGTTGAGAAAGTGAGGTTCTGTGATATGACAGGCTGTTGCCTTATTGCTACATTTTCTGATTGTTTCGGATTTTTTATTAACCAGTATATATACACTTCTGAAGTGTAAAATCCAACACTGCAGTATTAGAGAAGCTTAACTGTTATGGAATCTCTTTTTATGGGCGTGTTATTAAAAAATCTAAATTATGTCAAGTACTTCTTTCTGTTAGGAATAAATAGAATAGTGCATTAATAGAATACTTCTTTCAAAGAGGTAAAAAATCAAGGGAAGATCATGTAATATTTCTTTTTCTTGAGGAAAGATGAATTTTATATTATTGGAAAAGCTCCAGTGAATGAGGGCTACTTCATATTAAGTACTGTAACTGAATTATATACTAGGTTGGTTTTAAATGTACTAATACCCTAAAAATGCTCTCTTTTGAAGAACTGAGAAGCTTACATGGCGCTGGGGGTTAATTATGAACAGCAGTGTTCATTTATGCTTTTGTATGCATGTTTTTATACTAACAGCTCTATGACATTAAATTTGTCTCATTTGCAATGATGTCTTCAACACTGTCATGGGGGCAGTGACAGGGCAGGTACCGATCTCTTCACTCTTGTGACCAGTGACAGGACACAAGGAAACGGCATGAAGCTGTGTTGGGGAAAGCTTAGGTTGGGTATCAGAAAAAAGTTTTTCACCCAGGGGGTGGAAGGAACAGGCTCCCCAGGGAAGTGGTCACAGTACAAAGCCTGACTGAGTTCAAGAAGCAGTTGCTTCTCAGGCACACATGGTGTGATTCTTGGGGTGTCCTACATAGGTCCAGGAGTTGTTCCCAGTGATCCTGATGAGTCCCTCCTAACTTAGCATATTGTATGATTCTATGATAATTTTCAAGTGTCTTGTTTAAAATGTGCTTGTCACTTATTAAATTATCTGATGGTTTCTTTAACTGTTTTTCAGATCTTTGAAAGAATTTTGTTTATCTGGGCAATACGTCATCCAGCCAGTGGATATGTTCAGGGCATAAATGATCTTGTTACTCCCTTTTTTGTGGTCTTCATTTGTGAATATATAGGTAAGATTTGTCTGAACACCAAGTTATGATTGATATTGGTTTTGAACCATCATATTAATTTTAATCTGACTAATGGTTTGGATGAGCTAATCAAAGCATAATTTGATATGTGAATTTTATAATAAATGTTTTAATTATAAATCTGTATCATTCTGTTTAAATATATACCGAGAAGCAATCAGATTTTGTTTAAGTAGTCAGTGGAGTTCAGGAATCATCTTGATTTGTACTTAAGAAGTGTTCACCACTCATGATGCATTTTTCTTCATAGGTAATTTTATTCTGTGTTTCTTTCTCTCCTGTTCATGTTTTTTGTGAAAACTTTAAATTGTACATATGAACCAGACAACAGCAGCAAAACAAAAAAACAAACCAAGAAATCCAACAAGGCCCACCCAAAAAAACCCCCAAACAAACAAAATAACCCATGAAACAAGGAAACCTTTTAAATGGGTGGAAGGAAAATTAAAATAAAAGGAACCTATTAAACTGCATCTGTGGCTGAAAAAATCCTGTAGTTTGGCTCTGAAATTTAAGGCAACAGTAATCAAATTTCCCTGGTTAAGAACTTAGCTCTTCTGGTGCTTATGACATTACTACCAATAACAGTGTCAACAGCTCTATTTGTGTTGTTTGTGGCTTTATGCTTTTTGAAAACTTAACCAGCTCAGATGTGGGTTAAATCTTAAATTTATAGATTAGTATTTAAATTGTTATTAACATTAAGAGAATGACTAATGGTTAATAATTCATTAATAACTTGGGTATGACTGTTGGTATAAGAGGTAAGGTTTAAGAGTGAAAATGGCAGTGTTAATCTGGTTTGAATTAAAACTGTTTTCCTTATACTTATTTGTCATACACACATACAGTGAGAGTATAAGCACTGTGTATGTAAACTTGAGCAGTGCATCGTCTGCCTGCTTCAGTGGATTGTTCCTACCTTCTCTATGCAAGACACCCATTGTATCCAGATTAATCCAGATTGATTGGTTTTAATGAAGGACAGATTATCCTTGAGTGGATGATAGACTATCCATTTACTCATTTGCATGGCACCACCTCTGTTGCTTTGTTCGTTTCTTGTTTCATATGGGGACATTTCATTGCTAAGCAACCGGTGAGAACTACTGCTGCTTTCTCCCTAATCATCTCTTAAGTATGGTAGAGGCCCACTCCTGAGAGTATTTGCAGTTTCTGCCTTTTACTCCCTCATTTGACAGATAATGAAAATGTTCTTAATGATCCTGGAGCAGTGGGGTCTCTAGTAGACTTTAGGGTTGCTAATTGAAATAAGAAGTTCAAATGAGATGTGATTAGAGAATTGATATTCCATGTTAAATAGGCCATTTAATTAATATGGTAAATAAGTTTGTCTTTACCACCAACTTACATTTGGAGGCCCTGGTGATTGTTAATGTATTTGCAGTTTGTCAGTGTTTTCATATTAGAGAGCATAGCTGTTCCAGCAAGTGTTCAGTGAAGAAAGACAAAACTCAAAACCTTTCAACTATAGAAGATATTCTGCCACTGAAAGTGTATGAAGCTCAGAAAACGGCATTCTGAAAGCTCGTTTAAAAGCTAATATCTATGTCATAAGAAAAATAGCAAAATGAAGGTATTTCTTTCAATAAAGCGGTGGTCCTGGCTAATTTCTAACAGCAGTTATTTCCCCCTAGGGACATATAAGAACTTTCAAAGATTTGTCTTTAAATAGCCTTTTGATTTGAATCTAGTATATTCAAGTTGCACTGAGTGATCCATTCAAGTTAGAATGAATGAGTATGCATTTTATTTAAAGTTGAAATGGGGACTTGAAATTTATGAAATACCTCAAAAATCCTGAGACCTGTAATAAAATTTTAGGATTCAAAAATCAGACTGTGAATTGCAGTTTAGTAGTTTAGTAGTTTAGATAGAAATAATTGCAGAAATGTCCTAGCAAAATTGTTTAAACTGCTAGTATATTTAATATTTACTCTAGTGATACTCTGTATTTACTTGTTTACTCTAGATCTCATTTCTTGATTTTAAGTGAATATTGGCTTGTATATTAAAGTGCTTTATTTATTGCTATCTTTTAACTGTTGATTTTTGTCTTTTCTTTCTCAATTTAACTGAAAGCTTTTTGTTGCAGTTCAAAGTCACTTGAGTCCTAATTGATACAGTTGAAAGTGATAATGCCTTTTATTTTGGGTTCTTTCTGTAATTTAAAAAAAAAAGAGGTTCTCAGGAATTATTAAAGATTAATAATAAATTCTAGTTGACAGTGCCATGAATAATAAATCTGTGCTGATTAGATCATCTGATGGTATATCCTTGTAATGTTTAAACACAGCTGCAGTTTTGTCAAATATTTTGGTGGGAGGAAAGCAGTGTTTATTTTGGATTTATGACAACTGAGAGCCCTTAATCCTTAATCTTGCATAAAAAGTGTGTGACATATTTATTCTAGTGATGGGAGGCTTTCTGCTCTGCTAAAGATGTCTACAAACTTTTTGGAACAGTGTTGTTACAGAACTTTTGAAGATACAAAGGACATGGATGGAAGTGATAATTTACTTCTCATTCAAGTCTGAATGCCATAAAGTATGTTTTGTGGGTCTGTATATAAGGACTGAAGTCACAGATATTTTGATGTTTTAGGGTGGATTGAAGTACCTAATTTTAGCACAGAGGTTCACACATGAAGAATAGATTGAGTGACTTAATGCAGGAACTGAATATGTTAAATGTTGAGGGCATTTTTTCAACTTTTCCTTCAGTGTAAGTATGATGAAAGTGTAATCTGGTAATGTTTCATTAGTTCCCCACTCTGCAATAAAAGCAGAATGCTGTAACATTTTCAGCAAGATAAAACTTGGTTGTCAAACCAAACCAGGAAAAGCAAAATGGCAATTAAAGAAAATTTCAAAGCGGGTAAACACTGGCCCTTGCTGGAATACAGTAATTTGAGTTTTGAATTTCTGGTCTAAATTAGGAAAAGGAGGAATTTAAACCTTGGGTTTCTTGTACCAACTGATTGTGTATGTTAATATCAAGATTATTTTTTGAAAATTTTTCCCCTTCTGAAAAATGCTCTAGGTCTTTTTGTGCCATATTATAACAGCTTCTTTAGAATTTCAAACACTATAGGTGTGGGAAAACTATTCTGTGCTTCCTTCTAACCTCCTGCATGACATAGCTGAGTAGTAACATGCATTGTCAGAACAAATGCTAATTACTGTCAGGGCAGTTTTCCTGAAAGGTCTGTGTGTTTTCAGCATATTAGTTTGTGTCAAAATGAATCTCATCCCTGTGGATGCACCAGAGGTGTCTTTGTTAATAAGATATAGCGTGTGACTTGTTACTGTTCACAGATTCAATGAACAAGAAATTTTGCACTGGACTGCAAATCCTATTTCAAGTTGCCACACATTGCGCTTTTTGTACACCTTCCTCTTGCCCTGAATTCCTGTTCCATTGTTTCCAAGTATTAGGTTGTGCTGCACAGTTGCTCGTGGTTTCTTACACACAGAGTTAGCTACACTTCACTGTAATTGTCATTTCAGTAGTTCACTGGGCCTTGTGTGTATATCTAAAACCCCAGAGAGGACCTGGATTTATTCGCCATCCAGAGAGATGAAAGCTCTAGAGAAACACCACTGTCATAAGGATGCATGCCAGGCCATTGCTAAGTGGAATGGCTGTGTGAAATAACTTTGAGACCCCCTAGCAGTGTTGGATCAAGACCAAATTAGGAGTTAATAGGAAGTCCAAGGCAGAAAATGAACACTATTGTAGCAATTCATCATTTTATGTCAGATAAAGAACGTCAAGAAATATGAGGCTGCTGAAGATTGGAATGATGATTGAGATATTGTCTACAATCTCCTTGAAGTAGTGGAGCTTGATGATGCTTACAAGAACTCATGAATTGAAGACTTTGAAAAGAGAGGTCTTACTTACCCTTGTAAGTATTTTTTCTTGTGATCTTAAATCCTTTTGTAGAAGGCATTAAATGAAACTTCTGTTACCTAGTGTTTTTTAAATTGATACTGCCATGACTTCATGGAATAATTAATCCAGGCCCAAATCCTAGTGGGATTTATTCCCAGACCAGTGTTACTTTGAGTAAAGAAAGGCTCTTTGGTCCTGAAAAAGGCTTGATCTGTCTATAGCTCCTTTGCTTACAGTTCTTTCTATTCCCTCTCACATGTTACAGGAAGTCTTTCCCTATAAACCAGTATGCAGTCTCATTTTTACCTTCTTTACTTTCTTTTCAATGGATCTGCTGTGAATAATTATATTTAAAATTATTTTTCCATTTGCTATATCTAAAATTGTTATGTTCATTATATAATTGGAGCATTCAGAGCATTTTATCATGGCAGTATCTGAGGTATTTTCTCAATGTTTGTTTATAAAATATGAAGAAGTTGTCAATTAAGTAGAGATTATTTTTTCTTGAGAACTGTAAATTTTTTGCAATAAGTAGATCTATTTAGAATGTCCATAAAATTGTATTTCTGAATGATGTAAGCCAGAGAACAAAGAGTATTAACCCACTGACTTAGAGAGCTGCTTTTCTTCATACTTAGAGGGTTATAGGGTAAAATTTTGTTTAGCATGCATTATTTCCTTTCCTTCACAAGACAAAGCTGAAGCCTTGATTGCTTCAGTATGTAAATTAATTTGAGATAATTAATCCTGCTGTCTGAACACCTAGACCTTTCCACCAATTCACTAGTCCTTGGAGAATTAGGAATAGGACTCATGCATTGAAGTTTTGAGGAGATAAAGTGGAAAAGATGGAATGTATTTGTAGTCATTCAACTTAAAAGAGGCTGAATGAAACTGAAGGAACAACAGATTGTTTTTATAAAGTGGAAGTACAACAAGGAGCTATAACTGTATTAACTGGATATTTCTGCTTCTCCCAGGCCCTTCAAGTTTTGCTGTCTTCTGATTTACCAGGAAAGAAATTCTGGAAAATCTCTGATGACTGAGTGCTCAGGCATGTGGGGAATTTCATCAACTTGATATAGATGAAAAGATTTTATTTACAATTGTTGTATGCTCTTTAACTTTTCTTTGAATTTTGGCATTAAACTTTAGTAACAAACTTTTACTGTTTTAATGCTTTTCTTTGTTTAAATAAATATGAGTTTTTGCACAATATTGTATTAAAATGTTTTTATTTACACATTTGCTTGAAATTATTTATGAAATTTACAGAAATTAAATTTGCATAAAAGCAGGGATGTGAAGCATAACTGACATTTTAATGTTTTCCTGCAAGTTGTGAAAGTATTAAGAAAACAAATGTTTTTTAGAACCATTGTAAAACTTCCATGAAAAACTGTTCAAAATAATTTAAATCACTTTTCTGTCATATGAAAATTCCAGACCACATATCCCATTTTGATCACATTAAATTTTTTCTCCTTAATGCAAATTGCCAGTAATATAATTTCCATATACAAAGGTATATTTTGGTGCTGATTCTTAATAATTTCCATAACTTTTTATAGTAATATGCATGACATCAGTGAAGTTATATCATAAACATGAGCAATATTGTGTGAAGTATCCTTTGTTAATTAAATGGAATATTGTTATGTGTGTGATTTGGGTGAGAATGAAGAAAGCTTACAGAAAACTTTGGAATTCAAGACTTCAAAGTACTGAAAAGCCAATTACATCTTGTACATAAGTCTAGAAATCATCATATGCTTTCCTCTGAAGAAGAGCTGCAATATGCATGAGCCACTAGAGGACCTGGATCTTTTTAGTTACGTCTCAGTTCTCCTTAAGGCAATCTTTGCTTTCATGTGTTATGGAACACTTACTATATGTACACATAGATGTGTATAAAACCATAACATGACACACAAGTTCAGCATTATCTTAGCTTGCTTTGAGATAACCACTACTCACTTTTTCAATTTCTATGAAAGTTTTCCCTCACTCCTCCCTGTTGCTGTGCCAATCTGTTGTCAGTGAAAGTATTTTGTAAGTGCTGCAGAGGAGCTAAGAGAGGGAGGACTGTGATGGGTAAGCATTTGAATTTGGTTTTACCATTGATGATTCCCAGTTTGTACCCTGGGGAAGGCGAAGAAGGTCCACAAGTGTTGAGCCCATCCGCAGAGGACTTGGTACTTCTGTGCCAGTCTTCTGTGCTGTGTGGCAGGACCGATTTTGACTGCAGTGGGAAAGCAGTTAGAAATTTTTTCCATTCATTTAAATATTTTTGAATTGTAGTTTTTGACAAAAAAAGCCCTAAGTTCCTTCAGGAAAATTTCATAGAAACAAAGACAATAAAAATATAGACCTGAATTTTAGTGCATTAGAAAGCACTTCTTTCAAGCACTTAGGCAGATTATATTTTTAAATTGTTACTTGTTTTTTGTATGTCTCACTTATGAAAAAATGAATTACTCACAATGTCTCAGCAATTGTCTTTATTAATATATAATATAGTTTTTCATCTGAGTTGGGTAAAGAAATCTTACTATTTTACATTTTTTTATTCACTTTAAACAAGTAGGAAAATGCACATGAAAATAACTAGCAGCAATTGCTTGAATGGTTTGTCAGGTAGCAGTGCGCCTCGTGATAGTGCTGTGTCTAGGGTTGGTTAGTAAAGCAAGATATTTGCAGGCATTCCAAACAGAACTAAGGAAAGTGTAGATAGTATTAAGAGAACACCCAATGTTTAGTTTATGAAGGGTTAGGGAATAAGAGAGGATGAGGAAGGGCAAATGAGTTGGCAGAACTTGTGTAATGGAGAGAATTCATTAATAGGGGACCAGTGAACTATAAATTGCCTTTAATCTTTTGATCCTTTTATTTTTGTGTTTGGATATTTATTTTAATTATTTACCTGGACAAATTCATCTTTATCTTTCAGCATGACTTGTTGGAGTATTATTTTTTAGTTACAGTTTGACTAATTCTGTAGTGACCACTTTGTTCTGGCTTAGTTATATGACTATTTCATTTAAGGATTATTTTTTTACTTAGTTATAATTGTATAAAAGTCCTAATGAGTACAGTTGAACTTTACCCAGATACACAGTTTGTGTGTGGCGTGGTAGTGATAGAGTTTATTCCCTACTGTTTTTCCCTAGTTGCTTAACTTACTGGAAGTTAGTGGTGGCATTTAGTATCAAATATACATGAGTGGATCTGTTTGCATAAGCACTTTCTCAGTCTGCTTTGATCAAAATGAGATTATTTACTTAATTAATTAGTGAATTTTTAGCTAATTGCACCAACCCAATTCTGGCTTTTTTTGGAATATAACTTGAGAAGGTGTTAATAAGTAGCAGCTGAGCATATATTTACAAGTAACTGTATGCAGTTGGGTAATAGTATATTGCTACATATATTTTACTCATTAATATATTTGATTCCCAGTGAAGGCTTGGGACAGTGTGAACTAGATTCTTACGTGCTGTAGAATTCATCTTCTTCCAGATCCCATTTGTTGTTTCAAGAGGTCACTGGAGGGTACCGTGCCCATTCCTTTTACTGTTCCTTAAACTGCACAGTGGAGCTGCATCTTTGAGTAATTCCAGATTAAGTGTAGTTGGACAGAAAAGGATCTGCTTGCCACATGCTTAGATCACGCAGCTAAGTCAGGGCTTTCTGCTGTCAGAATGGGTAGCTTTGCTTTCTCTTTTCCAACCTGAAACGTGCATTTCTATCTTCTCTTTTTGGTCAGCATTGGCTTTTCTCTGGCATGGTAGATCAGTTCAGTTAAATTGGCTGGAAATTAAGCCCATAATATACTGAATAATTTAACTGTCTGCACTCATCATGAGTATCAGAGATGAATATGAGTAGGGATGTGGAGATAGGAGCATGTTAGGGAAGAAAAGGGAAGTTAAGTCTCTGTTTAATGCCAGGTAGTGCTAAGATTGCTTTAGCTATGTTATTAAACTGCATGCTCGTGATAAGAATTTGTGAATTCCACTTATGTTTTGCTTAGCAAGTTAGGGAGCACTCAGAAAAGTATCTCAACAGACAGATACAGGGTATGGCAACCTGCTTTTTTTGTATTTTTTTTTCCTAGTACTGTCTTGAAGGGCCTTGATTTATTATAGACAGTGCTGTTTTACAAAATCAATCGTTCTCTAACATTCCTCTGTTTCAATTTCTATTTCACTCTTTAATGTCAGACTTCCAAGATAATTAGAACAGTTCATCTGAAACTGTTAGATACATTGTTGCATCCTATAGACTTGGGCTTTTCCCCTTTCTTTGCTTAACATATGTAGATTTTTCTTTATGTTACTTCTGTCATGTTCTCTGTAGTCTTAATTTCTTTTAAAGTAGTTTTGTAGTTCTTTGTAATCAAAGTGTTCAAAGTCATCTCATCCTGATGTGATGGAAAAATTATCTCCAGTCCTTGACATGACCTCCATTGAAACAAAATTAAGTTAACCACACAAACTGCAAAATCAAAAGTCTTGGTTTTATGGACTGGCACATATTTCAAGCTTGAATCAAGTGTGGGTAGTGATAAAATATCTTATTTAGTTTGATTACAGATAGAGAGTTGGAATAGTGCTGGATACTTTAATCATAAGGATGTATTAGTTGACAAAGTAGGATGTAACTCAGCTTCTTCCCTGCAGAGGCATCTGGATAGGCTGGAGAGTTGGGCAGATTCCAGTGGGATGAAGTTCAACAAGGCCAAGTGCTGGGTCCTGCACTTTGGCCACAACAACCCCTGCAGCGCTACAGGCTGGGGACAGAGTGGCTGGAGAGCAGCCAGGTGGAAAGGGATCTGGGGGTGCTGATTGGCAGGAGCTTGAACATGAGCCATCAGTGTGCCCAGGTGGCCAAGAAGGCCAATGGCATCCTGGTCTGGATCAGGAACAGTGTGGCCAGCAGGATGAGGGGAATGATCCTTCCCCTGTACTCAGCGCTGGTGAGACCATACCTGGAGTGTTGTGTCCAGTTCTGGGCCCCTCAATTGAGGTGCTGGAGCAGGTCCAGAGAAGAGCAATCAGGCTGGTGAAGGGCCTTGAGCACAAGTCCTGTGAGAAGAAGCTGAAGGAGCTGGGGTTGTTTAGCCTGGAGGAGTCTCAGGGGTGACCTCATCACTCTCTACAACTCCCTGAGAGGAGGTTGTAGCCAGGTGGGGGTCGGTCTCTTCTCCCAGGCAATCATCAGTAGGAACAAGAGGGCACGGGCTTAAGCTCTGCCAGGGCAGGTTTAAGTTAGGTATTAGAAAGAAGTTCTTTACAGAGAGAGTGATCAGGCATTGGAATGGCCTGCCCAGAGAGGTGGTGGAGGCTTTTAAGATGAGGCTGGATGTGGCAGTAAGTGCCATGATCTAGTAATCACAGTGGGGTTGGATCAAAGTTTGGACTTGATGATCTCGGACATCTCTTCCAACCCAGTTAGTTCTATGATTCTATGATTCGCCATCTTTCAGGGAAAAGTTAATGTATTTTAACTAAAACTGTTTTTGTGGATAATTTTAAAAAATGTTCCTGTCTGTTTGCAGTGGAACAAGCCTAATTAAAGTTAAAATTCTCTGGATGTTGTTAACAATAGCTGTCAAAAAAAGAGACATGATTATCTTAAGTGTATCCAACTGCTTAATTACCTGTTATTTTTAGCTTTCTATGTGAGAGAAAATCAGTATTTTGAGTAATAGTATTAATTGCTCATAGTGTCTTATGGGTTCCTGTTTAAAACAAAACAAAAAACCCCAACATCATAAGTTTTGAGGTGTATTAGTCCTTCCAATTTTTAAATATTTTTAAATTATCTTCAAAGAAAAGACAATATATATAACTAAAGCATAGATTCTTGAATATTAATAGTGAATGAAAAAACTATGTAAAGAGTATATGAAAGATAGCTTTACATGAAAAAAAGTAATTATAAAAAGTCATTAACAAGTGATTACCACAGCTATTGTCATGCTGGTGTAAAACTTAAAAGTTCGTGCAATTCTGTATGTTAGTAGAATTACCAGAGTTGTCAAAAGCCAACACTGAGTGTTTTCAGTCATAAAACTTACGGAAGGCAAAAAAACAAACCCCCAACGTTTTGAAAAGTAATGTAAGAAGACTTCAGTTCTATTATTAACTTAATTTCTCTGTTGCATTTATATTTTCATACTTCAGTCAAAATTGAAGTTTGGATGAAAAAGGAGAAAGAACAGCTGTCACAGTTGTGTTCATCTGCTAGAGTTTTATGAAGCACCCCGTCAGTGTTTACATGTCATTGGAAATAATTTGCTTTCTACACAGTAGACTTTACTAAATCCTAATAGGATTGTTGCATTGCTTTATAATGTTACTATTTAGAGTCTAGGTGTGGTATTTTTTTTGATTATTTAAACAATTTTCAGGTAATGCTGTCTTTGGATGTTATAGTTCTGAACTGTTACATATTCAGCATACTTTTGTGGGCAAGATGTAATTCAAGATGATAGTTTGATTAAAAATGTTTCTCATGAGCTTCTGTTTAATTACTAAGTGTAGTACATGTTTCAGGTTTTTATTGTTTTTACTTTGTAAAATATTTGCTTTACTCTTTTGTGCTTATAATTTCATAATACCTTAAACTGAAATCATGTTTGTCTACAAACAGTTCTTTGGTGTAATCTCCCTAATTTGTGTATCTGATACAATTTGGTCCAAATTTATAAATAAGGGAGTGTAAAAAGAAAGATACTTTCACCTGTTTTAGAAGCTATTCCTACCTCTTGTTGTTTTGAATAAAATAAAATATGGAAATAAGAGGAATAGAAAAGTTAAAGTTGTGCACTTGTTATAAAGACTGCAGTAGAGATTACTCAGGTATTTAAAGTTTAAAAAGTTAAATGATTTTTTTGTGAATATACCTTCACAAGAAAACTATGTTATATTAAAAAGTAACTTTCTCTTTCTTTGGAAGAAGAGCGGGGGAAAAAGTTTGATTTTTTTTTAATTAAAACAAAAAAAATTCCTCCTTTTTTTTTTTTTTCCCAAATGTCAGCATTATTTTTGTTAGACTTTGAATAAAAGGAAAGAACTTTTCCATACTTAAGAAGAAAATATCTGAGTTGTTCAGACTTGTCATATTAGAAGATGGTCTTCCTTTTTCAGAATAGCTTCTACATATTAAGTTGCTGTGTTCTGAGTCCCAAAGCTGTCACTTTAACCTACCTAAATAACTGTTTCAAAGCAGTATCATATCTAATTATTCTGCTGCAGTATTTTCATTGAAAGTGTAGTAAGCAATAGTTGCTGCATTCTTTGATCTATGACTGACAAGCTTTAAATAAAGTGTCTAAAGGGATTAAGAAAGGTTGGCTGCAGAGAAAAGCATTAAGAGCAGCTACTGAAGGAACAAACACCTACTATCTCAAAGATTAAAATAAGTGTTGGAAAGAGGATTTATCAAACCTAACAATTTCTGATGCCTGGTAGTAATTACTTCAAGGTACCACTGTTTGAATTAAATGTTCTTTTCTTAAAAATGTTACTGTATATGACTGACTTTCTTGTGAAGTAGATAATTTTTGATGTTTTTCTTTGATGATGTAAGATAGTAATGTTGATGTAACTGAAAAAATGACAATTGCCAGTTAATTTTTTTATTTTGGACTGTGTCTGTAGGCAAAAGATTGCAATCATCATCCTACTCTTCCTAACATTACCAACATTTCTTATTGCTGTTGGAGCAAAAATAATTGAGTTACATTTCTTTAAACTTACAGCTTCTTTTTATCTGTTTTGCTCTCCCCAGGTTATTACAAGTGGAGGCATCTGTAGGTGGAGTTTGAGGTTTTGAGTTGGGGTTTTTGTGGGTTTTTTTGTTTGTTTGTGGGTGGCATCTTTGTGGTTTTTTGTTTGTTTTCTTGTTTTGTTGGAGTTTTTGTTTTAAATCTTTGTTGAATGCTTCCATGTCATATCAAAGAAGTGTGTCTTGAGAATACTGATCAGTATACCACACCTCCATTTATTTTTTTTAGTAAAGCTGTGGTGTGAATACTTTTTTGAAAAGCAACCAGGAGGTTCAAACCTGTGTAAAGCCCATTTTCCTTTAGATGACTGTCATGGTTTTACACATTAGAGGAAAAACCAAGTAGAGACTTGAAAGTTACTGATAAAAATTTCTTCAATCATATCAGTGCCAGGAAGTCTATCAAAGAGTCAAGAAGTCTGACAGAGGTGTGATGGAACCTATGAAATGTCACTTCATAGCAGGGGAGCTGTGTGGAATTTTTGCTTAGATGTTTCTTGTGAAGAAACTTTCTAGACCCTGTCTTATGGACAAAATCAGAGGAATTCTTTTGAATTTTTGCTATAGGAGATGTATAGAAGAAATCACTAAATTAATAGAAAAATTCTAGATTAAATAGGACTAATTGGAGGTTTCTAATAAAATCAAATTAATGTTTCTGTACTGTGACAGTATCTGTTTAAAGACTATGAAAGCAACTTTTGTGTCAGTAAACTTGTCTTTTGTTCTTCTCCCTTATAAATCAGTTGGCATGATAAGATGCACATTCATCCTATGAACTCTGCCTTGCTTTGTTTTTTTTCATTGTTATACTCCTCTAACTTGGAGAGTCTTCCAGTTTGAGTTACTTACCAACTTACCTTCTGTGTTTTACTACAGGAAGTCTTCAAGACCTTTAGGCATCCTTAATTTAATTAAATTATATTAATTTTATACTGTGGTTAAATGCATAAGTTCTAAAAATGCTCAAGTAGCATAATTATACTAGTCTTTCTTCTATTTCTACTGACTGGTGAGTAGATTTGCTTCTTGGCTTATAGATTGTCTCTGCTATGTGTTTTTCCTGAAAGTTTATTCCACATCATTTTACTACTACCAGGCATTTCTC
The DNA here is from genome assembly GCF_022539395.1 of Myiozetetes cayanensis. Classification (NCBI taxonomy): domain Eukaryota; kingdom Metazoa; phylum Chordata; class Aves; order Passeriformes; family Tyrannidae; genus Myiozetetes; species Myiozetetes cayanensis. The sequence continues at coordinate 15,633,192 of NW_026087521.1, forward strand.
TTCCGTCCAAGAAGGTCTGTAAGGTCATAGCAATTGTTCCATTTGCTCTGTGATTATTTTATTTATTAAAATGTATTTTTAATGCTAATCTTTGTTTACTGTGAGGGTGGTGCGACCCTGGCACAGGCTGCCCAGTGAGATATGGATGCCCCATCCCTGGAAGTGTTCAAGGTCAGGTTGGATGGAGCTTTTAACAACCTGGTCTAGTGGAAGGTGTTCCTGCCCATGGCACAGGGATTGGAACTAGTTGATCTTTAAGGTCCCTTCCAACCCAAACCATTCTTTAAGTCTTTATTGTTCTTGAGATGGAGATCCACAATCTTGCTTGTGTTCTAATTCAAGTAGCTCTGGTAGTTTATAGCTTAAATATGGATTTTATTGTCACCTAGTATCTAACTGTACTCTATATTAAATGTTATTTTACATTTTCATAAGAAAAAATAAGCTCAAAACTTTTGTCATAAGTAATCTGAATAAATAAATCAGATCTAGCCTCTATTGTTTTGAAGTGTTTGATGCTTTTGGCTAACTTCTATTTGTCCATTAAATCACAGTATTTTTGTATTATTAATTTTCTTTTTCTCTAAACCATACCAGAAAGTACTTGAGGAAAAAGAATTGTTGTTCCCTATGTATATAAAAAAAAAAATCTGTTAATGAAAGTCCTGTTTTAGTGCATAGGGTGATGTGGATTTTAATTATCTACATTGAAGGTTTGTTGTGCATCTGTATGTGTGTTTTTAAATTTTCAAATGTATCTGTCTAAGGAAGATGTGTTATTTCAAGATGCTTAATGCACACTCTCAGAATTTTAAAAATTAGATTTTGTGGTTTATATTGTCTTATTTTTGAAGTCAATTAAGAATAATAGACTCGCACTGTGAGGAAGTCATGAGAGGTTGGTGCAAGGTATTTGATTTGAAACTACAGACTGGAAATGTTGGGTCATGGGAATAAATGGAAAACAATATATTGAATAATAGTAGAAGCAGTAAAATGATATTGAAATCAAAAGATTTTTCAATATAAAAATGAAAGAATTGTGAAGGAGAAAGTTAATTACAATTAATGTAACTATGGGAAAGACACATAGTCCAAAGGGAGCAGCTTATTTTAGTTCTGGCTTCTGCATTCGTATCCCTCTCCCCGTGGTCTCCATATAGTTATAATTAATGATCATCATTCTATGGTGAAGTGGCACAGAGGTGGTTATACATTCAGATATAAATCTTCTCAAGCATGCTTTCCAACAGACTGGGAAATTAATTTAATGACTTTTATGCCATTAAAGGTGGCTTTTGACATCCAAATATCACAACTTTGTGTGTTTATTATGAAGTAACTCACAGGAAAAAAGCTAAAAGAGAGAGAGTTGCTTAAGCAATGACAACATGCTGTACAAATGCCAGGAATGTTAACATTTAAATCCTGTTGCATAGATCAGTAGCATATGAAGATCTAAGAAGAGATTTTCAGATGGATCAGTGCTTTAAACAACATTGTAAGCAAATTTTTTGGGTCTTATTTTCAATGAGATGTTTGGTTAGTTAGTAATGTTTTATAGGTTTCAAACCAATACAAATAGATTTGTCAGAAGTTTGTATGCTGAAACTTTAAGAATTGGCTTTGCTTCTAGTTTAAATGCAAGCCTTTTTAAATCATAGTAATAATAAAGTCATTGGGGTTTTCATCAGCATGGGGATATTTTGTTTGTTTTTTATTTGAAAAATTTGATAGTTTTAATTTTAAGCTGTGGAAAACAAATTCATTAGGCAGAAGTGAAAACTTAGGTACTTCAGCACAATAATCAAAATAGAAAAGAAAGGTTTTTTGCAAAACAATTTTTCTTCTGTAGGTTTTCATTGCATTATTTCATAAAAGCAGAAAGGATTTAATGTTTTTATAGCACATTCATTTTGACAAAGCCCAATACATTAAAAAAAATTGACTTATGAATTGTGTTCTCATCAAAGATATTTGTGAACTGATTTATGAGTTCCATCTTTAGTAAATTATGAGATAAAAATTTACTTTAATGCAGTATGGCTGTATTTTAAAGCCAACTAGTTTTCTTAAACTAACATTCTGGAAGAAAATTGAAAAGACTATTCTATTACTTTTGAACAGATAATGCAGGTTTTTTTTTCCTAGAGGTTTGATTATTTCTTTATCTTAACAATAAATACCTATACAGTATGTAGAAATATGTTTGAACTTCATGAATAAAGCAAGCCTTGTGTCTTTTTTGCCTCAGAAGCGTATGTTATCATTTCACTAGGAAATTATAAATCACAGCAGATTAAGCTAGTTAAGGAATGTGTTCAACAATTAAGCAACATAAGAAGTAGTGTTGCCTGCAGAGTGCATTCTCCTCTAATATGCTTCTTCAAATTCAGTATTTGCAGTTTGTGCTAGAAAGTGGAAATAATGGGTGGTACTTACATTCTGTTGTAAATAATGCAAGAAGTCTATAACGTGGATTTCTTTCTTATTAGCTGTGAGTGATGTGGGAGATTACAAAATAAGGAAGCATGTAATTTTGATTAAGAAATTTGACTGATATTACATAGTGTGGATTGGCAGCAAACTGCTACTGTCAAAGACTTGAGCATATGATGTCACTGAAGAACAGTTATTTCCCCTATCATCCATTTTAATTTGAGAACTTATTTAGTTGTACCATTCAAATGGCACCGTAAAATTAAAAGTAAAAATTGCTTCATGAGTGAGTTTATACTTATATAACATTATGATCATATGTAAATGGTTGCTGAGCTTACTTAACAGTGGCAAATTTTTCAGTCTTCTGTCACAGAAGTTTTTCCCTCTCCAATAAATAATTATTTTTTAAATTTACAATAATTTATAGATTCTTTTTGAAGGCATTTCCAGTGCCTAGAGTGATGGTCCCTAAATAGCTCTAATTAATCCTGTACCTTAAGACAGGGAAGGCCTGTGTTCCTGAGGTTTGCTTTAGACTTGTTTGACCACGCCTTGGTTTTCTCTTATCCCATACTTGATGTTTTGTTTGATTGTGTTTGTGTGTATGTGCATACATAGACTTAATGCTTTAAAAAATTAAATGATAAGCTCAAACTAGGTAATTAAAATACAATGTGGGAGACATGTTCAACCTTTAATCTTTCATTTCCTATTCTCTAAGCACCTTTTGGATTTCTCAGGAAATTCCCTATCAGGCATTCTAAGAAACTACTCATCAGGATCCTGTGCTCATCATGCACACTGGTTGCTAATTATGAGTCTTGTAATTTGGTGTCACATGGACCAGTTTTCCCTGGCAAGCTGTTTTGGTTGACAGCAGCTAACCTACTGAAGTGAATACTCTGAGAAGAATTTGTGCTAAGCATTGTGGTCTAGGTTATTACTCAAATACATTTTTAAGAAGAGCTGCCATCTTATAAACTTTGAAGGCTCCTGTTTCACAGTAATGTCATGTCCAAGGATATGGCTTATACTCTTTATTGCAATTGTAAACTGCCAGGTATACTAGCCAGATTTCTCACCCATATAAGAGGTTGCCAGTCTTGTATTTGGCATTATGCAAGTTCTGTGGGTCAAAGACCTGTTGGTGCCACCATGTTTACTTAATTCTCCTTTGTACCCTGTTTTAGTTGTAGAAATTTTGAAGTAGTAAAGATATTTTTCATCTTCCTCATGGCTGACTTGTGGAACAGTAATCTCAGTCTGCAGCCTATGAGGAACTGATCTTTTTGTTTAATTTGCATCATGAGCTGAGAATTTCTGTTTTTCAAATAAATTTATCATCCTTAAAAAGAGGCTTGTTTCTGCATAGAAATTTTCAATGGGTTATGAATATGAATTAAGAGACAAATTTATTTAGGCACTGGATTATTTAGTGTGGGGGGAAAAAAGGATATTTGCTGTTAAAATCTAGTCAAGAAAAAGCCTGACTAGAAAAATCTTACTGGTAAGCATGTAGGCCCACTAAAGGAAGTCTCTGAATGATTTACTGATTACTTTTATACAGAATCTGGAATTAGAGAAAAAGTATATGAAATATTTACTGTTTTCTGATAGAGCAAATTGAGAGTACTTGCAGGGTCATACATTTATTTTGATGAGCATAGAAATTCAGTCCAAGTGATCAAGTTTATGGTGTTTTTGGACATTGTTTACCTTGCTCTCCAGGACAGAAGAGGTTGTAACAGCTGCCATGTGCAGTAAAATTACTTAGAGAATTAAAAAATATAATGATTGATGTTTAAAATGTTATTCTTATGCTGATATATAAAGAGATGTGTCTTACTTCCTATTGCGTCTTGATGAAATTGTAGCGGATCAACTGAGAACAAATGTAAGATTATTCACAACAAATGTAAGATTAAAACAGACAATATGTCGTGTATGTGAGAACATGACTGGTTATAGGGGAATATTAGAAATGCAGTAAGATCATATTTACCTAAGCCTGGACTGATGAGATGATTAAGTTATTTTTATTTTTTTTTTTTAATTATACCTTTTGACTGTAGTACCACAACAAAAGGGAAGGCTTTACTTTGGTGATTAATCCTTAACCAACTCAAAAGCTATTTCTATCAGATTAATGTGTAATGATGTAGTTTTGTACATATTTAATTAGGTAACTGTTACTGAAGGAATTTACATTTAAATGCTCTATTATGTCCTGATCTCCTTAGAAAAACATTGCCTTGGTTAAGCAGTGACTGAATAGCTGTTTCATAAAGCTTTTTGAAAACTGAGTTTGAAGTGGAATATGTAAGATCTTCTAGTTGTCAAAATATTACTCTACACCTCTGCATGCAACTATATATGTGTGATTTTGTAGTTTGTATACTTGGGTGGTAACTTTTAGGTTTGGTCTGTCTGAAGATAAAACATCTGAGTAGATCACAGCAGAGTAAGCTTTATACAGACAAGTGCCTGTGCATGTATGGCCAGAATGGTTTCCTTGCATCACTGCAAGAGCTATATAATTTTGACTTGAAGTATATGGTAATACTTTTTATACATTAGATGCAAAATAAATTTACAAAATTACTACTAAAAAAGAAAAAAAGAACAATTTTAAAATGTTCAGATAATTAACTGTTCTAATGTTTCTTTGTATTGTTTTATATATTGGATGTATGTAAAGAACAGTCACAATTTATTGGTGATCTCCCAGTCTCTTTTGGGCTTCAGCACTGAGTCTTTCTTGTACCACTATCCATTTTGTTCCCTTCCTCTTACTCCAGTGGATTCATCTGCGTTTTGCTGATTCTGAGTGTTGAGAAACCACTCAAGATAAAAAGCTGAAATGAAAACATTAATAACACAATTAAATGTCTGTTTCATAAAAATGGGTTTCCTTTGAGAGGATGTATACTTTAATAGAGATATCTTTTGTATGAGCTTGTTTGTGTAATGAAGTACTAAAACTATCAAGTTACATTTTTCATTTTTTCCCACTTTATAAAGACTGAGTTTTGGTGTTGGCAACAGAGTTTAGAGAAGTTCTGAATGCAGGTTACCCTTTTGTTGGTTGCATTTGAACGCAGTTGGACACAGATTGCTATTTGGATGCATTGAGAGGGCTACTAGTTACTGTAGCAATACCATTAACCCATTCTAGTAATGTCATACATTTTCAGTATTTTATTTCAGGACATGATTTCTTCATAAATAAAGTTCTCTCTGAAATTAATTTTTTCCAGTTCTTTAATGCAAAACTTTCCATTGTATAATTCCATCTGTCTGTGATGGCAGATGTTTTTATGCATAATCTGTACTGAAAAGGTCAAAGTCCAGCATTCTTTAGAAGAAATCAATTACATATAAAAGGCAGAGATCAAATATGAACTTAATTTTAACATTTTAACAACTTCCACCAAAATCATCAGTTAGGCTTAATCTTGTTTTAAAATCTATTTTTAATGGAGGCAAGTTATTTAGCATGTATATTTTCTGCTATTATTGGAAAATTACATCTGTAAGTAGCTGTAAGTAATTTTTTTTTTTTTCATTTTATCCTTATGTCTTTGCCTTTGGGAATGGATCCAGTTAAAAATGTTTAGAAAAAGTTACTCTTTTTGCACTGTGGGAAGTTTCAGAAGCATACCCTGGGAATGAGTAAAGAACAGCTAATACTGTGCTTACAGCAATGCTCATATTCAGATCAGCATGTCATAGACTCCATGCTACAACAGTTTTCCTCCAGGCAACTATTTTACTGTCTTTTATAGTTACATAGATAACATGATAAAGATCTCCACAGGAAACTGAAGAAAATGAGAAATGTTTCTGTAAGACCATAATCGGGTACAGTGATCTTTTTCCCCCCAGATATTGATACATGCACATACTGGCCTTCTATTTCTGTCCACATTCTTTTATTTATTTTATTCTTTTAATATGTTATATTCTTTTATTTATTTTATACTCCTGTCCATTCAGATATGTGTTATCTGACAGTCTGTTCAGATTTCCCTCATTGAAAATAAATGTAAACTTATTTAAAACTAGAAAGTGCAGTTATGTTGTCAAGCACATATGTAGTATCTCATGTACTTTTGGGATGGTTATTTTTACTTCTTCTGTTATTTTTCCTGAAATTGCTTCTATATGCTTTATTTTCTAAACTTCTCTAGTGTGTTTATTTCTTCATCTGAACAAACAAACAAACAAACAAAAAAAGAAAGAGAGCAACATAGAGCTTGATTGCTTTCCCCCCTTAAAACTGCATGGAAAAAGAAGCATTTTCCACTTTGTGCCTACCAAAATAAATGAGTAAATGTTAAATATGTAAATTATTATTTTACATAGCATTCTGCCAGTCAACTGTTCTTTAATTGGAGCTTATCATTAAAATGGATGGCCTTCCTCAATAAAGTGTAGCAAATTTATGTGAATTGGTGCAGCAGAAACCATGGCACATCACTGAGGACTTGCACGTTTGTGACTGTTTCTGTGATGCTGTGCCATCTTTATTAGAATAGTACCTGGATGCTTCCACAGTGTAGGTCCTTGTTCAGCATACACCACATTTAAATCAAAAAGTACCAGTTAATATAACATATCCAAAAATATACTACTTAGCAGATTTAATGAACATGTATTTTAATATAGTTTGAAGTAATTAGACTTTTTCTTTGAAATGTTTGGTGGCTGAGTTTTAAGCTGAAGTTTGACACAGTTGCTTTACATAGGGTAAATGCTACTAGGGTATAATTGAAGTACAATTGAGTTGTCTTACACATTTAATTAGTTTTTTTTTTAATTTCAAAACTTTGTTATCTGACTTTAGAAGAGATGACTTAGTGATGCATTGGAAGCACAATGGGATTGAGAATTAAGCTAGAAGTAGCTTATATATTTAAAGAACATATAAAAATATTGAATATTTATTTTGCATTTAAGAGGCTTATGAAAATGCTAGAGATCAGTCCGTTTAAGCCACAGAAAAACATAATGTTGTTCTCAGATGTCTCTTCAGAAGGGAGAGACAGAGCAAGATGCCTATATGAGTACTTCCAAAAAGTGCTATTTTTAGTTTTGTAATGGTTGAGCTTGTGGTTCTCTGACATTATAATTGGGGACTATGAGTTCTTTTAGTGAAAAAACTGGATATTTTAAATGCTTTCTATATCTGTTGCTTTATAAGGTCACCGAAACTAGAACAGAGAGAACTTGATAATGGTTACCTTTCCATATCTTAATTTTTTTTTGCTGTTTTTCCCTGTGGTATAATAAGAATTTTACTTAAAGTAGTGAATTCATGTCAGACCTGTACTCTTTTCAGAAGGGCCTGTCCTGACATTCTCTTTGTGCTTGGGGAACATACCTGTGCTGAACAGTAATTGGAACCATTGAAAGATATTCCTTAAAAGTTATATTGTATTTTCTGGGAGAAAAAAATTGTCATTCTAACTGATGATCCATCTGTACTAGAACAATCAGAATGTAGTTTTTCCAAAATATTATTGCTGGAGTGTCTTTGTTGTCCAGGTTGCTTCATTCAGCCTAGCTTCACAAACTGGTGTGGTTTTCTGACTGCTTGTTGCAGGTAGTTCAGTCACAGAATGAAAAATCTTTTGCTGTGTGTTTAAAGTTTTATTTCAGCGAATGTTATACTTTCACAGTTTAGAGGTGTGCATTCTGAGGCCATCCTTTTAAGACCGAATTATAGCTAATACTGAGAAACAAGATTTTTTTTTTTTTCTGATATGATTGATCTGATTTATTTTAGGTTACTAGTTCAGAGCAAGTCAGGTAATACTCCAAGACTCCTTGTTCTTCTGTGTTGGCTGTGAGGGGAGGTGAAGATACCCCACCTTCGAAGGTTACGTGTATCTTCAGCTTTTTTGTTGGTTTAAATCCTGCTGTGAGAATATAGTGTGAAATCATAGATTTTGTAAGAGAAGGACAAAAAAGGAGGTAAGATAAGAAAGATGAGAAAGAGAAGATAAAAAGTCTTTTTCATTTGTTATCTTTTCATACCCACCTGTAGAAGGGTTATTGTGTTGTGCTGAGGTTTATAGCTTCCTTTTTGTTCAGAAATGTGATAGCAGTATCATGAAAAGAAAAGGTGCTCTAAGGCAGGAAATTTGCAAAGGAACACATTATCTAAGTAGTTGTAATCTCATTCTTTCAGCAGATGTTTAGTGGAGGAGGGTCTGAAGACTGCTTCATTCAAAGGGAAGTTCAGTACACATTTGTGTTTTATATAAATATGAGGAAGTCTTGTTCATTTTTGTTTTTTCTATAGACATAGTGAAGCAGAGAGGGAATGAATTACTTCTTTTTTTTTCATCTAAAATATTAAAAAGAAACTTAAAAATATTAATGAGACTTTTTTTTTTTTCCACCGGGGCACTGGTTTATGAATATCTAATCAACTGTATAACTGTAAGACTTCTTTATGAGTTAACATGTATAAGATCTACCAAAGAATTTGTTTCTGCTGTAAAGGGTACATCATTAATTTTCTTTTCTTTCTGGGGAAGATCTTTTTTCTAAATTCACATGAATCTTCATCCTTAATTTCAGTTTTTGAACTGTTAAAAAAGGCTTCTGTTCTAAAAATTGTGAGGTTTCTTGTTTAAAAATCTCAAGGTACATCAGGTTGGAGGTAGATAGATAAAGACTTGATTTTTTTACAGGTTCATATGAAATTTGTCATCTTAAATCAACCATTTTTTGTCCATTTTAAGTCTACTAGTTTTCTGTCTTTCTCTAGATCTTTTGTGCACTCCTAGTAATTTTTCTGTTAGGGAACTTAGTAAACAACATGTTGATGCTTCTTTGTTACTTTTTCTGGACTTTTGGGGACTCTTGTATTTTTTTGAGCTGCAAAACAGGCATTTCAGTTTGGATTAATTTTGCCAAATGTACATCACCTTAGCTACTTCACTAATCTGTTTCTTCATTGCTAGATATTTTGGTTCTTCTACTGATGCTGGCCTGTTTGCCTTCCTTCAATCCTTTCTTGTTATTTCCCTTGTATTTAAGCACCTTTACCATGAAAATACTTTTATGTTATGCTGGGCTCTTCTCTTAATATGTTTTTTTGTGGAGGGATTAGATTTAATGAGTGAAATGAAGCCAAGTTTGTTCTAGAAACTCTTTAATGAGAAGGGTCTAATAGAGTAAGTGATGGGACCTGAGCATCAGGGAGCATCATCTCCACTTACTGCCTATGTTACCCCCATTTTTCAAGAAGCATTGATAGAATTTTCTGTCCGTTGTGGGGGATCTGCCCTCCTTTTAACTGGGAGGAATACTCTGCTGACACTGGGGAAGAATGTTCTTCCTCCTCACAAAAGGATCTGTAAAAAAAAATTAGCTGTTGCAGTCTGCTGCTCACTCTTCATTGTTTTGCAAGGCAGTTATATCTGAGTTTATTATACAGCATATTTGAAATATGGTGAATACTTGTTTATTTGGGTTTGTAAAACTGCATCCCAATGCAAAGGTGGCATTCCTTTAACAACCAGTAAATGACTACTGGTATGTTGTTTACAACCCTGCCACCTCTGAGTTCATCCTGTGCTGTTATTTTATGGAGTCTATGCTGCAATCCCCTGTTTTATTTACCAGATTTCCCTGGTAAGTAAATATCTTAACTGACGCTTTATTAACACAACATAATCTTCTTGTCCTACAGCCATTAATATTTCACAATCCAAACCCAGTGATCCTTTAGAAGGTGCACATCCAGATACAGACACCAATTCAAAGAAGAATGCTTTGGTAACACCTTGCTGGTAGTGTCTATTAGTGGTGGTAAAATCACTGGTACATTAACATTATTTTAAAATGTATGTAATGATAATTGTTGTTATCAATTGACAAATAAGTGCTTTAAGGTAGCATAATCAAATGTGATGACCTAAGGATGTACTTAGGCATCTGTAACTACATACTGAAAAGCTATAAAATAGGTAATAGAGGAGTTTTAAGACACTCTATATTCTTGGTATTCTACGCTACCTTGCAGTTGTGTAATGGAGCAAACTCCTTTTTTGGTGTCCTATGCGCTGTTTGGGGAGAATTAAACACCTCTCTCTTCTGCACCACCCTCTCACTGAGAATAAACCAGGGCTGGGACAGATGCTTCTTTGATACTCATCTTCCTACACTAAGACACTGTGAGCTGCTGCAAGAAGGAAGCTACAGCATTTTCTCAGAGCATTCACAGTTCATGTTAAACTCTTCCGGAGCTGTATGGGAGCTTTGGGAGTTGGGTGGCAACACAGCACACATTCTGTGTTCTTTTCAAAATGGATTGATTCAGATGCTGTGCTTTAAAAAGATGGTGTAGCTTGGGTGGTGAAGTTTTGGTTTGTGTTGAAATGTGAATTTATTTTAACATGCTTGTGTGAAATACAGTTTCCATGAATCCTGAGATCATTGGGGTTCTGTGCTTTTCCAGTGTTGAGAATCATGTGTTTTTTGGGGGTGGAGGGTGGGAATCATTTGTTTCCTTTTGTCTGATTTCCTTCTAATTCGAAATGCTTGCCTGACAAACAAATCCTCCCTGAAAAGTTGTAGTCCACTTTCTAAATAAATTTCAGTGGTTTTCTAAAAGGTGTTTTTCAGGGCTTTTTCTTAAGTGAGGATTGGCAACATATTTGCACTTTCTGTGCATTGATGCAAACATAGTCATCTTCTTCAGAGATTGTTCATATTTAGCTTGAGGGCTCTCAAAGTGCTTCTGATCTTCTTTCAGGTGTGAAATGTTTAGAATAAAGTAATTTATTATATATTAATTCTGGTTAACCAGGCATGATTTGAGATTTTCACAGTCTGCAAGAAATTAAGTATTCATTAACATTTAAAGCCATTAGATGACACAGTTGAGCAATAAATGATTCATTTAGTCCCTGTTAAAGTAAATGTGCATTGAAGTTTCTGACTAGAAGATAAGTGGTGGCTGTCTTTGTTTTCAATTATTTTCCTCATCCTTGCTTTATTTATTCTGTGCACTTCATTGACTTGTCTTTCTCTCTCTTTTGCTGAAACAGAAGAAGAAGAAGTGGAAAATTTTGATGTTTCCAGTCTGGCTGAAGAAGTGCTACAGAACATAGAAGCTGACAGTTACTGGTGCATGAGCAAGCTGCTTGATGGCATTCAGGTAAATTGATTTTTCCTGTCTGTAAGTAGTGGAGTTAACCAGTTAATGTCATGGCTTTGAACAACTTGAAGGTTGTTGAGAAAGAGCACATCTATGAAAAACAGGAGAGAAGTTGATTTTTCCCACTGGAGAAATCTACTGCTAGTTTGGCATAGAAAGGAAAAAATTGTGGAACTTCTTTTCATCAAAATGTCTGCAAGTTTCACTGTGGTATGATGTTCTAGATCAGAGCTGAAATCTCCAGTTCCAGAGGCATATTTTGTACCTCAGTCACCAAGCATAAAGAATATTTGCTCAAGATCTCACTGAGGTGATAAAAAGCTGGTTTACCTATTAATTTTTAAGTCATTAATATAACAACTTATAGGTGATTGCTGTCTTAATAGTTCCTGAAATTATCTTCATATTTTTAAAATATCAATTTAAAACTTGATACTTATGCTATGTCACTGATTTTTTTCTATGTGGAGAAGCTATAAATGCAGGCACAATTTTCTGTTAAATGCAGCAAGTTACAGTCTGATAATGGTGGATTTGTGTAGATGTTTGCATTTGTCAACATATAAGTTTATGTAGATTAGAAGTACCTACAACATTCTTTCCTATGACTAATACTTTAATATGAATGTTTCATGGGCTAAAGCATATTGGTTAAGGCACATTGTGAATTGAAACTTGTAACAGAGTTCATGTTTGACAAAATTGTTATAAAATTGAATCAACAACAGAAGTCTTTCACTTTTTTGAAGGCATATTAATTGTATTTTTGCTGGTTAAAGGTCAAATAGCTTAATGTTTTGTGTAGCACTGTTGAAATGCAAAGTCATTTCCAATGTTGAGTGCTGCAAAAAATGCTTTTTACCTTATTTTGATGTCTCAGAACAACTAAATTTTAAAATACTTGATCACATTAAAAATATGTGAGAAGTTATTACAAAGAAAAAAGTGAGAACTTGAAATCTACTGGAAAGGAAGAAAGCCAGTTAAAGAAATGCAAGCCCTCCAACTGTTTTACCTGTTTCTGGAACATTGTCTGTCACTGGCCTGCTGCTCTATTTTTTTTCTAGGAATGAAGGTTCAGAGATTAGGTCATTTGTCCTTAAAATTCTGTTTTAATACAAAACCATCAAGTACTGATAAACAAAATATGGAAACTAATTGTAATGGAATTAAACTGCATCGATGAAAATTTAAGCTGTTACATAAATGGAATGGTACTGGATGTATTCAAGGATGCACTCATCTATCAAAAGCAAGCTTGAAGGATTATGCTAGTGGTGTGACTAATGATGTTACAGTTAATTCAGTGCAGCTGCAGAGTGCTGCTGAAATGGAAGGATTTCTTGTTTTTCTTCTTCTCTTCTCTTGTTTTGTTTCTTTTCTGTGATGATACCACTTTACTTGCCAGATAAAACACTCATGTAGTTGCAGGTTGAAATGGTTGGGAAAAATAACCCTGCAGAGAAGGACTTGGGGATACTGGTGGACAAAAAATTGGACATGACCAGCAGTGTGCACTTGCAGTCCAGACAGCCAAATGTATCCTGGGCTGCATCAGAGAGGCCACCTGGTCAAGGCAGGTGATTCTGCCCATCTGTTCTGCTCTTTTGAGACCTGACCCTGGAGTACTGCATCCGTTTCAGGGATCCACAGGACAGCACAGATGTGGACCTATTGGAATGGGTCCAGAGGAGGGCCATGAAGATGATCAGAGGGCTGGAGCACCTCTCTGAGAAAGTTGGGATTGTTTAGTCTGGAGAAGAGAAGGCTCCAGGAAGACATTATTATAACCTTTCAGTACTTAAAGGGGGCTTTTAAGAAAACTGGAGAGAGACTGTTTGCCAGAGCCTGTAGTGTTAGGATAAGGGGTGACATTTCAAACTGAAAGAGAGTAGATTTAGATTGGACATAAGGAGTACATTTTTTACAATGAGGGAGCCCAAAGGAGTTGTGGATATCCCTTTTTTGGAACGGTGTTCAAGGTCAGGTCTGATGTGGCTTCAAGCCACCTGATTCAGCTGAAACTGTCCCTGTCAGTGACAGGAGGTTTGGACTAGATGAACTTTAAAGATTCCCAGTAGATTCACTTTATGATCCTATGGCTCCAGCTGACTTGTGTTCTGGATGCACAGTCTCTGAAAATATGGCGTAAGAGGCTCATGTGTGACTAGTGATAGTGTTGTCTGAGATGTCTGAATAAACTGAATAAAAATACAGGCATTTTAGAGTAGAGGAATATGTGATGTGGTAATAACTGCAATCAAAGAATCTCTGCAGACTGTTTCCATAATTTTATTCTTCAGTATAAGCTTCCATTTGATGTTACCCTATCAGTATTGGATAAGTTTAGAGTGTACTTTGATATCAATTAGGGTCATTTTATGAAATATTTGACTAATATGGACTAGATACATTTTTTTGTGTGTTTGTCTTTTCAGTGTATAAGAGTGTAATGGAAGAATGATTGTATCCCTTTATTATTCTTAACAGAAAACTCATTTATCTTTCCAGCCCATCTTGACTGTCTCGTTTTCTTGATTCCAGAATTGTCAAAGGTGTTATTAAGAGATATGTATTTCTTGATAAGTTTTGCTATACATAGTATCTACTATTTCTCTGTTCCTCACTCATCTTACTTCCCTCCCTTATGTATCTAATGTGACTCTGTGTATATTTATTATAAGAACACATCTTTGAACCACAGAGACCTATGGAATAAAGGATAAGAGTTGGCATTGAGCATCAGGACAGTCACTTCCAGAGATGTATACAGTTCTTAGCCAAGAGAAGATATAAAAAACTTGATCAAATCATCTGTTGCTTTAGCAGATTTACTTGTGCTGTTTTTTTGTGATCAGGGAGTTTCTGTGTGTTTGACTCTAGTTAGAGAGTTTTGCAGAACTTGTCCATTGCTTAATGTTTGATATTGCATGATAGTTTAATCTATTTTGTGCTTTTAGATTACTTTGCATCTTCTTTTCTGTTGGTTGTCTCTAGTTATAGGTTCCTAAGTGACTGCAACCTTCTGCTCAAAGCAGGGTCAGCTGTGAAGTCAGATCAAGTTTCTCAGGGCTTTGTCCAGTTGGGTCCTGGAACCTCTAAGGATGGAGACTACACAGTCTCTGTGGGTTAACCTGTTCCAATGTTTGCTTGTCCTCATGTTGAAGTTTTTTCCCAATGGCTGGATGGAAGAGCTTTTGTTTGTTTATGCTGCTTGTCTCTTATCTTCTCACTATGCACCACTATTGAAAATGGAGCTCTGTCATCTTGATAATATAGGTTTTATCAGGCTGCTACTATGTGCTTCTGAAGCCTCCCTTTCTTCAGGCTGAACAACCCAGCCTCTCCCAGAGCATGTGCTCCATACCTCTGAGCATCTTGGTGTCTTTTTGCTCTTGCTCCAGTTCATTCACATTTTCGTTGCACTGAGGTCCCTAAAACCAGATGTGGTATTCTAGATGTGGTCCTAAAATAGAAGAAACTATTTTCAAGCATTACAAGGATAATCTGAACAGTAAAGGTGATTGAACTCTGGAACTGTTTGGCCCAAACAGGTTATAGAGTCCTTCATCCTTGGAGTTCAAAACCTGACTTCACATGGCCTTGAGCCACTTGCTCCAAGTGACTCTGCTTTGGGCAGGGCTTGGACTTAGATGGCCTCCAGAGGTCTCTGCCAGCCTCTGTGATTTGACAGTGAGTTCTGAGTGGGGATAATCCCTTCATCCAGTGGGCCAGGAGGCTGCTGGCCAGCTTTGCTGCCAGGGCTTGCCACTGACTTATTCTGAGCTTGCTGTCTGTTGAGACTTAAGCTTGTTTTCCATAGAACTTGTCTGCAGCCTGTGTTCTCTTGCAAAATGTGCTGATTTATGCGGATTTATAAAAACCTGTTTCTGAGGGTGTGTGTGGCCGTATGCAAAATATATCTTCCATGCTCATGATAAAACTGGTTGTCTTTAGAACGCTTGCAAACTGTAGATGATGCATTAACATTTTTGCATTTTCACCTGTGGCTGTGCAGATGGGAAAACTAAAATTATCCCCTGAGTATTTTTTCCATTTAATTAACTAGACTTTCCCATATATCCATTGTAATTAACTTTTTTTTTATTACTAAATGGTCCTTTATAACACTTTTCTCAATAGAGTCTCGTTAACATTCAAGTAAAAAGTTCACATTGATCTGTGCCACCTGAAAATGTAATGTTCATGTATAAAATAGAGTGTAACTCTTCATTTTAAGTTAAAGTATAATGGTAATAAAATAACCAAAGAGGAAATATATGCATTGCATAATGATCTAACCAGATGTGTAAAAATAGCACTAAAATATTAATATCATTATTTATCATGGCCTAGTAATTTTTTGAATAAAAGGGAGATAATTCATTCCCAGGGACTGGAGTGTGCTGAGGTACATATTAGTTATTTCTATGGCTGATCAAATAGCAAGATTTATGATCATTGAAGGGAATCCTACAAAGTTCTTACTCACTCCTGAGTTAAGGAAAGTTGTTGCTAAGGGGTGCCTGAAGTCTGGATGGATGGATGGATGGATGGATGGATGGATGGATGGATGGATGGATGGATGGATGGATAGATGGAATGCTGCTTGGAAAGCCTTTCAGAGATCTGCTGGAACTGATACATAACATGAACATGCATTTCAAATATTGAGAAGTATGTGTAGAAAGAACTCTTCTGAAAATTCTTCATAGGACCTTCCAAAGGTTTATTTTAATGGAAAAATAGGTCAAGTATAGCTTTCTTTGTACCTTTTCATTAGCTGAATGGAGAAAGTAGTCTTTCATCCTGGCTTCCTCAGCTGAACATAGCACAGAAAATGAGGTATGTTAGGGAAAATGGGATATTTGATATAATGATCTGACAAGCAGTCTTCAGTCTCCACTAACGTCATATAGCTGATGCTGAAAGACAGCACTGCAGTTGTGCTCCAGTTCCTGTACAAACAGATCCTAATGCCAGTCAGAAATGTATTCTTGAGAAATGTGGAAGCCTTGTCAGGGATTGTCAGAAATGCTAGCAGCAGTTACTTCTGTGTGTTGTTCTCTTCCACGCTTCAACTGCATATTCATGCTCTGTGTCTGTCCCTGCAGCTCCTATTGCTATAACTGCATCTGTGAGTCAGAACTTCTCTATGGTGATAAATGTTTAGCAGTTTCCAGAAATCCAGACTGTTCATTTTATGCTAGTGTCTTGTCTTAGTTGGATCCTGAGATTGACAAAACATGGTAGTTTTTTTTTCTTGAAGGTGTGACTATTCCAAGGCAATGGTTTGCTTGATCAGAATTATGTTCTAAAACACTTACAAAAATAACAGCTCTTTGGAAAGTGATGAATATGAGATATTTCGTGAGAAATAGGTTCTATAATCGAGGCAGGAATTTGTGTCTGATCAGCATCCTGGAGTGACTTTTCTTCTGATGAGAAATGGACAACTTCACCATTTTTAGTAATCACTTATCAAATGATACTGCATAAGTGGTATTTTTCCATTACTCTATCTGCATATCATAAATGAGACTCAAATCTTCTGAAACATAAGACTGGCTACAATAGGTACTTCTATCCAGAATCCTTTCTGTATTTGTGCTCAGATATCTGGTTCTATTTCTCTTAATAATCTGTTGGAGCAAATACTGCTTTATGGCATTTTAGACTTTCAGTGAAGGAAAAGAAAATTCAAAGAAGAGCAAGAGTTTAGAAATTATTCTTTGAGCAAATTTTACCTTTCTCAGTTAAAAAAAATTCTAGTATCTTACTTAGTCACCAGAGGACTTATATTCCTCCCCATCAGTTTGAGAAGATTGAGTGCATCACTAGGATGCTGTGCATCAGGATGCCTAGTAAGAATTTCAGGGTCAATTGCTAATTCTGCTCAGTTTAATATGTATCTGTGATTTTCTCCTATTAGGGTCTCTGGTAATGGGTAAACAAGAAGGCCAGTGCTCAAAACTGCTTGGGTATTGGGTGGAATGAAATGGGGTGGATATGACACTAGATTTTGAAAATGATTTGAAGAGGATTCACGGGAGCACAGACAATTAGACACACGCATCAGGGAAGTTTGGAGAAAGTGTAGGATTAGCAGAATTAATGGTTAAAAGACAAAACCCTATATTATTTAATATTTTCTAGAGCCCCTGTAAAGCAGCACAAAGCTTGCAGCTTTTGGAAGGAATCAGTGAGCCTGTGAACAACTGTTTGGTTTAATTGTATTTCCAAGGTGCATTTTGATGAAGTCCTTTTTACCAGAAGTTCATAAAAAAAGCTAAGCATATATGGTAGAAACATTGCCTGTTATCACATAGGGAGGAGAAGGGTTTATGTAAGTAGTCCTTGAGAGAAAACATCACTTTGCTACTTTTAAAACCTAAAATGTGCTTGTGCTTAGTATGCTCTATGCTGTTCTAATCCCTTTTGTCTGTCTCATTTTGAAATGATGGCTTCAAAGTTAAAAAAACAATAATGGAGCAAGATAAGTGTGATCAAAGGCATGGAACAGTTTTTGGATGATGGATTATGTTCTCCAGCTTGGATGACTTAGCTAAGTGGAGGAATGTAATA
The DNA here is from genome assembly GCF_022539395.1 of Myiozetetes cayanensis. Lineage (NCBI taxonomy): Eukaryota > Metazoa > Chordata > Aves > Passeriformes > Tyrannidae > Myiozetetes > Myiozetetes cayanensis. The sequence goes on from NW_026087521.1 coordinate 15,651,394, forward strand.
GAAGTTTTTAAAATGATGAGCTGCATGAAGAAGGTGTATAGGGAGTAGTTGCTTTCCATCTCATCTAATGCAAGACCTAGATAGTATCTTGTAATTCTGCTGAGTGATAGTCTTAAATAAAAAGAGTAATTGGGTAGCTAAGCTGCTGGACTACTTGTCAAAGGATGAAAAGCATTTTACGCGGGTTTAGAACCTGAACAATTTGAAGTTTTGTTGACGGAAAATCTTTAAACAACTTTAATTATGAAGATACTGCTCTGAGTTAAAGAAGTCTCAGGACTGCAAACTGGAAACTGCAGGAATGCTGCAAATATATCACCTACAGGCTTATTTTGCTCCTACCATCCCCTATAGTCATTCACTGCTGACTGCACTTAAAAGGGAGAAGCCAAGGTGGTTCTTTCATTTGGCCCAGTAGCCAGTTTTAAGTTTGTAGTGATAAGCTTTGGTTAGTATTTCAGGTAATAGAAAATTGAGGGCAGCAGTAGGATTTGTGCTGAAGGCTGTAGTTTTTCTTAAGGACAAGTGTCATCAGAAACTCTTAAGGAGCCTGTGTCTCTTTGGAAGCTAATAATGCAGTTTTCCAACCTGTCACTAAGATTAAAATTTTCAGGAATACAACAAATCTGTTTGTAATCTATAGATGAAATATATTGTGTTATCAGTATGCTTCAGCATAAAAATATTTTATCTTCTACCTAAAATTTACAGCATCAGTTTTTGGGATTGTAGGTGTCCATATTTATGATTTCTAGCTCTTATCCAGATTTGAAGTGTTGTCTGGCCTGTGCCAGAATCCAAAAATATACCTTGAGCACTTCTGTTATTGCTACTTGAACAGTTTCTGTAATTTATAATAAATCCACTTGTATAAAACTAGGTTTGATTGCACAGCCCAGTAGAAGGTTGGAGTACTTACCTTTTAATAAACTGTTGCTTTTTTCATCTGTTTATGTAAGAATAAGTAAGATACTGTTTTGCATTTAAAAAAATTTACTGCAATGTTTTGTAAATCTCTTTCTTAGTACTTAAATAATTTTACATTTTCAAAAGACAGGTTTAATAATTACAAAGGTTGAAAGAGCTTTTCTTTTAAAGGAAGTATCTTGGAGTAATTACAGAACATGCTATGGAATATGTGCTAACAGCAGAGTCCAGCACACTTGTGTTTGTTCTTGGGCATGCACACTCTCTTCTTCCTGAACTGTATTTAAGAGGGAATTTACATTATAATCTTGATCTCCAAGAAACATTTTCGCTAAACTGTGCCTAGCATTGATAGTGTTAATATATGTGCTGCCTATCATCAACCAGTGTCATGTGTCCCTCCCTCCTCCCCCTACCCTTTCACATAACTTTGAGAGCAGGGTGAACTGAGATTTTTGAAAGGATTTTAGTTATAGAATTTGGAAATATATGAATGAAATACTTAAATGAGTTAAAAAAATAAAATTCATAAGATCCCTTTCTGACATAATGAGATAAGAAAAAAAGCTTTATTTCTTTCAGTTGTCATTTGCTCATGTGATACTCTGCTTGAACATACCTAAATTGGGGTACAGGAATTCTTTATACATCAGTAGAGAAAAATAGACATCTGTGTCTGATGCTTAATACGTGCTTTATATTTAAAAGCTCTGTTTGATTGATAAAACCTCGTTAAAAATGAACAAACAACACATGAAGACTTTGTGTCAAACCATTCCACTTGCTTCTATAAATGGTGCTGATATTTCCATCAGTCCATTGTTGGTGAACAGTGTGTGTGACCTGAAAAGATGGAGACGCATTGTGCCTATACCTCTGCTTGGCTGCATTCATTACGTCAAATTATTGACAGTGGTTCTTCTTTTAGTTTGGCTGGTTCTGTTTCTCCTCCATGATGATGTAAAAAGTTGTTTTCCTTTCTTCTTCAGCTTTCTTCTTCTTTTAAAATTATCCCATTGTCACCTATTTAAAGGAAAAGCTAACACCTCCAACGTCTCCCTCCCTTCCTCTCTCTCTTACTCCCTCTCTTCTCCCCTCTTTCCACCTTCTTCCTCCTGCTCTCTTTTTGTAAGTACAGGAGGATTGTCCCAGTTAAATTTGTTCTGTGCATTTTTTCAAGTTTCTTCCATTTAGAGTTTCTCTACCCTTAAAAAAATGTAAGAGGTTACCTAATACTTTTAATAATGTTTAGTGAAGTCTATGAACTATTTTATTATAAATTATATTGACTATGTTTTGAGAAGAAGTCTTACCAGATCTAGTTGTAGTTGCAGGGCAGTGAGGTGGTTATACAGAATAAGTACAGACTGCTAACACAAAAATTTGAAGCTGAAGCAAGTTTTGTTCTCTTGTGACATTATAAAGTCTTAACCTTCTGTATTGTAAGGTGAAACTAATTATGTGTCAGGGTTTGAACTAGATATTATAACCATTTGGCTGTGAAGTAGGTTAACACAGTTCACTGAAAGTGTGTTGGAAGCCATCTGAGTAGAACATTGAGGAATTTAGATATTGCACACCAGTGTATGATTTTTTAATGTTTATCATGGATTCTGTTGCGTACTTATGCATACTTTGTCATATGTGAATGCTTACTTGAAAGTGTCAAGAACAGTGTTTAAAAATAACAGATATTTTATGTGAAGTTTCTGCTACAAGATCTGTTGAGGCAAGGCAATCCTGTTCTCAGTTACTTATGGCTTTTTTCAGTTTGTCTTTTGCTTACTGGCGATGGTCACAGCTACACAAGGAATAAATGAGGAAATACAGCAACAATTTGTAGGATGAGTAATGAAAAGGGGATCCACAACTGTGAAGGGGAATAGGTAGGAGAGTTAAATTCTGGACTTCTTTTTTTTTCTGTGAAAGTTAGCAGAGAACTTAAGTGGCAAGGTTTTTATAGCAGGGGAACTACAGTGGTGTCTTCTGTGAAAGAGGACCTATGTCACACAGAACCAGTTCCAGCCACCTCCCAGATGGACCAAAACTGAGCCCATTGGTGATGAAGGTGGTGCCTCTGTGGTAATGTATTTAAGAAGGGGTAAAAACCACTGCGCAATAATGAGAGAGGAGTGAGAAAATATGAGAGGAAATAGCCCTTCAGACATCCAGGTCAGTGAAGAAGGAGGGGGTGGAGGTGCTCCAGGCACCAGAGCAGCACCCTATGCAGGCCCTGATGAAGACCGTGGTGAGATAGCTGTGCCCCTACAGCCCATGGAGGTCCATTGTGGAGCAGAGATCCACTTGTAGCCCCCGTGGAGGACCCCATGCTGAAGCAGGGGGAGGTGCCTTGATGGAAGCTGCAGCCTGTGGAGAGGAGCCCTCACAGGAGCAGGTTTTCTGGCAGGACACATGGCTCATGGGGAGCAGCGAGATGAAGTGTTGGGAACTGACCACAGCATGTTCCCCGTTCCCCTGCAGCAGTTGGTGAGGAGGAGATAGAAGAGTTGGGAGGCAAGTTGAGTCAAATTTCAAAGCTGGTATCGCCAATTAAATTGAATGGTAGAGGAATTAAAATCTTAGCCACTGTACTTTGATGTTGCCCTGAGCAATAGTTCATGAATTTCGTGAGTTTAATGTTTTTTCTATAACCTTGTTACTAGCTTTTTATTCTACCTATAAGCACAAAAGGGGCAAGGATAGTAGATAACAGAATACCTTTTATGTTTAAAAAGTCCTCACAATTTCACAAACTTCAGAAAGTCAACTACAAGTGTCATAGGAGGGGATATGTGGAACACAGTTTAATTAGATGAGAGGACTGGGGGAGCCAGTAAAGATCTTTGCAGTTAGATGAGTCAGCGCAAATAGAAGAGGGACTCCCAGCTGTGTTAATTTGCAGCTGAAATAATGAACAGAAAAATAAATAAGCAAAAGATCAAATGTAGTGAAAAGTAAACCTACCTGTTTTCAAATCAAGATGGCAGTTTTGGGTTGCATTTCCAGGTGTGTATGGAGTAAATTAGGCTTTGAGAGAGAAAACAGTTTGAGATTCATAGATCACAGTTGAGAGTTGCACTGTCTGGGGAGACACTAATGATCGAAGCGCTGGTGTTTTAACTCTGTGTTGACTTTCAGTGTTAAATATGTGAAGATACTTTTACAGAGGATCGGTTACAGAGGAAATAATACAGAGGAAAATGAGTACCATGTTGCTGTACTTTGAGTGCAGTACAACTTCTAGAAACACCAGTTAACTTTCTTTAAATAAATAGAAGGGCATATGAACATTTGGGAAAAAAAAGCGAATACAGTTTTTGTGTTACAGTAGGTTCTGTAAAGAAAATTATAATGATGCTGTGTCCTGGATATTATACTTGACTAATACAAGAGTGTGTCTGCCTTGTATAAAAGGCAGTTTTCCCATGCATGTGGTAGTTTCTTTTCCCCAAAATGGGATTATAATAGATTTGAATTCTGTGTGAGTCTTTCCATTCTTTCAATTTTGGGGCTTTATTGCACTACAGAGGATGCTTATGTTTTGTGTGACAAACAACGCCAGCAAGATGAAATGGATACCTATTTTACTTGGTGACTCTTGTGGAAAATTCAAAAATTCAGAGAATTATTCTTGTTTCCTTGTCTGCATTGTTTTGGTTTATACTTTAATTTCTGATATTAATTACTGTGAGAGGACCACTGCTAGAAAATTTTGCTATAGTTTTTAAAATAGCTACTGCTGTAGTCAGTTACAAGTGATGAGAGCAATAGTAGACTTTTTGATACTGTAAATCACTTGTTGGTTGATGCACTGTAACAATTATTAGCGTATCATTTTACCTTGGGAACTTTTAGGCTTCATAGTTCATGCTAGTTATATAGAATTTGAAGATTAAATTGCAATTCAGTTTCATAAAACAAATCAAAAGAAAAAATCATATAAATACAGTCAAGAAAGTCAGTAAGGCTTTTTTTCAAAAATAGAAAAATGTGTCAGGATACATAAAAATGAACTGATAATCATGCCTTTTGAAATCAAGCCAAGAAAAATTAATATTTCAGTGTCAGTGAAAATCTTTTTAAGCTGACTTTTGGTTAGTTACTCAGCTCTCCAATTGATAAAGGATTTACTCAAACAATAGCAGTTGAGATGGCAAATGCTTTAACCTGATTTTCTGTGTAAGTAGTGGTTACACAAAATAAGTCTACATAGCAACTTTCTTTTAAAATATGTATGGGTAATTTTCTTTTCTTAAATCTCTCAAGAACCACAGCAAAACCATACAAAAATGAGTTGAATGAAGGGATTCTCAGTTAAATATTCAGAAACATAGCTGTATATTTAAATAATGTAATAATTTAAGAAGGTTGATCACTTTGGGGTTCAAGCAGAGATATCTTTCTTGTTCTCTAGTCTATATTATAGAGCTGCAATCCAAAAATTAAAAATCCATTTAGAGTAATACATTCGGACAAATATATGCAAATATAATGCCATTTTAGTTATATAGGTTGTGTGTTAGATTTTGATGCATGACATTAGCTGTAATCTTGGGTTCAGAACAGCTTTGACTACATTAAAACAGACTTTTGATTTCTTATGCTTCTTGAAATTATTTTTCCGCACTTCTAAAGATCAAATTATTTTCCTGTCTCTGATTATGGTCTAAATTTTCATGCTTCCTACATTATTTGGGTTACAATTGTAAATTTATGAGAAAAAAAGTCACCTTAAAAAAACTCTAGCATGGCACATTTTGGCATGTAAGATGAGAGCCTTTCAAAGCTACTTGGACTTGTGCAATAAAGCTGTAGCTTCAGTAGATTAGCAAGTAGAGAGCAATTGTTGCAGGCATAGCTATAGGGTATATACTGTTAGAGATGGGGACTTACAGGACTATCCATTGTGATGATTCACTATTCTACTGTAGAAGCAGACCTAAGAAATGTAGAAGCAAAACAGAAAGACTATAAGAAAACATAGAAAAATGCATGGATTTAGATAAGTAATTGAAAGAAATGAAACTTTTTTTCTTTTCTACAACTAATACTTGCGTATGGTCTCCTCTTCAGGATAACTACACATTTGCACAGCCAGGAATTCAGAAGAAAGTGAAAATGTTGGAAGAACTTGTTAGTCGGATTGATGGTAAGTCTTAAAGGCTCAGCTTATTTCTGACTGATGTTTCATTGAAAGTGTTTAGTTAAAATGTTTGCAAGAAGACAAACCAACTTCACTGCAGTCACCTGCAATGGTGGGGTAACAATTGCCTTCCTCAGGTGAGGTGTCATCATTAGTTTGTGGCACACTGGCCTTTGCCACTACACTGTTGAGTATCATTTAAAAGAAAGCCTCTAGAGCATGAACCACTTTCATTACTTTTTATTAAGGCAATATAATCAAAATTCAATGGCAATTTCTTGCAGCAGAGTAATGACCACATACAAAAGGCAGCCAGTATTCATTTCACATTAAGTCTCAATGATTGTTGTAATTCGTGCAAGTCACAGTGGTTGTTTATGGCTGTCCTGTGGCACTATGTTTTGTGCCTTTGTGCATCATTTTGCTATCTGGAATGCCTGCATAATTTCTCAGTGGAATCCAATTAATTATGAACTCTGGAAATAACATCTTTAATTTTATAGATAAATTACAGTATGTGCAGGGGTAATTTTAGATTATGCTTTCATGTTTTAGCAGAGCACTTTGAAATATTTTCTACCTTCATCCTTAAAATAATTCCCTTCATGAAATGCTGACTGTCATATTGCTAGAACAGAGTTTAATTAAATGAAATGCAAGAGATAATGCTTGCCCATTCTAAACATACTCTCCTGATAGTTTGTTAAATTAATGAACGGAGTATTAACAAAGTGTTGCCAAGCAGAACCAGGCAACACTAGCCTGTCAGTGATGGCTTAGAAAAAATATTCCTTGTGTAGCTTAATATTTGATAATCTTCCTGAAAACATTAATTCCCTCTTTTTGTTACACATACTGTGAAGTTTTTTGGACCAGTGCTTACCATAGGAGATTTTGCCTGCTCATATGTACATCGTGAATATTTGATAATGGTCTTTGTGCTTTTCTAGGATGTTAAAGTATTTTTAATGATCAAAAACTAAGGGCAGGAGAACAATGTTTGTGTAACATTACACTATAAATTCAAATGTATGTAAAAATTCTTAGTGTTGATACATTTTATGGAATACCAATGAATATGAAAAATAAAGGGGAATATTTCTGTATATTAGGTAGCCAAATACTTACATGAAAAATATCTTTAAATCAGTGTATTTAGTTACTTCAAAAATAATCTAACTGCTTGTAATGTGACTATTTATATGTCATTTTAGGTTTGCATCAATATATTAAATGAAGTGTATAATTATAAGGCCTATAAATAGACTTAACTTGGTCAATGAATATTTATATAAACAAAGTTATATAAACAAATTGTTTAACCAAGTTTTTTAAATTAAAAATAGCATTCTGATAATACACTTTATTTTTTGATTTGATAAAAATATTCAGTATACTACAATACATTATTGTTTGGTTTTTAAGGAAGAAAGAAATACTGGAATCTTATTTACATCTCCAGTGATTTGGGGATATAGTGAAATAACTTCTGTGGGTTTAGGAAGCATTATTTTTAAGATTTCCATTCTTTAAAAAAATAAGGCAGACTGTTATAGCAAACAGTTGTGTTTTCTTATACTCTTATACTCTTTGTAACTGAAAGTAAAATGTGGTTCCTGATTTTTATCTAATTTAAAATAATTCTGTGAGGTCTTTATAATTTTTTGTAGTTTTCAGTAGACATTATGAGTGTTTGCTGGCTAATGTTGATTTTTTCCTACTGTCCTTAATACTTACAAAGTAAAATCTCAGATTAATTTTAATGCTAGATCATTTCCATGGTTGAGTAGTAAAGGATGTTTTGAGCAGTATAATTGGAGAAAGCAAAGCAAAATCCTTACTATAAAGAATTTATCATCCTCTAGGAGGTGTATTTTTCAGCTTGTCCATATGACATACCTGTAACATATATAGAAGAGATGTTAAGGGAAACTATTTTAAAAGGTAATGGGATTACAATGCTTCAGAATGTTGGAAATTTTATTAGCTGTTTTTCCATTGTAGAAATTAGGAAATATTTTAAAAACCTATCATTGCTCTTTGAAAAATAAGCTAGTAATTAATGTAGTTGACATTATGGAAATTTATAATTATTTAGGTTATATGGGGCCTCTGGAAATCAGTGTTCCAAACTTCTGCCCTTTCCTCTCTTGAATTCTGTCTATGGGGACAGGATCAACTTAAATCAGGCTGTGTAGAGTCTTGCCCTGTTGAATTATGAGTAATTCTGGGGATGCAGATTGTGCAGCTTCTTCGGGTAAGGCTGTTGGAAGTTTAACTACTTCCATTGTGATTTTTTTCTTTTTCTAATAATTAAATAAATAAATAAATAAATAAATATAAAATGGAACTTATGTCCACTACCTTTTATTTTATCTCAGTGTACGTCTGAGAAGAATCTGGCTCCACATTCTCTACATGCTCCCACTAGGTAGTTGTGGCTGTTCATAGACTTCTTGTTAAGACTGAACAAACCCAGTGCTGCTCTCCTCCTTTCATGTGTGAAATGCTTCAGGTCCCTATGCACCCTTGCTCATGAATGCCAGTGTCGCAGAACTGGGTATTGTGCTACAGGCACGGTTTCCCAAGTGGCGAATACAGAGGAAGAATCACTTCTCCTGACCTGTTGGCTTCTCTCTTGCTTAGAAAGCCCAACATACATTTGACCTTTCTGCAAGGACCCTTTTGACTCGGGTTACAGCCTGTTGTCTGCCAGGATCCCCAAATCCTTGGCAGAGCTGCTTTCCATCAAGTTGTACCCAGTCAGTGCTAGTTGAATGAAACTATTCCATCCCAGACAGAGGATATCTGCCTCTCCTGAACCTCAGGAGGTTCCTATCAGTCATTCCTTCAGCCTGCCAAGGTCCCTTCAAGTAGTAGCTCTCACTTTCAATGTCAGCCACTCCTCCCAATTTGGTAACATCCACAAACAGTCCACTCTATGCTATCATTAGTTTTTAATAAAGGTGTTGCACAGTATTGGCCCAAACGCTGACTCCAAGGGATGCCATTAGTAAGTAGCTGTCAACTGACATTGTCCTACTAATCACAACCTTTATAATAGAGGAGATCCAGTGAAAAGTTTTGGATAGTAAAAGATACTTTCAATACCCTTAGGGCTGTTTCCTTTTGTCTACAAGACTGTCCACTCAGTTACTTTCTTTTGCAAGAAAAGCACAGCAAAGTACATGCAAGATTAAAATAAAGTTTTAGTTGTTAATTAGAGAATGATAGATGTGTATTGCTGTAATAAACTTTTGGATGCCTGAGGTAAGAGATCCTGGACTTGTTGGCTTTTTGGTGGCATCATGACAGTTTTGTTAAATTATGTGTTATTGTGCTTTAGTCTTCATTTCTTTTTGCTTTTGTCTTTTATACTGGGTCTGCTATACTGTAGTTAAAGGGAATGTATGGTTGATATGAATTCAGTGGCTTTTTAAAAAGAACAAACTCACAATCTATATTATCTGTTCATACCCTAAGTGCTAATTAAGGTTCTCTGGAAGAAAATAATGTTCCTCTTGTTACTTTATTTTCTTAATGCTGGGTAACTGCATGGTGAAGAGAATCTTGATGTAGTAAGTGGCTGTGTGAGTGGCTGAAGCTCATACAGCTTATTTTCTAATAGTAATGGATTACCAGTGTATGGAAAGTGATGATTTTACCTTGGAGAGTGCTAATGCATTATGTTAGTGATTCAAGCAAACTTTATTAACCCAGCATTACGGATCACAACTCCCCTCAAAGAAACTGTCCTTGTGTGTACACTGCAGAACATTGCAGAAGACTTCAAAAAGAGAAAATACTCTCTTAATTTAATCATAATCTCATTCTGCTTAAACTCCAGAAAACCTATTTGATGAATTGTGGTTAATGGAATTTTTTAGTTTGTTAATTATCATTGTTATAGATGAGATGGAATTTGAAGATAAAACATTATTCAGTCTCATTTATCTCCTTGTCATCATAATTCAGATTTTTTTAGGAGTTACACAAAAAAATTGAGAGGGAGGGTCAATAAATGGCTCAGTAATGTAAGAAATCTGTGATAACTAATTTTATCTTTTCTGTTTCCTGTAATGCCAGTAGACCTTTTCTGCTGTAAATCATGAACCATTTCTCATGATTTATAAAAGGTCATACTCACGTGGCGTGCTATCTTCCACTTTTGCCTCATTTGGGCTTGAAAGCAAAGAGACATGGTATATGAATGCCAAAATTAATTCAGGATTTGTGTTTCCAGAATTTACACGTGCTTAGTGTTTGGCTGGTTTCATGCTTGGGAGAGTCTCAATTTCTTCAGTTTACTCTAAGACATCTGGTAATTACATTAGAGCTTGAGGTAGAAGTCTGAGCATTTGTAGATAAAAGTAGTCTTGGGTTTCCACAAACATTGGTAAAAGATGTTAAAATCATGAAGCATTCTCTAAAATTAGCAAGAAGGCAATTCTATGGAAAAGATCAGCCTACTGTAATGTTAAACATTTTTTATTTATGTTGGCTTCTTACTAGTATTGCAGAAAACTATAAAGGCAGTATTGGCAACTCAGTATAAGTATTCTTCATCGTGTGAGGATAAATTTGAAAAGATTTTTTTCTGCATCTTTAATAGAACAGCTTGGCCTAGGGTTTGCATTTGTGTTCTACACAGCCTGATCTTGTTTTTTCTTGTAGTTAAAGAAATTCTGTGCTATTACTGTTCCAGATTCTTTCACCAGAAATCACCAATCTTTTTGCAGAATTGACCCTCAAATCTTAGTAACAAGTCAGGGAAAAATAAAAATGCAGAAAATTATTAAAAATAAAAATAAAAAAGCACTTACTATTACTGTATATAGCTTTCCTCTTTTCTTGAAAATGGAAGTGATGGAAAAATACCAAAGAACATAAAAAGAGTGCTGCATTTTGACTTTCCCATAAGGAAGTTTATCTAGAATTCAACTACATTTTTCCAAGTTTCAGTAATATTTTAGAATTTTCACTGTTTCCACTGTGAATGCATCTTCTAGTCATCTGTTTTGGATGACAGCTATTCTTACATGTGATATTTTAATAGGACAATTTCTAGTTTGTTTCCATTTTAATGGTACAAAAGAAATTACACTTTTTTTTAGAAGGAGGTATTTTTAGTGCCAAATTGAAGTTGTTATGTTTGGATTATTTCAAATAATGACTTTTAAGAAATACTACATAGTATTGTTTGGGGAAATATTTTTACTTATGTCTAAGTGCAGTTAAAATACTCTTTCACCTTTTAAAAACATGACTCCAGTAGTCATATTTTACTTCTTATTTCTGTCTTGGGTTACAAATATCTTGGTTGTCCAGTTGTCTGAAATTCTGTAGATAATGCCACAAATAAGGACTTTTAATAAAGTATTTTCATACTGTGGCCTTAAATATATATTTTGCATAGTTTTGCTGTCTGCATAAAGATTTTAAATATGACTCTCTGGTAAATAGTTACGTGTTGTGTGTAACTATGTGCAGATCAAGTTCTTCATGAAATGCAGTCAATCAAAAATTTTTCATTTTTGTTTAGCCATGGTGAAAGAGCTTATTTAATTGCACAATTATGTGTACTTCTCATGCTTTGAAATATTTGCTGTAGATACATCTAAAAGGTTAGTTGATGAAATTCTTAATATTTATGTATAGTATTATGGTTTTAGTTGGAGAGGTTCATAAAACATCCTTCGTTGGAATAGGATTAGTACCAGTGGAATTATCCTTTATAGCTTCTGAGTTTATTTAAGAGTTGTGTGTTCTTTGTGGGCTGCTAAAGTTTCAAATGTCCAGAATTCTCTTGGGTTTCTTCCAGTTTCTTTTCTGAACATTGTGTGGATGTTTGGCATTCAGCAGGTTCTTATCCCAAGAGATAAAGCTGTCTATTTGTGGGGGACCCCAGCTGGTTCTGGGCTCTCTGTAAACTGAGATACCAAAGATGGAACTTCTTACACCTGGCAGAGGGTTAACCAGGGACAGTAGGACTGTGACACAGAGTGGGTTTCCTGTTAGGAGTGTTAACCTATTGTGTTAAGACATGTGGCTGTGTGTCCAATCATGAGTTGTTATGAAGTGGTAAACCAATGCTGTGTATACATGTGTCACCCAGAACTGTATAAAGGTAGCTGTACTGTTGCAATAAAGCAAGCTGGTATCCTGAAACCATGTCACCATCCCGCCTCGACCGCGACATCTATTCCCATAGAACTGTCAATGCTTCAAATACAAATATTTCCCAGTTCTGCTTAGAACTTGATTTCATATGATGAGTTAAGCCAAAGAATACTTAGAGATACCTACTGAGTAGTTTTAATACTTTCACAGCTTCTGATGGACATTCAGTTTCTCTGCTGATTGAACTTTTAAACTGCAGAGGAAATTGTTTTGCTTTTTAAAAAAGAAAATCTGGGTCTCAAAAAGGCAAAATATCAACCAAGACTAATACATATTCTTATTAAATGGTTTACTGTTGTTAGTAAGAACTCTCAGAACAAGTGATCTGTTCAATATACGTGACAGATAAAGATTAATGAATTTGTTTTTTAATTGGAAACTGGGGTGGCCATACAATGAACCGATAATGAAACTGTGGTAATAGGTGACATTTGATCTATCTTTGTTACGTATTCAGTCATGCTAATGATTTTTTGGTTGATGGTTAAGGAATGCATAATTGTATGTGCAAAATTATGTTCATGTTTAATTATATTGTAAAACATTTTTCTGACACCAATAATTTTGTATTAGGATAGTGTTGAAGTTTCTGGAAAAAAGAACTCTAATTGTAAGATTTGCAAAACTGGTATTTTCAACCATGTGAAAGCATTTTGAATTGGAAATGGACATAAAATTTATTTAGACCTTACTGCTGCTGTTGAAAATGTGTGATTAATAAGGACCTTGTCTGTTGGCCCATCTTTATATGTCAGCTTGGTGCTGAAGTGATTAAAAATCTTGTAAGCCTTTCATAATTGTTTTAATTAATTTGTACCATAAAGCTCTTTTTCATTTTAATAAAGCTATTTTATTTAGCTCACTGGTAGTTATTTTATATCTGATTTTATGGTTGTAATTACTATATTATACTTTAATCCACTTGTAAGTGCTGTTCACTGGGCATTATAATTAATTAATATATATTTTAAATCATATTTTTATGTTTTACCATGAAGATTATATTTGTATGCTATTACAGAGTTCAGAGATCTTAGCAAGAGTTGAGACTGACTGTAAAATCATTTGGAAATTCCTGACTGCTGTGAGCACTTTTTAAATAACCAAAACTTACTATTTTTATGGCAAATTAAAACAAAAAAGGAAAAAGGGACAAGAAAAAGATATTTAATATGATGGGGAATTTAAAAAGTGTGAGGCATAAACCCTCTTACACAGTTACAATTTAGAAGAGCAGCCTAGAGAAGTCCAATGGCGGTACCTTGAAGTAAGAAGTGTCTAATCAAACATAATTTTCTCTCGTGTGTTACACTTTGAATATGAAGTTCAGGGTCCACTGGAAAACAGGATGTTTATTTCAGTTTTAGCTAGAGGGGTAGATCTTTCTTGATCACTGCTAAATGTTTTTCCTAGTAGTTTCTTCCATTTTTTGTTAGCACAGTATTGTTACTTTCATTTGAGGCAACGAGGCCTTCCGTCCTTCCTTCCTTCCTCTCGTATTTTCTTCTGTTGCTTTAGTATCAGTGTCTTGGGCTTTTCAGTATTGGAGTATCAACCATATCTTCTGTGTATGATGCAAATACTTCTCAGTGATTTCATACATTCTCAGTACATTCAGTGAGCTAAATTCAAGTGCTCCACTATGTCTAAATTGTAGGCCTTGAGGAGAATATAATTTATTAATATTTCGGGGTTTCTACCAGTCATATTTTCATTTTTTAGGACTTTGCAATGTATATTTTTTTAAATACTTTTGTTGTAATTTTTTTACAGTGGACAGTTTTATCCACTTATAAAAAGCAAACTAACTCTGGAACAAGATATATTGCTATATATATAACAAAATAGCAAGTAACAGGATAAGAGGAAATTGTGCTGGGAGAGGTTTAGATTGGATATTAGGAACAATTGCTTCACCAGAAGGATTATCAAGCCATGGAACAGCCTGCTCAGGGAAGTGTTTGAGTCACCATCCCTGGAGTTATTTAAAAGAGGTACAGAAGTAACCCTTAGGGAAATGGTTTAGTGGTGGGCTTTGCTATGTTAGGTTAATGGTTTAGTATCATGATCTAACAGGTCTTTCCCAGCCTAAATGATTATATGACTCCATGAAAAACAGGAGTGCTAGTTTGTTTCTACTGCATGTTTTCTAAGGATCAAAGCACAAAAATAATTGTGCATGTAAATAGCAGTGCCAGTAAGCTTCTGTGGCAAAGGATGGCTCATTATTTTGCTGTTCAGTTTGCTTTGGTGTCAGAGCAGTTACTCTTGTAGCTACTGTTTTTAAGAAGAAGCTTAAAGTAGCTCTTCATGAAGAATACTCACTTTTCTTCCTTTTGTTGAATTGAAAGGCATCTTTACTAGAGATTCTTAGCTTAACTGCATTTTGGATAATTTTAAGATAATAATACTTTTTATATTTACAAGTATACAGTATTGATAAAATAGAGTTAAAAACGAACTGCTCAGGGTATGAAATATGAGTAAAAACTGAACCTTAAGTAATATTCAAAATTCCAAAACTAGATCAAAGTCAAACATCTGAAAACCTGCTAGGGTTGATAGGAATCTGAGTAAAGGTGAACACCAAAAGGTTAATGGTCTGAAGTGACAAATTATACAAATGTATGTGGTGGCACCATGCTGTGCCACTGCAATTTGGCAGTTTGTGCATAATTTTGTATTATTTCGCGCTCCCTCTTTGCTTAAGTGTAAGGTTGCCTAGGGACTCATTCTAACAGCATCCCCTAGTCAGGACAGCAGTTGAGTCATGCTTTAGTACAGGTTATTTCTGTCCTTAACCATTTAGTTTGTGATTCTCTAGACACTTACAATTTTAATTTTGGAATCAGTAAAACAGCATGAGAAGCTGACATTGAACATGAAGAATAAATATTTTATGTATATAGGCTCTTCTGGCTTGAGGAGCATCTGTTTAAGGTGTCTAAATGTGATCATTCAAAATAATGTGTCCAATAAGGGTATTTAATAAAAATATGATTAGTTATAAATTGATTTTATCTACAAGTTACCTATGGAACCAGTATGCTACTTCAGAATGCACCTGTATAATGTATTTTATCCTTTAATCAGAAGACTTTCTTCACCCAAACTTTATGTATAGATTTATTGAAAGTATTGGGAAACTTATTAAATATAATTCTCATTTATTTTGAATTACAATTAACGCATTAGTTTTAATTGTAAAATAATTTTTGTATCAGAAACTTAAGTAGAAGTAGTTTATATAAAATATTTGAAGTCTTAAAGCTGACAGTAATTATATATCTTCTTGTTCATTGCTCATACATACTTATTTTCATTGAAATGGAAAATTTAGATTTAGATTATGTCGGTCCAAATTACCTTTATCAGCAAATTAGCCTCTACTCACAATTACTTACAAAGTAGGAAGAATTAGATTCTTTACTCAATGCATCTTCTATTCCAGTCTTGCATCAATTGGCTGTAATGCACAGAATTTAGTAATCCATTTTTCAACTTGCTTAGACTAGAAAGCAACTTTCAAGAAATTCATTATTCCCATTAACAACTGTAGCTGAAATATCACAACTGGCACAATTTATTGTTTTTCATTACTTACTTTCAATGGCTGTAAGCAACCAAATGAAATTTTTTTCTGCTGTGTGAAGAACAAAAGTGTTTGTGAGTTAGTAACTTCACTTAGAAATAAAACTGACTTTTTTTGCATCCTGCTTGATGTAGTGGATTATCTAATTATAGTAATCTGCAATATAGGTATCTAAATGTGACATTAAAAAAATAAATTTAACACAGTATCTCACTTCAGTGTATTTAACTTGCAGCTAAATTTGCCTGGAGCAAGGGCAGACACACGGTAGTAATTTAGTATTTGTCCTGAATAACTGACCTAATAATGGTGGACTGGGCTGAGAACTGGCAGAGGACAGTGCTCAGAAGGTTGTAGTGAATTAGGCTACATCTGTCTGGCAATCATTCACCAGTGGTGTCCTTCAAGGTTCAATTCCAAGACCACATCTATTCAGTATTTTTATCAGTGATCCAGATGCAGGAGTTGAATGCACCATTGGTAAGTTTGCTAATGATACTATACTGGGAGGTGCTGTTGTGTCTCTTGAGGGACGAGATGCCTTGCAGAGGAACCTTCTTAAATGAGAGCACTGGGCAGTCATCAATGATTTATTCAAAATTTGAAAATTTACCAAGAACATATGACTAGTTCTGCTCCTTCTGTGATAAAGTCACGCTGATCATAAGTATAGCTTGGGAGAGGAGTGGCTGGAGAGCAGCCCTGCAAAAAGCGATCTGGGTTCTGGTTGGCAGCAGCTCAGTAGGAACCAGCAGTGTGCCCTGGCAGCCAGGAGGGCAAACCTCATCCTGGGATGCATCAAACACAGCATCACCAGGTGGTCAAAAGGATTAATTATCCCACGGCATTCAGTGTTGGTGCAGGATCACCTTGAGCACTGTGTGCAGTTCTGGGCCCCACAACTTGAGAAGGATGTGAAAATTCTTGAATGTGTCCAGAGGAGGGCAAGAAGTCTGGTGATGGGGCTGGAAGGCATGTCCTGTGAGGAGCAGCTGAAGACTGTGGTCTTGTCTAGTTTGGAGAAGAAGAGGGTGAAAGGCAACCTTTACTTTTCTCTATAGCTTCCTGAGCAGGGGAAGTGGAGAGGGAGGTGCTGAGCTCTTCTCCCTGGGATCCAGTGAGAGAAGGCATGGGAATCATTCAAACCTGCACCAGCGGAGTTTCGGACTCAACATTAGGAAGCATTTCTTTAATGAGAGAGTGGTCAAATGCTAGAACAGGCTTCCTAGAAATGTGATTAATGTCTTAAACCTACCAGTGTTTGAGGCCTTAACAACGCCCTTACAAAGTGTTTTAACTTTTGGGTAGCCCTGAAGTGGTCAGGCACTTGGACTGGATGATCATCGTAGGTCCCTTCTGAATGAACTGTTCTAACTGTTTAGAAGTTAGAGGCATGCAAGCCTTTGTGTGGAAAATGAAAATACAGAGGCTTCTGAAGCTTCTACTGTCTTCAAAATGTGGACTTCTAGACATAAACTGCTATGCTTAATTTTTAAACCTATTTCTCTAAGGTTGCAGAACATATATGGTTATCACATTTGTCTTCTCCTTCCAATAACTTTTCAAGCTTAAGTACTTCCTTCATGATCATTTTCCAAAAGGAGAAACATCTCCATTGTGCAGATTTTCAAGACCTTTGTAAAGCTCATTTGATGCTTCTTTAAAAAACAAACCAATCAAATAAACAAAAACCAACCAAAAAAAAATGTGACCCAAATTGCTGCTGAGGAAGGGCTACAGAGCAAGTCCCACAGTTCATTGTCATATTTGGAGTACTGGCTTCATGCTCATTGCACTTGCACAGTGAGAGTGGAGAACGATCCTTGATATTGGCTTTTGTCTCTCTGCCAACTGGGGCAGCTGATGACTTTTGCAGAAATCCTGGGAAAGAAGGATGTAAAGGTGATGGGAGGATATTAGGTTTGTAGAGAAAGGAAGAAGATTAGTCACAAGAGCTTGAGGCTGGAACGCTGAGGCTGTTATGGGTAGTGGAAAATCCATCACAAACTTCTCATATAATTTTAGAAATATTGACAATATGTAGGCACAATATACAGTGATAAAGCTGTAGTACTTTTCCTGTACACATAATGACAGAGAAGGAGAGGGACTTAGAAGAGCACAAGATCATTACACCTCCACCATCATTCTCTACCATTTCACATCCCATAGATCCCATATAAGTTCAGTCTCTTATATAGCAGAAATATGTAATTAGCTACTTAGTGTTATACATAGAAATGAAATGAATGATTTAAAGATTCATCTATTTTTATATATATAGCTGTGAATAAAAAAGTTCCCAGGAGAAGTAAGAGATGTATCTAAGGTGTGCATATAGTTTTATATATTTGTCTATATTTATATTATGGAAGGGTATGCCTCCAGCAACATAGATACCAGGTCTGGTGGAGACACAGAGAGATGCTTATCCACAGATGGATGGAGGTTGACACATGCCATGGAGAAATACCAGTGCTTTATACATTTTCATAGATATTTGTTTTCAATTATGAGTGGAGATGGGATGTTGTGATAAGTGGACCTTTGGAGTAGTGTGTTGTGATGTCTTATTTTTTAAAAAAACTAATTGTTGCTTGTTTTTAAAATCTTGAAGATTTTTACTTCTCGTTTCCACATTGAAACACTGTATTATATTGGCTGACACTTTCATATAGCCACAAAATACATCTTGGGGGAAAAAAATTTTTGAACAGCTTCAGTCTATGTTATAACTTAGTATCACTTAACTTCTGTTACCTTATTCTTTAGGTAGTGTTTCCTGTAATAGTGCTACCATACTCTCAGGATTTTTTTTTTTTTAAATTCCTTTAGTATTTTAGTGCTGCCTTAGATCTTTCTGAGAAATGTGAAATTTGGAAGGTGAGCATTTGCTGAGCTGATAATACACCTTTGTGAATGAGGATGAAGGATGATCTGGGTAGGAAAAATATCTCCCAATAATGTATTTGTATACAGAAAGACAGTAGGAATGTCTTATTTAGGCTTTAACAAAGACTTCTTGTCATAAATTTGTCCAAAGCAAGACGTCAGCATTTCTGCAGTATTTGTCATTTATACCATGCTAGTGTCATACTTGAGCTTGTTAACTAAAACCAGTTAAAAGAATGTCTGTGATGCTTTTTGGAGAAAATTCTGGCAAACTTAGGCAAGCCATGTAATAGATGAGTTCTGTTAGCTCTAGCAATAACCCATGCAAGGGATTATCACAGCTTTCAAATAGTAAATGTGCTACAATAAACACAGCTTGTATAGGTACTGTTTTAGAAACCATTGGTTTGTACAGGCTTTATTTGCATTTATTTGTTACACTAAGAAATTGTTTAAGCTACAAATTGGTTAAGTTTTCTCACTGTATTTCCTACACATTAATCTCACTTTTTTTTTTTTGTCTCAAGTGAATGCAACCTTTGTATGTTCTTTCCTTATATTTCTTTGACTTCTTAATTTAATATTGTCTTCTGTTTATTACCAACACTTTATTTTTGGAGGCCTTTATTTTAGGAGGCCACTTTGTCTCTTGTAGTCTTGCCCCAAATAGTTTGTAACCTAAGAAATGAATGATATATGTACCTAATCATTTCACATTATATATTTTTGGGTTGTATTGTAAGCTCTGATCTTAATGTTCTCTTAAGATAGCACAACTCAGACCAGTTGTTTAAGCCATCTAGAGGCAGAAAAATCAGTCCAATGTAATGTTTAACTAGTTTATATTTTTGGTTATTTTCATTCAGTTGTAACAACTTGCATGCACCACCACATTTTATTTCCTTGAAGTTGGAGGAGTATTTTATTGTTTTAGACAGTGCATTTAATACCTAAGGCTGCAGAAAAGTTGCAGTAAAATACCTGTTTATTCTGTCTTCAGAACAAGTTCATAGGCACTTGGATCAGCATGAGGTGAAATACTTGCAATTTGCTTTCCGTTGGATGAATAACTTGCTGATGAGAGAAGTCCCTTTGCGGTGTACCATCAGGTTATGGGACACATACCAAGTAAGTACTTTTTTTAAACCTCCATAACTCTGGTAATGTGTTTTGGACATGCCAGTAACTTTGTGAGTGGTTTTTCTTGAACCTTTTGCTATAATGTCATCTGAAAATCATCATAATGAGAGAAAAAGCCTTCAATGATCACTACTACTTAAAAACATTTGATGTCTTCAGTCTTCTTGCCCTTCAAAACCAAGCACTTGATGTCATGATAGTTTATAGTACTAAAATGAACACTCAGAGTTAATGTCAGTATTCCCTTCTGTCTCTTCAGACAAGCAAAACATTGAATTGTGCTTAATCAATGGCCTCCATTGACTGTGAGTGCCAGGTTTCTTATTGCCCCATATGTTTAACTACTCAATCCAATACTAGCTTTCAGTCTTCAGTTTTCAGAATCCATCCCATTGTCATGTCTTCTGTCTTACTGTTTGTCCAGACAAAACTCTTTATGTTACTGACCTCTGGTTGCAGTAATTATTTTTCCTCAGTAATTTCTTTCCTGACTGTCAAGAGAAAGAGTTGATATTGGAGAAAAACTGTTTATCCATTCTTAGTTCTATTACTTAATGTTACAGTAGGTTCTGGCTGCAATTCCTGGCTGTGTATTTAAACTGTATATCTTTATCTACCAACTTTGTTGTTGAAGTTAATGGGAAAAAGAATAAACAAGAAAAAAGTAAAAAGATTTTAAATTCCGTAAGAATTTTCAACTGAATTACTTAGTACATGAGGCTAATTCACAATTTATGTCCTGTAAAGAGATGTAGCATCTTTAAATATCGGTGTCTTTATGTCTGCTCATTATGTATCAATGTTCAGTTAGTTTCATACACTTTAATACCAGAATGTCTACTTAGACCATCTATCCAGACCTCTAGTAGAGGGTGGAGAATTGCTTGCTATTCATTTAGTGATTCCAGTAAGTTGTTTCAGTGAAGTGTGATGGTATCCAAATGTGTGTTAAAATCACGTAAGAGCACTTCCTTAATCCAGCTAACCAGCCATAAGTGCCCAAAAAATAGATTTTTTTTTGCCAAAGCTTCACTTTGAGCTCATCTGTAAGCTGTGATTCTGTGATAACCTTGAAAAACTTCCTTTGAAAACCAAGTCTGTGGCTAATTTCTCAAACTATTGCCATGTTGAAGGAAACTCTTTTTCATTGCTGGTCCATAGGCACCTCTCAAGGTACACTTCAATGGGATCTTTATCTATAACAAGGGTTTCTGTTGATTTAATTATGATTTTTAACAAATTCTGCTATATTACAGTAGTTCTCTGTACTGTTTAAAAACTTAATACTTAAATATTTACATGGGATTTCCAAGTGTATCTTTTAAATTAAGGTTTCTTATACCTAAATATCTAAATGAAATTCTTACACCTGGACTGAGACTATTTTTTCTGTATTAAAGAAAGCTTAAGGAATAATTCTGTGTTTTGAGTTGGCAGGTGCAGCAGATCTGTGCTGTTTTCTAGGTTTCATTATTTAGTAGACTGTAGTGTATGCATTTCTAGTCTAATAGTGTATTTAAAACCACTAAGGATATCTTAATGTAGACACCTACTTCTATTACCAACCCTTTTCTTGAACAATCCCAAGCAATTCCTCAAATTGCTAATTGTGTTTCAGTTGTGCTTATACTAAACTTATTATCAACCTATAATATGGATCTTGTCACCCTGAGAATATGGATAATAAATGCAGTTAATCTGCAAGAAAGGGCCAGTAAAGTTTGGGCAAAATTTTTGCTAAAGTGTTAAGTATTATAGATTTTTACACAAATAACTTGTCACTAAGGCATTCCACTGCATGTGATTCCTAACTTAATAATTTGCAACTGTATCAGCAGTGCTTCTTTCTGAATGCAAAACACTTTAGAGATGGAATTTTTTCATTTGGTTGTATCATCTGATTCATATTCTTAACTGTAAAGCCTGCTAAAGGCCAAAAGGTCATTTAGAGATGTATTTTAAAGAAGTTTTTCAGAGGGTCTACCTATGGATGATCCTGTGGTTTTGAATTTGAAAGAGCAATGTAAATGAGTAAAGGCAAGAAATCTAGTAGGGGATCCTATTAAAAAAAAAATTAACTTTCTAGATACTGATGGGAGGAACAATCATACTAATGATTGTAAGGGCCTGGATAGATGCTTAACTGCTTTTCACACTGTACTCAAAGGCTGATGATCCTGTTATCAGGCTTGCTTTTGCTACCTCATGTCCTAAAGCACTAAAGTAAGGAAACATGGTGGTTCTGCTTAGATTTACACATTTTTGCCATCTGCTGTTTCAGTACCTGCTCAGTATGTGCATGTACTGACTTTTACTTCCTGATATTCTTCAACTGCTGTAAACAGAAATGCCTTTAACTGCAGTATAAGCTCAGAGAGGTGAACTAATCATGTTGCAATGTAACATCAGCCACAGTGGGGACTACAGGCATCCCTACACTGGTGATGTGAAGGCTTTTGCTCAGACTCTACCTACCTTGTGGCTCTGGGGAAGGGATGGGGCATTTTGCAAGGCACTGCTTACAGTCATCTCTAGTCCAGTGTGTGACATGATTTGGGAACAGCATAGGAGTGCTGCCAGAGGAGGGTCAGGTTAGGTGTGGCAGTCAGGTTCCTTCATGTGGAGGGAATGGGAAGGTAGGCGGAACTGTCAGATCCCTTATGTCTGCACTGGGAGTGCATTCTGGCTCCCCCATTTCCTGCAGAAATCCAATAATTAGAGAATAGTGGCCCCTCTTAAAAGGAAGGGTCCTGATGATGATGTTTTCACAGAAAATAAAAATTTTCTCTCTTTTGTCTTCCGTTCTCTCCATCAAAGCTGAAACCATACCTTGTCTCACTGAGCTGCCTGTTTTCCTCTGTTTGCAGTGGAAAGATAAATATTGTGCTGTTTCCAGCTTAAATTCTAGATTGGTCATTCTCACAGCAGGCCCTAGTTCTCATAAGCTGTGTATTCAGGAGAATAACAGCACACTTAAATAAACTGCTGTTGTATATTTTCTAGTGTGACAGATAACTGCTGTTGGCTGGAGGTGTTAGAACTGCATTCTGTCTCTTGAAATTTGTAACTGTTCTTCCATTAACTTTGTGAGAATAGAACTGGACACTTAAATGGTGTCCACCTCTGTCTTGGAATGTACAGTAGCAAAGTACTCTGGCTAGTGTCATATTCTCTGTCTAGTTTAATTTAGGATTCATCAATAGTTTTTAGGCTCTGTGACGTAAATCACTGAACACAGAGTCCAAAATACCTGTACCTAAACTAGTTAAAGCTGAGGGGAAGAGAAATTTGGAAAGGTTCCCAATTCTCACTTCAGTGAATACTCTGTTATTCTGTAACTGTTATCTGTGAAATCTACTAAAATACATCACTGTCTTCTGTAGCACAACTGTATAAAGTATAAAAAGTAAAGACATTATGCATCTTACTTACAAAGGATATGTGGAGAGAGCTTCTTAGTCATAAATATTTAGTTTGGTTTATTCTTTAACCTGAATTGAATTTTTATGGGATTGGATTATCCCACTTTTTTGCTTGATTTAGGTGCTTTTTTGTTGTTGCTGTTTGTTTGTTTGTTTAGTTTTGGGTTCTTTTGGTTTGATTTGGATTTTTTTGGTTTAAGAGAAATACCTTGTAAATTCATTCAAAATAGAAATTGCTTGTTAAGTTACAGCCAAGACACTCAAATTTTATGTATGTAGAACTGATTAATATGAATGTTCATAGACTTTGTCAAGTATGACAGATTTCACAAACCAAAATAATGTAATGTAAGACCTCAGTTTTATCTTTTGTCTTTTATTATATCTTGGCTTTTTATCTTTGTGGTCGTTTTAATCTAGGCCTTCCCTGGTGACCAGTTTGTAACCAAGGAAGGGGCAGTGTTCCCAGTATTCCATACGATTTTTGCGTAAATCAGGGTATAAATAAGAAGGGAGGAGAGGCCTTTGCTCTCTTCTCTTCCGGCGAGGTTTGGGAACAGTGAGTCCCTGCGTTGGTCTCGCTTATCTAAGGCTGAGGCCTGCAGTGACCGCTGGCCTGACACGTGGAGGATTGGAGAGTGCTGACCATGTCTGCCAATCCTGCTTCTCTAAGGGACATGGTGAGATTTGTTTTACTAGCTATTTTACTAATTCTCGGGTTTGATTGCGCACATCTATTTGGTGTCCCTTTTTGTTCCCTTTTGTCCCTTTTTCCCCTTTCCCTATCTCTTCAGGGGGCATTTGGATTCCCTTTTGCTGTGTACATAGCATCTTAACTGTAATATACATAAAATATATATTTTTTATATAACTAACTTGATTTTCGGGCTCTTCAATTTGCATAATTTTTTTCCTTTGCTCTGGGGGAAGAAGGAAGGGGGAGGGGGGGCTGCTACTGGAGGTTCGGGCATTTGGCAGGGAGCCAAGTCTGAACCATCACAATCTTATATTTTGTCATCCTTTTTGACATAAAGGATTGGTAAAATAAAGTAGCATGACAACTAAATTTTTCATGAGGTATAAGTGTTTAACATATTTCTATGGACTTAGAAAATGCAAGTCAGTTTTATGTTTGTTCATTTCCAGAAGGGTGTTTTGACACTATTTTAAAAATTACTTTGCTATATGGAACTGACTTTTGTGGGCTTCTAACTTAAGATTCAACATAGTGTATTAGAAAAGGTGGAGATGTCTCAATGCTCAGCATCAGGGTTTAGGGGGGGCAGGTCCTCTCTGACCAACCTGATCTCCTTTTATGATCAGGTGACCCACCTGGTGGATGAGGGGAAGGCTGTGGATGTGTCTATCTATGTGACTTCAGCAAAGCCTTTGACACTGTCTCCCATAATATATTCCTGGAAAAGCTGGCAGCTCATGGCTTGGAGAGGGGCACTCTGTGCCAGGTTAAGAACTGGCTGGAGGGCCGGGCCCAGAGAGTGCTGGTGAACGGGGCTGCATCCAGCTGGCGGCTGGTCACCAGTGGTGTCCCCCAGGGATCAGTGCTGGGCCCAGTCCTGTTTAACATCTTTATTTATGATCTAGATGAGGGGACTGAGTCCATCATTAGCAAATTTGCAGACGACACCAAGTTGGGAGGGAGTGTCGACCTACTGGAGGGCAGGAGGGCTCTGCAGATGCACCTGGATAGTCTGGAGAGTTGGGCCGATTCCCATGGGATGAAGTTCAACAAGGCCAAGTGCCGGGCCCTGCACTTTGGCCACAACAACCCCTGCAGCGCTACAGGCTGGGCACAGAGTGGCTGGAGAGCAGCCAGGTGGAAAGGGTCCTGGGGGTGCTGATTGACAAGAGCTTGAACATGAGCCAGCAGTGTGCCCAGGTGGCCAAGAAGGCCAATGGCATCCTGGCCTGCATCAGGAACAGTGTGGACAGTAGGACGAGGGGAGTGATCCTTCCCCTGTACTCAGCACTGGTGAAGCCACACCTTGAGTATTGTGTTCAGCTCTGGGCCCCTCAGTTCAGGAAGGATATTGAGGTGCTGGAGCAGGTCCAGAGAAGAGCAATCAGGCTGGTGAAGGGACTTGAGCACAAGTCGTATGAGGAGAGGCTGAGGGAGCTGGGGTTGTTTAGTCTGGAGAAGAGGAGGCTCAGGGATGAGCTCATCACTCTCTACAACTACCTGAAAGGAGGTTGTAGCCAGGTGGGGGTCGGTCTCTTCTCCCAGGCAATCAGCAGTAGGACAAGAGGGCACAGGTCTTAAGCTCCACCAGGGGATGTTTAGGTTGGATATTAGGAAGAAGTTCTTTACAGAGAGAGTGATCAGACATTGGAATGGCCTGCTCAGAGAGGTGGTGGATTCACCATCCCTGGAGGTTTTTAAGATGAGACTGGATGTGGCAGTGAGTGCCATGATCTAGTAATCACAGTGGGGTTGGATCAAGGGTTGGACTTGATGATCTCTGAGGTCTCTTCCAACCCAGTTAATTCTGTGATTATATGATTCTATGATCTACACTGTCCTACTCTAAATAAATATTTTAAATGTTGGGCATCAAAGCCTCAGAAGTATCCTTGCTTCAGACTAAGACATTTTATTGATGTTTGCCCTTCAGGCACTTTTGAGATCCACTGTGTTTATGGAGCTGTGTTGGGGGGAAGAAAGCAATGCCATTACAGTGGTGGCATCCATTCTGAGCTCTTCATTTTTGACTAGAAATGACAATACAGGACTTGAACGTCAGTGGTTATATGCCAATACTTAGAGCAGAACAGTGTTCAGTTTTAACTATCAGTATTTTTAAACTGCTTTAATATTGAGTTCAAAACTACATTTGATTTGTAGACAGTTTGCAGCTGGAAGGAAGTCTCTAACAATGCCATCAAATCATCCTGATACAAGATAACACAATGTTATGCTGACTGGTTTTGGTGTTGTAAATAGGACAAGCGTTTTCATAGGCATATAAGTACTGTAGAATGAAATGCATGTATTTTTCATTAAAGTGTTTTCCTTCTGATGTTCTTACATAAATTACCTTTTCATACTGTCCTTTTTGCAGTGATTTCTCTGTGTAACTCACTCTGTCAGTAGTACAAAATTTTCAGAAGAGATGCTGACACAGGTTCTGTAGCTAAAAACTTGCTCAGAAGGAAAAAGAACACAAAAAATGAAAAAAAAGCGGTAACTATCTGTATTAGTTTTCAATTCTAAATATGTGGTATCATATGCTGTGTGACTGTTCAGAGTTCAAATGTACAGCATGATAGTTTCACCTGCCATGAAGCCTATTTGGTTAGCACTCTTTAGCTGCTTGCTGTGTTACCAGCTGACCAGTAAGTAGACTGGTGATGAACGTTGAGGGTGGATAGGGAGGGAACTCCAGTCTAGAGGCTTTCCTTTTACCTATAGCTCTGGAGGGGAGTAGTGCTCCCTCCCCCTCCCCCCACCATGTGGTGTCCCATGGTCCCAGCAGAGACAGACCACAGGACATGGCAGCAACAGGCAGGGAGAGAAGGCAGAGAGAGTTTATTGTTCTGGATAACGTCTTAAGTAGCTCTTGGGGGGATTACAAGACAACCGGTGGGGTCTTACAAACAACCAATGGCAATAAGGGTTAACAACCAATAGATGAGCTTTCAGTTGTCTCTTAGACATTCCAAAGGTATAGGTAAGACTAAAGGAACCTTGGGAAGAAGAAAGGTTTACACAAAGAGTTACAAAGCCATCTTGGAAGCATGTTCACTTTAAACAACATCAAAACTTCTGTATTTTCTTATACACCAAAAGCATACTGCAGCAGGCTGGTATAGCTGGCATGAGTCACACACTCAGACTCATTGGATACACAAAACCAGGCAATGAGATAGGTACTGTTTACAGGGCCCTGCTGTCCTTCTTTGCAGCTTTACCTTGTTCTTGTATGAGGAAAATTTTAGTGTTACCGAGATACCTTAAGGCTTACAACATAAAATAAGTGGTAAAGCATGTTTATAAGGCATACCATGTGAAATGCAAAACAGTTACAAAGATTGTATACAAAGGTATAGGAAAAAGCAAATAATAACACTGATAGAATTTGACAGTACTGATGAGCTGATTTACTGTCTCACTGCTGAAATAGGTTTTTCTCCTAGTTTCTGTTCCTCAGCTCCTTGGCAGTTATCTGTTAGTTTTCTTCAGATTAGCAAAGTGAGGAGGCTGCTGAGTACCGCAGCCAGGTGCAAGGGAGGGAGGATGAGAGAGAAGAGCTGTGATTCCAGCCCTAGTGTTAGATCAGAATGATTGCTTGTCCTTATTTGCCATCTTTCCTAAGAAGATTTTCCTTTTTGGTAGATAGTACATTTCTCAGGTTGCATCCGTTAGACACGCTTGAATAGGGAGCACTCATTGCTGGTAGAGCCTGCTGACTTATATCTTTCCTCCTGAAATCCTGCAGATGGGTCCAGAGAAATATTTTTTTTTCCTCCTTGAAATTCGTTATTTCTTCTTAATCCAGGAGACCGATGCTTTCTTTGTGCAAGATAAACATTATTATTTTTTTTTCTCAGTTAGAACTAGTATTATCACATGTAATTGACCAGCCATTTATATTCTTTCCTTCTTCAAGGAGAGCTGACCTGTATTTTTCCTCTTTCTGACTTAGTGTTCATTTTTATTGTCGTGTTAATTCATGTTGGACCTCATATACTC
Source organism: Myiozetetes cayanensis (assembly GCF_022539395.1). NCBI lineage: Eukaryota > Metazoa > Chordata > Aves > Passeriformes > Tyrannidae > Myiozetetes > Myiozetetes cayanensis. The sequence continues at coordinate 15,679,398 of NW_026087521.1, forward strand.
TATTGGCCAATATGGTAACAGACATATTTGTTTCTCATTTATTTGTTGGTATCATTTATGTAGCTCATTACTAGCTTTTGATCAATCAAATTTTGTTTAAAAGTAGGCATCTAATTTTATATTGTAATAAATAATATTGGTACTATTTTCCAGAAGTGCTGAGATCCCATAAATCTTATTGGAGCTCACAAAAAACTGCAGAAGCACAGGGTTTCTCTTTATCCAGATGGAAAAATAGATGTCCAGGGAATTATTAAAATAAAAATTTGGTCACAGAAATTGACACCACTATCTCTTCCTCCACTTTCCCCTACCCCAAACAAACAAACAAACAAGAGATAAAGAGGGGGAAAAGATATTATACAGAATAATGATTTTTGTCTCATCATAAGTCATTGGAATTTAAGAAGTGTTCAAAAATGCAGTTATAATTTTTTTCCTATGTTTCTATTTTTTTATGTAGACTCAATCAGAGATTTTCATTCCCTGAACACAAGAATGATTTAAATCTGTCTTCCAGTAGTTGTCTTGTGTTTAGTACTCTTTTTAAAAAAAATCAATTAAAGTTGAAAGTGGAGTGCATTTCTCAACAGACACTGTAGAATCTATAAAAGAAAGACATTATTACTACTCTGGTCTCAATCAAAGCCTTAAGCCATCTGAGACAAGAGACTCAAAATACATCTGCTGAAAGCAGATTTAATTTTCCATGGCCAGGAATATAGAGAGCCTAAGAGCTCTCACTGTTCCAGTGGTCTGGACTTTTTTTTTTTTTTTTTTTAATTAGAAAGCATGGTTTGGATCATAAAGATCCTTGAACTAGGCTAGGTTAAGTGGACAAAATCAAAGATTTAGAGTGAGAGCAGAAGAATGGGGAAGATATATACCTTCCCATCTTCTACTAGTTGCAAGATTTATTACATATCTATGTTACATTTTTTTTAATGCCCATTGAGTATTATTAAATGTGTATCTAATTGTTTTAAAGTATGCTGTTTAAAACATCCCATGTCAGTGATTCTTTTGCAATTTCTTTTTTCACTGTGAAAAGAAATTTTCCTTTTTTGATTTAACAAAAGATTCTTTTGAATTCTCTTCCACTTACTTCTTTGATTTATCAGTATTTGTGTCAAATCATTCTTTATTCCCTTTTTCCTCATCAACTGTCTCAAACCTGTTTTCTGTCTCTATATGCAATCACTTCTTTTCCAAGCTGAAAATATCTGTACTTAAAGTAGCCATTTGTGCTTCTTTCTGTTACATATTAAATGGAGACTTTTTCAATGGATGAGCACTCCTTAGATTCATAAATCATATTGCTTTCTATTTTTTTTCTGTATTTATAATTTCTCATGCCTTTTCTCCTGTTGAAAATGATTTTTTTCAGGTAGGTATTTGTAGTTCAGCCAGCTTGACTGTCTTAGTGGCTAATATCAAGGATGACATCAGGTGTTTATACTTGGCAGTGTTTTTACCTTTATGTGTATATCCAGACTGAATTTCATTTGGCATTTTGTGATTCAGTGACACAACAGCTTTCTGTAACTTTTTTGCAGCCAGCTTTATTTTTTACCAGTAAAAGCCATCCTGAATAGTTTTGCATCTCTACCAAACTAATCTTTTTCAAGACCACCTGGTATTTTAGTGAACAATGCAGATCCTACTCTTTTAATTTTGTCCTTTTAATTCCTGGACATTTTCTCTCTTATTTGACAATAACTTGCTTTTAGAATGTTGCTTAGTGACCTTGTTAGAAGTGTCTGCATATTGGAATATTTACTATCCAATTACTAACACATGGGTAGGATCATGTATTTCAGATTTCTATGCATTTGTCGTTTTGACTGAATCTGTCCAGTAGGTTAAATGTTGTGGAGTAGAGGAGGCAGACATAGTGGAATATAACCTTTCCTCCCAGGTGTGAAATGTGAACATAAAAGTTTGATTTTCTAAGGAAATAAAGGTAAAAATACTGTATGGCTTGGTAGTGACACTTCTTTTCCACCTGCCATATACCATAAGAGAAACCAGCTCTGGGATTAAAAAGCAACAGCATCTTCTGGAGCCTGTACTCAGGTTATGCCTCTCCCTTTGATTCTGGCACGTCTTGTTTTCTCTTGGGAATATTTTTTAGCTTCCTACCTGGGAGCTGGAATTCAGCATCCTGCTGTCTGCTGAGTCCAGCCTTGATCTTATCTTCTTTCATTGTAATTCAAGGACACCTTTTCATATTATTCTCTTTAAAAGTAAATGTAAAAGTATGATTTAAATCAAATTTAGTTATTTGAAACCATAGGAAGTTGTGAACAAGTGAGAAAAGAACTTTTTATTGCAAGACTGGCAATCTAAACATGTTCTTGTTTTAACATAACATCCTTATTTTAACTCTGCATTCCTTTGGAAGATTCTTGATCCTTTTGTATTCTGCAAGTATTTTCTCTTGTGTCAATACACTCCTGCTACATAAAGCTTCCAATCAGCTTGAGCAGTTGAAAAGTTTTAATATGCTTCGAATCTTTGTCAGGAAACTCACTGTCATCACCTTCTACCACATGGATAGTGGTAGAGATAACTTCTGAGATAACTTTGTTGCCAGGGTAACCTTCCACTGGAGAGAGTTGTGCTCATTAGGAATTTATCATGGCAGGCAATTATATTTCAGTGATATAGCACTGAAGTCAGTGACCTCTTATTGTTTATTTTGTGCTAACCGCAATCCGGAATAATCTAAAACTCAAAGAAAAGAAGGTAAGAGTGTTAGTCAAAAAAAGAACCACACTGCTTTATCTTTAACTGTATACGTAGTTTCTTAAGCAATAATTCAGCTTTTCAGTGTGACTTTAAAATACATTCATTCATTTTTATATAAATATCAGTCTGAGGTTTACTCCTAGAATAGAAAAAAGCCAAATGGTATTTGTAGAATTATAATGTTGTGTACATACTGTTTGTACTCTTTTGTTGATCATCTAAGTCTAGTTTGTTAGTTGTTTCTATTTGTTTTGTAGTTTCTTATGGAGAGACAGGGTTAAATTCTCAGTGAAAGCAGATTGAGTGGGTCCTGATTTTGCACTGGACCACATTCTTAGGCAGATAAGTATTCCCATTCAGATTCCAAACTGTGATCTGCACTTACACTAGCAATTATAAAACTGACAGTAGCTGCCTCTGTGAGATGGTTAAATATGATTCCCCATAAAAGTTGAAATTGTTATCTGGCATAAATTCATGCCTTTGAATGGGTTTGCATATTACTTGCCAATCCATGGGAATTTCTGTATTTAGAGGTCTGTCATATCTAGGACTAGTTCAAGTTCCTAGTCTCTGGCCTTCCTACTTGTGGACTTACCAAGGTGGGGTTCAGTTTGAGATATAAATGCAAAAACATAGGTGTCTTACTGTAAGTTTGTATGCGTTCATTGCTGTGTTAGGTATCTAGGCTGTTATAAATTGGTATAAGAATTTAGACAACTCACTTCCAATTAAACATTGATATATTTATTAAGCAAGCGATAATAAAGCAAAGACAGTGCTGGGTGGTCTGGGGAGCCAGTCTGCTTTGCCCGAGACACACATTAAAATGTAGCAAATGTCTCTTTTTATACATTTTCAAGTCCCAGGTTTTGAATGCAAATGTGTTGTGGCTGTGAGTTCCTGGCTTGTTGCTAGGTGGTTATCTGCCTTCTGGAGTTTGTCAGGGATGAAAGCTGTAGTTCTTATCAGCTGTAAATTCTACTGATACTGACACTTGTTTGTGTAGCAAGATGTCTGTAAAACTTATCTTGTTGAATTATAACAAAAGTTTCTTATTCCCTCATACACATAAGATTTTATGAACAAAGTTAACCCTTCTATTACATAGGCTTCACCTAATAAATAAACTCAGAGGAGCCTAGAGAGAGATTTAGAGTTATTTATGAGATTTATGGTTTAGAGTGGCTGGTCAGCTAAATCCCTTTTTAAGCTCCATTGAACACACTCACTACATCTTTATTACCTGTGTAGCTTAAGTACACAGCATGCTTGTAGACACTTAAATTTAGAAGTCTTTGTCTCAAAATGGAAGCTGAATTTCTGTGAAAAGTGAGTTAAAATTTCTTTCATAATATTCAAAAGTGCTTTTAATGACGTGACATTCTTGATCACTAGATCAACTGTTTTAACGTAAGCAAGTGTGGATTCCAAATATGTTCATGTATTGCCAATTTTTGTCTGCTTTTCTTTGGTAGCATTCACTGACATCAGGAAAGATTCAAAGTGGAAAATGAAAGAAGGAAAAAGTTAGGTACCCATGCTTTCTTAAGAGGAAGACATGCAAAGACATGCAAAGACATGTCTTAAACCATACAAAATCAAAACTCAGTGGTATACATAGGAAAGCTTGTAGGTTTTTCTAGGTTCAAGTTCTTAAAGGCAGCTTTCAGTATTTTTCAAAAGATGTTAATTTTTCTGTGATTAAATGGAAGTTGATTGTGAATGCAGAGAGGATGAGAGAAAGTACTTTCTCTTATGCTTAGCTTAAAGAATGTGAATGATCTCATTGACTTCCATAGAACAACTCATGAATTTTATTATTTAAGCATGTACTCTCAAGTGCTTTATTGATCAGGGTCTTGATGAATGAATGTAGGATGCTAGTAGAATGCTAGATGTAGTCTAGAAAATTGTTTTGCTCCTTAGCTACTTTGATGTAGTTGGTTTCTAGAAGAAGGCTTTATTAAAATTAATATCCTTGGAGATATTCAGATGCCAGATGGATGTGGTTGTAGACAACCCTGTCTAGGTAACCCTTCTTTAGCAGGTTATTAGGATCTTGGGAGATCCTTTCCAACTTAAGTGATTTATGTTAGACATAAGTTAAATGAGTATGTATTAAGAGTAGCTGCTTCACATCTGTTTTGCCTACACAGATTGGGAAGTCAGGAACTGCGAATATATCACATACATCTAAATGAAGCAATCACTAACACATTTTTAGCCTTTGCTTCCACACATGCTGTTGTTCATTACTACGACTTTCCTTACACTGATCTCATGCTTTCCTGCCCCACAATGTGCTGAATCATCTAGAATGGCAAAGGTGAATGTCCTTCTGATGAGTGAGCTATCAGAGGTTTCCTGGCATGCTGAACTGTCTGTCTTTGTAGTAATTTCACTATTGCTTTCAGATGATATAATTTTCTGTTGGATCTAGATGAGTTTAATGATCTGTCTCCTTATATGACTGTGTAGCTCTTTATGTTGGCATAAATGAAATCACCTAAGTACGTGGAAGGTGGTGAGCCAAAACTTACTTTGTCTTAAAGCAGCTCTGGAACTCCATTTTTAGGACATTTTTCATAAAGCTGTCTTTGTACGTGGATTATTTTTTTTTCCATTCTATAGGAACTCTGCATACTCTTGAGTGTATGGTTGTTCTCTGAAAATGGTACTCCATGCTTTCTGTTGATTGAATAGGTATTCTCTCAGTTTACTCACACCTGAGTCCTCTGAATGATCATATTCTGAAGTATCACTACCAGATATGATGCTATTGGAACTTAATTCTATAACTTACATAGTTTTTGTCACACAGATCTGCATAAACCAGATTCTTAAAATAGGTAATATCAGTGCTTCTGAAAAGTATATCATCCTTTACATACAGTATTCTAAAAGTTGTAACCTGTTTTACTTCAGTTATTCCTGGTTTATCTTTAAAATAGTACTCCAGTGTCTGTGTAATATGCTGTTTATTTCAGTTATTCAATTTCATTATGGAACTGCCAATACAGTAATCTAAAACTAGTATGTGAAAGTCAAAGAGATTTCTTAATTTTAGCTATACACAATAAAATTTCCAAAGCCAAAATTTCCAAAGGATGGCTGTAGTAATAGGTAACTCTAAGTTTGTCTTTGGGGCAGTTGTTTATGACAAACTGGTTCACTGTTGATAAAAAGTACCTTTGATGATGCATGAAGCAGCTCAGATCCAAGCTACTGATCACTGTCTGCAGCATGGCTTTTACGTACACATGGATTTCTCTTACACTAAGGAAAGGAGAGTAAGCTTCCTGCATTACTTTAAAAATAGATTGTTATGATTAGATCTTAACCACTACTGAAAAAAAATTTCAGATCTATTGTAAGCATTATTTAATACAATATAGTAAAATAATTGCCACTGTCTTTGTAGGATGTTCAGTTAAAATTCATCCAGCATAAGTTATGCTTACTTGTTTCACTTTTTCTTCCTTTAAAAAAAAAAAACCAAAACAAAAAACAAGAAAAAAAAAAAAAGAAACAAGGGAAACACTGCATTACAAGCTTTCTTATCTGAAACTTCTTTCAGCTTACTGGTTATGGGTTTTCTTCTTATACCCCTACTGTTCTTTAAATATGAGGGTTAGTGTACACAGGACTGTTGCATTCTGTTTGTGCTCCTGTTTGTGTCATGGATGCAGGGGCACCCCAGTGTAGGTTGTCAGCAGGGATGTGGAGTCATTGTGTAAGTCACAGTTTCCAGGGGAAGAAGCCGGAGCACAACAGGAACTTAGCAGGACACCTGTGCAATACAAGATGGAGCTGCTCCTTCCTCTCATCAGCTTTACTTATGTGTCTTAAGACTACATTACTACGTTACATTATTAAGACTAAATTACTACATTAAGGCTACCCTACATTTTCAAGTTGTTTACTTTAGTATTTTAAAATGGGAGTCTCCTTAGTTCTCTTTTCTGAAGATCCTGTTAATTCTGTTGGTTATTTGTGTTCATAGAGGTGAACACTAACAACAAAACCATGAATGCCATTTGATTTTTTCCTTTTCTTTCTGATGTCTTGTTGTTGTAAAACCTGAACAAATGTAAAAAAGTCCTAACATTTGTCCCAGTTTAAATGAGACAAGGGTCTTTTGCTGAGGATGGATTAGGAGGAAAAGACCCAAACTTCTCTTTCCAAGCAATTGTAAATCCAAAATTAAGAGGCTTCGATTGAAGGAAAACAACTTATGGAAAAGGGAAAATAACAGCCCTTTATTAAAGGTATGTGTGTATTAACAGGAACACAGAAAAAAAAACCAAGTAAAATAACTAAGCAATACTCCTATACCCACCAATAATCCCCTTTAAGAACAAAACCGATAAACCGGCAAGAAGAAAATCAAACAGTTCAATTTTTTTTGCACCCTTTGGTGCAGTTCCAACCACAGTCAGCAGGGGGCACCGTCAGGTCACTGGAGATGCAAAATTTGTAATGTCCTGTACCATTCACCAGGTGGCGCTGTTGGGTCACTGAAGGTGCAAAAACTTGTAGTGTCCTATTGTAGTCACCAGGTGGCGCTGTTGGATCACTGGAGGAGCAGAACTTGTAATGTCCAGTGCCCATCACCAGGCGGCGCTATGGAATCCCTAGTCACCGCCCCGTGGGATGGGGAAAAAAACCCAAAACAGTACTCTCCAGGTACAAACCAAAAACCAAAAAAAACCTCGGTTCCCCTTCCCTTCCCGCACTGGGGAAGGAGAGAGAGAGAGGGACTGGGGGGGGGAAGGGGGAAGGAAAAGAAAAAAACACAGCAATAAAACAGAAAGTTCTCCCAATGGAAGAAAACTCACGAACTTCAGCTGATTAGGATTAGTGTTAAACAGGGCCTGCAGCCAGCAACAGCTGAGAAGAGAACAGCAACAAACTCCACTCCGACAGGAAGAAAAGAAGCAAACTAGGCAGCTCTGCAGCTTACCGCAGGTCCTTGCCTCACTGGCACACACACACACCAGCCACACCTCCCTTCCCCACCTCCTTCCAGCCCCACACACCAGCTCCCCCTCAACTCTTCCCCCTTCGTTGTCAAGGAGACTAATCTCTCGGCTATTACTGGGCCAGGCCGATTCTTTTGTTCACCTAATGGGCAATATACAGAGCACACACACACACACACACACACACACACACGGCAGGGGGAAGGGGAAGAAAAAATTCTTTGCTAAAATCAGAACTATGACAACATTGTACAGTTCTCTGGTTCCTTGCTTCAAATTTATTAAAGCATCCATAGCTAGCACAACCTGCACAGAAAATCTGTTAAGCTTTCAAGATAATTTTAACTCTTTGCCACTGTGTAAGACATAATACCTAAATGCAGACACAACCTTGGAAAAGTGGGGGGGAAGAAAGGACAAAGTAGTTTTCAACAAGTCGAGTAAAATCCAGTGAAAATAGCCTCTTTATAGTAGCATAAATACTTGTAGAGAGATTATGAAATTGACATAATTACTGTTTGTTTCTGGAATGTATAACGTCACTAGAACCACATGAAATATTAAGACTCTTATCTTCTTTTGTCTCTCCAGAGTGTTAGCTCCTAGTAATGATCACTACTTCTTTAATATTCTGGCCTTTCTTGTTTTCCTGATACATGACAGTTTTGTGCTTTGCTCTGCCACTTGCATTGTCCTTGACTGTCTATTTTGAGAGCTATTCTGCCCTTTCTTCCAGTCTCACAGGGGTTCTTGGTTCTTTTTCACTTTTCCTTCTCCATCCTATTCATGGGTGATCTGAGACTTTCTTACAACTTCACTGTCAGCTTGTGCTGATGATTTGCATATCTACTTTTTTTTCCCACTGACCTGTCTTCCTTCCTTAAGATATGCATTTCAGAGCATCTGTATGACAGTTCTCCCTAGATAGCTGATGACAATTACTGATACCAAGAATTTCTCTCTTCCTGAATAAAGCTCTTGCTTCTCTTATTTCATAACTTTTTGTAGTAGATACAGCATGGAATTTTTTTGTTCAACATATTTTTCTCTTATATTTTCCAGACAATCTATGCTGTGCTTTCCTCTCACAGAATTTCAAAAAGCTCAATTCTTATTCTTGTTTTGAACTTTGGTCTAATATGAATAATATGAATCCCTTTAAATCAGATAGAATATGTAATTTTCTTCTTCTGTCATTACTCAGATCTTCCATCATTCAGTTCCTTCATTTTCTTGCCATTTTTCTTCGTAAGTATTCATATGGTTATCCCAGTTTAGTTTCTTTTCTCCCAGCAGTAGTTCAGGAATGATTGATCAAAAAACTCCCAACTATTTCAAAGTGTATATAATTCTGTGCTAAATTTTGTCTGTTCTGTGCTTAGTTGGAATTAGCTGAGGTGTGAAACTGAAATAATGAAGCATATGCTGCAGTATGAAGAGGTTCTAAAATGATGCCTAATGTGGCACCAGAAATGGACAGTGCTTTTCAAATTAAATCTGATTTCAGCTGCCCTCTGAACTCTCTTTAGTAAACATTATTCCACTGAATGTTTGCCGCCTTTAACTGTTGAGATTAATTTCCAAACAACAAAAAGTTTCAGCATAGTAATCTTCAGTTGGGCAGTGGTTCAGAAAGTAAGTTGTCCTGATTATTCAGATCTCTGAACAGAGTATATTACATGAAAGTACAATTTCTGAAATTTGTCGTTGTTCTACTGGTTATTCTGATTAAGTATACAAATCAGTTATCATTAATAATACCCACATATTTTAAATTAGTGAATTAATTAGATACGTCTGTCTTCTGTTTTAGATTTTGCCTAGTCTATTTGACTGCATATGCCTTTGAATGAACATTCATTTCTGTATTCAACATTTTTGGCTACAGTAATCCATTTTTACCGTGTGTTTAGTAAAGCAGTTAACACCTGAACATGGGAGTCAATGGGTAAGATTCATTTCAGGTAACTCAGTTGTCTTCAGTAATGTTCCATACAGTACTAATATCTTCCAGTGAAGCCAAAAATCAAGTTTCTCTAAAACGCTCACTCAAGACTAAGGATAATCCCTGAGTCACAACTTGAGCATTGTTAGTGGGCTGGGATACTGTCATGACTTTGTGAACAATGAAAGAGTTTATCAAGTAAAAATAACTGTTGTGGGAAACATGTTTCAGAGATGGTGACTGCACATGTACCTTTGTTTTTGAAAGCCATGACTGGTGGTAAGTGAAGGAAGATAAATTTCTATTCAGGCTGGAGGTACGTGAGTTAAATTCTGGAACTGTGTGTTTCCACAGCAGAGAAGGAAAAATAGCACTTGATTTTTATTTAATAAGAAAGTTTATTGTAAGAAGGAATCGTGTGCTTTATATAGCATTCTCAGTTTGTATTAACCGTGATATTTGAGAAATACAGAGTTCATACAATCAGATAGAAGTTGAATTGTGTTTTGCCAATGGCACAAGTTTCTCAGTCATGTATGCTGACAGAAGTTGCAAAAAATGCCTTTGGGAACTTACTTTGAAGGTAACTTATGAAATGAGTTAAAAAAAAAATCATACTTTTTTTTTTTTCTCTAAGTGCCTCTGGTTGAACACTCCAAAACTGGTAATTTAAAGTTGAACAATACCCTTTTCTCTAATGTTTACAGTGTACTGAATTTAGCTACTATTATTTTGAAAGGTTGAATATTATTACACTAAGGATACTTCAGCCCTTTTAGCAGACTAATAAAGTACACTTGTATTTAGTTGATTACTGTGATTTCATTTCACTTGCAGAGTTTCACAATGCTTTAATTTCACCCAGGCTAGCTTTTATTTCTCCATTGTCTTAATCAGCTCTGACAATTCAACCTTTCTACCTTTGTTTCCAAATCCTCCAACTGCAGCTTTCATATTTTCCTTTTTTTGTTTTTCTCTTCCCCTTGAAATTAAAAATGTGTTCTCTCTCTAGAACCATTAAGCTGTTGTTTTAAGGATATATTTTTACAGCCATGGAAATGAGAACTTCCAGCTTTTTTGAACAATGTGGTGTTAATAGCTGTGGTGCTCCTTACACAGGTTTGTACTTGTAGGTGCTTATGGGCAATATCCTGTAGAAACCTCAGCCCAACTTGCTTTGATCTTCCCATCATCTCCTTCAGTTACGTGCTAAGGTAAATGCAAACAAAAGCTTTCAGATAACCCTATTTGATCCGTCTCACATAGTCCTGGATTAAGTAGGCACTTTATTATACAGAGATCACTGCAAACTGTTGAATGGTTCTTAGTCTGTAGCTAAGGTTACTTAGAGCATCTTCAACATCTGCTGAAAAAATGTAGAAGCTGTGCACATTTTTGCAATACCCATTTCAGGCTATTTGTTCTTGGATAAGAAAAGTTCACATATATCTAGATGATCTGACATCGCTGTATCATGGTAGAATCATTGAATATCATTATACAAGATGAAATTCATCATTTATTTGTGCAAATATAAGTCAGAACCTAGCCCAACAGGTCGCCTTGTCATAGAAAGAGCTCAGGTTAGTCAAGCTGGACCCGCCTTTTATAAATTTTTCAATTTTTGTCTTAGTAATCTTTTTTTGTACAGCTCAATAATTCCAAAAATTGTCATGTTGTTTTCCATATATGCAAACTAGTTACAGATTTCATGTACATTTTTAATATATAATTACATCTTCAGAAGCAAACACACAGGTAGCTCTGCTTCATTTCTTTTTGACTTATTCTGTTGTGAGAAGAGTGTGTTTATAAATGCCATCATCAAATGCCATTCAGTGTTTTTCAGTTTGTTTTGCATGGAAATTTGCATTGGAAAAATGTGAAAGCTTTTCAATTTAAGTGCAGTAACATCCACTAAGAAGTTGCAGTACCTGTATTTTTAAGGAGGACATATGTTGTTGGAACTGCTTGATTGTGTTAGTCAAACTGTCAAAATACTCCTTCTTACAATATTCTTCTTCATAAATCCACTGAACATTTGAATTTGTGGTTTATACCATTTTCTTAGCAGAAAGTAAGCATTGATCACACTCAAAAGATTTAGAAATGAGGATATTAACAAAAATTTAACTGCCAAACTGATACACAACTGTGAGTAATGAACAGGAAAACCTATGCCTGTTGCTCATCAACAATAATTAAAATATAGTTTATAAACATACAGCTGATACTTTATAAAGAACTAAAGTAATAGATTCTAGACTTTTTAATGTAGCATTTCAATCAAAGATACTTTCCTTTTTGAGGATAGCTGATTAGTAATGATTCATACAAAGCCCACGTTATCTTCCTGTGTGATGTTCTTTTAACCTGCAGATTAATGCATATTTTAAAACAGAGATTCATCATAAGAGGTTTATTTCTAAGTTTTGGTGTGATGTTGTTTTTTTCTCGCTGACTAAAACTGAGATTTTCTTTTAGAGAAGTTTGGTAAGGATTTTGGTAAACTTTATCATCTGGAAGCAACTAGAAATAGTAACAAGACTTATAACATTGTCTCAGATATTTATGTTTAAAGATTAACTACAGCAGAACTATATCTGAGTATTTAAAATGTCTTCTTGCTATGTTTCTGAAAGTCCTCAAGTCTGGTGTCATCTTTTGTTAGATATTTTTGGTATTAAAATTCAGGAAATGGTAACTAGATTTATTTTTAATTGGCAAATCTGCTTAAATTGAAAAAAATTATCTCAACTGGACAGAGGATTTCAATGAAGTGGAAGAATTAAAAGATAAAAGATGTCTAAGTGTAATTTTATCCTAGTATACTTCAGATAAACATAGTTATTTTAACTCTGTCTTTTCTTTCTGTTGCCTTATATTACTTAAGAGACTGAGCACAGAGGAAACATTAATAGTTGTGGTGCTTTATTATTAAACTGTGAAACTGGAGATAAGTTGCACAGAAATATGCACGGAAATATAAGTTGTACAGAAATTACTGTTGCTGAGCAGATTACAGGGTTTAAAAAACCCAACAAACACATTTCAGGATAGTTTGGTGAACCTTTTTTTTTTGTTATCGATTTTGACATAATACAGTTGTTGAGTAGTTATCAATTCAGAGAAGACTGCAAGCCTCTGGGAGCTATTAGTGGAAAGATATATTTTGATATAACAGTATTCTTTTTTCACTGTCAAGGAGCTCAGTGTGTTGATTACAAATATAAAAGGTCATTCAGTTAACTTTCAAATGCACAGTAGATGAAGTTGAAATAAAACAGATTTTCCTTTATTTCATATCTGAACAAATGAGTAGTATCTGGTAGTATAAAAAGTAGAAAGTTTTCAGATCGAAATACAATTTTTAAGTCGAAGAACAGAAAGCACTACAGATGTCTTTGTATTTTTCCTACATTTGTATGCATTATGTAAATGTTACATATTTAATTTTGAACATGTCATTATTTAGTATCATCACAAGTGATTGGGAAAGAAATGTGGATAACAGGATAGGAAAGCCTGCAGCTGGTAACAATATGTTCAGAATAAGCATAGAACTGAACTTCTGAACCAAGAAAAGCAGAAAGACCTGAGACAAAGTGACAGTGATACAATAGCACTTGAAATTCCCATTCATGTAAATGCTAAATGTCATGGAAAGATTTGGACGGAAAAAGGAAATTATGTTTTTCTACATAATCTTTAACCATGAGCTGTGCATTGCCACTTAGAAACAAGGACTGGAGGTCATAATACTCCTGTGAAAATGTTAGAATGGAGAATAAAAGAGACCCTAAAATTTCCGTTATATAAATCTATGTTATTCCTATGGAACAGGGTCAGAGTTGAGGAAGTCAAGAATGACTGAAAATGCTCCTTTGAAGACTCCTTAGCCTGGGGGAAGAAAGGTTGGGAGGGGAATGTAGCACAGATGTACAAAGTACATGTGGCACAGGGAAAAGTCACATTTGAAAATAAGTGTCAGGTCCAAGCCTAAGATAGTTCTTTATACAATACACAGTTTAATTGTTGAATTCTTTACCATAACACTCCTGAACGTTATGGGAATTCAAAAAGTGACTGAACAAACTTGTGGGAGAAAAATCTATCATTGTGAATTGAAGCAGATTCCAATATCTGGTTCGAGATACCTCTGTGCTAAGATGCTGGAGGAGGGGAAGAAGTTACCTAAAGTTTACATTTCCTTGAATTTTCCCTTACTGTCAAACACAAGGCATTCAACCTAGGTTCTTTTAGAGTAACCATACTGGGACACTGAAGCTCTGTTGATAACATTTGGATATTTTCTACATAATAAAAGATGTTTAGGTTAGAAAGGTTGAAGATATTATTTTTAACAATTTTTTACAAACTCCATGTGATAGAAGATTGTCTTTCTTCTGCAAGGCACTGTGTTTTTTCATAACCACATCATGGTTGGAATGTTTTATTTATCATTTAGGGTCTAAGAAATGCAAAGTCAACATGCAAAATTAGGCAACACTTCTTCTTCACAATTTTTTTTTGCTTACAATATCCATAATAAACTTTTCTACTAATTTCCTTATTTAAATCGAAAAAAAGAGTTGATTTGCTAGATATCAATAGCTTTGTTTTCTATGTAAATTTGTTTTGTTTAAAAGCAATATTCTTGAATGTGTCATCCTTTATTTTCTGCTCTTCTTTCCGTATACGTTTTGTTTGAGCACTTTGCAGTATAATGCAGTAGGAAAAGTTAACTTCCCTGTGTTCTCCAAGTATGAAGAGAGCTGACAAGAGAGCTGGCCTCTTCATTCAGTCCAGTTCAGCAGGTTGCTTATTTGCTGACAAATAAATGAGAAAAGAGTGTCAAGAAAAAAATTGATACAAATATTTTACATAAAATCTTATTTGTATTATAGGAAAAGTATATCTTCTAAATAAGGCAAGAAAGCCTTTAAAGAATTATTCGTTAAAACTCTTATTTTTCACAGGACTGTGATAGGTAGACCTTTTTGTGTTAATAAAATTAAAGTACAAAGTGGCTTCCTTCGGGTGTTAATATTGCTCACAGAGACAAGGCCTCCTTTTTGTTCATCTCCTTCTGTCTTTACTGCTTCCCTTTCCTAGTGTCAGTTTTGATCTCCAGTGTTTCCAGTAATCCAGTTTTTTATTATTTATATCTTATTTAGTTCCACATTCTTCATATCAGAAACATTTTGTTCTTCACAAAACATTAATATCAGTTCTACATACCAGGAGTGCATATATTTGGAAATAAATATTTCTTTAATTTTAAACATGATAACTTTCCACTAAGTACAAGACATTTGTATTGTTTAACAGCATTAACAAAGCCTAATGTTATTCCTTCAGCAGGGTAGCAGGGGTGCAGTGGGGAGAACAAAGTATAGGAGAAATGGGTTATCTTGTTTTTAAGATTTCTAAATAAAACAGTTGTGTTAGCATGCTTTGATCCTTCAAATAACTGTTCGGCAAATCAAAGGAAGCTAAGGAAATTCTTTTATCTTTTTGAGTCCAAATTTGTTTTTCTGCCAGTTTGTTCTTTTATATAAGTACTAAATACCACATTATTAGGTTTTCCATCATGTTGCTAAGTCTAGGTAATTAACAGAATATTATACAAAGTCAGAGTAATGTTGCAGGTGCTTTTATTGTAGTAAATAAGTCTTGCAAAGGACTTTTTAATGAGAAATTTAACAATTACTCATTTTGGTATTAGAATGTAATGAATATCTGTTTTCTTTTAGATGTGTTTGAGTTTATATTTGTATGATTTAAGCTAGTCTATGCATTTTATCACCTTAGCTTTTTTTTTCAGATTAATCAGCTCATTGCTATTAATATTTTTGCTAGTGTCATTTCCAAAAATTCTGCTACTATCAGTAGAAAAGTAGATGTTGTAGAGGTATATCTTCATTAAATGTTTTCACTCACCAATGCAGTAATTTTTTTTTTTCTTCATCTTGCCCTTATTCTGCCTCATTGTTTTCAGAAGTGCAAATAAATCCTGAATCAGAAAACTTTCTATAAAGGGTTCTTGGAAGTGTGAAGATGAGCATATGTGGAAACATGCATACCTGTGCTAAAGCAAGCCTAACCTCATGCCGAATCCTGAAACTGATGCCCATAAGTTCATTAATGTGTAAAAACAGTACGTTAACAACCTTGAGAGGTCTTTAGCTCGTCAAGCACAGGTCTTGTTGCAATCTACCTTTGATGCAGCCTAGTTTTTTGGAATAATGTTAACTGATTTCTACTGATGCCTTCTCCTCCTTACATTACTGGGAAAGGGTGTCACCAGAATGTTATATACTAAGGTCTAGCACCACTGCAGATGCAGTTTTAGCTATATGCTTTCACTGCTGAAGGTGTTTTGTAGAGCTCCGTCCTGTGTTTTGATCTTTTTACAAGCGTGATTGAGAGGTGTGGGAAAGTATTTAACAGATTTCTCCTGGGAAAGTTGCTGTTTATGTCACTGGATCAGTGTAGTTCCTCAAGAAAATGTGATCAGTTGAGTCACTCGTTAAGTTTTATTGCATCTCCACTATGCTGAGATGTCAGTTGATGTTTTCAAAAGAGTGTTCAGAAGCTCCATTCACTTGCCACATCTACACCTTATTCCTGAGAAGAGGCACAAATGTTGTCCCCTGTTTCTCCAAGCTGGAGTTGATGCTGGCATAATTCACAGCAGAGAGATTCACTGTATTCCTGTTCACTCTAAAACGAACTGTGGCGTGTAGGGCACTATTGACATAATCTGCTTCTGCTCAAACACAAAGGCATTTCACAGTCTAGAGCAACCTCCTTCCTCTTCATCCTTTATGGAGCAGCACAGGAATTTAAATAAGGTCACATACAAGGAAGATTATTTCTTTTTAATATAAACATTTTAACTGGTGGGAGAAAATCAGAATGTCTTAGTGACTGTCAGGAAATAGAAGCATAAATCCACTGGTTTTGTGATTATGATGTATAAGATTTACAGAATTAATGGACTTGCAGCCCAGTATTGATGTTTTTTTTAGGTTATTTGCTTCATTTTCTTTGTCAGTCTTTCTGATGTCATTCCTCCTTTCAACCGCTCTGTCTGATATTCACAAGATAGCGTATGTTTTTCCATATCACGAAAAAAAGTTTTGATTGAAATATTTTAAAAATATTTGGTAGAAGTAATCTTTCTAGAGGAACAACACTACTTTATAGCTGGTCAGAAAGTGGACTTTATTGAATAAGTGGGCTAGCTATTGAAATATAAATTTTTGGAAAACGTTTTATAATATATTTATTACTGAAAATACACCCATATACTTGAGCTGGAAAAATGCACTTCTTATTTTTCCTGCTGAAGCATAGCTTACTTTCATGGTGGACTGTTGATGATGTATTTGAAATGACACAAGTAAAAGCCTCTGAGTTAATCCTAAAAGCAATATTAAGTTATGAATGATGGTTCAGTTTCCTTCCTGAGTTGTCTGATAACTTTGTTGATAGGGAGGGCATGCTTGTACAGATTTCATCAGGCCAAACCCCTTGTTTTGGCTAAAACAATATGCACGACACTAAACAGTACAGGAGGGAGACAGATTCCACTTAAAATATCAACATTCACGTTTTTTTTATCTGACCTTGTTTTCCTCACTTTGTTAAAATGAGCAAGAGAAGTCTGTTCTTAGGTCCTTGCATCAGCAAAAATAAAAAGTACTTAAGGAGAATTGAGTGTTAATAGAAGAGTAATTCTGTGTTGAAATTCTGAATCTTTCTCACTAGTAGAATAATTATTCTGCTCATCCCTTTCTTCTGACAAATGGAACACAACTGCTACCAGTTGTCTATTAATTGCATCCTTTTTATCAACTTCCAGCTCTTTTTATTAAACTGTGATATGCTCTATTTAGTATATTATTCTGTAGATATGTTTTTTAGCATTCCTACTCAACAGATATTTATTTCTGTCATGCATGCATTCCTCTGCCAGAGTGAGAGTGTGAAAGAACGTGTTGAGCAGTGTCAGATGAAGCTCATTGCTATTCTATCAGCATGACTGTGCTCCTTTAGGAGGGCATTCAATCCTTGGCATTCATTCCCTCACACTGATGTGATAACAGAATAAAAGAGCTTTACAGCTGATTGAAGTCAAGTAGTAGAGCCATTGTAAAGGCTCACAAGAAGATTACTGATGAATACTATTACTGCTGGAGGTTGGACTAGCAATTGTGCATGTCCATGCTTTCTTAGAGTGAATAATGGAAGAGAGCATGTGTTAATAATTCTGAATTAGCTATGCTTTCCTTTCTTAGAGGGAAGATGGTGGTGTCCATTTTTACTTCAGAGTGCTAAGAATTATGTGATAAATGTTTACCAAGATCTGAGAAATCTTCATTTTTAAATGTTAATTGGAGCTGTGACTGTATTAGTTCTCTATTTCTGAATATCAGAATAGAGGAAATTGGGTATGATATTCTGCTTTAGTCTGGAATCGAAACGTGTTTGGCCACTTCAGGAATTAATGGAAATTCAGAGTTTTTTCCGTCTTTTGCATTGCAACATCCTTGTTTTTCTTATGACAGGAGACAGATTGAAGGCTTTGAATTTATTGCAGTACATAGAACATTCTTTGCTTATAAATGAAGCAGGTGACTGAGATAAAGTCAAAGGCTCCACTGTGATTTAGTTTGGCTGAATGTTTTTGAAATAAAATACTTTGTGTCTGATTGTTTTTCCCTGCAGAGAGGGAGTGTATGAGAAAATATGACATCAAATGGTGTGCTTGTAAGTAATGTGGAATATGAGGTTAAAAAAATTTTGCAAGATGACTTTCAGGTACAAGAGGATAGTTCTTAACTACATGTACCACTACCTCTGACAAGACTCTGGATGCCCAGTAGAAACTTAGGATGGTCTGAGCTTTGAGGTGTGCTAATTCTTTCACTTGAAAGCATTCCAAAATGGCTTTTTGAATTGTTTAAAGGTTGATTTTTATTAAGTAGAAGTTAGAATAATTATTTACTTTACTAGTCACAAAATTCTTTCTATTTACGGGAGAGCAGAAGAGGAGGTTTGTAGGCAATTCTACATTTATGCAATGCATCCTTGTAGGATGGGTTTGCTTTTGGGTTCTGTTTCTGTCTTCTGAGTGTCCTCACTGGCAAAGAGTTTAATGCAATAGGAATGGATCTAAAAAAACCCGTGATTCAGTGCATGACTGAAAGTGAGAAGGTATTTCAAAAGAACTGTTGCAATCCGAACCAAAACACTGCAGTAGATATGTCATTCAGAAATGGCTTTCTGAATCCTAGCAATCTCCTGAGAGCCCTCTCTGGCCTCTGCAAGAATCCTTTCATCATCCTCTGTTTACTTCTGATCCTCTCATCAGTCTTTCTAGCTCTGGTTGGTGCAGGCCCCCAGTTCTTTGCTGTAATTTTTCTTCTGGTCTTCACTGTGGTCCCTGGAACTTTCCTTCCTCAGTAGCTCTGAAGGGAAGCTCCTAGGGGATCTCAGTTTTCCTCTGCAGACATTATCCTGACCTCCTGGTGCCTCTTTCTGAAAAGGAATATAACCCACACAAACTGAAGATGTATAATAATCTTTTACAATACTCTTAAATTGGATCATCATAAATATACATACGATTACTGTACATTGTCTTGTATAACCTTTAATATGTATTCCATTGTTTTTGAAGGATTACAGTAATTACAAGCTGTGATTTTTTTGTCCTTTATCTGTCTTTGAGAACAATAGCAATAATTCTGTAGATTGCGTTGATACCTCTGAATGAAAAAGGTATTATGAAAAGTAATAAATGGAAATGATGCCTCAAACTTATATTTGCTCTGAATTTGTTTCTAATGGAACTTTTATGAAACACAATAAATAGTATGGGAAATGCAAGTTTTATGTAGTGACTTAGGAAATAGTAATAATACCTTGAATAAACTAAATAGATATAAAAATCTGTACAGCAGGTTTTTTGTGTTCTAAACAGAAATGAATAATTTTGAGAGAAAACATGGCCTAGTAGATAGAGCAATAGAGATAACACTTGAAGTGCCTGTGCTTTCCTCCTTTTTCATTTAAATATAGTCAATTATTTTTCTCTTTTCCAAAAAGTTATGGATGAAAATTTCCAGATAACATCATGTACTGTTTTCTTTCCATGCTGTAAGAGAACAGATTTTTTTGAAAGTTTTGTATAAATTATTGAATACAAATCAGCTCAACAAAGACTGTATCTTCTGATTATTCTTTAATAAATTCTCATGCTGCTCAAAAAAAATTCTTATACATTGTGGTGAATGTTCCACAAAACTAATAGTAGCATTTTCATGATTGAGGCTGTAAGTTCTAATACTCTTCCTGTTTGTTAAAAAACAGGTTTTTCTTCTTTCTAATGGGATTCTTGTTCATAGCAATTTATCAAATCTGTGGAAAAGCAGTGTGTTAGTGGAAAAACAAATCAATCTGTCCTTTCTGAGAGGTATAAACAACTTTCATTAATGATACTTTTTTAAAGCTTAAATTACAGACAGAGGAAAGTTTTCTCTTAGGTGTGTTTTAACTTCATTCTAGAATTCCAGAAAAAAATATTTTTCTGGGGGTGGTGTGCTCTTCGTTTATTTTGAAACAAGCCAACACCTGCTTCTTAGTAAAATATTGGCATAATTAAGAACTTTAAAAAAAAATTGTTGGGTTTTCCATAAAATTCAATTTGAAATATGTTTTGTTTCATGATACCATATCACTTTTTGAAGTTAAATATTTAAGTGCAGACTAAATTTTGTATGATTATGGTGGCTTAAGTGTGATTATTAATACTATCTCTGAATACCTGCTATGTAAATTAGGTACGTGGTAAAGAGGTTTTTGGTTTTCTGACTTGTAAATCCCCTTGCTCTCTGATATTGAGTCTTGTTTCATTACACATGTATTCTTCTCTTATTCTAACTGAGCTATGACTTTTTGTATTAAATTCTTTTTGCCTCTGGTCCTGTATCCATTATGGAAACAGGACTCTCAGTGAGCAGTCCTGACAACCTGTGCTTTGTACCTGTTTCCATACAAGCAGCACCTTGTCACTTTTCAGAAATGATTATTAATTTGGTTTATAATTTGAGTGCCAAGGGATGCAGCAACTTTTTACAGCCTTCAAAGGCTGGACACACTTTAGTGAGGTAACCTGAAAAATAAACAGCCCTAGAAATGTTCCTGATAGAGTCCTAGCTGTCTGAAAGTTACGTGGCAAATGCAGATTCTTGAAAGGTGGTCAGGATCCATGTTCAGTAGCTCATCACTAGTCCTGAGAATTGTAAAACTTCTGGAATCAGTTACTTGTTGGTCACCACTGTTTCTATCCCTGCTCCTGGAGAAGCAGTTTCTGCAATTCTCTGGTAGTCTTTTCAGTGTATAAACTCTTAGTGTAACTTTGTGTGAGCTGATTACTTCATTTTACATCTCGTTTTGCACAGTGCTTGTTTAGAGCACGTTTCTTCCAACTATTAGCCCTGTACTGCCTCTGTTTGCTTTGGAGTGAGCTACAGATGTTGTCAGTATGTGACGAGCTTCATCTTTCCATAGAGCCATTCTGTAAGAGCAGAGATTTCATACCAGTTTTCTAGTTGTTGTAGAGCAAGATCTTTTCAAGTTATTCACCTGTGCTGTATCTGTGATGAAGTAAGGTTTTCCAGAAAAAAACCCTAATGGATTATTGATGATATTAGAATTAATAAAGTTGTATACAGATGATAACATCTTAAAATTTGCCTCATTTTGTGCTACTTTTATTTACACTGCTAATGGATATTGTTGTAGAAATTTTTCTAACAAAATGGCTGCTAGGAAAGCATTGGTGTTTGGTGTATGATACACCTGAGATGGATAAAAGTGTGAGAGTGTTACTGTTGTAATGATCTCCTAATTGTTCAGGCCTATTCAGGGTCAACACAGAACTTTCAGTTTTCCAAGGTAAGAACAGTAGCATCAGAGGTAACCTCTGGAGAACCCTGATAAAGCAGATTGCAACTCTACAGGTGCTGCCATTCCCACGAGTCTTTTGTTTCATGCTGCTGTCTTCAATGGTTTGGTGTGAAGAATTATTGTTAGTGCAGACTTTGTCTTGATTGTTCTGCTGTTGATTGCCAGCATCTTAAGAAGATTCAAATCAAAGAGCTTACCTTGATTCAGTGTCCTGAAATATATTTAACTACTGGGCAGGCTGCAGCATCCATGGAGACGTTTAACATCTTCAGAACCCCAGTGTTCACAGGAAATATTTTTGCTCAAGCTAATGAAGGCAATTGTATGTACTCTCACTCTGATCAGAGTTCAGCAAAGCTGCACCTGATTATTGCTATTAATTCTTTGTGTGCTAACCAGTTGGTGGATGGGGATAGAAGTGATCTGAAGAGTATTTTTTGGATTAGCTTGGCAAGTCTTTTGTATTAACAAAAGAAGCAGCTAGTCTTATTCATCCAGGCAAGATCAAGCTCCTGGCAGTAGCTATCAAGTATTTAATGAATTTAATTAAAATTCGTGCATTATTAACATTTCCAGCTGTGATATTGAGTGGCTAGCTATTTTCAGATACTTGGAACGAGTAATGCCGTTGGCTTTTCAGTTGCTTTTGGCATCAGCTCTTTTATTAACCTGCAGTTTTGAACAACTACTGTAGAGCCTCTGTGCTGGATGTAGCTGAAGAGAAGCTGAATTATGTTTTCAGATGTTGTGTTTTTTCTTCTCTTTTAATCGGACAAGATGTTGCTGCATTCAGCAACTGCCTGCTTTAGCTTCTGTGTCATTATTAGTGTGTTTTAATAGAAACTGAATGAAATGTGAAGCATGCAGACCAAGGAATGTTGTAAGCAGTTATATGATCACAAAAAGCTTGATGTAATTAGCACTTTATCACAAAGCAAGATTGAGCATTCAGGCAAATTGCCATCTGTAGGTAGTGACTGATTCAGATGGTGTTGCTCTCCAAGGAAGCAGTATTTTCATGAATAAGATTTTTGTCTGCCAGCAAATGGAGGAAAATACCAATCCCAACTCTTCTCGGCCTCAACAGGCTAATCAGAAATCAGATACTGTTGATCAGAAGTTAAGGATTTCGTTGGTAGTTTCTAGTTTGTAGAATGTAATGTGGTTTAATGATGAGAGAAGGGGATGGAAACAACCAGTGATGTGAGTCTTGAGTATCTTTGTAATGGTTGTGCTAGAAAGTTAGATGATGTTCATGTCTCTGTCATGAACTTGACGCTGTTGTGACTAATCTTGTAAAGATTAGCTTGGAAAGCAGCAAAGGAAGGCAATAGTTCATGCTGATTACTAAATACCTTTTTAGTATTTTCATTTACCATCTTAGTCGACAAGACCACCTATTAGAAAACGTGACTGAATGTGATACACAAATGTCTTCATTCTCAGCACTTATGGTATGTTTTCTGAAAGAAAAAAAAAGTAGTTGAAATAGTTAGCTTGAAAAAATTATTTGTTGTTAATATTAATAAGAAAATAGTTTTTTCTTAAACCATACAAGTTTTGTTATAGATGTCATTTTATGTTAAGAATCTGATAAGAAATCTTCACAGAACTTTTACACGTTATATTGATGTAGTCATTCCTTCAGTTTACAGAAGTGGGGATTTGAGGATTTTAGAGTTTCTATTCACTGAACAAGAATTCAGTAATATCCTTGTTGGATTGTTTAATATGCTTTAGTCAAATGACCAGTAATATTTTATATAAGAGTTAATTGGACCCAAACTACCAACTTTTGTCCAAAAAGGCACATGAAAAGCTCCCTATCTAGAAGGGATGTATGTGGCCTAAAACATACTTAATGAGAGGATGTCTTTGAAATACATATTGGCAGTGTGTCAGTAAACATATTCTTGTTATTTGATGAGAAGTTGGAATAAGCAACCATTATTTTTTAATACTGTTATTTAGATTTTGATTTTGTCTTTCAGTATAAATATGTGATATATATGTATACAGTTATTAAAATTATTTTTTTCTGTTGTGAAATGGTGAGCTAATACTTTTCATAGGTCTGCTTTGAAGTATTAATTTAATAATTTTTAATAAAGCTAATAATAAGATAAAGCTAAAGCCAATTAATCAAACAATTATAGAACTATTATACAATATTTCAGTATCTTTGAAATCCGTGGGCTAAAAGCTCTAATGATTGCCTTGAGCATGTATTTCAGCAAATGTGATAATCAATAAATATCTGCAGAAAAGGATAACATTGTGCTCTTTTTAATGAACTAACAATTTCATACAAAAAATTCAACAGTACCACTGCTTAGAATAAAGGAATACATGTAAATGAGGGTAGTGCTGAAATTATATTTAAACAATGCTGACAGTTCTTCTATTGTGCCCATTAATTAGTTTCTCAGCATCAAGGTTCTCTGAGAATGAACTGTAAAAATAATTAAAATGATACATGAGGTAAATAATTTAGAAATTCAAAGGGTGAAATAGGTAATTATTTTAGTAAATATTAGTCATACTGCTTATTTGTGCTCCTTTGCCTTTTAAAAGCAGGTTACTGAGAAAGTATGACCTGGTTTTGATTCACATGATGTACTGAAGTTCTCCTCACAGGTGGAAAAGTTGCCATATTCTTTTTTTAATCAAGAAAGAATACACCTGTCCCTATTTCAAATCAGTAGGCTGCTTCAAGCAGGTTAACATTTATGTAAAAATATTTTGCCTTACAGCAAAGTACTTCAGATTTAAATCAGTTGCAGCATGTTTTTACTAATTATTTAGATTTAATTTGTGCTTTGTAGGTTAAAGCGTATTTTTTAAGTAGAATTCTGTGAATAAAAGCAGTGTTGATTTTGGTGTAACACAGCTTCCATTTTTTTTCACCACGTTTCTGGCCAACTACTTGGTATCAAGTCACTACTTGAGATGGAATTTAAATGTTGAAGTTCAAATTAAGTTAGTGGTTTCAGATAGAATTAATAGGGTCCTAATTAGAAGGAAACTTCAAAACAAATTTCTTTCCAGCTGGATAATCATGTCTGAATAATTGAAACCGAACTCTAAGCCTAGCTTAAAATAGAAGAAGTCTTTGCTTCTTTCTGTCATTGAATGATGAAACAAAGAATAGATTTAAATTTTGGTATCCAAAATGTGCATACCTTTGAAAATATTTTGTCTGGAGCTTTTCAATCAAATCTGCCATGTAACCTATTAAAAAAGAAATAGCCTGCAGCTTTTAGAAAGTGTTTTCTTCAACTTCACCTGGGCCTGGAAGGCATCCAGTTAGTCACTTTTGGATTTATCTTTACCTTACTGCTCCTTTGCCTTTCCATAACAACTCAGTTGGAACTTGATAACTTCATGCATGCAAGAGGGATTTTAGGTTTAGGTGGGGGAATCTCAGTAAATTAAAGATGCAAAGTTAATTTTCTGGGAAATGGCTAGGGGGCTAGACTTTTCAAGCATGTGGAATTTTTTGAAAAGGCTGTTGGTAGTGTTGTCTTCTCATATCCTCTTACAGCTTGCATGATCTGACTACCTAAGCCTTTTCCTGAGGAAAACATTTCTAACTAAGGGGTGCAGGGAAGTGTGGGCTTCAGCTTTATGTGCATTCAAGAAACAAAATTAATTGTATTGCTTGTGTTTCATGCTGTTAGTGGAAGTAAAGGATATAGTGATGTTCAGTGTTAATTACACAGAGATTCGCTGCTTTGAGTCATGATACTGCATCATGATTTGGTAAGATAATTAGGAACCATATTAATGGCTCTAACCAAAATAACTTGTTCTTTAATACATCACCTGTGGTGAATGAAAGAAAATATAGCTGTAAGTAATCAACTGCTCTCTAAAACCTAAGCAGTGTGAATTATCTATAGTTACTGATGAGGGCTTATAATGTTACGTGGCTGTTACTTGTTAAAGCACTGAAACCAACCTGGAGGATTTCCATTAGTTCTTGCTGCTGGTTCTCCTGTTCTGATCACCAAACAAGTTTGGAGTTTCAGATCTTATAAACATATAAGAAAACCTTGCAGAAAGTAATTTTTTATCTCTAAATATGTATAATAGATTTAGGGTTTATATTGTGTTATATTGCTTGTTTTTATCTAAAATGGCAGCGATTGATCTATCACTGGCAGAATTCACGCTCATGTTGCCACATCCCTGGTTTTACTGTGTTCATCGTAGTCGTGATGAAATGGTGAAATGGAAGTTGTTTGCCTTTGCTTTGTAGAAGTTCAAAGCAGCAGATTAAGTAACAGTTTCTCCAGTAAGTACAAAGAACTACTCACGGCACGGTCACTCTTCACTGCGGATGAGAAGAGGCTTATTAACATGGGAAATTAGAGAGAAGAAATCAATATGCTTTCCGATTGTTTTACTAAACATAATACTTCTATGTCTGTCTGGGTTCTTTTCAAAGTAGTGTCGGAAATAAGTGTCACAAAGTGTTCTCCTTGTGTACAGTGCAGTATCTTCTTGCATTTGTATGGAAGGCATTCTCCAAAATCATTGCCTTACTCCACTTTCTTCTTTAAATACTCATTTCTGCAAGAAAGGACTGTAAGGGAGTTGCATAAGAAGCTCCATTCCTTGCTAAGATCGAGCAACATTCCTGTGTGTGAAGGTAATAAACCACTACAGTGAGGAGCAAAATAGTTGTAAAAAAAAATCACATTTCAGTATTGGGTGTGAAGCTACCTCATTGAGTGAGAATCTGCTTGACATCCTAGTCATGACTGAACTCTTTAAAAACTTCGTGTTGAATTCTTTAAATGAACCAAATGAGAAACATTGATTCCTCCCTGCCTCACCACCCCCCCACCTCCCCATTTATTCTGGAAAAGCCAGGGGGAAAAAAGTCAAATACCCACTTGACATTTTGAATTGTATCTGAATTGAGCATATTAGCAAGTGAAGAGGACAGTAATTTAAACTCCATTCTTAAAATACAAGGTAATGTGGAGATTTATATGAAAGATGCTTCTTAAAACTAAATAGTTGGAGAGTAGATAAATCAGGTAATTTATCACTAGCATCTGTTTATATTTGATATTGATTAATATTCTTAACATGAATTTTGCATACCATATGGAGCATTCTAACAGGGCAAGATATTGATTAAAAAAAAATCCAGTAATGGTCTTGTGTTCTTTGTGGCTGGGATTTCACAGTAGATTTATATCACAAGTCATCTTTTAGGAACTGTTACCAAGTTGCTGTTGACTAGATCAGAGGGGCCAGTGACTAAATTGGTATGAAAACTGATCTTCACCTAGTTTTCACATAAATTTACCAAATCTAATAGAACATCGTAAGATAAATAATTTTTTGAACATGCCTAGCAGAAATAGGAAATGGAACACAGTTCTTGTCAAGGCTTTTTTAAAATAGCTCTTCTATGAGGGACTTAGTGAGCTCTAAGGATTGAAATAATAATTTTTGAATTGTGTTTTGGCTGTGATGGGTACTTTTAGCTTGCTTTTATGACCCAGAAATGTTACTTTCCATTACAGATTTTGAAGTGCTATGAAATGTATTTGGATGAGATATTTTTTTCATGTTAATTGATGGATGTTTGCATTAGAAGAAGCTACTTGTAAGCCTTACCTGTTTGTTGTTTGTTTGTTTGTTTGTTTTTTAAGCATAAAAGATCCAATTTCATTTCTGTATTTATTGTGAGATTAGATTCAGCTTAGACAAGTGCTGTTGGTCACCTATTGCATTTAAGATCATCCTCTTGGAAGTAGTCATGCTGAAGTAAAAGTAATGACAGAAGACAATCCGAAATGTGCAAACTCAGCAGAAAAGAGTGGGTTTAATAGGTATTTTACATATAACCGTATAAAACTTTTAAACATGTATAATGTCTAAAATTTAAATTTTAGCACCTCTGAATAATCAAAATTTCATTATATAACTGACTGTAAAACTGACAGGCAGGAGAAGATTATGATCCTACGTGAGTTGGTGGGTTGCTGTGTACAATAGAAATAGCTGCAGTCCTCAAACTATTCCAGGATCTTTTAGAATGACAAGATTAGGGTGACTTCAATTCAGTATTCTCTAAACCTAATCATAATGTTCTTTCACCATCACTAAATATGTCATTTTAAGAAAGTGTTGTCATGATTTTTGTGGTGAGAAATCACGCGTCACAAAGCTTTAAGAGCCAGTGAACACATGTTGATGTAGAATATTGAGGTTGCTGAAAACAGTGAAGAAGGTTCTTCACTAAAAATTATTAAAGAAGAACCACGTCTGTGGAATTCAAGGGAATGCCCTTGTGTGAATATGCCTGAAACAAGAGGGAGTAAGAACAAACAGACAAGATTCAAAGTTAAAGGAAATAACTTGTAATTCTTTTACAGTTTGTTGTGATGCTTAAACTCTTTCTACTGAAGAGATTAAAAAGGGATGCAGGAGCAAGTGAGACAGCGAAGTTTGCTGACACCACCATGTTACTAAGAGCAGTAACAGTGAGAGGTGGACAGCAAGGAGTCACATGTTGCTGTTGACAATCAGGCGTAAATAACAGGTGAAATTTCATATGGACAGATATAAAGTGGTATTGTGTGTTTTGACAAATCCAAGCTTTACTAGTATGATTATGGGCTTCAAGGTACCTTTCTACAGTCAAGAACAAGAGGAAAATACGAGCTCAGTAACAGTCAAGAATAGAAAAATAAAAGACCCCAAAGGCTAGGAGTTACTGGGAAAGGAAAGGAGAACACAATGCCATTATGCAGCTACAAGAGTAATGTTCTTTCTGCAGCTTAGATGCTGTATATAGTTTAGACCTTATTTTAAAATCAGAAAATTGCAGGAAAGGATGCTTAAGAAGGATGAGCAAAGGTGATGGAACTGGTACATGAGGGACAGTGGAATAGACAAATTCTAGTCTGCAAAAAAGAAGGAAAGAAGGAAATATGAATGGACTGAAGAAAGTGAACAGGAACTGATTGTTCATATGCAATAACTGAATTATTTTGGATGAAACTAACAGGTCTTGGGTTTAAAACAGATATGATGTGTTTTGGAATTCTTTGCCACAGGACTTGGCAATTTACCAAAAAGCTTAGAATTGCAGAAAGATTTAGGAAAACAGGTGAACGCAAATCCATTAACACCTATGTGGGCATGAAATCTCTGAAAGTTGGAAGTGTGTTCTAGAGAGGTACTGCTATATGCTTGCTCTCCTATGCTCTTAGACATCTGCTGTTGGTCATTCCTGGTGACAGGCTAGTTACTGTGATGGACCTCTCTGTGGTCATGCTGTGTTTCTTCTCAGATTGGAACTTCAAGTCTCAGTTTTGACAGTGCATTGAGTCTGTGCCTAGGAAGTCAAAGGTCCTGGCTGATTGAAAAGGCAAAACGTATTCCACTTTCCATGATGTTCATGTGCTGGCTTCTTTCTCTTTTTCTGCCATAAATGGCTTGTATAATTTGGACAAAAATATTTAAATCTCTTTTCATCTCTATCTACTCTCTCTAATGCAGTAGAAATGAAGGTGCTTAAACTTGCTTTATTTGTATGTAATCATTGAGTATTTGGAAGTCCTTGATTCTGAGCCATTGTTTGACTGTGAATTGTGGTGGTTTAATACCTAACCCTGGCAAAACTTCATAGCTTTAATTATTCTGAGTACTTAAATAATAATCATGTATTGTATTTCCTTTATCAACAAATACAATAGCATGAGTATTACCCTCCATAAATCTTAAAGCATTCAAGGTGTGGGAGACAGCTTAGACTAATCACTCACTAGACAATAATCAGTCTAGTCATAAAACAAAATTTAAATTCTTTCAGTGATCGTCTAATTCAAGAAGTTTGGGAAGTGCAATATAAAGTATGCCTTTTGTTTCAGCTGCAGAGGAGATACAGCATTCACAGGGCAATGAGATATTTGTGATGTTAAGAATCTAAATGATTTTTATTGATAATGACAGATGGTTCTTAGATAATGTGCTCTGAGTTGTCTGTAATATGTTCAGAATAAGTCTTCTGGAAGGTTGTACATCTGTCTTGAGATCTTTTGCTAAAATATTTAAATCAAGGTCATTGTTTATACTTGATTTTAAATAGGTTTTAGCTGGTAGTCTGCATTTCTGTACATTTAGAGATCAAACTGTTTGTAACTCCAAAAGCTACAAATGGAAAAGTATAATAGGTAGCAGGTGTTAGAAAAGGCAATTATGCATTAGCTGTTTTACTCAATTTCTAAAACTGTCTAAAACTATCCATTGGAAATACTTTGTACCTAGACTTATCTCTGAAGCATGATGAATTTTTAAATCTGTAGGGGATATGCATTTTTTCTCTAATGAATTGCATATTTAAGCCTATTTGGTTTCATTTTAAAAGGCTGAAGAAAATTATGTTGGTGGGAAAAAAAAGTTGAACAGAAAAATCACAAGACAAAGTACTTGTTCTTGTATACTTCCAGATAATTTTTCTGTAATTCCTTAGAAAAAATTTCAATTTCCAGAATTGCAGTTCTGGGCATTTTTGCTTTTATTTTTTTTTAAAGCTATTTATCTTGACTTTTAATGGGAGAATTTTCTTTATTAAGTGATAACAGAATGAATTATTAGGTTTAAAATCAGAATCTTAGGTTATTATCAGAAAAAGAGAGTACTTTGGTCTAATTTGACTACCTATGCAATATGGTTTTCTGAGTCACTGTGAGAGAGCAAAATAAACAATTTTACCAAAAGCTACTGTAAAGTGACTTTGAAAGTTAAAATGCTGCTTTCAGATAGATTTATTTAAACCTGTCTCCTTCTCCCGTGTGCTTTTCAAGAAATTATAAAATGTTGGAAGGGTGAGGAGGTGTAAGGAGAATTTGTATATATTATTACCAAACCAAGTTCTTTTAGTTCTCTCTTTCTTGATTATATCATGTAATTAAAGTAGTCTACACCTTCATTATATTTAGGTAGGGTAACATATAATCCAGTACATCAAATATCCTGATTAACAATTGTTACTTGAAATTAAATTTTTCTGCCTACAGGCTATTTGGTATTTCTACTTCTTCATCTGCAAAAATGGTCTTACTTTTTCTTATCTACCTCTGCAGTAATTCTGTACTTCAATTTATGTGTTCAGCAATCTCAATCCAGCTTTGTTTGGCTTCATCCCACAAACATCGTTTCTCCTCTTCCCTGCTTTCCTGTTTGATTGCAGATGCTGAGGCTGGTGCTGTGTGTTTCAGTTACACGTTCTTTGAAGTGAATCTGTAGCTCATATAGATTATCACGCAATGGTGAACTGGGCTGGTTCTTGCTATGTCAGAAAATCTTCATTGGTGACAGCTTACACTTTAGAGTAGCTTCTGGGAAATGTGTTGATGTTTTCTTGTACAGACTGTGGACTTAATCTTAAATACAGTCTGTTTTCATTGGACATTACTTCCCTGTTTCCTTCCAAAATTAAAGAAAGGTGGTCACTTATGAGATTATGTTGTATATCCAAAATAATATGATCATGTATGATTAAAGGCTACTACATTAAAGGACTTTTTTAAAATTCATGTTAAAAGTGAGAAAGAGGTTGCAGTTCACACTGAGAAAAAATAGATCGCAAGGACTGTTTTTATACTTAATTTTTAAAATTTTAAAATATTTTTCTAATTTTAGAGATGAAAGTTTATAAAACATTATCAAAGGCTGAATTTAAAAGAAATACTTCCTGTTCTGTGAATTTATTTACACAATATGGTAGGAGGAGGTTTGTTTTCTTAGAATTAGCTCCTTGTATTTTTCAGAGTTGTGTTTGATTATTTAAATATTGTCACGTTAGTGTCTGATATGATAAGTGGAAGCAGCACTTGGCTTACAAGTATGTCTTCTTGAGATACTATTTTATGCTTTTATATATGTTAACTTTCCATCTCAGAAGAAATGTCAAAACTGAAGTAAAAGACAAGAATTTTTCAGTAGAATGGTACTGAGTACATGATTCTGTAAAATGCTAACTTCGATATTGTAAACTGGACTTTACCTTGATTTTTCTGGTTAAGACAAACTCTAGAGCGAAGTTTAGTTAAAATTACCATATGCTTTCTCTCTCCTGGGATTTTGCAATGTTATTCGAGTGTTTTCCTAGAGTAGGAAACATATCTCAGGATTTTATAATCCAAACATATCTTTTCTACTTCCAAAATTAGCTAATTCTTATTTTCAGTTCCAAGTACACTTTTAAACTTAAATCTTCCCTCCAAATAGTTGGCATTATTTCTTTTCTTAATTCTTACCAATTTGGTGGACAAGATGATCTGTAGTTTCTGTAGCTGTTAACAAGGTGTACAAACCTCTTGTGCTCTTTTAACCACCACTGTGCTCTTTTATCAGGCAAGGGTAGAGGAGAAGGGAAAGTAGCAGAAGAATACTTTTCCTTCCCCCCTTATGATAGCAAGGTAGTTTTTGCACGTATTTTAAACACAATGTTCTTCTTGGTTAAATAGCAATAAAATAGATATTTTATAGATGTTATGCTTTACATAAGAAGTTGTTTCAGTTCACTATACTTGATCAGAATACCGTATTTTTCTAAAGAGTAAACTGCATTTTTGAAATACCAGCAGACAATATGAAAAAACTTGCTATATTTTAAAAGTGCTAGATCTTGTAAATTATAAAGATATCAGCATTTAAATATCTCTACATTTACCAGATTATGTAGTTTAATTTGATAATTAATATTTTTAAAATTTTTAATGAGATTTTACATAGCACTGGTTCAGTCATCATATTGATACTTAAATATCATAATTATTTTTTCAATTCTCAGTGGTATAGAAAATAAAAGCTAAGATTAATTTGGTAGTATGAGAAAACCTAGTGATGTCTTTTAAAAATAGGATCACCGATATTTCTGAACTGTTAGGTATACTTATAAAATACTAATTTCTAGAGGGAATTTTGTAAAGTGACAGATTCTGCCGACTGGAACTAGAACAGAAGGCTGCATATCTGAATGCAAAACTAAATTGTAAATGTTTCATGTTACAATGAGGATATTTTTTCCTTTAGTGAAAACCTCTAATTCAGTTGAATATAGAGCAAATTGTTTATTTTTAAAATGCTTAATAATTTCCTATAGCAGAAGTTATACTTCAAAAGCTACCAGTAGTAGTAGAGTTTGCTTCTAATAATGGAGGTGAAGCATTATGTTCATGTCACAATGTTGAGCTGGACAGTACAGTAATTCATGCTATATACAAGCTAATGGGTAACACTAGAAGTGGAAAACACATCAGTAAAGAATGAATTTAAATGTGAGAAATGGATGCATACCTCACCTCCCTCCCTGTTACAGATAATAGCTATGAATAGGTTTGGCATAGATGAAATACAAGCATATTTGTGATACAGAGAGAGACAGATGTACCTGACATTTGTAGTTAGTAGTGAATGTCATAAAAATACCCTTGGAGTATATGGTGATCATAAGTATTATTATTTGTGTATTGAAAGGGTGATATGTTTTTATTTTTTCTAGTCTGAACCAGAGGGTTTTTCTCACTTCCATTTGTACGTCTGTGCTGCCTTCCTTGTCAGGTGGAGGAAAGAGATCCTGGAAGAGAAAGATTTTCAGGTAAGTGAGGGGAATAGTTTTTCAAGCACAGGGGGGTATTTCTTATATTTACCTTCCTAGCATTACTTGGGGATGAATTTAAGACAAATAGTAGCAATTGCAGCAGGACTGACAATGTCTTACTGTTAGTTAGAGTTTCTCCAAAACTGTTAGGTCTGAAGTGATGTACTGTAAGCAGTCCACACTGGGGGAAAAAAAAAAGTCTTGTTTTAACTGAGGCAGACTTTGAGAAGATGATTTCTGGAGGTGCTGTTACCTTGGTATTTCACAAAGAGATTTTCTGAAAAGGTAACTGAATTTTTTTTAATCTTAAATGCATCACTGAAGTATTTATTAAAAATTTCTCATCTATGTGATATAACAACTTTCTATAACAAGGTAATTTTCATTCTTTAAAAAAAACTGGACAAGCAGTCTCTTAAAATAAGGAGACTGTTTTTCAGTAGGAAGGAAAAGGACCTCAGGCCTCTACACTTCAAAACCTTACATTTTTCCAGCAAAGAGCATATCAGGAAGTTGTTTAGAAGAGGATTTGAATATGGTAGGTAGGCAAATCATTTGCATACATTTGTAGAAGTTCAGTTATTTTTATGAATTGGTGACAGTTCAGTTTTATAGAAATGTTTGTATTGGATTTTACCCTATGATGATGCATTCAATGCCTGAAAGGCTCTAAAGTCTTGTTTGGAGGCTGAATGTAAACAACCCGTGCTGTGAAGCCCCCACCATTGCCTATGCTGGGGAAATGGCCCGTTACCAGCTTATTTCTCTCCATCTGACTGAACTCTGTGGCCCTGTACAAATGAACCATTGTGCAAATTTGTGCATCACTTCAATCTAGTTCATCTTTCTTCATAGAATGATTTCTTCAAAGTGCTTTAGTTGTCGTTGCCTATCTTTGCAATAAATTAATCCCTAAGGGCACAACATAACAGCTTTAATTTATACTACCTACTAACACTGTCAGATTTTCTCAATTTATGGTATTTTGTCAAAAACAACTTTAATGTTGATATCCATGCGTCTCAACTACAGTTGTTCACTGTTAATCCTTCCTATTAGATTTTTCCTGTTGTTTTCCTGCACCAAGAAGTGTAATTTTCCCCTCAGTACTGAATCTGTTTCAACTATGTTTTAAGTAAATAATCCCAAGGTATAGTACTATGAAGATTTGTTTTGTTCTCCTTACATGCATTCAGAGTTGTTTACTTATTTAATAATTATGTTATTCCTTTATGGTTTAATTTCTTTATAGAGTATGTAAACTAGACTCCAAAGTAAAAAATCAGGAACACACTTAGAATACATTTATCAGACTGCTTTAGATTGCTTACAATGTAGAAATACAATTAGTAATTTTGAGGATCTGTAGACCAGTGCTAGTTTTATCACTATCATATGTTATCACTAAACGGCTTGGCCTTCTTTATTGTGTAACGTGACCTTTTAAAATGACTAAACTAAAGTGTTATCAATTCTCTAAATGATACTTCTGTCCCACAGGCAAGAATAAAATCCATTATTCTTCTACTTCGTTAATAATAGCTGTAGATCATTGCTTAGTCTTCAGAGTAGTAGCTCAAGTAATAAGCACTTAAACTACATTGGAAAATTGGGAAGTTCAGTATATGCTGTTGGAGTACTATGATTGCACTGAATTCACATTACTGAGAAGTCATAGCTATAGTACATTTTGTACAGAAGTTTTTTGGACAGTAAACTGCATCAAGAATCACATGCATCCAGTAATTTCTCTTGCACATTGTGTGGGTTGTATTTGTTTCTCTGTGTATGACAGGAATAAAGGAGGTCTCTCCTAATTGTCAGTCAGAGGGCCTGGTTCTTTACTACTAGCTGTGAAAACTCCTACTCTTCTTTTACATGTCTGACCTCTTTCAGTAGAATTACAAACCTCACAGGAATTTTAAGTCAGAATAATTTCCCCAGAACGTCAGGAGTGGTGATATGCTGGATGAGACACTGATCAGGTTTTGAATCAAAGACGAGTTTTAAAGGACTTGGTTATGCAGTACTTTTATTCCTATTATTTGATGAAGTATAATATCAGTAATGTTACAGACAGGACAGTGATAGAAAATAGTCTTTGGAAACAAATATTTTAAGAGCATTCTCGTAAGTATTTCTTGCTACAGCTAAGCAATCGGTAAAAATATGAAGTTTATTCTTCCTCATGAACAGATTAATTGACTTGTATACCAAATGTCCCTCAATAATAATAGTTCCTTATTACAGACACCATGTATATATCATTCTTGTTTTGGGGGATTTTTTTGTGTATTGTTGTGTAGCAGAGAAAGAAATTCTGCAGTGAAAGAAGTTAGGCTGACTGGACTCATACCACAGAGTGATACAACCTGAAAATTGCTTGATATTTGGCTTGTATCTGTAGAATTAAGTATTAAGATATCACCAGAAGTAAGTTTTGATGAGGGAAATAGAGGAAGAAATAAAGGTTCCAACTCAGACCCCCAATGTTCAAATGTTCATGTATATATGTTATATGTATATATTATAGATGTACATGTATATACCTAAAGAGGTATATATATATATAGACTTGCAACACAAGCATAGAAAACTGTGTGGATGCTCTGCCATATTTTTCATGTTTCAAATAACATAAAAAATAATTTTTTCACTGTAAGGTGATAAGTCGTGATAGAAGTTGACTTCTTTGAATAATTTGAACAAGTTATTGCACTCACTGCCTAAACCTACATGTTTTCCTGTAAACAAAGATTAATATTATTGAAAAGAATGAGGGTTTTTTTAGTTTTCATTATAGCTTGTTATTCTCTCATGGTTCTCACTTCTAGGAAGAGTCTTCTTTACCTAGACAGTGTACCTCACATTCACAATTTATACTTCACATGTGTGGGAGAAGGGAACAAAATGTTCAGACAGTAAATGGAAGACCTTTTAATCCTGCCTCAGATTTTCCTTTGTAACTGATGTGATGTTTTATAGAATCAAACAGGTCATTTTTGGTTCATGA
Source organism: Myiozetetes cayanensis (assembly GCF_022539395.1). Taxonomy (NCBI): domain Eukaryota; kingdom Metazoa; phylum Chordata; class Aves; order Passeriformes; family Tyrannidae; genus Myiozetetes; species Myiozetetes cayanensis. The sequence continues at coordinate 15,715,709 of NW_026087521.1, forward strand.
TGTTTCTGTTGATGGTATAAATGTTCTAAGTTAATTTACTGGTTCCATATTAGTATCAGATTAAAAAAAGAAAAAAAGCCGAAAGTTTAATGTAGATAAAAATACAATTTTTTAAAATGTGATAAAGTATGCTTTGTGAATGAAAAATGTGAAATTCATTTAGTTTTTACTAAGTAATTAAACATGCAAGTAATGAAAACCTTTCTACTCATCAGCATGTCTTAAACTTTGATTTATTTTTATTCATTTTCCTACCTACGGACATGATTCCAAAATTCTCCTGAATTCTTGAGAGATGTGAATGCTTGATGCTGTTAAATGATAAAATATTCAAGCACAATTTTGAGCATATTTAGAATTAAAATATTAATAGAAAATATGGCTGTTGAGTTTAATGGTGTCACGTACAAGATACCTAAGAGATTTGTAAAGATGCAAGACTTCAGGGACAGATCCAGCTGTCGAACTTAATATAAGCTAATAGTAATTATTATTAAGTACGTAATAGTTAGACCGATACTGGTTTATCTGTTAGATTTAGTTCAAATTTCTAATTTAAGTAAGTTATCATTTTGTTGTCATAGCTGAGCTGTAAAAATATATTCAATATGTTGTAGTAAGGAATCTGTCTTTTCTTATTCATGATTCTAAGATACAGGCTTTTCTGTCTGTCTAACAGACATTTTTGCCCGTGCTGTCATCAACTCACATCTTTATTACTGCAGTGTCCTTTTCTTTGACAAATGCATTTTTACTTCAATTACATTCACCCAGACTGCAAAGCAGCTGTAAAGATCATTTTTCAGTCGACCATTTTTTCTTGCCTTCTTGCTTTGCATCTCCCTTAGCTCCCCTTCCTTTATTGCACTCAGGAAAACTTAGACACTTTGTCTTTCAAGGCCTTTAATGGACTAATACTGACACCTTGCATGTCATCTCAGATTCAGCATTGAGATGCTGACTGCCAGTGATGACGGATCCTCATCGTGCACTTGGGCTCTCAAAAAAAGTGTCTGTGCTGTCTCCCAGGTGACCACTTTCCTTAAATGGAGCACCTAATGCAGATACTCAGTTACTTTTCTTTAAATCCTTCTGTTAAGTTTTGGTTTCTTTGCAATGCCCAGAATAGATTTGACATGTACGCTTGAATCTGTTAATAGCACAGTCACACTGAATAGTTTTTTGTTGCTTCTTTTTACTTTTCTATGAATTTGTTGTCTCTTGTCTTATACTTGAGCCGTAAAATCTTCAGAATAGTAATGGTGCTTTATTCTGATTCATATTATTTAAAATAATTATTGTTTAATTATTATTTTAGATAAGTACTAGGAAATAAGCCTTATTGACCTCATTACCAAAGTGAATGCATGCACAATTGTGCATTATTAAAATTATTAAAATTTAGATATATACTAACAAGATGCTTAGAAGACCAATTCATACTGCTGTGTATATAAGTAACAGGCTTTCATTTAAAAAGTTTAATAGTAATATTCTTCCTAGCAATTATCTACTCTAGAAACATATCAGATATCAGAAATGTGATTTTTTTGCTATCTTTTTATACTGAACTACAATAATACAGGTTTCATTAATCTTTTGTGATCTTGTATCTAGTTTATGATGTAAATTTTTAAACAGTTACCTTTTCTGCTTGAAAGTACAGAAGTTCTCCGTTCATATTATATGAGGCGTAACTAATAAATATATTTTAATTTAGCTTGGTGTGTACTTGGCTAGAAATTTAATTTCCGTTGCTACTGCAGTAAAAATAAATGTTTCTAAATTAAAGGGAAAAAAATGTTTCTGAAAGGATTAGTTTTCTGAATAAGAGGAGTGTTTGCTCTCCTTCACTGTGAGCTTTATGATTAGATGATTTTATGGGTCTGGACCCTGCACCCTCACTCCTCTGTGTGTGGAACCTAAGAGGGTCTTTTCTGTGAATGTACCAAAACCTGTAAAGAATTAAGGAGAGTGAAAGTGGAAATCTTTCTAACTTTAAAGAGCCTGTCTTCTAACATTGTTGTGATTTTATTCCCTGCTGTGAGCACTTTTGGAAGACGTTCAATATATTGTCATGTGTTGGCAAGAAACTGGGAGCTCTGCTGTTTTAGACTTTGAACATCATAGCTAGCAATCTAAAGTGAGATTGCTCCTTAATCTCTGAGTACTGGTAGCAGACAGCTGGGATTCAACATTGTTGAATCATTTATGTTCTGAAGAGCCAATTTACAATAATAAAAATACTGACTTTATTTTTGCATGCAAAGTGCTTAATGAACAGAGAATGATGTGACTGGCAAAAGTTTATCTGATCTGTTAACAACCCTCCTCAACTTCGTCAAAAAATTCTGCATATTTTGGTTATCATGAATATCTTGACTTCCCATGTGAGTATATTGTAAAGTAAACACAGAGATGTTTTGACATACAGTCTTAGAAATATGTTTTATCCCACAGAACTTATTATTGCAAAATTTTAATATTCAACTAAAATATAAAAGATAAACTGTATGCCATACTTTTTTAACTTGGAGAAACTAATGGTGATTGCCTTGTAACAGGAGGAGGACTTGCCCTCTGTCTAGAAGGTTACTAGAAGATTCTGACCAGTTTATGTAGTACACTAAAAATGACCTAAGAAGGATGAAAAAGGAAATAAAAATCCTAACACTACCCTTACTTATCTCTCAGGTTTCAGTGTGGCTTTCCTTTCTCTTTTGATGAGATTGTAGGCCTATTTTTCCTATGTTATACGTACTTTTTTCTCAAAGCTTGGCCTTGATATGCAAAGCTGAGAATGGAAATCATTAAAAAATAGCAACAAACAAGCTCACTTTTTATTTACATTTCATACAGATAGCAATGTACATATTTTTACACCTATTTTCACCTCTTTTTTTTTGCTTGAGTTTATAGGCCAAGAGTCTATAGTAATAATACTCATGCCCGGCATTTTAAAAATATTTAACAGACCTACTATAACACAGATAAATTTTGTAATATCTGAATTTGGAATCTACTGCCCTCTTTCCATCCACTTCTCTCCCAGAAGTCATACTTACTCCTCAAGACATTTGGAACTGTTGCACATAGTAAAATTGCAAGTTACAGTACAATGATATTGAATTGCAATTAGCTTAAATATATGTATTTGCTGCTGAAACTCACAAGTTACTTTGTGATAATGAACTAGTCTAATATTATCAAAGAAATCACAGGAGTCTGTGAAACAAAGCTCTGCTCTCTCCAAAGCAATTGAGCAAAACCAAGTCCTGGAATACCTAATTACTGCTGCCACGAGTTATCTTGGGAAATCTGTCTATTTTTTTCTGTAATGAAATAGGTTTGCCAAAACAGTAAGATATTTTAAAAAGCCTTCCTGAAGGAGACTAGCTCCACAGGGCCAGGATACTTTATCAGTAGAACTTTTATTTGAAATGCAGCATGAAAAACGGAAAGCTGAAAACCTTGGTGATAAATAGGACAACTTTCAATATTGATATAAGTAGAATAAATATATTTCCTTAATTTCTTCATCTTTTATACATGTTTATAACTGTAATGAGTGTTGAGATTTAGTAACTTTATTTTCATTTTTACTCTAACCTTTATTAAGTGTAATTCCAAGGCACATGGCTTTTACCAAGTCATTTATTACTCAAGAGTTTAACAAATCTGGAACTCAAGGTACTGGGACATAGAAACAAGTGCCTTCTACCCCAGCACATTAGTTGAGAGCATCTAAAAGGGAACAAGGTACTTCACTGTAAAAGCTGCAGTGGCTCTTTCTAGAGGAAATGTGTAAGATGTAAGAAGTGTTTTGCAGTGATTGCCACCTGCTCTTTCTTGCAAGTAGGTGGGGAGTATGCTTGAAGAACAAAGGTCTTAAGAACTTATGTCTCTTGTCAGAACAGTTTGGAGACATATTTTGACTCACTACACACGAGTATCTGTGTGTAATACTTTTACATTTGTTTACTGTTTGAAACAACAATCTTCAAAAGGAATATAGTAATTTATAATCCTGAATATTCTGTGTTTTCTTCATGTGAATGTTCATGCCATTTCAAACATTGGATTTCATCAGTGTTTTTAGTCCAAATGTGTTTTAGTTCCAAATTAGTTTCTATATGAATAGGTGAATAGGTGGCTTTTGTGGTGGGGAATATGTTGCAATTTTAGATGATACATCAAATTAAAAATTTCAAATGTAAGCACTGAAAGGGCAGATTTGTGCTTGGATACAATACACTGCAATTCATTAACTTCTACCCCTTCTTTCATGCAGAACAAAATCTTTAATAACAGATTTAGTGTATTTGACAATTGAGTTCATTATACCATATATTAGTAGGACAGAGTTCTAACTAATGTTTCTCTGTGCCCTTCAAAAAAACCAAAACAAAGCAACTATATGACAATGTGAACAGTCATTTCTGTTTTCTAAATAAATTATGTGTGATATTAGCTAATATGTCTTCCTTATTTTTCAATATTAATCTTCTGAGTAACAAAAAAGGTGTTAACCAGATGCATGGTTCAGTACAAATACTATATGTAGATATGATTCATGTTACAGTGAGATTGAAAATGTGTTACATTATATACCTAGGCTTAAGGTTTAATGAAAGAAAGCGAATCCTGTGAGTCAGGCTTAAATTAGAAATAAAGTCACTTTAAATTACATTTGCAGTCAGTGGAAAGACACAAGTGTGAATCAGTCACTTCTGATCTCACCCTATCCTCTGCAAATATTTATTTCATTCCACTAATTACAAAGGAACATGGCATTGACAGAAATCTTACATTTAATGGCCTGAATATTAAATATTCTGTAAAGACTTCCTTGAAGGTTTGAATGTCTCCCGAAAGCCTGAGTATTGTTTCCTGTAGTGATTGTTATTAGTGATTGTTACCAGAGATGCTACCAGTAAGGAGGAGGGATGGAAGCTTGGAAGCATCCAGAAGCAAATCCAGTGGAGACTGCTCAATAGAGGGAAAGAGATATTGAGCATATTTCCATTTGTAAAACCTGCTGTTGTGTAGAGAAAAACTGTGGACCGTAGTGTTTACACAGTTTGTATTGCTTGGAAGATCCCTTCACATTCTGAATGTTTTCATGGAAAAAAATATCTGCTCCTTTAGCAAGCCTTCCTTCTTTGGGATAGAGTTATTTGACTCTTGAGAGAATCCCAAGCCCTTGCCTTTATGTGCAACTCTGTTCTTATTATTTGAGTTTAAGGAATTTAGTGTTACAGATTTGGATACAGTTTGTTTGTGGGGTTTTTTTGTGGGAAACATATCCTTGTGGTTGTAATAGGAAGATAATTTTAACTCTTGGTTAGTAATGAATTTTATCCTTTTACTGTAACTGAGTGTAACCTAAAATGCGCTCTTATTTTACTTCCAGTTATTCTGTAAAATCATACTATGTGTTCTGTATATCCTTGCCAATAATTGATTGGTTTTAAACCTTTCAATTACTACCCATTTTGCACAGTGAGTAATTAGCAGAGCAACCTAAAAAGAGGGTATTGCCAATGGATCACTTGGTCCCTGACTAAGGGACCAGTTTCTTCAGAATCAGAGTTTCTTGAAGAAGTAAATGGAAAAGATTACAAAATAGAGAAGACATGGAGAGTTACCTGAAAGCAGAGCTTCAGAGATCATTCCAGTAACAATGACATAGTAATAATTTCTGTCTTGAACTCCGGGTACCATAAAAACACTAAGATTCTAACTCAGTCTTGTAAAGCTGACTACCTACTGTTGCATATCTACAAAGTTCTGCAATTTACAAAAATCTTTATTTCATTATACTCCCTGGAAATTGCATATTTTGAATGGGATTAGATTGAACCCATTAACCTTATAGTGTAATTGGTCAGCTATTCCTATTTGCCCCAGGAATTAATTCTCAATATTTTAATGGAGATTGCCTGGTGAAATTTGTGCTAGATTAAGTGCTTTTTTTCATTTTCATTAATGTTGTTGTCTTAATTGCAAGAAAATATTTAATATGGCTGTATGTCCCTTTTGTGATTGTTTTTGTTGAAACTTGTCCTTGAAGAATGAAGTGCCACCCAATAAATAGGCAACAAAAATGAATAGCAAATGCAAATTTTGGATTAATGAGACTGGCCTGGACTGAATGCAGTGTAATCATTGCTGTTTTAAAAAAGGTTTCTTTTTGAACGGAAACTCTAATTTTTGGGTCCAGATATCCTGATGGGATCCTAAAGCATTCACACATAAGATATTTAATGATGGATAACGATTTGTTCCTGAGCTGAAGAGCAGTACTTGAAGCTTCACACATACTTGCCTGCATATATATGAAGTCTATATATATCATCTGAAATTAATTCTAGTGATAAAGAACCATTACAAGTTTCAGATATAGCCACACAGAACTCTATTTCAGTGATTATACAAACATACAAGCATGTTTTACCAAATAAAATATTTAGCTGGTAATCATGTGAGGACAGCAGTTATACTGAGACTATAATGAGAGCTTTTATTTTTCTTTCATCCAAAGAATCTGTATTTAGCCTTGTGGGTTCTTTATATCTTCAGGAATACTAGTGCAATTACTTGAACAGTACTTAGACATTACAAGGTCAGAAAATAATTTTACAATGCTCTTTATAATGTGGATTGCATATTTTCTTGTTGTTCATTTGGATTTTTTTAATAGAACTGTAGATGTACTGTTCTAACTAACGGCAGTCATATGTTTTGAATATTTCTCAACTTTATTAAGATATTACACAGGGTGATGATAGGTTGGGGTTTAAAAAAGAAAAAAACACAAAAACCCTAGTACAGTTTCTTTCCATGATACAGAGGATCCACAGTTTTGTTATGTTAAACTACAGAAAATGTATGGCAAAATGCCTCTTGCAAATCCATAGTGTTCAGAAAGACAAACACCATTAACTCTACTACTGTGCAAACAGCACAACGAATCCACATTTACGAAAATTTAGTATTATCATAGAATTCATAACTCTGTAGGTTAAAATGAAGGGGTTTTTCCCTCCAAGTCTTAAAAAGATAATTAGAAACGAAGAGAAAAAAATAGCTGGTTAGGAACAGAAGACTCTTGAGTCTCCAACAAATCTGGTCTTTTATCAGTAAGTTTATATAAATAACTTTTGCTAAACCTTTATGGGTTTGACACAGTTTTCTAATTACATTTAAGTTAAGTAGTTGTGATGTTGCATCTAAAAATCACATTGTCATAATTGAAACAGAATTCTATTTCACTATTCTAGAAGAAAGAATGAGACCTAAAGTATATACATAGAATGCAATTGGTATGGTGAATACTGCTTGTCTAATAAGTCTTTGGGAAAGATGCAAGAATACAGTTTGATTTTTGTTTGCTTGTCCATAAGTAGTTTCTTGATAACCCTTGAAGTCTTTGGATGACTTTAAGTGAATCAGAATAATCATTTGATTTTGGCTTCAGTTGCATCATTTGACAAATTCAACTCACCTTTTTTATAAATGCTGCTGTTGAAGAGTTAAATTGATCCCAGAGGAAGAAAATGGCATAGGCTTTTGATTAGTTTGAGTAAGACCTCAGGGATCCAGAGGCACATTGCTGTTACATAAATATAATCATACTTCTTTTCAAAGCATATTCACTTGGGCACATTGAGAATCAATAGAATAGAAGTTCAGTAAATAGGCTTCAAAACAAAAAATGTTTTGCAAATATGCAGAGCAATTCAAGTTTAATTTGCAGAGCATTTTACCAAGATGCTAAGGTTTTAGACTTTCTGTTTTATAGTTAAGACTTACACAATGTCATTGTTAATACTGCGTAATAAAATCCTGGTAGCAAATTAGATGAAAAACCTGAGCTGAGGTTTTTACATCCATATTCTGGTATCATCCATGTTCTTAAAGAGTGCTATTTCATTCTGGACGTGCTGTTCGTAGCTGATTTTAAGTGAGTAGCAAAACCAGATAAGGCTTTCTACCAACAGAATATAAAATCACCACCAGAAATTTTTGGTCTGGCAAAACTTCAAAGGTATTGAATCTCCCTGCATGTTAAAAAAAACAACCAACAAAGAAAGAAGCTCCAAAAAGCCCAGCCAAAAACATTCAAATCAGAAAAGGCTGACTATGCTATCTGGGGAAAAACAAAACAAAACAAAACAAAACTTTTTAACAGGTTCATCTATAGACATTCCAACTATAACTTGCGCACTGCAATAGCACATAATGTGTAACTTTCCAGGATGTTTGAATTTTCACCTGACACAGAAGTACACCTCTTGCCACTGAAGGGGTTTTGATTCTTGTAAGTTCCATTGGTTGTTCTTGTCAGTCCAGATTTCATTTTTTGCTACATTAAAGTTATACCGTATCTTGAATGGTTTCATCATAATTACTTCTTTCTCAGAGGAAACATTGAGTTTGTCTTAATTGCAGAATTATCATATTTTGACTTCAGTAAAGTTGTCCGCTGTAACCATTTGAGCCTTAGGATAAAAATATCTACATAATAGAGGACATTTGCTGTAGAAAAGCAATGCCAGACTGTCAGTGTGTCAACAAATTATACTGAAACTAATTCAGCTAAAAGTTATGTGTTGAATACCAACAGAATTGAGAAAGTTGACCAAGAGAAAATGACTAATTCCAGAAACATGGAGTTGGAAGGTGTTTTAACATTTATTTTATAATGCCCATTTCTACAGACTTAATGAGAATTAGACACAGAATGAATATAGATTTTACTTATGGAAAAATGAAAATGTCTAAAAAGATGTTAAGTAATTCAGTGGACATCACAAAATTGAGAGAATATCCCACTTTATTTCAGAGCAGCTAAAGTTCAGGTATTCAGCGAAAGAAACTTAGTGTCCAATATTATACTCCAGTGAAATATCTGAATTTATTTGAAGATTTGATCAAAGTTCAAAATTAAAAGATGAAGTTTTTGATTGGAGGATTCTTCAGGTGAACAATAGACCATATTTGTTTAGTGCTTTCCAAATTTGGCTTTTCAGATAAAATCTTGTAAGTAAGGCAGAGGGTTTTCCTGATGTTCGGGTTCCCAGATTTTTTTTTCAAATCGTTTAATTATAGTTGGTAAATAGATTTGCTAGAGATGCACTGTAAGAAGCACTATAACAATCCAAACCACAGTATTCCTGAAGATATAAAGAACACACATGGCTAAATACAGACTCTTTAGATGAAAGAAAACTAAAAACTCATTACAATCTCAATATACCTGATATATGTAGACTTTATATATTTTAATGCAAGCAAGCAAGTGGTGTTTCCTCTTAACATGTAGTTCGCCATCTGCTTTGGCTCTGACCGTAATGAAGTCTCCCATCATAAAGTTGTGTGATAGCAGCATAAATATAATGTAGTAACAGCATGATTTAACAGCATGAATCAGCAGTGGACTGTTGTGGCTTTCCAATTCCTTACTGCAACTTTGCTATCTCAACAGAATGTTAGAAAGTAAATGAGGTAGCATTAGGGTTGAAGTGGTTCCAGTCATCGTAAGTAGCCTGACTTTATGCTTCACTGGGGCTGCAAGGATGCTGTTTCAGCCTTCAGTCCTATCTCAGTCTTGCCAAGTGTGTTATCATTTCCCTTGCGGCAGCATGATCCCTCACCAGTACATGAGACACTGTAGGTCATGAATGTGAAACTGTAATGAAAAAATTTGTCATTTTATTGCCTTTGTTTATGTTTCTTTAGAAAGAAATTCAGTTAAAATTATTTTGGATATTTTGGGCTATTTGGATAATCTTGGATATTTATTTTTGCCTCCATGCTGATTTTGAATACTCAGTTAATTTTTGTTAATATATCTACAGCTGTATCAGAACTCTTGCTATTAATGAGCTTGTTCTCTTTGTGTATCCAAAGCTTTTCCTAGTTTTCTGGAAGACTGTAAATACGGAAGCTCCAACATATCAGAGGATAATACTGTAAAGAGACTGTGGTTCTACAGTGACCACAGTGTGTCCAACTAACAACAGTAATGAGTTATTAATATTATCTACAAAAATAATTCTATGTTAATTTTTCTCTGTGGATTTTAATGGCAATCTTGTACCATGTAAGTGCTTCCTGTGTCTGTGACAATTTTTGTTTATTTATGTCAGAAGACACCATGGGAAGAAAATAATATGTTCACAAAGATAGTAAAGATACAATTTTAATTATAAGTATTAAAATCTATCAGATTTACTTAATATCTCTCTAATAATTATTAATCTTTTTACTTATCCAATTTTCTTACTATCAGTTAAGATCATATATGAAACTTTTTTTTTCTCCTCCAGGGTCATTCCTAACAGCTTCATTTCTATCTTTATTTTTGAAAAATGAACTGACATTGATAGATGCAAGTGTGCAAAATAATAATTTCATACTGTGGTTTATTTTTTTCTGTACATTTAAATAGCTTTTAACAATATCAACAAAAATATAGCACGGCATCGTATTAGGGAGACTAAAAGCATATGATTTTGTTAGTCCTGTTCAAGAGGAGGTTTGTCTGGTGAGCGTCTGTGGGAGTCAGTAACTGGCAAGATGCTATTCAGCATTTCCACTAACAAAATAGTGGTTAATGAAAATCTGTGGATGACACAGATTTACCATTCTGACAGTGAGGAGAACAAAGCAGTTCCATAAACAAATCTTGAATCATTTGTTCAGTTGAGCTCTTCAGGCAGGCTGTATTTTGATATAGTCAAATGAAAAAAAATTGCAAATAAAGGAAAATTAGAATAGGTTATATCTCTGGGATGTGTGGCTCTGAGAGAGATCCATCGGGTGGGCAATGCTGAAACTCTCTTGATATGAGCTCCCAGAGTGATGCTGTCACACCTGGGAGTGATTGAATCCTTGAATTAATGAACCTAAGAGTTTATTTTGCCTTTTGGTGGTTTTCTGTCTTTGGCAGTATTGCATCCAGTTTTGATATCTTAAGTCAAAGACATAGAGAGGGCTCAGAGAGGATGACTGAAGTATTAGAAATATTGAATTTGTCAAAAAGAAAACCAATAGGTGAATTGATTAATAGTGAGAAATTTGATATGAGAAAAATCTCAAGACACTAACAAAGTAAGTAATGAATTTCTGCAGCTCTTTAAGATTTCAAATTGATGTTTGTCCTGGAATTTAAAAGAAAAAAAAAGTTTAGACTTAGTTTCTACTATCCACACAAGAGGTCAGACCAGGATAAGTAATGATCTTTCCTAACAGTATCATCTATGACTCTAGGAACGAGCCCCAAATTTGTGTTGTGTATCTGACAAATAGCACTGCCACTGACATACATGGTTGCTATCATATATAGTACAGAAAACATTTGAAGTTCTCATGGTTGCTGAAACAATTAGAGAATGATTTGGCCTTAGAGTATAATTTTGAAATGGCAATCCTCATTCTAAAACATGCATGATGTTTTTGCCTTCACACAAATACTTCCTAAACATTCTATTATCTACTAATTTTTAGTTATCCTTACCAACTGAGAAGCACACAGTGTTAGAACAACATTACTGTGGTAAAAGATGTCTAAAATTGTGATTCTCTGTAAAAGCCTAGTAGCAGAGGAAAAGCACTATTTTGTTTAAAAAAGGGTCAATAGTTGTTGAGTACTCACTGCTTTTCCTCTGCATTATTTTTAATTTTTGTTACCATGTAGAATAACATAATTGAACTCTAGAAGCAGGTTCATTTTGGTCTACCTGTAAGTTGTGTCGTTCCTTGTTGTGGAAGCCTACATGAAGTAAAAAGAAATTGATGTATATTTTCTGTTCAAAGCTCTACAGCTCTGAGGGTGCTGGGACTAAACTTCCTACAAATCCAGCAGTGCATTTTGCAGGCTGGAAGGGACACATTGTAGAATGGGGGTACCCCCTAATCTTCACATGCTGTCAAGAGTTGTGTTTGGTCTGACTCCTGCTAAAGGAAGGGAAGGATGTGATGCTGAGTGTGTATAATCTGGAGAGATTTCCTGTAAGCCTTTCTTTATGGCTTGTACTTCACAGAGATGCTGTTAAGATCCAAGTTATAAATCAAATCTTCCACGCAATGAAAATCTGATTTTATTGTCCTGTAAGTTTCTAGAAAAAGCACTTTCTGATTCCTGTAAGGTATTTTTCCCTCATCAACAAATGTTTTTATTTATTTTCAGTAAATACCATGAAGGGATCTCTGCATTTTCTCCATTTCAATATAAAAGTATTTTCTTGAACAAAGAAAGAATTCTTGTTCGTCCTGAGCAATTTAAGTGACCTGCTAAACTAAATGCACTGGCAGGGCTTTCATTTAGTTAGTAATTCAGAGCTGTCACTGAAGACATCACTCCACAAAGAAAACTGTTTTCTTTCCATGTTTATTTCTTCAGCAGAAACTGCTGCATAACAATGTCAATTATTTGCCTTATCAGTGTGTAACCCTGGAGAAGACTAAAATCACAGGAGCCTGTACACTTGACAACCAAACTCAATCAAAACTACTGATAAGAGAACAAAGAGAAACCAGAAGCTTTTGGAGTATGAGCTGAATAATAGCAAGAAGTGACATATGCCCTTCTTTGAGACAAGCAGATGGAAGAGGATTAATTTTCTTTCTTTCAATTTTCTGTTCTCTCCTATGGTTTCCTAAATGCTGGTGCATGTAGATTTTGCTATCTTACAACAAAATTGTCTCATTGCAACCAAAAGACAGTAAGAATAACAAGAGCTGAAATGCCTATTGTTTTGTCATCTACTTGTAAACAAATCAGGTTTAAATTTTTTACAGAAATGCCATTACAGTAGATTTACTATTACTGTTGTAGCCTCCTAGTTAGCTCTTTCAGTTGCCATAAAGAGTGAAGTCTTCGCACATGACAGCTCATTTACTCTCTGTAGTGGTTTTTTGCATTAGAAATCCCTTTGCAAATATAGTAAGAACTCCCATTTATCCCATCCTAATTCATTTTCTTCACAGTAGCATTTTCTTGCTGTTAGCTAAGCAAATTACAATGGTTGCATCCATTCCTCAGGAGCTGATTCACTAAAGCTTTGTGTTAATTTTTTTCCTCACAATTCTTATACATCTTACTTAGTTTCAGGTGCTGATCCACATAGGTCAGCAGGTTAAACAGGGGCATCTGAAATCCTTAATAGCTGTTGTTCTCTACCACATCCTTTCTTAAATATTGCCATCCTCGAGAAAAGATGACAGAGCATAGCACAGAACTGCTTCATTACTGCCAGCTCACAAGCAAGCTTATTAAAGCGAACTGAAATTGCCAGCAGTAATACACCTCTGAAAGTTACATTTCATGGAGCTGGCGTCTTCATTCTCTTCCATGAGAAAAGGCCACATCTTCCAAGCTGTGCTATATTTTCCTTTCTAGGAGATCATGGTGATAAATACAGGAATTCTTCCTCTCATCTGCCTACCAAAGAACAGATGAGGGATGTCATCACCGTCAGTAACCAGACCATCAAACATTTATGTTATACCACATAATGCATCACTGAAGTGTTTATCCATTAGAATTATTAGTACAGTTTTGGCCATACCCTTAAACACCGTTTGGTCATGTTTATTTATTTAAAAACAATGGCATTTTATTTATGAGGTATGGCTTTTTAAAAGAAATAATTTTGTCAAAAGTCCAATTCTCCGAAGAAAATGAATTTGAGTATAATGTTGTCCTTGAAGCCCATTTAGTTTATATGTGATTTTAATTCTTTGGATAACCCCTTCAGCCAAATTTTTTGAGGCTTTTCTCTGAATCTCTGAAGGCTACAAACCTTTTCTTATTGCAATTTCAATTTTTACAAAACCCAGTGGATGTAAGAACCCAACACCAGGGAGAAATACCACAAAGTATTATTTATATTTAGTTTACATAATACTAATTGTCACATGATAAAGCTGTTGTTGTGAAAACAGGATTTCTCCCTCTATATTGATTTTTCTCTGGTTTGAGTAATATTTGTCCTTATATAGTGGGAAAATTAAGGACTTTGACTTGCTTGATCTTTGATGACTGATAGGGAGCTGCTGTCCAATTATCAGTGTTCCTCTGCCAAACTGCTCTTTTGGATATTGATACCATGACAGAGGTCACTGCTTTCAACATGCAGATTCTTTTGAAGTTTTAAAGTGTAAACTTGTTATTTTCTTATGTGTGTGGACCAGGATTGCCAAGAAGAGGTACTCATGGTCCAAGTGCTTTTAGGAATTTAATTTTGGAAATCTTAAGAATGAGCAGTCAGGAAAGATTAACCTACACCATTGTCAGACATTTAGTTCTCTCATGTTTGTATCTGAAGGCTGTTCTTTCATAGATAAGCAAAGAATAAACCCTGCATTCAGCTGTTGGTTTGCAAACTCATATTTCTTATGAACATAGAGGTATTTATCATTTTATACAGAAATTCGATCTCAAATTCTGACTGGCCAAAGTTAAACTGTAGATTTCTAGTTTTGTCAGTATAGTGATACGTAGGTAAGACAATTAAATACTATATAAAGAAAATACTATATATAGTATTAAATAAAGACTATATAAAGAAAATGTGATAGTATTTTAATTGTCTTAGAAGTCCAGGGCCTTAGGATATTTGAGTGTACCTTAGAGCTTCTGTTTAGAGTTATTATTTTCCCGTGGTCCAAGTAATATATTCTTTGTCTGTATGCTTTTGAAAAATTGCATCTCTCTGGGACTTGCATGAGAATTATGTGTTTGGATTTTATGTAATTTCTTTAGAATTGTGTTTAACAGCAGTAGACTGAGAAATGAAAAGCTGGTCCTAGCAGAGAGTATTAAAAGAATGTTGCTTATTTAACCTTGTGAAGCAAAGCTTGAGAAGGAATATGATTATCTTCCTGAATGCATTTGGAATGCTTTTTAATGGGGTTAAAGATTTAAGTCATAACATAATTTTGGTGAAAGATCAAAACTATAAAAATTATTTCACTTTGATTTATAAACCACTAGATAAAGGGAAGCACTTTCTATGTAAAATGTCAGGAGATAAAGAACAGTATATATTTTCTGACAAAACTCAATACATTTATGTTATTGTGTGATACACTAAGATTAATCCTGGTTTGGGTTTTTTGTTGTCCCTAAACAAAGTAAAAGATGTCTTGAGCATAGCTGTTAATCATGTTTCTTGCATGGTATTTATTCTGTTTTAGAATATTTTCATTCTTTAGCTAATAATGTGGAATTGAATTATACTGTGTTATTCTGAATTGATGCTTCAGTCTGATTGTCTATGGATGCACTTCTGGAATTTCTCTCTGAAAGAAGCATTCTATATCATATATTTTTCTGTTAAGGAATCAAGGAGTGGATAGAAATCTATTGGGATGTTGTTGGTTTTGTATGTTGTGAAAACTTGTGCAGCTTGGGTGATCCCCTACCTTGTGCTCTTGTACTTGTGTGCTATGCTCACTAAGGAAGCTTAAATGATTTCTTAATATGAACAGTGGTGTTCTCCTCAGAGATTAAAGGATTTTTGGATTACTTCTTATTGATTTTTGTGAGGCTTCTCATGTTAACCTGGAAATTTTCAGTTGTCAGATTCCCTGCCAATGTAGAGACCTAAAACTTGGGCAGGTTCTTCATCCTGTCCTTTCCTTTAGCTGTGATATCTTCATGAAGGTGCTTTGGCCCTTCTCTTCCACTGGCAAGATGTTGGTCCTTTGTATGGTTGTCCTTAAGACTGTTAGAGGTGCACAAAAGCTTTACAGGCTTTGACATGACAAGTGGGGATTGGTTGTTTATTATTCAGAACAAAGTACCAATATATGGCTTCATGTGGTGGTGATTGAGCAATGTAATGAAATTGGCCTCTTTCAGTCCTATATCCCTGGGATACCGACAGTATTCCATTTGAATTGTGTTTAGAACTACTTGTTTTACTTTTAAAAATAATACTAGTTTAAGTAGCCACTGCATTGTGGGCTGTTTATTGGTTGTAAAAGTTTTATATCTGAGACAGTACTATTTAGCTTATATATACAGGCAATTTTGCATCAGCCATCCTTACTATATGTTTCTCTAAAACAAGATGAGATTTTACACAGGAAGTTTTACAGTGTGAAATACCTTATTGACAAAACATACTAATTAGTTTAAGTCCAAAATACATAAAATTTTTATATGCTCTTGTCCTTGTGGTTCATTATATTCAATTGGTATTTTATGATTTTCTTTCTAATTTTTTTTGCTGAGATTTTAGCTATTCATACCACAGTGTTAAAATCTAAGTCACTGTAGATAAGGAAATGAAATATGTGTGAATTTGTAGCTACAGAAACAGCTCCATTTAAAATGCATTGCCAAATTATGGTCAGGAAAACCAAACCAAGAAGAGCGGGTAGCATATGGACTTTATGGAGAGGCAGAATTGTAAATTTTCCCTTGGAATCTGCTGTACAAATATTTTTATCTTGCTTGACTACAGAAAAAAGTCAATAGAATGCACTAACTTACTCATTGGCAAGTCATTTCAGAAATTACATTCTGCCATCATAGCTGCAGTCTTAATCGGTACAGTACGTTCTATGTTTGGATGGGTTTTGTTTGGATTTTCTTTTAATAGAATGACAACTGATCTTCATGACTATTTTATACTCTGAATATTTGCATCTATTTTCATTATTTGTTGTGTTTTACATGGAACTAGTGGCAAATAATATACGCAGGCTTTTTTTATTATTGTTATGGGTTATATTTTGGTTCATAAGAAGTACATGTCTCCAAATACCATCAATAGAGCAATATATCATAAAACAATATGGCAAAAAAATTATAATCACAGTGGTTCAGGGCCATTCTACTCTGAGCTGTAGCAATTGGAGTCCTGTGAAACCTTTCTGAATGCTTCCTGGGATATTCAATTTTCTTTTGAGTTATGTAACATGGAAGCTCTGTTTTTTCTAGTTTGAATGTGAGAAAGGACCTAAGACTGTTTTTGTTTGTCTGATTTAAGTAAAAATTCAGATAACTGTTCAAGTATCTTAGAATCATCAAATGGTTTTGGATGGAAGGGACCTTGAAGATCATCTAGCTCTATGCCCTCTGCCTTGGGCAGGGAACTTTCCACTAGAGCAGGTTGCTCAGAGCCCCATCCATCTTGGCCTTGAACACTTCCAGGGATGGGGCATCCACAGCTTCTCTTGGCAACCTGTTCCAGTACCTCACCACCCTCACAGTAAAGAATTTCTTCTGAATCTAATCTAAACCTTCCCTCCTTCAGCTTTAAGTCATTCCCCCATGTTCTATTACTACATGCCCTTGTAAAAAGTCCCTCTCCAGCTGTCTTGTAGCCCCCTTTATGTACTGGAAGGTGGTCTAAGGTTTCTCCAGAGCCTTCTCTTCTCCAGACTGAACAACCCCAACTCTCAGCATGTCATCATAGGAGAGGTGCTCCAGCCCTGTGATCAACTTAGTGGCTCTTCCAACAGGTCTGTATCCCTCCTGTGGTGGTAACTCCAGACCTGGAGGCAGTACTCCTAGTGGGATCTCAGAATAGAGTAGAGCAGCAGAATCACCTTCCTTTAACCTGCTGGTAACCTTTCTTTTGGTGCAGCCCATGATACGTTTGGCTTCCTGTGCTACAAGCACACACTGCCACTTTTTGTGCAAGCCCACGTTAAGTTTTTTGTCTACAAACACCCCTAAGTCTTTCTCCCCTGGGTTGTATTCAATCCATTATCCTCCTAACCTGTTCTTATGCTTGGAACTGCCCTGACCTGGGTACTTTTGGAAGATGTTAAGATGACTTCCTCTTCTTTCTTGAGTATTGAATATTCTGTGTCAGTATCTTAACTTCTATTTCACATTTTGAATTTTGAAATTCAAATTTTGAAGTGTTTTGAGGCAGTTCAACATAAAAAGGTATTACAAAAATAAAATGTTTGTTTATGGAGTTGAACAGAATCTTTTAGGTTCTGTGGCAATGCTTTCTTTGATTTTAACTCCTTAACCTTGTACAAACTTGAGATAATAATGTGTGGATAGTAAGTTTAGTTAAGAAAGAGATGTAGCATGCAAATTTCCTATTTTAGGCATGGAGATTACTTGTGTGTTTGGTTTTGCTTACATTTGAGAGCAAGGACCTAAGACTACCTATAATACCAGCTAAGATATGGTCTTACAATGTACTTTTTAACCATAGTCATTTATATATTTTCATACTCTTGTAAATGAAGATGTAAATCTTCTCTTCAGCTAAGTGAGCACAGCTTCTCTGACGTAGTCCTTTAGAACCACATATTTTATGATTAGCAATTAAGGTTGCTAATGACTTGTGTAAGAGATCCATAGTGGATGAAACACGATTTTAATTGCTAGTTTAGTATGCTGAGTCCAGGAATCTTCTTCAGTAGTCATGAAAAGAAAAACATGAAAGGGAAATGATAGGATCATCAACTTTCCATAAGCTTTCATTTTCAGGATGTTAAGGTGCGTTTCTATGAAGTTCTTGTTAGGAATATGAAATTAATTATAAGAATAGCATACTTCTTTTTGTTTTAATAAGATTAATGAGAGATTGATCAGTTGAAATGAACATGTATATTTGAATCGAAGAATATATATATACTTTAATCAAAGGATAAAAATACATATACTTGTTGAGAATCATATGCCCTTGACCTGCTGAATGTTAACTGGTAACAGATGAAATTAACCTTTATTTAGATATTTTTAAGTATTCATTTTAAGATGCAATAAGTCTAGCTTGAATTCTGAATAACATTTTTCTCTGTAGTTAGATTCCTACTGTTCCAAGTTCTGTATGCTATTGGTTGAGATTTCATGGTGTATGAGGGAAAGGTCAGAATCAAAATGTATAAGGCTGATTGAAACAATTAATAACCCTTTCAAGAAATTCCAGAGGTATAATTTATGTAATGCACAATAAAGGAAGGTACAAGAAAAAAATCAAATTTAGCACTGCATTTAGGAAGTCCAATGTTACACTATTTCAGCAAACATTTGGGTTGGGATTTTTGACATTTTTGGTTTTTTCATCTAAACTATCATGAACAGGATGTGAACTTTCGCATTCAAAGTGGGAGTTCTTGAGTGACACTGATTTGAGACTGGTCAAGAACATCTGTCTCCTAAATCCTTCAGACTGTGTCCAGTGCAGGCTTCAGCAGTCCTCCCACTTGGCAGAGATAAACCAGGGTTTCCCCATCTTGTGCTTATCAAAGTTTAGGTTCATCCATAGTCTTTGAAATTGCGAGAACAAGGAGGGTACTGTTGCATCCAGTATCCAAAAGGGACTGTTCTGTGTTCTGTCAGCCATTTCTACCTACACTGAATGAGGGGGCACATAGCTCTCCATGCTCAGGAAACAGGATCCAGGACCACTAACACCTCTTAACCTGTATCTGCAGCAAAAATTTCTGCTGCAGTAGCTGACCTATTCCTGCTCTCTCTAATATTAGATTTTGAAATCTTAGTATTCTCAATTCCAGCTGTGCCCAACAGGAAAGAAATGTTTTCTCTGACTCCAAGACATAGGTAATTAGTAAGATGCATAGTACTCCAGAAGTACAGCTTATTATTTGCAATTCCATGTAGCAGGTTAGGGCAGCTGGAGAAGTAAGAAGTGGCAGCAGCACAGGGAATATTGCTGAGCACATTGAAAAAGGAGAAACAGTACTCAAGAAAGAAAAGAGAACTTGTCTCAGAGCTAGAGCCCCATTCATTTGGTGCACTATGGTATCAACAGCGAGGGGCAGAGAGAAGGGAAAAGCATCTCTAAGGCAGCTGAACAAGGTCAGCTGGGCTCTTCAGTGTGCGCTGGACCTGTGCCTTCGTGTCACAGCCAGTGTGCTTGTTACTGCTTTGATAGCAGGTTGAAGGGGGAGGATTTGGACTGAGCTTGGCTGAGTCCCAAAGCAGCAGGTATCCTTCATCCTGAATATCTGGGAAGAGGATGAGAGGTTAACAGAGCACAGCACGTTACCTGCCTGGTCACTGCAGCTCTTACAGGGTCTGAGCCACGCTGTAGCTCTGGCACATCTGTCTGTCGGCTTCATAGCGCAGGGAAGGGACTGAGGCCACGGAGGGGATGCCCTCTTTGCCCTAGCCATCCATCTAACCCTTTGCTTTTGGACTTGACAATCCCACATAGAATCAGATGAAAAAGAATGTTGTAAAGGAAATAGGAAAGGAATTAAATAATTCCCATATTAAGGATTTCTTTTGCCTGTATAGTTACATCTGCAAAAAAAATTTTGAATCATAGTCCAGCACTGTTCATATTTAGCACAATATTGTGCAATTTCCAATAAAATCATAAAAACATCTAGAACTTTTTTGTATGCATGCATTTGGTTTGCTTCTCTTTTATATTATCTAAAAAGATAAATGGGCCTTTTTTCTGGCAATAATTGGTTTCCTCCTTAGCTTGTCTCAATAATTACTCTAAATAAGTTTTAGTGGAATTTCGCCTCATTAGTTCTTTGAAAAGTAGGTGCTAAATTCTAGAATTTCAAGCACAACTTTTGAAAGTACAAATAACTCTCATGAAGGAGCCATTTAATCAAACTTCCAGCATAAATTTTGCAGTGTTTTATATGTGTACATAATATCCAAACAGATACAACTCTTGTTAAAAATGGAGTTGTTAGCAATTCCTTATGAAATAATGAAAGATTATATATAAATTTAATTTACATTTCATTTAATTATATGTAGCTCTAAAGTATAATATTGAAAAGTTTATGTTCATAGAATATAGTAAGATTGCAGGTTCTGCCTATCAGTACAAAACAGGGCTGTGGTAGACCAGAAGTACTCAGACCATAATTACATTGCAGTTAGGAGCAGGAAGGATTAACAACTCTCATAGAAAAATACTGCATTTTAGGACTGCCTTTATTTGTTAAATTAATAGACCGGTTCTCAGTTTTGACATTAAAAACTAACTCTATTAATGTCCTCAGTATGTTCAAGTTTGATTTTAACTTTAGTTATTGCCATTTTATATTATCTAGAAATAAAAACACTGTTACTGGTTTTTATGATCTGTTAAGTATCTTCTATTAAAAAAAAAACCTGCAATTGAACTTTGACAATAATTCACACAAACAAAAAGTCTGAACTGAATTTTCAAAGTAAATATATTGCTTTGATTATCACAGAAAACACCTTCATGCTCTACTCATTAGAATAACATTTGAATGCTTTATTAACTATCAGCATGTTATTTGTTCTATAATTGGTTTTGATGTTCCTTCCTTCAAGATCCACGGAGTAGGGATGACAATAAAGAGAATAATTACAGATAGCCATTACCAGATAACCAGTATTGCCCAATCTTATGCTAAAACCTCTATTGATTAAAGGGATTATAGCGGACTTTATACTTTAGGGGATTTGCTAATGAACCAGATTTCAAAACTTGATAAAATTTTCTTTCTTTGCTTTTGGGTTTGGGGTTTCTAAAGATTGTTTTAATATGCTGAGATTTCATTGGGTTGCGATCTCAGTGAGGAGAAAGAACCTGATATCTTTGTAGTAATCATTAAAATGTATTTTGTGAAGTTTTATTAGCATTGTATTACAAGGACCAGACCTTGACCTTTTTGATTTTAGAGGAAACTTAGGCATATACTGATTGATAAGGGCTTTGGAAATCACCTTTCTGAGCTATGTGGTAGTGTGGTAGTCTGGTCATATTTTAGATATGTGTATTGGATTTTGTGGAATAACATTTTTTTCAGACAGAATAATTCTGTCTCTGATAAGAACCATTGCTTAACAGGCAGTACTGCTCCTAGATCTTCCTGTTGTGGTGTGTAAATCATAGACCTCATACTTTCGTTTCTTATATGGCTGAAGGTACTTTTACACCAGAGCACTTCCAGCATGTTTACCACTGTGTTGTCTTGACTACACGGTGAATAGGATAGTTCTAGAATACATGTTAATTATCAAAGAAAATTACATTTTTAAAGTACATTTACTTTAAAATTAGATTCTATACAGCTGCTTCTAAGTGTTTAAAAATTTTTATTGTCTACATTGTTGAGCATGCTATATATGAAGTGTTTTAGCATATTTTAGTGTCTTCTACAAACACACATATGTAAAGTATCATGTAAATTAAATTGCAGTTAAAGTAGCAGAAATACAATGAGTGAAATTTTATAAAAGAACGGGGTTTTGTTTTGGTAACAAAAATGTTGAATTTCAAGTGTGCTGAAGAATTATTTAAGAATTGCGGTTTTAATACATCAGCATAAACCAGAAATCTCTTACAAAGCATTGTATATAGTTTACATTCAGATCTTTTGCCATATTAAAAAGTGAGTTTGTTATATAGATTTTGAATTTATTCATAGTCTGACCCAACAACTCTACTAAACCAACCTGCTATATTCTTTAATTCCCATTATTGTTTCTTGAAATGGTCCAAATGAGTAAATGTTTAGTGTTTTTTTGTTGTGCTTTTGGACTTTTTTTCTAATTAAGCCCATGTCCTTGAAAAAATAAGACATTGGAAAATTTCAGTGTGGAAGGGAGGTCCACAGTGCAATCTGATGTTGCAAGCCAGGCAGGCATCAGAGCTCAAGCAGCCTGTTCAGGGGCTTGCCCAGGCAAGTTGTGAAAATCCTAGTGGACAGATATTAGGTTTCTGTGGCAAGCTGCTCAAGCACCCTCACTGTAAAGAATTTTTTCCTTATGAAAAGTTAGTTTCAACTTGTTACTCCTGTCTCTTGGCCCTTCTTTCTTCTTTCTAACTCTCACTGTATGTAGTGGAGAACTGCTCTTAGATCTTGCCTTAGTCTTCTCTTCTCCCCACTAAAAAATCCCACAGTTTTCTCACACTCCTGCTATAACATCAGCTGCAGCCCCCTAACCATGTTAGTGACACTGTGCTTAAAATGTTTTCACTTTTTCTTGTGCTTGATGGGGGCAGGAGCAAGTATGAGTGAGTGGTACCTTGATCCTCCTTTGCTGTGGGTAGTGCCTCTTCACCCAACCCATGTTGCTCCTGAACATGGAGACTTGTGGTGTTTCAGAACAGATGTGGTCAGTCAAGACTGAGGCAAGAAGGTAATCAGACTGTTCTCCCATTCTCTACAATGTTCGGGTTTTTATCACTTTGAAAACACTCTCATTTTTCTTTAAGTTTTAACAGAGGTAAAAGTAAATAGGGAATAAAAGTAGGAGTGGGGTGGTTGTGTTGGTTGGTTTGTTGGTTGGTTGTTTTAATTTAACAAAGTTATTCCATAGATGAGGAGTTACCTGCTGCTTGTACATACCTCAGATACCTCTGACTTCCTTGATCAGGGGAAAATCTGCCACTTCTTGACTGTCAAAGAGGGAGGAAGGTTGGAAATGCCTTTCCAGGGTGTGGCATGAGAGGGTAAGCACCACATATAGAAGTTGTGCTGGCAGGCTGGACCGTGCAGCTGTGCCCTAGTTCAAGAGATTAATATGGCTATTCCGCTCAGTGAGAGTCCAAGAAACCAGGGCACTCCATCTGCCAAATACAAAGGATATAATTTTGAGCATATTTTTTGTTGATAGAGCCAAAATATAAACAAACATTGGACTGGGATTTTGGAAACCCCAACTTGATGATGATCTACTGGCTGCCCTGATTCCTCAGCCAAGTGGCATCACAATATCATTGAAACTAAGGAGAAAATAGAAATCTTTCAGGAATATTTTGCAAATATTGCTTTTCTTATCCTGAAATAGACCAGGCAGTTTATCACCAATGAGTTTTTAATGATAAATACTAATTCATATTATGATTCATCATATTTCAGAGTGTCTCATATTTTAATTCTGATGTGAATAAGAAATTTAATTTAAGCAGTTTGCAGTAGTTCCTGCTTTATCTGTTGGTGAAAAATTAAGAATAATAATTAAAAATAAATCAAAAGGCTTCAGTCACTTTTTGCTCTTTCTAACTGTAAAATGCTGAACTTAGCAATTTTAGACAAAGTTGTCATGTGGTCCTGTAAATATTAAGTAGTTTATGTGTGTACCTTTTTCAAATCCAAAGTCTGTTTGTTTGGCAGTTTGTGTTTGTTTGTTTATGGTAGTTTTCTTGTTTCCAAAAAATGTACCATACTCAAACAGCAATAAATGTCAAAATAAGAAAATGAAGTTTTCTTATTTAAAAACAAAATTTTCTTCAGTATGGTTTTTGCCAAGTTTTACTTTATTTTTAACAAGATATAAGTTTTATTTCTGTCTGAGCAAGTTTTAAAGCTCTGTAACAGATCACAGGAAAACAAGCCTTATCTTTAGACAATCACACAAGTAGTATGTTTTTGGCCAGTTACTTCATGTGGATTTATAACACATATTTCCTAGTCAATATCGGTCTTATAGTTTGGTCTTTTGCCTTGGTCACAGTGGAAAAATGCCCAGTCAGACAGAAATGCACTTGGACAGTCAATGGATTACTCTGTCATTTATTTGTATATTCAGTTCTTATGAAAATTATTATTAAATTTGAAATTATTGGTAGGAGTATTAAACTAGTCCTATTTCAGATTTGAGCTGCATGTTAAATTTCATATAGTGTGGATATTGAAACTATAGCCTTTCATGTTCAGTGAAGAGCATAATGTTAAATATTTCTGGTTTTCCAGCTGTAAACCTGAAGCACCTGATTTCTCCTGCTGTTGTGTTGTGTCTCCTAGGAGAAAAATCATGTGTTTTATGTGTTTTTTCCATGGGTCCTTTCCAAATAAACCTTTATAATCGTGAACTTGTTCTAGAAAATGTAGTTTGTTCAGTAAAATAATGTACCTTCACTGCTGTGGAGAAGTAAATGTAAAAAAATTAATATGAGTGACTGTTATTTTATTTGCTTTTTAATCATTGAACAGTCAGATGTTTGAAAAACCAAATGCTACATAGATGGTTTTAAGGAACTAAATTGCATTTTTGTAATAATTTTATTTATATGCATATCCAGTGTGATTGCCTTATTGTCAAAACTGAATTTATAAACAGGATTCATTCATCTACAAGAATTATTTGTGTTGCAGAAATGTGTAGCAACATTTACTGGTTTGAAAAACATGTACAGTTGCCAGAGAAACAATCAGTGTAGTGGACCAAATGTGTAAGCAGCATAGATTCTTGCATTCTGATCTCATTCTCAAGCAGTTCAGCTTTCCTGCCATAGCTGTTGAGTAGCTTAGTGGTACCTTCTGTGCAGGCAGGTGGGGGCTGTGTCACCAGTGAGATCATGTTCTACCAACTACAAGGGCTGAGGTCTGGTGGAAGGCTCAGGGTTCTCCAGGCGCTGGAGGATTGGTTTGGGCCAAATTTATTTGACTAGTAGTCCAAAGGAAAACCAAAGCACTGCTCCAGTAATATGAATCATTTGTACCAGTTTGCACCAGAAGCCTGACCCAGAGAAATCTTGGAACTGGAAACAGTGTAAGAGGCAATTTCACAAAACTCACTGAATTAACTGCTGTGTTGTAGAGCTGCTTGAAAGTTACTTTTGTAAAAGAAGAAAGAACTTTCATGGAGGTAGGCATTTATCATCCCTCCACATAACTTTCCTGCTTTGCAACGCTAATTTATTAATTACAGTTATCAGCATCATTGTCAAATAAATACATAGAAATAAAAGGAAAAAAGAGTGGGGTTTTGACAGTTATACAATACTTTATTAAAAATGTGTTCCCTCAAGTGTAATAGAGACATTCTCATGCTAACTGTTATATTATTACTTATTATTCATAATTAAATGTAGGGTACTGCTCAACTTCTATCCTTTCTCTTTTCATATTATGAGAACCAGTATAGCAAGACCGTGAAATAGGTGAACTCAAAATAATTTTCTCACAAACAGAAAAAAAATCACTTGATGTTAATATCTGCTCCTAACTGTTTACTAAAATCACTGAATCCTTGCTAAGGGCTCCTGCAGTTGTCTTCTGTGAAAGCAGGTGCAGAGGAGGGAGAAGCGAAATAAGGAAACAAGGAAAATAAGACTCTTATGAAGAATAATTTCCCTGGGTACTTATACATGATACTGCAGGATTCTGATCTATAGCAAGATAATGACTGTGGTTTTAATTGCATTTCTGCTTACTTATTACTGATCTTTAGAATAAACCTTACCAAACATATTCATGCATAAATATACATATGCACATCCTCACAAACATATATGCATGTATACAAATTTGCACAAATTGTCTATGTGTTTTCTGCAAAAATAGAGCACACAGAAGATACAAGCATGCTTAACAACTGCACTTACTCCTAAGATTGCCTTACACCTCCCATCGTAAAAATCCACATTCATTTTGTTTTGACTCATCCAAAACTTCCCTTTTGCTGCTTTGCCACAGATTATCAAAACAATTAAGGGCATGAGACAGGGGTTCTCCAGGTGATCTGTTGTTTGGGAAGTTTAAAATGTGAGCTTCAAATTTGACCTAGGATGGCTTTTGCATCACATTTGAGGGTTTGTGTCCTTTTGGGTCACCATTGTTTTAAAAAGAACAAACTAACTTCCTGAGTTTAGTCAAATTATGAGCCTTATAAAAATTGCATGAACTCAGGAGAGAATTTGTGGTGGTTGATATTCCAAAGAGGCCTCTCAGAGCTGGCAGGTTTCAGCATATCATGAGTATTTGAAGCTTTGTGTTGCTGTGGATCACGGTGGATTTTGGGGTATGTTCATCAGAATTAAACATACAGGCACTGTCCCAGTTTGCTCCTTGTTACCTCTATTTCTGGGCTTAGGCTGCTTGGAAGTGAATTTTACCTAAACCTAATACAAGAGAGAGGAAAAACTGACCCATAGGAAAATATTCTCAGACAAGAAACCAGCAAAGAGTGGGAAACTGGTGCTAAGAATTGAAGTGGGAGTTGACTGCAACTGACTGAAACAATAATTTATTTCATAATTTTTCGTGTATAAATAGAGAAGGAGCTTATCTTTGCATCACTGTGAGGAAGTCCCAGCCTTAGCAAATGTCTATAATTTTGAAAATGTATCCAATTGTATAACTCTATGACCTGGAGCATAACAACAATAATTTGGATAGGCAACAACACAGATGGATTTTTTTTCTCAAAAAAAATTATCTAGCAAATAACCATAGTTCAGCTACAGTTAATAGCAGGTTTCTGAACTGAAAGGTTAAATAGCAAGTATCTCTGTAAAAGTTACAGGAAAATCACACTAATGGGATCTCAGGTTTGTTTGGGATACAGAGGTACTACATGAGTTATTGCTTGTAAATAATCATTGTATAAGTAATGCATTTGTATTACACTGCTTGCTGTTTGAAAAAATATATTTATTTCTTTTTGGTTTTTTCTCTCTTCATCTAGGAGTTATTGATATTTTTACAAAATTTGCCCACGGGACGATGGGGAAATGAAGACATCAGTGTACTCCTAGCAGAGGCCTACAGACTGAAGTTTGCATTTGCAGATGCCCCCAATCATTACAAGAAATAACTATACAGAGAGAGAAATCGTTAGATCCATCATGTTCTGCAATACTAAGGCATCTGTTGTTCTGGTTGTGCTTTCAGCTCATTGCTCTTTCGTTTGAAGTAAGATGACCATTAAAATTCTGTTAGAATTTACAGAATGAGAACAGAATACCAAAGAAATGGACAAAGCAGGATATCAAGCACTGAATGAACTTAAAAGTGAATTTTTTTGCTCAGGATGAAAAATAAGTTCAGAAGTCTTATCACATAATTTTCTTCTTTTTTCCCCTTTTCTAAGTAGGAGATTACAGTCTGACTATCTAATTTATGTTGAGCAATTTTTCTGTGTACCTAAGATGATTTTGTCATTACTTCAGTGTCATCTGCCATGATTTTATCAGCCGGTTTTGGTCAGTAAAAATTATTTAGTTTGAGTAGAAAAGTAGTTCGTGGTCATAAAGTCCATAAAGAGACAGAAGGCCTGTGTTTTGAGGTCTGCTATAACTCAGAAGACAGTGATATTAGCACATCATCTGTTGTTTTTCCATGGAATTAGGTTAGAATACTTCAATAATATAAGAATATAGAAGCATGCAACGGAAATTGGTGGAATATTTCTAAACATTACTCAGTCTTGAAGGTTGCTGTAGAAGCTTTTTAGCCATACAAAGGAGTTACTTAAAGCTGAAGACTCATCTATGACAATAAAATAAATCCCTCTCAATATGTTTTGGAGTGTTTTAAAATATTGAATTAAATAGAAGGCATGGTCTTGTCAAAGTAATTAACGGTTTTTTCTTTCAATGCCTTTCAATTTTTCAGCATGAAAGTTCACTTTTAAGAAATGTGTTAAGAAGCTTGGTTTACAAAGCAAGATATATTTTTATCTCAGTTGTTGCCTTATTCTCCATTTCTAGCATGTTAGAAAAGGAAAATTAATATATCTTTCCAAAGCTTGTTAAATAATTTAATACCTTTTTTCCCTTATTATTCAGAGGCAGTGAGAAGCTAGTTCCCAATACTAATAACAGTAACTATATACTCAGATCATTAGCAGAACAAAAATCCTCTATGAGTTTATAGACTAAAATTAATGTTTCTTCATATAACCATGGGATACTGAATAATTTCTTACATCATATAAGTGCACTATTTTTTTTTCGAGAAGTATTTTCTGATAAGAATTCTGATTTTGCTCTGTTGGATGTAAATAACTCATTAATTTGTGCCTACCATACACTTACAGGTTATTAAGGGTGAGAGGTGCAATAAGCAATATACTAGAAGTTCAGACTTATTATTCCTCAGTTTGGTTCTTGAGTTGCACAGCGTTGCACAAAAATGTAGTGCACTTTGGAGTTTGGGAAATAAAAAACCTTCAAGAGATTTTGTCTTATGACTTCTTATTGCAAGATTATTTTCAGCTTCTTAAAAATATGTAGATACCTATTTTGAAGAAAGCTTTCTAAATGTGTTAGTTACATTACTTGCTTTAGGGGCCTTAGTTCTTGACACTGACTTTATAATAATTAGGTGTTTCAAGGAAAATAGAGTAAAATACATTTTTACCAACATGTGATTATGAGACCTGTATTTTAAAAATATGCAAAGTTTTTGGTAGAAGAGAAAAAAAATGAATTATTTAAGAAACAGTCATGCTTGGTCACTAGGATGCATTTCTTTTCTAGTGGTGTCAGCTGGTGGTTTCAGTTGCAGTGGATACAAGGTCAGGCCTCCTGGATGGCTGCATTTGTACCTGGAGTGGATCTGTGCTTCTTAAATGTCTGTATACTGTTTTCTATAACTTCAGTTCATGGTGTAATGTATCAAAATTTATGTTTACAAAGAATGTCATATTGTGCCTAACAGTATCTACCAGTAACAGAATAAAAGAAACATGAAATTTATGACCATTTGCTTTAAACTTAGTCTCTACAATGATTTGTTAATATAAATGCATATTATTATAATGAGAGAAGACACACAGCACTAAATGTTGTAAGGGTTTTCTATAATTAACTTTTTTCTACTAAGACATTATTTAGGTAGTTACTTGTAACATGGAAAATTGACCCAAAGTTGTCTGCTGTGTCAGATGCTCCTGCATAACATTTTTGGGACTGGATATATAAAATTTCCTTCGTTGGGTCCACATAAGTTGTCTGCCATGTCTTCCAAATTCAACAGGTACCTCTTACTTCTCTTGGAAGAAAGTGGTCACATTTACTGTTGTGTCTGTGTCAGAAGTTGAATATTGTACTTGAGCACATTGCTTTTTAAGGATAGTGGGAAGTTTCCAAATATAATAGCGATGTTTATTTATGTAGATATAGACTTTTCTGGAAAATATGATATAGATATATAAATAACATTTATATATCTATACAGATAGGAGTAGTTTTCAGTAAATAGAAGGCCAACATTTATGTAAAATTTCAAATTTTTATTAAAAAACACAACTTACACTTCACAATTTTACATCTCAGGAAAAAAAGTCATTCCAAACAAAGTACTGCATAGAAAAGGAAACAACATTATCATTATTACATCCAAGGTACTTCCTTTTTTCAAAATTCAAGATTCTGAATATTATAAAATTCCTTTGTAATATGTATTTTCTTATGAAGGAGACATCTTGACACATCATTAGTGAAACCAGGCAGTAATTTCCTAGAACTCATGTGAAATATTGAAATTGCAGCATCTAAAATGCGTGTTAAATAATTTCTGTAATAAAAATTTAAACTAGAATGTACAATATAAAAAAGATTTATGACTACAGAATTTGAAAAATGTAAATAATAAATTAGTTAACTGTGTAAATACAGTACATGGAGTAGGATAGAAATGTAAGTTGAAATCTTATGTAACTCTGTAATATGTAATAAGAAATAAGTTGCATTATTTTTGGTGCAGTTCCTTATGGAAAGGCCTGTTAATTTGTTTTTGACTTCAGAACTACAGAATAGAAGTATCTGAAGTTCCATTGTATGCTTCTGACAAATATTACCACTGAGGCACTGGTTAAAACTGTAAAACTGATGAAAGATGAGGAAATAAACGCATATTTATGAAATGCTATGTAGAGTGGAAAGCTTTTGTTTATTGTTTTCATCAAGCACGTTGCATACCACATCAAAACATGGGTTTGGTGTGTTTCTGTTTACAGTCTTAAAAGCCTTTGTTACAAGAGCAAATGCACCAACAGAACCTCAGTTCTCAGTTCTGCAACTCTGTTCCCATGTATAGTGTAGGTTTTGCAAGTCAGGAATACAAGCAGCTTCAAGGGTGTGTCTCTGCATATACCATGTCCATATAGGGCGCTGAGCATTTTCTGCAAAAAGCAGATGAGATAAATATGATACCATGGCAGAATTAAACTGAGGAGAAGGTGGAGCAAATCAGGGCAAAGTAAACAGAGGAGGTACAGAATTGTTTGGAGCTCTGAGGTGCGGGAGAAGAGGAAACTTCAGCTCACAGGGAAATAGGAACAGGTAGTGATAGGGTTAATAAGATCTAGAAACTTAGATTATTTAAGTAGATTAACAGTCAGGGAGAGATGTCCTGTACAGGAAGCTCAAATCCCTTCTGTCAAGGAAGCTAGTGGGAGACTTCCAGTGTGTCTAGTGAGAAAATATACGAGGAAGGCAAAAATAATAACTTCTCTCTTTAAAAAGTCCTCACAGCATTCAGAGAGACAGGAATGCAACAGGCAATCTTTGTGTTTTGTGCATGAGTGAAGATGAATTGTAATCATGCTGTTTTCTCACCTTGAATGAAATTTGTGTTTCTTCATCTGCAATAATCTTCTAAAGACCCTGAACAGAATCAGCAATGGGAGATCTTTCAAATTGTTTTTTTCAAAAGCAGAAGAGATCAAGAAGGTGGAGTAAAGGCCCAAGGTCTGCCAAGGTTTGTGCTGGAAAACAAAGCTGAAAGCTATTTGTTGATCTTCTTGTACAAAAGCAGTCCTGGATAACTGATATCCTGGGCAGATGGAGGACTTTCCATCGATATAAATGTGAAGTACAACAGAAAGGACTTTCCAGAAATCTGATCTGCACTTCAGGTCACTTCCTCCTTGAAAACAGAGTGGGGAGGAAGATAAGTGCTCTGTAGAACATTAAATTCTTTGGAGATGGGAAGAGGAGGTGAGGTGGAAAAGGTCCCAGTCCAGCAATCACTCAGGCAAGCTGCTGTGCCGTGGGAAAGAACTGCAGCTCCAGTGCTTCTTATCACTGTATGATGGAGAGTGAAGTTCCTGAGCAATTTAATTCCAGATCATTTGCATTTTTATAAGTTGAAGCAAAAATCTTGCTTCCCATCTAATTCCTTAAACTTACTGTTGCTGAGGCAGCACTGGAGAAAATAATTAAATTGCAATGGCACCATTTCAGAGAGCCTTTTAACACTTCAAAGTCTTCTGTATGTTGCCCACAGTAGAGTGAATACATGTGCCAGAAACGAGAGGCTGGGAGAGATGTGATGCTACAGAAAGCCTCTCAGAGACAGGTGCTCTGAAACATAGGCTTTTTTTGGCCACAAGAATTTCCTACAAGCTTCCAAAGGAAAATTAATGCACAGTGAGTAAAGCATAGTTATTTGAACTTGTCTTCTGTGTTGGTGCTTGTGATCAAGCTTCCACATCAGAGAAATTTAAAGTCTGAAATTGAACCAGTATGTACAGAGATGCTTGGAAACCATGCTTGAGGCAGAATCCTAAAAGTCTGAACTACAGCACAGGTATTCATTTTGTTCCTAATACATAATCATCTAGAAATATAAGTCAGAAATGACCAAAATTTCTAGCAGAATTCTACTGCAATGTCTGTTGATCTGCCTTTGTTACCAGATTAATCAAGATTTAGTATACATATTTCTCTAATTTTCATGTTAATGTATCCTTCTTAACTGAGATTTCAAGATCTGAATTTCGGGATCCAAACCACTTTATTCCAGAAATTTGTTATCCAATCATCACTTACCTGTGCCTACTCAGAGATCCTCCTCATGGAAAGAAGAACATTCTGAATTTAAGAGTGATAGAAGGGAAAAAAATCAAAACCAAACAGGGAGAATAGAGGAGTTTTATTCCCATTAACTTTTGATTTTCAGAAAGGAGAAAATGCACCTCTTGGGGTATTTGGACAACTTCATCCTCTAACTCAGGGTGCAGTCTTTCACACAGAGCTTTTTGAAATTCAGCTTACGTATTTTCATATATTTCCAACTTTCTCCAGAAAGATCTGAGATTTCCAGTGAACAGTTCCTGCTACCAGCCCATTTGATCAATTCTGTTCACTCTTTCAGCAGCAGCAGAAATACAAAATACGTAGCTGTCATGACGGCTCACAGGAGGTAACGAGATACCCAGGCTTATCAATAGTTAGATGGCTATCTCACTCACAAGATGTCATTCAAACAGCTAAGGCATCTCAACAGACTTGGTAATTTTTCATGGCTTTTGGTCTAAAAATAAGTCTCTAACTCCAGCACAAAGCTGTGCTTGTAGAAGCACTTTTAGACTGTAGTTAACAATAAGCTATATATCTGAAGAAAGAAATTTAGTCCTATACCTATCTGATGAAGTAAAACTTCTTTCTAAGACATCAAGTATTTCCTGCAATCCTATAGAATAAATTACCTCATGAAAACAAATAATTCAGCTTTTATGCAGAAATGAATAAAACTTAGTGTATCAGTAAAGAAAAGTTTTCATTGATAGGGGTTTTTTTCCAGATATTTTACCATTAATTGCATCAGTGGAAGATTTCATATAAGTTTGAAAAAGGAGTACTTATCTCTCCATCACTGTCATCAAATACAGGGCAGCAGACTTCTTCACATTCAGGTGAAGCAGCCACTATGTTCTCAGTACAGTGGCTACTCATGAAACTTTATTTAAGCATTTTGATGGTAAGGACCAGCCTTATCTTGCTGTATGTGCACAGTCATGCTCTGGGTTGTAGTAGTTATTACAAATAATTCAAATTATGCTTGCTAATATTGTTTTTGTAAGCCACAAAAGAATAATAAGAAAAAATCCCATCTTTCTTCATCCAAGGACACCTATTTGGTTTGGGAAACTCGTAGTCATTATGGAAATGCTCTGAGAAGAATATATTTTATGTATAATATTCATATATAATAATATTCAATTTTAATATCAATTTACATTAAAAGCGCTTGTAGCCAGCAAGGGATGCCCAAATCCAACAAGCATTTCCCGTGAAAGGTAGTAAGCGGAAAATGTTGGTCCTGACAGGGACAGCGTAAGACTTAGTGTTGGTTAAATAGTCACTTTGTTATATTTGTGCAAGTAATTATCTCTGCAGTCTTACAGTATATCGGAAATGGAGACATCTGCATCTGAGCTTTGCTCACACTCCTTCTGTAGTCAGTGGAGAGAAACAAGTCCTTCCAGGTGCCGTCACCCCTGCTTCTGAGTAGACCCCTGAACTGTGCCAAGTGCCAGAACCAAGTTCTGGTGCCCCTTAAGAAGGACACGGAACTTTTGGAACCAGTCCAGAGGAGGGCCACGAAGTTTTAAAGGGGGCTGGAGTACCTCTACTGTGAAGGCACTCGGAGAGTTTGGACTGTTCATCCTGAAGAAGAGAAGGTTACAACCTTCCAGTTTCTGAAGGGAGGAAGCTCAAGAGAGGCTCTTCATCAGGAGCAAGGAATAATGTGTTCAAACTGAACAACAGGAGATGAGGTTAGACATATTAAGAAATTCTTTACTGTGAGGTTGGTCAGGCGCTGGAACAGTTTGCCCAGAGAAGCTATGGCAGCCCCCTCCCTGGAAGCTTTGGATGGGGCATTGAGTAACGTGGTCTAGTGAAAGGTGTCACTGCTCACGACAGGGGGCTTGGAGCTAGGCAATCCTCTCAGGCACATGGTGTGACTCTTGGGGATGGTCCTGTGCAGGGCTAGGGGTTGAACTCAATGATCCTTGTGGGTCCCTTCCAACTCAGCACATCTGTGATCTTTGAGGTCCCTTTCATCCCAAACTGTTCTATGATTCTAAGTGAGTGACGCTGAAAAAGCTGCTCTGTCTCTCCACTGGCACTAAAGGGGCCCAGAGGACAAACCTATAACTCAATGTCAATATTTCATGTTTTGAAGTGGCTGATAGCAACTGCAACTTGAAACAGCATTTCTGTACACAAATTATAATCACAAACTCTCTCTGATGCATTTTTAAAATGCACACTTTCAAATCTTATATTCATTCACATGGCCCAAATGAGCTATAATCTGCAGGACACTTTGACTTGTTTGTTGCAGCTACTGTACTGTGACATCAGCCTGAGGTTCAGCTCTAGCTAGATAGTGGTTCAGCCCATTAGCTTGCTGTTTATATTTGCTCTCTTTCCTGCTGTGAATAAACTATAGCCCTGTAGCACAACCAGAGATAAAACTTAGTATCCTTGCATGCAAATTGAACTGAGTGGGAAAGGAAATGTTGACAAATTACTTCATTTTAAAAAGGAATCTTTGCACTGGGATCTTCTTCCTACCACTTGTTATGTCAATAAACATTATAGGCTGCTAAGTAAAACGTATAGGACACAAATTTGCATTCCATCTAACCAAAAGTAATAGTAATGGTTGGGTTTTTTCTTCCTATTTAAGTAGCATCCAAACTATATAATCTGTTTTCCCAACAGTGAGGAATATACACATTCTACCTCACAAAATTGACTGTTCGGAGCACTACAGGTTGTGTTGGCTGGGATGGTGATATCTAACAGGGAGTGGAGACCTGAGAAATGTCCAGAGGAGGCCCTGCTTCTCTGACCACATTCCCAATCCACAAATTATTGTGTAACTACATTCACTTCATACACCTGCATGTTTCTCTGGAACACAGAAACAGTATGTCAGCAAAAAAATGGCCTGATTGTGTTCTTTAATTAAAAAAAAAAACCAAACAAATAAACCTCCAAAATAACTAATCTATCAGTAACTTATTATCAATCCATGGAATAAACAAAATAACTTCACTGTTGTGAAACTAAACTGTTCATTCAAGTACACCAATATCAAGCAACACTACTAGCAATGGAAAAATCGGAGGCTATTCCTGAAGTTTAGTGTGAATCCAACAGCTATCTGAAAAGTACTTGCATATAGGAGGTGCCTCATACTGTTTGTGTGTCGGAGGTTAGACTAGTTCTCAAAGCTTTTTTAAGCCTTACCTTCAATTTTATGAATGGGGTTGTATTGTTTTACCATGTCAGGAGAAAAGGCAAACTTTAGTACACAGGGCTTAAGAAATGGCAGATTTCCATTTTGTCCTCTCTTTAGCTAGACCCACCTCTGTATCACAGCCCAACTAGCCTACTTTAAATCGTTGCTCCTTAACTAAATTAATAACATCAATCTTTTATCTTGCTACTTGCATACACTGATAGTATTTTATACTGCATTCTTATGAAGTATTGATATAGAAAGTTTCTGTAAGACAGCAGTGTTACTCTCTTAATTTCAAATTATCAAGTAGATCTAGGGGAAAATACATCAAGTTTTATTGAGCAGGAACATCATGAGAATGAATGCATCTTTTCATTCTGAATTATTTCTTTTATTACTTATACTGCTCTGGGCTCTTTATATAGATTTTGTTAGACTCCTTTCTAACAGGCAGGACAAACCCAACTTTCATCTATTTAAGGAGACACCAGAAATGCATGGAGGTTAGAGGGAATAGGCGCCATAATTGGTAACATACTGTGGAATTTATCCAAGGTACCTGCAGTTTATATCTATAGATTAATACAGCTTCAACAAATAGAATTTTGGTTTCAAACGGCATAGTTTTGGGATCCTGCATCCCAGCATGCAGTCTTGGACAATGTCTTGGAGATAGTAAATACTACCAGCTATGTTTTAAATTCAGTTCAAAAGAACAACTCTGGAAAGACATTTATGTGTACTCTTGGATTTTTTGTCAAATCCAATTTTGGTCCCTTTCTAGGCTGTCATATTGTGTGATAACTTTATATTGTGTACAGTAAATATATTTGAGAATTTAGCAATAGTACCAGTGTCAATCTCCGCCTTTATACAGTCATCTTTGTAAGCTTTTTTTTCCCCTGGCTTTTGAGGCATACTTACAGGAGCTACAGAATGATTAAGTGATACAGCATCAGCTTCTGGTTTATTGAAAAGGAAGTGATTTTAACTTCAGAAGTAATCAGTAGGTTTCTTCCTTGGTTGGGCTGAGTGAAAAAAAGTGTAATTTCAGGTTCTGAAACCAGGTTCAAGTAACAAGATCCTTTTTTATTAAAGGAAACAAACAAATTGGGGTAAAAAACCCAACAACAAACCTGATAGATCTGAGGCAGCCCACAGCATAAAAGCTGCCAGTTCCTGAATGTAGACTAAGTGTTGCTTATGTTTAAAGTGCAAATTAATTTTCTCTCTAGAGAAATGAAGTAGCTCAAAGCTATGAAAATCTCATATGTGAACAAGGACTATTAAAGAAACTGCCAGTTAAGACAACTGGATGGAACAAATGCAGTGGAGGAAAAAGATTGAAATTTATGGTGACTAGGCAAAATAGATCAATGGAAACAAAACACATTTGGAATTTCCCTACCTACAATAGAAGATGAAGAGAAATAGCCTGAAAACTACCCAAAGATAGAAATACCACTCCTTTTTGTAGAAGAAAGAAAAGGAAAAGAAGAATAGACAAAAAATAATCTGACTGGATAATCCACTGAAAGAAAAGCAATCCAGTACTGAATAAAGACACCAACCATTTGATTGCCTTGGATAGCAGTAGCAAGGAGGAGGGACAGTGAAGCATATCTTTGAAGCAGCTATGTTGTCGCCCAAAAAGGTATTATTCACAGTAAATAAAAAAATAGCTTTAAACAGCTAGCTTACTGCCTACATTACTCAGAGGATCTCTTTAGGTTGCTTCTAGGGACCATGGACAGACAAAGATACAGAGACAGCCTCTGGCACGTGTCCTGCTCCCAGTTATGGGGGAAGAGACGTGCCAAGAACTGAGAAGGACTAGTCAGCTACATGAAAATGGGCAGTAGGAATACCTCCCCTTCCCACTCCATGCCACTGCTGAGGGAAAATATAAAGAAATAGCTGACATAAGTCTTCTGCCCTTTGAAATAGAATTATCTTCAAGACCTTTTCCTTGTCAACAAAGAAACTCTCTTGGGCAGTTAGAGACTCCTGTATTACAGCTCTGTAATATGTACACCTTACAATTTACTAATAAGCTCTCATATTTTAGGAAGAAACACAGACACTTAAAAAACACAGTAATGTCCATTGTTGGACACAGATATGATGGCCTCTATTTTTATTCAATGTTTTGTGATGAATTGATGCAGCAATGATGGTGTCAAAGTATGTAAAAAATAAAAGGTTTCTCAGTGGCTCTAGCTAAACTCTGGTGGGTCCCTGAAATTAAAATGTACATCTGGTGCTATACTTCTTAGAAGAAGTTCATACAAAGTGTCTGTTACCTTGAAACATTTCTTTCTTTACCCCACTCTATTTGATAGGCATTGTAATGATTTTGTGAAAGGTGGATGTACAAAATCTTATCAGAGCATTCTTGGGAGTAGCAAAAACTCTTGGGGAATGTACTCATTTGTTTCTTCTGACTTGGGTTCTTTGCATAAGCAGAGAAAACCAGGTGAGGGGGGACCCAACCCCACTATTTTTACAGCTGTTTTGCAAGTCTAAGCTTCTCCATTTCTTTCAAATGAAAAATTTTACTAATAAATTCTGGAAGATTGAAAGAGAGTTTTGGAGAGACAAAATTTCGTTTTTCAAGAAAAAGAATCACCAAGTCTCTGGAGAGGTGCCTTGATGTCCAAATGCTGTGGCTCTGCAAACACTTCGGAGCTGGTACACGGGAGGGCGCATCTATCCTACAGTTGCAGAGCCTAAGCCGCATTTAGCATTCAACTGCTCAGCAGTAACCCTTTACTTCTGAGCATACAAAAGCCGACTGTAGCAATCAAGTCTGTAGTTAGAACATAAAAATCGTAAAAATAGCCGCAGTCCAAAAGCTTATGCCAGACAGGGATAGTTACATTATAAGCCAGGCTTCAGAAATTACTTGCTTCCCCTCAGTCAGGTCAGTCAAAAGAAATTTGCTTAACTAGCCGTGATGCTGTTTTCAGAACCAGGAAAATCCAGTGCTTGGTTTCTGTGGCTGTTTGGGGGCTGGTCAGGTCTGACAGGACACATCAGCAGGGGAGCAAATCTTGCACAATGTGGCCTTTACTGTGCATCATGCTATGCTTTACCATATGGGCTGAAACTATAGCAAAATAGCATACTGAAAACATCAAACATATGGTAAAATACCAGCAGAAGTAAGACCAGAATCACATATTTCTGCATACTAGTATTGTGTCCCATTAAAGTAGGCTCAGAATTAGAGGCCTCTGTGTGAGGTATTTGACAATCACTTTGCCTTGAGCAAACAAAGCTGGGAAAACAACAAAGACTGGGATTTAAAAATCCCAGCCTAAAGCAACAAACAGCACAAAGTAGAGTCTCATAGCTTGTTGTAAATGCCTCTGATCATGGGATTTATCACTCTCCCACCTGTACTCTTCTAATCTAGCTACTTAGCCTCTGCAAGCTCATTCAGAGAATGACTATCTGAATGCTTCAGCTGTTCACCTTGAGTAATACCATGGGGCCAGATTTCGTCTCTGCAACTTGGTTCAATATTGAAACGGAAGGAGACAAAAAACGCACGTGCATCGTGTAGGGATGAATCCCAATTAAATCCTCTATGGCTTCTGGTTACAAGGACAGATATTGGCCAATGGTGTAATGAAGGAAAAAAGCAAAGTCACACTCCTGCCTGATCTTCTGCACAAGGCAACACTGTCTCCCTGGTGCAGCAAGGAGACCATGCCTAAGTCCTTACAGAGAGGTGACTGACCTCTGAAAGTTCTACTTTGGTGCTTATGACACCTTTTCGAGCTTGAACTCGGTTGTCTTTAGCCATGACAATAATGTGCCCTAGCAAAAATTTCCAAGCAGTTCCCTCCCTGCCTCTGAAATCTAGAGGGCTGCACCTGGAGCTGCATCTGAAGCTGCATTATTGCATTTCAGCACAATGTGGTCTAGTTCTTGGGCATTGGATCTGGCAACTACAGCAGCACTTCTCCCAGTAAACCAAAGCAATCAATTAAAATGGCAACAAAAGCATGCAAAACAAAACCTCCTGAAACAAACTGAGAGATGAAGAAATGTAACCAGATACCAATAAGGCCCCTAGCAAGGCCCCAAATATGTTAAAATCTGCAAACTTATTGTTTCCTTAATGGGATAATTCTCCTGAAGACTGCTGTTTGGAAATGCAATGGCCTGGAAAATGGGGTCAATAAAACAACAAAAGGACAATTGGCATAGCTGAAAGAGGGGAGCATGTGATGGAAATAATTTAATCACCAAACTAATTCCTTATCTGTTAAATAGGGAATACTGGCTTGGGAATGCAGTGGAGCATGTTAAGTCTTAACAGCTAACAATGTAGTTAGCTGCTCTTGGGTGTAGCAACACACATCCTGGATTATTCTGTACGTATGACACACTACCTTCATATTTTCCTTCTTACCATATGTTACTTTCTCACCAAGTTGCCCTGTATGCTGTGTACTTGATACCAGGTCTGCCATAATGACTCTGGTCTGAAAGCTGGTGACAGCTCTGTGAAGTCCTGCACATTACCACTGAAATCAATTGCCCAACGCTATGACATGCTATTAAGATGAAGTTCAAGACACTCAGATGGAATGCCATCCCTTGCAAAAATTCCTCCAGTCATAATTTATCGCCAAGTCCTCTTCCTCTAGTGCAGTTTATCCTAGCTTGAAAACTGCTTAAGTGGTAACATCTTTACCATCTTACCATCATTATATGGCATAATGTTATGTAATTCAGACCAGCTCTTCCAGAAAATCAGGAAACATTGCTATATAATGTAGTCTAATATAGTCTGCCCTAATTACATCTAAGTCTCAAGGAAAGAGTATAACATCCAATGCAAAAAAAGACAATAGAACAATAAAATAGCAGAAGTCTATATTGCTGATTGACTGGTACAGTCTGTAGGCAGACAAGTTAGTGTTACCTGGGATTTTTGAACCATGGACCTTCCTAGTATTAGTTCTTCTTTGCTTTTACATGATTTCCATAGGTATGTTTTCAAAAGATTCACTTTGAATTTGAATATAGCACAAAATCTTTCAGAAATGCACAGTTAAAATTGAGGTAGGAAGTACAGCTGTGGCTGTTCCTCCCAGATAAGGGATAGGAGTATTCATCTTGTTTGTGGCAGAGGACAGTTGGAGACCAGCCAGCGTTAAGCTATATCAACATTGTCAGGTAGACTCTCAGGGTACCAAGCAGTATCACAAGTCTGGACAAAGCAGGTCAGCAAAATGACCTGCATGGATTAATCCAAGGAGTTTAAGAGAGGAGAAAACACAACCATCAAATATGTAGCTAATCAGGCTCCTGAGATATAAGGAGTCCAAAGAGTCAAGAGTAAATAGTCCATAAATAATAAGATGCCATGCTTCAGGGTTAAGAATGTTGCTGATTTAATATGATGTGATTTAACTGCCTGTGTTTTCTATTAACAGACCCTCTCCAGCACAGTCTGATCATCATTTAGGTTTTCATGTTCTCTGCCAAATG
This sequence comes from Myiozetetes cayanensis, assembly GCF_022539395.1. Classification (NCBI taxonomy): domain Eukaryota; kingdom Metazoa; phylum Chordata; class Aves; order Passeriformes; family Tyrannidae; genus Myiozetetes; species Myiozetetes cayanensis. The sequence continues at coordinate 15,756,890 of NW_026087521.1, forward strand.
ATGCAAATACTATGTGTATGGAGAAATGCACTGGAATGTGTAATACAAGCAGAAAGAAGATCTATACCAAAAGGTAAGCTGAATAACAAAAATGCAAGATATAATCAAACTTTAATGGAGTTTTTTTTCCTTTCCCTTATTAATATATTTTTTCAGCTTTGATGTAGCAAATCATCTTCAAATGCAGGATGAATCTTGAAAGCTGTGGCTCTGTCAGAACTGATGCTGTTCACTAATGATTTGCCGCTACTGTCTACTTAGGGAGTACTCTCATTAAACCTACAAGCCCTCTTTCTATCAGGAAAGCAACCTGGGGAAGAGGAATCATGAAATGTCTTAGTATATAAGAAAGGTCTCTCTCTCTATTAGCCAGAAGGGACAAAATTGTATCTATGGGGTTGCAAAGAATTTTGTGATATTTTCTGAGAGGCATCAAAGTGTGCTTCCACAGCAGCTGAAGGTAATCTAGGACTGTGTAACTGTAACCTGCACTTTCCCTGTGGACCAGGACTGCACACCTCCATCCCCACCCTTGCACTAGCCTTGGCATCTTTCTGACTTCACGTGGATCCCATTCAGGGAACTTACCTGGCTGAAAGCTAGTAATTTCATTTCAGGGTAAGTTTTGAGGTTTTCCAGCTCTGTGAACCACTTCACTATGCAATCAAATAAGCACCTGTGACAAAGTCACACAGGAGAAGGGGATAAAAAGCTGGAAGTGGGCAGGATAGTGGGATCAGTGCAACCTTGATTTAGATTAGCTTAAAACATGTTCTGAGATGCCTTTCCTGAGGGCTCTGAGTGGGAGAGGACACAGAGGTCTGCTCTTCTGCCAACTGCTAGCTAGCCTATGCTCACGTTTTGAGACTGTGTTCAGGCCTTTTTTTCTCCTCTGCTGCTTTGTCCGCACAGCTAAAAAAAAAGAGTTATTTCTTCCAGGCAGGCTGTCTGTATCTGTTTGGTGTTTGCCACTGGTCAGAAGACAAGAAAAGAAGTGCTGCTGGATAGGGCACAGCTGGTATGTGAGCAATGGGGGTGTTGGAAATGATATAACTTTCCTAATTTTTTTTTACAAGTTTCGAGTAACTTTTAATTGATTATTTTAGATGGTCATGGGCTTGTTCACTTTTACCAGTGGGTGGCTTGGTTTCTCTTCACAGACTTTTTGTTGTTGATTTGATCTTTAAATAACTGAGGCTTTGGGTTTTGCTGGACTAGACCTCATAAGCTTCAATATACAAAGTCTGAGGGGGTTTAAAATTGGATATTTTGGATCTTAAAAATTTACATGTTACGAATAACCAGAGGATTCAGAGATTAACAAAGACATTACTCCAGAAAATTAGAGATTCTCTGAGGAAGAATGAGAAGAGGACCAAAGAATATGGACCAAATTAACATTAAGGACAAGAGATCAATAACCAATAGAAGATAGAATACTAATTAATGAAGAGAATTGTGTAACGTGGAAGCAATGAATGTTAATGTCTTTGTTTGCTAAAAATGTATAAATATATGAAAAGTCTTGAAAAGGACATATATAGCTGGAATGATTTGCTACATGCCCTGGTCAGAACCTCAGTCACTAACACTTAAAAGGTGGTGTTGGAGGGTTTAATTTCTTCCCAGTGATTTTCAGTGACAAGGGACTGCCCTCTCCCTGCAACAGACAACAGAGATGGTCAGTATTCCCAGCATTTATTGTCCAAACTCTAATTTACAGAGAGAAAGCTGTTAATCTTCTCTTGATGGAAATCATCAGTTTTGCAGAAGGGTATGGCAGAGAATATGTACAAGGTACTTTAAGGATGCTCATCTCCCTTCAGCCCTGCTCTTCCTGATTGTTAGACTGACCTTTCTCTGCCTGCAGGCTGCACCTCCCCCCCATTTGTTTACTGTGCTTCCCTCTATTTCCTGTTTATTGGCACTTTGCTTTTCCAACTAGGGCAATCTTTGCATACTTTCTCTTTTTACTTATATGTAAATGTTTTTTGTCTTTAGACTTTAAAAATGTGTTATAAAAAAAATTTTTTTTTTTTTTTTTTTTTTTTTTTAAGTCCTGGATTGTGTGCTCATTTAATCAGAATCTCTTACATGAAACATTCCCCAGAAATCAGTCTCCTCTCTTTGGTTTGTATAGCTTGTATTAAAAATCCTGTTTAAAAATTCACGCCATAATTCTTATTTCTTGCTTCCAAAGCCAGTGGATAAATCCTGTCACCGAGATGGACTCTGTTATATGAAAACACATTCATTATGTATAATTACAAAGCACACGAGTTGTTATTCAATGTTGTTAGCTTGGCTTCACTGGAATTCTGGAACACATCTGTACACAATTTATAGTTGCTTATAACATATGCTAGCACACAGTGTGTGAACAGCTAGAATTTAAACTCAGATCCTGCATGAGGCTCTTTACAAATCACAGCTGCTGCCAGTATTGCTTGGTCTTGGAAAACAGGAACAGTATAATTCTACTCAAGGCAAAATGAAGACGAGTAAGATGAGGCATGAATGCCAAGGCTCAAGGAAGGGGGCAGAGGTTTAACTGCCTCTAAAATAACTTCCTTTTTCTTCAGATAGGGATATGGAGAACTGTGGGTAGCTTTTTCTGAACATTCAATTTTATTTTTCTTTTTAAGATTAATGATTGCCTGACAAAACAGGAAATAAACTTTCAGGGTGCAAGAGAAGGCAGTAATTGTACTGCAAGTTAAAATTGCAGTGCCCATATTGGACTGACGTGCAGCCTCTCAGAATGCGTTCAGGGGTCTTGTATTAACATTAAACAGCTGTTGAAATCTTGTCTTTAATAATGCACAATGTTATTACTCTGAAGAGTACTAGCACTGACATCTCCAAGCTCATATTAGAAGAAGAGCAGACTACTTTAATTGTATTATTCACTATTTCATATGTCAGCACTGCCACTTTAGCTTTCAGGCTCTGGAGAGGGACTACATTTACTGCTGTATCTTACAGTCTGCAGCAAAAACAGAGAATGCTATTTAAAAAGTAACCCTTCAGCTCTTCTAAATTTCATGAATTAAAGTACATTATTTCATCTCAATATAATTTTTCATTGAGAAACAATTCAGGTCTTACTGTACCTTGTGAAAACCAAAGACTATAATGTCCCAGCCTGGAGGACTGAAAGTTTTTCTTCTCTCAACTGCTTGAAACAGCATGAGTACGGATTTGCTTCCATGCCTTGACTTAGATGCACCTCTTACACCCATGTGTGGTTTGAAAGGTGCTTCCTAGAAGACCCAGCCTGTGAGTGTCTGCTTTCAGAGTCCAGAAAATTTAACTGCCATTCCTGCTATCATGTTTTCGATATTTTGAAAACCTATATTCAGAATGGTGACGAAAGTCTCAAGTGAAAAGGTTAAAAATGTGCCAGTGAAATATCTCAATGTTTCAGTCCAGTGATCTGAAAGCACATGGCTTTCAAAGTATTCCCAGTTACCTTAAAAGCTCCAGTTGATTGTGTTCAAATTGAGCCTTTAAAGTTAAGCTTGTAGGAGAGAGCTTGGTGTGAGGATCCTGAATTCATTGCCATCTCAGAGGTGGTTACCACCCTATATAAAGTGACTGTTGGTAATGAACAACATGGAGCAGTCTGGTTGTGACATCCTAGTAAATACAATTAATAAGGTGGATGTATATGAAGAACTTAAGGTTTACATGTGAAAAAGTTTATTCCTGCCTTTGCATAATATCTGTGGACAAGTCCTTACGATAAGTTAATACCCTACTAAGATTTAGCTGGGCACAGTTGCTTCCAGTCAGCAATGGCCAGTTGGGAGTGGCACTAGGCTTTACCCGTACAAAGTGGCTTGTAACAGACAATAACTTTGTGTGAGGGACGTAGAGAAAATTCTGACTTGAGGTAATAAAGAAAAAAATCAGGGAGAGTTCTGAATTTGAGTTAGACCCAGAGGGGGAGCTGGGTTGTAAAAGAAACCAGGATGCCCTCTATTCCCATCCTCTTTCAAGAGTATAAAAGGAGGACATGAGGCTGGATAGAAGTGTCCTCAACAGAAGGGTTGGAGGTAGCTGGCAACTTCTCAGCTGGACCATGCCGATGGAGCAGTCATGTGTGAGGCATGCTTCATTTCCCTTCATTTCTGTCCAACTGTTTCCACAGGCAGTGGAGTTACTCTCCTTGAATTTGGTATTCAGATTTGCTTTTGGCTTTTCCTACCCATTCCTAGGAGCAGTTTCAGAGTTTGCAAAATTGCAAGGTTCCATCATTTTTGCATGGTTATCCTAAGGACAGGAGAATGGGCTCCTACTTAGCCAACCTAAACGCCTAGAGAAAGAACTGTCCTCAGAGGCCCGTGTGAGTCAGGGAGTGTCTGACATGCAGCTGGAAAGTGGGAAGATGGCAGCGGGTGTCAGTGCCACCAGGAACTGGCATTGCACTGAGCTGACACACTGTAACAGGTGGCCCAGGTGGGACCTGACACCTGGGCTGCTGTGGCAGGGGATCCCCATCATCTCTGCCTCCCCAGGGTGCATGCCTCAAATAGTATGGAAGGACTGATGGCTGGGATACAGCCCCAAGGAATCTTCCTGCTGGGGGCTGAGGATGAGCCAGCTGAAACCCACACATATTTCAGTGGAATCCAGTCTGACTGACAAGAGTCTGTGGGGCCCTTCCTTCTACTCAGTGGAAAGAGTCATTGATATTGACTTTTTTCCACAAGGAATTTTGCTTTCATTTCCAGACTGTTTTCTGACACAACTTTTTTATAACAGCAAATTATCAACAGGCTATATAGAGTGCCAAAGTTATGCTCAGCCATTGATCTACTGTCCAATGATGTTATGGTCAGAGCAAAACAGTATAACTATCTTATTCAATCTGATTTAAACAGCTGCTTCTAGCCTTGCCTCAAAGGCCCTGCAACTTCTCTCTAACTTCTCTTCCAGTCACAAGCTGAAATTCAAATACTTCAAGTCATGGAAAATTATATTTTCTTTTTTCTTTTCATCTTTTCCAAAGCTCTAACAATCAGAAATATGAGTTAAATTTTTTTATGGCCCTTTTTGTCATGCACCAGGAAGAACTTAGCCTGTGGATCTCAGAGCCATGAAATGAATTCAGTTTTATAGCTGGTGTGTCTAAGAAACAGCTATTTGGGACAGCTATTTGTTGGTAGTTATAGAAATCACTGAAATAGGGAACTCTTTTGTTAGTGCACTGACCATTGCAAACCGCAATTATGTATTTTTATTCCCTCCACTTTAGGAAGTGGATCCACTGGTTAGTGATGGCTGTCATCAATGAGTGCCCCAGAATTCATATGTTAAAAAAGTGCCACTCATGGAAGGACAAAAGTAGCAACCTCCAGCTTCACAAAATCTCTGCCTGCTTTTTCCAGCTGTGCTGAAAACCCTTTTCCAATTTAAGCCAGCACTTGAACTGGCGTTCATCACCAGCAGAGAAGGACTGATTTGGAGGTAACACATCTTCTTTCTAAAAGATTTGCTGGCTTAATTTTCAGAAGTACCATGCTTTTCTGGTTTCTTCTGGTGATAAGGTGGGCTGCATTTTTTTCTGACACTGAGAGAACCAAAATGAACCTGAATAAAAGCACCTGTGTTGAATGAAAAAATTACATCCAAATCCCATCAAAATCAATGGCAGCCTTTCCACAGACCTCCAAGAGAGTTGGACTAGATTTGTTAGTAATCATATTTTATCTTCGCTCCATGGTTCCTTAGAGTACATATGTTTATTCATAGCCAAACTGATTACAGGTCAAGATTACTCCACATAAAACTTGACCCTGCATCTGAAAGGAATTAGTTTCTCCTTGAATAGTACTTAAGGTGAATTACAGGCTTCCTTCCTTCTGAGTGGGCTTGCTTATCTTTAAAAAAAGTTTCCTTTTTTTTTTTTTTATCTGATCATAGGACTCACTTGTATCTCTTTCTTGAACCATTGCAATAAATCTTAGCAGGATTATCAGAGTTTTACAGGCCTTTGGAAGCTTTGGATTTGCCTTCATGCTGTTAGGCAGCACAGGCATGAGAGGATGAATCTGCATCACACCTAAACACCTGCCACTTCAAATCCTGCAGTGACAATGAGAGTGTCCCAGTAGGATCACCCAATTACTTCAGCCTACAGTACAGATGATTTTTTCTGCAACCACAAAAAAAAATCATATTTTATCATAGGCTTACTGCACTGTACTATGATGCAGACAAATATTAGAAGGTTGGAGCCTATGACAGAATAAAAATGAATTTGCTCTGAAATTAAGGATAGGAAAGATAAAGATAAATTTTTGTCCTAGGAAGTGGATTATGTATTTTCAGTTTGAATAGAAATTACTTTGGCAGATGATTCATAGGGTTGAGAAGAAGAGAAGGGGTGTATTAACACAGGGACAAACACTTTTATTGGAGAAGACCAGGTAAAACAATAGTTTAGTAGAAAGGTGTTATCAGTGAGCTGCAAATGGCACTCACCCATGCTCCAAAGGAACTACTGATTCTGCTGTCCTGAAGGAGAAGAGGTGGAAGAGGGTTGAGAGTCTGTAGTGACACCAGTGACAAAGAATGAAATGTCATCTACACCTCTGCATTACTTTCCAGATCTCTAACTTGCTGACAAGGAAACACAGATGCAACAATTTAGTGACAATTTGGGCTGTTACTTGTTTTGATGAATTTGTGCTCTTTTTATAAAAAGCTGTTGTAGATTTTAATTAAGAGGGATTTGTGAACTGAAAAATTATCTAAAAAACCCCACAGCAAGGCTCCAATTTCACACAAACCTTCACAAGATAAAAAAGGCCAAGTATGTCTTTTGATTGTAAAGCTATTTGATTTAAAATTGTAAATGGATACATATTATAAAAAACAGTCTTAAAGAAATACTTTATACCAAGAATTAAGAATACACAAACTTAATTCTAGCAGCCAAGCAAAAAGAGCTTGTTTTTCTGAAGTGTGTCTAATTATTGCCAGACAGGAGATAATTCCAGATTCTTGAAATCAACACCTAAAGAATTTGACCACCACTCAATATTACCTTGAATGACTACTGACTGCAGCATGACATCCCGTTGAAAATTACTTGAGGACCTCACCTGAAAAGAACCTGAGTTTAGGTACCCAGTGAGTGCAGCCTCGTGCTTTAAATGTGGTGGTATCCACCACTCCTTCTGTGGTTCCTAGCAATGCACTGTTTACTTTGTGCTGGATCTAGCATTCACAAGACCAAGCTCTGAATCAAATGTTTCTAGAAGAACCATAAATAAGGTAAAAAATTACTAGATTAGTGAATTTAAAACATCTCAAATGAAAGTAGCAGAATTCAGGGAACAGATAAAAGGGACTAGGATGAGGGAGAAAGGAGAGGAGGAAAGCAAGATGAAAGAGTGACAAAGAAGGAAATCTCCCTCTAGTCAAGCTGTGTTCAATCCCACAGCTCCAGATAGTGACTGGAAGGGAGATTTGGAGCCCAAGTGCTTTAAGCTTTTACCTGGCTGCTTTACTCTCAGTTCTTGAGTGATAGGATGAGGGGGAATGGCCTTAAACTAAAAGATGGCAGGTTTAGATTAGATATTAGGAAGAAATTCATTACTGTAGAGGTGGTGAGGCACTGGAACAGGTTGCCCAGAGGTTGTGGATGCCCCATCTCTGGAGGTATTCAAGACAAGGTTGGATGGGGCTCTGAGTAACGTGATCTAGTGGAAGGTGTTTCTGGCCATGGCAGGGGATTGGAATTAAATGATCTTTAAGGTCCTGTCCAACCCAGACCATTCTATGATTCTATGATTCTTGAGATAAGAAGAGTGAAGTAACCATTGCAAGCACCACCTACCTTTTTGAGTGACTCCCCAATTTTGCCTTTTTTTTTTTTTTTTTCCTTCTTAATTCATCTTTCTTTTCTCTCTGCAGACTCAAATTCCTGGGAGCAAATGTCACATCATAGAAAAATCTTTGGAACGACAGTTTCCGTAGGTCAGGAAAATAAAGATAAAGATTAATAATAAAGATTTAATAAAGATTCATGTATGTGAATCAAAGGTTTCCCCGATCCACTGCTTGCATCTTAATTTGTACCGTAGAGGATTCTTCCAACAGCTTCTTATAGCAGCTTAACAGGGTAGAAGAGAGGACAGATTCATGAGCTCTCCAGAATTAAGGTCTCTGGGACTAAGATGATGATGATCACATGGTTTTTCAGATCATAGTTCCATGCAGATTTTTCTTGTGATGCACGCCTTTTCATAGAATTATAGAATTAACTGGGTTGGAAGAGACCTCTGAGATCATCAAGTCCAACCCTTGATCCAACCCCACTGTGATTACTAGATCATGGCACTCAGTGCCACATCCAACCTCATCTTAAAAGCCTCCAGGGACGGTGAATCCACCACCTCTCTGGGCAGGCCATTCCAATGCCTGATCACTCTCTCTGTAAAGAACTTCTTTCTAATATCCAGCCTAAACCTCCCCTGGCAGAGCTCTAAGCCCATGCCCTCTTGTCCTACTACTAATTGCCTGGGAGAAGAGACCGACCCCCACCTGGCTACAACCTCCTCTCAGGGAGTTGTAGACAGTGATGAGGTCACCCCTGAGCCTCCTCTTCTCCAGACTAAACAACCCCAGCTCCCTCAGCCTCTCCTCATAGGACTTGTGCTTGAGTCTCTTCACCAGCCTGGTTGCTCTTCTCTGGACCTGCTCCAGCACCTCAATGTCCTTCCTGAACTGAGGGGCCCAGAACTGAACACAATACTCAAGGTGTGGCCTCACCAGCACTGAGTACACGGGAAGAATCACTTCCCTGCTCCTGCTGGCCACACTGTTCCTGATGCAGGCCAGGATGCCATTGGCCTTCTTGGCCACCTGGGCACACTGCTGGCTCATGTTCAGCCTCCTGTCAATCAGCACCCCCAGGTCCCTTTCTGCCTGGCTGCTCTCCAGCCACTCTGTGCCCAGCCTGTAGCGCTGCATGGGGTTGTTGTGGCCAAAGTGCAGGACCCGGCACTTGGCCGTGTTGAACTTCATCCCATTGGAATCAGCCCAACCTCTCCAGCCTATCCAGGTGCATCTGCACAGCCCTCCTGCCTTCACACCCTACCTGCAGTTACTCTCACTTACACAATTGCCTGTTGACCATGATCCAAACCACTTGTGCAATAGGATCAAGGTTAATTGCTTTGGGGTGATAGTTGTTGTCTCTCTTTGTTGTTTTTGTTTTTAAAGACACAGTAATATGACTGTTCCACTTTAGAATATTTTCCCAACAGATACCTGCACAACTGGGTGCAGAAAATTTCAATGAGAGAGGATGGACAGAATGGGGCTTTTTATACTGCCTGTGTTGCAGAGAACTGGCATCTAATCACTGGCTGAGACTGGATGAATGAGTTGACTGATTATAGCAATGTCATTCCTCTTCCCTCGTGCTTTTTCTCACTTTGGGGTCAAAAAGTTGCAGTTGCAGGTCACACATTTCCATGCAGATAAAGAATTTTCCATCAATATTGCTGCCATAGCATGCGCTCCATGTACTAGATGGTAAAAAGGAGTAGTTTACTGGCCTACATTAAGTTAGAAGTGACCTTTGAGGAATATCCTATATAGGTCGCTCTACGGGAGTTTAAATAATTGGCTGCAGCTGAAGAGGTTGCTCTGAGCATTGCTTTTTTTAACTGTGGTACATCTCCTGTCAGTGTATTAGAACAATAACACTGGGTACTGGGTATAGGTAGTGAGTTCCTAGATAGGACTGGCTTAGCAGTTGGGCAGGTTTAGGCACAGCAGCCTTACTACACCACCATGTGGGCTGCATAGTGGGGGCAGGCTGGGCGTGGGGTGTTGTTTAGGATGCCATGCACCAAGAAGACTTCTATTTATCCTTTTCTCAAAAATACACGGTAATTGAAAATACTTCTGCAAAAATCTGTCACAAGCCTGTTTGGCTCGACTCACTGTCTTGGTCTCAATGGAATTATATTAGCACCTTGTTAAATACTCCATTGATTTTAGAATTGCTGTAATGGCCCATCAGTATTGCAGGGTTCTGAGTGTCTGTATTGATCTCAGTGGCTAGTCTTGCTCTGAGCCTAGATGTTACACAGCAGGAGTTCTTTCAAACTCATACTATAGGATATTTGAAAATACAGGTGCAGAAGTGTGCCCTTTTGCTTGCTGAGCATGACTCTTTAGGCATCATTTTGCAAGAGGAGTCTGAAACTTTGAGTCATATAGGATGCCATCTTCCTATTTCTTTATTAAGATTTTTTTATTCTGACAGCCTTTCGAACATTTTGTCTACTGTTAATACTTAGAGAGGTATTCACTTGAAAAACTGGTTTATGATATTAATTACAATTCATTCTTTTTATTTAGAAGAGGAAAGTCAACAAAATGGTAAAACAAGACCTTGTCCCTCCCCTTTCTTTGTGAGGACTTTCATTTTCTCTTCAATTTAATCCAGTTGAACACAGCAATCGTTTTATTGCTGATGCTCTTGTTGTTTTGGTAAGTTGCTTTAACCAGTCAGTTAAATGCAGGGAGGCCAAAAGTTAAACTGATTCCTTTATGTGTGCACTCTGTGAAGTCAGAGTGATTTCAACTTTGCACCATGGATACTTTAGTGTGCTTCAATTGGCAACAAATACATTTCAAAATGACCTTGACTATCCAACAGCCACATACCACAGCACTGATTTCCTGAATAACAAGTTGACTGCCTTCAAATGCATAGGGCTGCAAAAAAAACTACCAAACAAATAAACTTCCTATGTATTTTTCAGTCTTTTTGTTATTATGTGCCACTGCTGATCCCTAAGAAAGAGGTTTCTTCCTGTCTGTGAGGAGCATTGGGCTCATATCTTTAGACTTCTGAGGTGACTTAAGTTTTCAGTCCTTGAGCAAATGATCCCTCTTTCAGTGACTAACCAGATCTAAACAGCAAGAATTAGATTTTTGGTTTCTAAGAGAGAGAATAAATATGATTATGAGGTATTCTTTTGGAGATAAGGATGTGTCTCTATTTAGCTACAAATGACAACTGAAGAGGGGTTTCTCAGGTCCCTGCAGAACCCTTTTCTGTCCCATTCATTCTCAAGCACACCCGTCTGAAGTGCCAGCACGGCTTGCTGGCACAGGCAGCACACTTGGATTGCTGGTTATCACTGTATACCAGGTAGCAGATATGGACAACAAGGGAATGACTGAAAAAGACACTCCTTGAATATTCCAGAACTTATTTACTGTCAAAGACAGAGGGAACACTATAAAGTTCAGACTGGGAAATAATTATATGGCACAGAGGCACGAATGTTAGTATTTAGCAGCTCCTGAAAACAAAATAAAAGAAAACAAACCCAAAACCCACAGATCTTCTGTAAGAAAACCACTGACACAGGAGAAAGATGATGAAAAATAGGTATGTGTGTGTTTCTGCTTTCTCCTGATCAAGAAAGGGGATTTTTCTGTTGACTGGGTGCAGAAAAAGCCGGTAGAATGGAGGAGTGTAAAAGTCTGCTTTGGAAAGTGGGAGCTCATCTTCTTCAGTCTAGGAGAAGGGAAACTGAGAAGGGGCTTTCCCTCTATAAATTTATCAAATGCATGTGAATAGTCCTAAGGCAAACACTGAACAAACAGCAGACACTGATAAAATTCAGGTGGCTGTCAAAAAAACCTTCAAATATGATTAGAGGCCAGAGAATAGGCCTAAGAATATAGTTTAAAGGGATTGCTATGATTAGCTTTATCAAAAAGGAAAGAGAGATGATTTGCTCACAGGGTATAAGTACCTCCCACAAAAACATGTTTGATTCCTAAGAATCATAGAATTGTTATGGTTGGAAAAGACCTCCAAGATCACTGAGTCCAACCTTTGACTACACACCACTTTGTCAACTAGCCCGTGGCACTACGTGTCATATCCAGTCATTTCTTGAACACTTCCAGGGATGGTGGCTCCACTGCCAGCCTGAGCAACCCATTCCAAGGCTTAACCACCCTTTCCACGAAGGTATCCTTCTTGATGTCCAACCTGACTCTCCCTTGGCACAGCTTGAGGCTGTGTCCTCTTGTCCTGTCACTAGTTGATTGGGAGAAGAGGCTGACCCCCACCTGGCTACAACCTCCTTTCAGGAAGTTGTAGCAAGTGATAAGGTCACCCCAAGCCTCCTTTTCTCCAGTCTAAACAACTCAGTGGCTCCTCATAAGATGTGTGCTCCACACCCTTTGTCAGCTCTGTTGCCCTTCTCTAGTCTCGCTCTAGCACCTCGATGTCTCTCTTGTAGGGCTGGGCCCAAAACTGAACACAGGACTCAAGGTGTGGTCTCAGCAGTGCTGAGTTCAGGGGCACAGTCACTGCCCTAGTTCTGTTGGCCACACTATTTTTGATACAGGCCAGGATGCCATTGGCCTTCTTGCCCACCTGGGCACACTGCTGGCTCACGTTCAGCTGCTGTTGAACAGCACTCCCAAGCCCTTTTCACCTGGGCTGCTTTCCAGCCAGTCTTCCCCAAGCCTGTATCATGGCATAGGATTGTTGTGAGAGAGCCCTCTCAGAACAGGAAGACAGTGAGCAACCACTTCCCTGAGCAAAGCTCTTTTACTGTTTCAGACAGGAAACAGAGCTCAGATCCTCAACATGAGGATTATGTCTTACTGCAAACTATCAGAGAGGGTGCTGAATGGTTCAGCTCTTAATACTTGCCTAGAAGACACAGTTTTAGCCCAAAGCAGTTATTGCTCCATGCAAATGGGTGTTAGGTGAAGTTTCACAGACTGAAAGAGGTAAGACCTTATGTGACTTTGAGGTCTAAGAACATATCCTACAAGAGAACTCAGAACATATAGCTCTGCAGGAGGAAAAACTCTGGTAAAAAACGAAAGACAAACACAGAGGCAAATACAGGCAAACACAGAGGCTTTCTCCTCATCTTCAAGCTTGAAGTTCAATTAATCGATTCTAACTGTTTGCTTCACCTATAGAGACCTTCCTGTTCTGAACTAACTCACTGCCAGTCTCTTCCTCTGCTGCTTACAGAATTGTTCATGCCAAACTTCTCCCTGGTAGCCATTCCATTCAGTCCACCTGGTGGCACCAATGACATTTTACAGCTTTAAGTCACCTTCTTTGGTTCCTTCACCACTTTGTGCTACTGGAGCTCCTAATCCCTTTTCCTCCTTACCTGAATAAACCAACCTTGTGGTTAACCTGTCTGTGTCTGCAATGCACCGACCTGCAAGCAAAAGGTAACTTTGATCTTGGTTATCAGACATGCCAAACCTTACAACTCACTGCACGTTAAGTCCTTCCAGATAGCAGAGGATATTCCAGTATTAACATTTCATGTCTACTCCCACTTTCTAGCCCCAAAGTCAATTACTAATAGCATTTCCTGATAACCTTTTAATTTCAGATAATAATCAAATATACACAAATACATACAAAATATTTTTAAAGTAAAGAGACAAAAGAGACCAGATCATTATTACAGAATTTTGATGCAGCTGACTTGTTATTTGAAAATTGATCAATTTGCTAACACAACTTGCTGTGTGACATGGCACAAGGGATATTTGCCAGTGTGGTTTTCATGTGGAAAACTCGTAATTTGGAGACAGTTTTGCTCAGAATTCATGATAACAGCTATTCCCCTGTGCTATGTGGAAAAGAAAAACTGATGCTGACCTGTTATTCTTACTAAGCTGAGGATGAAAGACATCTTTGTGGGATGATGTCAGGTTTGCAGGGAACTCTGCTCATAAGCCCTGTGAGCAGAGGATGCAATCAGGCTAGCAAGGCTTTAAGTGACAAAAGGCAGCTGAGAGGGCTCTGGCACTGTTCCTGTCTGGGTTCCACTAGCTTGCACCTAAGAAGGCTCTGAAAAGCTCATGGCAGTATGAGAACCATCACTGGTTCCTATGCATCATATTTCTTCCCACTCTTCCTAGTTTTCCTGTGGCATATAAACATTTACCTGTCAGCTTCAGAAGCTGAAGAAACTTCATGGAACAGCTGCAGAAATGGGTGCTTTTATTCCTTGATTAGGAACCTACCTCTATGAGATCACCACAGGCTCTGATTCGCAATTTAATATGTCTTCTGCTAATAATGAGATGAACTGAGGTAACTGCAAAGAAACTCAATTAGTATTGTAGCTAATAAAAATGATAGTTGTGATAGAAAAATGATTCATAACTGCAGAATGTGCTTCTGCATGTTTTTCATTACTTAGCCTGCACTAACTCTTGTAATCTAATATATCCCTGAACTTTCTGAACCACACGTCTTCCCACTGAGTAACATCTAAAATTTGTATCTACTCCAGAGTGGTTTTTGCTGACATTTCCCACTGCCAGTATCATCTTCTTCCACAAAAGCAGTAGTGTAAAATATGAAACCAAGAACATAGTTAGTATTTTAGGCATTACTATTGTTTCTGTTCAAAAAAGAAGAGACCACATAACTGTCAGTCAAAATTTGTCTACAGACGTTCTTTCTCCACTGCTCACTGGCAACAGCAGTGATGAGTCTTTTAGTTATTAGATTTTCACAAACCTCTAAACATCAACTGTTGCATATGTAGATTTGCCAGTGTTTTTTTAGTGTTTTATTTTGCAAAATAAGTTATAACCTATTTTAGTGCTAACAAGAGATGCTGAAATGCATTAATGAGGGCATTTTTCACAGAAGCAGTGGCCACGGAGATTCCTGGAGGGGTTGGTGTGTAATTGCCACTTGTGACTCTGAAAAGCTCTTTCTCTCCTGATGTCTTTTACAAATAATACTTTACTCTGGTGGTAATTATCTTTCACCTTTGATGGCAGAAAGAATCATTCTGTGTTTCAAATTGCTTTTCGTATTTCTATTTCTGTAATTAAAAACCCCAATTTATTATACAAGCTTAATAAAAGATAATTGGAAACAAACTCAGTATTTTTAACTATAGAGATGAAAAGGAGGTGTGTAATATCAAAAAGACAGGTCTTTTATGTCCTGAATTTGCCAGAAATTTTGTTACTGGCCATATGTTAAGTCCCATTGCATTCAGTGCACCTTAACTCAGAAAGCCACAGTTTGGCATTTCAGAGTGGGTTTTTAGGTCCAAAAATGTTTCCCCAATAATCATGGTAATTCTTTTATGACACAATTTGAAGGTCTGATTATTTAGGAGCAATAACATATATTAGCATGAACAGGTAAGATTTGATGACACAAAATCTCTACCGTGAATACATGAACATTATTCTTTTCCTCTATGTTGTAGCAGTGCATATACTTTCAGAATGGCAAGAAAGACAAAAGCCTGAAAGTTGGTTCTGCCCTGGCAGTAATGAGCTAGAACAACCCCTGAACAGTAGGATTCAACTTCTGAAATAATTTGATTAACAATTTGCTTATGCATTTTGATTAGTACAAAGTAGATTGTAAAAAAACTCTGCTTGTGGTACAGTTCATCTCTGGTATAACTCCACTGATCAGAGCCCAGTGGGAGTGATAAAAAAGAAAAAAAGAGATCCGTTCTTCCATTAATAATTTATATTCTTCTCTTTGTAAGTGACCTACTAAATGGAAATAGAAAAATCATCTGGAAATGTCTCAAATATAAAACTGAATCATCTGGAAATGTCTCAAATACAAAGCTGAGTGCACAGTGTCTTTCTCTCACTCCCAAGATTTTCAGTTGCTTAACAAGAGAAGCTTTTTCTAGTTTGGGGGGTACATGACCAGGCATCGTAGGAAAACAGAGACATAAGGCAACAGCTGTAGAAACAGCATGATCTTTTCCTTAATCCTTTCTGATAAATCTCAGCCCATCTGAAGCAAGTTATGACTGCTGTGTGGAAATGTGAAGACATTCCTAACAGGTACATATTGCTACTGATCACATGAATACCAGTAAAATTTAAATACCCACCAAATTATAGTTTCCATAGTCAAAATTGTCATTTCAGCGCCAAGTAGAGATACTAACCTTAATTTTTAGATTATGGGATTAAAAGATCATCACACATGCGCGAAAGAACGTGGGAAGGCAAGAGGGGAAGCCCCACTAGCCCAGTTAGGCAAACAGCTCCCACTCTGGGGTGGGCACTGGAGAGTCCCAAGACTTTGAGAGTTGGCTCCTGGAGGGACCAGAACATCTGGTGTAAATGGGCCCTGGAGCCCCATGTTGACAACGTGGACCTTCAAATCCCTTTGGGGTGGCCCTGAGAACAAGGAGCAGTGACAACCTTTCTCCTAGAGGGCTACAGGATTTGGCAACACCCAACAAAGTTCAGCCTTCATTCCTGGCAGTTTCACAAATGTAAGCATCTGAGGGGAATAAATATGACATCAACACAATCCCAGTCCATGAGAGTGGTGGGTAGTGCTAAAACTCCTCCCGTGGTGGGCAGTACTCAGGAGAAGACAGAACTGTTTTGTGATGGCAGTGGGGAAGCATCACAGCTGCTGTAGAAAGCTGTCAAGCCTGAGAGCCCTTCCTTTTGACATGACCAGATGGGGTAACAGAGCCCAGGTCTGGGGTGTCCCAACCCTGCAGCACCCACAGCAGCATGAGCTGCACTCAGGGGAAGGCCCATTGCTTACTCTTCTCCTGAGTTTCCAGGGGAGACAGCAAGGAGGAGCTGGAGCTAACACAGTGTCCAAAGACACTGCAAACACCAAAGCCTCATTCCCTCCAGAGAACCGTGGTTGTTTTCAAGTCCTGCTGGACCCTGAACTGAGGAATGAAAGTGGCTGTAAGGCAGGAAGGAATTTGTCATACAGGCTGGGTGTCCTGCATTTACATCACTGTTTCAGCTATGTTTTGTTTTCAAAGAAACTTGGCAAAATATTCCCTATATGGGTCTCTACTGTGAACAACTGAGTTCCCATTTTTGTTACTGAGGTTGGGTGCTGAGGAAAGGCTTGGGAGGGCTGCCAGGCAGGTGCTGCAGGGCAGGTGCTGCCGTGCCCACACATCATATTGTGCTGTGGCAGTGGCTGCCCCAGGGGGCCCGCAGGTCTGCTGCCAGCCCTGGTAGTGAACTGAGGATGACGGTGAGAGAATACTGGGAGAGACTGAGTGCCCTTCTCTCCATGGCTGGTCCCTGTGAGCCTGAGCTGTCCCCTGGGGCACAGAGGAAGGCTCCGTGCGGGTGGTTTAGGGGAAGTGGAGCAGGGAAGCAGATTCCTCACATGCTGTGCTGTGCTGCTCCAGTGTGTGACCCCAAAGGTTCTCTCCCCTTGCTTTGCAAGTTAAAGCATGTACTGCTCTGCTCCGCAGCTGGATTTATGCAAACAGGTATTTTTACTGAGATTGAAGGCAGCACTTATTTGCAGAATAATCATTTTAGTCTGCGTTTGAAGTGTTCCCTTTTTTTTCCCTTACAATGATTTTTTCTGTTGAGTTTTGCTGGAAGCATTTCTTAACAAGCTTCTTCAGCTTGCCTTGCAATCTCTGCAGCTGGGCAGGTGCTAGGTCATTGCTGTTGTTTGATTCAATATCCACAGCTCTTTCTGAAAGATGTGTGCAGTCCCCAGGCCCACGGATGTCTCAGCATCTGTTTAGCTTCAAACATGTGAGCCTTGCGCACACCACATGTGTTTGGAGAATGTCCAGAAAGTACACAAAAGAGATTTTCAGGCCCTTATCTCTCCTAACTCAGCTGTGAGCTCTGTGCCCAAGCTCTCACTTGAGTCTGAAGAAATTTTAAAAGCAGCTCACAGCCATAGCCAATCTTTTCAGTGCTTGGGACCCAACTCTGGAGGGAACCAGTGCAGGCTCCTGCAATACTGAAGTTGCTTCTTATTTTTCTGGAGTCAGATGCTCAAGTCAAGCTTTTAACTTCCTGATGTACAAAATCTCGAGATATTGGGATATTTCACTGATGGAAACCTGAGTAACTTCAGTAACTCCAGTGTAACACAGGGCAACTGTGCATGGCTGTAGCAGTCATGTCTCTTGGCATTTTCAAGCACCAGTGGATAGTAATCCAGCCCCTTAGTCTATTTGTATCTTACGTTATTTTAATCTGCAGAACATGCAATCAGTTTCCAGATTTATATATATATATATATATATATTTAATTTAAATGTCTTATTCAATCTCCAGCTGTTTTGGAAGTGTTATAAAACTGAACACATACTTTTGAAGATTAGATTTAACATTTGGTACTTATTCTTTTCAAGGTAGTGGATTTTTTAAAAGATAAAGAGAACAAGTGGTTTTAGAATTTGTATGGTATGCTTTTTTATTTTGCATTTTCAGTAGGGGAACATACTTTAGAAAGATTAAATTAATATCTTGACCCAGAGTAAAAATATAAAGTTCTCATGAAATTTGCAGAAACACTCTAGATAGGAAATGCAACTAGATAAGATAAATGTGCAAGAAAGCCTGGGTTAGGGATAACTTACTGAAACTTGACACTCCTTGTCAAGTTTGCATGGCAAAAAGTTGATATTCAAGGGACACTAATCATCTGCTTTTGTCAGAAGAAAATGAGAGAGCTTTGTAGGAGAGACACAATTATTTCCTGTTAAAATTCTCTAAACCATTTCGAATGTGCAGCACTATCACTTTAGAGTTTGCTCAGATATTCACATCAGTAAATTTGATCCCTGCACTGTACTGTCCTTTTAATATCCTCTCTCCTACCAGTATTTGATTTATTCCAATTTCTCTGGTATGCTTTTCATAACTATAATATATTCCAATATCAGGTTTTATAATTACTTGGTCTCTATTCATTTCCAAATTTATATTTCAGGTTGTATTTCCTCCTGTGCTTCAAGGGACAGACCATTGTACTGCAAAGCAATCTAGGATGTATGCTAAAGTTATTGAAAGAGTAGTGTAGGAAATCTGGTTTAATTGGGGAAGTGTCTGGTTGGTGGTTGACTAGCATGGGGGAATTATTTAACAGGGGATTGGTAATGTGACTTGATACATCTACAGACAGCTCCTTGTTAGGGTGCTGATCCACAGATGAGTATGTCTGCCTGTATTATATTTGGGTTTACTGAAATTAAATGTCAGTGTTTGAGGGCACAGAAGGCACAGAGTCTCTACTCACTAGTATTACAAAAAAATCTGTGTGTTTTAGGTCCGACTCTGGACAAGTCGGTGCTGCATGGATGTGGTTTTTCACTGAGCAGCATTGCAGGACTGGAAAATGTATGGCTCAGTTCTGTAACTGAGCCCATGAACCCTGATCCACCTGAGGACTTAATTTCATACTTAAATTTAAATACATGAGACAGGTGCTTACAGCTGGAGCAGATTGCACATGGGCTGAACAGTGAGTCAATGTTTGAGTGCTGCAGTGCAGCACTATGTTTTGTATACTCAAAAGCTGAGCTCTAAGTAGCTCGGGACAACAGTACAAAACTAAGTTGTGAGTCAGAAAGATCTTCATTTTGGAGAATAAATGCCTCACAAATATGAGGAAAATCACAACATGGGCATTTTTTAAAGAGGGAAAACTGTAATAAACTGTGTTCAAAGATTAGTAAAGTGTGAATCTAACTGCTTGTAGGATCCCTTGTTTCTGCAGAGCAAAAAATTATGACCTTTAGGAATTGGAACAGCAGACATGAAACAAATTTCAGTGTACTAATGTGTACTTTGTCCAAATATATGAAAGATTACAGCAACTGTGCTGTTAGTAACATGGGAACCTGTGTGAAATGAACACTGAGGAGATGTAGGAAAAATGAAGCATTACTCTTCAGGGATCATACTGAGGGAAATGGAGATTTAAAATGTGGTGGGAGTTGACAAAAGATACCAGCACTGATAAAAGAGTTCTCAAAAGGCACTGAAGTAGTGACTTTTGAATCAAAAGAAGGCATATACTTTCGAAAAAAGGGGTCTAACAATGACTTTTGTAGAAGGAATGGAATAAGAGGTAATACAATGAGCAATGGAAGTGCATCAAAAGAAAAAGTAATTTTTTTTTTGCTAAACATAATAGTTATATTCATTGAGTTCATAAACCAGATAGTATAAAGAGGAAGGAGCGCAAGAAGGTGGGGAGGGGTGGCACAAACTGAGCCAGAGGGAGGAAGAGAGTGCTGAGAGCAGAGTCCTGAGTTTAGTGTGTCACCAATGGCATCAATAGGGAAAGGAAAAAAAAAGAAATGAAGAAAAATTGCAAATTTTTCTTAGTTACCATTCTGAAAAGAAATAAGTTTTGTTGGGAAATAGGTCACAAAAGATGAGAAGAGGAGAGGAAAGAAGGCAGGACCTTTGTTTGCAAGTACAGCATAAAAGTGGGGTTGTTCAGACAGAAACGTTCTGATCAGAGAGGGATTTCTGAGGGTGGAATGGACAGTCTGCTGCTTTTCAAAGTCTCATTATATCTAACATCAAAGGACAACTAGAGCATTGTAGCATCATTGCTTACAGATAAAAGTCACACAGGTTTTGAGACAGGCATTTTCATTATTAGATAGGGGATTAACAGGTATATTAATATTCACAGTGATTAACTTGCTTAGGAGCAGATGAAAATGATGTTTGTTTCCTTGTTTGATACTGTTTTCCATCCCTGGAGTGTCTGAGTGTCTTCCCTATAAAACTGGTAGCTGAAAACTGAAATCCAGAGGGCAGTAGAGGGTTGCCAGCTTTACTGCCACAAAGTCCTGCTAATTTGGGAGTACATAGGGAGTTTTATTTGGTGCCATCCATATGGCTCTTGCGCCCATCTGACTTCAGGGACCAGAGCCTGGTTTATCCCCTGCTGTGTCCTCCTGGTCCCCGAGTGGCTCAGCCCCAGCTACATGCTCTCATTCTGCAGCTGCAGGGCAGTGCCTGTCTCTTCCTTGCCCCATGGCTGGCACAGATGGGGACACCCAGAAGGAGCAGCAATGTCACCCCTTTGGCACCAGGCTGGGCTGGCAGCCACTGCTTCTCCTTCTCTAGCTCTGGAAACATGAAGTCACTGTGCATGCATCCACAGCCATGGACCAGTCTCTATGAGTGTTGAGCATGTCCTACAGCCAAGCTACTCTTCAGACACCACAGGGTCCATGTTCTATTACTGGCAGGCTTCAGAGGCATCTCACTTATCGTGCCTGAGTTGTTTGCCACCATTTGGCTGCTGTTGGCCTGAGATGCACTCTGAGAAGTATTGGAATCTCTAGGGCTCCCTGCTGACTATGGGCTCCCTGAAACATCTGCTCCTGGGAGGCATTGGATCAGGCTTCAGAGCTTAGACTAGATGCCTAGAAAGTCTGGCTGACTATGGCTTTCCTGCTGTAAGACCTGTCCTAAGTATAGTAAAATAAGACTCTGAAAAATATTTTCTGGAATTTTTTTTCTAATTCTTGCTTGTCCTTCCATTTCTATGACAAATACCCTCTGTGCATCTGAGGTGCTGTGCTCAGAAACAATTTTCATGGAGTAGTTTAGTCAGTAGGCTTGTTTATGAATAGATAATTAGGGTTACACTTAATTAAAAATAGGAAAAAAATTAATTACAAAGTCCTGTGGGTCCACTAAGTCAACATTTCTTACATCTTAATCGGATAGTTGACTAATAATCACCACCTGACTAAATAATTTCCCCACATTCATGGAAGAGTAAATGTAAAAATAATTTAGCTGAATTTTAGGCATTTCAGATATGTGTATGGGGCATTAATTTACAATTTTGTCCTCTGCAATATTTCACCTAAACATTAGCAATTCCATCCAGTAAGTTTTTCTTTCTTACCCAGAAGTATTATTACTGAATCATCTTCTCTAGAAAGAAAACAATCATTAATCTGCCGAAAGTGAATCTATAAGAGTAAACAGAATCATTAAGAAGTTATATGGAATCAGAATATCTTTATCACCTGATTAGTGCCCCACCTAGGCCAAGAGAGATTATGGCCTTCCATTGTACAGGAAAACAGAGAATAATTTCATAAAAGCTGCTTGGTAAAGGGCTTTGTTTTTCTCAGATGATGATCTGGTTTCATTGCCTTTACATACCAGCACTCAGTTGCACGAACATTTCTTTCTGGCTGAAGCTGCAAAAAGGAATGAAAAATTTAGAAGATAAGATAAATAGCTGGAAAATGAAGTTAATTTTAACAGGAAAACTTAAGGCTTAGAGCCATGCAAAAGAGCCAGAGAAGCTGTGACTTTCATAGAATCATAGAATCATAGAATAGATTGGGTTGGAAAAGACCTCCAAGATCATCAAGTCAAAATCATACTGGACGAGAAATGATAAAGTTCAACTGAATAAAGCAGCTGTTAAGCTAAAACAAAGAAATGTAAAAGGAAAAAAAAAAATCAGCTTTCCTCATCCTTTCCCAAAGCACTTAGAGATAAAAATCTGGCACAGTGGCTCAATCAGCCTTCCATCCCCAGCTGTACAGGCCAGGTGTATCTGCAGAGCACACACCTTCCCATCCTACTGCATCAGGGATCTAGAAGCCCTTTTAGGAGCACTTGGAGCTGACTTGGAAGCTGGCTCCATAAAGGGAAGAAGGCACTGAAGAAGAGTTTTCCATTTCCTGGAATTATTTGTATCTTCTAGTGGAAATATTACAGAAAAGAGAGGAAACAGTTTTGGGTCCCAGGCAGAGACTCATAACCATGAATGAGCTGAAGGACACTGTGATGGTGGGGAACTGGAGCCCTTGCCCTGTGAGAAGAGGCAGAGGGAGATGTGGGTGTCTGACCTGGAGAAGGTGTAGTTTCTGGTGGGCTGAAGGACCACACCAGGTGCCTTCAGGAAATCATCGAGGAGCTGGAGCCAGGCCCTGTACATCAGGGCATGCAAGGAGGATGAGACAACAGGCATGAGCTGAAACAAGGGAGGTTTAGATGGGAAAGGCAAGGAAGAAAGGAAAATAAGGAAACCCTTTTTTTCCATAGGGACAATGAAGCAGTGGTCTGAGTTGCCCTCAGAGTTTATGCAGTTTTTCATCGTTTTAGGTTTTCAAGACTCAGCTGGATAAAGCCCTGAGTAAAATGCTCTGATCTAAGAGCTGATGCTGCTGATTTGAGGAAGAGGTTGGTCTATAGACATATTGAAGACCCTTCCCACCTGAATTTATCGTACTAAATACAAACAAACACACAAACAAACCGCCCATAGGTGAAAGTGTGTATATCAAGAGTGACGTAAATACCTCACCTTGAGAAATGTTTTCGGCCCCCTTTGCACAGAACATTTCAGTTACAAATTTTACTTCATCATCTCTTTTTTGCTCACTAGTTGACCTCTGCCCACCATTCCCAGTGCTGCTGCAGCAGTTCCAGACCAGGGTACCCATTTCCTCCTGTGTGCAGAAGAGGGAATTAATGTCTGGGACATAAAATGGGGCAGTACTGAGTGAGAGAACACATAAATGCATTCAGGACTTTGGTCTGGAGTACATAATAAGCCAGAAAATAAGCTAATAGCTACTAATTAATTTCCCTATATTGCAACTAGTTTGTAGACTTTCCTGTTATTTTGGGAACTGTACGTCGAGGGAGGGGATTGCCCAACTCTGCTCTGCACTGGTGCAGCCTCACCTTGAATATTGTGGCAGTTTTGGGCACCACAATATAAGAAAGATGTTAAGTTATTATACAGTGTCCAAAGGAGGGCAATGAAGATGGTGAAGGGCCTTGAAGGGAAGCCGTGTGAGGAGTGGCTGAGGTCACTTGGTCTGTTCAGCCTCGAGAAGAGGAAACTGAGGGGAGACCTCATCGCAGTCTACAAATTCCTCGGGGGGAGTGGGAGAGGGCGAAAGAGGAGGGGCAGACACTGATCTCTTCTCTACAGTAACCAGTGATGAGACCTGAGAGAATGGCCTGAAGTCGTGTCAGGGGAAGTTTAGGTTGGATATTAGAAATAGGTTCTTTACCCAGAGGGTGGTTGGGCACTGGAACAGTGTCCTCAGAGAAGTGGTCACAGCACCAAGCCTGACAGAGTTCAAGAAGCGTCTGGACAATACTCTTGGGCACATGGTGTGACTCTTGGGGATGGTCCTGTGTAGGGCTGGGAGTTGGACTTGAAGATATTTGTGAGTCCCTTCCAACTGGGCATATGTGATTCTGTAATTCTGTAATATCCATTCCAAACAAACCACTGTCCTGTGTGACTGATTTCTAATCCTGCAAATTAAATGACCTTAATTCTTTTATGGTGGTAGATCCACATGTTAAAAATGGTTGTTCCTAGAGGGAACTATAATGGCAGGCTCCAGATGGGACCATGATAAAGTATCAAACAATAATCACACTCACAGGTTTGAAGATCAAACCCCATATCCCTCTGAAGGACATAAGCACAATTTGATGACTAAATCCTAAAGTATTTTTCTCAGCTGCTGCATAACCCTATGTACTGTAGGAACATGAAACTTCACCTCTGTGCATGTTCACAGATGCCTTATATTTGAAAATACCTAGCATTTTGGCATCTGTGTTATACCTGAGTGCCTTCAGGTTTCACAAAGTGGATGCTGTGCAATCTGTCTCACCATGGATGTTTGGTGTATTAGACATGCTTTCAGCCTAGCTCATGGATCAGAAGTTGGGATCCTCACTTGAAACAGAAGAAAGGAAAATCCCGAGTTGCAGTCCTTTTCTGAAGAGTGTTGATATATTATGGAGTATCTGAGTAAAATGCTATCAAGGTTGTAAAAAGCTTACACTGGAATCTGAAATGCAGGAGACCCCCTCCTGAACATATTCCTTTGTGGTAAAGGTAGCAATCCAGTTTTGCTTCTGGGAGCTTTCTTTGTGCCTTGGTTAGTTTTGCAGCAAAGACCTCACTGTGACCCATCTTTGATAAGAGTGACAGCCTGTGTTATGATCTGATTTGTGGGAGGTGCCTCTGCCAGAATTAAGGTGCAAAAAAGACCATGTGCCAAAGTCAGTGATATGGATTTTATTTAACAGTAAATGTGAGGTAGAGAGATAGAAAGATATAGAAAAGGAGGTGGGGGGTGGGAGGCTGAGGGAGAGAGAGAGATAGATTGAGAGATCAGGCAGAAGATTGTCACCACCTATGGATCCAGCAGGGCCCCTGGGCTTCTCAGTGGTGGCGATCCCAGAGTTGTTCTTCTAGGGGTGCCACCTTTTTACAGTCCAAGTTCTGGGTATCCACAGAGTGGTCACAGATGCCATTCTCATAACTTGGGGTTATATTCGTATGAACAGTTCCTTCCTTTCCCACAGTTTGCCACAGTGGGAATTTTTCTCTGGATATGTTAACCAGGATGTGCTAACCAGATCTTGCCTTGCCAGCCTGGAATTTGTGCCCTCCTGTTGCAAATTCCTCTTTTTTCTGTGCTTATCACAAGTTCCCTTATCACAAGTGTTTTGAGACAGGCAACTGTACTCTTTAAGTCCTTACAGCCTGTCCTCAGCCTGGCCAGCAGTTTAATCTCCTCCAGGGAGGTAGTTCTGAAATTGCAGTTTCAAAATATGCAGAGACGAAGGGCATGAAACAGCCTGCATCTTAGGTGAGTTACACACTAAATAACTGCATGAAAGGACTGGATGAAGCCTGCTACTTTCAGGGAAGAAAGATTTACCCTTGGGCAGTGACTATCTTGGACAGACTGCTCCAGATGGAAGGAGATGGAAAGCAAGGAGAACAGGGAAAACAAAGGAAAAACCTGTTTGTCTCCTCTTGGCTAGATAAGCAGCTTCCCTTTCAGCAGGTTTATTTTGTGATCCTTTCTTGAGGCATCTCTTCAGATAGGGAGCCAAGTTCCTAAAATGAGGCTGTGAGACTGAGCACCTTGTCTCTTTGTAATCTGGGCTGAGGTGTTTGTAATTCAGAAGCAGCATATAGATCATTCCTCAGGAGTATTTCCCTCCACTTCAGGATAGGCATAGATTACATACAGTGTTTGATCAGATTTTATTTTAAATTGAGCCTTAGAGTCTCTGATGTTCTATAAAGGGCCAAGCACACTGATGAGTCTGTCTGAAGGACAGCCCTTATGCAAACACAAGTATGCTGCCTACAGCCAGATCCCTTAATAGCTTTCCACTGCTATTTTATTTCCTCACTTTTACCTCTTGGGCACCTTAAAGTGATCTTTATCCCATACCTTTCTGTTACTCAGTCAATCAAGAAGGGATGGACAAAAGGATGCACACTCCTTTACACCTCTGCTGTGTATTAGCTGTGCTCTTTCAAGTACCTATTCCTACCATGGGTTACTTTTACTAAGGGTTACTTTTTTAAAGGGATTTCATCAGTTTGGTGTCTATTATGGCTAACTTACAAAATATAAAATGGTTGCCTTATAGAAGGCAAAAGCTGAAAATAAGAGAATACTTAAAATTTGGAACAAAGACAGCTTTTTAATTGACTCTTTATAGTGTATAATCCACTGGGATGTGTTTCCAGGCAACAAGTTACCTAACTATATGTGACCAGCAAAGACATCTGCCATCTTTAACTGTGCTTAAAAGGATCTATGATGCCTGCAGTCACTTTTAATAAGCCTGGAAGGGCGAGTAACCTCCTCCTTTGCATTTTTAGCCAGAAGATTTGCTGATACTAACTGTCCTAGTCCATCTAACTGGATCACTGACCTGATATAATGAAATCATCATTCAGGTTTTCTATTTCACTGAATATTTTTCCCTTTCCCTCCTAGAGAAACAAAAGCCTTTCTCCTCAGATAATGCCCACTCCAAAACAGGCATGTCATCACCTATCAGCTTTTGATGAATATTTCTTCTCAGTCCTATTTCATCTCATAGAAGAATGAGATGCTCTTTTCTGAACTCATCTCTATTAAAAACAAATCATGTAAAATAGAACATTTATCAAGATAGTAATTAGAAATCCTGCTTTGCCTCCTTAAATATACAGTTCCCTAGCAGAGCTGATGCTCTGATGTGCTGGGATGGGAGACAAAATGTGGAATCTTGCCCACAGAGCATTCACATGGTGCATTTTGTTATTTTACAATAACAAATTGTAATTCATATAGAATTACTTTTGGTTTAGAAGCGTAGGATGTAGCTTAGCCCATGCTTACACTGCACACAGCTCTCAGAGTGGACTAAAGTTGTATCATAATTTAACACTTACTCTTGCAGAGGAGCAAAAACGAAGTTCCCAGGACAGAGTTAACATGAATCTAATACCAAAAAACCGACATTTTGCGTTGGCTGTTCTAAAGTAAATAGGTTTGTTTTGAGTGTGCAAATAAAAACTCTGGAGGATGTAAATTACAGTTTTCCTGTAGTTTTAGGAGTATCTACAAATGCTTTAAGAAATGCTTGAGGCACACATTTACATAGTTAGGGCTGTATCTAGTCTGCTTCTTTCAGGATTTGGAGATTTCTCAGTGAAGGAGAAGGGTGCTGAATGTCTCTTGGCAAGAGCAGAACAATCGTATGCTGTAATTCCAGGAGCTGGCACTTGTGCTCAAAGTACCAACCTTGATGAACACTCTTCTCCAGAAGCTTCTGCCTTACCTTGCTAGTTCATCATCTTCATCCTTGTGCTTAAATTTCTTATGCAATGATGCAGTGAGCCTTTTGACACCTCTTCCACTCCCAGTTCAGACTGAGCTTGTATCAGCTCCCTGCCCCAGTCTGCCACTCAGCTGCATGTGGCTTGGTTCCAGGGTGGAGAAATACAGCAGCACACAGGAGAAGTGGAGGAAGTCAGCAGGGCACTTTTATTGGGGGCAATGCTGTCAAATGCCAGCTTAAAGCACTTGTGAACTTGTGGCTTGAAATGGGTCATTAAGAATAATGCCTTGAAATTCCTGCAATACTGCACATTTTTGTGGCAGAAGTACAAGTTGTGAACAAAGTTTTTCTCTATGTTTAAAGATGGTATCTTACAAAATTAAAAAGACACTTGCTGCAGCTTCTTGATAGATTCTTATCTCTTAATACAGCAAGACAATTTATTATAGCTTCTTTATTCCATTTTCCAGTTGCACAGGTTTTGGGTTCAAAGTACGGTGTTTCCCTGCAAATTCAGACTGCAATAAGGGATTGAGGCAGCTCTGACTGGATCGACCCAAACTCCATTTGAGGAGACACATTTCTTTAATTTTACCTTGAAATCATGTCACAGGTTGGATACAGCTTTCAAGAGGGAAAGGTTATTATTATAAATAGATAACCATGGCTTCAGGCTGTACCATTTGTCACTTCAATCTCAGTTAGGTCCATAATGATGTTTGTGCTCAGAAAATCCTCAAGAGCATGAGAGTGCATTTGTATGGCCTCTTAGGCACAAAATTGCCTGTTTTATTGGTGCAATACAGGTGCACCTTTTAAAAATTTTACTCCCAGTGTTTATAACTGATCAACTAAAAAAAATATCACAAAGCAGACATTGGTGACACTGGAGACAGTGTCTGCTCCAGTATCATTTACATATCAGTATGTTTTCTTAACATACTAATCTGCTTCATTTTTAGAACCTACTTAGCTGAATTCTTTCCTAAACAACATCCACACCAAAACAAAGCTGGAGGAATCAAAGCAATGTTATTGCACAAGGATCTCATGAAATAGATAGCAGCTTTCCTTCCTTAAGCAGTTTTGTTAATAAACAGTTGAACTCTATTACAAGGATACAGGTTCAGAAGTGTCTGCACTGTGTTTCAGTTCACAAAACCGCCTCTAGTTGTTTCACGTATATAGTTGGCTAAATCACACCACGATATGTCCGTATTCTGTGTTTTTGCTCTCCTCAGTACCAGTTACCAGCTTAACTGTAGGTATCACTGTTGTGAGCAGAAGCTCATGAATATATATGCTGGCTTTTGAGAAAGTGCATCACTTCGCTGTGCTCCCAGAAATGCAGATTAAGTTTAATAGTTCAGTTTATAACAATGCAACCCCATCATGATTCATTCATGCACTCATTACATTTGACCAGAGAGGTATTCTCACAGACAAGATGTCTTCCATTGCAGCGCATCCATAAGCTAGGATGTGCATGCTGGCAGTGGTTTTCATTAGAATAAAGAATTAACCCCTTTTTTCTCTCTTTCTGCTAAAGGGAATGGAATCCTCAGATAACTTACAGCTCAGAGCAAAGATCAGTGGTCTTCTTATGCAGGATCTTGAAGAAATCAGTGGGTTTTTCTTGAATTTTCAGAGCAGGGAGGACACCAGGTCTGGGTGAGTTCATGACAGATTGTTTTCACCCTTCTTTCACTGCTATGAGTGGTGTGCCTGCAGGGATCATTGCTTCCAGCTCTCAGAAGCAACAAAGTTACAGCCACTCCATCTTCAGGGCTCCCTTTCCCTTCTTAAAATTTAATCGTAGCCTCTGAAACACTTCATTTTCCCATATATTCCTGCTGAAATCAGTGGGACTAGTATTTTGAATAAACTGTGAAAAATTAGGTTGTCAGTCTTTAGAGAACACATACATAAAGGTAGTGCTACAAAACAGATCCACAGTAGCTCAGTTAAGACTAAGTGTAGACTACCTAGCTCAGGATTAGATCCCAGTTCTGATCAAGGGTGAAGTATTCTGATTGATCAAAAATCCTCCCTGGGGGTTTCCAAGTTTCTTCTGGTGGTGGTGTGTTACAAAAGCTTATTGCCATGCTTTGGAATGAATTCAGAACTGTGATTCTAACCAAAGAGTCACAGACACTTGATGTTTCTCACATCGTTACTGAAGGGTAAAAACATGCATAATGGCTACCTAAACCATTAGTTTTACTATAGTGATCACATTCTCCTACTCTTTTTAAACATTTGTTTAATCCTTTCCATTTTACATACCTACACTAGCACTAATATTGTACTATGCCACACCTAAAAACTAGGATATCTTTGTTAATGGAAAAGTTTTTGCAGCATTATCAAGTGAGAGGAACTAGTCAAATTCTTAATGGACACACAAGGGTAGTTTCTTGCTGCTTATCTGGATATGTATAATTTCCAGAAGTAAGCAAGGGTTTATTGTCATACACTGACCACATATCTTCTATATATCAGAAACTTAAGACTGAAGAAGAAATGAAAATGCTATTCCACAAAATCCCCTAAAAAGTCTGTGCTTGGACTAGAAACTGAACTGAAAATATCCTCACCTTGTGACAGTGGTGTCCAGAATCTACGAGAAGAGAAGCCACTGTCTGCCTCTTTTTCTTGAAACAGCTATGGCAAAACATACCAGAGTACACTGAACTTCTAACACAATTTTTTATTAGAACAGATTAGAACAGTAAGTATTTTTTTGAAGTGAGAAACTAAAAAAGAGCTGAAAACGAAAGATTGCAAACATTCTTTCTCCTGTACTGAGCTGGACAGGTTTTCCCTTCCAGCCCTGTTTTTAGCCTAGAAACTTTTCAGTAGCCTGCTGGTTTGGATCAACTTCCACCATCTCACCAGGTACCTTAGAAAATTCCCTTTTCGTTAGGTCTGGACTACATGTTTGTTTTCTGCTCCCCTCCACCTGTTTCCCCACCTCAGCAGTTCCCTGCCTGCCAAGACTGTCCCTTCCCAGCTGCCCAGCTCTGTTCTCCTGCACCTTTTTGCTGCTGAGCACGTTCATTTGCTGTCAGAAAAGAATCAACTGCCCCGTCTGTAAAACGTTCCTCTGCTGCCAAAGCCCAGTGGCAAAGTGGTCAAAGCAAGGCAAACAAGCAGTCTTCCTACCTGCTAATCCAGCCACTGATTTTTAAAAGGAACATAAAAAATACTAACCGCAAACCAGAAAATTAAACAGATGCTATTCATCACAGTCCCACCGCAGCACTTAGACTGCAACACCACCCTCTTTCTACCTCAGCTCTTCTCTCTCCTCTACACCTTGTTCCTGTATGGCCATCTCTCACTGTCAGCCCAAATCCTTTCATATTTTCTGTAATCTATATCAAAAGCATTGAATTTTTATTGAACTTTTTTCTTCTGTTCCAAAGACTCGATGTTCCTCAGATAATCTTTTTTTCTTCTGCTCACTTGTAAATTGCTTTTCCTTCAAGAAGACTTTCTTTTCTTTGCCTACCTGAAACCTGATATGTGGTTTATGATTATTTTTCTCCATTCTGAATTTACTCATCTCAGTCTTTCTTTTCCTGACAAACTCTGTGCCCTTGGCCATTACACATTTTTGAACATCAACTGAGGCGTATCCAGACCAGATCCTTGCAGGGACCACGCCCTGTAGGTGGGGTGACAACAATTTTGATTTATTTGCAATTGTGCCAGCTCAGAATTTTGTTTCTCTTTTTTTTTTTTTTCTTTGATTGAAATTTGGTCTATTTTAAAAAAATCCCAATAACTATTGTATACCTTTCCATTCCTGGTTTAATTTGCTACCAGGTAACAATGCCTACTTCTTCCCTCTTTCTTTCTGTTGCTGACAAATAAGTGACTACTGTGCCTTTCCAGGATTGGAGCTGTTTATTTCTGCTTGTGTTGCTACGATCCTCACTAATGTCTATTCTCAAAATCCTTATTTACTTTTTTTCCCTTTATACCCCAGAAGTTTTATCTGATCTGTCAAGCTTCCTTTATAATTGTGTTCATATTCTTGACCTTGTCATATGTTATTTTCTTTATAAGAACATGGGAATTGCCAAATCAGAAAACAAGCAATGATTCATCAAGCCTACTAGCTTGTCAAAGAGGGCAGGAAAGGCTCACAGGATATCTAGATAGGAATAAAGTATTATGTAAGGGGATATAAATCCTCTTTGGCTTCCAGCATTGATCAGTTTGAGCCCTCAGGCTTTAGTTTATATAGTTTACTGCTCTTATTTCAGCTAGTATGAACTACCTTTGTTTTTTTTTGTGCAGGTGTATTTTATGCTGGTAAAATTTTACTATTTTAACATTTTACCTAAAGAATATTGTGTAGGTTATTTGCATATTGTATGAGAAGCAGAGAAATGTAGAGAAAACATCTGCTTACAAAAACTTTCCTGGTCTACCTACCAGTTAGAAACAAAACAACTGAAAAAAAGGTTTATGCACCTTCTCTGAAACAGGATCCTTCCTCTCTCTGTTTTTATGTTTAGATATGACTCTTTCACATTTTTCTTAAGAACATAAAATGATTTGAGCCTCTCACCCACTCTGTCTGGACTTGAGGTCCAAGATATAAGAAAAAGAACAGAAACCCAGCTGGAAAGAAAAGTTATTTCTGTAGATCTACAGCAGGAGAACACACAGGACAGTAATGCAGGGTTAGTTCTGGTAAAGTTCAATGGTGAGTCAGGGACTGAGATGGTCACTTTAGAAAGATAGACTTGAGAAGACTGGTTTAGATAGAAAGTTTTAGGTAGCCTTTAGCTAGACAATTGTTTTGTTTCCTTGAAATTTCTGCCTTTGGAATGAGAGGATCACCAAGATGCCACTTGCCAAGGTACTTCTCTTAAATAAATACCATGAATAAATACAGGGTTTTTTAGGTACTTTGTAGTCTTTACAACTTTTTCTTTTCCTTAGTCATGAAAAAATACTTGGAAAGGGGATATGTGGGTGCGTTTTGTGGGTAAAACACATGAACTGTTCTTTTCAAACAGATGGTCCAGTTGTGAGGTGATTGTCCTGTTTGGAGCCAGTGCTTTGGTATTGTCTTCCATTCCACTTTGAAACTTCACTCACAAGTTGAAATTGAGCAACATCTGACTCAGCTGTGGAGAGAAGGCTCCCCTGTGCTGTACTCTCCAGCTAGCAGAGCCATTGCCTTCCACTAGCCAAGGATGGCCCCCTTGGCACAGCAGGGTCCCACAAAACCAACCATCACAGCATCCAATGGGACAGCTTGGAAACTTCAGAGAGTTCATCTCAGATTCCCCTGAAATACTCTTTCGCAAATGCCTGAGGGACCATGGCCAGTTCATGACTGTTACAAAGGTGTGCTTTGAATAGTTTATGAACCATTATCACTTAAATCAGTTGAGTCTTTAAACTCTCATCAGTCGTACAATCAAAATAAAAAAGCTCGGAGTAATGTTGTACTGCATGCTGTATTACACTGTAGGTAAATAAAAACAGCTGAGATGGAAATCAGAGATCAGAAATTAGGTTTTTCCCTCTTTAGCTTGTGCTGGAGATAGATATATCCTATTTTGTCTTGTACTTACTAGTACTAAGACTCAAAGGATATGACTAGCTTGTCATCTCAGTTCCCTCTGGTATTTTCAGCCCAAATAGGTGATGTATGTAGTGTTTGCTCTGTTTACTAGCCCAGGGTGCTCTGTGGTCCTCCTTCAAACTTTCCAAATTATTTTCCCTCTTTTCTGCTGAAAAGAGTGCCTATCACCTCCACTTTCTGTAATTTATTTATATGACTTTTGATAACTTTTATATACAAGAGATGGTGTTTAAACCTTACCCATGGTTTCCTCTTGTTTCCTACAAATCACAGGCCCAGAGAATGTTTGAGTATTTCAGTTTCACTGATTGCAAATGAGTACGAACTTCAGATGCCATGTGTTGTTTTCTAACAGACTCTTGTTAATCAGACAGGCACCCAGAGAGAACAGCTGCATACAACTGAACCTCAGCCATCTAGCTGAGGTGTAGCTGATGTGTTCCAGCTTGCTTGGGTTCTTTCTCAGGCCCTGCTCTCTCCCAGCAGAAATTCAGTATGGGTAGTGCTTGTTCTCCACAGTTAATGAGGAGGAGAGTGTCAATTGGCACACTCAAACTTCCTAGATCAGAATCTTTATTTGAAGCACGTTTTCTATATCTATCTGAAAAAGCATTTGGTTGTCATTTGTTATCATTACAGTCTTGATGTATAAGTGTTTAAAAAATGAAAGGAGAGGTGGATCTTTAGCAGAACAGTAACACATTTGGTCTGAAGAATAGCTCCTACCAACTTTTAATGGTTACAAGGCTGAAGAAACCACTTGTTCTTGAATACTTAGCAGCTGATTCAAGGCAGGCTGATTAGATAAAGAAAACAGAGTGGAAGGATAATAAATAAAAGAGTGCTGTGATGAGAGTTCTAAGGAAATGAAAACCACTTTATTGATAATCAATCTATGGTAGATTTTGATAATGAACTCCTGTATAATAAGCAGCCTGTGTGCTAAACCTGCCACTGGAATTCTAATGAGGAAGATAATAGATCCAAATCAGAAGTTTGTCAGTGAGCCTGTTATTAAAACAATTAAACATTTTTAATGCAAATAAACAGAAGTTGAAATCTGTATTTTGCCATGAGGTTATATGTTATCTTCCTTTTCTTTCCTTACTAATAAACGAGCAAAGTTAACCTTTGGATATATACTTTTATGGGTTTTATGATTACTATCTTGAACAAGGCAAGACTACTGTGGATGAAATGGGATTAAGCATCGACATAAGATCGTGTAATTATGTCGTACTGGGCAGGTAGAAATAAATTTTCATATCAAGACACAGAAATATGGATATGAAAGTCCTTCTGCCCTTGAAGGTTGTAAGCTGTATTGAGCTGTTCTACTGCAAGGCAGTGGGTGCATACATGGCACAGTAGTTAAAAAGTATAAGTCTATCCACCCAGGGGTTAATGAGATTTCTTCTCACATCCAGACAGCTATGATCATCCCCTTGCTGAACTCTGCTGGAATGAACACTGACCAGAGCCATTCCCACACTTGCACAGCAGTGTTTTCCCAGCTCAGACCCACCTTCTGACAATGCCCCTGTGCTTGATTACTTGCTATAGTTCTACTTGAGTGGCCATAATATCCTCCATCAACTGCTTCTCACCAGCCTGTTGACATTCTGCCTCTCCACCTTATTTAGCTACTGTTTAGCTTATCCCTTGTTACTCTCATTTTCTTTTTCCAATGAACTTACTGCATGATTGATTCTTGCTAATTCTACCAGACGGTCACTAACTGTTTGTTGCCAAACAGGCTTGTCACATCGCTTCAGCAATTTATGCTTTGCTCTTCCTCTCTCCTGGTTCCCACTGCTGCCAGCACTGAAACCAGGGCCCAAGAGGCTGCCTGAAAGCTGAAATGGGTCACTGTGGCTCCATGCACCATTTTGTCTCTCAGTACTGTCTCCTCTTCCCTTTTGCAGATTAAGCAGTTGAGCAGTTGACCTGAAGGTGGAAGTGAATTTATTCTTTCCTGTTTCTTTGAATAATTCAATGTTAATTTAATATTTCAGCTTCTGCCATGCTTGACAGAATACTCCATATTTGGGAGGTGTGTGTTGGGAGGAAAACAAGAGGAAGGACATGAAAAAGGAAAAGAGAAGACCAAAGCATTAGGAGAATGCCTTAGATTGCTTCATGAATGTCAGTTTTCCCAGGGAGCGACCAAGAAACTGTGTCCTTTAGGATGAAAGATGACTGAAGCACATAGAACAAGTTTCACATGCACTCCTGCGGTAGATAATATGCTACTCCTGAGTGAAGATAAGCCTTTGAAATTATTAGTATCAAGTCCTCAAGGAACCTCTGACCTCATCTAGGACCCTGCCTGAATTCCCTACTTAGGGCCTCAGAGCCTCAGCTCAGCTCAGCTAAGCTCATCACTGTGTCCCTGGCCCTCACTGTTTCCTACAGTTCCCCAGAAAAATATCTTGAATATAAAAAAAAGAAATAGTTGCAACTCAACCACAGCATATGGACAGTTCTGTTTCCTCTGGAATTATGAAAAATATCTGTGCAACTGATAAGTGAAATGTTCACAAATCATGATGAAGGGAAAAAATTTAACAGCTTTCAGTGCAGAAGTGATTGAACTATTGAACTGGAATATAAAACAGTAGCTGCTTCAGTCTTTTTTTTATATACATCAGTCTTCCATTTTACTGCTATCTCTTTTTGACATGGACTCTTAAATTCACCTTGCAAGTTCTGTTGCTCAGAGGAGACATCTTAGCTCTCTTTTAAAGGACATGAAAGGTCTAAAGATGTGTGGTTGAATTACTAGCAGTTCAATCTCAGACAGAGATTTCTATGTGGTGATGAAATCTGTTTAGTAAGACTTTTGTCTACATAGAAAAGAGGAAAAAACCCCACCTTACCCAAAATCATTGAGCAGCACAAGGCATTAGAGACAGATACTGATTTAATACCATACTAACAGAACAGTTTGACGTTTTGGAGATCATCTAATTTTTCCATCAAGAGAATTTTGGGGCTGAACAGAGTTTTTTAGGCTTCTTATTAAAGTTAGTTTATATCACAAGGGTCTGCTCTACATATCAGACATATGTGAATAATACAGATCTGTGCTAACTCCACCCAGAACTCTGTATTTACTGAAGCAAGTATTATCCAATGGGATTTTGAGGAAGTGTATGATACTTGTGGAGTTTGAATCTCCCTGTGAACTCTGCAAAAAGCAAACAGATTCTATGATGCTAATTTCTTAAGAAATGTTTACCTTTTTTACCTACCTACAAAAACTAGAAATTTGGAGGGGACGTTGTATTTTTGTTCTCTTTTAAAGAAGATGGTCATGTCAGTATCCAGAAAACTGAATGTTAAACTTCAGTCAAGGTACATCATAGGTTCTTGTCCTGCAGGGGTTTCATAGCTTCTCCTTCATACTTTCTCTTGTGCATAGACCCTAATTTTTGTCAACAGCATCAATTTCCACTGGTCTAAGCACTTGTACAGCCAATGGTGCACTTTGTTCCATGTCATTATATAGGAGACATTCCCAAAGTTAGGTCATTTATCCATGGTCTATTCCTTATCTCTTTTGTACATACAACAAATTCCTTAATGCTAGTAGTCTAACATAATAATTGTGGGATTTTTTTCTAACCTTCTTGCTGCATTCCTCCTCACTGTTTGCATTTTGTTGTAATAGAACTGTAATCCATGTGGGTCTCTATCTATCAATATCTCCAGTTTGTAACTCAATGAGTGCTTTATAAGGTAAGAGAGGTTAAGGGGAAGGGAAAATTCTAGGTGTAATCATAGTAATATAATTGGCAATACAAATAATAATGTAATCTTTAAAGTCTACTTCTCTGTGTAAGGAGGGCTGAAACATGCTTTGTATTCAGTCTTCTACACTCTGACTTACATTTCAATATACCTAAGGTAAATCTTTGAGATTAGAGCATTTCCCTTCTTGGGTCACTGCATTAAGATACTCTGCCATCAGGAAGGATACTGGTAATGGCATTCATAGAGGATGGTTTTCCATTTAAGTGAAATATCATGACCAGTCAGCCTTTTTTTTTCCCCAAGTCATACAGTTGACCTTCATCAAAACAATTTACTTTCTACAGGAAGATGAAACCAACAAGCGATGCATCATGAAATGAAAAAATAGTGGAAAATCATACATGACAAACGGAGTTCTAGGAAAGTTGAGGGTGCTATTCACCACTGTTCCCAAGTAGCTTCAATTTATTTTTAGCTCCAGGAATAGATACTGTAGGTCATGCAGTAAGATATTGATTTTGCCAATTACTGAGGATAATATAGGATATTTCTGAGTTGTTGCATTATTCTTGAAACTTGTTTCTTGGTTACTAAAAAATGTGTTTTTCATACATATGTTGTTCAGACCTGTAAATTTAAAAAACAAATGTGTCTTATATAATTCTCTAAAAATAGAATCCTGATTAGTGTAAAAAATTCTTTCTGTTTATTATTGGTAAAATTTAGGTTCTATTTATGTGTGTGTTTTTAGGACTTCTTTCAGAACTGAATTGTAACTAATTGGTCCTTAATAACTGTCCAAACTAATAGTTTGACTGCCAAGAACCGAACTAGTTGTTTTTCTCAAGTTGAAATAACAAGTTTAGAAGGGGTCCTTTACTCTTTAATTGAAGATACATCCTAAAACAGCATTAAAGAAGAAAGAATCACTGTCTACTGGAAAATCGGTGGAAAAAGATTGTATTAAAAAGAAATTATTTATTCCTATATGATAAGATTAATTTACACCTGTTCTTAGCGAGCAGATGGCTGATTTTCAGAGAGACTCTGAGTTATACCCTTATAGGGAACCTAAACCATTCATAGCATTGCAGCATCACTTTTGTACATTTTCCCTAAATATTGCATACTGAAGGAAACAGTTGTGACTTAGAGTATGTCTTACACAGATGGCTTAAGTACCATATGATAAAACTTTCACCCAAGTTTATGGTTAAGCAGTATGGACATATGGGTCAAGTCATGAGTTAGGACTGCTTTTCTCCTCATATCATCTTTTCCAGAATTTCATGAAAATGTCCTTAAAGAACAGACCCTTAAAGAGTTCATGAGCTTATTTTTAAATTTTCAGTAGAGTTGATCACAATTAGAGTTGGACTTTGAGAAAATGCTGACCTCCTAGTAGACAACTTGTGGACTGACTTTGTATTAAAACCTGGTGTCTTAGTGAGACCTGACTTTTTTTAATGTTTTGTCCCAGCTATAGAGGTTTAGTTATTCTGAAAACTGTAGCATGAATTGCTCTCTTGATACTCTCCCTGAATAGCAAATAGATATATTTTGTCACTTGAATGTTTTTATAGTCACCTATAACTTGAAATGTTCTGTCATTGCAGAGTTTTCCTCCTAAACTTTCAAAGCAAGTTGGACTTCTTGTACCAAATCTAAACATGAATTTCTGACACACAGAGAAGTACAGCAGTAAAAAAGATTTATAATCAGAGTTTATTACTGATGAATAGAATCATGGTGGAGTGAGGCTAGAAAAAACATGTTTACTGATAGTAAGTCTTCTGTTTAAAGTGGCAAGTCCCAAGTTTGATGGGATATGTGATATGCAAGCAGAAGACAAAATTTTACTGAGATGATGAAGTGAATATAATTTTCAGAAGGATTTTCAGAAGAGTGGAGGAGAGTTACTCATTTACCTCCATCTGATGTTCAGCAAAAGATGGGTACTGAAGTTCCTTAAGCTCTCTTATACATTTTGTGCAGCAATTCCACTGGAATTTTCCTAGGCTTATTTATCACCACAGGGAGAGGCTGAGCCTTCTTTCTTCCACTTTCCTTGATACTAGGTGGGAAAATTTGTCAGTTTTCTTAGTTAAAGAGGGTGGATACTAATTATGTTTATGAGATGCAATTGTTTGCTTTGTTTTGTTCACATTATGGAAATGAAAATATCCCTGTTCTACAGTCTGCGGGCTTCTTACTGAAAGCATAGCAGGGTCAGGCTGGTTTTCAGCATAGGAGAAGATTATTTGCTTGGAGATCACCCCAGTGTCACAAGCAAAATTTGTAGGTAGTTTGGGAACTATAATTATTTTTCTCAATTTCAGAGGTTTTTTTACATCCTTCCTTCCTTTCTTCCTCCCTTCCTCCCTCCCTCCCCTCCTTCCTTCCTCCCTTCCTCCCTTCCTCCCTTCCTCCCTCCCTCCCTTCCTTCCTTCCTTCCTTCCCTTCTCTCTCCTATACATTTTCCTAAATGATATTTTTATGCTTTCATATTGCCATATTATTATGGATAATAATAACCAAAATGGCTATATATCTGCTTTCCATTGCAAACAAATTGTTCTTAAGAACCCCCATGTATATATATTTTCAAACACTGATCGTTCAGTGTTTTTTTGCTGTAATCTGCCCCAAGGGATCTTTTGACAAGAACCTGAGATCCCCTCAACTTCTAGAATGGGTCATAACAGTAGGGAGACTGAGCACAGACTGAATGCTGGTTACCTGAAAGTCTGAATATCGTATGCTGTATCCCAAGAATGCTAAGGGTTTGTTGGTTATGTGGTCACTGTATTGTAGTGGAGCAGATGCACGGATGTTATGTTGTTCATGGCAGGGAAGATCCCATTTCTCTCCTTGAAAACCTTCATCCTATACACAAGTTCGAATTTGATTCTCTCTGCAGATCTTAATGAAATACTTCCTTTACAGTCTTCCTTTTTTTTTTTTTTTTTTTTTCTCTTTCATTCCCATTAAGCTCTTCTAAGGTTCACTGGACACGTTTAAAGTAATTTCTGTATATGGTAAACCAGAACCTTAAGAGCAGGGCAGGAAATCAGTCTATTATGGAGGATTTTAGTTGATTTTTCAAATTAATGTTTCAGATCACCATGCAGCAGTAGATATAATTAAGTGTCAGAAAGAGAGGGCTAAATGCATGAATAAAATATATTATTGTATCATTACACTTTTATAATAAGATTTACTTGTCAACTTAAAATGTAATAATGTAACTAACAAGATAATTTATTTCTCAATCTAATGAAGATGTACAGAAGGCAGAGGCAGGACCTTGTAAGATGCCAGCTTCACTCTGTAACTGAGCCAGCCTGATACCATGCACACATAATGAAGGAAAAACCCTACTGAACTGGAGGAGGGGGCATAGGACGGATAGCGCGTGAGGAAGGAGCAGGAGTAGGCATGAAGTTTGCATTTGGTAGAGGAGTGAAAGATGAAAGAAAAACTGTGATAACAGAAGGCATAAAAGTCTGCTGGGGAAAATGATACTGTATGCATTTCTCCAATTGATAGAGCAAGACATTTCCATAAAGTGAACTTTCGGAAACAGAAGGTTAAAGTTGCTAATTGCCTCGCTGTGGGCTGAGAAGATATGTATGGAAAGCTATCCCAGACTGGATGACACATGCTAACTTATCTGGCTGTGTAAGTTTTAATGATGCCTTCCTTAGGAAAAAGAGGTCTAATGGATGTCAACCAGGAAGATGTAAATCTTCATGAATTTGTCCCCAGTCCAGCTACATCTGATAGAAACTGTTATTTATAAGAATGCAAGAGCTGCTGAAAGAGGTTGTGAGAAATAATTTGCTACCATCTAATTCCTAAGACAATGAATGATCCAAGTCCTGGAAAGGTCCTGCTCATTGCCATTTCTAGACCATGAGCAATGCCCCTTGCTTGCCACCTCCAAATTTCTGTTAGTGGAACCCGTATGGACAGGCATGTATTGCAAAGAAAGCAAGGACTATGCTCACATTCTGGCTGACTTTGAAAATAACTTGCAGCCCAGGGAGCTGCAAGCATGAGACTCTGCATGAGCTACTATGAGGTCTGGGGTTGCTTCCTTTTTGGCTCATTCCCCCAGAACTGGTGCTTCCAGTGATCACCATAATCGTGCAAGGTGAACAGAGAAACTCATCTCCCCACGTCTGAACGGGGCACAGTATAGGTGCAGGTATGCTGGGGTTATGTTCAGCATCACTAAAGCAAGTGAATGGATGCAGGATTGTCTCAGAGAGGGAATGCATCCTAAACTGATCTGTTGATTCTTACTAGACCTGGTTTTTGGCCAAGTGCTAAGGGAGCTCTGTTGATGTCTGTGCAGTTCTGCAGAATCCAGTAGGAATGACTGAAGGATAGGCTGCATTCTCTGAGAGTGCTGGAGCTATGAGGTGGTGACAGACTCTGTGGTGGTGACAGGCTTGAAGTAATGACAGGCTCCCTATATCAGCATGGTAGAAGAAGGAGTTGCTGTGATTATCATTCGTGGTACAATTCTAGCTGTGCAAGGCTGTATTGTGCAAAATATGTCATTTCTATATAATCTACTCTCTCATATTTCACATGCAATCTACACAGCCAGACAACGTGGAATAGTAATGGCACACAATGTAAGTGCATTTCTGAGCTATGTAGCATAAATATGAATGAGAATGAACATACTGCACTTTAAATTTTTTGTATATTGTGATGCATGTTATGACAATTAGTACACTGTGGTACATTATTCAAAATGTGAGAAGTACAGTAACCTGCAAATGATGTTTTGTTTTCCCTTCATAGCTGCCAGATGGTGTGGAACCATTTACACAACATCCGAGTGTTAGTGCATTTTAAGCAGGGAAAGAAGGATCTTGCTCGGTGTTTTTTTTCTCTCTTTTGGATTTTTTTTTATTCTTAACTACCTAGCCAGCATATTTGAAGATTTTTATTTTGTGCAGAACAAAAGAAAGCCTACCTAGTGTTTACTTCTTTTGTGTTTCCAAGTCACTTCAGGAACTTTGGTTTAAGCAAAGGAAGAATGTTTTCTCATTGTGCTTTTGTCACAGTGTAAAAATAGTGAAAGCTTTATTTACCATTATTTCCTCACAGAGCTCTACTATGATATGATAGTACCTGGAGATCCAACCAGATCACTTGTTTAGGACTATTTTAAGGGATGTCCTAGACATGAATAAACATATATACCACATGAACCTAATGACATAAGGCATCATTATACTGCCCTGTTCAAAACAGCAGACTTACAAAAGAGATCTTTCACTTGTATGCAATTTGATAAGTATTTAAGGAACAAGCACATGACATTTTTTTCTACCACAGTGATGGACATATAAAAATTGCAAAGTTTTCTATTATACAAATTTAGAGAAACCTCAGCTACCTTAAATTTGCCTTTCTTGGATCCTGCTGACAGAGCTGCCATGATAGCCCATTCTTGGTGTGGGCCCTAAGGAAGCTGGGAAGAATTTCAGATACAAAGATCCCCTAATATATATGTTCCATAAGTACATCTATTCCATTACATAAAGCTAGCAAAAATATGCATATGTGGGCTGCAGCTGTTGCTGTTTAAGTTTAACCCTAATGCACAGTAAATGTTTTATGCTGCTGAAGTCATGTATTTGATTCACTGACTGGTATTTTTCCAGTAATTTTTTCTTTTATGGTCAGTTTCTGTCATGTCAATATATTGTGTTCCATACATAAATCCTGATATGTTCAATGCCATCAATGTATTTCCCACTTCAGTGATAAGAATCAATATACCTTCATGATCAACTTAGAGAAATTACAATTTTTCTTACTTTTTTTGTGAAAAATTATGAAAAGGAAAAGTTTTGCTTAATTTCTGGAACTGGCACAGTCTTCTTCTTTTGAAAGTGTAAGAGGAGGATTAGAGTAGTGACCTTTGCTGGATGTACAAGGGAGAAGGGAAGGAGAACTGTTGCTCACCTTTGGTTTCCAGCATTTTCCCACCTGCTCACGCTGCAGGAAGTCTCTTACATTCAAAGTCAAATTCTTAAAGTATTTGAGCATTTGAAGCCTTCATTATAATATTGGCCAATGTAAGTAACTTCTACTCAGTCTTGGAGAAGAGGATGCTAATAGGAAGTGAGGAGATATTGTATTAAATTTCTAGTTGATTAGGGTCATTCAACATTACAGAATACATGTAATTTGATATAAACTGATATTGTGCATCTTCAAGAAATACAGTTTTCACAGTAGGTAGAAGCTTGTGGGCAGGTAATAAAATCCCTGCACTGACCAGAAACTGTTGTGAACATCTGTTCCCTGACTACTTAAATTATACTTGGACAGTTTGATGCATCTCTGGCATCCATCCCATATTCCAGCAGAATGAAAGTAGAAGAGAAGAAGAATGTAAAATCAAGAATCCTGTTGGGTTGTAATCTTTCTTTCTGCTCTTTCTATTTTCTTCTCCATCCAGTAAATCTGTCACATCTTTGTTTAAAAAAGTATGTC
The DNA here is from genome assembly GCF_022539395.1 of Myiozetetes cayanensis. Taxonomy (NCBI): domain Eukaryota; kingdom Metazoa; phylum Chordata; class Aves; order Passeriformes; family Tyrannidae; genus Myiozetetes; species Myiozetetes cayanensis. The sequence goes on from NW_026087521.1 coordinate 15,800,217, forward strand.
ATCCTTTCTTTCCCTCTGTTGTATTTGCAGCTTCCTGCTTACTTATTTTGTGTACAGTAATTGGAGCCATGCAAGGCTTCAGGCTTAATTAAAAGGCATGACAAGAGAAAAAGAGGATTTGATAGAAATATCTTCTTGTGGAATGTCCTGTTGAGTTAAATCCACTCTACCAAATTATAATTTCTGAAATAAGTGATTCTTCCACGAATCTCATTTTCAGTACCATCTTCACCTGAATTCTGCTGGGCTGGTGTCATGCTCAGGTGTTTTATATAGCCTTGGAAAAGAGGTTAGGAGAAGGAAGATTAGTTTGGTTGAAACTATTATAGTGACAAAGAAATGTGCATTGCCTTCATCTTCCCCAGATATTACAGCAAAAGAACAATTAGTTCCCATTCACATGTTCAAGCTACACTTGCCCAATTTTTAAACTGTACTTATGCGCCTGAAGTGTTAGTGCAATGTGACAGATTTTCCATACTGGCAAAAACATTGCTTGATTTTAAAAAAAGTTAAAAATAAAGCCACTGCACAAATTTTAAACTCCATTTAAAAAGAGCAATAATCATTGATTAAGTCAGAATTATTAGTGTTTTTAAGGGTCTTTTTATCACAGTTTGGCTGAAGGATATAATCTCATTTTGGCATGCTTGAGTTGGTGCCCAGGGCTTGGCTTCCACAACAGTAATTTGGAATATGATTCATCTGTCATTAGTTTAAGCACATGTGAAAATGTAGACCTTGTGGTTTATGGCAGTGGAGGAAGGCTATAACATGTAATAACAGGTGTACTTCAACTGTGTGGCCTTAGGAGATGCTCCAGATGATATTATTCTCTGCCAAAGGCAGAGAAAGCCTTTACTGTGTACGGTGGTACAGATCTACTCCATACATAAAAAAGAACACATTGTGATTTCAGTAATCATACCAGGCACAAAATGCAACTACTAGTTTGTATTCAAATAAAATTCTGTAATCCTTTCCACAAGCTCAGAGCTGCATTCATCTGGGAACTCTGAGAATAGCTTATGTGCCTTATGAGAAATGGAGTACAGTGAAAGACAGAATTATGTGCCTCATTCAACAAATATGTTAATACTGAAGATTTTTTCCCCCCCGTGGGTAAAGGAGGAGACAACTGGCAAAAATCCTGCCACAAAAGGCAACTGAAGTTTCTGTGTTGAGATGCATGTGCTAATTCTGTCAGATGGGTGTGCTATCTGTCTTCCCAAGCATTTAGGACTTGCCAAAATCCTTTTTGCGGTTCCTCTTGCTGCTTCCTCTGAATCACTTCTATACAATTCTTTGGTCTAATTTGCCATCGACTCATATGTTGGTACAGGTAACAAAATCTAGTTTAAATGCAAAATTCTTCACCATTAATTCTCTCTCCTTGTGAAATTCTTCACAGAATCATTAATTTGCAAAGCCAGAGCTTGCTTCATTGAAAGGAAACATTTGCAGTATATAAAGAAGCTTTAAATATCTTATTAAAAGCCTAGAATCCTCTTTCCTCCTCCTCTAGCCTGGATTTTTCTCCTTCTTCTCTCATATATCTGAGTGCCACATTTCCGTAAATTAAGCACATCATATACTTAAAAATGGAAATAATAGCAAAATTCACACTTTTTCTTTTCTCAGTTTTTAAGACCAATAATGAGATTAATGTAGGAAGATGTGTGTAATGGTATTTTTCTAAAACAAACTAAAGTCGGGCAGTTGTATTTTGTACTTTGTCTCTTTTGGGTGGAAGAAGACAGCTCCTTACGTCTTCTGGCATGAGTTTGGTAGATGAGAATGGTAAAACATGTTCTCTTCACAGATCAGTACACTTCAGTGGAAGCTAATGATCATGGACTAAAAGGAAAAACAAAAGCACAAATAAGAAAAAAAATACATAAGAGAAGTCAAAGAGCAAAACTAAAAACAAAGGATAAGTGACTTGTTTTTGTATTTAGTGTAAATATTGAAATCATTATGTGGTCCTTTTTCTGTCCATAGAGAATGTATAGGTATATATTGAAAAAGGTTCTCAGAATAACCTTAGCAGAGTATATAATGTGAAACACACAAAAAATTAAAAAACAGAGGTAGAGAATGATTTCTACATAAGAAGAGATAGGTAACCTAGCATTTTTGACTTTGGAAAAGAGGCACTCGAGAAGGTATGTAGTAAATGCTGTAATGTACAGATTACTAGGTAGGAAGTTGTCATTAGAAACTTATGTAATGTTAGTCACATCTCTGACTACCTCTAACCATTTTGGTTCTCTGGGGGATTGAGACAGAAGTTAAATGCCTGTTCATCTAGGTACAAGTTCCCAGTTAGGTAACAGACACTCATTTCTGCACAAAAGTCACTTCTGAGCACGTGCAACTGATATGAAATAGAGAAGCACCTAATGAGAGTAAAGGACTGTGTGGGGTTAGGAAGGTTGGTAGGTAGGTTTTCTGTCTGGCACTTAGCAAGATTTAAGATGCCTGGTAAGACTGAGGCAGCCTGCAGAGCACACCAAGTTTATGTGCAAAACAGAGATGTGCAGTCTCCCACCTGGAGGATGGAAAGACATTTTTTCAGCTGTTGCTTGTCCGTGGCTCTGTGTGTGATGAATGCGTTTTCTGGGGACCCATGCCCTTAGCATTTGGTATTGCTGTGAAGGAGGCAACTTCTTTGGTGTATTTTCTCAGTTCTTTTGATTTCTACCTCTTTGCTCAGGCAGTGCTTACAGGTTGCTGCTGGGAGAGCTGATTGAAAGAACTGCTCATAGTACTCACTGTCAACTGGGTAGTGCTATCAATTCTGTGTATATTATCCTATCATCTCTCCCTAAAACTTCTGCAGGTATGGAGTAAAATGGAGAAAGGAGAAAAGCGGATGTGGAAAACAGGTCATTGTAATCAGCCCTTGAATTCAGCTGGAGAGGAGAAACTCGAGCCTCCTCAGGGCATTTCCATTCCATTCCACGTGTTTTTAAGTTGCGACTGAGAGTTTACACATGAAATATATTTTTTAAATGAGCTGTAAAAAGTGTTCTTCAATTTTTTATCAACTTAATTAAGTATTAAAATCCAATTTAGTTTATATCTCAAACTTCAAATTCTAAGTTTTCGCTCACTACTATTTATTAAGAAGAGTATTGTCACAATTATTTGTTATGCATATTAAATGTTGCATGAGCATGCATCACTTAAAATGTAAATACTTACCCAGAATGACAATCAAAGATAAGATTGGTGCATATACAAGTTATGATTGCAACTCCTGAAGAATCTCTGAACTTCTCAGTACATAGGTGCACATGAAATAAAAAAACCTGCAGTGTATCTTCACAGCTGCACTTTGGTTACCTGTACACTGTAAATGTGTGTAGTTATAGCTTGAATCCACTCAGAAAGCCTCTTCTAGCTTTAAACTTGGTGCAGGTTTCATGCTTTTTTACCATTTATGGCAGCAGAGGATGCAAAACATGTATTTTAAATGCTGAGGTCATTATTTAGCATGAGCTCCATGTTACTGCAGCTACACAGCTAATGTTTCCCATGTGGCTTGCTTAGAAATAGCTACAGAAATTCCACATGAGCTGAAATCACCTTTGACAGCAGTTTATAGGTTAATAGAAATAAGAAGGGTGATATTGCTATTATTTTATTGAAGGAAAGAAAAAGGAACACTGGACTTAACTAAATAGTGGAAAACTGGGAGGCTGATAGATTGCATGTAGAATGGTCACTCAATAAATCTAAGGTCTAATGCAGGTTCTAATGCACTCTTTCATGATGATTGTGTCACTTAACTCCTCTGAATCTGAGTTTTTCTTGTTCTGAGGTGGAAGTAATTATATGCAGCTACCATAAAACATCCACAGAGAGCTGTGCCATTGAAAAGTATCACTGAACCTATCAACAGGAAAAATGGGAGGTATTTAATAAATTTTAAGTCCAGAAGGGAACATCATGATCATTTTATCTGTCCTACTGCATTACTGAGGCCATAAAATTTCCCCTGCGTAATTTTTTAATAACTACTCAAACTTGTAGTTTTGGAAAGGCATCCAGACATTTTCTGCTCTTGATGTGAATACTTTTAGAATCTGTACCAGTAAGTTTTTCCAAAGGCAATAAATAGAAGCGTATCTTTGGTATCCTAGGGAATACTCTCCTTCAAAACAGGAGGAAAAAACCCATTTAAAACAGTGTGAAGATATTCTTTAAAGCAAAATCCACAGTTTGTTTGAGTTGGTTGAAATATCTTGCTTGAATAAAATTGAAAATGTTAATTCTATTTCCTCATCATGCTTCCCTGTCTGTCTGAGCAGGATGGATGTCTGCTGGTGGAAATGGATGTCTCCATTTGTACAGCGTGGATCTCTCCAGTAGCTGCCCCTGGGTCCCAGTCTCCCCTATTTCTGGAACTTGGACACATGAGCCCCCAAGTCTGCAACTTCATTCCAGCTGCTGGTAGAGACCTTCTTATACATCCCTGCACTGACACATGCACACCACACACACTGTGCCTCCCTGCTGCAACTGGGCTCAGTCACGCGGTTCATGCAGGAGCTGCTCTGGGTTATCACTCTCCCCTCCCTCTCACCTTGCTCCCAGAGACACACACACCAATCCACACTCACCCCAGAGAGTCCTTCACCAAGGAAAAGAGTTAGAAAGATGTTTATCAAGAGGGCAGAACAGATTTTAGTAACTGGGTGCAGGACACAGCCAGACAAGGGTACTGACCAGACCCTGTTCATATATGACTGATCCTTTTAATCCCCTTACTCTTCCATCTTTCTGTGCGTGTTCCTTCCCAAAACACCTTGATCCTTCACTTTCCCCACCTCTGGTTCCTGTCCTAAACATCCCACAGTCAGTCCTATGCAATCCTGAAATGCTCTTCCTCTTCATCCTGGAGCCTGTCCCATGCCCCTAGGCAGTGGCCCTCTCAGTGTGATAGGTGACCTGGAGAGCAGCTCCCACTGCCTCATGGTGATGGGTGTCCCCAGCCTATGATGCTGAGGCACTCCTGAGGCAGTCCTGGAGTTGCTGGGCAGGTGCTATTTCTCTGAATGAGTTATTGGGGTTTCTTCACCTGCCTTGAGCCCCTGTACTCCTTCATGGGTGTGGAGATGGACCTTTGATGGGCGTATGGCTGGGATGAGGTGGGGCAGGGTGTAATTTGAACTTCCCCTCCTACCTTTTTGTCCTCTGCATTCCTCTGTGTGTGCAGTCAAGCTTTTTATCCCATTGCTTAACAATTGTATTATTGGAATGCATCACAAAATCACTTTTTCCCTTACCTTTTTTTTTTCAAACAAGCAGTTTTCAAATTTCTTAAGTGACAGTGAAACATTTCCTCTTGGGGAAATCCATATTAAAATATTAAGTGGGAATGTTTCCAGCTGGCCTCTCTTAATAGTTTTTGTGGTGAAGATTTGTACCTTATGAAAACACTTAAACAGCATATAAATCCTCCTGCCTCCCACTTGCGCTCCTAATAGGGAAAATCGGCTCACTCTGCACTAGTCATCTTTGCCAATTATTTTAGGATGGGAGATTCTCTGGAGGTACTTCAGTATTTCTGTTGGTTAGGCTGTGAATGTATACCTTATGTAAAGTAAATGCCTACATTTGAGGTGGCTAAAACCAGGTGAGATGGATCCCATTCTGCATATCATTTTGGAGGAAAAAGGTCAACATTTTCCCTTACAGACACTGTTAATGTGAAAATGTAAAATGCTTTCCCATGTTATTTCCAGAAGTGTTTAGATTAAAAATGGCTGAGCAAGCAGCTGCATTTCAGGAGATTCAATAGCCCAGAATAATAAGCAGTGAAAAATCATGCACCTGTTTTTGTACCTTTTTGATTTACAGTTGTAAAATTCTATCCAAACCCTTTATCCTGCAAGGTATTTACTGAGAAATGGACCTTGAAACTGTTGTGAATTCCACTGTAAATGTGACATGAGAGACAAAAAATCCTGGTAGACCTCATCTGATAAGTTTAAATATTCTGCATTGCCCCTTTGTCAGCCACTGCTCCTGAGAACATCTGGCAGAGACAAAATATGCTTCTTCTTCAGGTAATGTCCTTGCATAGTCCTGCATCTCCAGGCAAACTCTTCTCTATAGACAGGTGATCTTACATTGAGTGCCTGTCCTATGGGGACATATTTTATTTTGTGGACTAGTAGATGGGAAAGAGTACAGTGAGGATAACTGAAGATCGATAACCTACCATGGTGAAATTTAACAGATCTGATCTTCTATCAGCCATAACTGTAGTGTTTTCTTTCTTAGATGCCTTCCCCCATTCCTTATACTTGCCACCATGGTGAGTTTCAGAATGATCAGACAAACACAGACATTTTTAATTCTCTGTTCATCTTCCTGTTCAAGATTGACAGATATAATAACACCAAATAAAAGTAGGGTGGGAAAGAAACACTTATAAAGTTTAACTGTGGTTTAAAGCCAGCTGACTAAATACCAGTGAAAAGAATTTTGCCAATTATCTCAGTCCCTAGCTGATTGAAAGATTTAATAGAAGTATCATCTTTGCTATAAATACAACATTACTCTTCTGACATATAGAGAGAAGTTGCAGGAGGGAAACTGTATTTTTAGCAAGTTTAATTTAATGTTGAAAAATTTTACTCTTGAAGCATTAGGTATTTTATATACAGTTGTATAATTGAGGACTGTGATTATCACAGCAACCGTAATCTGATTAAGGTCTTTTTTTATTTAATATATATACCAGTCTAATATATGCCTTTTAGAATCTGCATCGAAACAAGCATGGCTGTATGAGGCATTCAGCTTCTACCAGGAAAAAGCATCTAGTAGGTACTAAGAGAAGAGGTGTAGATAACAGGATCTGTGCCCTGTAGAAAATCCTAACCAATTCTTGCTGCAGTACTTCCCTTGGCTCGTATAAAGCATGGTCCTGGCACACCCTGCCTGTTCCCCTGCCAGAAAGTGGGGTGGCTGGAGTCCACTGCAGCTGCCAGATGAGTGCATTGCACTCAGACAGGGAAGGCATTTCCTCCACCAGCTCTGTTTTCTGCCAGCACAATGCAGAGGAAGGCATGAGTCACCACGCACAGACTTCCTGTATGAGTTTGATTAGCTAAGATCTTTTTTTTTTTTTTATCTAATTGAATTTTTAGAAAGATGTAAAATGGTCTGCATTTTCCAGAGTAAAAGGTTACTTTGCTTATTCTCAGCTTCTTTGCTGAAGTTGGTAAAACAGTGTTCAGATCTCTTCTGAAAATGGAACCACTATAAGGAAGAAATGAGGCACATCCCTTGGTTTAAAATATGCTGGTGGCTCTGGTTTTGAAGGGTATGGGCATTATGCATATATTTATAGCACGTATAGTATATATTTTGTAGTAGTCTTGATTTTATTGGTTTTTCTAATTTAAAAAGTATGCTCTACTCCAAATGTTTCCCAAACTCATTGTACCTCAGCATTGATGTTAAAATCAGTACACGCTTCTTTCTAAAATGTCCCATATTTTTAAAATCCACATTCCTACTGGTTGAAATTCCTCTTGCCTTCTAAAACAGTGAATGATCTTATTATGGGACTCAATGCAATGCAGATTGCAGGCAGACCAGTCCCTTCAGACTAATGAGGCCCATGATATTTGGCCCTGCGTGTCCTGGCTCCTAGTCTTTCAGCATAATGTGTACAAATGATGGTTTGTTTATTTGTTTGTTTCCTTGGGATTTTTTTTAGAAAATTTTGATGTTTTCTGGATGCTATTACTATCCAGTTCTGAAAACTGGCTATTGCACAGGTCAGGTAGCTTTTTTGATATTCACTTCCATTGCAAATTCTACCTATTTTAGAAATACTTGGAGTACACATGGCATCATGTAATTAAACTATGATGGCTCCAGTGGAAGTCTTATGCTCTATCAAGCTCATAAAATCAGTTGAAAAGAATTTTTTAATTCAGTGTGGAGGATAATGCATCTTTTCACAATTTATTGAACTTCATTTACATAATTCAATTTTTTGAAGTCCATAAATACTTATTTATTTGCAAATGCTTAACATCATGATACGACTGTATCAGCTCACGTGTACCCTAATGAGAATTAAAGAAATTAAAAATCAGGGCACTAGCAAAAGAAAAGTCAAAAGAATCCTGTAAAAATAGCCAAGAAAATATGATATGAGAAAGAAAATCATACATATTTAAATTAAATCTGATATGCTGTTCTCAGTCCACCTCACTGTGTCTAGAGACTGATGAACAGGGGGTGTTTTGTGACTGTTTTTTTGGAGTGAATTTCGTTCTCAGGGAAGGTCCTGAGCTGATTCAACTAACATGCAAAAGGTATGTTCTTTTTTAAAATGTTCTACACATGAACTGCAGAAAAGTCAAGAAAAATATGAGCTGCTGAGCATCCTTATCTCCCCAGGAATCTAGTGGCGGGAAGGGCATCTGACATCCCACAGGATGAACTTTCCCTTTGTTTCCATTTAATTCACTTTTAGCTTTTTGTCATTGGAGCAAGTTGTAGATCAGAAAGAGATGAGGTTTCCTTTCCTCTCTTTCCCATAGCTGTTGAGTTTGTGGAAATTTCTGTTCTTCACAGCTCCTACATAGGAATTGAAAGGGTTCTTAGCACAAAATCTCTCAATCAACCACACCTTTTGTGAGGTGAAGAATTTTGCCTAGAAAACATCTCGTTGCAGGACAAGGACTATCTCACCAATTAGGCGCACTGTTTCTTCCATACAAAATTGCGAGGAAGTACATGTCCTGGAAATGCATTTATGTGCTTTTGTTTCGTAGTCCAAAAAGAACCAGTTCTCTAAAATAAAGGAGCAGAAGACTTAGCTAACTTCTCTCTGAAAGAGGTTTCTGATTTTGCCACAAGTGCAAGCATGTTTTTCCACTGATCTCTAAAAGACCAGGGCCTACTACTGAGTGAATTCTGATTAAAATCAATATTCAACCCTTTGCATACTGGGGTTTGTGAAGGAGTTCAAGAAATAAAAATCTATTTTCATAGCAGAAAAAATGGAAGACACAAAAAGTACTGCAAAATAAGACTGTAGAGTTTCTGATTTGAAATTTCATAGGAAAAAAATCAGAGTAGTGTAACCTTAACTGCAAAATGTAGATGCTTACTTGAGATATGAAGGCAGTATTTTCTTCTAGCTAAATTTGGGGTCTCTTTCCAAAAAACCTTTATCGCCTGCACTAGACATGAACACAACAGTGTGAGCAAAAGTATTGCATTGCATTCTACAGCTGGAACAAGGAAACAAAAAACCGCTCTGTAATTGGATGCATACATTAATGCAGTGGAAAGAGACCCATTTGGCAATATCTCTGTGGCACTCAAACAGTATTACAGGCAGGAGCAGCTCTTTTCTTGCCTGCTCCATTCCATCTTATTGATACAAGCCTTGACAATCAAGCAGTATATGAAGTGGATGCATCAGTTTGAGTTGCAAGTATCATTTAAAATACTCAGTTAGTTGCATATTTTACATATTGCTGTAATGTAATTATGCAGCTGTATCACGCTTCTTGTCTAGAAATTCCTGGAAACCTGAAATTGCTTGTTCCTTGTTGTGACCACAGGCTGTTGAAATTCAAATGAGCTTTTTTCTCAGCTGCAATTGTATTAAGTCTGTAGGACAGCCTGTGATGCCTAGATTGGAGGTAGGAGACAACTCTTGTTAGTAAATGTGTATTTGAACGTATTGGTATTACTGAATGATAGCAAATCATCTGAAAGTCAAAGGAAGGCTCTTCAAGGGAGCGATGCCTTGCCAGGAGGATAGGAACAAGTCTGGGCCACATCTTTAGAAGTAATGAATTCTCATTTCTTTTCAATCTAGCAAATGCCCTCTTTAAAGGTTAATTCTTAAACAGTCACTTGGGAACAGGTGTCTCCTTCAGTCTGATCTCTGTGAGTCAAGCAGACTGCTAAGAAACTTCAGTTTGTCTCTTTTATTGCCTAATGCCCCTTTATTTCAGATTAAAACTGCTGATAAAGATGATTTCAGCTGCCTCATCTCCTGCAAATTTTGTCGTTGCTGAATAAAGGAATGAGCTGAAATAATTAAACAATAACAAACTGATATTCAGGCAAATTACAGCTGCATTTCCAAAATTCCTCACTGTTATTTGAGATAGTGAGGCAAATGGGAATGTACTTTTTTTCTTTATCATTCAGGTGGCACAAAGACTCTGAGGAGACAGTTGCCTTGGCTGAGCAAAGGCCCATAAAGGCTGTTGGGATGATGCAGTAAATTGTCATTTTCTCTTATTCAGGGTGATATGGCTGAAGGCTGAGTAGTAACTAACGTGTCTGTGACAATCAGAAAGGATGCTGTCCTTGTTCCATGGCCCTCATGGACCTAGATAATCACCTCCACCTCCCATCTGTGGCTCTGAAATTCTTGCAAAGATAAAACAGGTTGAAATTGTTTTGACACTGTTCATTCATCTATATGAGCCTGGAACAGGAAGACTTGACAGGAGAATACGTCAGAGACATATGATAAACTAATAGTATCCAGATGAATGCAAGTGCTGCCTGGAATATAGAAGATGGTGGGTAAATTGCTTGAAATGAGCCTTATTGATTCCACTTTGTGTTGATGGGGCATATCTGAAGGAGGAAGTTTCATTTAAACACTTGGGCACTGCAGTAATTAATTGAACTCTGGGACACTTTATGTAATGGACTGGCTCTGATTCTTTAGGAGCTGGTGACTATCTCTTTTAAATATGAAGCATGTTAATAGCAAAGCAGCTAATTTATTATAATGAAGTGAAAAAATACCGTAGCACCCTCATGGCCCAGATAATGTAGCAGCAGGTTACTGCTCTGATGAATGGGGATGTTGCTCAGCAGATGTAATGCTTTCTAGTCTTAGAAGAGGATAGATCAATTTCTTTCTCTTTATGAAGAAGAATGATTCCTTTGCAGCTCTGCTGAGTGATATGTGTATTTAGTTGTTTGAGATAATCACCCCCAAAACAATCCAACCATTAAAGGTATCATTAGCTGTTATTTTTCTTGCTATATAAATAAGATATTAATTTGTAAAACAGGAAATACAAGAGAAATTCAATTTCTGTTTCTGTACCTTGGTGGTATTTCTATAGACTTCTGTTCTCTCGTTGTATTTAAGGAAGACCAGAGAGGGGAAGGGCCATCTTCTGTGGGCAGGAAAGGCTATACATGAGAACATGCGGGGCTTCCAGGCTGAGATAGCTGTGTCTCATGGGCAGCCCACTGAAAGGCTGGGGCTCAGTAGATGGCAGTCTTCCCTCAGAGTCTGCTTTATATCCCTGACTAGGCTGAGCTGGGGTAGAGCTGAGAAAGGGACATAAGCTCAGTGACGTCCACATTATTAAACCCATTTTGCAAGTTCTTTACACACCTCTGGCATCTGGTGGTTATACACCCAGTGCTCCATCAGCGTTGTTTAGGGATGACAGTTACAGAACTCCTTGCTGGTATTCCAGCCCTACAGCTTCCCATTTGCCTTTACTTGTTAGAGGAGACTTGTGTCTGAACAAACAGAAGAGCAGAGGAATGGAGAACACACAGCTTAACCAGCTCTGCTAGCCACTGTCTCCCACTTTTTCTCTCTACCAATATCTGAGATTTCTTACAGTCAGGTTTCATATTAGAGAAAAAAAATGACATAGTGACAGGGTTGATGAATGCCCTGGACAACTTTTTCCTGGCCATCCCCAAGGAATAGCATTATAATAGTGTAACCGAATGAGTGACATTTAGGATGATACATTATACTTTGAATAAAGATGACTCCTAATATAAAAATCAATGTCTGGAATTTATTATGTCATTTAACTTAACACTTGATTTTCATTAATTTGGGAAACGTAGCATTCCCAGTGGATAACTGAAAAGGCAGCTTTGTCCTATACTGCAAGCGCATAAATAGCAAATCTCCTCATGCCAAGATTCAGATCTATTTGCAGAGAGTCCCTGCTGTTCTCACTGCCCCTACTTTTGGTATGGTAATAAGGTCTTCATGATTTAACAATACTTCAATAATTTTCTGTAATGGTCCCTCCTGATCTGACTTCCCTGCTCTGCCTGTGCCATATTTGAGAGCTCACCCAAAGCTTTTTTCAGCTGAAACAAAGGTGAAGTAGCAGAACCCTATGGCCTCTCCTTACATTTGTAGATGTGTTGTAGGTAGTCCTGCAATTTAACTGAAGGGAAGGGAAAACGCAGCTAGAAGTGAAGAAGACCATTCTGCAGTAAATTCTGATTATCTCTCAATGTGAAACTGAAAAAAACACCTGACTATGATCCTGCTTGTGAAAAACATCCTGGAAAACTGTTTAGGGAATAGAAAGGTTACATTTTTTGTAATATATACACCATGGATGTTTTGTTTCAATAAGGACCAAAAGCTTTGATTTGATGTTATTTGTCTTACTACATATGTTCAGGTAGGGGGGAGTGATGACATTTTTTCTAGAATATTTTCCAAATTATGGTAAATTTAGGTTAGATATTAGGAATAATTTTTGACTGGTAAGCGGGATGAAACTCATGAAAAAAAGCCTTGTGAGGCTAGATTAGACAAAGCTCTGCCAGAGATGCTCTATTTAAGTTGATTGTACCTAAAAAGCAGAGGAATGGACAGTCAGTTGCTGTCTTCAGGCAACTCCCAGCCTGTCAGTTCTAAGATACTCTGCAATAAAACACATTATCACTAGCAGTGAAAGAAAATGCTCTGAATTTCTCAAAATGAAATGTTTCAGCTATAACGAAAAGGAATGAGTAGACTATTTTTGTAAAATCTACAGATAGAAACATTGCTGCAGAAATGCTTTGATTTAAGTAGGACAGAATCTTCCGTCAGGAATTGCTTTAACCACTTTTCGTCTTCCTCTCTTTGGGGACTGCTTTGTTATACAACTGTAACTTTCACCAAAAGTTCTTCCAACAGCCTATTCCTTGAGTGTTTGCTAGAGAAGTGATTTCCCAGTCCATGTGTTTCCAAGTCCAGTGTTTTTGGATTGCAGCTCTGCAGGACCTCTTGGTAGACTGGTTTGTCTGACTCATAACAATGTGCATCACACTGAGAGGAGAGGTCCTCACAGCAGCGCATACAGTGCTAGAGAGATGGAGCTTATGCTGTCAGGCTTTAGGTCATCAAAAGAATCCGACCTGCAAAGACTATGTCTGTACTTGCAAAACATTTTTTGTGTCCTGAAAACTTCAGCCAAGAAACTGTCTGTGTGGATCTAATTGCTGGTCAAACTGACAAACAACAGCATGTGCTTGACTCTTAACATTAATCTAGTTTTATATGGTCTGTAACCAGAAGCCACGTCCTTTTATCAGAGGGGTTTACAGGCTATGCCTATAATAGTAAATAAAACAGGCAGAGGCAGGTCTCCAGTCAGTTGGTGCTGCATGATGCTGTGTCCAGACAGAAGGAACCCTGCTCCCCTTCTCCCATAAAACTGGATTGCCATTCCCAGGCTGCCAGCACTGAGAGACCCCTGCCCTTGCTATGCCTGAGCCCTTCCTAGGCAATATTTGAGACACCAAAGGCAAAGCCAGAGTTAGGGACTGTGGCAACAGCTTAACTGAATGGAGAGTTGCAGACACCACTTGGCCTGTGTCTTGACCTTGCTTAGTTTATTACTATAGACATAAACATACGGGAAGCTGAACCCACTCTCCATATTTTGTCTTCACAGCATTTTGCCAAGGTAAGGAAGGGCTATATTGACTTTTCATGTCTCCCTGCCTTCACAGGTAACACACTGAGGGGTGGTGTGGTCTGCCCAGGCTTATGTAAAAATCGTGTAGAAAAACTGGACTGCATATGCCAGACCCTAGGTCATACCAGATGACTTCTGTTTAAAAATGTGCTCTGACAGTGAAAATGCAAGGATCTCATTTGTCAATTTGTGGTAATGGGTAGGGACTTCAAAATATGTATACTTTAAAAAACCCTCAAAATAGATGAGAAACAATGAATTTTTAAACACTCTTCTCCCTAGAATTTGATAAGATACAGGGTATTTTTGCCTCCTGCTTGTTTAGAGTGGAAAATTTATTTCCATTAGACTGGAAGCCCCTCACCTCCAAAATGTTCCATAATTAATAGTGAAAAGTACAGAATCAACAGAAAAATCTGTTTTATTAATTGCTCACAAACATAAATCATTCAGATAATACCAATCTACTTCGTACTTGGGCACTTACCAGGCAGAGCTCCAGCTGAGATTTATTTTCTTTTCTTTAATTTTAATTGAATGTGCTGCTACAGATACTGTGCACAAATACTGAGCACAGTAACTGAGTTAATTACAAGCATGACTTTACACATCCCCTTAATTCAACCACAATTCCTGTGTAATCTCTCCCTCTTTCTCACTTTGGGCTTTGACAGATGGGCTCTGTCAGACTAAGCAGCCGTGATCCAAGGTGTTACCGCTCTCAGCTCTCCTCTGCCCCGTGCTGCCGGGAGCTGCTACTCTGGAGCAGGGTGCCAGGAGCCGCCGTCATCCTCCCTGTCACTGCAGCAATCGGGTGGCTCTGCGGCTTGGAGCACTGACGAGCCGAGAGCGATCCGTGCTGAGCAGCAGGTAGGTTTGCCTCTGATGCCTTTGCTATGGGAAGGGGGTGGACACATGGGGTGATAATGCCTTCAGCCACATTTATCGGTCTGTGGGAGCCCCTGGCTTTCTCTAACAGCATCCCAGCACTGCCTACACACTTATGAATTTCCTGTTTCAGTAATACCAACACAAATTTCCCTGTGGCAAACTCCTAGACACTCCCCTGTTGTCTACCATGTGCACACCCAAATGTTCAGAAACCTGAGTTTGCTCGCCAAGTAATGTTATGGTAAAGCATTTGAAAATTGAATTCTGCAGTTTTGCCTTATGATATTCAAACTGTGCAAGCATAAAAGATAGAAGTTAAAATTTTTTTGTACATCGTTGGTTTTCTTTTTTTTGTTATGTAAAGCTGAATTTTCACATAACTGCATGAATTCTCCAGGACGCAGTGAACCCCTCTTCCAGGATTTTTTAGAGTTTGGGGTGGCACAAAGCACTGCCAGAGCAGTGCATGTTCAAGCTGTGGTCCCACATCAGTACCATTACTAGGCTCTACTTTAGGACCTGCACGGTGAACAACGAGATAAATTATCCCCTGCCCTCCCCCTCAGTAGGAAAAGGGCCTGTGATTGCCCCCTGAAACAGAGGTGACAGAACCTCTCTCCTTTCATGATGGAAAGAGACACCAAGGAGGAGCAGCATGGCGCTGAGAGAGAAGTACATTGCTGTCAGGGAACTATATGGTCCTGGGGGGTGAGGGAGTTAGTCATCCTGTTCCATGTTAGCCCAGTCCTGTGGAAGCAGAGTGACGGCCGCTGTCATCCCAAGGGATTGGCCTGCCCAGAAATTCTGTTCTTTGACACAGTCAGCATCTACTCTTCACATATCAGACCTTACATGACCCGCTGCCTCTTCAGAGTTGCAACTCAGTGTGTTGGTTCTGATCATTAGAGCCTCTCCCTGTCTTTGTGCATTCAGCTGGGAATTGTTTTCAGTGAAAGTCTTCTGCTCTGGAGATGATCCCAATCTCAGTCACAGATAACATCAGTGAAATGGAAGGTCTAGCCACAGAATCATGATCAAGAAATAATGATTTATAGAACTGTTTGACAGAGCAGTATAGGTCAAGATGTGCAAGAATATTTTAATGCCACTTCAACAGAGAGATTTGCTGAATGTTAATGGCAAATCATATTTTGTTTTCAGTGAGGATTTACCTTTTTATTTTACATTGTATTTACTCCTGCAATAAGTGTTAACAAAGTAGCAGATATACTTTTTTTTTCATTCTATAACATGTACCAAAGAGCTATTTATTTACAGTACAGTGATCATAAATTTGGTTTCCTTAGTGATTTCCCCTGTGTGCATGAACTCTGGTTTATGTTCAAATTCTTTTCCCTGTTAGATCAAATTATTTGTCTTCAGGGAAGATGGGTGGACTGAAGTGACAGTAATATTTGTGATGGAAATCTGATAAATGAGTGCTTTTGTGATTATTTACAAGGCAGATATTGTAGAACTGTGTGTTCATTTTGTTATACTAAAAATATAGGCTAAAAAAAATCTTGGTTTTATCCATAGAGATGGAATGGAACATGTATTAATTCCAATACTTACAATTACATATCAGGAAGATGAACGGAAGAAGAAATTCTCAAAAACCCCACAAAACATAAGTTTATTCCTAAGATTTCCTTTCTTCATGTGGATTTTCTGCTCCATAGCCTTGTTTCTCTGGAGACATGCCTTAGATCACCTCATTGCAGTATCTTGTGTTGAACTGAGTAGTGTTCATGTGAGCAAACTTGGAGAACCAGCCCCTTGGGGTTTCAAAGTCCAATGTCAGGTTGTTTGAGAAGAGAAATCATCTCCTCTTACACACTTTATTCCTCCACATCCTCCATTTATATCCTGAAGAAGGATTTCAGACAGTACAGTAAATGGTTGGGATTTTCAGACTATGAAATGTAGAAATGGGAAGAAAGTTTTACTTTTCTGACTCCCTATACATATGAAAATCTCTCCTTTATTTCTAAGAACAAAGAAGCTTGACTCACAAAGATGTAGGTTTATATGAGTTTGCAACCATCAATGAGGCTGTACAACTAGGATCTGCATGAATTTGTTAAAGATATTAGCAAATCCACAGTCCCAGTAATGTGCAGTGCTTCTTGGTCTGCAGCTTGTTGGGAGCTGTGCTATGCCTTGACTCCCTTTCAGATGTGATTGTTGACTATTGTGTTTTCTCTTTATCTGTAACTCTCTTAATTTTTTTTTTTTTAATATTGGAGCACAAATGTGAAATAAATTACAGTATTGTCTTGGCTGTATGTGCTTCCTGGGATGCAGTTCTTAGTCCATGGATGTGTTATGTTTGCTGTTACAATGGTGTTTGGGGACTGTGATTAAGATTTGCTCAGCTGTCCTAGATGCTTTCACACTCGCAGAATACAAAATAGCTACAAAAATGATCTTGACGTGCAGGTTTGAAGCTAAAGCTTTATTCCTAACTGAGCAATGAAGAAAGGGGGCAAAGCCTCCAGAGGTAAAGTGGATATCTTAAGTAGTCCATGGCAACAGCAGTGACAGTGCAGGACGTGGATAAGGGGGCTTGAGTTGAGGTTAGAAAGAGAAGATATTCTTGTTCCTTTCCACACTTCTAGCAAAATGATGGCATTCAGTTACCGAGAGTGTGACTGCCTTAGTAAATTCAATAACTAAAAGCGCAAAGCAGCATTTTCTACCTTTTCACCTTCATTTTGTTGCTGTTCTCTGTACTCGTCCTTTGGTTGCTTGTACACCAACTGACTGCAAAAAACCAAACAAACAAGCCCTAGCAAATCTAGTAGTCTTCCTTGCTTGCTAGGCATACAACAGAGGAACAGAGGAAAATGACAGCTCAGGAGAGGAGCAGAAAAAGTTTTTATGTGAAATAGCTCATTTTGGATTGACACAGGAATTGATTGTTTTAATGACTGGGAAAGCAAAGGGTGGTTAAAGGCAAATTATATATTTTTTGATACATATAGTTTCTTCAAGTTGTACCTTGCAGAAGTGTTAGGATCTGAGGCTACTGGAAAAGTCAGGGTGGACAGTGAAGTTCATCTCAAATTTACAAAGCTGTATTGATTGTTTTGCTCTAGTACACTGTGACAACATAGCGGCAATCGTTTTGGCAGCCAACATAGCCCCTAGACTTTTCTAAAGTGGTCTAAGTGGTTGACAGCTTATTAATGTTCCCATAATGTTACCATTATGCTGCTTGTTTCTGTACTAATTTCCTAAGTAGGACATAGCAACTTCTGTTGTGGCAGCTCTTGTGGCAATGGCTGAGTGAAATGTGTCACACCATGTGAGTTAATTTGGTCTAACAGCAGTTCATTCCCCAGACAAATAAGAAAAGGCACTGGTGTATGTGAAAAAGAGTCTTGAGCTATGTTCCTTTAATGTTCTTATAACAGTGTGGTAGTGTTTTTAAAAAAAGGGGAAGGAAATTAAAATTCATAAACTTAAAACTTGCATGGTGAACCCAGCATAAGAATTATAGATGTTGGCTAATGCACTCATTTAAAAATTATTGAGGAAACTTGTAAGGTACTAGCTACTATCAAAGTATTTGCTCAAGGTATCTCAAGATGGATGGATGTGATAGCTTTTGTCTTACCTACTTCCTAAAGTCTAGAAAGATCTTTGTTCTCTGATTTAAAATTTGTCTGAATAGTTCACCATAATATCAAATAATTGTTGCTGAAGGGTAGTTAATGAACCAGTTTATAGCTATTGTAGCAAAATGATGTCCTTTAAGGAAGCAGTCTTTAAGAGAATAATTAACCAATTTTGATGGAGCTCTAGCTGGTGGAAGTGCAGCTCCTAAACATGTTATTTTATTTAAGCATATTTTCGGAGCAATTTAAGTCAGACATTTGTTTTTCTCTAGTGTACAGTGGAAGTTCTCCACCACTGAACAAACAGATTTTCACAGTTCTAGCTGTTGTATTCCTGAGCAGTATTTCTCTTGAAAGGGTCTCGTACCAGCTGTGGACTTACAATTTATGATGTGATGCTGAAGGTCTAATGCCTTGGTTAACAGGTTGTTAATTATGTTAATGGTGCTTAGGAAAAGATTATGATGAAATTTAGTTAATAACCCTTTACAGTGCAAATACACTGTCTTAATATAGAGATATGATAATATCACCATGGTGTCTCTTAGTGAATGAGAAGAGAGGGAAAGGATACAGTTCTTACTGCTGAAACTTCACAAAAATATATAGCAAAATTTCAAAATAAGTAATTTCATTGGGGAATGATCCAGATCTTGCTACAGCCCATCCCGCCTCTGGTACTGTTATGTTTCACTCACATTGTCACTGACAGTCTTTAAGATCATGATGGCATCCAAGGTGTAAAAACTGGTGAAGTATAGAAATAATGAGAATGAAAATCCCTGAGGTAAAGCCATGTCATGACATGTTTCACTAGAAGGAATAATATAAGCAGATATTTCCATGATGAATAATGTGCTATTAAAGTAGTGTGTTTGTAAAACTAGATTGAATGGAGCAAATTACAGAGGATTTAATAAGATATATGGTATTATTATGGAAAAGAAAATTGGTAGCTATTTTTGTTTCTCAAGATGAAGGAACTGAGCTGGGCAAAATGTTTGCTCAGTAGAATATTTTTTTTTTTACCTTCCTTTTAATCTGGCACAAAACTTCCCATGGAAATCAAGGTAATTTGTACTAACGCACTGTAATTGCATCTATAGTGGGAGTTCATCAAAGAAAGTCAGTGTTGTTTTATTTCCTGTTTAAGTTTTCCTTACAACTTCATTGCTCTTTAACACTCTTTCACACAAAAAATATCTAATATCTCTCTCCCTCACCTTTAAACCCGTAACTTACATAGCTGAAACTGAGAGGAAGACTACAATATGTAGCTGAAGGCAGACACAGGAATATATATCAGGGCAAAGTTCTATTATTTTTCATCTAGACTTTTGAAGGAAGTATATTGTTAACACAGAGTTACACTGGTGAATCCAGACATGTCCTTTCTGCTAAATTAGATCCTTTATTTCATAGTAGAATTATATATTACGCTAAATTGTGTCCTGCTCTTGTCTCTATGCCTATTTGCAAGCTCTTGCTCAATGTGCACTTTGGAAATTCGGTACGTATTAGCAATTCTAGAGTCACTTCAATGCAGTGAAAAACTGAGGTGAAGATGCCCATGAGAAAACATAAAACTGACAATATTTGGTGGGGTCTTATATATGCAATGAACACCTTTGTGTAGGATGCTAAGGCAGGTGATTTCTAATTCAGATTTATCAACCTTTTACGTTATTCAAACTTGTCACATACACTCTGTCAATTAGAAAAATGTAGTGTTATGAAAAATGTACCTGAATAAGAATTTTCTGTAAACTAAGAGTTTCAGGATTTTCAAGAAAAAAATGGCAAACTAGTTTCTCTGTCTTGCCACCTTCAAACCCTCCACCACACCTTTAGCTTGCAAACAGCAAATCAGTATTTATTAAGAGTCAGTAAGTTAGTGGGTATTATACTTAGCGTGCTATAAACTACAGATTCACAGCTCTGCATATAGAATTACAGAATGGTTTGGGTTGGAAAGAACCTTAAAGTTCATCTAGTTCCAACAAGTTGTTTTGGGCACGAACACCTTCCCAGGGACCAGGTTGCTCAAAGCCCCATTCAACCTGCCCTTGAACACTTCCAGGGATGGGACATACACAGCTTCTCTGGACAACCGGTTGCAATACCTCAACACCCTCAGAGTAAAGATTTTCCTCCTGATAGTTAATCTAAATCTACCCTCTTTCAGTTTAAAACTATTCTCTCTTGTCCTGCCACTACATGTCCCATCCCTCTTGGTCTGTCTTCATAGGACAGGTACTCCAGCCCTCTGATCAGCTTTGCAGCAATCCCCTGTGCTTACAGCAGGATCAGCTACAGGAGGTTTCTCAGAGCCGTGTCCAGACATCTTTAATATCTACAAGTGGGGAGACTCCAAAACATCTCTGGGCAACCTGATGTTTGACCAACCTCATAAAAAAAGGTCTGTTATGTCTAGATAGAATTTTCTATATTTTTGTGGCCTTTTCCTCTGGTCCTGTTAGCTGACACAACTAAGAATAGTTTGACTATGTCTTCTTTACATCCACCTATTAAGTATTTATATACATTGATAAGATTCCTCTCATACTTCTCTTCTTCGGGCTCAACAGTCCCCATTCTTTCAGCCTTGTCTTATGTGAGAGATGGCCCAATCCCTTAATCACCCTTGTGTCCCTTTCTGAATGCACTTCAGTGCATCCTTGTCTGTCTTGTACTGGAGAGCCCAGCAGTGGACACAGTACCTGGCTGTGTCTCAC
Source organism: Myiozetetes cayanensis (assembly GCF_022539395.1). Classification (NCBI taxonomy): domain Eukaryota; kingdom Metazoa; phylum Chordata; class Aves; order Passeriformes; family Tyrannidae; genus Myiozetetes; species Myiozetetes cayanensis. The sequence continues at coordinate 15,821,223 of NW_026087521.1, forward strand.
CAGACCTAAGCACAGGGAAAGGATCACCTCCCCTGACCTGCTGACAACATCCTCAGTGCAGCTCAGGAGGCTACTGGCCTGTTTCACGGCAAGGGCACATTGCTGGTCCATGTTCAACCTGGTGTCCACGAGGACCAGTCAGTCCTTTAGTCCTTTTGTGCCAAGCTGCTTTTCCATCTAGTTAGACCCAAACTGGTACATTAGGTTATTCTCATACTATAAAATAAAACAAATTTGAAAATAAAGCTAAAAGCAAATATTTCAGCCTTTCTCTTCAAAACAACATTTCTGCTTGCCTTTTTTCTTTTCCTCTCCATAAAAGGGTCAGAACAGTAGTTGAGCTTCAGCAATATGTTAAAGCACCACTGAGAACACCAAAGTAGCATCATGTGTAACCTTAACATATGCCATGAGGAAACTTGGAATGAAAATTTGTAGAAATCTAGAAGGATTGTGACAAACAGCTGAACTTTCTAATGAGAAAAAGGGATGGATTATATGGATCTTATTTTTATGTGGGCTTTTTGTTATGGGTTTTGTTTTTTTAAGCATTACTCAAATAGCACAGCATATGTTGCTCAGTTTTCGGTGTTATACATTGTCTTTCAAGTTCAACAGAAGAAATACAAAGGAACCAGTGCTGTATTCCTAGGACCAGTTCTGTCATTTTTGGAAGCATAGGTGGAGCTGCTTCTAGTAATCTTTTGAGGGCCAAAACTACCATTGACAACATTGTGGAAATTCATTGCCTTCAGCCATTATAATTGAGACTGTGGATAAGAAGTGAGGGAGAAATAATTTTCTTGTTTGGATTTGCCATTAACTTTATTATGAGAAAACTTGGATAACTAAAGCACTACAGTAATGCACCAGACATTTCACATTTTGTTGACACACTGGCAAAACCCAAAAGGCTGTCTAGCATCTCAAACAAGACAACATTAAATATGAAAAACAGTCTAATGAGAATCCATCATATCCCTGTTCAAGCATTCCATTACAATGCAAAAGATTGTAAGAGCTGAATTAATTAGTGTACCCTGCTAATGGCATGTGTCAATGAGGATATCTAGTAGGAAATCAAAGTTATGAACTGATAAAGCAGTAGTTGCACTGATCGCTCATGCTAGAGGGACATTTGGTCTGTGAAAATCTACCATTTAAAAACCAAACTAAATCTTCAACTGAAATGTTATTTCAGTTTTTCTGTATGATGTGAAAGCTGAAGGGCTTGCTATAAAGGCAGAGGCAGTACCTGCCAAATTAGGCATGCTGGAACAATATGTTGGAGAATGTAAAGAATAGTTATATTGAACAAAAACATCTTGGACTTAGCAAAACAAAAGGAAGCAAAACAAGAATTAACATAGGTAGAGGATAGACTGGGAGCTCTTTTATTTTGTTAGGTTTTATTCCTAAAAAGATTTGATGGCAAGGAAAATATCTATAATTGTTTTGTTGTTGTTTTTTTTTTTTTTTGTCCTGAGTGTCTTACTGTGATTTGAATATGTGTAAGGTAGAGTGAAGATATGTATTCCAAATGTAGACAGATTGTTTTATGATGCCTGTTGTCTTTTGGCCTCAAAAGCATTAGGAGTATTTCCATTGTGCATTTTCAGAACTTGATGAGTTTTTAAAACACTCTTACTACAGTGAGAGCATCATATGAAGAATTATCAAGCTACAACAAAAAAGATTTTGTTAGCCTCTTCAACAACATACTTGAGAGTTTAATTTATGTGCAATATAATTGATCTGAATCATAACAAAACAGAATAAATACCATGGAGATTTCAAAGAAAATGTTAGTATTATTACTTGACTCAAATACCAAGCAATGGTAATATAAAAATATTTATTTTCACAACATGTTGCAAACATGACATCTTGATAATACTCTGGATGATTATAGCTGACATTTTCTTTGAAAAATAATAAACAATATGGTCTCCTGGAGCAATTACACAAATGATTATTGGGAATGTGCCCTGAGATATTCATAGAGAGTAGCTCTCAGAGTGGGGTCAGGGTTCCTCCAAGGATGGTACAGGGTTTGAAAAATAGCTCCCATTTCCCACCTAACAAGTGAAAACCTGAGCCCGAGAAGTTAGGAAAGAATGAATTTCAGAAAGGACATGGTGATTATTGAAAAAAGTTGAGAATTACTGTTCTTCAAGGAAAACACAGGAATCCACAATGCCATTTGGTGTCCAAATAAAGCTGATTCAGGATGTTACACAGAATGCACAGAAATGCATTAAGCACTTTAGGATTCCACAGGATAAAGAGCTATACTGCAAATCTCATCAGTTAAATATTTATTTCTCAGGGCAGCTAAGGACAATATTTTTATGTACAGAAGTGATAATGCTGTAAATGCAGACAAATGACTGTAAAATCCCTGTAGGATGGTAAAGCTTCAAGTACAACACTGTTTCACAAGAAATCTTGGAAATCTTGAATGCCTCATGACTTGAGCAATGAGGGGAAGTCAATACAGATAATTTTTAACATGCTGTACAATGCTTTGCACATTTTACCAAATGTGGATGAATGAATGTCTATAAACAGCAGCTATAATACATTGCACAAATTTCAGGGCTGTGAGTTGATTGTTTGTGGCTGAGGAAAAGCCATGAGTAGCTAAGCCACTATGTATCTTTTCTGAAGTTCAGAATGCTTACTGTTATGGGAGTTAAGGATTTAACAGCCTATTCCTAAAGGTTTTGTGGAAATTAGTAATTTTTATTAATTCACATAATACTTTTTTATCTAAATAAAGGAATACAGGTTTATCTAGAAATAAATAGTCTTTTTATAAATAGTTTCACTTATGAACAAAACTTGATTAGAGAAACCACCTTTTTATGGTTGTGAGGTTGCAGTTTAACATTCAATAGCTTAAGATATCATGCTGCAGTAGACTAACAATAATATCTTAGGGTGTCCGTAAAAAGATTGGGCAGAAGTACAGGACTACATGGGCAATCCCTGTGCTGAAGTGCAAGTTATGCACTCCTTCTCTACTGTCAAAGAGAAACTCTAGGGTGTAAAAGAAGAAAACTCAGCTGATGCCAGAGAAGGTTACTTACCCTTATGATATTATGTACCTAACAATTTTACCACTTGGAATATGATAGTGCTATTTTCTTTGCTAGAGGATCACATGGGTTAATATTTTGTCCTTTATACTAAAACACATATTTTTTTTTTTTTTTTTTTTTTTTGTTGTTGTTGTTGTTTTTTTTGTTCATGAATGTTTTCTGTCCCTAAAACGTGGCGAGGTCCAATTTTCTGTATGGTTTACAGTCCAGGAAGAAATTGACTGCATAGGAAGAAATTTCCTGCTAGATACAATGAACATAACTCAGTACAGCTCCAAGGACATGTGGTCAGCAACACTGCAGGGTAGTGCAGTGTAATACTCAGCCTTACATATGTAGCTTGGAGAAATATGCTTACGGAGAAAGTTGGAAACTTGCTCATGGGGAAGAACATGCCTTTTACCAGCAGTGAAAAGTGTCACAAGTGTCTCTTCCTCACACCTGCTACAGATCACAAGGCTGAAAAGAGGATGCTCTGTCCCAAGTTCATGCTGGGACAACAAGCAATGGACACAATGTGAAAGACAGAAAACACTTTTTTGCTGTGAGGGTGACCAAGCATACTGTGGAATCTTACCCTTGGAGAAATTAAAAAGCTGTCTGGACTTGGCCCTGGGCAACCTGCATTAGATGGTCCTGCGTGAGCAGGGAGTTGGACCAATAGAGGTCCTTTCCAACCTCAACCACGGTGTGACTTTGTGAAGACATCCTAGAGGTCATGTATGTTGATAAATGGGCTTTGTTGTCTCAATATACAAATCCTTCTGCTCTCAGTACAAAGAACAATACTACAGTCAAAGGCTGTGATGTGGTCAAATTTCTCGGCAATACATATTTCTATTTTGACTCCAAGTGAAACAATGGCCTTAAGGACATGACATTTGGAAAAGAATCCTAATCTTTTTCATCAGTTCACAGCATCATAAACCCTAGGTTTTCAGGTTCTCTGAGTCAAAGGAATAAATCTTTTCACCAAACAGTTTTACTGGTATTATTCCTATATATACCTATTCCTATGCATACCTATATATATTCTTTTATATACATATATAGGAAGTACATACACAAGGCAAACTTGACAGTACTCTTATATAAAAAAGCACGGGTCAGACATATGATACCCTCAACTTGCTGTGCAGGTAATGAAAATTTTTCAGTGTAGGTGTAATAACCACAGAAAAGCAAAAAGCAGAAATTCAATAGTTTGCTGATGAGTATTTAGTTTACTGAACATATTAATAGCATTGGCAGATTTGGGCAGACTTACTAATTGCATGGTCCAGATTTCAATTTCTCTTCTGAGTAGGTGCAAAATGTGTATACCTTGAAGTAACTAATTTGTACAGACAACTGTGATAATTATTACCTGAAAGACACACTGCAGAAATAGCTGATCAGTTACATAAGCCATTGAACTTTCTGAACATATATTTCACATTTTTTTTTTTGCAGACAGAAATATGCAAATGCTTTTCTAAAAATCTAGGCTTAATATTGAAACTTCCTAATTTGTGAAACTCAGCTATGTAGAAAAAGGTGGAAGAGTAAAGACAAAAAGAATTTAAATTAGTCCAGATAGATTTGCATAATGTGGGAATATCACTACATTTTAATATCTATTATAATGTTTCTGATACTTAATAAAATCAGGTTAGTGCCAGACTTTAGTAAAGGTCATCATAGTGCATTTTCATTTTATAGCTACAACATTTTCCCATTTATTAAGATTATTTTCAACTAAGTGAATTAAATGAATGAATGACATGCTACAGGGGTAAATATTAAGGAAGGAGAATTATTATTTATGTTAAAGGATGGTATTGGCAAAAGATCAAATGATTATAAATTGACCATGAATAAATTTAGAGGGGAAACTGGCAAAAGGTTCCTTATCCATCCAAGAAGCATGTTTATGAAACTATCTGACAAAAGAGGAAGGGAACTGAGTAATTTAAACTGTTTTATAAGTAATGTGATATGCTTTGAAAAGGGATCACATAATTAAATAGGACATTTCTCGGAGTGAGATTTACCACAGGATCCTGGAAAGTTATTTTGTCCCAGGGCATGAGTTTGCAGCGACAGTTTTCAGACACATGGTGTGCCAGTATTCCCAAAGAGGTCCCTTAGAAACGCTCTTGCCAGAAAATCATATAATCGTGTCCATGTTGCTGAGTTTCTCTTCAGCACTGGTTAGAAAAAAGCTATCAGTTTCCTATTGTGATCTGTATTTGGCCTCTAGGGTCAGCATTCACTGTCCTCTGAAGCCTTGGAGCTGAGCAAGTGAACATAGATGGGGTGAAATTGTACCTTTAATGGCATTACATCCTTAAATGTCTGGTTGCTGTGCCCCGATCACACAGTCTGTGTAAAACCCGTTGCCAGGTATGAGCTCAGGAGAAATTCTTTCCTGAATTTAAATTAGCATCAGTCTTGCAGTCTGTGTCTATCTTAGCACTCTCTCTGAGTTTTACTTAGCAGCTAAAGCACAGGGACCTGTGGTATTAGCAAGATTCTTCCTGCTTTTACTTAGGGCATGGTTCAGGCCTGGCTTTCTGATGGAGTATTGGGAAGACTTTTTATCCTTTATTACTTGGTATAGATGTTTTCAGACTCCTCTCAAACGAGAGAGCTGTGGAATGGCTGCCTGAAATTTGAGAAAATGAACTCTGTGAGATGGCTAATTTCTCCCATTCTTTGTTCTCAAATATGGCAATCACCTTACTTATTTTAAATAGAATGTTTAAATTTCATTTCTTAACAAAATATAAGTTACTCTTAAGAGAGGAAGATAACAAGTAATTTGAATTCCTTAATTTTATAATTCTGTAACCATTTTCTTACAGACTTTTTACTTCATATTCACCTTCATCTTTCTTCACATTGGTACTCCCCACTTTACTATACAATTATATAGGTGAAAGGAGACACCTGAGATGGAAGCTTTGCCTTTGATTCTGATGCAAGAGTGGAGAAAAGAGGTATTTCAGTATTTCTCTGTGATAAGCCTTTGCTCCTAAGAACAAGGATGCCGTGAAGTCTAATGACAAAACTAAAAGGACAAAATAACATAGTACTAGCTTTTGACACCTACCTTTAGCAGTGTTTTGAGTTTCAAATTTAAAACACCAACAAAACCCCTCCTCATAAAGTCAGTTCTCACCTTTTTGTGAAAGACTGCAGGCAGTGTGTTGAATGCCACCCACTGTCGGTTCACCTGAGGTCTGCAGCTAACCAGCAACACTGACAATGGTTATACTATAATTTCCAGTTCTCACATCTATGTGTTATGTATTGCAAGTGTGTGGTGATACCATGATGAAATTACAACTCATAGTATTCCTGGTGTTTTTCGTAGTTTTCATCCATTAAATACCATGAAATTATGAGTGCAATAGGAAATAATTCTGACCTCTTTTTCTTCAGATTTGCCAAAGAACTCCAACGTGACAGGTAAAGACAATCCACTTATGTATAGTCTTGACCAACAGACTTCGCTACGATGAACTCTGCTTTTCCCCCCACTAGGTTTCCTCAAATCTGATCTTCACTATTCTGGCTTAAGATTTTATTCTTCAGGCTGAGGAAAATACCTTCTCCTATTCCCCACTGCAGAAATGAACTTTACAGTACAAAGGCTGTCTAAACCCACATTCCAGCTGTCCATAGAAATTTTAGCATATTACAGCAAATAAACCAGTCTGCTGCTGAAAAATAAATCGGAATTAGAATTGTTCAGAAATGTTTTGCCCAGCTCTGCTTGCCTGTGATATATGTGATGAATTTCAGTTAAAGAGGTTTTGATCACCATTTCCATCAAAAGCTTCACTTTCCAACAACAACATTTGAGTAGTTTGCCAAATCTATATAATTTCTTGATTAGGGTAAAATCTAGTTTGAACATAGGATCAAGATATATCATTCTTTTAATGTGTTTTCAAGGACATGAATTATATCGTAAGGGATATAAAGGAGAGAAGGAAAAAAAGGCCTAAGGGCTCCAGTACAGTAAAAGGAGTTTCAGATGGCAGAAATGAGAATTAAAGCATGACAAAGAAAATAAACTGGGAAACATATATTAAGTAGGATAGAAAGAGAGTAAAGCTTAAAGAGACCTTAGGGAAGACAGAGGACAGCAAATTAGACATGAATGTAATCCAATATCAAAGTAAAACAAGGCAATGAGATTTGAACTATTTATACAAAAAAAGTGCTTCATAAAAGTACTCCAAGTAAATGAAGTAAATATATTTGCATCTAAGTTTCCCTGTAGTGGGTTTATAGTGCCAGTTTTTAACTGAATTGCAAATATGATATGAAAAAAGGGTGAAAGGCTGGATCTGGTAAACTATAGACCTTGTCAGTAGTATCCATCTTGCCTGATTTTATCTGTTTAGAGGTTAATTAACATCAAAATAAGCTGTCCGTCTTAAGAGCAGACACATCACCTTTTGGATCTGTCTGCTTCTACAAACAGAGTGACTCAAGGGTGACTGATTCAGACAGCTGAACTTTTGCATAGCTAAACTTTAAAGAGGTGAATCACGCTTTTTTGTTACTAGAAGACCTAAGAGAACTGAGAAGGTAAGAATGACATGAAAGGTCTAGAGGGCGTAGAGAGAATTACAAGTTTTGGAGAATTACTAAGAGAAGACTGAAGACCTCATAGCAGTTAATAAGTATAGAAAAAAAATGAAAGCTTTGGGGAATGTGAAAAAATGTTCGAGGTAAAGGTACGTAACCAGGAAAAGGGGATTGAGGGGAATTCAGTAGTTTGCAGCTTCCTTAGACTCCCTACCTGAGAATACAGCATCTGCATGCCATGGTCAAATTTAGATCAGTAGGAACTTTTTGCACACAACATCACGTTTCTCAAAAAAACACTGCTTTTCTGGGCAACCATTTTCTATGCCAAAATTGTTGATTTCCTGCTATTTTGCTTTCTCTTTGTTGCAGGTGCAAAGAAGATATACTACCCCTCAGGGTTTCATGGTAACTAACATTTTATAAAAAAATTTGGGTGTTTTTTGTCTAAATTGTTACTTTATTTGTGACAAAATTGGAAATGTGTCCTTTTCACAGTATGTTTTGACAAGATGAGGTGCTTTGTTTTGTTTTACTTTGGTTTGGTTTTTTTTTGTTGAAGTGGACATTTCCTGGTATAAATGGTTTTATTACTATTGATTTCACTTAGCCAGCATCTTTTTTAAGTAATTCATTGCTTTTGCTTACTGAAAGATCAGTTTTTTCGACTTTAAACATGTTGAGTTACACTTACTTATGATGATGGAACTCAGATTAAGGCTGACATAATTAAGCTCTGAGTATGCCACCCCCTTGCCCTTCCATAGTTCTGTGAAGTTGAGCCATCTTGTCTTGTAATAGGCAGCCTTTTATACTGAATGAACAAAGCTGAGGGTGACATAAAATATATCCTGGAGTCAGACTTGCAAAGCTCTTTAAATTACTCATCCAGACTCAAAATCTAATTATCTTTCAGCTTTCTTCCTTTTACCACGAGGATGGTCAATAAACTGGGGGGAAAGCCAACTCACAAATGACATTTTAGATGCTAATGGGAGGAGAAAGAATGGAAAGAGAATTTTCCCAAACTGAATATAACCCTTGCCTCTAAAAATCACAGGTAAGTTTAGGCACCCTCAAGTTTAAATGCAGCATGGTACAGTTCATGTTATACTGTTTACTATGCACTGAATGCACAGAGGGAAGATTATGAGAGAAAAATAAATGGACTCAGTACAAAATAAATGGGTAACATAAGGCTTTTGAGACTAAGACAACATTTCACTGCCTCTTGCTGTTTATTTTATTTTAGGTTGAAATACTTTATCCTTTATATTTCCAAGTTTCTACATTAATCTATGGATTTGCTGGTGTTATTTTTTCTGGATGATTTAATTAATTTATTTCTATGTATTATAAAGACACATAGCTTTATTTTCTAATGGCTTTACTGTGTGTTCTTTAAATTGAAACAGTTGATCAGGTTTTTTTTTTTTTTGCTGCAGTGTCTGGAGTTCTTTAAAGAACAATTAGATTTCAGTGTATTTTTCTTAAAAAAGGAATTTAGTCAAAGTAGAATAGGTTTGAATAATGCTGTGTATATATTCATTAAACATGAATATCAGGATGCTCAGGATTGCATAATGTAGATTTTGTTCTTTAATTAAGAAGTTCATGATGTCTTGCAAAGTGATGTATGATCTTCTAGTAAGATCCCAACTAAAGCTACATTTGATTGGAAGGTACTTGCCTTCAACAGTTTTCTAAGTCTTAGTAGTAGATAAAATTTTGGGGTTTTTTCATTTCTATTGTGAAATGCAAACAAGAATGTAGGAGTCTTGTAAAAATAAATTTTTGCATTGCTAGTATAAATGTACCTATCCAGGAGCATTTTTATTTTTAAAATTAAAATATCAGTAAACATAACTTCTTCTCATATCTATTCTGAACTGATAGGACTGAAGACACAGATCTGTTGATTGGGGAAATATAGTTTGGTAACCCTGGTAGAAGGAACATTTTACTCAATAAACCAATCCAAGAAAGAAATGAACAATGGACTTGTTTCTTTCTTTTTCTGCACTGCTACAGGAATGGAGAGCTATAAGAAAGTTATTACTGCTTGCAGACTCTATGTTTGATGACCCTTGAGAAATAAATCAGCAGTAGTTCCTTACGCAAAACTCCAAATAGCAGGAGCATTGCCACAGCTGACTCATACTTGCACTTCTGATGCCATTGTTTAGCTCTGTGCCAGCAGCTAAACAATCACCAGAGGATACCCTCTACACTTACTACAGGGCAGATGAAAGAAACTGTCAGCTGAAAAGAAAATCATGCTAAGGTCTAAAGAAATAAAGATTAAAGAAATAAAAACGCATAAGCATTCAGTTGTAGAATGGATGAATTTTAGAACTATTTTTTAGACATTCACTTTTTTAATGTGGGGGATTTTTCATGTGCAAATCTAGGCAATTTTTTCACGTTTTTATTTTTCTGGCTTTGGTGATTTTTTTTCCCTACACTAAATTTTTAAAATACACAATAATCAGGAGCAGAATTATGCTTTAGAAAACTCATAAATTTAAACATCTCTGTATGCTAGTGTAATCAGGATGTGCATGTGAGGGAAAGTTCACAGGTGCTTAATGCACCATCTCTTCAGAAGTGAAGAATTTTCTTTCTTTTTAAGGAAAAGCAATTTGCAGTTGACCTCTGACTTTTCCTTTTTATAAAAAAGAGTAGGGGCTTCAAATCAATTTATCTTCCATACCCACGGCTGAACTTTCAAAGCACATCAGTTTGCTAAATGAGTCATCTGAAAATTTGACTGCAAGAGTCACATCAGGAGCAGGTGTGCACTCTAATCACTTCTGAGAAATCTGGCCTTCATGTGCATCCTAGAGAGCACCGCACGTCTGATGCATCTTAAACCAACAATCTGAGAGCTAACGCTGTCTTGCATAGTCATTATTTGGAATCAGAAGTTGCTTTTTACAATTTGTTTTGAACTACTTCGTGGCTTGTGCATGTCGATACATCAACAGATATCACTCCAGCTGTGTCACAGATATTTTATGCTATTGAACAGAGGTTGTCAGTGAGTAGCAATTCTCTATTGAACAAACACAGGAAAATCTGAAGAAGCACAAAGTAGTGTGCTTTGAACTGTCATATCTGTAGGCAGAACAATAGAGTAAATGATTCTCTCTGCCGTGGCAGAGCATCAATCCCTTTGAGGCATCAAATATGGCTAGAGCAAATGTTTAATATTTGTTAGAGTGCAGGGAAGGATGGCTGGCATTCAGTCCTGGCTCTAGAGTTGATGATCTGAACTCCAAACTGGCCTGGAGAGAGGGAAAAATAACTACTCAAGCAGAAAATTTTGCTTCTCTTCCAGCTATGGTATGAAGTTTTCTTTGTTGGTGCCTGTTAATCATTTTACAGTCCTTAAAAAAAGGCACCCTGTAGAAATTCAAAGTACAAACTTCCATATTAAAAAGATTAACATAGAAGCAGAGGGGCTTATATATCTGTAAAAGCCAATAACATATTTTTTTGATGAGTTTACAAAACAACTCCTTAAGATACAGCCCTTGAATGACTCGCTCATGCCTTTCTTACACACTGCCCTTTGAGGAGCAGCACAGCAGAGAGCAAGATGAATCCAACTGGTCAGAGTCGAGTAATTTTGATTAAAGAGAACAGAGGACAAACTTCACTCAGGCCCCATTCACCTTCCCACTTGTCTTGCTTTAACCCAATACAGCACCTAAGTACACAGAACTGCTCACTCACTCCCCCTCTGGCAGGATGGGGAGGAGAATTGGAAGAAGATAAAACTCATGAGTTGAGATAGGAAAATCTAATAATAATACTAGTGGTAATAAAAACAAAAATAATAATTTTGTTTGAAACAATAATAATAAAAATGCTTGTAATGAAAAGGAGAGGGAGAAAATGAGTGAAATTCAAGAAAAACAAGTGATGAACAAAACAATTGCTCTCCACCTTCTGGCCAATGGCCAGCCAGTCCCTGTGCAGTGATCATCTCCTTCTGGCCAACTCCCCACAGTTTGTATATTGAACATGGAATATTCCTTTGACCAGTTCTGGTTACCTGTCCTGGCTGTGCTCCCTCCCAGTTTCTTGTGCACCTACTCACTGGCAAAGCATGGGAAGCTGCAAAATCCTTGATTTAGAGGAAACACTGCTAAGAAACAACTAAAACATCAGTGTATTATCAAAATTAAGCTTGTGCTAAATCCAAAACACAGCACTGTACCAGCTACTAAGTAGAAAATTAACTTTATCCCAGTCAAAACCAGGATACTTCACCAAGCTCTACATGCCACAAGTTTCATGATGAGTTGTATGAGACAGTTGTCTGAAGAAGCCAGTCAATTAGAAGATGCTATTCTTGGTTACAGAAAGGTTGTTTGTGTATCCTGGACAATGACAGCACCTACACCACCAGCTGATCTGGCAGTAGTAGGATTAGAAGATGGTGGGGCTATCTTTAGAGAAAAGGGAATCAGAGGGCAGCAGCAGCAATCAGAGGGCAGCAGCAGCAATCCTGAAATCTTCAGAGCACTCCTTTTTAAGGAAGGAAGTAAACGGAGGGAGGGTGCTATAACAGAACTATGTGTGCTGCCTGACAGAGCTGTGATATGCCAAGTCAGCAACAGAAGTCTGTGAGCAGTGAGAAGGATGAGAAAACTGCTTGGTGAAGGCTGTAACCAGTACTCTAAGCCAAGGTGCAATTTGTTTTTAGGATAAGTCCTTTTCAGTAACAACAATAGAGAGCCTAGAAGAGGAACTGTTTCTGCCAGAAGTGCACCAGATTTCTGTGGTCTGACTCCCACTGACAGGTGAAAGCAGCCCAGTAGTTGGTCAGAGGCTGCCCTTACCAGCAGCAGCACTGTACAGTCTGCTCTAAATATGCTGCTGTATGAGTCAATGCCACTTGCTTTTTATTGCTGCGTTGACTTTGGATGAGTCCCTGGAGGAAAGGGAGTTTTGGAGTCCCTCATGAGATTTATGTCTGATGTCCTTTTGGTAGCTCTAGGGCTCATATCACTTTGATCCCTTCAACTCAAATAGAGTAGTGTGTGTTTTCCACTGCTCCAGGCCTGCCTATATAAATGTATCCTTATTAATGTTCATTTGTGCACAGGCTTACATTTCTTCTTGTGACTGGATCTTGACTGGCAGCCCACTGGTGTAAATTCAGCCCCACTCCAAGTGCCAGCCAGACAAGCTTGCTCACTAAAAGTGTCTAAAGGTATCATGTCTTTAAGGGGAGGATATAGTTCATGATGCATTACTATTTAATTGCATCCTCTCTGTTGATACTGCGATTGAGGGCACCAATTAGTTTCAATTGTGCAGGTGGTTTTAGCAAAGCAGACAGGCTAATGGGAAGTGGACTGTGATCATCTACCTCATTTCACAGACCTAAGGAGCAACAATCTAATTTGAACTGAGTTCAATTATTCTTGACCGGAACTTGCTTTAAACAAGCAACCTCAGTGCAAAAAAAGGTTGTAGGGGCCATTCAGCCTCTTGATTTCTGTTTTGCATGCATAGGTCCCTTCATCAAAGTATTTGACATTAACTGGCTTTGAAGTAGCCAATGAAACATTCTTGTTTGACAACACTTAATGGGTTCCTTCCCTGCACACCCATTTTGACATTTAATTCTTGAGAACTGTAGGGAAAACTCTTCCTATAAAAAACCCACACAAAATAATCATGCCAATTTAATAAAAGCAATCACACTAGAAAAATTATCATGTGAACTCCTATAGGATTTTATTCAGTTCTTAAATTCGTGTTTGTTTTGTGGCCCTAATCCTGTGTGTGCAGTTAAGAGTGTTTAGCTCTCTTTTCCATCTCCTATTTTGATTCTGAAAATGTGAGGATGACAAAAGGCAGAGGGAATAAAAGCAGAATAGAAGGTAGACAAAATTAGGGTGCAAGTGTAAAATATAAGTGCACAGGTATACTCACTGATAGCTGGTCATTTCCCCAGGAAAAGCCAGAGAGCTAGTGAGGGCATAGAGAACTCAATGCCTTTTTGGTCTTAGGAGACAGATCTTGCCACACACAAATACTGGCTTAAAGGTCATGTAAGTGCCAGTCTGTCTGTTTTTCTCTTTCTGTAGCATTTTGAAATGAGGCTGGCTCATCTTCACTGTTATGTTGTTTTTCTTTCTGTTTCTCTACAGGTCTCTGGTCCTGGATGTCCATACCACAGACTTGTTAGTTTGATCGCAGTTTCTTCTTGAAAAATGCAAGTAGTTCTGCTTGCAGGAAAATGTGGTTTTGACACAGAGAATAACTCCTTCCATAAGGTGAACCCTTATGTCTCACTCTTCCTATCTGAGAAAGTTGTCTAGCAATAATACCTCAGTAGGCCATGAAAAGGAGCCAAGGGAACAGCCTTTATTGAAAGGGAGATAAGCACTGCAAGAGCACAGAACCAAGAGGTTGAGACAAGCTTGGAGCCACTACATCCCAATTCCACTAAACCTCATCACCTGTGTGAAAGGGACATAGAGCTAGGACTGCCATGCTCTTCTCAGCAACAACCCTTCTGTCCTAGGTCACCTCCCTGGTGACTGAGAGTGGGATGCATCCTTACTGCAGCCTCTGAATCCTGAGTGACACTCTGTGATGCTCTACTACTCTCCTGGCAGTCCTGAACCCAGTGCTTCCCTCCCACTTGTGTGTCATGGTTCATTGCCTCATGTGGGAACTGCTCCTGCAGTCCTCAGGAAAAAGGAAAAGAGCACTATTCAGAGCTGTGGTCTTGACCAAAAACATGAGATGCTGGGAAACAACTCCAGTAAATATGTCCCCCGTTTCCTGCTGGTGATACACAGTTGATTCCTCCAGCAATTAACAATTTCTGTATGAGATGAACTAAGTGGACCTAGACACTGGTAGAGATGAGTGAGGAAGACTAAGGAGGCTGTAGGATAAAGAGTGACACTGAGAGGGTGGATACTAACTGATCAAAGTCTTTATCTATATGAGGGCTTAGGGGAATGAAATGAAGTTGGAAAATGGTAGGCCCAAAGTAAATAAAAGTCAAGTGTTCTTGGAATAGCCAGTTATTATTCTGTGAAATGCCTTGCTACAGCATCTTGTGAAAGTTAACGTCTTTCAACAGCAACTGGACACATTAGAAAAAAAACCATCAAAAGTTATTAGATATAATCACATTTTTCTTATGATGTCCCCTGTGTTGGAGGTGAGAAAAGCGTTGTTTTGGAAGTGCTACTAGCTTTTAACTTCTCACATTCTCTGAGCATATCTGGTTGTGGCCACTGTAGGAGTCAACACCCTGGAGTTTTGTTGTATGCTCACAAGGCCTTTCCCATTTACTTGAACCGTTTTCTGAAGGATGAGCCACATCATGCCAAGGCTTTCAGATACTACAGAATGGCAGCAGGCAATACACTCCAGAGATGTAAGATAAATATGGCCCATAGACCTGCATGGGAGGGTGGTCATCTCCCATGGGCTGTATGAGCAGGGTGATGTCATGTGTTAAATAGATGAGAAGCTGTGGTTTGTGTCAGAGGGCCTTCTTGTTATGAGGAGTCAAATGTTCTGGGCTAACAAACTCTATGCAACCGCACGTGCCACCTGATGTATATCATGGACATGGAAGGTCCATGCAAGTGTGATTGTCTGTACAATGTGAATATAAGGTGGTCCTTATCAATGGACCATGGACGAATATTTGTTCCCTTAAATAGATTTCAAAGTCTGCATGAATAAAATCATGGAAGTAAGTGACCAATTATTTTTCATATAAACTAAATACCAAAATAGGGGTTTTTTGAGGATTATTTACTCCTATATTAATAAAAATGTTGTCTCAAGAAGGTAAAAAATTTTAAGGATTATTTAAATTGTGTTTCTGTTTTGAGTTCAAAAGAAGGCATCGAGAAAAATAAGGGGACTGTGTTGAAATTACTACCATTGTTATTAAAAACAATTCTTTTGAGCCTGTGTCTAGGTTGGAGGGAGTAATAAACATTTCAAAAATCAAGGGCAGATTTACAAGGGCTGAACAACTGTAGTAAGAATTTCAAAGGAGCTCATCTCCTATTCAAACTATGATTAATCTGTCATTTGTTCTTAAATTTAAATGCTATCAATTTTACTTTTAGGAAATGTTACTATAGAACCAGGAGTAAAGCCAAGACACTATTATTTTCCCGGTACAGTATCTCTTCAGGTGGTCAGGTTTGGCACAGGGAAAGGGTGATTATGCTTTGTTTATCTACTATAGAATTTTAGGGAAATGCAAACACAGATCTCTTAAATATTCAGTAGATTCCATTCTGAATAGAAAAATGCAAATACCCTATCTGATTTATTAAAGATGTCAACAAAGCCAGCATAATCTGACAATTTAAACAATTTGTTCATGGTTAACATTCATTTCAGTCTCTCCTTAATCCCAAATCATAATTGAATCTAACTAACTTTTATCTGACACCAAGAAGATTGAGTCTGTTCTAAGAATGTTCACTCTGTAATTGAGAGAAATGGATATCCTGAGCTCTGAAGTCCACTTTGAAGACAAATAATCTTGAAACATGTCATTGGATAAACAGTATTTGTATCACCCCCAAAAGTAAATAGATTTGGAGATCAAATGATGATTGCTAGTAAAAACTTAGAGGTTTTTCTTTAAATGTGGTTATTTTCCAGAATTATCTGTACTCAAGCTGTCTCAGAATACAGAGATAACATGGGGTAAAAATATCCTAATGACAATGAAAAGAATTTGTTTATGTATGGCACATTCCTTAATTGTGTGAAACAATCATAGGAATATTAATTCCCCTCTTGATGAAGAAACCAACACTTCAGTTACTTTAAGAAAATAGAAAAAATGCCTCCCTGATTCAGCACAGAATTCATTCAAGCCTGTAAAAATTTGTATTAATTCCATATATCATTGTTATAAAAACTGCAGAGTACATAGTTAGCTTATGCAATAAAGTGTAATTTAGCGCTTTTATTTTCAAAGTATGTTTGCATGTGAATTCATTCTCCCATTGTTGTATATTCCTTTTTTTATTTTATGGTCACAATTAGCATAAAACAATGTTTTTCTCTTCAAGGAAAACATAATTTAACAATAAGACCATGTCTGAAACTGTATGATTGTGAAAAATAGTCCTGTTGCCATCTGAAGAGCTCTTGAGCCATGCAGGCCTCAAACTGAATATTTTTGGTGAATCTCTTCTTTCCCTTGAGAAGTCATCATATGGAGAAATTAATAGAGACAGACCTGATTCTCAGGCATCTCATAGCAGAAACACTTCTTACACAGATCAGGAGAGACTGAGACTTCAGGTCAGTGAGGCAAAATGAATGTGGGCCATGTGCCTATGCCTGTGCAGTCAGTGAGC